>NC_083707.1:29578000-30946500 GCF_033118175.1 Dama dama | reverse complement strand
GTCAGTATTTACAGTTCTATTCCAAAGCAAAATGGTACCCAATAAGCATTAAATTTTGTCTACTGAATTTGCAATATAGGATGTCAGTCAAATGAAAGGACAATTTTTAAAGTGGTGAATTACAGGGCATCTGGCACAGATTAGGTAGAGCTAGAACTTAATTTGGTTGGAATGACAATGGGAACCAGAATTGGAATTTATTTTGAAGTCCATTAGGAGGAGGCGTTGAAAATTGTACCCTTGACTAGTAGAAATGTAGATGAACCATTCTTCCCCTTGACAAGGATGGGGTGTAATTTATGCCAGAGGAGAACAACAACAACAAGACTTGGAGATGTGTGTCTATGAATGAAAGCTGGGCATATTTTGCCACAGGCCAGTGTCTGCGTCCCCTGGGTCTAGTGGCAGCATCGGGAAACACTACAGCCAGATTGGCCCATGGAAGGAAGGTGAGGTGGGGCAAGGCTGGTCAAACTTGGTTGGAATCTATGGCTGCATGTCTTAAACCCCTTAAGCTGTTGTACAGAATGACTCCATCTCCTGGTAAATATAAAAAATTAAAAAAAGACTGGATAAGAAAACAGTGAGGCAGGCAGGAAGGCACTGGCTACATGTGGGTAGAAATCAGAGACCAGATAGAAAACCAACTTGTACGTTTCCACGGCTAAGGCTTTAGCTCTTAACTGTTGGGGAGGGAACGACTGGATGAATTAGAACTTGGGAAAATCACAGAGGACAGTCACCTTAGTTAAGGGAGAAGTAGATAAAAATATCTCTTTGCAGCCATGATAAAATCAATGCAGAGGTCATGACATGCTCTGAGGGCTGCTTACATCAGAGCTGGCAGAGCCCATCCTTGGGAAAGATGGTGTGGAGGGGAGGAATGAGGTAGGGGAGACAGGAAAGTGCACAATCACCCATATATGATCAATTTATTTGTTCTCAGAACCAGTAAGATGTGTATCGCTCATACCCAATAACTAGCAATGCCTCCTTTTAAAAATATTTACAAATAATTAATTATTAACGTTTGAAGCAAAATTCTACATCTTAGTTTATGAGAAGTGAGGAAATACCTGGTTGGTGATATGTTCCTGGATTTTTTCTCTAGTCACTGAAAAAGAAAGCAAAAAGAAAGTCAGCATTAGTACAGGTCTTGCTCTTCTCACTCAAAATTCCAAACAGCATTTGTGGGCTCTCTGAGCAAGGATCTGTATCACAGTAGAAAGAGTTATGCAGAGTACATCATGAGAAACGCTGGGCTGGAGGAAGCACAAGCTGGAATCAAGAATGCCAGGAGAAATATCAATCACCTCACATATGCAGATGACACCACCTTTATGGCAGAAAGTGAAGAGGAACTAAAAAGCCTCTTGATGAAGGTGAAAGAGGAGAGTGAAAAAGTTGGCTTAAAGCTCAACATTCAGAAAACTAAGATCATGGCATCTGGTCCCATCACTTCATGGCAAATAGATGGGGAAACAGTGGAAACAGTGTCAGACTAGTTTTTTGGGCTCCAAAATCACTGCAGATGGTGATTGCAACCATGAAATTAAAAGACGCTTACTCCCTGGAAGGAAAGTTATGACCAACCTAGATAGCATATTAAAAAACAGAGACATTACTTTGCCAACAAAGGTCCGTCTGGTCAAGGTTATGGTTTTTCCAGTGGTCATGTATGGATGTGAGAGTTGGACTGTGAAGAAAGCTGAGCGCCGAAAATTGATGCTTTTGAAACTATGGTGTTGGAGAAGACTCTTGAGAGTCCCTTGGACTGCAAGGAGATCCAACCAGTCCATCCTAAAGGAGATCAGCCCTGGGTATTCATTGGAAGGACTGATGCTGAAGCTGAAACTCTAATATTTTGGCCACCTCATGCGAAGAGCTGACTCACTGGAAAAGACCCTGATGCTGGGAGGGATTGGGGGCAGGAGGAGAAGGGGACGACAGAGGATGAGATGGCTGGATGGTTATCACCGACTTGATGGGCATGAGTTTGGGTAAACTGGGAGTTGGTGATGGACAGGGAGGCCTGGTGTGCTGCGATTCATGGGGTTGCAAAGAGTCAGACACGACTGAGCGACTGAATTGAACTGAACTGAACTGAGAAACAGTTATGATCACTTCAATAATTGGAATAAAAAAAAAAAGTCAAAACCGAAATTAACTACATTAGGCAAAGATAACAGAAAACAGAGTGGAAATACATACCAGAGGATGTATAAACTCTGGAACAGAAATGGTAAAGAGATGAAAGAACTAAAGAAAAATTTGAACCACAGCCATTTGAAGGTCTCCGAACAAGGATAACCTGTTCAAGCATAATATTAACACTGAACTCAGGGAATCTTGAGGACCAGAAGAGGAGATTTAAAGTGACAGATGGCAGAAGTGCTACTTTTCCCTGACTTATGAAGATGATAAAGACCTTCTTAGGTTTTGGTACTGCTGGAGACTAAGTATAAACCAATAATTCTATAAATGGTATCTTAGGACAGAAATGTATCAGAGTAACGTAACACATGAAAAGCAACAAAGGGGTATAAATAATGAAGACTCTAAAATAATAAACCTCAAATACTGCAAAAATACCCTAAGAATGATCAATATCATGTGTCTTAAATATAAGAAAAAAAAAATCCTTACGAATAATCAATAACCAACAAACCACCAGGAAAGAGAGTAAAGAAGACATCTGTGGCTCTGCAGTTATTATGTGCTTGTGAATATCTTGGTGTGATACCTAAGTTTATTAAATGTGGTCCTTTTAAAATTTTAATTATGATGATTGTGTAGTGACATGTGTTTGTAAAAAAGAATACAGACAGTTTCCCTGTACCCTTTACCCATGTTTCCCCACCGGTAACATTTGGATGATCTACATAGTACAATAATATCTGAACCAGGATGCTGACACTGACATAGTTGAGATAGAGAACCTTTCCATTACCACAGGGTCCCTCATGTTCCTCTTTCATAATCACACCCATTGCCCTCCCACCCCTATCCTCTTCTTGCTGCTTCTGTTGCTAAGTCACTTCAGTCGTGTCCGACTCTGTGCGACCCCATAGACGGCAGCCCATGAGGCTCCCCCATCCCTGGGATTCTCCAGGCAAGAACGCTGGAGTGGGTTGCCATTTCCTTCTCCAAAGCATGAAAGTGAAAAGTGAAAGTGAAGTCGCTCAGTCGTGTCTGACTCTTAGCGACCCCATGGACCGCAGCCCACCAGGCTCCTCCGTCCATGGGATTTTCCAGGCAAGAGTACTGGAGTGGGGTGCCATTGCCTTCTCTGACCCTCTTCTTAGCTCCTGGCAATCTCTAATCTGTTCTCCATTGCTGTCAAGAATGCTGTATAAATGGAAACACGCATTTAAAAACCTTTTGGGATAGGATTTTCTCACTCAGCGTTGTTCTCCATAGTCATGTGCATTCCTGTGCATTCTTTTTTTCCCCAGTATTTCATTTTTTAATTGGAGTATAATCACTTTACAATGTTATGTTAGTTTCTGCTGTACAATGAAGTGAATCAGCTGTGTGTATACGTCCATTCCCCCCTCTCTCGGACCTCCCTCCATTACCTTTTTATTGCTGAGTGAGGATGCACCAAAGTCTGTTCAACCATTCACCAGATGAAGGACATCTGGCTCGTTTCTAGCTATGGTGAATAAAGCTGCTATCAACTTTTGTGGACAGGTTATGTGAACATAAGTCTTAATTTCTCTGGAATGAATGTCCAGGAGTGCAATTGCTGAGTTGTGTGGTAGTTGCCTGTTTAGTTGGTGAGGAAACTGCCAAACTGTTTTCAAAAAATGACATAATGAATACATGGTATTTACCGGTGAACTTTGTTGTTCAGTCGGTCATGTCTGACTCTTTGCAGCCCCATGGACTGCAGCATGCCAGGCTTCATGGTATTTACCAGTCAACTGAGCAACCAGTAATAAGTATATCAGGGAATTTTACTAAGCGCTCACTCAGTACCAGGTCAGGTGATATATAGGATACTCTAGATGAATAAGCAGCCCAGAAAATGGAATGGCCCTTTTAAAAGTGGGCTCTTCCTTATGAAAATTTAAAAGTCTTCTTATTTTGTTGATTGTTTACTTTGCTGTATAGAAGTGCTTTTAGTTTGGTGCTTTTATTGGTGCGCTTTTGGTGTCATGTTCAAGAAGTCATTGCCAAAATTGATATAAAGAAGTTTTTGCCTATCTTTCCCTCTACTTTTAGCTTTTATATTTAAGTCTCTAATCTTTCTTGAATTATTAATAATTTTTTTATATGGGGTAAGAAAAGGATCAAATTTCATGGTTTGGCATGTGAATGTCCAGTTTTCTCCATTATTGAAGAGACTATTAATAGCATCATTTCCTCACTGTGTATTCTTGGCAGCTTTGCCAAACGTCAGTTGACCATATACGTATGGGTTTTTCTGGACTCTTTATTGTGTTCCATCAGTCTATATATCTGTTTTTATGCCAGTGCCACATTGTTTTGATTACTGTAGCATGATAACATATTTTGAAATCAGGACGTGTGAGGCTTCCACCTTTGTTCTTCTTGCTCAGAATTGCATTGGCTATTCAGAGTCTTTTGTGGTTCTACACAAATTCTAGAATTTTTTTTTTCTGTAAAAAATGTCATTGAGAATTTGATAAGGATTACATGGATATGTAGATAATTTGGGGCAGTATAAACATCTAAACAAAAGTAATTCTTTCCAATCATAAATATGAAATGTCTTTCCATTTATTTGTGTGTGCTTTAATTTCTTTCACCTGTGTTTCATAATTTTCAATGTATAAGTCACCTCCTTAAGTTTTTTCCTCAAGTAATTTGATTTTTATCCTATTGTAAATGGGATTGTTTTCTTAATTTCCTTTTCAGGTAGTTTGTTAGTAATGTATAGGAAGGCAACTTATGCACAGCAAAGACTGATTGCTCCAATCAAGAAAATGAAAAACAAACAAACAAAAGAAAAGAGTAGCCTCTTCAATCCAGCCACTGTCACAAAATACCAGGGCCAATTTTGGAGTTTCTAGATAATAATTACCAATTTTCTTCATTTTTAATGGTACTACCCAACTGGACACTCTTGATATGTATCAGTATTTAGATGTCTTTTGTCAGATAATATGTAGAGTGTATAAAGAAGAGTGTTAAATGGTTTTGGGTGGGGGCGGGGGAAACCTGCCTTTTGAATTGGCTCACCAGTGTGGACAACAAGAAGACAGGGAAGAACATTCAGGAAAGAGAGAGCATTTTGGGTCCAAAGCAGGGAAGGGAAGTCAGAGTGGCCAGAGTGAAATAAGGGGGAGGTGGGGTGGTGTGAGATGAGGCTGGACAGACAGGCAAGAAACACAGCAAGAAAGCTCATGTAGACAATTGTGGGGAGATTGATGACTTTCCTCAAAGTAGTGGGAAGTCAATTATGAAGGGGGTGTAGCCCGGGGTGTGAGTAGGGCCACTGGAATGCCTTGGTCAGCTGTGCATTTTCAGAGGACCACTCAGGGCTGGTTGCTACCTGGAGAATAGGCCAGAGGTGACGTCAGGGGCGGCAGCAGCACCAGGAAATCTTAGTTTTGTTTCCTTTGGAACAAACTGAAATCTGAAGGAATTCCAGTGAAAAGTAAGAGGCCAAACAATCAAATAATCATAAACTAATCACAAAGTCCCCTGGACTCTAGAAGATGGAGTAGATGGTAACCTGACATCTAATTTACAGCTCTGTCATTTACTAGATTTAGGGCCAGTGACTCAATGTTCTGGTCTTGTCTGGTCATCTATAACAAAGAGTTACTAGTGTTTACCCCTCACCAGATTTGTGAGGATTAAATAAGTATGAATTTTGCATGCAAAGGATAAGAGAAAGACATTCCGGGGAGTTGGGACAGAAAGAATACCTCAGAGGCAAGTAGAGAGTGTATCTCGGTGAATCATGAGACATTCTGAAATCTGAAAGTCAGCCCTGTCAAACTGGAGAGACAACAGTAAGGGCAAAGGACCAGAGGTCAAAAGGACCAGAAATTCACATAAGACCAAAGTGACTGGAGGGTAGAAAGGGAAAGGAAATGACTCAAGCACATTATATCTATTGTGTGCTTTATTTCTAATCTAATGGCACTGCTGATCTGACAGGCTCTTTCAAATGTTCAGGTTTCAGTTTAATATCAAGACCTCACACCAGTCAAAAGGCCATCATTGAAAAAAATCTACAAACAATAAATGCTGGAGAGGGTGTGGAAAAAAGGAACCCTCTTGCACTGTTGTTGGGAATGTAAATTGATTCAGCCAAAATGGGGAACAGTAAGGAGGTTCCTTAAAAAACTAAAAATAGAGCTACCATATGACCCAGTAATCCCACTCCTGGGCATAAACCCTGAGGAAAGCATAATTCAAAAAGACATATGCACCTCAATGTTCACTGTAGCATTATTTACAGTAGTCAGGACATGGAAGCAACCTAGACGACCATCAACAGATGAAGGGATAAAGAATTTGCGGTATATGTACACAATGGAATATTACTCAGCCATAAAAAGGAACAAAATTAAGTCATTTGTAGAGCTGTGGATGGACCTAGAGACTGTCACACAGAGTGAAGTAAGTCAGAAAGAGAAAAAACAAGAATCATATATTAACACATATATGTGGGATCTAGAAAAATAGTACAGTTCCAGGGCAAGAATGGAGACACAGACGTAGAGAATAGATATGTGGACACAGGGGGCAAGGGGGAGGGTGGGATGAATTGTGAGGTTAGATTTGACATATATACACTACCATGTATAAAACAGATAACTAGTGGGAAGCTGCTATATAGCCCAGGGGAGCTCAGCTCAGTGCTCTCTGATGACCTAGATGGGTGGGATTGAGGGGTGGTGGGAGGGAGGTGAGAGAGGGGATATATGTATATATATGGCTGATTCATTTCATTCATAGCAGAAACTAACACAACATGTAAAGCAACTATACTCCAATAAAAAAAAAGATCTTAGGGGCTCTTCTCTGGTCGGCCCATCTCCTCTGATGATTCTTGATATCAGCCCATTGTTTATTTCTTTCCCAGCATTTATCACAACTTGCAATTATTTTGTCATTTGTATGTGTGTTGCTTCTTTGCATATCTCCTACACTATAAGCATCCTGTGGTCAGGGACCCTGCCTATCTTGGTTTATTTCTTTTTTGTCTTGATATTTTATGATTTGAGACTATACCACACAATCCTTACTTTGCGAGTAAAAATTCTGGTAATAACATTTTATTTACAAGATGAGACCTCTTATCAAGAAACCATGTTTAAAAATAGAGCAAGAAAAAGTAATAACAATTTTTATCAGGGGGCTGGTTTTATTACAAGTTTAAGAGCACTACAAAAAGGTTTAATTTTCTACATTTTATAGCAGTGGTTACTAACATTGAAAGAATGTGGGTCCCTTTAAAATATCATGACAATTGCTTACCTTTTGTTATTTATTAAAATTCTTTTATGTACATGTGTGCTAAGTCGCTTCAGTAGTGTCCGACTCTTTGTGACCCCCATGGACTATAGCCCACCAGCCTCGTCTGTCCATGGGATTCTCCAGGCAAGAATACTGGAGTGGGTAGCCATGCCCTCCTCCAGGGGATCTTCCAGACCCAGGGATCAAACCCTCATTTCTTGCGGCTTCTGCATTGGCAGGCAGATTCTTTACCACTAGCGCCACCTGAGAAGCCCCAATGTTTTATGAAGTGTCTATAAATTCAACACTGCCTAAAAATGAGTCTGTACCTTTTAAAAAAGATCTATTTTCTTCCTGTGTTTTATTTTATTTTTTAGATTAATTTTTATTAGAGTCTAGTTGATCCATCTTATTTACTGCTGTATCAAGGGCCCAGTGCTGGAACACTCGAGGTATTCAATGCAAATTTACAGAATGATTGACAGTATTTTCAGTCAGGGCTGGTTTGTATCAGTTCCCACATTTTAAGGGCAGCTGTTCCTGGTTCTAGCTCTCTAGTGAAAGGAAAGGTTCAGGGGTTAAAACTCATTATATGAACCATAAGAGTGCCTGAAGTTGACTACTAATAAATTCTGGCCCATACCAAACACTTGGTTTTGTGATAGCCACCATTTTTGTCTTAGTTCCCAGTTGATTTTCCAAGGATTTTAAAGTATCCTAGTAATAGTGATTATGTCTAATCTTCCTTTTCCCCTCCTTTTTTTAGATAACATTTACAGTAGCCTAAGGGCTTCCCAGATGGTGCTAGTGGTAAAGAATCTGCCTGCCAATGCAGAAGCCGCAAGAAATGAGGGTTTGATCCCTGGGTCCGGAAGATCCCCTGGAGGAGGGCATGGCTCCCCACTCCAGTATTCTTGCCTGGAGAATCCCATGGACAGAGGAGCCTGGTGGGCCACAGTCCAGGGGGTCACAAAGAGTCGGATACACCTGAGCGACTGAGGACATAGTAGCTTAGTTTTGTATTCCTAACATGAAAGTGAAAGTCACTCAGTCCTGTCTGACTCTTTGCGACCCCATGGACTGTAATCCATGGAATTCTCCAGGCTAGAATACTGGAGTGGGTAGCCATTCCCTTCTCCAGGGGATCTTCCCAAGCCAGGGATAGAACCCAGGTATCCTGCATTGCAGGAGGATTCTTTCCCAGCTCAGTTACCAGGAAAGCTATAAGTGTTCAAGATTGTGGGAACTGAAGTAAAGGACAGAGTTAATTCTAGATAACTTATAACGCCAGGTTTTATACTTTTCCTGAAGGCTAACAATATTTTAATTGTCTCTTTAGTTTGAATTTACCCAAATTTCCACCATTCTCTTTCACTAAGCTGCTATTTACCAAAATAACATTTCTCAGCATGGCTACCCAGAAGACTCAGGCTTCTCTTTAATTGCATTGTGGAATCAGGGGCTTTGAGGAGGGTGGCAACCCCAGGGCAGACTTGACCCAAAGGCCCCAATTACAGGCAGGAACCCAAGACACAAACCTGGGCTGTGTGTCTTGGGATGTCAATACAGACAGGCTGGATGTAAGTTTCCCAAGCAAAAAGTAACAGTGAGTCCAGGATTCAGGGCTTCTATGCAAATACAGAAGAGGCAGGTGATGGTAGGTGACGTAAAAGGCAGGCAACATATCCATGTTTTGGAGAGACTTAGGGACCAGGTCATGAACAACTCAGGCAACAAGGTAGGAGCCACACTGGGGACCAAGGGATAAGGCAAGGGCTGATTCAGAAGGCAACAGAGTAAGGTTCCAGTTACCAAGGTCAGAAAGTCAGTTGAGGATCATGGGAACTAGAGCCAGATAGACCATTTTTGTGAGATACAGCTATTTAAATATGAGAAAAATGATACCTTGAGCTATTAAAACTCTAAGAAATTAAAACATATAATATCATTATTTTGTGACTGTAGTGGTTATGATTACAGTTCATGATAATTTTTTCTCTTGCTCACAGATAGTCTTAGCCTGGTGGAGATGTAAATGTTCTCTGACCAAGACAAGAAAAAAGGAGGGAATCCCACTTAAGGAAAACCGAAGTCATTCCCCAGATATTCAAATCGTATTTGAGAGAGAGGAATGGAATTCAGGGGATAAATTGTAACTGCATAAGCCTTTGCTAATAAAAGATTAAGAAGTATGTGGTTTAGCATCTTTTAATTATTTTTTCTAGCATCTTGAATATACAATGTTTGAAATCTCTGGTTGGATCAACATTATTTTGCTCAGAGGTTTGTGGACTTTGCATACTGATTCTTTCCTGTTTCCAAGTACATTTGCTTTTAGGCTATTTTTATTCACTTTAAAGGAATTTTAATAACTTTCTGTTGACAGCATGGACAGCTGGTCTTGAGAATTAAAGAAAATTCACTTGCTGACTGAGGAAGGAAGTGACATCAATGAGCTTCTAAAGTCAGCCCAGAGGGGGAAATTGGCTTGTGAGAGAGTAGCCTTGCATGGCACTGTATTTATCGAGCGATGCCTTGAGATGCAAATTGGTGTATCAATCAAACCTATGGTGCCTACCTCCAACCAACTGAGTGCAAAGCGAAGGAACACTGCCCCGCAACACTGAGGAGGAAAAGGATGAGGGATATGGGAACCTAGGGGCGAAGTGAGTTATGGGAACTCACAATCCCCTCTCTGGGCGGATGCTTCACTCACTGTGAAGCCTCAGCTTCTTTGACTAGAAAATGAGTTTGATGTAAGCTGTTGGTTGAAGTCAGTCCATTTCTGTGACAGGTGGCTAATGAGACCGTGTACTAATATATACAGTAGATACATTATCTCACCACTTTGTCCCAAAGAGTGTTATCAATTGCTTTTTATCCCTCACTAAGAGCAACCAAGAAAGAGAAATCTTTAAGTGTCATTTGTAGCTACTCAGTTTCCCTTATGGTTCAGCTGGTAAAGAATCTGCCTGCAATGTGGGAGACCTGGGTTTGATCCCTGGGTGGGGAAGATCCCCTGGAGAAGGGAACAGCTACCCACTTTAGTATTCTGGCCTGGAGAATTCCACGGACTGTATGGTCCATAGGGTCGCAAAGAGTCGGACACGACTGAGCAACTTTGTAGCTACTACCTTCCTTCCTTGATATTTTTAAAATTGGCATTGTGTATTCTACTGCAGAAAAAGACACCAAATCTGGACTTTAAAGACTAATGACAATGGTAATAACAATTATCATTGTCATCATAATGAATGATTTAATTCTTTACCCTTGTTAGAGACCTGCCCTCTGGAGCTGCAGTATCCATTTTTCAAAGGTCACTGCGGTGCAAGTGGAGTGTGTGTGTGTGTGTGTGTGTATGTGAGGGTTGCGTCATGTGAGTGTATAGGTATGTGTATATACACACACACAGCTGTGCAAAAGACAGGCAGAAAAGTACCTTAATACATTTTATGGTTATGAACTGAAAAATAAAATCTGCTGATTATTTCTTAGCTCAGTTTATAAAGTGCTTGAGTGCTGGTTCAATAAGAGTTAAATAATTTGAGTTTGAATTAGCAATCTAAAGTCAATGGGAATTTTATTCATCCCAAGAAATAGATGTATTAAGGCTGCCTTCTTTTCCTTGTCTATGAGCCTATTTGGGGTATTCAACTAAATTTTCAAATTTTATGAGCATAAATAGGTAACTTGAACCATTCAAAAAATATTGGTTAAGTAGAGAAAAGAAAGAATGGGCTCTCAATAGCCATAGTCTTCAGGCTAAAGGATTTTCAGATTATCCTCAAGCAAAACTCACTCATCTAATCCTACAGCAATATTTTAATGAGCATCTACTATGGAAATGATGCTTGGTGTTCCAGAAGTATAGAAGAAAAGTAGAGAAAGCAAGATGATCACTCCACAAAATGACAGCAAGTAATCATAGAGCTATAAAGGATTTATTAGTAAATTGTATAGGTAGTCAGATCAAAAGGTATTTAAATCTTGTATAGTAGTAATGGCAATGGATTCACTTTCAGACTTTCCTAGTCTTGGTTTTGCTACTATCAAGCTGTATAGTGAAACTGAAAGTCACTCAGTTGTGTCCGACTTCTTTGTGACGTCATGGGCTGTATAGTCCATGGAATTCTCCAGGCCAGAATACTGGAGTGGGTAGCCTTTCCCTTCTCCAGGAGATATTCCCAACCCAAGGATTGAACCCAGGTCTCCAGCACTGCAGGCAGATTCTTTACCAGCTGAGCCACAAGGGAAGCCCATCAAGCTGTGTAAGTTTTAAGTAAGTTTTAAGTTTAGTCGCTCAGTTGTGTCCGACTCTTTGCAACCCCATGGATTATAGGCTACCAGGTTCCTCTGTCCATGGGATTTTCCAGGCAAGAATACTGAAGTGGGTTGCCACTTCCTTCTCCAGAGGATCTTCCCGATCCAGGGATCGAACGCAGGTCTCCCACATTGTAGGCAGACACTTTACTGTCTGAGCCACCGGGAAGTCAAGCTGTATGGCATTTAGCAAATAACTTCACTCCTGTAATCCTTGCTTTTTCTTCAGAACAATAATCACAGTGTTGCAAGTATTGATGGCCTCTAAATTTGTCTATAGTTACTTAAATTCTTTGACTTTAAAAAGAATGAGGGAGATTGAAAATTCCCATAGAATTGGCACAAATAGAAGACGGCTCAAGAGGGAGGGGATATATGTGTACTTATAGCTGATTCATATTGTTGAACAGCAGAACCTAACACAATATTGTAAAGCAATTATTTTCCAATTAAAAAATTAAAGGATCAGCTATTAAAGTCAAAAATAAAAAAGAAAAGAGGTCATGTTTGGTGGAGGAACCTGAGGAGGCTTCATAGAGGAGACAGCATTTGATCTGGGTAGTTCTATTAATAAAAATAGATTGGAGGAAAGGTTTTTCACCTGAAAGGAAAATCACAAGCAAAAGCACAGAACCAGGAAATGCATGGGGTGTGGACAGGGGTAGTGAATAGGGCTTTTTGACTTCAGTGAAGTCTGTATATTAGCAAGTAGTCAGAAGCAAGGCAAAATGTGTGTGATGGATCAATATCAAGGAGGGTCCTAAAAACTTCAGGAGAAATTTGACCTTTATTTGGTAAGAGACCCCTAAAAGATTTTTGAGCCAGAGAGTGCTCGAAACTGTTTGAAGAAGATGAATCTAACAATGCCATCACTTGAGGATGGGAGACACTGGTAAGGAGACGGCATGCTAAGTCATTTCAGTTGTGTCTAACTCTTTGCGACCCTATGTCCATGGGATTCTCTAGGCAAGAATGGTGGAGTGGGTTGCCATGCCCTCCTCCAGAGGATCTTCCCAACCCAGGGATTGAACCCGTGTCTCCTGTGTCTCCTGCACTGCAGGCAGATTCTTTACTGCTGAGCCACCGGGGCATAATGTGGGTGAATGTGAGACACTCTGTGTGAATAGAATGGACTTCCTTCCACTGGGGGCTGGGAAGCAGGGCAGTGGAAAGAAAAGAACTAAAGATGATCAAGATCTTGAGCTTGGGTGCTTGGGAGAAAATGCTCTTAATGCAAAGGTGGAAACAAGGAAATAGGGAATTGTGGTGTTGGAGAAGACTCTTGAGAGTCCCTTGGACTGCAGGGAGATCCAACCAGTCCATCCTAAAGGAGATCAGTCCTGGGTGTTCATTGGAAGGGCTGATGTTGAAGCTGAAACTCCAATACTTTGGCCATCTGATGCGAAGAGCTGACTCATTTGAAAAGACTGTGATGCTGGGAAAGATTGAGGGCAGGAGGAGAAGGGGATGACAGAGGATGAGATGGTTGGATGGCACTACTGACTCAATGGACATGGGTTTGGGTGTATTCCGGGAGTTGGTAATGGACAGGGAGGCCTGGAGTGCTGTGGTTCATGGGGTCACAAAGAGTCGGATACAACTGAGTGACTGAACTGAACTGAAAGAAGCAAATTTGGTAAGTAATGGTGGAGGTGGGATGATTAGCTCAGTTTGACCTTTGTTAGGTTTAACCTGGAGGAGGCAGTAAGTGAGATCAGGAAAGAGGTCAGTTACCAGGCAATCTTCCACAGAGAGATGCCAGGAGAAGCTACTGGATGCAAGACTCTTTAAAATTTACACAGAGATATAATGACCAAATTAGAACTTTGGGAAACAGTTGTGTTTTATTTATATTTGATGATGCCTCCTTAAGTAATGGAATGCAAATTTTACATCATCTGTGCTGTGCATAAGAGATGCTGTCTCTGAGCTAACCCAAAACTTAGTATCAGGAACTAGCAAGTTCCAGGTTTAGATTTAGAGCTTAAGTCCTCACTGGTTCTGGATTTGAGTCAAAGGCTTTGATTCTGACGCCAATTCTGATGTGTTTCTCCTTTAACACAACAAACAACGACCTGAATTCTCCACAGATACTGACTGGTAGGGCTTCCCAGGTGGTGCTAGTGGTAAAAAACCCACCTGCCAATGCAGGAGATGTAAGAGATGTCGGCTTGATCCCTGGGTTGGGAAGATCCCTTGGAGGAGGGCATGGCAACCCACTCCTGTATTCTTGCCTGGAGAATCCCATGGACAGAAGGCCTGGTAGGCTACAGGTCGTAGAGTTGCAAAGAGTTGGACACGACTGAAGCGAATTGGCATAGGTGTACACACTGACTGGCTAGTTCACAAATTTAACTCAATTCTGACATTACCTCCCTGGAGATAGAGTCAGATTCTGCAGGTTAAGGACTCAGTCCCAGATGCCTGTATCCACACACCAGTCCCACGACACACACGTGAGGGTGCACACACACACACATACACACACACCCCACTTCAGATGCCAGCTGCAAGTCTAGCTTGTCCATTGAACTTCTGACCTGCCAGCTGTAGATCAAAGATCCTCACAACCCCTCCCTGAAGTCTGATCAATTTTGTCAGAGTGGGGCTCAAAACTCAAAGAAACAGTGTACTTACTAGATCACTGGTTTGTTACGGAAGGATATAACTTGTGTGTGCTCAGTTGCTCAGTCTTTTTGGCCCCATGAACTGTAGCCCACCAGGCTCCTCTGTCCAAAGGATTTCCCAGGCAAGAGTAGTGGAATGGGTTGTCATTTCCCACTCCAGGGGATCTTTCCCACGCAGGGATTAAACCTGCATCTCCTGCACTGATAGGCAGATTCTTTATCACTGTGCCACCTGGGAAACCTTGATATAACTCAGGAACAGCCAATGGAAGAGATGTACAGGGCGAGGTATGTGGAAGGGGCACGGACCCTCTCTGGGCGTGCCATTCTCCCTACACTTCCACTCCTTCTCCAACCAGGAAGCTCTCTGAACTGCATCCCTTTGGGCTTTTCTGGGGGTTTCAGCACATAGGCATGATTGATTAAATCACTGGCCATTAGTGATTATACTCAATCTCCAGGCCTTCTCCCCTCCCTAGAGTTCAGATGTGGGACTGAAAGTTCCAACCCTCTCATCACGTGGTTGGTTCCAGCCTCCACCCTTAGTTTAGTTCAGTCGCTCAGTCCTGTCCGACCTTTTCTGACCCCATGGACTACAGCATGCCAGGCCTCCCTGTCCATCATCAACTCCCAGAGTTTACTCAAACTCATGTCCATTGAGTCGGTGATGCCATCCAACCATCTCATCCTCTGTTGTCCCCTTCTCTTCCCACCTTCAATCTTTCCCAGCATCAGGGTCTTTTCAAATGAGTCAGCTCTTCGCATCAGGTGGCCAAAGTATTGAAGCTTCAGCTTCAACATCAGTCCTTCCAATGAACATTCAGGACTGATCTCCTTTAGGATGGACTGGTTGGATCTCCTTGCAGTCCAAGGGACTCTCAAGAGTCTTCTCCAAAACCACAGTTCAAAAGCATCAATTCTTCGGCACTCAGCTTTCTTTATAGTTCAACTCTCACATCCATACATGACCACTGGAAAAACCATAGCCTTGACTAGACGGACCTTGGCGGGGGGAGGGGGGGAGGGGTCAAAAAATCACCTCATTAAGTTAATAAAAGACACCTTTATCACTCTCATCATTTAGGAAATTCCAAGGGTTTCTGTGCCAGAAAGTAGGGACAAAGACTAAATACATCTATTTCTATTATACACCACAGCATCAATAAGGCAAATTGTAAGTTCTAGGAAAAGAAAGTCAGGACTATTCCCTTTTTAATAAACCGAGACTTATGAGAGTTTGGGATTTTTCTAAGGACACCAAAATTAGTGATGGTCAAGAGTGAGGCCTAGCCGTCAGAATTTCTGGGCTTGATTCTCAATTTCTCTACTTTCTGTATAGTTGGCCTTGGGCAAAAAACAACCTCTTTGAGTTTGCTCATCTATAAAATAAGGATAACACATATTAAATAATCATTTTCGGTAATTCAATGAGTTAATATAAAGGGCTTAGCACAGTACCTGGTATCTGTCATGACTCACATCACAGGAGACTCCAGCTGAGGATAATAAAACCTGATTGTTTAAAGCCTAGATGGAAGCTGTTTTTGAATGTGGTTAAGAAGCGAAACAAGAATTTTCAAGAGCGCCAACTATCCTATTGTGGAATAACCAAGGAGTATGGGAGAAAACTAGGGTTAATAAGTATTTTTAGTGTCAAAAAAACAGATGAAAGAAAAATTTAGTCAAATTTAAATGATTAACAAGTAGTCAAACATCTAAGAGTTTCACTTGGCCAATGAAAATGCTTGCAATCCTATTTTCACCTTAAGGCATAATTGCATAGGCAGATATCCAAGTTCTGCCCTTGGCCTCCAGTCCTCAGCCTGCCACGTGGAGGCACAGGACAAAGAAGCCTGCAGCCTTCCCTCGGGTCTGGGTGGAGGGGCCAGCTGACACAAGGACTTCCCTGGAGAACTGAGGGGTGGAGGTGGGGGGTTGGTGCTCCTAGTGAACCAATTCTGGTTCTCCAGCGATACCTGCTTTGAGAAGAAGAATGTGCACAATTTTCTAGGTATCTTTTGCCACTTCTTAGGGTGAACTATGATTGGCACCTGACAAAGACTCGCTCCTTGATTAGACTTTAATAAGGTTCCTCTGACCTTGACCTGTGTCTTCTGCCAGCCTTCCCCAGTCTTAGCAATAATCCTACTAAGAGTAAGAGTCCCCCGAAACCTTGATCTATGATCAAGTTCCTCACCTGTACCTTTGAGCAAGTCCTTGGCTGGCCTCTAGCTAGAATCCTGTTCGGTCAGTTTAGCAAGAATCCTCCTACCCTTAAGGTCTCCTCTTAGTAATTTTCCATCCGTTGACCCCACACTCTGCTCACTGGCTGTAAGTCCCTGCTTGTCTTTTGAGCCCATCTCTCTCCTCTCTTACATACCTTTATCGCAACAGTCCTGAATAGAGTCTTCCTTGCCATCTTAACAAGTGTCAGAAATATTTTTTTCTTCAATACACTTCACATTTTATCATTAAATTCATTCTTTTCCTTTATATCCATCTTGCTTGTCCAAAAATGACTTATTATTAATTCCTTTTTAAGTTTGCAGATCCTGTGTGCTAATTGTAATTATTGCTGGTGGTATCTTAAAGCCTTAGTATACAATCAGGGAAACTGTAAATCACACAATCCATCAATGCCAGACCCTGGACTTCACAATGTCATTTACAGTAGGATCCATAATCTTATCAAAAGTAAGGTCCCCTCCTGCTACCTTTGAAAGTGGTAAGAAATATGAGCTTAGGTTTTAAAAATCAAATATAGATGTTTGAAATGGGGTTCCTTTTTTCTTTCAGATTCAAGCATGATTTTTTTTTTTTAAACACTGAATTGGGATAGCTGATTTTTTAACGGTAATTTTTAGAGTGTTAGAGACTACAGACATTTTGTGATTTATATGAATTACAAGACTACAGACAGTATATATGAATGTTTTTCGATTACCTTTTCTATACATCAACACTTAACCAGTCTAGGCTGGAACTAGTTGAAGGGATTGTTAATAGGCTGTAATAGTTAGTCTATCTCCCAGCTCTTGGTACACGATGTAAACATACCTCCAGAGAGGCTGCTGGGATAGAGCAGATTACAGTTCTGCGGAGAGAAAAAGTGAATCTGTGCCTTTGTCAGCGGCCCCTCTGTGTGATCGGTGGGTCATGTCGTGGCAGGGGGATGGCCTGTGGTTCAGGCAGCAGAGACCACACGTAAACAGGCAGCTCTTGGTGGCTCACGTGACATCATTTTCCCAGGATCAATCTACTAGACATGATCCTGTATCACCTCCATAGGAGGGGGTAGACTTGTGATGTTTATGTTTTTATTTAGTCTCCTTTGCATTTTGGTATTTTTTGGCATTTTAGGGAATTTTGTCATGTTTATTTATACATTTCAGAGGTTCTAAGTATATTCAAATCACACTTCCACACCCAGGGTAGGGAAGAAGGGAGTAAGAGGGAGTGGGGAGGGTAGTAGGTTATCATAGGGAGGTGTCATAAATTCAATTCGGTGGTGAGAATTTTTTAACACCCAGGAAAAAGTAGAGATAAAAAAGGTAAACACAATCTAAGCTTGTATCAGAGCCAGTTCTTCTTTAATCAGATATTTATTTCACACCATTAAAATCAACTAGGGGGAAATCATTGGATAGTCATTTAAATTATAATTGATTCCCAGCTTCTTGCCTTTTGTAAAAAAGGATTTGGGGGGCTTTAAAGCTCACCACTTTTTTCACTTAGCAGGAAAATACGTTGCTTATTCTGTTCTACAATGGTGACAGAATAATTTTCTTTTATTTTGTAATTTTTCCTTTCTATTTGGAAAATAGATATGTCTGATTGAATTTGGTTGGTCCCATAAAAGTAGTAATTTAAGTAAGTAACTTAAACTCATGAATCCCTAAGCCATTTTATACACTAATTGTCATATAATTTTTTATTTTAAAATCTCCCATTCTTTTTTTTTTCTGGAAAGAACAGCATAAACTTCAGAGTTTTATGGTAAAAGCAAATCATACTCATTCTTGTAGAATGAGAGTGCTATACTGAATGCTTGCATCACTGTAATTCTTCTTACATTTAAACATGCCCAAGTGGCTTAAGTAAGAATTTAAGATGACAATTTCTCTCTCTCACTGCCTTGCCCATTCCATCCTTCACTGTTAACCAAGTTAAGGTCAATACTATTTTGGTAGTTTGAATCACCAATCACAATCTTATACAATTAGAAAATTCTTTCTCCTTGACTTGGATTAAATTCACTACTTGTGAAATTTTTTTTTTCTTATGTTAGACAATATTTACACAAAAACATGATGATGATTCTTGGCTCCAAGAGCTGAATTAGGTTATATTTCTTTTGTAATAGCCCTGCCATTGGGAAGGGTCCATTTCATTATTTATCTTTATGGTTAATATTCCAAGAACAAGAAGCATCACAAAGAAATTATAAGCCTGACAACTCAGCAGATTTATTATCAGTAGTAACAGTGGCATTATAATCTTGAAACTACTGAAAGTATACTGTAGGAAAAAGAAAATAAGTAAGTATATTCTTAGGAACTCAAGTTTTCAGTGTAATTTTCAGAGAAGGGACAAAGGAAGAGGGATTCTAAATTTGAGTTGAAAATACATGAAGCCATCGTTTAGGAAAAACAAGCATCCTTAGCAGCTTGTTTAACACCCAGGCCTTAGTTTCTATGTTCCAGTCCTCATTAAAAGGAACCGGGGCTCCTTGGAGGAGCTGATTTCAGGGTTGGGGCAGGGAAAAGATAGCTTTTTGCTAGCAATTAGAAGAAGTATGCAAAACAAATGAAAGTGAAAGTGAAAGTGGCTCAGTTGTGACTGACTCTTTGTGACTGTATAATCCATGGAATTCTCCAGGCCAGAACACTGAACCTTCTCCAGGGGATCTTTCTAACCCAGGGATCGAACCCAGGTCTCCCACATTGCAGGCAGATTCTTTACCAGCTAACCCACAAGGGAAGCTCAAAACAAATGAGGTCATACCAAAAAGACTTAGGAACTAGCTGAAACAGTGTTTCACTGTCCACATTAGGAAAAATGCACACCAAAAAGAAGAATGAATAGAACTGACTGTAATAGACTGCATGGGTAAAAATCAATGAGTTTATAGTTGTCCTCCAGCCTAAGGAAAAGGGAGAGAAAGTGAAAAAAGGGAAAGTTTCTTTATCAAATAATGTCATCTAATAAATGTAGAAGAAGTGACAGAATTAAGAAAAGATGTTTAAAATTCCCAGTGTCATAACTGATTCAGGCAGGAATTGTCAATAGATTCTCAAGAAGAATATTACTGCCATGAAAATATTATTCCATGGATCTTTCAGTAACTGAGAAGGAAAAATGTACTTTTAAAATAGAGAAATCTGCTGTCTGTACTTTTAACAAAGTGATTAAACTTGGCATCACTAATAGTGAGAAAAGTGACGACACAGTACGAAATAGAAAACTTCCCTCTGAGGTATCAATGCCCAAACTGTCGATCTGGTTTGGACTAACTGCCAGTTTACTAGGAAAGGAAAAATTTAAACTATGCTATGAAAAATTCTCAGAATGCAGGCCATCCTAGAGACAACTGATCTGGAATCCTGAACAACTCATACATAGTTGGGGTTAAAAAAGAAGAAGGCAATTGAATTTAGTGCTAAGCATGGCACAGAAAAGATCTGAAAAATTAATTTTATTGACCAGTGGTGAGTAAGAGTAGTTTCTTTCTTTTTCTTTTGGCTGCACTGGGTCTTAGTTGTGGCACGGGGACTTAGCTGCTCCATGGCAGGTGGGATTTTAGTTCCCAGACCAGGGACTGAACCTGTGACCTCTGTACTAGAATGGGAATTCTCAACCACTGGACCACCTGGGAAATCCCAAGGATAATTTCTGAAGAATGGTGGGAGCTGAGGCCAAATGTCAGTGACTTTGGAAGTGAGAAAATGAAAACGGGAAGGATGGGCTCCACAGACAAGAAATTTGAATGAAAATGAAAGTCATAAGATTGAGTCAGTGCAGAAATATTAATGGAACCAAAGGACTTAAAAACAGCTTTGTCCGAGACCCAGGAACTGGCTGTGAAGAAGAGGTTGAACATATTGGAGACAGTAGAGGAAAATTTGAGCAACAGGTCCTGGGTTGGCAAATGGGCAATACACCCATCCAAGGCATAGACTTGGCCTTGACCTGGAGGATGAATGCACATCCTCTGATACTGAAGGAAGGGAGTATGGAGGGTGTACACTGAGTCTGCAGGGAAAGTGAGAAGTTAAGAGAGTGCATGCCTGTGGCTTCCATTTCCTCTGAAAATCTGAAGTGAGGCAGTCTGCAAAAAAATGAGGAGAGTGAGAATTTAAAGATGGCGGGGAAGGGTTAGAATCATCATGAGTGGGAATCGGAACATTGGGACACTGGGTGATGTACAGACCTTCCTCGTGTTAGAGAACATGATTTCCAAGTGACACTCATCAGCATCCCTGTGGAATGTTCTCCATCTCTCTAGCAGGTGACGTGAAAATAGACTGTGCAAGGACTACACGTATCTGAAGAAGGGGAGATCTGAAGATGAATGTGAAGGCTCAGGATAGTTTATGAACGAAGGAGGCTGAAGAAAGAAAAAAAAAAAAAAAAACTGCAGAGAATGGCAGCAAAATGGCAGAGATATCTACAAGGTCAAAGAACAGTTAGGTGGGCAAGGGGTGCCCTGAGATAATCACAAGATGAAGTCAGAGATCCTTGTTTCTGATTTTTGAAGCAGAGCAGTTACAGGTCAAGATCAAAGTTGTAGCCATGGGAGCTGATGACCGAAGCTGAGCAGAGATGGTTGCAACGAAGTGTCCCCAGAACCACAGAATGTAAGAGTTACATGAGCGGGGCCTTTATTCCAATTTCCACCAGAGGAACTTTGAAAGCACTTTTGTCAGTGAAGGATCCAATTCTGGTTTACTGCCACTTTAAAAAGTTTGCTTTACTCACCTGTGGCTGATACATGCAAAAACCGCCAAAATGTTGTAAAAGTAATTATCCTCCAATTGAAATAAATAAATTAATTTTTAAAAGTTTGCTTTACTCAAATTTTAATTGTTTTCCTTAATTTATTTCTATCCAAGTAAGAGAACTGGGAAAGAGTCAACAATGAAGCATGAATTCCCCTTATAGGGTTTATTCTAAAGAAATCCTCAGGGCAATATATGAAACTGGGTCAGCTTGTGGGCTCCAGGCTGGGCAGGAATGAACTTGAGAACAACTTAGAACCTCAGACAGAACTGGCAAAAAAGTTCTGGTAAAATCTTTCAGTGGGACTCTTAGATAGCCAATCAAAAATGATGAAATGGATATAGTTAGTGAACTAGGAATATATCTAATAAAAAAGTGGGTTACAAAACAGTATTTATATCATGAACCTATTTCTGTGAAAATGTACATGTTTAATGAAAGACATTATGAATCCCTGAATGATGGACTCAGGATTCTAATTTCTTTCTGTTTCTCTGTACATTCTAATTTTCTATAATGAGTTGCATTTCTTGTATAACAAAGAAGTTTGAATTTCAAACACACAGCAAATGAAACATAAGAAGCCTATAACATGACTATGTTAAAAACTTTATCGTCTTATTACCAAATCAATGGTTACTGTGAAAAATGCAGATGATCCACATGAAAGAAGTACACAAACAATTACTTGTGATCCTACCACCTGTAGATAAGACCCATTAACTCTGCGGTGCACCATTCCAGATATTTTAAGTTTTTCAAACATGGTATCATATAACACATAAGTTTTGAAATCTTTTTTGTTCACTTATGTAACGTAAGTAATCTTTGCCTGATTTTAAATATTCTCAGTCTACACACTTTCAAATGGTTATGCATATTTTTTTAATATGCCAAAGTTTCTTTAACCCCCCTCTTGAGATGTTAAAGTTATTTTACTGTTTTTTTGGGGTGGGGAGGGAACCCTATAAAATGCAACCCTGTGGGGGGTGCTCATAGGAATATACCTTTGAGCACATCGTGGCAACCCACTCCAGTATTCTTGTCTGGAGAATCCCAGGGATGGGGGAGCCTGGTGGGCTGCCGTCTATGGGGTCGCACAGAGTCGGACACGACTGAAGCGACTTAGCAGCGGCAGCAGCAGCATGACTCTTCCCAAGCACATATTCATGGAAGTGGAATTGACAGATTATAGAGTTATGTCTGATATTAAGACTCTTCCTATGAGCCAATTTCCCAGCACTTCTGTCAACTCTAAATTAAAAAAAAAAATGATAACATGTTATTTTTTTAGGAAACATGTTATTTATGCAATCCAATTGTTTTGACTTCATTTCATTTTTCACTAGAGAGGATGAACATTTTTATATGCTTAAAGGGCACTAATATTACTTCTTCTACTCATTTCTCTGGCTCTCTTTTCTAATAGAGCTTTTCTCTTATTAATATTAAATTTTGCCTATCACAGATTTTGTGACTATTTTTCCTAATTTGTCATTTTCCTCTACTTGTTAAGGCAATAAAAGGATGAGGTAGTGATTGCACTGGAAGGTATTCAGGGAGCCCTTCCAACATCCTGGTACCACTGCAGGCACACCACACACATTGTCCACATTCGGACTGAGATGACACTGTGCAGATGATGCAGACTGGGGCTTACAGAAGTTCATGTGACTAAGATCACAGAGCTAGGAAGTGGTGAGAACAACCTCCGGAGCTCTGTAGCCACCATCATTCCTTCCCTGACATCTGCCCTCAGTGTCATGCTTGGAAAGACAGACCTCTGTGGAGCTATTAAAAGTAATAAAGTCTATCCTTGTTGCTGATCTGTTTTTTTTTTCATTTATTTTTATTAGTTGGAGGCTAATTACTTTACAATATTGTAGTGGTTTTTGTCATACATTGACATGAGTCAGCCATGGAGTTACAAAGATATACTGTACAGCAAAGGGAATTATAGCCATTATCTTGTAATAACTTTTAATAGAGTATAACCTGCAAAGATACTGAATCACACTGTACATCTGAAACTAATAAAATATTATAAGTCAAGTATAAAAAAAAATAAAAAAATAAAAGTAATAAAGTCAAATCTGTATGTAATGATAGAGAACATCTTCATTGTGCTCTCAGAACAGAGCAGATAACTAATCTACTTTAAAAAGTACATGTATTTATATACGAATAAAGAAGTCAGAGGGCTTCCCAGGTGACACTAGTGGTAAAGAATCTGCCTACCAGTGCAGGAGACACAAGAGATGCGACCCCCAGGGGGGTCGGGAAGATCCCCTGGAGGAGGAAATGGCAACCCACTCCAGTATTCTTGCCTGGGAAATCCCACGGAAAGAGGAGCCTGGTGGGCTGTATCCATGGGGCTGCAAAGAGTCGGACATGACCAAGCATACACACACACAAAGAAGTCAGAGGAGGTACACTTGAATACTTGGTTATGTGTGGGACTTACTGGGAAAGGGGCATTGTTCACTTTAATTTAGACATATCTATTTTTTTTTTTTAAAGCTTTTTATTAGAAATGTACTTCATTGATCTAAAGAGAATGCTTTTTCTGTTTGGGTAAGAAGGCATGGCCAAGGCCTTAATATACCCTTTTTTCTTTTTTGCACGTTAGGACAAGCATTCATTAACCACTCAAGACACACCAATTTATGGTTACCAGGGGGTGGTGAGGCTGGGAGGGATAAACTGGGGTCCTAGATTGATCTATACCCACAACTGTATATAAAATAGATACCTAATAAGGATCTCCTGTGTAACACATGGAACTCTACTCAATACTCTGTAATGGCCTGTATGGGAAAAGAAGCTAAAAAAGAGTAGATATATGTATATCTATAAACTGATTTGCTTTGCTATACATCTAAAACTAACACAACACTGTAAATCAACTATACTCCAATTTTTTTTTTTTTAAAGACACAGTGCTTGAAAGTCTACCTTGTGTTGAGCTCGGGCTGGATACAGTGAAATAAAAAAATGAGAGGACAGATCCATCCCTCCCCATAGTCTGGCAGGGAGACAAATGGGACAATTTCAGTGTGATGGTTGTTACAGGAATAAGGCAGAGTACAGTTTGAACACTGGGGAAGCAGGGTCAGTTTTGGCCTGGGGGTGGCAGGAAAGTCTTCTGGAAGGAGAAAGTGCTAAAACTGAGGTGCACTCCTATGGAACTCTCCCTCTCCCCGCCTGTCCCCCAGCCCCCACCCCAGGGAGAGGTTAATAACTCTCCCAGCGCTAACCTGGGGGTTACTCCTGGACCTCTCATAGTCTGCTCCCTCTCCTGCCTCATTTTGGAAGCAGTGCCTTTATAAATTTGTTCTTGTTGTTTAATCACTAAGTTGCATCTGACTCTTTTGCGACTCCATGGACTGTAGCCCACCAGGCTCCTCTGTCCATGGGATTTCCCAGGCAAGTACACTGGAGTGGGTTGCCTTTTCCTTCTGCAGGGGATCTTCCCAACCCAGGGATCAAACTCATGTCTCCTGCGTTGCAGGAGGATTCTTCAGTGCCGAGCCACCAGGGAAGCCCTCCTTTCTAAACAGTTCCTCTTGAACTTGTCTCAACCTGAGTGTGGCCTCTGCTTCCTTTGGGACACTGAATAATACACGGTGGCTTTGGCCTGAGGGCAGCTGCAGTCCAGCTGGGCACGCATGGGACTGAGGACAGGAGCCGAGCGTGGGGTGGCCGGCAGATCCACGGGGCACTGGGATCAAGGTCACGGTGGCAAACACCTGCACAGGTGTCTGATGGAGTGAGGAGAAAACTTGCAGGTGGCAAGTGATAGATGGTAGTGTGTTTACGCCAGGTAGGACAAACTCTGAAGACTTCTAGAAATCATTAATTGAGAAGGGGTGGAGTCAGAGAAACATAATTGGTTTTACCATGATAAGGCTTTTTGTCTGTTTTAAACTCTCACGTTGATGTTTCTAGGGAAAGACCCATCACTTAGATGAGAAAAATCAAGGCTTCAATAAGTTGATTTGCTCATTCATTCATTCATTCGACAAATACCGAGGGCATGTTAAGTACCAGGCAGTAGGCTGAGGACAGAGAAAACAAAATGAACCGGAGCCCCTTCCCTGAGAGAGCTAGGTGCATTCGAATCCAGGCTTGCTGTTGTTCAGTTGCTAAGTCATGCTCCCACTCTTTGTGACCCCATGGACCGCAGCACTCCAGGCTTCTCTGTCCTTCTCCATCTCCCAGAGCTTGCTCAAACTCATGTCCACGGAGTTTGTGATGCCATCCAACCATCTCATCCTTTGTGGTCTCCTTCTCTTTTTGCCTTCAATCTTTCTCAGCATCAGTGTTTTCCAATGAGTCAGCTCTTCACATCAGGTGGCCAAAGTACTGGAGCTTCAGCTTCAGCATCAGTCCTTCTAATGAATATTCAGGGTTGATTTCTTTTAGGATTGACTGGTTTGATCTCCTTGTGGTGCAAGGGACTCAGCCTGGCCGACCTCTAAACACACTATGCTGCTGCTGACTCAGGCTGCCTCCTTTTTAAGTATTTGACAAAGTCTCGTTTTGTTGAAATATTACTTCAAAGACTCCCTCCTCCACCACTTCTTGGGACACCACAGACCATGGAGCTACTTCCGCCTCTTGTTTTCCTCCAGACTCACACTTTCAGTTAAGCCTGGCAGTATCTCCAAGCCTCTAGAACTCTGCAGCTTGGTTAAGTCATTACTGGGACTAGATGTAAAAGCTGACACGCATGCTTATGACTGAGTCATTGGGTCTATTTGTAAGAACACAGAGAATGAAAAGATTTGCTGCCTACAAGCTCCCCCAGCTGTTCAAATGGAAAAACTTCACAGAGCCCTAGGGTTGAGCGGCACAGATTCAAGTTTATATTTTTCAAGAGGATTAAAACAAAACAGCAACAAAAAAATAAGTGAAACAACTCTGTCTCCTCATCCAGAAGCACCTATTACAACTTAAGGAATATTCTGTAGCTCTAGAATACAGTGATGACAGGCACAGACCCGCGTGTCAGACAGATCTGGGTTCCAGTACCAGCGCTTCTATTTACTAGCTGTGTGACCTCAGATGCTTACCTAGCATCTCTAAACCTTTCATTTTTCCTCCAAAACAGGATTATCAGAGTAATATCTCCCTCAGGAAGTTTTCCTGAGGACTGACTGATATAACACGTGACACGTAATTGGCACGGCATCTGGCACATAGCAATGCCTCAATAAATGTACCCACTTTTATTAAGTGGGCTTACCCAGTGGCTCGGAGAAGGAAACGGCAACCCACTCCAGCGTTCTTGCCTGGAGAATCCCAGGGACGGGGGAGCCTGGTGGGCTGCCGTCTATGCGGTCGCACAGAGTCGGACACGACTGAATGACTTAGCAGCAGCAACCCAGTGGCTCAGTGGTAAAGAATCTGCTTGCAGTGCAGGAGCTGAAGGAGATCTGGGTTCGATCCCTGGGTTGGGAAGATCCCCTGGAGAAGGGGATGGCAACTCACTCCACTGTTCTTGCCTGGAGAATTCCATGGACAGAGGAGCCTGGTGGGCTACAGTCCATGGGGTTGCAAAGAGTCAGACATGACTGAAGCGACTTAGCAGCATTATTAAGTGCCTTATCTCTTTGACTTGCTACCACATTAGGGAGGTAATGGGGAAATGGTAACACAATCCAAGTATGTTTTTAAATTATATTTATTTTCAATTGAAGGATAATTGCTTTACAGTATTGTGTTGGTTTCTGCCAAACATCAACGTGAATCAGCCATGGGTATACATATGTCCTCCCTCTAGAACCTCTCTCCCACCTCCCTCCCCGTCTCACCCCTCTAGGTTGTTACAGATCCCTGGTTTGAGTTCACTGAGTCATATAGCAAATTCCCATTGGCTATCTATTTTACATATGGTAACGTATGTTTCCATGTTCCTTTCTCCATACATCCCACCCTCTCCTTCCTCCCCCTGCACTGTGTCCAGAAGTCTGTTCTCTAGTTCTGTGTCTCCACTGCATGCATGGTAAGTTGCTTCAGTCGTGTCTGACTCTTTGTGACCCCATGGACTGTAGCCCACCAGGCTCCTCTGTCCATGGGACTTCCCCGGCAAGAACACGGGAGTAGGTTGCCATTCCCTTCTCTAGGGGATCTTCCCCACCCAGGGATCAAACTTGGGTCTCTGGTACCACCTCATTGCAGACAGATTCTTTACTATTGAGCCACGGGGGAAGCCCGTGTCTCCATTGCTGCCCTGCAAATAATTTTATCAGTACCATTTTTCTAGATTCCATATATATGTTAGCATATGGTACAATCCAAGTATTTGAAGCCAGTGCAGTAAAGTTCTAGTTTTCTAAGAAGAAAATTTAAGTAAATTGAGCAAGAAACCATAAACTACACTAACATAAGAAAACTGAGATGCTGATGCAACTAATACAAGTTTGACATTTACTAAAGTCGCAAAGCTTTATAAAAAGTGGAGAGTGAATCTAAATCCGTATCATGTACTTTTACTCCATTGCTCATATTTAATATAGCCATTAAATGTAATAATTTATGGATATACTTAGAGGCAGCTCTTTTCTTTTACAATTCAGTTAACCCCTTAAACATGACGTTGTTACAAACTTTGTACGTTCCTTCTCAAGCTTCCATCTGGTTACTGGACTGGAGTAAGAGGAAGGACAAACTCCTTGTGCTTTGGTGTATTTTGGTCTGTTTGTGCCAGTCCCAGGCAGGGGGAGGGGAGAAAGAACATTTTCTTCCTCCAGAAACAAATATGATCCCTTTAGACTTCAAATTTCTTTTTCCCATTTAGTGCACATTACATGTAGGTGTTTTATTTTTCTTGATGCATTTGCAGTAAGTGAGAAAATCAAAGCCAGGCTCAGAGTAGAGCCATGGAAAATCTGGTGTTCCTTATGGCTGGGCTTTCTGGGTGGTACCGGTACCCGGGGAGGAGGAAACTGGCACCGCCCCTCCCATGGGCCCCAGGTTTCCGGGCCCTTTGCCTGCCCCCTGCAGCAGCACGTGTTCTGTACACCAGTACCACCATTATCGGGCTTCCCTGGTGGCTTAGCGGTAAAGAACCTTCCTGCCAATGCAGGAGACGCAGGTTTGTTCCCTGGGTTGGAAAGATCCCCAAGAGAAGGAAATGGCTACCTTATCAAATATTCTTGCCTGGGAAATCCCATGGACAGAGGTGCTTGGCGGACTACAGTCCATGGGGTTGCAAAGACTCGGACACGACTTAGCGGCTAAACAATAACCACCACCATCATATCTGGTGTGTGGTGTTGGGCACAGGATTGAAAGCTCTGTCTCAGAAAAGGGGAAGCTTTGAGCAGTGCCCTTTCAGAACAAGGTCAAAGGAATTGTGCAGGTTGATCCGGTAGTTTGCAGTACAGTACAAACCACCGCCATGGGAAAGAGACGATGCAACAAACAAACATGCAAGAAGAGTCGTAATAATGGGAGGCTTTTTCCTTACCGGTTGACAGGCAAGACCAGGTCAAGATGGTGGGAGCTTTAGTATAGAAAATAAGAGCATACTATGCTAAGTCACCTCAGTCATGTCCGAGTCTTTGCAACCCCATGGACTGTAGACAAACAGGCTCGTCTGTCCATGGGATTCTACAGGCACGAATACTGGAATGGGTTGCCATTTCCTCCTCTAGAGGAATCTTCCTGACCCAGGGATCAAACCTGTGTTTCCTGCATCTTCTGTATTGCAGGTGGATTCTTTACTGCTGGCTCTCCAGGGAAGCCCAGAGAATAAGAGACACACCTCCTTTTCTGTCTGTTGCCTCCCTTCATTACTCCCAGTTGACCAAAGTCAACACCTTCTTGGGAAACTTATTATTAAACAGTGTAAAATGTAATACAAGGGCTCACTCTTGGTTAACAGCACTGGCCAGGCATGTTTTTGGATTTAGAACTTTTCCCATCTGCCACAACACGGATGAACCTAGAGAGTGTCATGAGTGAAGTAAGTCAAGACAGAGAAGGAGAAATATCGTATGACATCTCTTGTATGTGGAATGTGGAAAGAAGTGATACAGATGAACTTACTTGCAAAACAGAAAGAGACTCACAAACTTAGAAAATATGGTTGCCAGGGAAAGAGATAGTTAGGGAGTTCGGGATGGATATGTACACACTGCTATATTCAAAATGGATAACCAGTAAGGACCTACTGTATAGCACACAGAACTCTGCTCAATGTTATGTGCCAGCCTGGAGGGGAGGGGGGCTGGGAGAGAATGGATACAGGGGTATGTATGGCTGAGTCCCTCTGCTGTTCATCTGAAACTATCACAACATTGCTAATCGGTTATACTTTAATATAAAACAAAAAGTTTAAAGTTTGAAAGAAAAAAGAATTTTCGGTGTGGCTGGACTATGACCCTCAAGTAAGTTGTCTGGGTGGCGGGTTGCAGCCTGTAGAGGCACTGTGCCACTTGCCACGGGTTCACAAAAATCCTCACCTGAGGTAGCATGTCCTGGTGCTGAAGAAGTGAAGTCGCTCAGTCGTGTCCGACTCTTTGTGACTCCATGGACTGTAGCCTACCAGGCTTCTCTGTCCATGGGATTTTCCAGGCAAGAGTACTGGAGTGGGTTGCCATTGCCTTCTCCAGGGGATCTTCCCGACCCAGGGATCGAACCTGAGTCTCCCACATTGCAGGCAGACACTTAACCCTCTGAGCCGCCAGGGAAGCCCTGGTGCCAAGGGGGTGTGATTTCCACCTGTAAGAGCGGTCTGTTTTGGCGGGAGGGCACCCAACTTATAATTACATGAAGATTTGTGGGTGGAAACATGAGAGAACTGACAACACATTACCCGTCTACTCCAGTGATATTCCGTGCTTTTTATAGACTGGCATCCCCAGGCAGGGAGCCACCTGGCTTGCCCTTTCATTTGACCTTGGCCTGGAGCATGTGCTTTGGCATCCACAGACCCGAGTTCAAGTTTGAGCACTGCCATTCATTACCACCTTGAGCAGGTTATTTAACATCTCTAAGCCACGGACAGCAGGTCAGAGGGATGTGGATAATAATAGAACTGATTTCATGATGTTGCTGTGAAGAGTAAGTGAATAAAATGTACCAAGTGCCTGGAAGAGCTTAAAATAGGCTCCCTCTTTCTTTAGTCCTACAACAGCACCAGTGCTATCAGCGATGGCTCTTCTATCAGGATCAGCAGATACAGATGCTGAATAAGGATCCCTGAATTCCGATGCTGAATTCAGATCCCTGAATAAAGTCAGGGATCAGAAGGCCTTGTGACCTAGTGGCAGGTCTGCCGAAGGACCCCAAAAAGAAACATATTTTAGGAGAAAAAAATGACATTGAAAGAATAGGCAAAGGACAAAACCCCTATGGAATCCTGATCTATCAGCCAGTGACAAGAGATTGGCAATCAAAACAGAAAAGATCAGTAGATGGTCTATCTTTGTCCATACTCTGAACGTTATATGGATTGGCAAAAATATATTCTCGTTTATTCAAAATGCCGCTTTTATCCTTCTCATCTAATTGTCTGGTTTCTTTCTAAAGTTTCTGGCATTAACTGATCTTTTAGGGTGGGAAGTGTAAGTTAAAAAAATTCAATATTGTTAATCATTTTGAATAAGGATTTTGTTGCTGAGATGCTTTATAAAATATTGCTGTGACAGCTATTGCAAAAAAAAAATCAAAGAAAAACTATAATTGATAGGATACTTTCATTTTTGTTTTTCTAACAAAATTTCTTTTAAGTCCTTGGAAAAGACCAGGCACAGCAAAAGTAAGTCAAACCTTGAAAAGTCTGTTCTTCTTGTAGGGCACTCTAAATCAGAAATATACATTCATTTTAAGTTACAAGAATAGTAATCTAGGACTTTGGGGATTTAAGACAACTCATTTCCCTGCTTTAAATTCTTTTGAAACAACAAGGCAAGAATATATTATAAATATTGCATACAGTACTTCTTGATTTGAATCAAATCCTTGATAAAACGCTGACACTGGTTTAGAATCTCACTCTTTCACCAAATATGTTCACTCATACACACATGTACGTGCATGCACACATACACCCACATGTAGCTGTTTATTACTATTTCCACTGAATTAATCATAAATCTTTCTGTATGTCATCATTTTCTCAGATGTCTCATGAGTTTCCTAGTTTCCTTGGCAATGTTGGAAATGATCCTGCCTCAGTATCAACTGGACAAGTGAAGGCCAGCTGGCTATCCTGAGGCATATGAATTATTTTCATATTTTAGCTTCTCCCTGGCTGACTTTAGATGATAAAAGAAGACTTTAATTTTTCCTCTCTGAAAAAGATTCCTAGAAGTTATTGCAGAAGTTTAAAAGATTCTGGAAATGTAAACAAATCTTCTGATGTTCCAGTTGGCAGATGCGTTGCACTAGTCTAGAATTCACTTAATTTTAATCCAGGAATAATCAGGCACATCAAAAGTGAGTCACACCTTGAAAAGCACATTCTTCTTGTGGTGCACCCTAAACCAGAAATACACATTTGTTTTAAGTTGCGAGAACAATAATCTATTACTTTGGAGACTTAATTCATTTCTCTGCTTTAAATTCTTTTGAAACAACAAGAATTTGAGGGATAGGTCATAAGGACAGAGTGACCTAAGTATTGAGGGCTTTATCCTTTCTCTTATGAAATTCTAGATGCAGTCGTATTCACTGTGAAAAAACTTTCAATATTGAAAAAAAATGAAGTGAAAATTAAGAGGGTCACCTCATCCTCAGTATTCTCTCCCCATGGGCAGCCACGGTTACCACCTTCCTGTATAGTATTCTGAAAGTTTTTGTTGTATATTCAAGGATTTTTATGCTTGTCTTTTTGCTTTCAAGAAATGGGTCATACAACATGTGTGGTTAAGCAAATTATATCTTTTATTTAGCAGTATATTGTAAACATACACTGTCAGTCCACACAGACATACTCCATTTTTAATAGCTGCAATTTTAATAATTGCATTGGAGTCTACTGAATAGAAGTCCTGTCACTTTTTAGCAGGTAGTTATTGTACATGTCAAGAAATTTCTTAATTACAAGCAATTTGCCAATGAACTTTGATCTTCATGTATTCATATAAGTATATTCTGTAGGTTAAGTTCTTAGAATGAGAACTGCTTAGCCAAAGGGTATAGATTAAAATTTTTGGCTACTATTGTCAAGTGACCATAAAAAAGGTTAACAAACTTACATTCCCACGAACAATGAATGATAATGTGTCTTTCCCATATCCTCGGTCTATAAGGTAATCAAACTTTGAAATTATTGCCACTGCTACTTTGTGGCTTTGATTGGCATTTAAAAATTTAGGAGTCAGACTGATTTTTTTTAATATAGACTAATCATTTCTGATTACTTTCTTGTGAATTTTCCATGCATCTACTTTTCATGTACAGTAGTTCATTTTGGGACTTTCCTAGCGGTCCCATGGTTAAGACTCCGTGCTCCTATTCCTAGGGGCATGGACTTGCTCCTTGGGTGGAGAACTAAGATCCTGCATGCCACCTGGTGTGGTCAAAAAGAAAAAGAAAATCAAATCCTATAATAGCTCACTGAACATTAAAGAAATCAGGTATCTGTGTGACAAACTCTGAAGGACTTGTAACTTCCTCTGTCTTTTAACTTGGATCATGGAAAATATTTTTGTGTAGATATTTTTACTATTTGTGAAGTTAACTTATTAAATGTTCCACTATACTGCATGCATTTCATGCCATTCTTAGAAAAGCTTTTCCTAATTCATAGCTGTTCTTAAAAAATCAGCTATTTTTTCCCAGGATTTTCATGGTTGTTTTATTTTAATGATTCTTTACATTTAAAATTTTGATATGTTTGAAACTAATTTTTGTGCAATGCTTTACAAAAAGACCTCAATATATTTTTCCTTTCAGATGGCTAGCCAGTTTTGCCCAAACAATTGAAGAATGCATATTTCCTCCACTGATTGAAATGCCACCTTTACTTATACAAAATTGTTTCTGTTCAGTCTCTAAGTCATGTCTGACTCTTTGCGACTCCATGGACTGCAGCACTCCAGGGTTCCCTGTCCTTCACTATCTCCCAGAGTTTGCTCAAATTCATGTCCATTGAGTAGGTGATGCTATTTAACCATCTCATCCTCTGCTGTCCCTTTCTGCTTTTGCCTTCAATCTTTTCCAGCAAAATATCCACATGAATTCAGGTCTCCTCTCAAAACTGCTCTGTTGATTCCTCTGCCTATTGTTTGAATTCACACAGCTTTAATTTTTAGTGCTTTATTATCTAGTCCACCCTCTCCTTTTTTTGGCTGCTCTGGGTCTTTGCCGCTGCATGAAGCCTTTCTCTTTTTTGGGCCCGCGGTCTCTGAGTGTGGGTTTCAGCAGTTGTGGTGCTCAGGCTTAGTTGCCTCACTGCATGTGAGATCTTCCCAGACCAGGGATCGAACCCATGTCCCCTGCCATGGCAGGTGGATTCTTATCCACTGGACCGCCAGGGAAGCTCTAGTCATACTTTCTTATTCCTTCCTTTTCCCCCTGTTAATTCCAAAACAATATCAGGGTGGGAGCCTCTACACATTCTGAAGGTGACCTCTGGTTGTTAGTGTATATTTGGCAGTTGGGCTCACACATAAAAATGTTTTTATTTTCCAAAATAGTTTCTAAAAGATGACAGGGCCAGGCACTGTCCTAGGCTCTGAGGACATCAGTGGAGAAGAATGAAAAGGTCCCTGTCCTTACTGAGCTGACGTTAGAGAAAGTAGAAGGAAATAAACAGTAAGCAAATCAACAAATATGTAATGTAATATTGTGCCATGAAGTGGAATGAAGAAAATAAATTAGGTGATGAGACAGTGAGGGGAGAAGGGAGATATTTGAGATCAACTATTTGGGGAAGGTTTTCAGAGTGATATTTGAGCAGAGCCCCGAGTTAGTTAAGCTTCAGTTTATCATATCTAATTTCATTCTAACTAGCTTGACCCTGATACTTCAGTGTCTAAAATAGAACCTGCCATCTTTACCTTAAAATTGGCTCCCCTTTGGTTTTTACCACTTGAACCAGTGTTATCATTTAAATCACCAGACCCTGAAAACTTTGAGGCCTTTTTGCTTTTCTTCTCTTTCCAAGACTGTCTGTTGGTAGAACAAGAGCATCTTCTCTAGAGCGTCTTCAATGTCAGTCTCTTCTCTGTTGTGGCCATGACTGGAGCATGTGCTTCCAGTTTCCCACAATGAGATGAGGGATCTGCCTTCCCTGGTGGCTCAGACGGTACAGAATCTACCTACAATGCAGGAGACGAGGGTTTGATCCCTGGGTCGGGAAGATCACCTGGAAAAGGAAATGGCTACCAACTCCAGTATTTCTTGCCTGGAGAATCCCATGAACAGAGGAGCCTGGTGGGCTACGGTCTGGGGTGGGGGGTGGGGTCACAACTGTAAGACATGACTGAGTTACTAACACACACTATCTGCCTCCAAACCAGTCTTCCTGCCTCCACCTTAGTATCACCTGACTGAAATATTAACATCTAAGGCTCTCTGATAAAAACTGTTGATCTGCTGGTGGAAAGTATTCTGCCTGCAGAAGGACACAACAGCCATCTTCACCTCAGCCTCAAGATCCTGCAAAATTCTTGAGGGCTGCACAATTCTCAACTCTTCTTTCCAAGTCAACATTCACTCTCTGACAGGGACTATTCTAAACACTGCTTGTATTGACTAATTCAATCCTCACAACAACTCACTGAGTTAGGGACTATTATGATTGTCATTTTACAGACAAGGAAGTAGAGGGGCAGAGAAGTTAACTGACTTGTCAGAGTCAATTAAGATACCCCATGGAAAGCCAGGACTTCAACTGAGGAAGTCTAACCCTACAGTCTGGCTTCTAACCATGTGGCATACACTACCTTCTAATATTTCAAAACAGGTTCCTGCTTGTGTGTGATTGATACTGTTCCTCTAGGCAGGAATACTCTCTCCTGGTGCTATTTCTGCTTGTCCAAGTCCTCATGAAATTAAAAGTCGCTTGCTTCTTGGAAAAAAGCTATGACAAACCTAGACATCATATTAAAAATCAGAGACATCACTTTGCCAACAAAGGTCCATATCGTCAAAACTATGGTTTTATCAGTAATCATGTACAGATGTGACAGCTGGACTATAAAGAAGGCTGAGCACAGAAGAACTGATGCTTTCAAACTGTGGTGCTGGAGAAGACTCTTGAGAGTCCCTTGGACTGCAAGGAGATCAAACCAGCCAATCCTAAAGGAAATTGAACCTGAATATTCATTGGAAGGACTTATGCTGAAGATGAAGCTCCAATACTTTGGCCACCTGGTGCAAAGAGCTGACTCATTAGAAACGACCTTGATGCTGGGAAAGACTGAAAGGAGGAGAAGGGAGTGACAGAGGATGAGATGGTTGGATGGCATCATCGACTCAATGGACATGAGTTTGAGCAAACTCTGGGAGATAGAGAAGGATGGGGAAGCCTGGTATGCTGCAGTCCATGGGGTCGCAAAGAGTCACACATGATTGAGCGACTTAACAAAAAGTCCTCAAGGTCCAGCTCAGGTAGCCTCCCACTCTCTTCTGTAACCAGCTTCCTTTCAGTGAGTGTCTCCACCGCTGAATTCCCAGAATTATAATTTTAACTAATTAAATAAAAATGAAACTTTAATTTCAATTAACAGCTGTGGTGGAGGTGGCGGCAGGGCTGCAGTGTACACTGGGGTGTCGGGGAGGCAACTGCATTGAGCCTGGACTTGAAGGGGGTAAAGGAGTTAGTTGGGGCTATGTGGGAAAGTGGGTTCTAACCAGAAAGACCAGCAGGAGTCCTAAAGTGACAGCATTTCTGTGTGTTTGAAGAACATCAAGGAAGCTAGTGTGGCCGGGGCAGATGAGGGCAACAGGGACTTGGAATTGAGGCCATGTGGTGCCTTGGAGATCCACTATTTTCACTTTTACTCTGAATGACCCAGGGAGCCATGGCAAGGTTCTGAGCAGAAAAATGACATGATTTCTCTTAAGCTTAAGAAGGATCTGTGTTAAGAATGGACTGTTGAAGGGTGAGAGGGCTGCTACAGTAACCCAGGTGAGAGCTGCTGGTGGCTCACTCAGGCTGATGTCACTTTTTCTTGCCATGGACTCTGATTTCAGACTTCCTTTGTGGTGTGTGTGTGTGCGCACGCACACACGCATGTGCATGCGCACTCAGTCATATTCAACTCTTGCAACCCCATGGACTACAGACGACCAGGTTCCTCTGTTTATGGGATTATCCAGGCAAGAATACTGGAGTGGGTTGCCATTTCCTTCTCCACTTTTCCAGTTTTCATGTCAAAGGTTTCACAGGGACTGAGAATGAAATCTGGTTTCTTTCCATGACTCCCATGATGGCTTCTGCCTTCCTCCAGCTCCACCCTTTGCTACCTGCTTCTTGCTCATGAACTCTAGACTCCACTGGTCTCCTTCTGCTCACTTGATGACCCCAAGTTATTTCCAGTCTTGCTGTGTATCTCCTTCACCTGAAACACACACTCTCTCTCCTTTTTCATGTCTCAGTTCAAATGTCTCATGTGAAAGAAGCCTTCCCTGCCCAGGGAACGTAAGGCACCCTCTTCTAGTTTTTCTTGGTCTCCTGTCTGTATACTTCCTTCATGGCTCTCATTACAATCTGCCCTTCTATCACTTATTGAATTCCTTGTTCATCATCCGCTGCTGACCACTGGAATGTAAGCTCTGTGACCGAACAGCTGGGAGTGGCCTGTCCTGCTCCAAGTGTAATTTCTAGTGTCCAAAAGAGTATCTGGCAGAATTAGCTACTTGACAAATATGTTCATCAACAAACGAATGAATGAAGAGTCCCAAGGGGTAAGTTGGAGTCAGTGAGGCAAGGATGCAGGTCAATGGATACATGGTCCCAGGGGAATTCAAAGAGATTTTTGAAGTAACTCATAAAAACTTGAGGAGGTGATGCTTTAGATGGTGAATTTCCTTTTGAACCCCAGACTGGCTCTGAGCATGCTGGGCACTTAACATATTCTATTTTAATGATCTGTTTTTGATTCTGTTTCCTCTACCAGGGGCTATGTACTAGTCTTTCTTTTATCCCTGATGCCTAAGTGCTCGACAAATACTTTTTGTACCAAACTGTACTGACTTCTCATGTCTTCTACTCTCTCATGCTGAGCTCTCTAATTAGATCCTTATTAAAAATAAAATCTTATCATGAATCTTGTTGGGTCTTTGTGGAAAAAAAAAGGTTTACACGCATGCCATGATCTTTGGGATACATCGAGATGTTTCTAATCAAGCCACCATCTGGACCACACATTACATTAACTCGGTTTTGTTGTGTTCCATCAATTCATGACAACAATACTAAATCTGAAGTATAGGATTTGAACTATGGTCTGTGACCTAGATTTCCCTGAGATGTCTATTTCCTTTTTGAAGTTTTAAAGCCAATGTGTTTTGAAATGAAAGAAATAAGAAACTAGAACAATGAAAATCAGGGTTTAGGAACAGGTAGTGGACGTTGGTAGGCATTAGGAGGCATGGCAAATTTCTCTGACCAGTGGAGAATGGTTAGTAACTGAGACACAGTTACTTTCCATTTTCTCCAGTGATTTTGTGCCACCTGATGGGCTACTGAAAAGAAGAGCAAACATTTTGAGAGAGGCAGGATGGTGGGGAGTAGATGGAGGTGTGAAACATTTTCTGATTGCTCAAACTGAGGTTGAGTTGGTTTCCTCTGAACACATGTTAAAGACTTTAGTACTGGCTTGAGATTTTGTTTTAGCTTAAAAATTAACATCCTATATTTGAACGGTATATGAAGGTTCTCAAACACTCCTGAAATCCTCCGTCTCATCTGATCCTTCCAACAACCCATCAACAGGTGGAACTGGAATTATTCTTTCCCTTTTATTAATACAGAGGAGGATAGGGAAGCTCTGAGCTTCAGACACCTTGCTTCAGGACACAGAGCTGTAAGGTGGCAGAGGCACCAACATAGGTCTTTGAATAGTGCATCTACTAGGTCCCATCAACCTGATTTTTCTGTTTAAACCCATTGTTTTATTAGATCAGGTCTCCGGATTCAATGTTCCAGGTGCAAGTATTGTAGTGAAGGCGGGCTCCCAAGAGAAGCTAATAAGGAATGGGGGAAGAGGATGGAGAAAGGTGATTCCAGAAGGGCCAGACTCAGGTTAATTCTTGGGGGAGGGGCATCATAGAGCATAAGTAACATCTCAGGATTTATTGCACCTGGAATGTGAAGTCAAGTGGGCCTTAGAAAGCATCACTATGAACAAAGCTAGTGGAGGTGATGGAATTCCAGTTGAGCTATTTCAAATCCTGAAAGATGATGCTGTGAAAGTGCTGCACTTAATATGCCAGCAAATTTGGAAAACTCAGCAGTGGCCACAGGACTGGAAAAGGTCAGTTTTTTCATTCCAATCCCAAAGAAAGGAAATGCCAAAGAATGCTCAAACTACCGCATAATTGCACTTGTCTCACACGCTAGTAAAGTAATGCTCAAAATTCTCCAAGCCAGGCTTCAGCAATATGTGAACCGTGAACTTCCAGATGTTCAAGCTGGTTTTAGAAAAGGCAGAGGAACCAGAGATCAAATTGCCAACATCTTCTGGATCATCGAAAAAGCAACAGAGTTCCAGAAAAACATCTATTTCTGCTTTATTGACTATGCCAAAGCCTTTGACAGTGTGGATAACAATAAACTGTGGAAAATTCTTAAAGAGATGGGAATACCAAACCATCTGACCTGTCTTTGAGGAACCTGTATGCAGGTCAGGAAACAACAGTTAGAACTGGACATGGAACAATAAACTGGCTCTAAATAGGAAAAGGAATATGTTAAGGCTGTATACTGTCACCCTACTTATTTAACTTATATGCAGAGTACATCATGAGAAACGCTGGGCTGGAAGAAGCACAAGCTGGAATCAAGACTGCTGGGAGAAATATCAATAACCTCAGATATGCAGATGACACCACCCTTATGGCAGAAAGTGAAGAAGAACTAAAAAGCCTCTTGATGAAAGTGAAGGAGGAGAGTGAGAAAGTTGGCTTAAAGCTCAATATTCAGAAAACTAAGATCATGGCATCTGGCCCCATCACTTCATGGGAAATAGATGGGGAAACAGTGGAAACAGTGTCAGACTTTATTTTTTTGGGTTCCAAAATCACTGCAGATGGTGACTGCAGCCATGAAATTAAAAGATGCTTACTCCTTGGAAGGAAAGTTATGACCAACCTAGACAGCATATTAATAAACAGAGATATTACTTTGCCAACAAAGGTCCATCTAGTAAGGCTATGGTTTTTCCAGTGGTCATGTATGGATGTGAGAGTTGGATGGTGAAGAAAGCTGAGTGCTGAAGAATTGATGCTTTTGAACTGCGGTATTGGAGAAGACTCTTGAGAGTCCCTTGGACTGCAAGGAGATCCAACCAGTCCATCCTAAAGGAGATCAGTCCTGGGTGTTCACTGGAAGGACTGATGTTGAAGCTGAAACTCCAATACTTTGGCCACCTCATGTGAAGAGCTGACTCATTGGAAAAGACCCTAATGCTGGGAAGGACTGGGGGCAGGAGGAGAAGGGGAAGACAGAGAATGAGTTGGCTGGATGGCATCACCGACTTGATGGACATGGGTTTGGGTAGACTCCGGGAGTTGGTGATGGACAGGGAGGCCTGGTGTGCTGCGATTCATGGGGTCACAAAGAGTCGGACACAACTGAGTGACTGAACTGAACTGAACTGTTCTTTTTATTGAGCTATAGTTGTTCTACAGTGTTGTGTTACTGTCTACTGTGCAGCAAAGTGAGCAAGGTATACATATACGCATATCTCGGCTTCTCTGGTGGCTCAGCAGTAAAGAATCTGCCTGCAATGCAGGAGACGCAGGTTTGATCCCTGAGTCAGGAAGATCCCCTGGAGGAGAGCATGGCAACCCACTCCAGTATTCCTTCCTAGAGAATTTCATGGTCTGGGAAGCCTGATGGGCTATAGTCCATAGGGTCGCAAAGAGTCAGATAGGACTGAAGCAACTGAGCACGCACCCATATGTATATCCCCTCTGTTTTGGATTTCCTTTGGCAAAGGAGCTGGCCTTCTGTATTCCCAATGACTTCCATGATGGACATCAGTGGGTGCCCCCCACCTCCTTAGAAGAGCACCCAGTGACTGGGAGCAACCTTCGAAAGGGGGTTTGTTAGCAGTCAAGCAACTCAGAATTTTTCAAATGCTACACAGATATAAGAAATCATTTAATTTTGATGCATACCTAGGGCAGACTGATCATATGGATTCTTTCTTTGAATCAGAGCAGCAGGCATCCAACTCTTCCCCTGAGGAATTTGATACAAAGACGCTCATTTAGAAAAAGCGGGTGTGGACAAGGTGTATGTTGCTTCACTGCATGTACGGAAGTTAATTTTATTCACTCATCTCGCTCTGACAAAAGACCAAGCATAGAGACCAAGTGGTGGTGGTGACTTAGTTGCTAAATTGTGTCAGACTCTTGCGACCGCAAGGACTATAGCCTGCCAGGCTCCTCTGTCCATGGGATTTCCCAGGCAAGAATACTAGAATGGGTAGCCATTCCCTTCTCTGGGGGATCTTCTCGATCCAGGGATTGAACTCGAGTCTCTGGCACTGCAGGCAGATTCTTTACTGCTGAGCCACCTGGGAAGCCCCAGAAACCAGGTGATTTAGCCCCAAGTCACAGAATTGGTAAGTGGCAGACCCTGAATGGGAAGCCAGGTCTTCCGACTCTTAGTCCAAGGTCCCTTCCAGGTCCCCACATGCTAAGCAATCGGAAGCAACCTTGCTTCCCAGCTGGGCAGGGTTGAGGTGCGGACCCCGGAGGCCGGGGGTGTTCCCTCCCTGGACCCTGGTTGTCAGCAGCCCTAGAGCCTGTCCAGACATGGAGAGAAGACTCGCGCGCGTATTTTTAAGTCCTCCACCATACACAGGCTGTCATAGAACGAGCAGAGAAGCACTGCTGTGACTCAAGGGCAGAGGCTGCCTGGCATGGCAGTCATAGGTACACAATCCACTTCTCACTGAACAGGAAACCCTCCAAGCTGTAGGCAGGAGGAGTGGGCATTGATCATGAGTTTAGAAGAGGAAAAAAAACCCATCTCCTCTACTGTCCGCCATGCAGCCCTATGAAGTGTTACTGCTAGTTGCCTGGGTTAGAGGCTTTATTCCACGTACCCTTCCCCTCCTTATAAGTGACGGTCTTATTTGAAGGGGAGGACGAGAGGGAGATGAGAGATCTGGGGAGCCCTGTGCCTCGGAGCGTGTTCTCCAGGCCTGTTCAGTCAGCGTGTACATGGTGGGCCTGAACCACGAACATCTCCTCTGGGAAGTCACAGAATCATCTTAGGAGAAGTCCAACATGCATATCCGACTCTGTTTTCTATGGGAAATGTGCAACTCTAAAGAAAATATGTTACTTGCTAATATATATAAAGCCAGTGAATTTGTACTGAAGTTAACAAAATAGAAGGTTAAACCAAACCCAGATGGACACTGTCTAAATGCTTGCGTTAGAGAGATTGGGTCAAATATGGTAGCAGGTCCTAAAGCAATAGCTTGCTGTAGGGAGTACAAATCTATCTGCATTTAGTCTAAATGTAGAGTGACCTTTCACTACCAAGCCTTGAGCTTCAAGTTGGCTGCAGTTATTGGAAATCACTTCCAAAGGTCATTTGCAAAAAAACCCCTAAAAAACAGTAATATAGATTTAAAGATGCCTCCCATATATACAGAAAACCAGGTCTGCAATGCTGGTCAAAAGTAATACAGGGGAATCACTGTTGCAGTGATGAGTCTGGAAAATAATCTAAAAGGTCCAGGGTGACACAGATTGGGCAATTTCATTTTCTCTCTTTATTCATCAGTAGAATTGTTCCTGTGTGTATCACTACGCTATTTACCAACACCTTATGGATGGCAGAAAAATAATATGCAGCATTATTTAGGAGGGAGTTATGGAAAACCATTTTGCTTTCATCAGATGAGGGATAATCTTACCCTGTAGCCAAGCAGAGAACATTCCAGTGAGTAAAATTCCTCCTCTCATTCCAAAGGGTGATATTTATATGCAGGATGTCCAACATTTCAAAGGGCATACAGAACTAAAGTCACTAGGGCATGATTACATGTGCCACCTTAACAAGTTTTTAAAAAAATCTTCATTGGCTCCGCAGGAGCTCAGATATACTCTCCCGTTCATCAGCGATGCTAAATGAGGCCCCTTTTCAGACACCGCAAAAGGAGAGCAGGTATGTGCATGTGTTAGAAATAACACACACTTTGATGATTCTCAAAGACGTTCTCTTTTCTCACGCTTTTTTTCAGTGAAAAATGATGCTTAATGTGTAATATCGATTTATTTTTCTTGAAGTCAAAGCAGAACTGAATAATTACTCTGCTTTATTTAATTAGGACTCTCTTTGTCTCAAAGATTTCCTTTCCCCGCTTCCTAACCAATCCCTCTTTCTTTCCCATTTCTCTGATGTTTCTGTGTTAATATAATATATTTTTTTTTTGCTTTCTTGTGCTCCAGAATAATTCCTTAAGGACAATGACAGCATCTCTATTCAGATGATTTATTCAGGACTCATATGTTTATTAAGTATTAAATCAGAGTATTAATAATCCTTTTGTTCTTCGCCCCAACAAAAATGTATGGAACATTTATTGTATGCTAGAACCCTCCTAGACACTAGCTGCCCACATAGGAAATGGCAACCCACTCCACTATTCTCTGGGAAATCGCATGGGAAATCCCATCAACAGAGGAGCCTGATGGGCTACAGTTCACGGGGTCGCAAAGAGTCGGACAAGACTGAACGTGCGTGCACACACAAATTAAAAATAAACCTCTTGGTCTGCCCTCATGAATGTTGGTCTGCTTTTGTTAGTTGAGGAGAGCTGCCTTCCATTTGGTATTAGTGACCTCGAGTAACACACACTATATTCAGAAAGAAATCTGGGTTCCAACGTTGCTTCCAACAGTTAGCAGCCTTGTAACCGGAGGCAAGAAACTTCATCTAAGTCTTACTTTCTTCAACTGTAAAATGAGAAAAATAATAGCGGTCCTATCTACCTCACAGGGCTGTGGAGAAAATAAAAAGAAAAAACTTTATGAAAATGCCTCATAAATTTTAAAGTGTTATGCAAATTTAAGGCACTAATGCATTTAGTAAATGGCAGATTCAATGCCTGCTCAGTGCTAAGTAAGGTGGATTCTCTACAAAGAGATGAATCTAAGAGACGGCAAGAATTTTCTAGGTGGCTTATGTAACACACCCTATATGTGTGTGTGTTTTTGATTTTTTTAAAGTATGGGCCATTATGTCAGGGGACAGAAAGGTCTTTCATTCTTGAGAATGTTATCCTGTGCAGTTGTGTTCTGGACATATGGCCATTCTGTTTTGTTGTGAGAGTTGGACCATGAATCATTCTCCTATATAATGTGAACACTTGGTGCCCTTTACCTTCCTGATGACAACTTCTTGCAACTTCTTCTTTCATTATAAAAGTAATATGTTCATAATCGAATACTTGAGAAAGACCAAAAGGGGGAAGTGATAAAAATACCACCTTCCCAGGTGGTAGTAGTGGTAATGAATCCACCTGCCGGTGCAAGAGACGCAGGTTTGATCCCCGAGTCGGGAAGATTCCCTGGAGGAGGAAATGGCAACTTGCTCCAGTATTCTTGCCTGGAAAACTCCGTGGATAGAGGAGCCTAGTGGGCCACAGTCCACGGGACTGCAAAGAGTTGAACATGGCTGAACGACTAAGCATAGCATCACTATCCTTAGACAACCACGACTAACACTTTATTTCTTTGCTTTCTCTATCTCCTTCTCTTTTTCCCTATGTGTGCATTTTTTTGGTTGGTTGGTTTTACATAGTTGTGGTCAAATTGCAGGTCCATTGTTACAGACTGTTTTTATTTCTCATATAATGTTATAAAATAAGAAATTTTCTATGCTTCCATTTCTTTTGTCCCCTCTTATAATTCGAAACTCAAGCCCTGCACCATCCTTTTTTGGCAGCTTTAACATGTCTGGCTAGTTTTTTGTTTGTTTTGTTTTTTAAAAGTTTATTCTATTAAAGTATGATTGATTTACAGTGTTAATTTCTGCTGTGCAGCAAAATGATCCAGTTATACATATATATACATTCTTTCTTGTATTCTTTTCCATTATGGTTTATCACAGGATACTGAACATAGTTTCCCATGCTATTCAGTAAGACCTTATTGTTAACATGCCCTGCTAGTTTGATTTATGTGGATCTCAGTTACATTCTAATAATGCATTTAGACCACCACTGGAGACCATCTCCTACCTGTAAGATAATTCAGTCATCTGTATTCCCCAGTTTACCATGAACTACTTTAAGGAGGAACTGTGTATACCTGACTTTGTGTACACAGAGCCTAGCTCAGTGCCTGGCATAGGTTGTTCTATAAATATTTGTAGACTAACCTACTGAATGCTGAAATAAAGTCTTGGCAAAAATCATGAGTGTCTGCTCTTTAGTCCTTTAGTAGATAATCTTATAGTTTCCTTTAAAATCCCTCTGTTGCTAGTTTCAAGACTGTTACTACAAATAACTATGTCACTGACATTCTTAAATATATTTTTTCACATTTCACAATTCTTTAAAACTAAAGCTTAGAAGAAGGTAAATTTCAGGTGTAAACACTTTTGACTTTCGATTATTTTCTGATTACTTTTGAAGAGGTGGCATCTGTTTTCACCATTCCTAGTCTATCTTAGCATCTATTAAGACTCCATTAAGGGACTCCCTGGTGGTCCAGTGGTAAAGAATCTGCCTTCCAATGCAGGGGGATGAGGGTTTGATCCCTGATTGGGGAACCGAGATCCTACATGCTGTGGGGCAACTAACCCTGAGTGCCACAACAAGAGAAATCTGTGCACTGAGCCTGAAGACTCAGCACAGAAAAAAAAAAAAGACTTTGTTAAGACGCACAGATGTTTCTTCCTCCAGGAAGCCTTCTCTATTTCCCTACCACTTTGACCTATGAAGCTTAGGTATGCCTTCTCTGTACTTCTATATAACCCTCCACTGTATAATACTTGAATACAGTTATATATTTACTCCTCTTTCTTCCAGATAAGACTATAAGCTCTTTGAGAGCAAGAAGCAAGTTCTATTAATTTTTACAGTCCTCAGTGCCTGGGAGAATAGTACATTCTCAATATATTCTTGTTGACTGCAAGTGGCTAGTATTTAATCCAACTATATAATAACAGTGATCTATAAATAAAGATAATAATGACAATGATTATTATGTACCAAACATAAGGTGGAGGCCAGAGAGAGAGAGAGAGAATTAGTGGAATTCTTCACTTGGGAAATCTTGACAGAATTCATGTTCAATACAGACTCTAATGTCTGGTTATTCAACAATTAACACACTGGAGTCAGGAAGTTTCACAATAATGACTTTTCCCTTCTCCATCAACCTGCCTTTATTCTGTTTCATACATCAGACTTCCTTCCTCTAAACATTCCGAGGGTTTACTGCTTCAGCATGCAGATTCAATTACTGGTAGAACTGCCTGAGGCAAGCAGCCCCATCAGGTCCAAATCTGTTAAAAAAGAAAGTCCACACTTCTCTTGAGAAGAAAAAAGGATCTTATAATTTATAACAGTTAATAATGAATATTTTACCAAGGGCAGAAAATGAGCAAAGTGGTATGAAAGAAGTTATAGAATTATCTTGTAGCGACCCATTGGCCAAAACAGGAGCCTGGATATTCTGTCTTAAATCTGAGTGCAGAAAAGATACACAAAATGAAGGGATCGTAAAGAATATATGAAGTGCCTTTCACTTTTTTTGGTCATTCTTCAAAAGGCTGATCAATCCTCATCTATATAAAAATGATCCTTCCATATTTAAGGAAAATTCTGTGCTATTGATGGAAACAGACTAAGGCCATTCTTCATTTCTACACATATGCTCATAGCTAAGTTGGAATACTGGATTTTTTCCTAGTTTCCCAAATTAAGAAGTGGATTGGGAAATTAGAATTGGTTGCAGATTGAATTTTATATGTTAAAGAAAAGCTTTTGGTTTAGAGGGAGAGAAGGATTGGGAGTTTGGGATTAGCAGATACAAACTATTATATACAGAATGCATAAGCAACAGGCTCCTACTGTATAGCACAGGGAACTATAGTCAATATCCTGTGATAAGCCATAATAAAAGAGAATATGAAAAAGAATATATTTATGTATAATAGAATTGCTTGCTATACAGGAGAAATGCACAGCATTGTAAATCCAACCAAACTGCAATAAAATTTACAAAAAAGAATAACTTGCCTCAAGACCAAACTGCTAAAACAAATAAAAGATTTTGATTGTGAAATAAATTTTTTTTAAGTATTGGTAAGACAAAGCTAAACGCTCCTTTTTTGCAGGGCTAAAAACATAAATACACCTAACCAGGCCAAGTCATTCATGCCTAAATGCTGGCTTATCAACCAAATCTTGCTTGTGACCCATGCAGATATGACGTATATTCTTCACGATGAGGTGCCCATCTCCATCCCATTCACAAAAAGTAGTCACTCAAGTCTGGCACCAATCGACATGCGAACTGCCGACGGTCCTGAGCTGTAGCCAAGTATTTGCCAAGTGGCATGTTTAGAGTGGAACGCCATCAATCATTCAAGTGTTACTAATTTCCATTGTAATGAGCACTTGAGAACGAACAGTAAATTCATTGTTCAGGAATACATGTGCGATCCTGCTGGTGAGCACCGGTAAACATGTATTCTTGCTCAGACTCTCAGCGCTTGCCTCTGGCACACGGACTTGGAGGTATGATTTCTGCGGGTAATTATCCCACATCCTTTTTGTTCAGTGCTTTGTCGTTAACAAAGCTTCCATGACATAACCTTGCAGATCCGGTAGAAGCGGAGGCCCGACAATTTATTATTTTAAACACTTAAAGTTCATATTTTTAATTTTTAAAATTGGAGTATAGTTGTTTTGCAATACTTCGTTAGTTTCTGCTGTACAAAGAAGTGAATCAGCTATGTGTATACATTTACCCGCTCCCTCTTGGGAAGCCTCCCACCCCTCTCCCCACCCCATTCCACCCATTCATGTCATCACAAAGCACCAAGCTGAGCTTCCTGTATTCCCTAAACATGTCCCTATATAGCAGGTAGTTTCCCACTAGCTATCTGCTTTACACATGGTAGTGTAATAATTTCTGACAGTCCCCCTTCTTTGTCAGCAAATGCAGTGGACTGAGCCAATGTTCTAAATATCTGTTGAAGCCGGTCCCTTCCCACCCGCCCCCTCCCCAATCCTGTCACAGCCCTAATGCAAGTTCTCATCAGCTCTCTCTTGATCGGTTTCAACATTTCTTGTAACGAGTCTTCTGTACTGCAGTCTCCATCCTCCATTTCCCACTTCCCAATCAATCCTCCACACAGCAGTCAGAGTGACCTTTAGAAAAACAAATCTATTATGTTATTTTCCCTCCTTAACATCACTCAATGGCTTACAGCTGCCTTCAAGATAAAGTACAAACTCCTACACTGAGTAAACAAGACCCACAAGGCTTTTCATGGGCTGGCCTTTGCCCAGCGGCTAGATTCCAAACCTCTAAACATTGAAAAGATTGTGGTGGCTCATTTCCTGGTTTCTTCATCCATATGTAATTAACAAAAAGAGAGGAAGAAGCCAAAAAACGCCAAATGCATATGGATGGTGTAGTTGAAATGGTTTCTTAAAACATGTCTGATTAAAAAAAGTTGGAGACATTTATCAAAGCTAAATACCTCTCACATTGTGCCCATGGTACTCCTAAAATTTTGCATACTTAGCCAACTAGAAGATCTAGAACTATAGACGTCTCTCCAGCAAAAAACATCCAAGCATGGGGAACAACAACAATAAGAAAACTTCACCTCTGCCATTAAATAATTTGTTCATTCAATCATTCATTCATGCATCCATCCATTCATTCACTTATGGCGAATTCACTGTGTACACTGTACTTGCCCCTGCTGGCGACTGGGAATGGATGAGGGATAAGGATGCTGTCACTGGCTTCAAGGGGCTCACAGTTTAGAAGAGGGAGGGGAAAGGGGTTTCAGAGTCCTTGAGAATTTCCAGTTTTCTTTTGCACACCGCTTGTGACAGGTCCCTCAGTGCTCCTTGCCTCCTTGAAGTCTCTATTCCCTTGTTTTACAATTACTTTTCCACAAGAGAATCCTTCAAATATTTATTGATTTACTCAAAAATTATGTTCCCCACTCAAAACATTGTATTGAACTCCTACATATGCCACACTCTGGGAAGGCAAAGTCCCTGGCCTTAAGGTCATCCCAGCCTAGTGGCAGATACAGGGATGCAGACGGACAATGACTAAGCAGTGGGACAAGAAGCATGACTGCTGGATCGAATCTGGAACCCTGTGTGTGCACGTATGTGTAAGGGGAGAGAGGATCTGAGCCCAAGGGAGATATTAGCCAGGCTACAATCTTGATGGGGATCTGGGCAGAGATTAGCACCCACCTGGGGGTAAGCCCAGGCACGGCAGGTTGCAGAAACCTTTCGTAGTGGAGCATGCCTGGAGAAACTGTAAGCCCTACACTAGTGGTGTGCTTCAAGTTTTGTGACCCGGAGAACTCATTCACACACTGTTGTTTTCTGGGTTCCACTTTCTGGATTTCTGATTTAGTAGGTCTTATGTGGGGCCTAAGAATCTGTATTTTTAACTAGTTCCCAGGTGATGCTGATGTTATTGGACTGGGAAAAGCACACTTTGAAAATCACTGCCACAGACAATTAAGGAACAAATCACAAAAAGTTTTATATGTAAAAATCGTATGTGTCCTATATAAAAAACTATATATATGCATATATACATACATATATAGACACACTTACCTATGTATATATACATGTATGCATGCACATGCATATGTATGTATACATATATATACACACATGTATGAGCTTCCCTGGTGGCTCAGATGGTAAGGCGTCTGCCTACAATGCGGGAGACCCGGGTTCAATCCCTGGGTCAGGAAGATCTCCTGGAGAAGGAAATGGCAACCCACTCCAGTATTCTTGCCTGGAAAATCCCATGGTTGAAGGAACCTGGTAGGTTTCAGTCCATGGGGTCGCAAAGAGTCGGACATGACTGAGCGACTTCACTTGACCTTGACACACATGTATGTGTGTGTGCATGCCCAGTCGTGTCTGATTCTTTGTGACCCTAGGGACTGAAGCCTGCCAGGCTCCTCTGTCCATGGAATTTTCCAGGCAAGAAGACTGGAGTGGGCTGCCATTTCCTACTCCAGGGGATCTTCCCAAGCCAGGGATTGAACCCGCATCTCTTGAGTCTCTCGCATTGGCAGATGGATTCTTTACTGCTGCACCACACACGCATATGCATAGAACTACAAGGCTTCATTGTTATTCCAAAGTGAATGCCTTTTGCAATGCAATGAATTGTTACTGAAGCCTGCTATGTGCAAGGCATTATTCAAGGTCCTGTTCTTTTCTAGGGTCAACCCTTCTTCTTATTACCCAGTGGTTCTTAATCCATTTGCTGCCTTGGTTTTCCATAACAAAATGTAATTATCTCTTCTGATGACAGTGACTTAAGCACACCTTTGAAGTCAAAAGACCTGAGCTTAAAACCAAGAGATTCATACCTTACTAGCCATGAACACTGGGAAATGTATTTAATTCATCTAATTGCGCATTTATTCATTTATAAAGCAAGGAAACATCTATCTAATAGAGATTTTCTGAGGATAAAATGAAGTATCAACTTGCACACTGCCTGCAGCATAATCAATGCTCAAAAAGTGCTAGCCCAGAAAGAATGGGCCTTTCAATTAACTATGCTGCAGCAATCGGTTACTCCTATTTTGACCCCTACTTCACACCAACAAAAAATTAATTCCAGATGGGTTGTGGAACTGACTGAGAATGGGAAACAATAAAGCTTTTAGAACAAAACATTAGGTAATATCTTCATGAACTTGGAACAAGCAACAGTTTCTTAAACAGGACACAAAAGAACAAACCATAAAAGAAAAATGTGATAAACTTGGCTATGTTAAAATTAAGAACTTCTGATTATCCAAAGACATAATAAAGTAAAAAGGAAATTCACTAATAAAGAGAAGGTATTTGCAATGCATGTATCTGACAAACAAATTTATATAGAACTCCCATAAAGCAGTAAGATAAAAGCTAACCATTCAGAAAAATGGGAAAGACTTTGAAAAGGCACTTTATAAAAAAGGATTATCAAATGACCAAAACCATGAAAAGCTACCCAACTTCATCAGTCATCAGGGAAATAAAAACTGAATAAATACATGCTCACCAGTATAGCTAAACTTGAAAAGCAAAAAAAGTCAAATGTTGATGAGAATATTGGACAAAAGGAATCTCATACACTAATGAAGGACAATATTTGTATAACCACCTTGGAAAACTCGTTCTATTATTGACCAAAGTCGAGCATATGCCTTTCCCACTGAATGCAAACATCATAGAAATTACTTCAGATAGTTTTTTTTTTATTTTTAAAAACTTTAAATTGCCATTCAAAATCTAAGCTGGGACTAAGCACATGCTACAATTTTTAACATAACAAGAACCCTGAAAAGAGAGTTTCTTTCTTCTGTCTTCCTCTTATTAAATGAAAACAGTCTACTGTGTATCTTAACTGCATTTAATTTTAGTTCTGTAATTATTTAGTTGCGATTGTGTTTCCCTTATTTCTATTGAAAGTTCGGTTTCCTTTTAAAGAAAGAACTAAAAAAATCCAACAGTTATAAAAGACCTTGTTTTTAACAGTTTTAATAATAAGAAATTATGTTGTTAATAGGCAATGCCCATCTGGAGATAGAGCCAGCTTTTCAGGGCTATGCTCACATATTTTATCCTCAAGGACTGGGTCTGACCCAACCTGAGTCCAATCATGTTCTGTGCAGCATTTCATCCCGTGATGTTCACGAGCCCTGTCATGTAGGATGCTGTGGGCAGGCCTGGGTGACAGAGCAAAGAGTTCACAGTGCATTGTCCATACACCCTCATACTTTGTGCTTATTATTTTTTAAAGCACTGTGTTTGGTGTTCTGAAATATTTATTTATTTATTTGGCTGTGTGGAGTCTTAGCTGCAGCCCACAGGCTCAGTTGCCCTCAGTTGCATGTGGGATCTTACTTCCCTGACCAGGGATCGAACCTGTGTCCCCTGAATTGGAAGGCAGAGTCTCAACCACTCGACCATCAGGGAAGTCCCCCATACTTTGTGCTTATGCGCTCATCACTTACATTCTGTAAAAGTGACTCTTAGCCAGCAACAACCTTTTATGGGAGGGCTCTGGACACAGGAAGTGTAAGAGAGGAGAGGCCTGTTTTTCATCAATGCTTTCATGATGATGGTTAAGAGTTATGGGAGAAATAATTGTACAGAGGACAGAACCAAACTCCATGGGCTAGAGCGGCTGGAAGGGAGGACATTGAATTACTGCCCCCAAAGATGTTAGAGACTGGGCAGTCCAATAATGTGCTAGACGGACTCAGGGATGTCGACTCAATTCAAAGGACAACCTTGGATTTCTAAGTGTCTCTTGTTCCTTGACTTTGTATGTATGTAGTGTGTGAGCACACCCTTGTGTGATTATGTGTGTACAATCTGTCAGATGTTATATCTATGTGTACATAGCTGTGTGTATATGCTATGCCTAATCTCTGAATTTGACGCTATGCTGCTTATTAGACAAAAACTAGAAAATTGGTTTTTTTCTAGAAAAAACTAGAAACTTAATTGATTTGGGCCATATTTTTCTGTTGTCAACAACAATCCTTTCAAAAAATGTCCCCCAAGTGTCAGAAAAATATACAGAACTTTAAAAAAATATTTTAAACATCTCAGCAACATGAGTCATTGCATAGGTCTTGAATTCTGACCACTTGAGTTCCAATTTTGCTCTTCCACTTGTAGGCCAAGTGGGCAAGTTGCTTCATTCTTTGAGCTTTGCTTTTCTGGTCTCTAAAAGGAGATAATAACAGACTTTCCTGACAGGGTCATAGACTACTCAGGATCTACCCCCAGAACTACTGCTCAATAAATGTGAGCAAGCAGGCAGAAGTGGAAGAGATTTCCCTAAAGTAAGTAGTTCTCTATGACATAACTACAAACACAGTTCTAAGTAGAAGTCTAGTCTTCAGATATAAAACCACAATGCTCCATGTTATCTATTACAAAGCACAGTAGTTAAAATGCAGTCTACCTTTCTAAACCATCTGTGAGAGTTTGGTCACTTACTATGACATTGTGGTTGCTGTTTAGTCTTTTAAGTTGTGGCCGACTCTTTTGTGACCCCATGGACTAGACCGGCAGGCTCCTCTGTCCATGGGATTCTCCAGGCAAGAATACTGGAGTGGGTTGCCATGCCCTCCTCCAGGGGATCTTCCTAACTCAGGGATTGAACCCAGGTGTTCCTCATTGCAGGCAGATTCTTTACTGACTAAGCCACCAGAGAAGCCCATACTGTGGTCTACTAAGAGCAATATCATGTTTAACAAAACAAGGCACATACCTTAATATAAAAAGTTGTTTATTGCTAAAAAAATAAAACACCCATCATCATCTGAGCCTTCAGAGAGTCGTAATCTTTTTACTGGTGGAGGGTCTTGCCTGGAAGTTGCTGGACAGGGACTGGTCAGGTGGTGGATGCTGAAAGGCTGGGGTGGGTGTGGCAATTTCTTAAAACAAGACAATGATGAAGTCTGATGTATTGATTAGCTCTTACTTTCATGAATAATTTCTCTGTAGCATGCAGTCCTATTGACAGCATTTTACCCACAGCAGAATTTCTTTCAAAATTGGAGTCAGTTCTCTCAAACTTGGGCTTCCCTTGTAGCTCAGTCGGTAAAGAACCTGCCTGCAATGCAGGAGACCTGGGTTCGATTCCTGGGTCAGGAAGATCCCCTGAAGGAGGAAACAGCAACCCACTCCAGTATTCTTGCCTGCAGAATTCCATGGACGGATGAGCCCAGCAGGCTACAGTCCATGGAGTCGCAAGAGTCGGACACAACTTAGTGACTAAATCATCACAGAAGCTCTCAAACTCTTCCACTGACTTATTGACTATGTTTACATAATATTCTAAATCCTTTGTTGTCTTTTAAATAGCATCTTCACCAGGAGTAGATCCCATCTCAAGAAGCCACTTTCTTCGCTCATCCATAAGAAGCAACTCCTCATCCATTAAATCTTTATCATGAAATTGTAGCAATTCAGGGACATCATCAGGCTCTATTTCTAATTCTAGTCCTTAACTCCTCAAAGTCACCCATGAGGGTTGGAATCAACTTTTTCCCAAACTCCCATTAATGTTGCTATTTTGTCCTCTTCCCATGAATCACGGATGTTCTTAATGGCATCTAGAATGGTGAATCCTTTCCAGGAGGTTTTCAATTTACTTCGCCCAGATCCATCACAGGAATCACTATCTATGGCAGCTACAGCCTTACAAAATGTATTTCTTAAATAACAAGACTTGAAAGTCAAAATGACTCCTTGAACCACTGGCTGCAGAATGGATGTTGTGTTAGCAGGTATGAAAACAACATTAATCTCGTTTTCGTCTATGCCTGCCAGCCCTCTTGGGTGACCATGTGCATTGTCAATGAGCAGTAAGAATTTTTTTCTGAGCATTAGGTCTCAACAGTGGGCTTAAAATATTTAGTACACCAGACTGTAAACGAGGTAACTTGCTGCAGCTTCTGCATCAGCATTTGCAGCTTCACCTTGGACTCTGGGGCTACCCAGGTGGCACTAGTGGTAAAGAATTGGTCTGCCAATGCAGGAGACACAGGAGACGTGGGTTTGATCCCTGGGTCGGGAAGATCCCCTGGAGAAGGAAATGGCAGCCCACTCCAGTATTCTGGAAAATTCTGTGGACAGAGGAGCCTGGTGGGCTACAGTCCATGGGGCTGTAGAGAGTCGGACTCTACTGAGCAACCAGGCATTGCACAAAGCTTGGACTTTGATATTACGGAGATGGCTATTTTCTTCTTGCCTGGGAAACCTCATGGACAGAGATGCTGGTTTCAAAATAGTTGGACATGACTTAGTGACTAAACAACAGCAAACAACATTTTCTTCTTAAATCTCATAAACCAACCTTTGCCAGATTCAAACTTTTCTTCTGCAGCTTCCTGACCTGCCTCAGCCTTCATAGAATTGAACAGAGTAAGGACTTTCTCTGGATGAGGCTCTGGCTGAAGGGAATGCTGTGACTGGTTTGATCTTCCATCCAGACCACTTGAACCTTTTCCATTTCCACAATAAGGCTGTTTTGATTTCTTTTTTTTTTTCCATTTATTTTTATTAGTTGGAGGCTAATTACTTTACAACATTGTAGTGGTTTTTGCCATACATTGACATGAATCAATTTTGATTTCTTATCACTTGAGTTCACTGGAGCAGCACTCTGAATTTCCTTTGAGAACTTTTCCTTTGCACTCACAACTTGGCTAACTGTTTGGTGCAAGAGGCCTAGTTTTCAGCCTGTCTCAGTGTTTGAGATGCCTTCCTTGCTAAGCTTAATCATTTCTAGCTTTTGATGTAAAAGTGAGAGATTTGATTTCAAGTGTGACCTTTCTGTTCACTTGAATGCTCAGAGGCCAATGTAGCTTTATTCATGGGCCTAATCTCAATATTGGGTTTCCCTGGTGGCTCAGACAGTGAAGAATCCACCTGCAACGCGAGAGACCTGGGTTCGATCCCTGGGTTGGGAAGATTCCCTGGAGGAGGGCATGGCAACCCACTCCAGTATTTTTTTTTTTTTATATTTACTTATTTTTATTTATTTATATGGCTGTGCCAGGGTCTTACTTGTGGCATGTGGGATCTAGTTCCCTGACCAGAGATCGAACCCAGACCCCCTGCATTGGGAGCCTGGAGTCTTAGCCACTGGACCACCAGGGAAGTCCCCACTCCAATATTCTTGCTGGGAGAATTCCCATGGACAGAGGAGACTGGAGGGCTACAGTCTATGCGGTCACAGGGTTGGACACAACTGAGCAACTATGCACGCAGAAATCTCAATATTATTGTTTTTCAGAGACTAGGGAGGCCCAAGGAGAGGAAGAGAGACAGCAAAACAATCAAAATACACACAACATTCACCCATTAAGTTCAGTGTCTTATGTGGGTGCAGTTCATGGCACCCTGTAACAATTACAATAGGAACATCAAAGATCACTGATCATGGACCACCGTAACAAATATAATAATAACAAAAACTTTGAAATACTGTGAGAATTCCCAAAATGTGACAGAGAGACATGGTGAGCTAATGCTGTTGGAAAAATGACACTGATAGACTTGCTTAAACGCATGGTTGCCACAAATCTTCCATCTATGAGAAATATAATATCCATGAAGTAAAGCAAAGCATATAAAATAAGATATGCCTGAATAAAGAAACCCAGAGAGACGATTAGGTAGTCAGTCACATCAAATGGGAAAGAATTTCCTATAAATGCTGGAAATTCCTGGTTATCATGTGGAAATATACAGGGAGGACTTTTTAGGCCATGCTCTTTCCCTAAGGGGATGGGGTGTATTGCCCAGGGCATCGATGGAGCTTTCTCCGGGTAGCTGAAGATTTTGGCCACTCCCCAGTCTCCATCCTCTCAATTTGGCTGTCATTCCATCTGAAAGAACTGAAGTTACTTTTCACTTGGGAGAACATAATAAAAATCAGTTCTTCACTACTAAATTAGGATGGACAACCCTTCTCTTGGGAAGAAAAGCAATAACTGATCACAATAATGAGATTGTGCAACAAGCTTTGAAAATGCTTAGCCCGCATCTATACAGAACAGGATATGCTTACACTTCAGATACAGCCATCAGATTTATGCTTCAGAGATACCGAGTAGGTAATAAATACAAGCATCACACTCTATTGAAACCACTTTGCTCTTTTCAAAAGATAAAAATAGTATTTGCTTGTTCACTTCATATTAAACTACAGTATCCAAAATATTCCACTTCGGATTTTCAAAATCAATTCTGGCAGGATTAGCCCATAATACAATGATTCATTTTCCAAAGGAAATACCACCAGTGATGCATTGCACTCTCAAAAATTGTGTTCCAAGCATATTAGATTTTTATTCCATATCATCAAAACTGACTTTTCTGGGTCTCATAAAGTGCATTTCCAAAAGTAATTAAATGTTTTATAAGGTCAAACTCAATATTTAATTTTAAATGTAAACAGAACCAAAATTTTAAGGGTTTATGTTAAGAAAACATTGGAAGTTAGAGAAAATGAAAGGATTTCATTATAGTGTATTATTTTCTATGTCTTGAGAAAGTTGTATTTTTCTCTTTGACTTCCTACATTTTAACCAAAGGGATAAACCTTATCCTGCCTTTCAGGGTTTTTATAAGTATCCCAACTTATAAAATATCACAGGGGTAGTAGTAGTATAGTTATTGTTATCTAAGTATAAGGTAAGTCTATTGATAAAATTAAAATAAAAATCCAAAAACCATGTAATTAATTTAAATGGATACGTAGGTGTTGAGTGAGAACAATGTGTAATGATGTACAGCTAATTATTTAGTGGCAGGTTATAAAATAGAGCAGTTAAAACAGGGGAAAAAAAGAGTCCCATACACAGAACAGCAGAATGAAATGAAACGGAAAACAGATTGAGGGTGGCATCAGGTACTTGGCAAAAATATGCTTGCAAATGCAGAGTTCCAAGCTGTTTTTTGTTGATTTGGGGAGCAAACACAGAATGATATCTTCCATCTTCCTCCTGCCATGCCTGGTGGATCATATTACTGACGCCCCCATATTGATCTAACCGTGCTCTCTAGATTCAGCCAGACCTCTAAGCTGTCTAACCACATCTGTTTCACTCTTAGTTCCACACATGGAGCTGTGGATTTGTTGGGCACGTTGGGGGCTTTGGCAACTTCTGCAAGAAAAAACTGTAGTTGTGCAGGAGTCTTTTGAGAAAAACATGATGTATCTGATGGCTGAGGTGTTTCCTTATGAACAGATCTTTCAAAACTTTAATCTGGGCCTGTTTTCACATTTCAGAGAACTCAAATGTAGAAAACACAAAGTGATTTAGCTATTCTTTCAAAATTAATTAACCAAGTGATATTTAATTTGAAGGACTTCTCAGGTGACTCAGTGATAAAGAATCCACCTGCCAATGAAGGACACAGGAGACGCGGGATCAGTCCCTAGGTTGGGAAGATTCCCTGGAGAAGGAAATGGCAACAGACTGCAGTCTTCTTGCCTGGGAAATCCCGTGGATAGAGGATCCTGATAGGCTACAGTCCATGGGGTCGCAAAGAGTCGGACACGGCTTAGCAACTGAGCACACACACATGCACACATTTAACCTGAAGACACAAAGATGAAGACACCCTACCATAGGCAGCCACAACCTAGAAAAATGGTTGTAAGACCTTCCTCATTGTGTAGCACTAAACTCTCACCATCATGTATTCACTTACTTGTTCTTTCTATGTATTTATGGATCTATCGTCCATCTATTATCTATCTATCACCATCATCATCTATCAACTATCTAGCATCTATCATTGTGGTAGAATATTTTGAGCTCATAAAATTTATTCCATCCCAAAACAGAGAATTAAAAAAGATAAAAATTACATATAAATGGAAGTTTTAATACTTCCTTCCCTAATATATTGTCGTGCATATCTCTTGAGGTACAAGCAACCCTCTTTGGAGATGGCTGCCTGAAAGGGATATAAAGACATGTGAAGAGACAACATAAGAAGGCATAGAGACTGAAGCAACTAATCCACTGGGGGAACTGGCAGGACCTCACAGCGGAAGTAGAATTATAAACTGGCTTTTTGAAGAATGAACAGGATACAAAACATATAATACAGGAATTGATGATGTGTGTGTGTACATGACTAGTGGATCATTTTTGACACTGATGTTTTTCATGTTTGCTTGATTATTTATTTAACGTCATTGAACTTTTTATTCCATTAAAATTCTATGTGGAAGCCCAGAACATAATATAAATAAAAGCAGAATTGTTCTGGTTAAAGTAGGAAGTGGAGTCCAGAGAGAGCACCTGCTTAATGCTGAGAAGGTTCTGTGGAACTCGGAACTCCAGACTACTGTGAAAAGCCACAGGAGAGTTCTAAAATAAATAATTTAGGCAAAATAAATAATTTAAATAAAATAAATAAAATGAAACAAAATAAATTAAAATAAGGAACTTAGACAAGAGAGTTCCTTAAACAATGAGTTTCTCTGCTTCCTAGGTGGCACTAGTGGTAAAGAACCTGTCTGCCAATGCAGGCGACATTAAGAGATGTGGGTTTGATCCCTGGGTCAGGAGGATCCCCTGGAGGCGGGAATGGCAACCGACTGCAGTATTCTTTACTAGAGAATTCCATGGACAGAGGAGACTGGTGGGTTACAGTACATAGAGTAGCAAAAGAGTCGGATATGACTAAAGCAACTTAGTACATACTACATTGTTTAAAGTTTTGGAGAGTATAATTGTGATGTAAATTTTGGGAAAGTGAAATTTAATCAATTTATTTCCTTTAAATACAGGTGCTTTTTTTTAAACCTTCCCTTATAGCTTTAATTATTTATTTTAATTGGAGGCTAATTACTTTACAATATTGTGGTGGTTTTTGCCATACATCATCATGAATCACCCATGGGTGTACATGTGTCCCCCAACCTGAACCCCCCTCTCATCTACCTCCCCACCCCCCATCCCTCTGGGTTGTCCCAGAGCACCGGCTTTGAGTGCCCTGCTTCATGCATTGAACTTGCGCTGGTCATCTATTTCACATATGGTAATATACATGTTTCAGTGCTATTCTCTCATATCGTGCCACCCTTGCCCTCTTCCCCATAGTCCAAAAGCCTGTTCTTTACATCTGTGTCTCTTTTGCTGTCTTGCATAAATACAGGTGCTTTTATGCTTACTTATTTATGGCCCACAAGATACCAGTATAAACGCCAAGTTTCCAGTTTGTAATCTTCTGTTAGAAGTTTCTAAATTGAGAAAAATATCCCTGGTGACTCGGTAAAGAATCTGCCTGCTATGCAGGAAATCTGGGTTCAGTCCCTGGGTTGGGAAGATCCCCTGGAGAACAGAATGGCTATCCACTCCAGTATTCCTGCCTGGAAAATCCCATGGACAGAGGAGCCTGGTGGGCTGCAGTTCATGGGATGGCAAAGAGTTGGACTAGACTGAGCAAATAACACACACATACTGAATGTAGAGATTTATAATTTGGATGTACATCTGATTTGATAAAATATTTTTCTTCTCTAGTTCAAGAAAATGAGTAGAGTAGTAATTATAGGTCATAATGGTCCATTCATTTAACAAACGTTCACTGAATGCCTGCTTTCTGCCAGGCACTGTGTTGGGTCCTGTGAAAACATGTGAAACTCACTTGTGGTCCAGTGGAAGGAGGCAGACAGTTACATATAATAGAATGACACAGAAAATATACACATATAAAAATTAATATGTGATTGTCAAATAATAATACCACAAGTCATGCTGAAATTATACTTTACATATGTACACTGTTATATACCATATAATGGTATATACCATAATTTAGACATACATTATTATGAAACACTTTTGCTGTGTTTTATATAAAATTGGGTCTCAACATATAATGTTATGTGTCCTATACACTTTTAGGGTTTCTTTGATTAATAGTGAACAACATTTTTAAATTGCCTATTTCCATATTGTTTTAACTCTCACTGATTAAAAAAGATCTACATATTAGGATTAGTAACTCCTGTCAGTTGAATGTTGTATGTAATCCTATTTTTAGACAAACTTTGTGTTAGTATTTCTGATGTCCAAATCAGCAACTGGCAGCACAATCTTTCAAAGGAATAATTTGTGGTCAAGTTTTGAACGAACTAAAAAAAGAGTTTTCCCTTGGTTTATAAGGTGCTGACTTTCCCAGAAAATTTAGCATCTCTTAAGATAGAAAGCTATGGTTTTTCCAGTAGTCATGTATGGATGTGAGAGTTGGACCATAAAAAAGGCTGAGAGTCGAAGAATCGATGCTTTTGAATTGTGCTGCTGGAAAAGACTCTTGCGTCATTTGGAGAGCAAGGAGATCAAACCAGTCAATTCTAAAGGAAATCAACCCTGACTGTTCATTGGAAGGACTGATGCTGAAGCTGAAGCTCCAATACTTTGGCCACTGATGTGAACAGCCAACTCACTGGGAAAGACTTTGATGCTGGGAAAGATTGAAGACAAAAAGAGAAGGCAGCGGCAGAAGATGAGACAGTTAGATAGCATCACCAACACAATGGACTTGAATTTGAGCAAACTCTAGGAGACAGTGAAGGACAGAGGGACCTGGAGGGCTACAGTCCATGAGGTTGCAAAGAGTTGGACACAACTTAGTGAGCGAACAACAACAAAAGATAGCAATAATTCTTTTGTGTTTATATCTCAAAGAGAGGCGGGGTCTAGGACAACCAAATGATAAATATGTTTTTCAAGTGCAAGGATTTCAGAAAGCCACACATAACTGGGGTCACTTTCTTTTTGGATGGAATGGACCTGTGCATAGAAAGGCTATCTAGCAGTATTGGTTTCTATCGACGAAATGTCAGTGACCTGCAATTTCTGTGACAACAAAAAACTGTCCTCAAAGACTTTCAGAAAATCTTCCCTGAAGGTCATTTCTCCCCTGAGGAAATCACTACTCCACTGAATATAGTGTTAGCTCCTTCTGGTGTATATATTAAAGCATATTATAGGGGCCTGCATTAGGATAGTCTGTTTATAGAACACTAGTACAAACACTGCTCTTTCCACTCATGGACCACCGTGGTATTTTTAGGAGCCAGGAAGTAGATGTGATACAGAAATGGAATCTATTGCTATAATCAAGAAAAGCAAATGTTCTATCTTCCTAAGGAGAAGCATTAAGGAATATTAATGACTTTGTAAATAAATATGTAAATTGTGAAGGTAAGTCAGTGGAATAGGGCTGTGTAGGAAGAGAAGACAAATGGCAAAAATGTAGAAAAATAAGATTCTTTTCCCAAGTCAAAAACAGAAATTAAATTAATTTATTTATTATAGTTCAATCGTGGGGGTTGACTAAACTGGATGGACATCTTAGGGTTTAATTTGGCTTGAAATACATGGAAACAGGAACATACCCTAAAAATAATTTTGAAATTATTTTATTTTTTATTAATTTTTAAATAATCTTGTGAAAACTGGCATCTGAAGTAAGATTTTTTGTTGGTCTGAACAAAAAGTTTATTTAAAGGGTGAGGGGAGGGCTGTGTGCCAAGGGTGGCTGATTGAAATCAAAGCTTTAGAGTAATCTGCATAACAATTACACTAATCATTTTCCTACTGGAAAAATTGATGATGTGTAGACTTCCCTGTGACCACATGGTGAGTCGGGGGAGCAAGGAACCAAATTCACGATTCCCAGTCCCAGACCACCATTTCATTATTCAAGAAGACCTAGATCTATCGCTCATGGGGGGTTAGCCCAAAGCTCACAAACTAGGTCGGTGGGTGAAGTGTTTCAATTTATAGGACGAAATGATGGGCACAGACCTGGTAAATTGTACTTGCAATTATTTTCTTAATTATAACTGCAGGGTAATTTCCGCAGATAGGGTGCATAATATAGGAAGTTTTTTTCCCCTTCACATATAAGGAGTAGGGCAACTGAAGGTCTCCCATCTTTGCTCTAAGGTGTTGCTTGAGATATCCAGTATCTGCTAAATAAAGACTTTGTGATTTGATATACTTTACGACTTCCTCACACGCCAAGCAAAAGAAGTGGTGAGTTTGGAAAAGAAAATCAATTAAACTGGTTGTTCGGTGACTTGTGGACCGAAGCAAGCTTTCCTTCGGCCACAACTTTCACTCTCGCATCTGTGGTTTTAGTCTTGCACACACACTACAAAAGGTTTTTTTGCTTGTTTCTGTCCTGTAAGAGGCTACTATGTAAGAATGTGGTTTCTTTGCTCTTATTTCTCCCCACTGTTTGATTAGTGTGAGAAACGATTCTCCTCTGGCATCAGATAATATGCTGTCTATTACCATCAAGTTTAGGTAAAACAGATTCTGGAAACACATTTTATGGGTTTCTGAAGGAAATAGGGATGTGAGTGTTTAAAAAGGAGGGAAAAAGAAAATAAGCCACAACACAGGAACAAAACTAAAACTGGAACTCTATCTAACAGCTAATGAAAACAAAGAGGAACAATAAAGGGGGAAGAACAAAGCCAGGCGTAATGGGAGGGAAAATGAAAGAAAGAGGCCTGTAAAATTGAAGACCAAGGAACTCTGGGCCACAGAGGAAGGGGCCAAATACCCTCAGGGCCAGATTAAAGGAAGGGATGAGGGCAGTGGGAAAGAGACCAAGAGGAAGCCACAAAAGGGGCTAAGGACGACCAAGCTCTTGTCCCCACTGTTTTTTGTCCTTTCGTCTTGTTATTTTCCCCTTTCATCTTGTTATTTTCCCCTTTCATATCACATTCATGCTTCCAGTGGTAAAAGACAGAGAGGGAGAGAGAAGACAGGATTCCTGACCTCAAAACTATGCCCACCTTATTTTATTTCAAAACTTTTCATTTTATATTGGAGTATAGTCAATTAATCATGTGACAGCTTCAGGAGGACAGCAAAGGGACTCAGCCACACATATGCAAGTTGCCATTCTCCTGCAAGTACCCTCCCATCCAGACTGCCACGCAACACTGAACGGAGTTCCTTGTTGGTTATCATTTGAAATGTAGCAGTGTGTACATGTCTATCCCAAACTCCCTAACCATCCCTTCCTCTCACTTTAAATGCTCCTTCTCCAACCAATGTGGCGTGGCACCTGTAAACAGTCCATCAGAAGGTGTCCTGAATCCTTACATCCTGAATCAGGTATCTTCTCCTCTCTTAAAAGGTAAATGTCAGTAATTGTTCTATTTCAGCAAGTACTTTTGGTAATGCTGATTTTATATCCCTAAGTGCCCCCTAGTGACAAGGTCCAATTTCCAAATCTCTTTCACTGTAATTCTGTCTAAACATTTCCCTTTCCCAGCACAAATGTTGCTGTCTCGGGGACAAAGCATGTGGCTTATTATCAGTTTATTTTAATTAGGCAGAGAAAAAAGTTTCTTGAATAGCTGTAGGATGCTATAATAGTGAGTTATTGTTTTTATTTATAAATTAATTTACAAATTGGAAAACGTGATTGTCCCCTATTATAAGAGCAGTTTTCCCTCAGTTATACTATTGGCATGACAACCTACTCCAGTATTCTTGCCTGGAGAATCCCATGGACAGAGGAACCTGGCCAGCTACTGTCAGCGGGGTTGCAAAGAGTCAGACATCACTAAAGCGACTTAGCATACTATTACAAAACAAACGATTTTGGAATGGGATTGCTCACATCCCCCTCCATTAAGTTTTATTAAGACTCAGATTTCTGCATAGTTTCTTTTCATTCATCTTGTGACACAATAAAAAAGCAGAACAGACAAGAGTGGCAAGTTTCTTTATAACTCTTTTCCAGTTGTGATTTCTGATCATGTCTGCTAGCCCTACAAACTGTGTGGTAACTAAGAAGAAAAATGGTACTTAAGCTTAAATCCTAATTTAATAACTTTTTGTGGAATATGGGACATGCTATGTGATTTCTTTAAATGTCAGTTTTGTATCTGCAAAATGGGAATAATAATAAAAGACTTATGGGGATTAGATAAGATATTACAAATTAAGCTGTTAGCAGCATATCTGCAAATATTTTGTTGTTAAGTTGCTCAGTCATGTCCGACTTTTTGCGACCCCATGGAAGCACACCAGGCTTCCCTGTCCTTCACTATCTCCTGGAGTTTGCTCAGACTCACTCACTCACTGCTCAGACTCAGTCCATTGAGTCAGTGATGCCATTTAACCATCTCATTCTCTGCTGCCCCTTCTCCTCCTGCCCTCAATCTTTCCCAAAATCAGAACCCCATGAACAGTATGAAAAGGCATATATTTAGGGCTTCCCTGGTGGCTCAGATGGTAAAGAATCTGCCTGCAATTCAGGAGACGTGGGTTTGATCCCCGGGTTAGGAAGATCCCCTGGAGAAGGGGATATAACCCACTCCAGTATTCTTGTCTGGAGAATCCCATGGACAGAGGAACCTGGTGGGCTACAGTCCATGGGGTCACAAAGAATCAGACATGACTGAGTGCCTACACTTTCACTTTCATAAATGATAGTTATTAAGATGTGCAGCCCAAGAATCGATACAGACCAATCTTGTGTCTTCCTTCTCTCTTGAAAGATAACTGGTAGAAACAGTCTGAATGCCCTGAAGCACAGTCACAATGACCTTTAAATAGATCATATTTACTTCTAATCAGGCTATTTTTAGATTCTCTTTAGAATCTAAGTGCCCAAGAGTTTAACTAGAACAGTCAACCTACCCAGCTCTGTTGTATCATATTTAACAAATTGAATAAAAGAGGCAAATGGGAGATATTAAAACTTTTCCTGTAGATCCGTTCACACATTTACAGATTCTTGTATATATCATTCTCATTTTATTGATGAGGAAACTAAGACAACATAGGTCACATTACTGGGAAAGAAATGGAGAAGGGACAGTCTGTTTGGGGTAAGATTCAAAACCTCCTGGAAGGAGTGGGTTTCCCATGTACAAACTCCCACACTCCTTCCAGGAACAGGACCCTTAAGAACAGAAGTGTGTTCCCCCTGTAGCCCCTGAACCACTATTTTTGATGGAAGTGTGTTCAACTCCTTAGTCATTTCTGGGGTAGAAACAAGGGTAGGGAACAACCATTGGGTTGACAACTGATCTTGAGTAAGAATCCATATCAATTACAGTATAGAATTTTTATATCCACCTAAGAGGAATTGCTTCTATTTCTTGTATTCAGAATTTTTAGCTTCAAATATTTGCGCTCTCTACATTTGCCCCCATTCTATTTCCATCCCCTATTTGTAGACCTCATTAGAAGGAAAACTGATTAGCATGAAGTTAAAAGAATCACTATACAATTGGAGTTTTCTCTCTGATGTAATCAGAATAATAGATTTTAGCCAGTGCCCTGAAGAGGTGAGCTGCTCTAGGCTTTATTAATTTCTCTTATTTATTTGCTCAAGATCAAATGCTCATTGATGAATCTGTTTTCAGAGATGTCTTAAATTCATACCCTGGGCCTGCAGACGGTATGTTATATTCATAGAAGTCGACCAGTTTCAATGAATTGGGGCGAGTAGGTATTTTCATTGTTCTGAAAACCTCTAGCAGTGCACAAATTGTGAACTGAGGTGAAACGATATTCCCTGTGATATAAATTTTCATTGTGATTCTATTTGGCCTGTCTCAATGTCCATTCACTTGATTTTAGTTATGGCTAAGATATCACTGGTTCTTTAACCCCATAATACCCTAGTATGTCACATATATAGAGAGCTGTAACAATCATTGCTAAAAATTCTTTTCCATCCCCAGTTGTAGATTTCTTCTTTGACACTAAAATTTGTCATCTTTGTTCCCCTTTCCAGATTCAAATGATTTATGTGATTACTTCTCAGCCTTTCTAGGATTGCTGCAATTTTAGAAGTTACTTCAGCTCCAACTGTCACCTAGAAAGGTGCATAGAATGGTCTGATCTCATTGGTCTGGAGCAAGTCAGACTAGCAAAGACAAACTGTCTGAGTAGCTTCAGTGCTGGTGAACTGGACACTGAGTCAGTAAACTTATTATGATAATATCAAGCATGACTTCAAAGTAGGCAAGAAGGTATGTTTTTAACACTCCAGTCTACACTCAGTGTGCGTGTGTTCCCGTTTATTCCAAAGAGCTAGCCTCAACTTCTTCAAAATCCAAGTCCAACGTGTACACCCTCCATTCTACTAACAAAGTCTTCTCAGTGGAGAAACTCTGACTATATTCTCTTCCACCAAAATGCTAATTGTTGATGATATGTTACCTCTGGGCTTAAGCATTATCTTCAAGAATGTCAGGAAATGACTGCCTTCTATTACAGAGTAGCTTGGGCATTAGAGAATAGGTGGGGGAAATATATTTGTGAATGTGGGGTGTCTTTCAAAAATAAGGTAAAGGTCATCTAAGTTTGGCCTTGCCTTAGAGATGATGAAACCTTGATGGATTCAAATTCTTCTTGGATGCTCCTCAACAGCTGAGCAATCCTTCAATTTAGTCATACATTGATGCTGTATTTGATTTACCTTAAATAGGGTGCTAATTTAAAAAAGAAAACTACTTTTATAAATTTTTACTTTATTAACTACACAATGCTGGCCATACATGTTTACATACCTTGTACATGGAAACTATTAAATAAGAAAGTGGTAATATAAAAGGCCAAGGCCATGCAAAAAATCCATCATTACTGAAAATTTTAAATCAGGATAATATATCTATATATCTATTTATTATGGGAGTTATTAACCTCATAAAGCCAGGAGAATCAGAGCCAGAAATATCAAAGTTCAACTATGTTAGAGGTATCCAGGTTATTGAGATATACTTTCTATTGTGCTTGGAGAAGGAAATGGCAACCCACTCCAGTATTCCTGCCTGGAGAATCCCAAGGATGGAGGAACCTGGCAGGCTACAGTCCATGGGGTTGCAAAGAGTTGGACACGATGGAGCGACTTCACTTTTTTATTGTGCTTAGTTGCTTCATCATGTCTGACTCCTTGCGACCCCACGGACTGTAGCCCATCAGGCTCCTCTCTCCATGGGATTCTCCAGGCAAGAATGGAGAAGTGGGTAGCCATTTACCTACAACTAAGTTTAAAATAGAACTTAGAAAAGTAGAAGATGAATAATGTCAAAGTTCACATTTATAATACTGCACATAAACTTCTCAATCTGAACCACATCTGTGAAGAGGAAAACACGGACCAGCAAAATGCATCCACTTTAGACAGATGTAGCCTGGTGAAGTGTGCATTATAACAGTTGGTGCTGACTTATGTAAGCTACTGAGTCTCTAACCAAATGGAAGTAAAGCCCTTTGATATTCAGTGTGAAAATAACGCAATGGATTCATGGATTTAAACTCCTCCTGTATTACTTATTGTTCTCTTAATCCCTCTTTGTGGCTTAGAAAAAAGCAGAGAATCTGCTCAACACCCTGTAATGGTCTATATGGGAAAAAGAATCAAAAAAGAGTGGATATATGTTTCTGAATAACTGATTCACTTTGCTGGACAGCAGGCACTAACACAACATTGTAAATCAACTGTATGCCAATACATTATAAAAAATTCATCATGAACTACAATCAAATAATGTAAAAAAAAAGAGAGAAAAAAAGCAGAGAGCGTATAGCCTCCAAGAAAATGGGTTAAGACTAGCATCAAAATAGAATCAAAATTGTTTCTACATTTTATTCAGATTTTTCCTTTTAAGACGGAAATCCTATCTCTTGTAAACTTGCAGTGGCTGGGAAATAGATTTCAGAAGAGAGAAAGAAAAAGAGAGGGCACATCATTCATTCATTGAGACATTCCGTGTATTAGAATACATGCTAGCTGATGAAGGTTCAGGGATGAATACAGTCTGGTGGGGAAGACATAACACAGAATTATCCAGATAATCATGAAATGACAACTGTGGTAGCTGATAAAATGGAGTAGAGGAAACACGAAAGAGCAGGGACAGCAAATCTAGTCAAGAGGACTTGGGGGGATGAGAGAATTTCCCAGGGGATTTCATCTGAGCCTCAAGGTGAAGTGTGGAGATGGGCAGGGATGGCTGGGATGAGGAGGGGAGAGAATTTCGGGGATAAAGACAGCACATGAGAGAACAAGCCTATGGACACCAAGGAGGAAGGGAGGTGGGAGGGATGCACTGGGAGACTGGGATCAGCATACAAACACATACATAATAGATAACATAATGAGAACCTCCTGGACAGCACATGGAACCCTACTCAGTGCTCTGTGATAACCTAGATGGGAAGGAAATTAAAAAAAGAGGGGATATATGTATACACTTAGTAGATTCATCTTGCTGTATAGCAGAAGCTAACACCGCACTGTAAAGCAGCTATACTCCAATAAAACTTAAAAAAAAAAAAAGGAGAACAGCACATGGTCAGGAAGGAGATTTTGCGATGAAGCTGCTAAGAGAAGCCCAGTGCAAGAGAGTGATGGTCAGAGGTGGGTAATAGGAAATAGGGAGACAGGTCGGTAGGAAAAGGGTGGATCGCACAGGATCATGTAGAAGGCTGTGCTTTTCTTCCTAAGGACACCGGGAAGTCTCTGAGGCATTTCAACCTATGGAGGGATATGCTCAGATCTGCATTTGGTAAAATTCATTGTGCCTGTGACGTGGACAATGGGACAGAGAGGAGCTGACTAGACATGGGGGGACATGTTAGGGAGCTGTTTCCACAGACAGTGAGATGGCAAGTGGAGAGGCACAGAACAAGACAGCACCATGTACATTCTGCAGGTAACACTGATAGGACTTGATAAGTGAATATGAGAGCTGAAGAAGGGGCCAAGTGTCAAGTCCCACATTTCCTGCAGGAGCAATTAGGTGACATTTACTGAGATGGGGGATGTTGGAGGAGGGGCAGGTTTGAGGGAGATAGAACAATGGCACCCCATAGGCAGAGGGTTAGATGCCTCTGAGGTTCTGAAGACAAGTGGAGAAGAGAGGCTGGCTTATAACAGTGAATGAAATCACTAGGGAAAGGGGAGAGGCTGAAAAGCCAAGTGGACCTGCAGGCAAGCGAAGAAAAATCTAGTGTGTAAAATTCAGGTGGAAAAAAACGGATCCTCAAAGGGATGGAAGAGGAGCAGACAGGGAGGAGGAAAAGCCATTTTTTTCAAGGAGAAAGTAGTAAGATGAAGACAGGTCAAGTGGAAGAGGGGCTTCACAGATGGCACTAGTGGTAAAGAACACACTGCCAATGCAAGAGACGCGAGAGACATGGGTTCAATCCCTGGGTCAGGAAGATCCACTGGAGGAGGGAAGCCGGAAGAGGGTACAGGATTCAGAAAAGACTTTCCTTTCTGTTTTTAAAGGAGAAACTAGAGCATTGTGAACACTGAAACCAAGTAGCCATACAAAGGAAGAGGCTGAAGATCCAGTAGAAAAGGAGTCACTCATTCAGGGAGGTTTACGGGAGGACAGAATACACAGACGACCAGAGCACAGGTTGGGACTCACCTTGATGACAGGTGCATCCACTTCCTCCATCCCCCATCGTAACAGGAGGAGAAGCAGACGGGGAAAAAAGCAAACTGGCTGACAGATTTTGCATCCATATCTGAGCTAGTTCTCAGCAGGCAGCCTCTGAACTTCTCTGAAACACAAAGCCAGGTCCTGCACTGACAAGGAGTGATTTGCAAGATGGGGCTGGGGGTGGGAGTGTGAAATTTCAAACCAGAGGAGGTTATTTCAGAGAATGACCTAGCTAGAGAAATACTTTGGAATGGTCAAGCAGTCCTTTTAAGTAGTTGTAACAACAATGAATCGGTTGGAAACTGGAGAATATCAGATGTTGTTGTTTAGTCGCTTAAGTTGTGTATGACACTTTTGCGACCCCATGGACTGTAGCCTGCTAGGTTCTTCTGTCCATGGGATTTCCCAGGCAAGGATACTGGAGTCGGTAGCCATTTCCCTCTCTAGGGGATCTTCTCAACCCAAGGATCTGCATCTCCTGCATTGCAAGAGGATTCTTTATCATTGAGCCACCTGGGAAGACTCAAGATATCAGACAGAAATTCTAAAAGCATCATCTCACTTTTTTGGGCTCCAAAATCACTGCAGATAGTGACTGCAGCCTTGAAATTAAAAGACATTTGCTCCTTGGAAGAAAAGCTATGACCAACCTAGACAGCATATTAAAAAGCAGACACAAAACTTTTCCAACAAAGATGTGTCTAGTAAAAGCTACGGTTTTTCCAGTAGTCACATAGAATGTGAGAGTTGGATTATAAAGAAAGCTGAGTGCCAAAGAATTGATGGTTTTGAACTGTGGTGTTGGAGAAGACTCTTGAGATTCCCTTGGACTACAAGGAGATCCATTCAGTCAGTCCTAAAGAAATCAGTACTGAATATTCATTGGAAGCACTGATGTTGAAGCTGAAACTCCAATACTGTGGCCACCTGATACAAAGAACTGACTCATTGCAAAAGTCCCTGATGTTGGGAAAGATTGAAGGCAGGAGAGAAGGGGTCTACAGAGGATGTGATGGTTGGATAGCATCACCAACTTTATAGACATGAATTTGAGCAAGCTCCAAGAGTTGGTGATGGACAGGGACGCCTGGGGTGCTGCAGTCCATGGGGTCGCAAAGAGTCAGACACAGCAGAGCAACTAAACTGAATTGAACTGACAACTTAATATTTTGGCTTTGAAAAGGTGCATTTTGATCAGAAGTTTCAGTTTTAGGTGGAAAACACTTAACTGCAAAAAGTGAAAATAACTGCAAATAAATGTGAAACAAGCTCCTCGACTGGCCAGGAGTCATATCTTTGTTCAACTTCCCCAGACCTGTTCTCCTGTATCTGCTTCCTTCCCTACCTCCCTTCCTTGCTCTCTTACTCCTGTAGCACCCAGCATGGGGCTGAACTTGCAGGAAGGAGTCCATAATACTGGTATTTCTAATTGTAACTTTCATGCCACCATGAAGAGAGTCCATCTTCAATGGCCTTTCAATCTTGAGACACAGAGCTATGGCAGGTTCTGGGATTTTATCCTTTGTTTTCTTTTTTCACTGTGTCAAAAATACTGAAACTCTAAATTGGAGACCCAGGGAATCACTTGCAAGCACTCTCTCCCTCTCTTTCTGTGCTCCTTTCTGTCACACAGAAATATGCTCCTCCACTTGAGGTAGGTTTTTGCTCCAAATATCAGGTGAAGAAAGGACCCCCTGTTGGTTCAGGATTCTCCTGCAACTTGCATGTGTGTGTTGAAAAGGATCTTAGAGACCATTTTCTCTCCTCTCTGGCTTGGACTGCACTCCATGTTACAGATGAGAAACTTACAGTGGTTTAACTTGGAGCCCCAGGAGAACATTCCTTGAACAGATGACCTTGGTCGTCTGTGAACAGGGTACAGATCTGAAACCTAGGATGTTACTTCACATAAACCCTTCTGAGATGGGTTCATCTTTTTATTTGCCCACAGATTCTAGCGTGGTACTCTGCATGCATTATTGCTTAATGAACACTAGGTAATTTGAATTTTCTGTTCAGGATCCTTCAGCAGTAAAATGAGCACAGATCTTTGGATTAATGGAGGTTTCCAAGTCACCATCAGACTAAGATCTAGGTTTTAATATTATTTCTCTTCCTTCAGTTTAGAATGGAAATATTACAGAAAAACGGGTGAAATAACGCCAGTGAGTATGGCAATAAATTTCTGACACGTGGCATGCAATCTGTGAGGGGATTCTTTCACTTGGTCCTGTACTTTGAGGAGTAATGGAGTGGAAAATTAAATTAAGTAAAATAAGCTGTTATTATTCCGTGGCTCTGTTGAAAAGGGTACCATCAAATACTTTTAGATACGTATCTTCCGAAAGCAATTTCTGAAGTTTTTTCACGTTACTCAATTGTGAAAAAGTGTTTTCTCATAAGTTTTATGTTTTCGTTTTCTTTTCTTTTTGCCTTTGGTAGAATCAAATCCATGGTAACTTACTTTGGGTTGCCTCAGAAATACATATTTAGATCAGAACCCTTCAAGGTGAAACCTGAAAGCATAGGTTCTAAATTAAGTCAGAAAAGTAACAAGGTAATACTTTTATTGTTTTCATTTATATCACCCTTTAACCTCAGATTTCTATGCAGGCTTATATGTTTTAGACGTTACAGATATTTCTATATTTGCTAGGTTCTTTACTTAAACATAATTATATCATACTTGGTAATTAATTTTATTTATAACATGTCTGAATATACTTTTTTCTTTTCATATGAAGTAAACTTATCCATCATCACAAAATGATAGTTGACAGCTGAAAGCAGAACCTAGTATCTTTGGCTTTTAGCCCAGGGATTTAAGTGATGTCACCTTTCATGGTCTATAATGTTTTTCTCATTTTATCTGTCCTCTTCCAGGCTAGTATTGTTTTAGTGGCATATGAAGAAAGACATCCCTTTCTCCTTGTGCACTTGACTAATGTAGTTATTGACCATGTATGAATGGGACTTGACTGTCAGTAATTGTAAGCGTCATTTAAGACAGACATTTCCTTATGTTCTGCGGGCACAAACATAGGGCATGTGGAATGGGAGGAGTGTGGGGTTTGGGGTCCCACAGCCACAAGTTTTATTCTAAATCCATACCTACTACCTGTAGGCTGAAGACAGGAAAGGCAATTCCTCTTCTACAGCACATCATTCACTGAAACAACACTGTTCTCAGTCAGGTGCCCAAGTAGCACTCTTAGAAACTTGTTTTACACGTGTATCTTTAAACACTTCCCTACAAGAAGTGAGAATGGTCAAAACATTCATGAAACAAAACAAAATACTTCATCCCCCTGCTACAAAATTAGCCACCCACAACTCTTTACACAGTTATTTTATAGAGAAAATGAGGCTTGGAGAGGTGAAACAACCTGCCCAAGGTCCTACAATGTGCTGGAGCTCAAACCCTGTTCTATCAGATTCTAGAGTCCAAAGGCTTGTAACGCCCAAGGGAGGGAAGAGAAGACAGCATCAGTCTCAAAGCCAAAGGAGGAAGGTTGATGGTGGGAAAAATGAAATAGAACTAAACAGTGCCCATCTTTTAGCTACATGTCCTTGTTCAAGGCCACCAATTAATCCAGAAGCAGGTGGTTTCCAAGCATCTGATATGGGAAAGGCAGGGAATTGTAGCTTGTGGCTGTTTGTCAAAGAATTGCAGACTATGAAACTTGAAATTAAATTAGACCACATGCCCATGGAAACTCCCAGTGTACAAAATGTTAGGCTAGTCCTGTAGTATAGATGTTACCCCTGTACTACTCCTCCATCAAGCCTAGGATAGGGGAGTCCTAGCTGCTAGATCAAGTTCTTTTACTTATTGTATCAGCTTGGGAAAGGTCATTTAAACACTGTTTATGAAATAACGGACTGTATGATTCAACTAGTAAAGGCTTATATGACACATGTGATATATCCAATAACAAAAAGTAAAACAGGGTTCATAATTTCTCATTCCATGAATCTGTGCAGCATGTGAAGTGAAGTGAAGTGAAGTGAAGTGAGAGTCACTCAGTCGTGTCTGACTCTCTTTGACCCCACAGACTATACAGTCCATGGAATTCTCCAAGCCAGAATACTGGAGTGGGTAGCCTTTCCCTTCTCCAGGGGATCTTCCCAGCACAGGGATTGAACCCAGGTCTCCCGCATTGCAGGCAGATTCTTTACCAGATGAGCCACTAGGGAAGCCCAAGAATACTGGAGTTGGTAGCCTATCCCTCTCCAGTGAATCTTCCTGACCCAGGAATCGAACTGGGGTCTCCTGCATTGCAGGCAGATTCTTCACCAGCTGAGCTACCAGAGACACTTGCCAAGTTTGTGCAATAGCTAATTTTCAGTGCATGTTACATATACTGAATCCACCATTCATCTCAAAGCTCTTTAACACACAATGTTAATACATTCATAAATTATTAAGCTGTTTATCCTTCTAATATTGCATGAACAGTTGTTAATTTAAATATACTTTTATTTGAGTTCCTGTTTGGCATGAAAAAATTAGCAAAGTATTCAGACAAGAAAACCACAGCTTGAGCTTGAAGCCCTGGATATATGACATGAAATTTAAATACATTTGTAAGTGTCTGAGAGTATTTCACTCTTCCAACAGCCACTAAAGATTTAACTCAAGAAAGAAATCCGTGGTTTAAAAAATTATTAATGATCCTTACTCAAGGTACTATGCAACTGACATCATTATTCTGAATTTCTCTAGTTGCTCATTTGCATATATTACCAGCAAGTGTTTTCTGCTTTTTAACTTATATATATTTTGTTATCATCACTAAAGACTAAAACTTTCACTTTAAACTTTCAATTATCTAAATGACATGTTTATTCCTTGAAAGTTAATCTCTTGGCACAGAGCCTTCAAATAACAGTCATGGAGCAAATGTTAGCTAATTCAAACTTAATAAATTGGTTGTCAACTTTTGCTTTTATGTAAAAAAGCACACCCTTGGTAATATCAATCCCTTGGAAAAGTTGATGAAACAAAAGTTCAACTGTGTTCTTAAAAGTAAAAAGCTGTGACTGCAGTAAGCAGTATCATAAATGAAATATGTAAGTGCAGCAAATATGAAATACCAAGATTCAAGAACTGTGCTACCATGCCATCATTCACAAATATGCAAGAACATGTACACTTCATTAAAGTCAATGGAGTGTACCCATTCATCTTGGCATTATTCATAATTGAAACACTTTCAATTTTAGTTAACACACACAAAACTAATTTAAAAGTCAAATGAGGAAATTAGGTCTATGTTCCCATATTCCAATTCCACAGTGATATCAACCAGCCAAATTTAGCCCTAGGAGGCATGAAAAAATATCTACAGTGAATGGAAAACCTTTTAAAGAATCACAGATCTGTTGAAACTAACAATTTTGCAACCAACTCAACAAAAATATATTTAGTGTTGAAAAACAGCCCTCAAACAATTCTGTTATGAAACAACTGAGCTTATCTATAGATTCACTTCTGGATTTCAAGAGCAGTGAATCAAGAACTAGAGTATTAATGTAAGAAATACAGCTCATTTCCTAAATAATAATAAAAAAACTATACTGAACAGTGATTGAAAAATATTTTATGCACACACGTTATAAGACCAGAGGGAATCTTCTCCTGTTTTAAATCTTTATTTCTGTTATACTCTTCCTATTTGTTTTTCCAGTTTTCACTGTTCTTTTAGTATCTCTCTTTTTTTCATCTTTTGGTTTATTTCTTTATCAGTTCCCACTGCGCGTGTCACCAAGGACTCTTTCCTTTATCCTGTACTTGTTTATCTCTACATCAAGTCTTTCATCTCCCATCTCTGAAGTTAATTGTTCTGGAATATTTATTTCCATCAGAGCTTCTCCCTCAAACTCAGTTTTATTTACTGTCATTTGCAGATATTGAAGTGAAAGTGAACATGTTAGTTGCTCAATTGTGAACCACTCTTTGTGACCACATAGACTGCAGCCAGGCTCCTCTGTCCAAAGGGTTCTCCAGGCAAGAATACTGGAGTGGGTAGCCTTTCCCTTCTCCAAGGGATCTTCCCAACGTAGTGATTGAATCCAGGTCTCCTGCATTGCAGGCTGATTTTTTTACCGTCTGAGCCACCAGGCTCAGCCCTTACAGATATACAACCTGACCCTAAAGCTCAACAACAAAAAAGGTGTTAAAATCCCTTGACTTTCCTGCTAAAACATTTTTGTAACTGTTACATTCTGGCATTTTTGCAAGCTCACCACCCTGGTACAGCTGTTCCTTGGTACACAAGAGGGAACTGGTTTCAGTGTCCCTATGGAATAGGGGCCCTGAAATAGATACCAAAGTTTGAGGATGCCCAAATCTGTTATATAAAATGGCATAGTACAGTCGACCCTCTACAACCACCCCATGTTTAGTCATTCTGACACCTTTCTTTCTAAGGGTTCCAGTCTCCTCAATGAGGAAACATTATCTTATATTCTTCCAAGTTTAAACAATCACCAGAGAAGGAGTTGTGTGTATGTCAGTGTAGGCAGCGTGCATGTACTCATGGGAGAGGGTAAGGGGAACGCTTATCAGAGAAGAGGAGGGGGGATGCTGCCTGACCACTGTCGGGGCACAGAGGCAGGGGGAGGATGCTGGCCTTGACCCTGCACCCAGATCATTCATCTGCCTGCCCAGAGCCACGCTGGTAGCTTCCAGCTGCAGCCTTGCCTCTCTAGAAGACTCTATGGGGAAAGATACATGCTGGCATATCATATTTTATCTACACTTCCCAGAGGCAGGAAATAACTTCAAATGGCAGAGAGAGTCACATAGGAGCTCCGATACTCCACAGCAAACCTGACAATGGATAGAGGTCTCTGCACAACAATTCTTGGATTGCTGTCTTCCTTTCCTTTACTACTCTGCACGATGCACACAAATTTTTTGAAACTTCATTTAGTGGAATTTCCTGCTTCCAGTTTCTCTCCCTCTAGTCCACATGACCTGCTTGAGAATGATCTATACCTGGTTGGTGCATGCGAGATGTGATGTCCCACACACGGTCTCATCCTAACATCTGGACATTAATTCCTGACTTTGCCTCACCCTAATGCTGGAACCCTGGCCTTCTCCCTACTTCTTCACTATATCTGTGCAAGGCACCTCGTGGACCTGATGTGAGTTCTAAGTTTAAATCCCCTTGGTCAGCATGTCCCTCTCTGCTCCATGTGTCTATGGACCTCTTGTCCTGAGAATTCTGTTCAGTAGACACCAGTGAGTGATCCCCTTATCCAAGGCCACATGCCATCAGTCATCACTTATCAATATAAGCTACTCTTCAGAGACTGTAAACAACAGTAGTATAATTAATAACCCCTACTCTAGCTATGAATACCCATGCTCCTTTTGTGAGGAACATGGACTTCACCTTTAAGGTAGAATAGTCTTTGTCAACTTAACTCCTGAGCACAGTCAAAAGAAGCCCTTCCATGACCTTGCTGCTGGTCTTACCCTGTCTCTCTCTTCTGCTCACTGCCCTTACCCTGGATTACATGGCTCTTACATGCCTAAGGCTGTCACCTGAGCTGCTTGTCCCGTAAGACTGCTCTTCCCCATGTGGCTGGATCCCTGTCAATCAAGTCTCTGGTTAGATGTCACCTGCTCAGGAAGGCTTCCCTACAGGTGGTTCTCCCTGTTACTGTCATTGTTGGTGCCCTGTAATATCTGCAGAGCATCTAACAAACAATCTAAACAATACCTGTTTACTTGACTCTTCTCATTTGGGTAAGAAGCCCCTAGAGGTGGGTACCTGGTCTGCTTCTTCACCACAATATATCCAATGTCTAGTTTGTGTGTGTTAGTTGCTCAGTCCCATCGCTTCGTGACCCCATGGACGATAGCCCACCAGGGTCCTCCATCCATGGGATTTCCCAGGCAAGAATACTGGAGTGGGTTGCCATTTTCTTCTTCAGGGGAATCTTCCTAACCTAGGGATCAAACCCTCATCTCTTGCATTGGCAGGTGGATTCTTTACCACTGAGCTACCAGAGCTTCCCGTTTAAATTTGTATCTTTTTCATAATATATTGTATGTATTTAAAATATTATAAATTATATATATTTTAATCAATGTATAGATACATGATATTATTTGGAAAGTCTGATAATTTGTTATCATCCTCTTTCTCCAGAGATGAGGATAAAGAATAGAAATAGCATGGTTAGGTTCCTTGGAGTTAAAGTCATTGCTCAAGGGCAGTGAATAATGCTATAAAATCACTTGTACTATAAAGATCATTATCTAAAGTCATTATCATACACAGGACATTCAAACCTCACATTGAGATTTCTCTCTTAGTCCTTCATTTCTGACAATTCTCAAAACACTGAGACTTACTTTCTGTTTCTTAGAGAAAAAGAGGATACATCAAGGAGACGCTTGAAAATTAATAAGTAGTCATAAATTTATAAAAGTACAGAGATAGCCCTGTTTTCAGGTATTATAAACATGCCTCTTTGTTTGCCTACAAAATGTCCTTATTATTATTCTCAATTTTTAAAGTTGCTATCATCACTTTTTGAGTAAGAGCAGACTATGTTCACAACCTTAAGGTAAACAAAGATTTCTTAGGATACTAAAAAGCATTAACCATGAAGGAGAAAAGTAATTTATTGTTTTTTTAATCAAATTTAAAAATTTCAATTCATCAAAGCCACTTTAAATAAAGTGATAGACAATCCACAACTGGAAATATACTTATGTGTATCTGACAAAGAACTTTCCAGAAGAAGAATCCTACCATAAGCAATAGATAAATGATCCAGTAAGACTGAGAAAAAACTTGAATAGATATCTCACCAAGGAGGATATACAAATGGGCAACAGCACAAAAGAAGATGATAAGGATCAACAGCCATCAGATATCTGCAAGTGGAAGTCATGACAGATACCATTTCCTACCCACTGTTGGTGAGGATAAGGAGCAGCTAGAACTTTGAACATTGCTTATGAACTGAGGGACAGTTTCTAATAAACATTTACAATCCAGCAATCCCATTTCTCAGTCTTTATCCAATGGGAATGAGACAAGTTATTCACAGACTTGTATAGGAATTTTCAGAGCAGTCTTTTTCATAACAGTCCCAAACTAGAAACAATCCAAATGTCAAAAATAGAATAACTTGTACAAAAATAGGATAACTACAGTTTAGTCATACAACGGAGTATTACTCAACAATAAAAAATAAGTCAACTCTGCTTAGAGAACTAAGCAACAATCTCTAAAACACTATGGTGAGTGAACGGAGCATTTGCCATCTATATGCTATATGATTCCATTCATTTGAAGTCCAGGAATAGACTGAACTAACCAATGGTGACAGTGATAAGAAAGTCATTTCTTGGGTAGTACAGAGGAGACGAAGGGGTGGGAGGGAGGTGGTAGGCTCTTGAACTGGAATTGACTGGAAAGGGCCACAAGGGAAATATTCATGGTATGGAATTCACTGTCTTATTTTGCATGACCATTATACCAAGTGTTTGAAAGTGAAAGTCGCTCAGTCATGTTTGACTCTTTGTGACCCCACGGACTATACAGTCCATGGAATCTCCAGGCCAGAATACTGGAGTGGGTAGCCTTTCCTTCTCCAGGGGATCTTCCCAAACCAGGGATCGAACTCAGGTCTCCCTCATTGCAGGCGGATTCTTTGCAGGCGGATTCTTTGCCAGCTGAGCCACAAGGGAAGCCTCTTGGTTGGGGGCCCTGGGCTCCAGTGTGGAAAGCCTGTGCTCCCTCCTCCCCAGCATTGTGTGGTGCTGAGAACACCGCCTGGCATGTGGCTGGGTGCTGCCGTGTTGTGGGAACATGATGAGATGGAGGCGGGGTGGTGCTTTGGGGGCTTCAGTGTGGCGTGATGGCTAAAGACTACTGAAGAGAGAAGTTCAACAGTATTCTTTAATGAGACAGGAAACACCTTAAGGAGGACATGTTTGGCGGCCAGCTCTGGGTTTAATAATGAAGGGTTTCCCCGGGGGAGCTCTGGTCATTGGCATGGGTCCCTCAGCGCCTGCGTGCCTGGCTGAGAGTTCTCTTTCTCGGAGCAGGTGCTCCATGAATGCCATCACCGCCCAAAACGCTTCTGAAACTCCTCTCACAATGTCCTGCAGCCTCAGCCCGAGGTGCCCAAAGATAATCGGCCTCAGGTTTGTTTTCCAGAAGCCCTTTTGTCTCATCCCCCGTCTTAGCCACCTGTGTCAGAACGGGTGCTCCGGCTCTGAAAGCATCTTAGGAAGGAGTGTGAGCCGTAGGGTCGCCAGTAGCAGGGCCTGGCTCGAGCAGGCGTGTCAGATCGGCCTCGTGCCTCCACACACGCTCTCACTAACCCACACGTCCCTCCAGGCGAGCCCTGGGCCGCCCCTCCGTGAAACGGCCTGCTAGGAGGCCGGCTCTTTGCTGCTGACACCAGACAGCCCCCTTGGTCCTGGTCGCACCTCTTAGGATTCGCCTGGGCTTTAGCCTGAGGCGTCCCTTCTGTGGTTCCTATGGTGCTCCCACAGCCAGAAGGCAGGGCACCTGTTAGGTGTCCGTGGGTCCCCTGGACGCTGGCTGTGACTCCGGGGGACACGCTGCCACCACCCGCGGCCCTCAGTGCCTGGAGAGCAGGCCCGCGCCCACGTTGCTGCCCAGTGGTTCATCCTCAGGGTCGTGGTACTCTCGCCCTGAGCATCTCTTTCTGTTCCTGACGGACTGACCTTGTGGCTAGAATACTGCTTGTGTGTTTTGAAAACGTGCCCCTCCCAGGCGCTGGCTGTGTCCCCGTGAGCGGGCGGTGTGACCTAGCATGGCCGAGGTCTGCTGTCCCTAAGCTTCGGGGAGCGCGGTGCTGGGAGGTGGCCCCGGCCGGTCGGGCTGGGGGGACTCTCCGGACAGAGTGCCCCGTGGATCCGGGAGCCTCTGCTTGGGGAAGCCGAGGTGAGCGGTGGCCTGGGCGGGCGGCCTGGTGGGGTGGACGTGGCTGCCCTGCCGTGTCTGTGTGGAGCTGAGACGGTCTTGTTTACGGGCTCACATCCTGCCTGAAGGGTCCGGGCGCCTTCTCTCCGGGTGTGGCCCCATTCCCTGGCGTCTGTCCTCCAGGGCACCCTGGACAGAGACCTTCCTGTCCTCATCTCACGTGCTCTCAGGCTAATTTAGCTGATTCTGGGTCCAGGTCTCCTGTGCTTTAGAAATCTCCTCCTTCACTGGGCCATCAGCCTTCTCACTTCTTTTTAGCTTGGCTTCTGCTCCAGAGACCTCTCCTGGGGTCTCAGCTCCCTCCTCGCCGGCATGTGCGGTCCATCCCCAGCCTGGACCCCTGCATCTGCCCCCTGGCCGTCCGGTCCCCTGCTATTCTAACTGCCTGTGACTCACTTTCGCGGAAAACGTTTTGTTGTCACCCCATATCCCTCCATCAATCTCCCAATCTGACTTCTTGTCCTTCTTCAGTAACATGACTCCCGTTTACCCAACATCAGATTTCAGAGAGGCCCAAGTTCAGTGATTTGCCTTTAAATATTTAATACATTCTTACTAGTTCTACCTCTGCTGTGAATTAAGTTGGGCTTCCCTGGTGGTGCCGTGGTAAAGAATCCTTTGGCCAATGCAGGAGACAAAAGAGATGTAGTTTGATCCCTGGGTCAGGAAGATGCCCTGGAAAGGAAATGGCAACCCACTCCTTATTCTTGCCTGGACAATCCCATGGACAGAGCCTGGTGGGCTACAGTCCATGGGGTTGCAAAGAGTTGGACACGACTGAGTACTCAGCAAGAACACTGGAGTGGATCTGAAGATCCACTGAAGATCTTCTCCAGCAGATCTTCCCGACCCAGGAATCGAATAGGGGTCTCCTGCATCGCAGGCTGATTCTTTACCAACTGAGCTAACAGGGAAGCCTTTTTACAACTATCAAAACTTACTGAGTCAGACACTTACCTGAATATTTTCTTGCATATAAATTGTACTAAAAAATTAAAAGATTCTTTTATTTAAAAAAAAATTAACACTAAACACCATTCAGAGTATTTGCCTATTTTCCAGGCATGAGAGATACTAAGAAAATTCTTATTCTATTGAATTTTACATACCTGGTTTATAATGTATGATGACTATAGTAACTTATCCAGTTTCATTAGATTAAGTCTCAAGTTGCTGTGAAGTTCAAAAACATCAAGAAGTACCAAGAGAAAAAAAAACAAAAAACCCACCTCCCAAACAAGCTAAAATCTCTGCTCTGAACCAGGATTACATTTTTAAAGATGAATGTCATTGCTACAATATACCAGCAAGGGGAGCAGTTACACTTTGAGAACAATTTCATCCTCTCACCACTGAATTATTCTATAGGGCACTTTAAAGAGACCAAAAATTGACTTTTGGGTGTAGCCACAATGGAAATGACAGATCATTTTAATGCAAGAGAAAAAGATTGGAAAGCTTGACCCTCTAGATTACTTTGCACCTCAATGAGAAGGGGAAAAACAGATCAGCTTATTAAAAGAATATGTTCATGTAGTTCAGGTACCAGAAAAAACATTTAAAAGAACAGCTAAATTAACTGTGGGCTGCCACTTTTCCTTGGTTAATCATTCCCATATGAGAATAATAATGTACGTCCACCCCCTTCTCCCACAAAAGAAAAAGACCCCAAGAACGCCACTCTTCTGATGGATGTGGGCATAGCAGCATCCATTTGTAAAGAATTTGCAAGCTGTTCGAATACTGGAGTCTGTCTGAGCATAGGCAAGGCTGGCAAAGGGTAATTTTTTAAAATCCTGACGCATAAAGGCTTTTCAGTTGAGATGGTTATGCCATGAATCTGAAGGTTTACGTTGCATTTTTTATATATATCGCTGTGCTCATCAATTCTAAGATTTGTAAGGCTTAATGCTCAGCTAAGCTCAGGAAGCCTGTAGAAAAGTCTCTAACTATCCCTTCCTGTCAGGTTCGGTAATCCTGGATTTACAGAAAAGAATGTTCTGGCTGACAATGGCAAGCATGTCCCCCAAAGCACATGCAAATGGAGGGCTCCAGGTAGGGACACCTACAATATGGGTAACCGCCCCCTTTACACTCTAACCTACATAGTAGGTTAGATAGTAACCCTGGCCTTGATTCTAACATCATGTGTGGTGTGTCAGTTGTTCAGTTATGTCCAACTCTCTGTGAACCCATGGACTGTACCTGACCAGGCTCTTCTGTCCATGGAATTCTCCAGGCAAGAATACTGGAGTGGGTAGCCATTCCCTTCTCTAGGGGATCTTCCCAACCCAGGGATCGAACCTGGGTCTCCTGCGTTGCAGGCAGACTCTTTACCGTCTGAGCCACCAGGGAAGCCCCTCTAATATCATGGCACCTTGTCAATTCTCCTGGCTCCCCAGAGAAGCTGAGCACAGAGGACATAGCATTGTGTGCCCTGGAAAATGCCCTGAGCCATGCCCAGGGTGGGGATGGATTCCCATTTGTAGGAAAGCCATATCTCTACATTCTGCAATGCCCATGCATCTGAGCTGTATCTTCCTCCCCCAGAGTCAAGTGAACCCGAGAACGCTGGGTAAACAGAAGCATGAGTCCCTTCTGGAACTGCATAGGAGAACGCACCGACAGAATGAAGAGCTTTGGAACGTGAGCAGGTGTGTGGGCTGACTCTATACGGGCACCTGCAGGGGCGCCAGGAGCAACTCTTCCTTTAAAGTCTCACTTCACTGCAGCCCTTCCACAAGGGCAGCCCTCTGCCCCAGGAGAGGGGATGCCAGCAGCATGGAAAAGGGCATCACTCGTGAATGTGGGTACCTGCTGCCTGGGACATAAACCCTGCCCAGAGATTCTCCCTATGAAAATCCAAGGAACACTTCTCAGTTCAACGTCCCTGAGAAAGGATTTGGAATTACTTCCACTTACGAAATAGAAGGAAATCACTTTTTTCCCCTCCAATTTCTATAAACAGAAGTCCAAGGAAGTAGAGGGTTCAGAGTAAGAAGATTCAAGTTTAGACTCTGACTTGAACATTTTGTCCAGACCCCCAAATCTGTGATGCTACAATCTGAACCATATTCTTGCTGGCAAAGAGTCGTGGGGTTGCTCCACACTGAATTAGCATTTCACTACGCAGCAAAGGAGCTTTAAAGAACAACGAAGCAAACATAGAAATGAAGTGCTATGGCACATGTAGTCTTAATTTTGAGCTTGCCACTGAACGGACCTGAGTTTTGTGTTCTTACAAGGCGGACATAAAACAAAAGACAGTCTCCCAAGAGTTATTAAAACCTGCAAGATGTATAAAGTGTACAGATGAAATATAAAGGGAAAAATATACAAAGAACCCAGAAATGGGAGACATGCTGGTTAGAGGAGGAAATAGAAGCAAGGTGTAATTAGAGATAAAGACACACAAAAAATAGAGATGCTTGTGTGTGTGTTTAAAATTTTAATTTAAATTTTCATCGCTGTATAGTTGACTTACAGTGTTCATTTCAGGTGTACAACAGGGTGATACAGATTCTTATAAATTGAGCACTGTGTAAAATTATTATAATGTTACTAACTGTATTCCCTGTGATTTGCTCATCTTATAACTGGTAGCCTGTTGTGTTTGTTTTTAATGAAAGGTGAGTTGCTCGCTCCAGCAGATCTGCTTGCATACAAACAAGGAAGGAATAATTGGCAGTTGTAGAAGGCACACTGGTCTGGTTGACATGGCACCAGGTGATTAAAGCACATTCCAGAAAGGGCTAATGTGTGTTTGTGTCAAGTGGGAGAACCTCCAGCCTGAAATCCAATCAGAAATATTGCATGGGGCTTCCTACTCTCGAGGAGGTAGAGATGGGCTACACTTCAGCATGGCTGCTGCCCCATAGGGAAGGACCATGAGTGGGGAGTGAGGATGTTATGTGATCTAGAACCATCTACACATCCGTAGGTGACTGCAACTGACTGAAAGGAACGTATAGGATGCAAAGTGATTGGAAGTGAATTCTGTGTGACTCCCTCTTGGCAGTCACAGGAGGGTGGGCTCTGGGAACGAAGTCTGAGCGAGAAGAAAGAGCTTTGGGGTTTCCCACCCCCTAAAGAGTCTCGGCAGTTGTATTTTTACAGAAACGTAGAGTTTTTTCTGAATTTGACAGGGTTTTTCTAATGTTTCAAATATTATTCAAGTAAGGTGCTTATATGTATATCAGTTCAGTTCAGTTCAGTCACTCAGTTGTGTCCGACTCTTTTCGACCCCATGGTCTGCAGCACCCCAGGCTTCCCTGTCTATCACCAACTCCTGGAGCTTGCTCAAACTCATGTCCGTCGAATCAGTGATGCCACCCAACCATCTTATTCTCTGTCATCCCCTTCTCTTCCTGCCTTCAATCTTTCCCAGCATCTGGGTCTTTTCCAATGAGTCAGTTGTTTGCATCAGGTGGCCAAAATATTGGAGTTTCAGCTTCAGCATCAGTCCTTCCAAAGAATATTCAGGACTGATCTGCTTTAGGATCTCCTCCTGGCTGGATCTCCTTGCAGCCCAAGGGACTCAAGAGTCTTCTCCAACACCACAGTTCAAAAGCATCAATTCTTCGGTGCTCAGCTTTCTTTATAGTCAAACTCTCACATCCATACATGACTACTGGAAAAAACATAGCCTTGACTAGATGGACTTTTGTTGGCAGAGTAATGTCTCTGCTTTTTAATATGCTGTCTAGGTTGGCCATAGCTTTTCTTCCAAGGAGTAAGCATCTTTTAATTTCATGGCTGCAGTCACCATCTGCAGTGATTTGGGAGCCCCCCACAATAAATTCTCTCACTGTTTCCATTGTTTCCCCATCTATTTGCCATGAAGTGATGGGGCCGGATGTCATGATCTTAGTTTTCTGAATATTGAATTTTAAGCCAACTTTTTCACTCTCTTCTTTCACTTTCATCAAGAGGCTCTTCAGGTCTTCTTCACTTTCTGCCATAAGAGTGGTGTCATCTATGTATCTGAGGTTACTGATATTTCTCCTGGCAATCTTGATTCCAGCTTGTGCTTCATTCAGCCTGGCATTTCTCATGATGTATTCTGCACATAAGTTAAATAAGCTGGGTGACAATATACAGCCTTGACATACTCCTTTCCTGATTTGGAACTAGTCTGTTATATATATATACATATGTATATATATACACACACATATATATATATGTAATTGGGATATAGTTTGCTTTACAATGTTGTGTTAGTTTCTGCCATACAATGAAGTGAGTCAGCTATATGTATACATATAGCCTGGGGATATATGTATATGGCGCTTCCCAGGTGGCACTAGTGGTAAAGAATCTGTCTGAGAATGCAGGAGACATAAGAGATGTGGGTTTGATCCCTGGGTAGGAAAGATCCCCTGAAGGAGGGCATGGCAACCCACTCCAGTATTCTTGCCTGGGAAATCCCATGGACAGAGGAGCCTTGTGGGCTATAGTCCACGGGGTCACAAAGAGCCAGACACGACTGAAGTTACTTAGCGTGCAAGCACACATACATATATCCCCTCTGTCTTGGACCTCCTTCCCCCTCCCGACCCATCCCATCCCTCTAGGTCATCACAGAGCACCTAGCAAAGCTCCTTGTGCTATACAACAGGTTCCCACTAGTTATTTATTTTACACATACTAGCACCTCGAATTAGTATATCCTTCTTGAATATATTCACTCACTGAATGAATTAACCAAATTCCCAAAAGAGGAGTATATCTCTCATTAATTAAAATAGGAGTCCATGATGGGTAAGATACAGCCTACAGTTTCTTTATTACTTCTATTTGGCATATGAAGGACATTCTCCAGCCATTCAAATCTCTCTCCGAGGGAAGTTAACTATCAAGATAGAGCTTGGCAATTCTCTCTTGGGGTCCGCAATGCTAACTAAGCATTTAAGAGGATACCGGACATCATCCTAGTGGCTGCTGAGATAACCCACTTCCAGGTATAGGAGAGGAAGTGCAGTCTGGCCTGCGTACCCAGTGAATCCTGTTCTAAGGTCTAGAAGTGGTGCTGATGACCTGAGGGACAAGAAGCATGCAGATGGGCTCCTTTTTACTTCGTTCAAATGCCAGTTTTCTGTTCCAGAGGAGATAGAAACGTTTCTCACTGTCTCATGTGCTAGGGAAGAATGAAAACTCAAGTGGAGGAGAGGCTGGGGTAGGGACTATGAGCCAAGGGGGGTGGGTCAGTGAGAGGGTAGGAGAGCCGGGCAAGGGTAGGAGAGCTGGGCAAGGGTCTGGCGGGTCTCCGAGCAGACAGCTGTGTCTGGAGCTTAGCTGGTAAATAAGGAGAGTAGACAACCTTGAGCACTTGGCAACTCAGCCCTCTTCCCTGATAATGACAAGAGCCATAGGATCACAGGCAGCTGACCCTGAGAAAACATAGTCTTCTGCCAATTCAGGGTAGAGGCTGGAGTACAGGTCTTGGAATACCAGTCTCCAAGCTTCTCAGATCAGAACTCATTCTCAATTGTTCTCTCAATGACACATGCTTGCTTTGACCTTCCTCGACTCAGGCCATCGAAACATCCCTATCGGCGGCTCTTGGGACACATAAAAATGACTGTACTTGCAAATCATGCTTTCGTAAAGGATTCTTAATGCTGCTTAAAAACCACTTTCACAGGGCTTCCCTGGTGGTCCGGTGGTTGAGAAGCCACCTTGCAATGGAGGGGACCCTGGTGTGATCCCTGGTCCAGGAAGATCCCACATGCTGCAGGACAACTAAGCCCATGTGTCACAACTCCAGAGTCTGTGCCCTGGGGCCCGAGAACCTCAACTACTGAGTCCACGCATCCCAACCACTGAAGCCCACACACCCCGGATCCTGTGCTCCAAAACAAGAGAAGCCACCACAGTGAGTAGCCCACGCACCACAAAGGAGTAACGCCTGCTCTCTGTAACTAGAGAAAGCCCAAGTGTAGCAATGAAGACCCAGCACAGTCAAAAATAAATAAATATTAAAAGAAACACTTTCACATGTCCCTTTCCAATCTTCATCCCTCATTCTGTTTTTTCTCTCCCCCTGGAGACAAGCTCCTGTTCACAGATGACAATCATCTCGCAGCTCTCATGTATAAAGCACCTTTGCATGAATATGTTGTACACAGCTTGTCTTCAATAATCGCAACAACCCACATAAGCTGTGTACCGTTACCCTCATTTTATAGACGAGAGCTCAGTGAGGTGAAGCCAACGCTGAAGTGTATGTGGGTTACGTGATCTGCCCATGTTACATCACTCACAGACTCTGGAGCAGGGATTCAAACTTGTGCCTTTCTAATCGGCATTCCACACTCTTCCAACAGCGTGACGGAAAGGAGACTGAAGCTCTCAGACACAAACTCCCTCGAATTTCTTTGTATACACCTTCAAATGTTTATTTATTTATCTCCCCTTCTCTCTTCTAACAAGGAGAAGCTGATTCTATCCTGTGTTCCTGAAAGTTCTCTCAATTGTCCACAGTTTTATCTATTCCCATTTTTCCACATTTTAGCTTTCTATGGACAACTCTCAAACCTATCTGTGAGCTCCGGCGGGTGTTTCCAACCTCTAAGGAAGGGCATATCTTCTTAGCAATATACCATTTAATAGACCATATATTGTTCCCCACCTCCTCAACTCTCCACCTCAAACACGTCTGCTGTTTTTCTTAAGCAATCCACGTATTCTCTATTTCCATATGTTCGCTCACACTGATTTGAAATGTCCTTTTCTCTACTTGTAGACATTGAATTTATGTTTAAAGAATGAGCTCCAGTGTTATACCTGCTATGAATATTTCCCTAACTTTTTAGTCAAATTTAATGGTATCATCTCAGTGTTCCCCAAGCACTCTGCTTATAAGGATAACACATCACTTATCACATGGGAAAACTGTCTCCATCTCTGCTTCAACTTATGGGTTGCCAGCACAGTGTAGACAAGAAGACAGTTTTATTAATCTCTACATACCTTGAAGCAATAAGCATGGCCCTTGGCTAAGTGTTTGTTGTATGAATGAATGAATGGTGATTTGGTTACTGCTCTGACTTTTCAACATGCCGCAAGGAGGGCATGATCTGATTTGGGGGTTATTTTCTTCTCCCCTTAAATTATCACTATCATCCTGGGACTTTGTCTTTCTTGCTATGTGAAAATACTGTTTTAAATAAAAAAAAAAATTCCTGTGGTATAAAATCACAGAAAATAAAAGGGAATGATACATCATTTTTCTTGTAAAAATAAATACATGACTGTCATTCAGGTGTTACAGATAGGCATTCAAAAAATGAAAATGTATAGTTGTCAGTTTCAAAAAAAAAATAAGATAATAAGAATCGATCCTCTTCTATTAACAAACATTTATGTCCACATATAACACACAGTACATTTCAGTAAATTAGAATACTGAGTTTGGGGAGGTGGGAAGAAAAAGGGGATGTGAGCCTGAACTATGGAAGTCAGATTTATTGAAAGCAATACACTTTTATTACTTTAAATACTCTGATCTGTCAATAACGCCTGTCTAAGGAGAAAACCACTAAATAACATGCATCCTTGTTTTACAGCTGAATCTTTTTGCCTAAAGACCACCGTATGTGCCAAAGCCATGAAAACAATTACTCTTTTAAAATAGGTTACAGGTGTTCCCTCTGTTTCCTGTATCAAACCCATTCCATGGTGACAATTCATAAGTAAATTTCATCTTAGTCTGGGTCAAACTGTCAAAAACTGTAATCAAATTATCTGAATGAAGAAGGTTTTACTGAATTCTTACAGGAAGACATTTTTGGAAAATAAGGAATATAGTCCAATGTCCCAGGGAAGTGTTATAAAATAAAAATAGGTAAAATGTGAACTTTTTCAAATAAGATGGACATTAATTATTCATTAAGCTAGATATAACTGGAATCTATCTTCAAGGTCTATGACTTCCTCTGTAAATTTATTGAGGGCAAGAATCATGGTTTGCTTGCTTTTCTCCCCTACCCTCTAAGACTTTATAAAACTCAAAATGCCACCTAGGCTGTGCTTTCTGGTGATGGATCATCAGAACAGGTATTTAAAAGTGACACTACAGCGTTTTCAGTTATTGTGGCTTTGGGGCTTCCCTGGTGGCTCAGATGGTAAAGAAACTGTCTGCAATGTGGGAGACCCGGGTTTGGTCCCTGGGTAGGGAAGATCCCCTGAAGAAGGGAATGGCAACCCACTTCAGTATTTTTGCCTAGAGAATTCCATGGACAGAGGAGCCTGGTGGGCTACGGTCCATAGTGTCACAAAGAGTCGGACACAACTGAGTGACTAACACTTTTGCTTTGCTCGTCTAGAACTACCCAAGACCCAAACATTATGGAGAGTTTACTCACTGATTCTGGGTGTAGATCTCAAGTAATGTACAGGCCCCCATCCTAGAAAAGAAGAGATAGGAAATGCACATATTACCATCACCTGCAAAGACATTTAAGAACCTTTCTACATTGACATACCTCAAAGTCTCTGATATTTTATTGCTAGCCAAGAAAATCATGGGAAGGGAGAGGGTCATGAAATAGAATATGACATCCCCATGTTTCTAGGATACTCAAGTAGTGACAGGCTTGATATCACATATTAAGAAACCTGGCATTACCTTTAAACTTTGCCACAGAAAAGACAGCTTTGTGCCTTTACCTTTTGCCTCAGAGAAATCGAGCTGGGACTGTTGGGGTAGGCGGAGATGGAAAATATTCACCTTGGGATTTCCCTGGCAGTCCAGTGGTTAAGACTTTGCCTTCCAATGCAAGGGGCGAGGGTTTGATCCCTGGTTGGGGACCTAATATCCCCACATGCCTCATGGCCAAAACACCAGAACATAAAAAACAGAAGCAGTATTGTAACAAATTCATTTCAAGGAAGAAAGTTTCCTTGGATTCTTTGCATTCTACTCCATAATCTACCAAGGTGTTGATACATAATTATAGTTTCTGTTTAAAATTTCTGAGTATATGGGATAGATATCTGGTAAAATTGATAGTTGGAATAGAAATGCCATGTACTTCTTCTGGTATGGAATATCCAATGGCCCACTCTTGGATAAGTTGGGTTGTGAAGCTTGAAACAGTAAATGAACTGAAGTCTAGGATAAAAGGACAAAAGCTTTTTGAGGGATGAGATCCCATGGATATTTACATCATCCAGAGCTACTAGAAGTTAATCCTATAGTGAAGAGCTCTAAGAAAGAAATCTTGAGGGCTCCCTTGAGCCAACAATTTTTCATCCTGATAATCAAGAAGGACGACCTTTTCTGCCAGATGAAGTTGCTAAATGTAATATAGAATATTTCTTCTGGTTTAGTCATCTCTGGGGAGAGATGAATCTTAACTCATTCTGAGAACAAGTTGAGGGAACCACAAGATGGTCATTATAGGGCTATTCAGACTTTTGCTTTCTAGATTACACCGGTCCAATTCCTCTTTTAAAAAACATATTATAGCCATATAACACGTGGGCTTCCCAGTTTCCAGGTAGCACAGTGGTAAAGAATCTGGCTGTCAATGCAAGAGAGCAGCAGGAGACATGGGTTCGATTTTGTGTCAGGAAAATCCCCTGGAGGAGGAAATGGCAACCCACTCCAGTATTCTTGCCCGGGAGATCCCGTGGACAGAAGAGCCTGACGGTCTATAGTCCGTGCATGTGTGCTAAGTTGCTTCAGTAGTGTCTGACTCTTTGTGACCTCACAGACTGTCGCTCACCAGGCTCCTCTGTCCATGGGGATTCTCCCCATGCTCTTCTCCAGGGGATCTTCCCAACCCAGGGATCAAACCTGTGTCTCTGAGTCTGCTGCTTTGGAAGGCAAGTTCTTTACCACTAGCGCCACCTGGGAAGCCCATGGGGTAGCAAAGAGTTGGACACGACTGAGCACACACACACACACACACACACACACAGATCAGCAGTGGCCCTTTTATATACTGTATGCTATACCATATATTTTATATATTACATAATTTTAATATATATGTTAATATTATATACTATTAATGCATATATTATATATGTTAACATATATCTTATATTATCATATGTATATGTAACGTTTTGTTTCCTGCATACTGTCTTGTTTTTCAAAAATATTCCTTTTAAAGTATATTGATAAAATTTGAACAAATACTTAAGAATGATGAGACTTATACATAGAATGGTAAGCTTAACTCTCTGGTCCTGCTCTTCTGCTCCATTTAAAAAACTTGCTATCAGTGTAATTCATATATAATATTGTTTTTCTAACCTAAATTGATAGAAAGATTCTATCAGTGCTTGTTTTCTTAATTATTCTTTCATCAAATTTCATTTGTGCTAAAATATACCAGTTTATAGTTATGTCAATTAATGTTATTCTAGTAATAACTTTATAAGGGAAAAGAATCTGAAAAAGAATATATATATTATATATATTTAAACTGAATTACTTGGTTGTACATCTGAAACTAATACAACATTGTAAATTAACTATACTTCAAAAAAATGTAAAAGAAAAAATATAAAAGTAAACAAAAATTTTAAAAGTTTTTATATGCTATTCTATTTTTAGAATGATTAAAAAATACATATAAACAATATATTGAGTTGTACCATCATGAGTTTCCTGAGATAAGGTATCAGCAGCTGCACTTGATTTAGTAATTTCTGCATTTTGGATGAAGGTATTTATAAGTCATTGGTATAGCTCATCAATAAGTTATAGGCCCTCTGGTACAACTGATCCTCAAGGGTTGGAACTTGATATGTAATCCACTGCTTCAGCTCACTTTGATGCGATTGCAACTCTCTATTTACTGGTTCACCCATGTAACAATAGCATGATTAGGGTCACACTTTCGTGGCTTGGTGATAACAATATTGTTTAGGCTAGGACCAAAAATCTTCCCTCATTCAAAATTGATTTTATCCGGCACATCTCATTGTTGATGTAATCTGTCACGTAGCCAGGGAAGGAAATTAAATTGATGTGGAAAAAATGGCTATTCAAAGAGTCAAATGCAGTTGCTTCTTTATCTCTTATGATATTCTGCTAAGCAGTTTACTGATTGCATGAGAAATGGTTCTCATCAGGTATTGCCTCTAAGCCCTCAGGTTTATGATAATCAAGTCATTTCCTTTAAAAACGTGGACACGGTAGCCTCTTTCCTCATCTCTGTGATAGCTCAACAAGAAAGGCTGTGCCATGGTCATCTGTCAGTTTCTTTTTTCTTTTTTTTTATTAATGGTGGGAAAAAAACACATTAGATCTGTCCTCAGTAAATTTTAAAATATACTGGATGGTATGTTGACTGTAAGCTGAGCAGATCTCTAGAACTTTTTCATCCTGCATAACTGAAACTCTATACCCACTGAATAGTAATTTTCCATGCCCCTTTTCCCAGCCCCAGGAAACTACTGTCTGCCAATTTCTCAAGGGTCTCAGGAAACCTGACTCTGGGCATAATAAAGAGATTATATTTCTGGGTAGAATACACTTCGGTGTTCTAGTTTGGCTTTCACTCATCACAGACTGATGGAACAACATATTGGTTCCAAATAGGAAAAGGATTACGTCAAGGCTGTATATTGTCAACCTGCTTATTTAACTTATATGCAGAGTACATCATGAGAAATGCTGGCCTAGAGGAAGCACAAACTGGAATCAAGATTGCCGGGAGTAATATCAATAACCTCAGATATGCAGATGACACCACCCTTATGGCAGAAAGTGAAGAACTAAAGAGCTCTTGATGAAAGTGAAAGAGGAGAGTGAGAAAGTTGGCTTAAAGCTCAACATTCAGAAAACTAAGATCATGGCATCTGGTCCCATCACTTCATGGCAAATAGATGGGGAGACAGGGGAAACAGTGGCAGACTTTATTTTTCTGGGCTCCAAAATCACTGAAGATGGTGACTGCAGCCATGAAATTAAAAGATGCTTACTCCTTGGAAGGGAAGTTATGACCAACCTAGACAGCATATTAAAAAGCAGAGACATTACTTTGCCAACAAAGGTCTGTCTAGTCAAGGCTATGGTTTTTCCAGTAGTCAGGTATGGATGTGAGATTTGGACTACAAAGAAAGCTGAGCACTGAAGAATTGATGCTTTTGAACTGTGGTGTTGGAGAAGACTCTTGAGAGTCCCTTGGACTGCAAGGAGATCCAACCAGTCCATCCTAAAGCAGATCAGTCCTGCGTGTTCATTGGAAGGACTGATGTTGAAGCTGAAACTTCAATACTTTGGCCACCTGATGTGAAGCGCTGACTCATTTGAAAAGACCCTGATGCAAGGAAAGATTGAGGGCAGGAGGAGAAGGGGACGACAGAGGATGAGATGGTTGGATGGCACCACTGACTCAATGGACATGGGTTTGGGTAAACTCCGGGAGTTGGTGATGGACAGGGAGGCCTGGCATGCTGCAGTTCATGGAGTTGCGAAGATTCGGACACAACTGAGTGATAGAACTGAACTGAACATCAGAGACTGAAGTATGTACTCAGATGGTTGCGTGTCCTACATTAGAGAGTAAACTTGTTGAAAACAGTAATGATTCAGTCTTACTCCTTTTCATAATCTCCCCAAACTTAGTTCAGTGTTGTGTATAAATATGCATTGAATTGAACTTCAATGTTTCTTTTAATGTAATGATAGGATGTTGGACTCAGGGTTCATATAATCAATATAGGCAGACTTTCTTGCTACACAACCATGTATTAAATAACTATGAATGTTCTCCCATGGTCATCTGTGGAAATGGCATGAAATGTCAGCATATAAGCTTGCTTCACACAACAGAAATTAACTGGCTTTGGCTAGAGCCCCTAAAATTAATGAGTTCAAACCTCACTGACTCAATGGACATGAGTTTGAGCAAACTCCGGGAGACAGTGAAGGACAGGGAAGCCTGGCCTGCTGAAGTTCACGGGGTCACAAAGAGTCAGACATGACTAAGTGACTGCACAGCAACAACAAACCTCACATCCGGTGCACCAGTTCTTATCTTACACTTTAAAGAAGAAGAGTCACTCAGTCGTGTCCGACTCTTTGCAACCCCATGGGCTATAGCCTGCCAAGCTCCTCTGTCCATGGAATTTTCCAGGCAAGAGTATTGGAGTGGGTTGCCATTTCCTTCTCCATGGAATCTTCCCGACCCAGGGATTGAACCCAGGTCTCCTGTATTGCAGACAGACGCTTTACTGTCTGAACCACCAAGGAAGCCTATATATACTTACAAGATTGATTATGATATTAAATGCTTGAGTGGCATACACAATCTAATGAAACAAGATCTTACCCCATCATCACATTACTTTATTCTGAGTCATTCTTGTTTTCTGTGGTAGAGTATGCTTCATCTGTTGAAACTTGGTATAAGCATCATATTAAGTGAATAGGTCTAGAGCTTTGATGGGAAATCAATTTTTTTGAAAAAGCATTTCACAATCCTTGTTCTGAGGGTTTGAGAGCTCCATGCAGCATGCTTAGCACGCTGAGCCAAGGAGAGCTCCCATTCAAGTGAGGAAATACAAAGATGTCCATAATGTACTTTTCTGAAAGTAATTCTTCTGGCCGCCCAATAAATTTATTCAGTTGGTTATCCTTATCCTTGACTAACAGAATAAAAGACTGAAATGTTTGGACAGTTTCCTAAGGTCATGTGGCAATTTGTTATTAAAACTGAAACAGGGTTACATTTCATGAATGAATGGATTTTTTTCTCCAGCTATACCTTTTAAAAATGTGATTATCGACACCCTCTTAATTTTACATAAAGATATTTTGATGCAAAAAAATGATCACAGTGATGTTTAGGTCTTTTGCTGTATAATATTCAATTGCTGGGTTAAAGTTTATCCCAACATTTTATTCTGTAACAATGGTTTGGTCTCACTTTACCTTCTCTTCTCTTTCCTTCTAAAATCACTTGAATATACAATTATTAAATCAATAGTAACCACAATAACAGCTAACCTGTACTGAATTCTTATTAAATATTAGACATGATGCTGAGCACTTTATGTGAACTTCATCTAATCTAACACCAGAAGAATCCCATGGAGCGTGACCTGGACTTCTGCTTATGGAATAAAACAATGTATTTCTTTTTTACGTAAACTACACCTATCATCATTATCATCATCTACATTTCCTAGGTTCAGTCCCATTAAAGTGGATTAATGGAGAACTGAAAGACACAAAGCAGAAGCCTTTCAGATTTGAGATTTTTCCTAATATTTTACCATTTTATTTTCACATCTGATTCTGTAGCATTTTATTTTTAGTAACTCAACTTTGAGTCTTACCAAAACAGCTTCATAAAAATAGCAACTGTTTTGTGTATCTGTATGTCATTGGTTTTATATAACTTATAATTAAACAGTTATATTAACAGATACAATGGGGACGAAAACAACTAGTTCTTGGTCCATATTCATCCTTACTGGTGGGGTCAGATGTTATAGGTGGGCTCAGGGGACAGCAAGTGAGACTCTGGTGGCCAGCTGGCTGGAAGCATCAGTCAGTAAATTATGTCTAGGAAAGGGAGAGAGTTACTTAGTCAGGGAACTCATTTAAGGAAGGCTAGTTCAAAGAACTTTTATTGTACTTGATACTTTAACTGAGTAGGCATTACTTTGATAAAATCAAAAGATAATTAAAAAGAATAAAAGCAGAAGGAGAAAGAGAGTAAGTTTAGGGAGCTTTCCCAGGATGAATAAACTAGAGTTAGAACTGAATTTGGCTCTAGAATTCAGCCTCCAACTCTAGCAGTTCAGCGTTCTTTCCCTCCATCCCATGGACCTTAGCACAGAGAAAACTGTGGAGGGTTGAGTGGAGTCTTACCACCCAGGAAGGGGGTTTGAGACCACTTGAGCATGGTCAGCAAGAGAACACAGTAACAGAAGAGAGAAGAAGCCAGAAAGAAATGAGAGTCTTAGAAGTTTGCAAAAGAAGAAACCTGTGATTGTGTTAACCTTAAGTTAACCCAAGTATTTCTTGATCTTGGGCCTCCCTGGTTCAAAACAAAAGGGGTTTCAGTAAATATATTTGGCCAACCGATACTGCCAACTATTTTCAGAACCGGTTTTTGCAGCTCTGAAATTGAAGAAACCCTGAAAGGGCACCCCTCCCCACCAGCAAACAATAAACAACACAGAAGAACCTCTGACCCAATGGCCCCGTGGGAAGCCAGGTGTGGAAGCACTTAGTGGAAATCTGTGATGACAAATAGCATTTAAAATCAAGTCATTTGAATCTCAACCCCACTTTCTTCTAAGCCTTGGGCTTTACGGTTTCTATTTCCATCAAGTCTTTCTTTGAGCAAGACAGCACTAGTTTTGAGGAACTTCCTAGCCTCTGGTAAAAAAAAAAACAAGTCCAAAATGGATTCACTCATGCTAAGCCCATGTCACCAAGCAGAAACTTAAAACTTAGCTTAATTGTAGTTTGAATTTTCCCTAGGAATGTAATCCTAACCTGTCAGTTTGGAATTTTCTGGTTAGCACTGATGACGTAATTAGCCACAGAGACTCTTTTCATCCACCAAAGGAAGATACTGTAATCTGATCCTTCCTTATCCCTTCCTCTTTCTGCCTAAACAACCCTTCCATCTTGTACAGCGCCCTCAGAGCTCCTCTCAACTTGCTACATGGAATGTTGCCCAATTCCTGAATCGTTTAATAAAGCCAATTAGATCTGCAAATTTCCTCAGATGGATTTTGTTTTTTAACACCTCCTGGAAGGGATGATTTTAATAGCTGCTTTAAAATGCCTCAGAATGGCTTATGCTTCTCCATTAAGTATTAATGATTTCCAGTTTATGTTAAATGCTTCCTATGTTTTTGTCCTTGGCATTTCCCAAATTGTTTCCTTCAAGAAGAACATTAGAAAGGTATTAAGATTTCTATGACTTCATAAGAAATTCATAAGAAGGTTAAGATCGCAAGTGGCTATCCTTTCCATAAAATTATGCTAAGTAGTGCAAATGGTTCGGACATGGGACATCACTTTTATGCACTTTCAAAAACAGCTACTTCAATTTTTAACTGATGTGGCTTATAATTATTGCGATCATTGAGCTATAAACACAGTTGAGATTTAGAGTCTCCTTCATATAAAACAGTATGTCATTTCAACATCTTTTGGGAAACAATACTGCACACAGTGCATGTGTATATGTTTTCAGTTGCTCAGTTGTGTATGACTCTTTTGCAACCTCTGAACTGTAGCCTGCCAGGCTCCTCTGTCCATGGAATTCTTTAGGCAAAAATACTGGAGTGGGTTGCCATTTCTTTCTCCAGAGGATCTATCTGACCCAGGGATCGAACCTGTGTCTCCAGCATTGAGGGTGGGTTCTTTACCACTGAACCACCAGGGAAGACCAATTATAAATATTTGCTTAATTTGTTTAATTAACATGCATGCAAAGATAAGGAGTGTATGGGTAAACTGTTGATTTCATTTTCTAAAGATTGCAAAATTAGTTAACTAAAGGAAACACACATGAAATAGAGAGGCAGGGCAAGAGCCAATATCCATGTGTGTACAGAGCACTCCTTTTCATGGAGCCCCGCTCTAGCCAACGCAGCTTCTGTGCTCTGCCCTTGGCTGAGTGCAGGCTCCTGCCACAGGGGGACCCAGCACTTTACAGTATGAAAGTGAGAGTGAAAGTCGCTCAGGCGTGTCCAAGTCTTTGCGACCCCATGGATTACACAGTCCATGGAATTCTCCAGGCTAGAATACCAGAGTGGGGAGCCGCTCCCTTCTCCAGAGGATCTTCCCAATTCAAGGATCGAACTCAGGTTTTTGCATTGCAGGCAGATTCTTTACAATCTGAGCCACCAGGGAAGCCCAAGCATATTGGAGTGGGTAGCCTATCCCTTCTCCAGCAGATCTTCCCGACCCAGGAATCGAACCGGGGTCTCCTGCATTGCAGGCGGATTCTTTACCCAGTGAGCTAGCAGGGAAGCCCACTTTATAGTATGCTGTGTGTAAAACAGAGAACAGATCTAACCATATGCAGCGAGGCACTGAGAGAGAGGAAGAGCCCAAGCGGCAGCCTGGAAAATGAGAAGAGTGCTGAAAAGGGGCACGTCTGACTCTGCAACTATCCCAGGGGGAACCACCGAACTCAGCTTTGCTGAGCCCTGATTCCTCACCTACAAAACATGTCCATTTTGGTTTTGGGATTCTAGGACACAGGGCAGTCACCAAATTTTTCCTCTTTATGTTATATTTCATCAGCCTTGCCCCCGTTAAGTGCTGTCACATACATCGCCTCCTCTGATGGTCACTGCTATCACTTGCTGGCGTCTTATCCCGCCTCACTCCTGCCAGGCCATCTCGCAGAAATTTCACCGCCTCTCCTGTCTCTCACTGCCCCCTGTACTTGATTCAGTCCCAAGTATATACACAAGCTTAGCTCTGACCTCTCCTGAACTTCAACTCTGCTTCTCCAAATTCTAGCTTCCATATGGTTGTTCTATTGTTGGATCAAATGCGACCAGACTTGAAAGAAACTCGTAATCCTTTCCCCCAAACCACGGGTCCCTCTGAACTTGCACGTATGTGTCTATTATACAGACTTCTCTGCCAGTCAGGCTTGCGAACCTGACATTCCCCCCCATCTCCTCCCCATACCCGTCTCCAGACAATCACCTTCTGATCTTTTCTTTCTACGTCTCAACACTCATTCTCTTTTATATGAGCCCCCCACCATCAATCCCGCCAAGAGCCTGAGCACATCAAAGTCTAGACTACTGCAGTGGTCTCCAAACTGATATCCTAATTTCAATCTCCACCCTAATATTTATATACCAAATTAATCATGTAAGAAATCATTTTGCTCATGCTAATCTCCTCCTCTAAACCTCTTTGCTTCTCACTGTTACCAGATCTCATCTAACGCTGCACTCATCCAGTGCTCCATTAAAAGAAGATCACTGCTTACGTGTAACTCCCTACACAAGGCCACGTCCATTTCGAGTCCTAAGTCTGAAAAGAGCCTACTCTCTTCTTTGTGTTTGACAAAGTCCCACTCCTTCTTTAACCTTGATGACCTCATCTCTCCACATTTAGAATGATCCTCTTCTGAACTTTAGTAGTTATTGCTTGTTTGGGATGCAGGCTAAGCCAGGAGCAAACAGCATGCCAGGCTAGGCACTGATGGATGAAAACTCATTTGTTCCTTGACTTGACCTGGTAAGTACTAGATGCTTATTCCTCCTTTACAGGTGAAAGCACGGCTCAGAGAACTTGTCGAGGTCACAAAGCTGCCAAGTGTTGGATCCAAACCTAGGGGGTCCAGCCACAGAGTGTAGGCTCCTAACCCTTATGCCACCATCTACAGAAGCCTCCTCTGTGATAGAAATCACTGTGTCAGGAGTTGGTCCTACATGCAAGCTCATTAAGGAAAAGCACTTTGACTCTGTTCTCCCTGAACCTCTGACCAGAACACAGAGATGCTGGGTGTGAGGATGCTAAGAGGCGCAGGAAGCCTTTAGCGGTAAAAAACAATGGCAAACCTGTACAAGGTCTGCCCTGCTTAAAATACATGGAGAAACACATCTTCCTTCTTGACCTTTCCTATGTTCTCTTAAGAGCACTGCTGCATATTTCACAGGTCAGAAAAGGGGGTAACAGTCATAATAAAAATACCTGGTACTTTTCCACATTTCAGAATGTCAACCAGACAATGAGGAAAGATCTTCGAATGCTGTAACCTTTCTCCCTCACTATCTTTTCTTCTTTCGTCATTCTCTCAACAAATATTTGTTTCATGCACACTACATACCAGAAAAATAAACCTCTGGGTGTTATTAACATTTCCATCCCAGATGCTAAAAGACAGAGGCAAGTAATAAAAAGTGATATTAAAAGTGATGAAATGACTGCTAAAATGTATTGTGAACACAGCATGAGCTAGACATTAGGGACTTGACAGGTATTTTCTCCCTTAGTCCTCTTAACAACTCTATGAGATAACACTATTATTATCTCCATTTTGCATATAAGGAGACTAAGTTGAGAGACAAAGAGAAAGGTCATATGACTCCCAAGGGACAGAGGCTGGATTCCAGCCCTGGTCGTTGAAGATTTGAGCTTGCACTCGTAACCTTAACTTTGGAGTAGATTCAGCTGCAAGGCAAGCAGAGGGCATATGCAAAAGTAGTTTTACTTCCTTTGAAAAGGGTCCCACACAGAGTGTCAGAGTCCAACAGGGATGCTCCGAATGTCAGCAGACTGCATCCCAAAGCAGGTGTGTGACTTTTAACAAGTTACTCTCTCGGGGCTTTATTTAATTCATTTGTAAAATGAAAAATTAGCACCAGATCATCTCTGGACTTCCTCCCAAACAGGGATCTTACATTATTCTAGAGCAGCAGCTGTGGGGCAGTGAGAGCTCTCTGATTTTGGAGTCAGAAGAACTAGGTTTGTTTTAATAACCGGCACCCTCATCAGAGCCCCCAGCACACGGCTGTGCATCCATCCCTTCTGGCTTGTCTTCTGTGACAGCTGCCTCGAAGACAATCACCCAGCCAGACAGCATCTGGAAACACAATGATCTGCTCTCTTAACAGATTTTTAAGTGCACAATACGTTATTGTTGACTATAGGTACAGTGTTGTACTGCAGGACTGGAGAGCATTTCGCCTGACTGAAATTTAATGCCAGGAGATTAATAACTCCTATTTCCCCCTGCCCTCTGTTTCCGGTGACCACCATTTCATGCTTTGATTCTATGACTTTGACTATTCAGAAAACTAAGATCATGGCATCCGGTCACATCACTTCATGGCAAATAGATGGGGAAACAGTGGAAACAGTGGCTGACTTTATTTTTCTGGGCTCCAAAATCACTGCAGATGGTGACTGCAGCAATGAAATTAAAAGACGCTTACTCCTTGGAAGGAAAGTTATGACCAACCTAGATAGCATATTAAAAAGCAGAGACATTACTTTGCCAACAAAAGTCCGTCTAGTCAAGGCTATGGTTTTTCCAATAGTCATGTATGGATCTGAGAGTTGGACTATAAAGAAAGCTGAGTGCCAAAGAATTGATGCTTTTGAACTGTGGTGTTGTAGAAGACGCTTGAGGGTCCCTTGGGCTGCAAGAAGATCCAATCAGTCCATCCTAAAGGAGATCAGTCCTGGGTGTTCACTGGAAGGACTGATGTTGAAGCTGAAACTCCAGTGCCTTGGCCATCTGATGGGAAGAGCTGACTCATCTGAAAAGACCCTGATGCTGGGAGGGATTGGGGGCAGGAGGAGAAGGGGATGACAGAGAATGAGATGGTTGGATGGCACCACTGACTCAATGGACATGGGTTTGGGTGGACTCCGGGAGCTGGTGATGGACAGGGAGCCCTGGCGTGCTGCGGCTTAGGGGGTTGCAAAGAGTCGGACTCAACTGAGTGACTGAACTGGACTGAGCTGATCTTAGGTACCTCATGTAAGTGGATCATGTAATATTTTGTGTTTCTGGGTCTGGCTTATTTCACTTAGCATAATATCCTCAAGCTTCATCCTGTTGCTGCCTGTTGCAGAATCTCCTTCTTTTTAAAGGCTGAATAGATTTCCATTGTATGCATATACCATATTTTCTTTATCCATTCATCTGTGAATGGCCATTTAGGTTGTCTCCACATCTCGGCTATGGTGAGTAATGCTGCCGTGAACATGGGAGTGCAGATATCTGAGATCCTGATTTCAATTCTTTTAGGTAAATACCCAGAAGAGTGATTGCTGGACTATATGGTGGTTCTATTTTCAATTTCTGAGGAAGCTCCATGCTGTTTTTTCATAGTGATTGCCCCAATCTGCATTCACACTGACAATGAGTATGTAACTACCTAGGAATTCAAGATCAAAGACTCAATTTCTGCTTTCTTTATTGCCTTGTTCTATGGCTAGGTGTTTTGCTCTTTGATTGTGAGACTTACACTGGTGTCCAATATTCCCTTGTTGTAAGTTCTTTTTTTTTCCCCTTTATTTTTTGGCCATATCATGTGGCACACAGGATCTCAGTTCCCCAACTGGGGATTGAACCTGCACCCCCAGCATTGGAATCATGGAGTCCTAACCACTAGTCTGCCAGGGTAGTCCCTCCCTCATCATAAATTCTAGCTGAAAAAGAGCTACTCTCATAAAATAATGTACCTGATTTGGAAGGGTGTTCACACCATTCCCTCCCTTCTGTGCATTTTTGGGATTGCCTGGCTAACTAGCATGATCCACAACAAGCCTTTTATTTTCATCTGAAACATAGACTCTTTATGCTTTTGACCTACAGACTTTCTTGGAGTAATCTCATCCACTCTGTTGGCACTGATGATAACTATATTTATACCACTGACCCCCACATGTCTAAACTGTGTCTCTCACCTGAGCTACAGGCTGAAATAAGGACATGCTCAGTGCGCATGCCTGTAGGTCTCCCCAAAGCAATAAAACTGTGCCTCCTCCAGTCTGAAGTCCTCCTCTTCTAATGATGCTCCTGGCCCAGTGCTCACTCTCCGGGATTAGTGCCCTCAGTCATCCTTGGAATTCCTCTCAAATCCCCTCACCCTCACTTGCTATTAATAACCACGTGCTGTCTATTCTTTCTTCAGACTTTTCTTAAATCCACCCACTTCCCCAGCCTCACTGTCGCTTCTCTAGTTCAGGTGGCTATTATTTCTTACCTAGATGATTGCAGTAGATCATCAAGAAGCATCTTAGCTTGGGTAGGTAACAGTGATCTCAAATTTAAGTTATCCAAAATAGAGAGCTCTTCTTATCCTCAGCTCCTCACTTTAACATTATCCTCACTTTCTTGTGGTCATCGGAATTGAACATGCAGAATCTCTCAGATCTGTACATGTTATACTACTCACACAAGTTCTCTAAAAAATAGAAATCAGTCACGTCTTCGCCTTGGTGTTTACATTTCTATTAATATCAGCAAAGATGAACTAAAAGTTTAATCCTGTCTTCCATCTTAAGTGTAAATCTCTTACTTTTCACCCGCAACTAATATCTTCTGTCGACACCGTCTCATTAGTGACAATGCTAAATTTGATACTTTGCTAGTGGAAAGAATATGATGTCTAATTTATACTGCATGGGCTCCTACTGTATTGAATCTGGACACAAAAGATTCTCCAAATCTTTTGGAGAGAAAAGATTAACAATGCAAGCTGATCAGAGGCATCTGTTTGCTTTATCTATTTCTGCCAACAATTACTATATGTTACTTCAAAACAGGAGATAATGAAATCCATCTTTCAGATCATTTAGTCTTTGATTGACTTTTACAATCTCTCAATAACTTTACTGCCAAGTTTACATGTTTCCTGAAAAATTCACTGAAATTCACAGATTGTGATTATAATTAGAAGACTAAGAATATGACATTATTGGTTCTTCAGTGTGAAACCAGGATCTAATCCAGATGTGTTAGTAAGTTGTTATTTAAAGACTTCTGCTATGGAGTTTAAAAAGTAATCATTTGATTATCTCTGTTTTCTTTTTCAAACGTGAAAGAGGAAAATGATTTTTTCTTATTTTCTTGATAAACACCAGAAAGTTAAACTGAATTCTAGGAATGCACTTACATTTTACCTTTAAAAAATACTGCACATTTGCATGAGGATAAAGAAAGGAAGAAGAAAGAGAAACTCTCTAATATACTCAATAATCAAAAACATCATTCTATGATTTCATCATAGCCATTTATGTACTGGGTATTTTAGGCCCAAAATTATTTTAACTGAACCACTGTCATGATTTTGTAACACTTATCATTTAATATTAAAAAAAAAACCAATAGTTACATAGGAATTAAGTATGAGTTACATATTTTTAATATGGGGCAAATTTATTTTTTTTTTAGTTTACAGTGATGATTCTATAAACATGTTTGATTAAGGATCTTTTGAATGCTATCACTTGACTTTTCACAAATTCTCTTCTAACTCCCAGGAAGTCAACACACAGCTGTCCTCTAGCAAACAATGACCACTACTGTTCATGGCTGCTGAGAAGGCCTGGCTACAGCAGACACTGGGAAAGCATGCAAACACTTGTTTGGTTCATTTGCAATTAAAAAAAAAATTGAACATTCCATGACAGAGACTGTCACTCATATCCTATTATTTTCTAAAGTGCAGAGGCCCTTATAATAATGGCAAAAAAATTTACTGATAAATGTGCTTGATTGCAATTAAAAGAGATGCAACAGAGAATAGTGTTAAAGGTGTGAGATAAATGTTAATGACATCCCAAATCTCTTTTCAGTCCAATCCCTCAATTATTTCTAAATGTGGATTCCCATTTCCAACCCCACAGAGGCAGGTAGGAGAGGAATTGTTTATTAAAACTGTATTTTTTCCCTTGTATTTACATGCATTTAGAAGGTAACAGCAGAATGCTGAAAATCAACAAGCACCATAAAGACAGAATTATCAAAGAAATACTGCTTTTTGTGCTTTGTTTTTAATGCTGCAGTGACCTGAAAAGGTATTATAATATTCATTATCTCTTTAGGCAAATAGACTCACTGCAAGGCAATCAATGCAAACATTTCATGCAAAGATGGGCTTAATAAAGGACAGAAATGGTATGGACCTAACAGAAGCAGAAGATATTAAGAAGAGGTGGCAAGAATACACAAAAGAACTATACATAAAAGATCTTCATGACCCAGATAATTACGATGGTGTGATCACTCACCTAGATAGAGCTAGACATCCTGGAATGTGAAGTCAAGTGGGCCTTAGGAAGCATCACTACAAACAAAGCTAGTGGAGGTAATGGAACCCCAGCTGAGCTATTTCAAATCCTGAAAGATGATGCTGTGAAAGTGCTGCACTCAATATGCCAGCAATTTTGAGAAACTCAGCAGTGGCCACAGGACTGGAAAAAGTCAGTTTTCATTCCAATCTCAAAGAAAGGAAATGCCAAAGAATGCTCAAACTACCACACAATTGCATTCGTCTCACACACTAGTAAAGTAAGGCTCAACATTCTCCAAGCCAGGCTTCAGCAATACATGAACCGCGAACTTCCAGATGTTCAAGCTAGTTTTAGAAAAGGCAGAGGAACCAGAGATCAAATTGCCAACATCTGCTGGATCACCGAAAAAGCACGAGAGTTCCAGAAAAACATCTATTTCTGCTTTATTGACTATGCCAAAGCTTTTGACTGTGTGGATCACAATAAACTGAGGAAAATTCTGAAAGAGATGGGAATACTAGACCACCTGACCTGCCTCTTGAGAAACCTGTATGCAGGTCAGGAAGCAATAGTTAGAACTGGACATGGAACAACAGACTGGTTTCAAATACGAAAAGGAGTATGTCAAGCCTGTAAACTGTCACCCTGCTTATTTAACTTATATGCAGAGTACATCGTGAGAAATCTGGGCTGGAAGAAGCACAAGCTGGAATCAAGATTGCCAGGAGAAATATCAATAACCTCAGATACGCAGATGACACCACCCTTATGGCAGAAAGTGAAGAAGAACTAAAGAGCCTCTTGATGAAAGTGAAAGAGGAGAGTGAAAAAGTTGGCTTAAAGCTCAACATTCAGTAAACTAAGATCATGACACCCGCTCCCATCACTTCATGGCAAATAGATGGGGAAACAGTGGCTGACTTTATATTTTTGGGCTCCAAAATCACTGCAGATGGTGACTGCAGCCATGAAATTAAAAGATGCTTACTCCTTGGAAGGAAAGTTATGACCAACCTAGACAGCACATTAAAAAGCAGACACATTACTTTGCCAACAAAGGTCCATCTAGTTAAGGCTATGGTTTTTCCAGTAGTCAGGTATGGATGTGAGAGTTGGACTGTAAAGAAAGCTGAGCGCTGAAGAATTAATGCTTTTGAACTATGGTGTTGTAGAAGACTCTTGAGAGTCCCTTGGACTGCAAGGAGATCCAACCAGTCCATCCTAAAGGAGATCAGTCCTGGCTGTTCATTGCAATGACTGATGCTGAAGCTGAAACTCCCATACTTTGGCCACCTCATGTGAAGAGCCTGATGCAGGGAAAGATTGAGGGCATGAGGAGAAGGGGATGACAGAGGATGAGATGGTTGGATAGCATCACTGACTCAATGGACATGAGTTTGGGTAGACTCCAGGAGTTGGTGATGGGCAGGGAGGTCTGGCGTGTTGTGGTCCATTGGGTGGCAAAAAGTCAGACAGACAGGGTGACTGAACTGAACTGAAAGGCAATCAAGATTCATCTATCATGGCCCTGAAGACAAAATTCAGAAAATACCATCCCACCCCTCTACTTCCCCCAAACAATCAAAACAAATAATTTTTTTTTTTTTAAAGTGTGAGATTTCTCTCCAACTGAAAAACAGCTCCAGTGCTTTGCCCTTAACTCAGAGTCATAAGTAATAAATATTCTTTTAATAGTTCTTCAACAAATGAATGAATAAATGAATGACTTCACTTCCAAATGGAATCAGGATGCAGAAATTTGTATGCAGAACGAATGAAATCTGTGCTTTAATTTATGGATAAGGAAGTGCTCATGGATCGAGGTTGGCTATAGACAATCCTCTGCACTTCCCAGTGTACTTATTGTACTCACACAGTGTACAATGCACTGTGTAAGGTTCTCATAGCCTTCTTCTGTGTGCTTCCATTTTTCCGGTTTTCTCTTGCCCTCCCCTTCCCATCATTCTCAGGGACCTCCTTCCTTTGGAAACTCACAGAGCCATTTTCAGTGTGTGATAATTTAACAAGGCCACATGTTCCTTCATTTGCTTCTTCAAGAATGAAATATTGACTTCTTTCAGGTCCTGTGGGAGGTCCCAGGAACAAAACAGAACCATACAAGCAACCTCTGTCTTTGTTCTCAATACATTTTCCCATTTCATCCAAAAACCTAGCTCAGAAACCAAACAAATAGAACCTAGCACCAGCAAGGATCTTAGTCTCTGCACAGGCATTGCAGGACAGGGCTTGGGGCTGCTGATACAGGCTCCCTCAGTGGGACCCCAGGGCCATGACAGTGCTGGGTAGATGGAAAGCATTCAACAATGGGGAGCTTGCTAAATACATGTAGGAGCTCACCCAACAAATACATATTCAGCACTTACTAGCACCAGGTGATAAGGCTACACTGATAAAAAGATAACCAAGTGCCTCAGCCTCAAGGACAACGGGGCCTAGAGCAGTGCTGTCCACCAGAACCCCCATGATGATGAAATGCTCCGCTCTGCACTGTCTCCTGTGGTCGCCCCGGCCACATGTGACTATTGAACACCTGCTGTGTGCTTCCTACAACTTAGGAACTGAATTGTAAATTTTAATTAGCCTGAATTCTAACTTAAAGCTGAATGAAAAGATGCTCAACATCAATATTAGAGAAAAGCAAATCAAAACTACAACGAGGCATCACCTCACAAGAGTCAAAACAGCCATCACCAACAAATCTACAAACAATATATGCTGGAAAGTGCGTGGAGAAAAGGAAAGCCTCTTACACTGTTACATTCCTACATGGGAATGTAAATTGGTACAATCACTATGGATAACAGTATGGAGGTTCCTTAAAAAATGAAGAATAAATCTATCATATGAGCCTGCAATCCCACTCGGGCATATATCTGGAGAAAACCATAATTCAAAAAGATACATGTGCCACAGTGTCATTGCAGCACTATTTCCAATAGCTATGGCAAGGAAGCAACCTAAATGTTCATTAATGGAGGAATGGATAAAAGAGATGTGGTACATATATACAATGGAATATTACTCAGCCATTAAAAAAGAACAAAATAATGCTACTTGCAGCAACATGGATGGGCCCAGAGACTGTCATATTGAGTGAAATAAGTCAGACAAAGAAAGGCAAATATCATATGATATCACTTATATGTGGAATCTAAACAATGGTACTAACGAACTTATTTACAAAAACAGATGTAGAAAACAAACTTATGGTTGTGCAGTGGGGAAAGGGTAAGGGAATAAATTGGGAGACAGTTCAGTCTCTCAGTTGTGTCCGACTCTTTGCAACCCCATGAACTGCAGCACGCCAGGCCTCCCGTCCATCACCAGTTCCCGGAGCTTTCTCAAACTCACATCCATCAAGTCAGTGATGCCATCCAATCATCTCATCCTCTGTCGTCCCCTTCTCCTCCTGCCTTCATTCTTTCCCAGCATCAGGGTCTTTTCCAATGAATCAGTTCTTCACATCAGGTGGCCAGAGTATTGAGTATTGGAGTTTCAGCTTCAGCATCAGTCCTTCCAATGAATATTCAGGATTGATTTCCTTTAGAATTGACTGGTTTCATCTCCTTGCAGTCCAAGGGACTCTCAAGAGTCTTCTCCAACACCACAGTTCAAAAGCAGAAAGCATCAATTCTTTGGCACTCAGTTTTCTTTATTGTCCAACTCTCACATCCATACATGACTACCGGAAAAACCATAGCTTTGACTAGACAGACCTTTGTTAGTAAAGTAATGTCTCTGCTTTTTAACATGCTGTCTAGGTTGGTCATAGCTTTTCTTCCAAGGAGCAAGTGTCTTTTAATTTCATGGCTGCAGTCACCATCTGCAGTGATTCTGAAGCCCAAGAAAATAAAATCTGTCACTGTTTCCATTGTTTCCCCACCTATTTGCAATGAAGTGATGGGACTGGATGCCATGATCTTAGTTTTCTGGATGCTGAGTTTTAAGCCAAATTGGGAAACTGGTATTGACAAAAACACACTAGTATATATAAAATAGGTAACACTAATAATAATGACCTACTATATAGCACAGGGAGCTCTTCTCAATATTTTGTAATGACCTATGGGAAAAGAATCTAAAAAAGATTGAATTTCTATATAACCAATACACTTTGCTATACAGCAGAAACTAACACAACATTGAAAATCAACTATACCATAACAAAAAAAAATAAATCAAAGCAGTGTACAACAGTTTTCTATTAAACACACTTTGTTGTTTTGGTGGGACTACATTTTTCCTTTTGTATCATGTGATCTATTAATTTTCATTGTATGCCTGGCAAATGTATAGTTTCTAACATCACATTCATTTTAATATTGATTACATGTTCAAATGATAATATTATTAAAATACTAAGTTAAATGACATATTTTTAAATTAACCTCATCTATTTCCTTTTACTCTTTAAAATGTGGCTATTCAAAAGTTTGAATTTATATCTATGGTTTGAATTATATTTCTAATGGATAGGGCTAATCTAGAAGAAAGCAAGAGAGAGGGAAGAAAACCAAATAAGCAAACAAATAACTGAGAAGCCTAGAGAATCTTACAAATCTAATAATTTTCTCTGCCTAAGTTAAAATCTTATAGGGTACTCTACGATCACAATGAACTGTGGAATATTCTGCAAGAGATGGGAATACTAGACCATCTTACCTGCCTCCTGAGAAATCTGTATGCAGGTCAAGAAGCAACAGTTAGAACTGGACATGGAACAACAGACTGGTTCCAAACTGGGAAAAGAGTACATCAAGGCTGCACACTGTCACTGCTTATTTAATTTATATGTAGAGTACATCATGTGAAATGCTGGGCTGGATGAAGCACAAGCTGGATTCAAGACTGCCAGGAGAAATATCAATAACCTCAGATATACAGCTGACACCACCCTTATGGCAGAAAGTGAAGAAGAACTAAAGACCCTTTTGATGAAAGTGAAAGAGGAGAGTGAAAAATAGGCTTAAAATTCAACATTCAGAAAACTAAGATCATGGCATCCGGTCCTATCATATCATGGCAAATAGATGGGGAAACAATGGAAACAGCAACAGACTTTATTTTAGGGGGCTCCAAAATCACTGCAGATGGTGACTGCAGCCATGAAATTAAAAGACGTTTGCTCCTTGGAAGAAAAGCTATAACCAACCTCGATAGCACATTAAAAAGCAGAAACATTACTCTGCCAAAAAAGGTCCATGTAGTCAAAGCTATAAAAGTTTTTTCAGTAGTCATGTATGGATGTGAGAGTTGGACCATAAAGAGAGCTGAATGCCAAATAATTGATGCTTTTGAACTGTGGTGTTTGAGAAGACTCTTGAGTGTCCCTTGGACAGAAAGGAGATCCAACCAGTCCATCCTAAAGGAAATCAGTCCTGAAGATTCATTGGAAGGACTGATTCTGAAGCTGAAACTTCAATACTCTGACCACGTGATGTGAAGAACTGACTCATTGGAAAAGACCCTGATGCAGGGAAAGATTGAGGGCAGGAGGAGAAGGGGACAATAGAGGATGAGATGGTTGGATGCAATCACTGACTTGATGGACATGAGTTTGAGAAAGATCCGGGAGTTGGTGAGGGACAGGGAAGCCTGGCGTGCTGCAGTCCATGGGGTCGCAAAGAGTCGGACATGACTGAGTGACTGAACTGAACTGAACCATATGATCCAACAATTTTATCTTTAGGTATATACTCAAAAGAAATGAAAATGTAGTCTTGAAGAGATATTTATACACTCATGTTCATAGTAGCATTATTCAGAATAGCCAAAAGGTGGAAGCAACCCAAGTGCCTATTGATGGATGAATGGATAAACAAAATTCATTATACACATTGAATAGTATTCAGCCTTAAAGGCAAGAAAACCCTGACATATCCTGCAGCATAGATGTACCTTGAAGATATTATGCTAAGTGAAATAAACCAGTTGCAAAAAGACACTGTATAATTCCATTTATATGAGGCACCTAGAGTGAGCAAATTCATAGAGATAGAATGTAGAATCTTCTGGGATGTAAGATTTAGTGAGTTTCTAGGTATTGTGACTCATTGGAAAAGACCCCGATGCTAGGAAAGACTGAAGGCAAAAGAAGAAGGGAGTAGCAGAGGATGAGACAGTGAGATAGCATCATCAATTCCATGGACATGAATTTGAGCAAACTCTGGAAGATAGTGGAGGACAGAGGAGCCTGGTGAGCTGCAGTCCATGGGGTTGCAGAGAGTCAGACTCGACTGAGCCATTAACACTTTCACTTCATTAATAACTCCATGGTGAAGATGTATAAGCAAATGCAGGTCAGCAAAGATAGACAGATTCAAGAGACAGTCTGTGAGGACTCAAACAAGATAAAGATGTTGGAACAAACACCATGGGCCGTGGTCAGGATCATCATTTATAAATGGTTCAAATGAAAGCCAAGATACTGATGATCACATGGAACAAGATTTAATTCTTTTTTCTGGAATCAGTCATGTAGTAATTCATGGCCCTTCATTAGCTCCTCAGTATAAATGAGTTGATCAGATTACTTAGCTGTTTCTAAAAGAGTCCCCCGGGCTCTGGTTCTCCCCAACATCTACCTCCCTTCCCGGTTCTCTTTACTTCAAACCAGGCTTTGCCTCTCTCAGAGTCCCGGCAATAGCCACTCAAGTCATAACCTCACTTCTGGGGTGAGCCGTCTGCAGGCGTTTCTTGTTTCCTTAGAGTCTCCTGGCTTCTCTCCTGCCCTTCAAATCTTCTTATCAGGGAATTTTCAGTGAGATAGTAGGACAATTTATACGATTGATTACTGTATTACTCAGCTCAAATGACTATGTTCCCTGTAGGTGGTTTTCAGTGACAGAGCATACAAGTATATCACTCACAGCTGATTAAAATGTTTGTGATCATTTCTATGAAAAAAAAAAAAAAAAAAAGTTGGCATCTGTTCTTTTGGTTAGAAATACAAGTTCATTGTTTTCTCTGTGGGAAAATCAGGTATGACTTAAGACTCCTTTAACAAGAAACCCTCAGGATCACCTATACTCTATTGCTGTGGGCATGTTTAATCCTCTGCCAGTATGAGTGCCAGTTTTAACTAATCAAAATATGCACGGACCTAGAATGCTCGGGAATGGAGCAAATCGGGTCAGATGAAAGTGTAATTACTATTATACTGACTAATAGACACACCTCGGATGCCCTTTGACACAACTTCCACAATAAATTCAAACTAGCATGAGTCTAATTTTATTGAGAATGGCTTTGGCTTATACTGCCTTAATAAGCTCTATCATATAACTCCTGAAAGTCTATTTTTACTTGAGTCTCTTTCCATTTTAATTGGCAATTCCCCGTGGGCTTTCCTACAGAATGTTTAAGATGAAAGAGCGAATTAATTTTTGGCTAACAAAATTACAAAACTTTTCTTCATTTCCTCTTCTGGATGAAAGGAACACTTAGGTTGTTCAAGAATCAGCCCAGATGAAAATTCTTCTTCCGTTCTACAATGAGCCACGCTGCTTCATTTTGATGCAGCTAAAGAGGATATTTCTCCCCCGTCACCTAAAGAAACCACGTTTCCAGTCTCAATTGTATGCAAATAAATCTTGCTCTGTGCACCATAATAGCAATCCAAAATAAATCCACAGAGGGAATTTCAGAGAGAGGTTTTTATACCTGCACTTTGACCATGAAGGGTGATGCAATTTCTCCCATATTAGCTATTTATCATTTCAGATTTGTCTAATTTGCATACACATTCTGTTTTAAATGTAGTGTTATAAAAAAGAAATTTAGGGGTTTTCAAAATAAAGCAGCACAGCTGTTTTGTTATTCATTCTCTATCATAAATTCAACTAGCTAGAAAGTGAAGCCTGTTTTAAACTCTTCAGGTTTCCTTTTAATGAATAGCCTGTGTGTCCGTCTTCCATTTTCTGGATGGAAAAATACATTTAAGATACTTTATTTCACTTGATGATAAATATTGTTCTGAAACCATAAACCCAGGGAAGGTTGGTTATTTTTTAAAATAGCTTTCATTAACATAGTTCAGGAAGCCAGTGCTTCAGGAAAGTTGTTTAAAAAGGTGATCCAGAGATGGATCACCTGGGAGGATAAAGCAGAAGACTGGTAGTTTAGAATTAGAAGACAGATAAATATGAGACATCCTTGATACCAACTTGGGCTGTTCGGGCAGCGAACGTGAGAAATGAATACCTTGTTTATTTTTTCATCAAAGCCCTGGGCCTGTATCAGGCTGGATGTGGATCACCGTTCTGGGTTAAAGTCTCAACTCTTGCTTGTGAGTTAACCAAGTGACCTTGGGCAAGTCATGTATGCTGGGCAGTAGGAAATGCTGGGCCTTTGCTGTCAGTAAGACAGAGACCCAGGACTGTGCTTGTCAGAGTTTAGCAGCTGATTCTCCAGGAATAAGCAAACGAATCAACCAACCCTGGTTTGCCAGTTTCCATGGTGTAAATGCTTCTACCGTGGCCAACTGAAGCTATCTACATGATCTCCCTGAGCACAGAGTGGGAAAAAGATATGTACAAACCAGTTCTCTCCGGGTATGTACCCATATAACTCAAGCTGCTTCTAGCAATCCACTGTTTGGAGGCCATTTCTGGCTCCACCAGTTAACACATGGGGTTAAAGGCAAGTTATGTAATTTCTCTACATCTTGGTTTTCTCATTTTTTAAATGTTGATCATAAACAGAGTTTACAGGGCCATTTTGAGGGTAAAGTAAAAGGCAGTGAGTGCAGAGCCTGAACTAGAAGGTCTCAGTAAACATGGATTCCCTGCCATATAACTTCATGATTCTGTCTCTCCCCCTGCTCCTTTGTGAAGGCAAATTCTTCAAAAGAACAAGTATTTGTTCTCGTTTGTTCTCTACTCCCTCACTCAACCCATTGCTACCTGGATTTCACTAACAGAACTCCTGAAAAGTAATTTCTTTGTGGTAACCAGGAGATTTTTTTCTCCCAAATCCAATGAACATTTTCCAAGTGCTTACTTTATTTAACTGCTCTGTGGCATTTCACATGCTTGACCAATTTCTTCTGTCTTTCTCCTTCTCTTGGATTCAGAGATAGAGGATCCTGTTGATTCTCACAAGACAACACTGACAGATCTTTCTTAGGCTCTAGCCTCTGGCTTCTTTCACTGTGTTCTTTGCTCACGTTAGGGATTTACCAAGGACTCGCTCCTACATCATCTCTTCTTACACCCTTGTTTCCCTTTGGGCAGCTTGTTCATAACCAGGGCTTCAACTCTCATCCAGGTACTGACGGCTTGAAAGGCAAGCCTATGTCTCAGACCTCTCTCTGGAGTTCCGGTCTTGGAATGCCTGCTGCTTATTTAGCATTCTTGACATTTCTGCCTTCATATCTCATAGATCACACTACAATCAACAAAGATATAACTCAATTTATCATTTTCCCCACCAGACCTGTCCCTCCTCCTGTGTTCCCCACACAGGATGCATTATTCATCTTAATTCTCAGGCTGGAAACCTAGGAGTCATCTTCCTCTATCTCCCATATCCAACCAAACAGGCCAATTCTATCTTGTAAATGTATCTGCATTCATTTCCTTAGATCCCTCGCTAATGACACTGTCTTAGTCAAGACCCCACAGACCTTCATCCTTCCATTCTTATAATTAAAGTGATACACTTCCTGATTTCACTGTCTCCAGTCAATTCTCCTTCTAATCCAGACTTCCTCTGGAGGATTTTTATAAAATGCAAATAGACTATGTAATGCCTTGCCCTTCATCAGCTCCCCATTCCTGCTGCATAAAGTCCAAACTCCATGGAAGGGCAAAATGGCCCTTGTTTTCTCTATCTCAGGCTTACTTTTCTGACCACATTGCTTGCCTTTGTCTATTACTGTACTGCATCCAGTCTTATTTAACCACAAATCTTCCCTCAAGAGGCCATCCTTCTTCTTGTCTTTGTCTCCCTGGAAAGCCAGCCCTTTCCCCTTTTCCACCTAGTGAATTCCAATTATTTCTTTAAATACCAGCTCAAATCTCCCCTGTTCCATGAACCCTTCTTTGAAATCCTCATAACACCTAGTATGTGATTCTCTAAAAGGCAAGCTTCATACTGGATTTGGAGAAGGAAATGGCAACCCACTCCAGTATTCTTGCCTGGGAAATCCCAGGGACAGAGGAGCCTGGAGGGCTGCAGTCCATAGGGTCGCACAGAGTTGGACACGACTGAAGCGACTTAGCATGCATGCATGCATTGGAGAAGGAAATGGCAACCCAGTCCAGTGTTCTTGCCTGGAGAATCCCAGGGACAGAGGAGCCTGGTGGGCTGCCGTCTATGGGGTCGCACAGAGTCAGACAGGACTGAAGTGACTTAGCAGCAGCAGCAGCATACTGGATTATAATCATCTCTATGCACCTGTTTTTCTCACTCAGCTCAAAGTGAATGAATTGAAACACTAATGCTATATCTTATTCACCACTGCATCCCCCATATCAAGCACAAAGCCTGGACTGCAAAAATGTTTAGCAAATTGAATGTCTCAACTTATAAACACTTCCCCAGATTTATTCTCTGGCCCCTTTGTGGTGCCAAATGAGATGGAATCAAGATATCAGTTTTGTTTTGTTTTTTTTTAAATTGAGATCTAATTGACATTACAACTCAAAGATTCAATATTTGTATATATAGCAAAATGATTACCACAATAAGTCTAGTTAACATTTGTCACTGCACATAGTTTTTTTTTTCTTTTTTCCTTGTGATGAGAACTTTTAGATCTACTCCCTTGTTTTGTTGTTGTGGTGGTTGTTTTGCTGTTTAGTCGCTAAGTCATGTCTGACTCTTTGCTACCCCATGGACATAGACTGCCAGGCTCCTCCATTCATGGGATTTCCCAGGCAAGAATACTAGAGTGGGTTGTCATTTCCTCCTCCAGGGGATCTTCCCGACCCAGGGATCAAACCTACAGCATTCTTTACCCATGAGCATTCTTTACCACTGAGATACCAGGGAAGCCCTCTACTCTCTTAGCAAACTTCAAATATGCAATATAGTATTATTAAATGATGAGAGCTTTGGTAAACTCTGAACAAGTTAGGATGATATGCATTTTCAACCTTGATTCTAACCAGAATACTGATTCTCAAAGTGAGAATAAAACATGTAGAATATTATAAAATATTAAAATCCAAGAAATGTAGACTTTTCAAGAGTGACAGTTCACTTAAAAACATATTTGTCGCAACATAATCTGGCTGATAACTCCATATGTTTAATGTTGGTCACCAATAATTAAGACAATGGCAAATTAGGTCTCCTCATGCTTATTTTTGAGAGTTTCTTGATAGTGTATAAGAAGTATGACAAAAAGCACTACAAAAATAGTAACAGCGCACGAAAAATCATGCTAAATATGCATCCAATTGAAAATTTGCATTCAATAGCTGAGTACCCTGTAAGAAAGTGAACATGCTATTCCCACACAGAAGGATTTATTCAGTATCTAACATTTTTAAAATTTGAATGACTGCATGTACAATGAATGTTTAAAAGTTTTAAAAATGAGATGCTATTGCTGTTTTAGAACATTTCAAAGAAGTGAAAAGCCCAGTTGAAGAGTAAGTAGCAAGAACTGAGCTTGCAAAGCAGATGTTCTACCATTTGCTGAATTTCCAATAATAAGCTTCACCTTTGAGTTGAGAGAAAAATAACACTGTTCTTTACCAGTAACTTTTCACAAATTATGCAAAGGAAAAAATATATATTCTTAAATTTTTGGGATGCTCTAATGTCATAAGTGTGACTGGTGATGGAAGTAAAGTCTGATGCTATAAAGAGCAATATTGCATAGGAACCTAGCATGTTAGGTCCATGAATCAAGGTAAATTAGAAGTGGTCAAACAGAAGATGGCAAGAGTGAACATTGACATTTTAGGAATCAGTGAACTAAAATGGACTGGAATGGGCGAATTTAATTCAGATGACCATTATATCTACTATTGTGGGTAAGAATCCCTTAGAAGAAATTAAGTAGGCCTCATAGTCAACAAAAGAGTCCAAAATGCAGTACTTGGGTGCAATCTCAAAAATGACACACTGATCTCTGTTCATTTCCAAGGCAAACCATTCAGTATCACAGTGATCCAATGCCCCATCCAGTAATGCTGAAGCTGAAATTGAATGGTTCTATGAAGACCTACAAGACCTGCTAGAACTAACACGAGATAAAGATGTCCTTTTCATCATAGGGAACTGGAATGCAAAAGTAGGAAGTCAAGAGCTACCTGCAGTAACAGGTGAATTTGGCCTTGGAGTACAAAACAAAGCAGGTCAAAGGTTAACAGAGTTTTGCCAAGAGAACGCACTGGTCACAGCAAACACCCTCTTCCAACCGAAATCAGATTGATTATATTCTTTGCAGCCAAAGATGGAGAAGCTCTCTACAGTCAGCAAAAGCAAGACCAGGAGCTGACTGTGGCTCAGATCATGAACTCCTTATTGCAAAATTAAGACTTAAATAGAAGAAAGTAGGGAAAAACACTAGACCATTCAGGTATGACCTAAATCAAATTGCTTACAATTATACAGTAGAAGTGACAAATAGATCCAAGGGACTAGATCTTATAGACCGAGAGCCTGAAAATCTATGGATGGAGGTTCGTGACATTGTACAGGAGGCAGTGATCAAGACCATCCCCAAGAAAAAGAAATGCAAAAAGGCAAAATGGTTGTCTGAGGAGGACTTGCAAATAGCTGGGAAAAGAAAAGAAGCTAAAGGCAAAGGAGAAAAGGAAAGATACACCCATTTGAATGCAGAGTTCCAAAGAATGGCAAGGAGAGATAAGAGAGCCTTCCTCATTGATCAATGCAAAGACAGAGGAAAACAACAGAATGGGAAAGACTAGAGAACTCTTCAAGAAAATCAGAGATAGCAAGGGAACATTTCATGCAAAGAAGGGCCCAATAAAGGACAGAAATGGCATGGACCTAACAGAAGCAGAAGATATTAAGAAGAGGTGGCAAGAATACACAGAAGAACTATACAAAAAATATCTTCATGACCCAGATAACCACGATGGTGTGATCACTCAACTAGAGTCAGACATCCTGGAAAGTGAAGTCAAATGGGCTTTAGGAAGCATCACTACGAACAAAGCTAGTGGAGGTGATGGAATTCCAGTTGAGCTATTTCAAATCCTAAAAGATGTTGCTGTGAAAGTGCTGCACTCAATATGCCAGCAATTTTGGAAAACTCAGCAGTGGCCACAGGACTGGAAAAGGTCAGTTTTCATTCCAGTCCCAAAGAAGGGCAATGCCAAAGAATGTTTAAACTACTGCACAATTGCACTCATCTTACATGCCAGCAAAGTAATGCTCAAAATTCTCCAAGCCAAGTTTCAACAGTATGTGAACCGTGAACTTCCAGATGTTCAAGTTGGATTTAGAAAAGACAGAGGAACCAGAGATCAAATTGCCAACATTCATTGGATCATCAAAAAAGCAAGAGAGTTCCAGAAAAATATCTACTTTTGTTTTATTGACTACACCAAAGCCTTTATCTGTATGGATCACAACAAACTGTGGGGAATTCTTCAAGAGATGGGAATACCAGACCACCTGACCTGCCTCCTGAGAAATCTGTATGCAGGTCAAGAAGCAACAGTTAGAACTGGACATGGAACAACAGATTGGTTCCAAATCGGAAAAGGATTATGTCAAGGCTGTATGGTACAGAATCCACCTGCCAGTGTAGGAGGCATGGGTTTGATCCCTGGGTTGAGAAGACACCCCGGAGAAGGAAATGGCACCCTCTCTAGTATTCTTGCTTGGGAAATTTCATAGACAGAGAGGGCTGGTGACTATAGTCCATGGGGTCACAAAGAATCAGACACAACTCAGCAACTTAGCAACAATATCATCTTAAATGAAAAGAATGCAAAGTCATTTTGAAACACTCATTATCATCCCTACTGATAACTCCATTCTCTGGTCCATTAGGACTATTCTTTACTTAATACTTAGTTGAATTTGAAAGTGTTCTCCTTTTTGGAAAAACTGGAATAATATCTATTTAACAGATGGTGTCTCTTGATAGTCTAGCTTAGTAAGCCTTCTAATATCTCTTTTTCTAAATAATAGTTTATGAAGCACTTTTCTCTGCAAGAATTCTTTGTATTTTTGTTGCTGCTTTTTAAAAAACAAGAATTCCTAACCTCAAAAGGGATTTTTTTCTCCTAAGAGAAAAGTAACTTCACATTCCATCGAGTTTTTATGTAGAAATCTATGGAATATAGCTGGTTATTTTTTTCTATTTTTTTGGTCAGGACAAATAGGTAATTGTTGATCTTGGGAACTTGCCTCCTGACATTTTTCTATTTGCCATTTCATGTCCATATATTTTTAATATTCTTTACCAACCCAAACAGCCAAATTTAGCTTTGATGTTGCTGGCCACATTTTATGAATTTGACATGGGTTTCCAAATTCAATGTCAAGATGCATATGCTTTGAATTATCTTTTGAAAATGGCTAAGCTTACCATAGCTTTTGAAAAATGATATCAGGTTATCCACACTCTCTTGTGACTCATTCCTGGCTTATCAAAAAGAGCACCATACTTGAAACTACAGCCAGGATTGCAATCAGGATACAAACAACTTTCTCCCAAAAGAAGCTAAATGGACTATAGAATAATTTTATTTCACTGTCTTTACTAAACAACTCAGTCTAAACTAACAAGCTTTGGAACATGATTCATTCAGTTATATAATGAAATATGAGCCATTTAGGAATTTTTTTAGTGTTGATCCATATGCAGATTGTGGAGCTATTTTAATAAAGAACTGATGGTAAGTAGAACAGACACAAAATTGAGAACCTTAGGAATGATCCAACCAACTCTTCAGGAATTTCTTATCAACATCTCTTACATACAGCAGAAATTAATACAGCATCATAAAGCAATTATACTCCAATAATAAAATTTAAAAAAACTATTATAAAAAAAAAAAAACCCTTGCAGGTGATGGCCCAACTTCTGTAAAGTATTACTCACATAAGTTCATTCTTCCCAGTCCTGGAGAAGTTCCCTTGTTAGGAAGTTATTTCTTTTTTCTGAGTAAAAACATACCTCTGTAACTTCCATCTTAGTGCAAGATTCTTTAAAAAAAGAATTAACCAATGTTACTCGCTCAGCAGGGCTTCCCTGGTGGCTTAGTGGTAAAGAATCCAGCTGCAGTGCAGGAGACGACCTGCAGTGCATGTGACACAGACTGGATCCCTGGGCCAGGAAGATGCCCTGGAGGAGGAAATAGCAACCCACTCTAGTATTCTTCCCTGGTGGCTCAGAGGTTAAAGCATCTACCTGCAATAGGGGAGACCCAGGTTCGATCCCTGGGTCGGGAAGATTCCCTGGAGAAGGAAATGGCAACCCACTCCAGTATTCTCGCCTGGAGAATCCCATGGATGGAGTAGCCTGGTAGGCTATAGTCAATGGGGCCCCAAAGAGTTTGACACGACTGAGCGACTTCTCTTTCACTTTCTTTCTTTCTAGTATTCTTGCCTTGGAAACCCCACTGACAGAGGAGCCTGGTGAGCTATAGTCCAAGGGGTTGAGGAGTCAGACAACTTAGCGACTAAACCACTACCATTACCAGTCACTCAAAAACTGAGGGTCCTTTGTCTGTTTCTTCATTTGCTATTATTTTCTCCCAATCTGAGGGCTGTCTTTTCACCTTACTTATAGTTTCCTTTGTAGTGCAAAAGCTTTTAAGTTTCATTAGGTCCCATTTGTTTAGTTTTGCTTTTATTTCCAATATTCTGGGAGGTGGGTCATAGAGGATCTTGCTTTGATTTATGTCGGAGAGTGTTTTGCCTATGTTCTCCTCTAGGAGTTTTATAGTTTCTGGTCTTACATTTAGATCTTTAATCCATTTTGAGTTTATTTTTGTGTATGGTGTTAGAAAGTGTTCTAGTTTCATTCTTTTACAAGTGGTTGACCAGTTTTCCCTCGAATAGCTTATACAGAGTGAAGTAAGCCAGAAAGATAAAGAACATTACAGCATACTGACACATGTATATGGAATTTAGAAAGGTGATAACGATAACCCTATATGCAGAACAGAAAAAGAGACACAGAAATACAGAACAGACTTTTGAACTTTGTGGGAGAATGTGAGGGTGGGATATTTCAAAAGAACAGCATGTATACTATCTATGGTGAAACAGATCACCAGCCCAGGTGGGATGCACGAGACAAGTGCTCCGGCCTGGTGCACTGGGAAGACCCAGAGGAATCGGGTGGAGAGGGAGGTGGGAGGGGGGATCGGGATTGGGAATACATGTAAATCCATGGCTGATTCATATCAATGTATGACAAAACCCACTGGAAAAAAAAAAAAACATAAAAAAAAAAAAAAACAAAACTGAGGGTCCTGCACCTTATCTTCGACAAAGGAGGCAAGGATATACAATGGAAAAAAGACAACCTCTTTAACAGTGGTGCTGGGAAAACTGGTCAACCACTTGTAAAAGAATGAAACTAGAACACTTTCTAACACCATACACAAAAATAAACTCAAAATGGATTAAAGATCTAAATGTAAGACCAGAAACTATAAAACTCCTAGAGGAGAACATAGGCAAAACACTCTCCGACATAAATCACAGCAGGATCCTCTATGACCCACATCCCAGAATATTAGAAACAAAAGCAAAAATAAACAAATGGGACCTAATTAAACTTAAAAGCTTTTGCACGACAAAGGAAACTATAAGCAAGGTGAAAAGAGAGCCCTCAGATTGGGGGAAAATAATAGCAAACGAAGCAACAGACAAAGGATTAATCTCAAAAATATACAAGCAACTCCTGAAGCTCAACTCCAGAAAAATAAATGACCCAATCAAAAAATGGGCCAAAGAACTAAACAGACATTTCTCCAAAGAAGACATACAGATGGCTAACAAACACATGAAAAGATGCTCAACATCACTCATTATCAGAGAAATGCAAATCAAAACCACAATGAGGTACCATTACACGCCAGTCAGGATGGCTGCTATCCAAAAGTCTACAAGCAATAAATGCTGGAGAGGGTGTGGAGAAAAGGGAACCCTCTTACACTGTTGGTGGGAATGCAAACTAGTACAGCCGCTATGGAAAACAGTGTGGAGATTTCTTAAAAAACTGGAAATAGAACTGCCATATGACCCAGCAATACCACTTCAGGGCATACACACCAAGGAAACCAGATCTGAAAGAGACACGTGCACCCCAATGTTCATCGCAGCACTGTTTATAATAGCCAGGACATGGAAGCAACCTAGATGCCCATCAGCAGACGAATGGATAAGGAAGCTGTGGTACATATACACCATGGAATATTACTCAGCCATTAAAAAGAATTCATTTGAACCAGTTCTAATGAGATGGATGAAACTGGAGCCCATTATACAGTGAAGTAAGCCAGAAAGATAAAGACCATTACAGTATACTAACACATATATATGGAATTTAGAAAGATGGTAATGATAACCCTATATGCAAAACAGAAAAAGAGACACAGATGTACAGAACAGACTTTTGGACTCTGTGGGAGAAGGCGAGGGTGGGATGTTTCAAGAGAACAGCATCAAAACATGTATATTATCTAGGGTGAAACAGATCACCAGCCCAGGTTGGATGCATGAGACAAGTGCTCGGGCCTGGTGCACTGGGAAGACCCAGAGGGAGCAAGTAGAGAGGGAGGTGGGAGGGGGGATCGGGATGGGGAATACATGTAAATCCATGGCTAATTCAAGTCAATGTATGACAAAACCCACTACAATATTGTAAAGTAATTAGCCTCCAACTGATAAAAATAAATGAAAAAAAAAAAAAAGAAATGAAGAATTGAAGACCAAACAAAAACAAAAAAACTGAGGGTCCTGGAACTCCCTATTTTTCTCTACCATATTTATTCTTCTAAATTCTCTCTCCCACAGCTGGGAGATGGACCCACTATAAGCAAAAGGATGCTGTCTTGTGTTTAGATGCTCAGTCGTGTCCAACTCTCTTGACCCCATGGACTGCAGCCCACCAGGCTCCTCCGTCCATCGAATTCTCCAGACAAGAATACTAGAGTGGGTTGCCAAGCCCTCCTCCAGGGGATCTTCGCAACCCAGGGATTGAACCCAAGTCTCCCACATTACAGGCAGATTCTTTACCATCTGAGCCACCAAGGAAGCCCCAACCAAACGGGTATTGTCTAATTCAGCAGGCAGGACATAGAGTCTAAGCAGAATGAATGATAATGGATACAAAGAAATCCAGGCAGGAAGTAAGAAGCAGGGGTGCCCATGATGTTATTGGTATCTCAGGCACATGCTTTACAAAGATGCAGACATTCAGACTAGAACCACAAACTGAACATGGTTATACTTATGGCCCCACTGGCAATGGTTATGTCTCAGTGTTGAAAACTCAGTTTGTCTTTACAAATGCAGATTTCCTGAGGGCAGGATTTGGGTTCTTTGAAATGATGAGGAGCCAAAAAACTTTCCCCAATTATTTGAGCTCTGTGGGTCAGTTATCCTTGACTTCACTTTCTCATAGAAAGTTTCTTCCGTCTTCTCATAGAAACAGAACATAACTGACAAGCTGCGGATCAGTTGAGACAAGTTAGCTCCATTAATGAAGGGGGTTTCCTCAGAACCCTGATGATCAGTGTTTGCCTTGAAAAGATTTTCCAATTGTTGAAAATTATTTTACTAACCAAGAATGCTAACACTTTATTGAAGTGATTGTACTTTGATTTGAAAAGAAAGCTTAGGAGGGTGGCACTCTGGGAAGAAGAAGGAATGAAGAAATCTGAGTTCTTTTCTTGTCTCTGTTGCTAGTTCTGTGTCCCCTTGGTCACACAGCATATGAGACTCCACAAGCATACAGGGGACTTAAAGAGGCATCTGGTTTAACACGTTGCCCAATTTAGCTTTCATCTCAACAATAAAGTTTCTTTAAGCCCATACCTACAGGATCATAGCAACAGCGGTTCAGAAACAGTATAAACAATTTTCCCCCAAGGAGCAATAATGGAGGTGATCACATCTGTGAGGACACCAGACACTTTCTTGACTTCACTTTTTTTTTGGCATTCATGATAAGGTTTTAAAAGAGCCACAGGGAGAATGCAAACAATAACATTTAAGAGGGAAATCGTGTCTGAGATGAACACTAACATTGGGAAGGAGAAAAGAGATAGGGGCATAGACTACTTTAACATTTTTGGTTTTGGATTAACACAAATTTTGGCTTTCTGTTGACTCCATTGTTTGCAAACATGCATAACATTAACACATCATTACCAGATCAAAAGAAAAAAAAAAAAGGAAGCTGAAAGAAGACAGTATTTGGGAGTAACATGTTGGTGAATACTTAGCAAGGGAGGTGGGAATTCCCTGGTGGTCCAGAGCTTAGGACTCCATGCTTTCACTGTAGCGTGCATGGGTTAGACTCCCGGTTAGGGAACTGAGATCCCGCATATGGCAAGATGTGGCCAAAAAACAACAAATAAAAAACACTCAATTAAAAAAATAAAATAATGGTTAAAAAGTCTTAGGATGGGTGGTGGGCATAGGTATATATGCCAAATTAGAATTCTCTGTGAATACTGACAATTTTAGGGCACTGGGAACTGGAAGATTACCCTTATGCAAATATTTACTTGGCAAATGAAACCTTATCTTACCTTCCATGACTTTAAACCAAAAGCCAAGTGATGAAAACATGGAAATGTCAAAATGTATTTCTGTATCAGACAGCAAATATTGGCCCCTACTATGTGCAACGGCATTGTGTCAAAGCACCATTCACTTCTTCATATATATTAGGATTTAGAAGTGGAGAAATCTTAAAATTCCTCCAAAATGTAAAGACTCTTCTTGCCTAAGAAATTGACACCATCCTGAAAAATATCAACTACATAAATGACTTCAAGAAAAATAACTGAGGTTCACAGATATTTAGGGAAATGAAACAGCTGTCAACAATTACAACCTTCCCATTTTGAAGTTGGTGGTTGCAACCCTTACTTTAATAGGTAATCATGGAAAAATTGAATAACATGCCATCTCATTTTCATTTGAATAGAATGGTAGGATGAAAAGGACATGACTTATGTGAAAGTGAAAAAGCAAAATGTGTCCATTTATTTTCATTAATTCAAAGTCAATCAAGTCTAGATTTATAAACTATTACATTTTTAAAGTGAGTTTTTGAATACTATAATGCAAATCAGGTTTTTTCTCAGGGTGGGAGTAAAAACATGACATAAAGCTAAGGCCAATCAGACAATATCTTACCTGGAGTTGCTCTTTGTTCTCTTCTCTTTTCTACTCTCCCTGCAATAAGAAATGGCAGATCAGTTGCAATATGCAGCCATGAGAAAATGATGTAACTAAGACAGAAGCCCAGTTTATCACAATTTCCAGTCACTAGGTCAGCCATGTTCAACATTTTTCCCAAGATGACTGGGCACAGAGAAAAGGGCTGAACAATACTTTCAAATCAATTTACAAAAGTCAAAAATTAATGAATATGCATTAAATATGCTGCTGGGTTTAAAAAATCTTGTTAGAGCCATTTACTCTACAGTAAAATTAAGGGTGCAAACCCCACCCATAGAACAAATCCCCATGTTCCATGTGGGGGTAAACAAGTAACTAAGATAATACCATGCCCTCTTATGACCTACTTGGGAAGATAAAGGACAAACAATATAACATGAAACAAGATGCGCCCTCAAAGAGTATGTGCATGCATGCATGTGTGCTCAGTTATGTCTGACACTTTGTGATGCTGTGGACTGTAGCCCACCAGGCTCCTCTGTCCATGGTATAAATGTTTAAAATATTAGAGGGTGAAATGATTAGCTTTAAGAAGTAAAGGGGTGCTCATGAAGTTATGGAGAAAACGGTATTTGATGTGAACCTTGAAGACATATGTCATTTGGGGAATTTTAAATGAGGAAAGGATTGACTCTTGACCAAAGAAATAGTATGGGTTGTGTGCATGCATGCATGCTACATCACTTCAGTCGTGTTTGACTCTGCGATCCCATGGACTGTAGCCGTCCGGGTTCCTCTGTCTATGGGATTCTCCAGGCAAGAATACTGGAGTGGGTTGCCATGCCTTCCTCCAGGGAACCTTCCTACCCAGGCACTGAACATGTGTTTCTTACATCTCCTATACTGGCAAAGTGAAAGTGAAGTCACTCAGTCATGTCTGACTTTTTGCGACCCTATGGACTGTAGCCCACCAGGCTCCTCCATCCATGGGATTTTCCAGGCAAGAATACTAGTGTGGGTTGCCATTTCCTTCTCCAGGGGATCTTCCTGACCTAGGGATCAAAACAGGGTTTCCCGTATTGCAGGCGGACTCTTTATTGTCTGAAATCCCATTAGCAGGCAGGTCCTTTACCACTAGTGGCACCTGGGAAGCCCTATGGGTTTTGTAGGACAAGGCTACTTGAGCAAGAAGGCTCACCTTTAGGGCTTGCCTTAAGAACTCAAATGAAAAGAGTTTTGTATAGGAGGAGGGCTATCTGAGAAGTTGGGCAAGAGGTAATAGGCTGAGTATGTCAACGGGAACAAAGAGGAGGGAAGTGATGGGTGCAAAGAGGAGATGTCAGGAAGGCAGAGCTCATAGGGCCCAGGGGTTTACAAACTGTGAAGTGCAAGGGAAAAGGAAAGGTCAAAATGAATGGCTATCTAGGTGTCTCTGGGTGTGGTGATGCAATTCAGGGAAACGGTAAACATGATCAGGACATGGGAATGATGAGTTCAGTTTCAGGCTTAATGAGTTTGAAGTGCTATGGGGACTTGGTGTTTGGGAGGGCAATTGGAATTGAAATTACAGACGCAGAAAATGTCCATCTTAAGAAGGTGGCTGGAGCTGAAAGGGGAAATAGAAATACACAGGCAGACAGAACAGAGGGCCAGACTGAAAACAGGGACCAAGAAAGCAAAAAACGCGATTTGTGCTTCGTGACGGAGGATGAGGAGAAGACAGAGGAAGCAGAGCTTGAGACCAACTGAACAGAGTCAGGTACCACAAACAAAGTTTTAGGAAGTATGGAGTGGGGCTGCCAACAGCATCCGACGTGGCTGAGTTCACGAGGTTGTTGTTAAGACTGTGAGAGAGAAGTTTTAGCAGAGAGAGGGTGGGGAACACGGTAGGCCGTGAAGGTCTGCAGAGTAGTGGGTGATGAGGAAGATGAGGCTGAGGAGGAAATGACTTGTCCATGATACTTGCCAAACATGAGTGAGATGGGGTGATAATTTGAGCAGGAGTTAAGTCAGGTTTCTGGGATACCTTAACATGTTTATAAGCTTAGATCAGAAGCTTTGCACCAGGGCAATGGTGTATGTAAACGCCCCTGTTGAGCCTTGATTCTGTGACGTCTACCCCTCTAGCCGTCACTTTCTTGTCAGCTATTAACTTTTCACAGATAGAGCTGGTTACTGAGAGGTTATGGAAGCTGCATGTAAACTTCCTATAAGGCCTTTAAACTATAAGGTGGAAAACACACAAGTCTTCCCTTGTGTAGCTGCCCAAAGGGGAGAATTTATTTAACTGGCATCCTGATTAATTTCATGTTCTATTCATTTGAGTGATTTCCAGAGGATTTGTTTGATGCAATTTGTTTCAATGATTCAAACAGAATAATGGCATGAATAGCACGTTTAAAGGTTTCATTCATTACCAAGTGTGATGGGGTATCGCCTCATTCAAGATTTTTATTGGGCAAGCCACTATGTATTTTAGATTATAAATTTTTGTATACTAGGGGCCTCAAACATTTTCATGAATTTTTTAAAAAATGTTATTCAAGTCCTGAATTATTAAAAAAATAATAAAAAAAAGACATTAAAAACTATTCTCTTTGGAGAGTCTTTAACTTGTATGAGTCATAAATCCTGAAAGCTCACAATGAATGTACTGAAGGTAAATAATGGGTAGACAGTCTCGAAGATGATCCCAATGATCTTCTTCCCTCCTCCAGGCATTTGTATCCTTGTGTTGTCTGCTCCCACACTGAATCGGATTGACTTGTATAACTAGTAGGATTTTGTAGAAATAATGTGATTTCCAAGGCTGGGCCTCAAAAAACATTATGGCTTCTGTTTTGTTCTCTCTCAGATTACTTCCTGGGAAAGAAACCAGATAATATGTTAAGAGGACACCCTTCCTAAGGAGAGACCCATGTGGCAGAAAACTGAGGCCTCCTGTCAATATTCAATGTCGAATTGAGACCTCCTGCCAATAGCCAATGAGGAACTGAGGACTCCAGAACAGTCAATGTGCAATTGAGGCCTCTAGTTAATAGCCAATGAAGAATTAAGGCCTCCGGAATGGCCAATGAGCAACTGAGGCTTCCTGTTAGCAGCCATTGAGAAACTGAGGCCTTCTGCCAGCAGTCTTCATCAACTTGCCAGGCTAATGAGCAGCCCCTTCTGCAGCCCCAGTCAAACCTTCACATGGCTGCAGCTCAGAAGGACGCCTTGACTATAACTTTATGGGAGACCCTGACCCAGAACCACCCAATCAGCCACTCCAGAGTTCCCCACAGAAACTGTGACATGATAGACGTCTGCTGCTGTTCTCCACTGCTAAGTTTTGGGTAAATTGTCATCCAGTAATACACAACTAATACTTACAGGATAATTTTGTTATGAAAGTTTGGGTTAATTTATCACTTAATAGAATATGCATGTGTGTGTGTATTAGTCACTCTGTTGTGTCTGACTCTTTGCGACCCCATGGACTGTAGCCCACCAGGCTCCTCTGTCCATGGAATTCTCCATGCAAGAATACTGGAGTGGGTTGCCATTTCCTTCTCCAGGGGATCTTCCTGACCCAGGAATTGAACCTGGGTCTCCTGCATTGCAGGCAGACTCTTTACTGACTGAGCCACAGGGAATATGCATTCAAGGATGTTAAGTATTTCAGATTAATCAGTCTCCCTGCCTTTCTCATCTGTAAAGTGGAGATCAGTGCCTGCTTATCTGGAATGTTGTGAGGATTAAGTAATTTCATATGCAGAGCCAGCAGGAAATGGAGGATACATACAAAATACTGGCGTTCAAGGTTTCAGAAGGGAGGCTGGAAGGCATTATTGATAACGATTTTTCACTGAGATCTCAAACAGTTCTCTGCCCTTATGTCATATGAAAGGGCTCTGTAAACTGTGGAGTGCTATATAAATGTTATGTATTAGTTTTATTATGGTATTAGTTCTGATATAGGAAACAGATTTCTGTTCTTAGTTACACATACACTAAACTTCAAATTAGAAAAATAAACACTGGATAAATAAGACAATCTTATATTTATTAAGAGACACAGAGATTACACCACTTAACGGTAGATAACCCTCCTACTCTGTATGGGTGATTTTATCTCTCAGTGTTCACCAACACTGGAAAGAGATGATGCCGAGACCTACGTCTTTAGCTCTAAAATCTACCTAGGTGTTAGGTCCACTGGAAATACCTATATCTGCATTTTCTACTTCACAAAACAAGTCCTTAATTTAAATCATTATATCCCCCTCCAAAACTGCTTATCTTTAGTGCTATCCTGCTCAGGCAACCGGACATAAAACCTAAGACTCATCAGCTCCTGCCATTCACTCAACCTCAGACCATTCCGTTCTCTCTACAGGGCCTTTCAGAGCTGACCTCTCCTTTCTCACTGCCACTGACCTGGTTCATCAACTTGATAATTCTTCCTGGGGTTATTTTCGATAGGCTACCAACTGATTTCATCAGTTTTATAGATGGTTTTTCCATCCTTGTGGTCTAATCCCTGTTAAAGATTAAAATACACATTCCCTCATGTGAAACTGATGACCCTGGAAGACTTGGTCATGACCTATCTTCTGCTACAATCCCTGAAACATCCAAAGAACACTGACCAATTATGCCAGGAATTGGGCTTCCCCCTCCAACTCCCTGTGCATGATGCTTCTACTTCCTGGAATATCCTATAATGTCCTTCCTGCCCGTCAAAACTCTATTCATCCTTCAGAGCTTAGCTCAGATGCAGGTCCTTCTGTGATGTCTCTGGCTTTGTGTCACCCCCCATCCAACTTCCCATTCCCTGCGGAATTAATTGCCCTTCTTTCTATGCTCCTTTAGCCTTTGGCTTCCCTCATAGCTCAGTTGGTAAATAAACAGCCAGCAGTGCAGGAGACCCCGGTTCAGTCCCCGTGTTGGGAAGATCCCCTGCAGAAGGGAAAGGCTACCCACTCCAGTAATTGGGCCTGGAAAATCCCATGGACTGTATGCAGTTGGGGTTGCAAAGAGTTGGACACGACTGAGCGACTTTCACTTTAGCCTTTTATTTGTTCCTTTGCTATAGCACTAACTCCAGTGTTTGGTTTATAATCAGTTGCATGTTTATTTCCTAACTTGATTGTTTTCCTTTAGGACAAGAGGTATATCCTGTGCCTCTGTCTGTGTCCTCATGCCTCACAGTGCCTGGAACACAGATGCTTGGGATTAAGTGGACATAAAGTCGTGTAATATCCCAACCCTCCTTAAATGCTAAAGAACACAAAATCAATTTTAGTGCTGCTAACACTGAGGGCAAGTACAACCAAGAGCAGAGCTTTTACCAAGTATTTACATCACAACTGATAACCTAGTAAACTATTACATTGGAAAAGTGGGTGATGAATTAAGAGAGGCTTTCAGAATAATGAACATGCATTTTGCCCTAGTTGTGCTTTACTGTACCAGAGATTCTACTTGAAGAACAAAACATTAAAGTATGGTGCACATCTTACTTCTCTCTAAAACTGGATATAGGACTTCACCTGTGAGGAACCAAAATGGACGGTAATCTCATAAAAATGGAATTTGCAGGGTCTGACTTTTTTCTGAGAAAATATATTTAGTTGAACACTAAAATGTCACATCTCATGATGATTTATTTATATAAACTGAGTCGATATTTTTTAAAAGCTGTTTTATACTTGGGGTTGATATGGTTTCATGGAGAAACATTAAGTATACACCCACTTGTAGCACATTTCAGTACTTCATTACGGAAGTAGTTCCTTAATTGAGGTAGTGTTTTCTGGTCTTTTCAAATAACAGGCACATAAATGCCTAGCCAGTGATGACTCACCAATGACGAGCAGGGCATTTGTATCACAACTCAGAATCTTATGTCACTTCTACAGTCAGGATGGCTGCTATCCAAAAGTCTACAAGCAACAAATGCTGGAGAGGGTGTGGAGAAGAGGGAACCCTCTTACACTGTTGGGGGGAATGCAAACTAGTACAGCCACTATGGAAAACAGTGTGGAGATTTCTTAAAAAACTGGAAATAGAACTGCCATATGACCCAGCAATCCCACTTCTGGGCATACACACTGAGGAAACCAGATCTGAAAGAGACACGTGCACCCCAATGTTCATCGCAGCACTGTTTATAATAGTCAGGACATGGAAGCAACCTAGATGCCCATCAGCAGACGAATGGATAGGGAAGCTGTGGTACATATACACCGTGGAATATTACTCAGCCATTAAAAAGAATTCATTTGAACCAGTTCTGATGAGATGGATGAAACTGGAGCCCATTATACAGAGTGAAGTAAGCCAGAAAGATAAAGAACATTACAGCATGCTGGCACATATATATGGAATTTAGAAAGATGGTAACAACAACCCTATATGCAAGGCAGAAAAGGAGACACAGAAGTACAGAACAGACTTTTGAACTCTGTGGGAGAAGGTGAGGGTGGGATGTTTCGAGAGAACAGCATGTATATTGTCTATGGTGAAACAGATCACCAGCCCAGGTTGGATGCATGAGACAGGTGCTCGGGCCTGGTGCACTGGGAAGACCCAGAGGAATCGGGTGGAGAGGGAGGTGGGAGGGGGGATTGGGATGGGGAATACGTGTAAATCTATGGCTGATTCATATCAATGTATGACAAAACCCACTGAAAAAATAAATAAATAAATAAAGGAAAAAAAAAAGAATCTTATGTCACTTCTAATGAAAAGAAAATGTTGTGCATGCATACATAGGTATTTATGTGTATACATATATACAAATAGTGGGTATACATGTATATATATGTACACACATGCACATACACATATGTATGTCAATATGTACACATACATATAAGGCATTACATGTCTTGTAATTTTACAACCAGACATAGTCTTATCTCCAAAATATGCTCTTTCTTCTACCTGCTTCCATCGGTGTGTAATAAAGTCTGTCATAGAATCTTATCAAGCTTCCCTTACTGCACACCAATTTCTCAGTCACCAATTCTGAGTGTGCGTTCACTCGCAGGCGTTTTATCTGCCCTGCTCTGAGAGGTATTATTAATCACATCCTGTTGCTAGGATACCTGAGAATGTTCATTTATGTCCGATGTTTCTTTGGCAAAATGCACTATGAAGGAGGCATAGAATCATGACAAGGGAAATTACTGTGCACGTGCCACTCATTACAAAAAAAAAAGCAGCAAGGGCAGGGAGAGTAACATGGCTACCAGATAATGTAATATGAACTCTTAGGAATTCTTTTTTAATACCGTTTTGTTTCACTTAGTTTTTAATGGAAAAATGCTGGCAATATTTCTAGATAATGAGAATCTGTAGTACTTCTTTACTTCTTAGGAAAAGTGGAAGGAGGTAGGGTTTTAATTTTGTTTACTTTAGAGAAGGGGCTTTAAGATTTATTTGCTTTGGATGCTTCCATGAGAGATGGGGTTACTAGGTTACAGTCCTAGTTAATTTGCAGAGATAACCTAAACCCCAGGTCACCACTATTGTCATGTTTAGCTATCTTAATGAAAGACTTATGAGAAAAGAAATCTACAGAATATGCATTTGGGTAATGGGAGAAAAAATAACTTTATCAATATCTTTAAAAATTGTTTTGGATATTAGTATTCCAGAAATTCCTGCTTATCTTTGGAACATGAATATATAAAATTCACCTAAATGCAAGATTTTCTTAGTCAATCTCTTCCCACAGGAAATGGCATGATATATAAATGCGGACTTTGGAGTTAGATGGATTGACTTCTTGTCTTTACCACTGGTACCTATGGCTATGTTAACCCTGGAAACAAATCATAGAGGATTTCCCCAAAACTTGTTCTTTTCTGTTTCCTCCTCCTTTTTCCAGTACGGGGTGTGTGTGTACAAGATATGTGTGTGTACACACACACACACACACACACACACATACACACACACACACACACCATACTGGAAAAAGGAGGAAATATATGTGTGTGTATATATATATATGTATATATACACACACAGTATCTGTTTATTGATATACTGTCTACCTATTTCTACCTACCTACCTCTTATATTTCAACTGAAAGCAGAAACAATTTGAGTTTACTTCCATTATTTTTCTAAGTGGTGTTAACAGAGTTCTATTATTATAATCATGCTAATAACAGTAGCTAATGTTTATTAAACAATATCTATGTGCTCACTGCTGTTATCAGCACATTATACATGTTAATTTATTTTATCTTCATAGTATTATGAGGCTTGTATTATGTATTATGAATATTTTATTATGTTTATGAATACATAATTATGTATTATGAATTTTTAACCTATTTTCAGGTAAGAAAACATGGTAGAAATTTCTTAAATAACTTTGCCAAATCACTGATGTACTAATAGCAAATAAATAATGAGAGGACAAAAAATAGTTGGTGTGAAAAGGTAGGGAGGAGTAAGGAGAGCGATATCGATCCATAAGCTGTACATAATCAGTCTCTAGGTTTGAAAGTTAGCTTGAATAAATTATTTTGAAAAATATTTGTTTAGACTTAAAAAACTAGCTGTCTATTATTTATCAGATTACTTGCTTGAATGAATGAACTGCTTATTTTAACTGCTAAGTACCTGATCACAGTATTTCAGGAGCAGAATGTCAGAAAGACCTTCAGATTTTGAACTTTTTTTTAGTAGATTAGTATTTATTTAGTTGTTGTTATTCCATCGTTAAGTTGTGTCTGATTCCTTGTGACCCAACGGACTGCAGCATGCCAGGCTTCCTTGTCCCTCACCATCTCCCAGAGTCTGCTCAAACTCATGCCCACTGAGTCAGTGATGCCATCCAACCATCTCATCCTCTGTCATCCCCTTCTCCTCATGCCTGCAATTTGTCCCAGCATCAGGGTCTTTTCCAATTTATTTAGTACCTACTATGAATTTGGCACTCTAATAACACTTATAAATTCTTCACAATAAGCTGAAAGCTATTTTAGGCTTCGTGTTATATGACGTCATGGGAAAATATTAAATATATAATATATATCCATTTATATAGTACATTTCAGTACTGAAGTATAGAAGTACTTCCAAGATTGAAGTGATTGCTTCTCATCTTTTAAAACCACAGGTACATATGTGGCAATCCCAATGATGTCCCACCAATAATGAGCAGGGCATTTGTATCAAAACTCAGTATCTTATGTCACTTCTACTGAAAAGAAAATTTTGTGCACACATATAGTTGTATGAATCTCTTAACCCAAGGATTGAATCCGGGTCTCCCAGGTTTCAGGCAGATTCTTTACTGTCTGAGCCAGCAGAGAAGCCCATGTATGTCTTCAGTTCAGCTGCTCAGTCATGTCCGACTCTTTGCGACCCCATGGACTACAGCACGCCAGGATTCCCTGTCCATAAACTCCTGGAGCTTACTCAAACTCATGTCCATTGAGTCAGTGATGCCATCCAGCCATCTCATCCTTTGTTGTCCCCTTCTCTTCCTACCTTCAATCTTTCCCAGCATCAGGGTCTTTTCAAATGAGTCAGTTCTTTGCATCAGGTGGCCAAAGTACTAGAGCTTCAGCTTCAGTATCAGTCCTTCCAATGAATCTTCAGGACTGATTTCCTTTAGGATGGACTGCTTGGATCTCCTTGCGGTCCAAGGGACTCTCAGGAGTCTTCTCCAACACCACAGTTCAAAAGCATCAATTCTTCAGTGCTCAGCCTTCTTCACAGTCCAACTCTCACATCCATACATGACTACTGGAAAAACCATAGCTTTGACAAAACAGACCTTTGTTAGCAAAGTAATGTCTCTGCTTTTTAATATGCTATCTAGGTTGGTCGTAACTTTTCTTCCAAGGAGCAAGTGTGTTTTAATTTCATGGCTGCAGTCACCATCCGCAGTGATTTTGGAGCCCCCAAAAATAAAGTCTGCCACTGTTTCCATTGTTTCCCCATCGATTTGCCATGATGTGATGAGACCAGAAGCCATGATCTTAGTTTTCTGAATGTTGAGTTTTAAGCCAACTTTTTCACTCTCCTCTTCAACTTTCATCAAAAGGCTCTTCAGTTCTTTGCTTTCTGCCATAAGGGTGGTGTCATCTGCATATCTGAGGTTACTGATATTTCTTCCAGCTTGTGTTTCATCCAGCCCAGCATTTCTCATGATGTAATTTGCATATATGTTAAATAAGCAGGGTGACAATATGCTTACTCCTTGATGTACTCCTTTCCCGATTTGGAAATCCTTTCCTGTTGTTCCATGTCCAGTTCTAACTGTTGCTTCTTGACCTGCATACAGATTTCTCACTTATAAAAATAGTAGGTATACACATATATATGTGTCTGTGTATGCATACATATTGGGGGCTTCCCTGGTGACTCAGATGGTAAATAATCTGCCTGCAATGCGGAAGATCTGGGTTAGATCCCTGAGTTGGGAATATCCCTTGGAGAAGAGAATGGCCACCCACTCCAGTATTCTGGCCTGGAGAATCCATAGACAGAGGAGACTGGCAGGCTACGGTCCATAAGATCACAAAGAGTTGGACCCAACTGAGTAACTTTCACTTCATGCATATACATACATATAATGCATTACATATATGTACATGTGACATACTGGAGAACAAAATGGCAACTCATTCCAGTATTCTTGCCTGGAGAATTCCATGGACAGAGGAGCATGGAGGGCTACAGTCCATGGGATTGCAAAGGGTCAGACACAACTGAGTGACCAACACACACACACAAACACATGTGACATACATCCTGTAATTTTACAATCAGACATATATTAATCTCCCAAACATACTTTTTCTTTTGGCTTCTTCCATTAGTGTGTAATAAAGTCTGAAATGGAATCTCATCAAGTTTCCCTCATGCATACCAATTTTTCAGTCGCCAATTCATGGAATAGATGAAAATGACCTCCATTTTCCAGTGGAGAAAGAGTCTCAGAATATTTTTTGAAACAGCCTCAAGATTCCAATTAGTGACTAGCAGGATTAGACTATGAACCCAGAGATTTGCACTTTTTCTGAGCAATATAAGTGATTTGGGGCAGGTCTATAGAATGGTGAAGGGCTCTTATGCTTAATCAATGTGCATTATTTAACCTCTTTAAATTGTATTTATCTGGAAATGGGGTTAATACTAGTTCCTACTTCACAGGGTAATTGTGAGGATTAAACAAAATTTTAATAATAATAAAAATTTAATTTACATTTAAATTAAATATAATTTAATAATAATCAAAATGTTTTGAGTGCATAATGCAATCACATTTACAAGGTTCTCACTTCACTGCCTGGGAAATAGCAATGTAACATGTTGCCAGGTAATTCTCTTTATGAATGTTTCATGTCAGGCGTTCCCTGGTAACATAAAATATTTCTAAACATTCTCAAGGTCAGTGGCTTTGTTTACACAAATATTATAAAGTTCAGCCTTTGAGAGTTTCTTGATATTTTTACCATCACTTCTGTCTCTCTTGCTTTCCCTTAGAATTTCTAAGTGAGAAATAGCTTTTTACTTTGGTGAATTCCTTTTGTCTCCTCCTCATGTTGTAACTCTTTCCAAATACAAACTGGTTTGATGAGACACACACTGACATGGCAAGACTCTCCCCAGTTGTAAGCTCAGATGACATGATATTAGAGCCCAGGGTGTGAGGTCCAAATCCCTGCCCACATCTGGTACTGACCAGCAGCTATGGAACTGTCAGCAGTCTAATGTGATCTAAATAGAAAGGGGGAGCTTTTCTAGAAACCAGAGGACCTCACTGCCAGAGATAAGCAGATGATACCACTCTAATGGCAGAAGGCAAAGAGGAACTGAAGAGCCTCTTGAAGAGGGTGAAGAGGAGAGTGAAAAAGAACTTGAAACTAAACATTCAAAAAATTAAGATCATGGCGTCTGATCCCATCATTTTCTGGCAAACACACGGGGAAAAAGTGGAAACAGTGACATATTTTATCTTCTTGGACTCCAAAATCACTGTGGATGGTGACTGCAGGCATGGAATTAAAAGTCACTTGCTCCTTGGAAGAAAAGCTATGACAAACCTAGACAGCATATTAAAAGCAGAGACATCACTTTGCTGACATAGGTCTATCTAGGCAAAACTATAGTTTTTCCAATACTCATGTATAGATGTGAGAGTTGGACCATACAAAAGGCTGAGCACTAAAGAATTGATGCTTTCAAACTGTGGTGTTGGAGAAGACTCTTGAGAATCCCTTGGACTGCAAGAAGATCAAACCAGTCAATCCTAAAGGAAATCAACCTTGAGTATTCACTGGAGGACTGATGCTGAAGCTCCAATACTTTGGCCACCTGATGTGAAGAGCTGACTCACTGGAAAAGACCCTGATGCTGGGAAAGACTGAGGGCAAGGGAAGAAGGTGACAACAGAGGATGAGATAGACTCAATGAACATGAGTTTGAGCAAACTCTGGGAGATGGTAAAGGACAGGGAAACCTGACATGCTGCAGTTCATGGGGTCGCAAAGAGACATGATCTAGTGGCTGAACAGCACTGCCAGAACTTACTCCTTGAAACAAATAGTAAAATCTTGAACAAGTAACTTGACTTTTCCAAGATTCAAAGGTCTCTTTAGTTAGGTAGGTAAATACTATCCTTCAATAATACTGAAAGAAATTGTACAAATAGTACTATTTTAAGTACTATACTATAGGGCAGGAACAGAGGCGCCACTGTAAAGAGCAGAAAGTCGAAAAACAACAAAGACCTGTTGTATAGCACAGGGAACTCTGCTCAATGTTATGTAACAACCTAAATGGGAAAAGAAGTTGAAAAATAATAGATACTTATATATGTATAATGGAATCACTCTGCTGTATGCCTGAAATGAACACAACCCTGTTACTCAAGTATGTGTGCATGCATTTGAAAAGTGAAAGTATCAGTTGCTCAGTCATGTCCAACTCTTTGTTACCCCATGGACTGTAGCCCTCCAGGCTCCTCTGTCCATGGAATTCTCCAAGGCAAGAACACTGGAGTAGGTTGCCATTTCCTTCTGCAGGGGATCTTGCGGACCCAGGGATCGAACCAGGGTCTCCCGCCATTGCAGGCAGATTCTTTACCATCTGAGCCACCAGGGAAGCCCCGTGCATGCATTTACTCCAATATAAAATAAAAAGTTTTAAAAAGGACTGTTGAAACTGCATGGTTTCTATTTGGTCAGTTGTATAAACAGGCAGAGGAGTTTATTATTGACATCTGGATTTATGTTGATGCTGAAAGGGCACTGGCCTCAGGAAACACTGTGATGAGCCTCTGTGTGCCTGTGGACCCTCACTGCCATCCTCCAAGTTTAGATAAACTCCATTGGCTCTTTTGTCCATTTCTATGTGCTGAGTTGATGTGTCACTAGGATGCTTGGGTAGAGAGAGCAGTTATGAGCACACTGCCTGCTGTGAGCTCCAGACAGTGTGGACTGAGCCACAGAAACTGGCCCTTCAGAAACATATCAGTACCAATAGATCTGGGCCTCCGAGGTTGGCCGTCTGCCTTGGCAGGGCTGACACTCCATCTGCGCTCCCCAGCCCTGGGGTCTGCCATCCGTCATTGTGTGGAGGAAGCCTGAGAAGAACTGAATACTCAAAGATTTTTCCTGGGCTGACCCCTCTGCAGAGAAACAGGAAAAGCAGTAGGAGAAACAACAGTTTTATGTTCTCTTGGAAATTTTCAAGTACAGAGTATCTTCCCACTTATCCACTTAACAAGCACATAATTAATGTGACAAGCAATAGTTCCTTTCAGATTCCCAACTTTGACCTGGGTGAATTAAATCTTAGAGTAAACCTTCTGATATTCAGAACCTCATTTTTGAAGCAGTTATTTGTTGGCACATAAGTTTTTTGGTAGACTTTTAGTTACTGAAGTCAGATTAGGAAAACAACAACAACAACCAAACCCAGTGATAGCCAGGTATTAAACACCTTTGAAAAATGGGAATGCTAGTTTTACTAATATAGGCTTCAGTTACTGACCAAAGCAGAGATGTGTGCATCTGTACTTTTCTTTGTACAATAACATGTTTCTTATACATTAGATGTGAATAGCTATTCTTAAGTGACAGAATATTCTAGATGTCCTTGGAATCTTCATTATATAAAAGAAACAGGAGTGAATTATTTTGCAAAATAAAGACTATATTCATAATATACTTATTGGGCTTCCCTGGTGGCTCAGCTGGTAAAGAATCTGCCTGCAACGCAGAAGACCTGGGTTCGATCCCTGGGTTGGGAAGATCCCCTGGAGGAGGGAACAGCTACCCACTCCAGTGTTCTGGCCTGGAGAATTCCATGGACTGTATAGTCCATGGGGTTGCAAAGAGTCAGACACAACTGAGCGACTTTCACTTCACTCACTTCATACTTACTCACTCCTGTGCTAGAATAACAATGACCATGCTTTAAGAGGTGGAGTCAATTTTCTTCCCGCTGAACTGTCCAGGCCTTCATAAATTGCATATAGAGTAGACTACACTGGAATTGCTAGTTTTTAGGCTTGGGACCTGAAAATCAGGTAGCTCCCATTTCCTGAGTCTTTGACATTTGCTCTGAGAAAAGCTGGTCACAGTATAAGAGGTTAGAGAACCCTGAAACCACTATGCTGTGAGGAAGCTCAAGCTAGCCACACCCACAGGCCCAGTGGAAAGCAAACTGCCTGAGCCAAAAATGACCAACAGCTACTGTTCCAGCCATGCCAACCTAGGTGCCAAACATGTGTGGTAATGACGCCATCCTGGAAGTGGATTTTCCAACTCCACTCACCTGAGTGAACACCACATGGAGTAGACAGATTGCCCAGGAATTTTCCAAATTCCTAACCTACAAAACTGCAAGCAAAATAAATGTGTTTTATACCACTAAGTTTTGGCATACTTTGTTACACATTGAAAGATAATAAAAACAACTGCTTTTCTATTCTGATAGCAAGAATATTTATTGATGTACTGATCAATATGAGCGGCCCAGTGGCTCAGTGGGTAAAGAATCCACCTGCCATGCAGGAGATGCAGGAGACACAGGTTCGATCCCTGGGTCAGGAAGATCCCATGGAGGAGGGCATGGCAACTCCCTCCAGTATTCTTGCCTGGAGAATCCCATGAACAGAGGATCCTAGTGGGCTACAGTCCTTAGGGTCGCAGACAGTGGGACATGACTGAAGCAACTTAATGCACACACACACACACCTATCAACACATACTGATTTTTTTTCCCTTAAAGCAAGGTTCACCTAGATTCCTTCTTTCCTAAGATGGCTTGCTCAACTATACCTACAGATATATTCCATTATCCAGCATTTTAGCATTCAAACATTGCTTTGAATTGGTTTTTTTCACAAAAAACCCTGTTATTAGTAATAGTGTGGTTAATTTATGTAGAATCTATGTAGATTAATATATACTTTGGTTTTATAAGAAGTATTATAATATTACCCTTTGTCCAGGTTATCAATCAAAAGTAAAGTGGGGACTCGCCCATTATGTAGCATCTTTTCAGAAGTTGTAAACCATCAAATGAGGCATCCATTTGAAACAACAACATTTAAATATTCATCCAGGCTTCAAAAACTTTCTCGTTTATGGCTGGAATTATACAGAAACCCTTTGAACTGAACCACTGAAAACATTCAACAGCCATTTCTGTTAAATAATTTAAAATTATCTCTCTTACCCTGGGTAGATTTACTTTTAAAGGATAAACTGGTAGAATCTATATTGAATTAAGAGCTTTAATATTATTTAGGGTTCATTTTCTGTATGAAGGCAACAAGGGGAAACATTTCATTAAGAAAGGTAATGATATGAGGCCAGTCAGACCCAATGCTTGTGAAGTCGGAGTTGGTTCACTTTAAACACAATTTATTTGGCTCACGGACACAGTCCTGCCCAGCTTTTCATCTGAAGGAAACGAGTATATTTCACTACTCTCTCATCCTCTTAATCATCTCCTCATTAGCCTGTGAAGAAAGCTTTTCGGGGCCAGAGGTGAGCTTCATTTTACTCTTTGAGATGTCAGCACCATTTTCATTCCCTGTAGCCCTGAGTTTTCCCTTTTTTAATCTTTAAAAAAATCCTCATCGTACTCATCTTTTCCTTCACACTGACCCGCATCAAAGGTTTGGGCCTCAGACATTCAGGGAAGCTCTTATTTCATGGACAGAAGGAAGACAAGGAAGAACGTGTGCACAGATGAGTGGCTATGAATTTACTGCTTTCAGGCTTTGCAGCGTACTTCGTGATCTGGTAAGACTATCCTCTATAGACTTGGTTGACTACTCAAGTTTACGAGAGAAGTCATTAATGATCTAGTCCATTTTATGTGTAGGGGAAGAGACTCGCCAATACCTGGGTCCCTCAGAGAAAGCAACGAGAGAGAAATGCTGTTGAGCCCCTATGGTGTGATGGGTGGGAAGCTCAGTACTTTATGTTCGCAGTGCAGTGTAAAAGAGTGAGCAGAGAGGGGGGTGGACCTAAAGGTTGTCATACAGAGTGAAGTAAGTCAGAAAGAGAAACCAAATATCGTATATTGATGCATCTTTGTGGAATCTAGAAAAACGGGACAGAGCATCATAGGATCAAAGCAGAAACACAGACACAGATGTAGAGAACAAATGTATGATACCAAGGGAAAGGGTGGGTGTGGGAGGAATCGGGAGTTGGGGATTGACTTATATACACCATGAGTACTATGTACAGAATAGATAACGAATGAGAGCCTTCCGTACAGCACAGGGAACTCTACTCAATGCTTTGTGGTGGCCTAGATGGGAAGGAAATCCAAAGAAGAGGGGATATATGCAAACGGAACAGCTGATTCACTCTGCTGGACAGTGGAAACGGACACAGCATGCTACAGTGATCAGGCTTGTGCTGTGTGCTCAGTCGCTCAGTCGTGTCCGACTCTTTGTGACCCCACGGACTGTAGCCCACCAGGCTCCTCTGTCCATGGGATTTTCCACACAAGAGTACTGGAGTGGGTTGCCATTTCCTACTCCAGGGGATCTTCTTGACCCAGGGATCAAACTCGGGTCTCTTGCGTCTCCTGGATTGGCAGGCAGATTCTTTACCACTCACTAAGCCACCTGGAAGCCCATAAAGCAACTACACTGCAATAGAAATTAATTAAAAAAAAAAAAAAGGTAAACAAGAAATTCACGGTCAAGGGAAGGGCTGTGGAAAGCAGAGACTGTCAACTGGTACAGTGGATGCAGCCTCCAGCAGGGGCTGGAGTGGGCCTTTACCTAATAATAGAGACAGAGAGGAAGACACTCCAGGAGGGAAGGGAAATGAATATCATCTGAACACCTAAGGCAATAAGCTATTTTCTGGCGAAATCTTTCATTGGTGTTCAGTGTGAGATGCTGATTTCAGAAAAAGCGAACCAGGCAGTGACACCGTGCAGAGGGAAGCTCCCTTTGATGCAGTTTACCCTGACAGATGGGGCTTCCCATGTGGCACTAGTGGTAAAGAATCCATCTGCCGATGCAGGAGAAACAAGAGACCTGGGTTCGATACCTGGGTCGGGAAGATTCCCTGGAGGAGGGCATGGCAACCCACTTCAGTATTCTTGCCTGGAGAATTCCACGGACAGAGGAGCCTGGCGGGCTACAGTCCATAGGGTCACACAGAGTAGGACACAACTGACGCAACTTAGCACGCAGGCACCCAGAAAGACAGGAAGTGGAGCATCCCTGGCGGAGGGGCACAGGCAGACACAGGAAAGGAGTGGGAGCATTGAGACACATCTTCTCACCAGCCTCAGCCACTGCAAGCTTAGATTTGCACAAGGCTCAGAGGCTGGCACTTCTGGGGAGGGGAGTAACTTCTAGCTTGTTGACTACAGCAGGCACAGCTGAGTGCCTGCCCTCCAGTCATGCCCCTTTCGTTCCATGCTGGTACTCGGCCCTCCAATCACATGGATGACACGGATGAAACATGACTGACATAAAGTAATCATCATGGTCCCATTCCCCTTGCTTTAGGTGGTCATTTGACATTTCTAGCCAATGACATGTCAGATGAATTCTTTTGAAGAATCTCATGGCAAGGTTTCCCATGCCAATAAAAAATGACAGGGGAAAAAAATCACATTTTCTTTCAGTGGATGTTGTTGCATCTGGGAATGATGCTTGGGACAGGAGGATAACACCACCCACTGCAAGGATGATTGAAGGGAACAGATCCCAAGAAGATGTGTCAAAGGCTCTGAACTCATGTACCACAGACCCACCCCAGCCCTGAATTTCTTTTTATGGGTTATCTAACTTTTTCGTGTTCAAGTGACATTTTTTAGGTACTTGCAGCTGAAGCATCCTATATTGTACACAGGTCAAGCACAGAATAATGGTATCTGATGCTAAATAAACTAGGAATGCAAAATAATTATTTAACTACATAATGAATATTGTTAATCACTCAGTTGTGTCCAACTCTTTGTGACTCCATGGACTGTAGCCCACCAGGCTCCGCTGTCCATGGGATTTTCCAGGCAAGAACACTGGAGTGGGTAGCCATTCTCTTCTCCAGAGGATCTTCCTGATCCAGGGATCAAACCCTGGTCTCTTGCATTGCAGGTGGATTCTTTACCATCTGAACCGCCAGGAAATTCACTTAGCTATAAAGTCTATGCTAAATGAACTAAAATTAAAAACTTGAAGGAAAAGTAAGAGCATTTTAAGCTAGATCCAGGAATTTGGGGTAAGGCTGCTCCCTGATTGGGAATATACTTTAAAGGGTCTGATCTTGCACTTTTCCACACAGGTCACCTCACATAGGAAAGAAAGGACCAAAATGTTTGCCCACAGATTCCATTGCTTACCTGGACCATGCAGTGAGCACCCTGGTCAAACAAGAATTCCCTGGTCAAACATCCCTGAGGTCCTACAGGGTCTGTATGGGCTTTCTGCTCAGATTAGAACTCTAGAAGGTGGGGAGGGACCAGACTATACCTTTGGTACCAGGCTTGTAGGGGGGGTGTTCAAAGGATGCTTGGGGCTTGGCAAATATTTGTGTAGACATGTCCCAGTGCATGTGAGTGAGGCCCTTTACAATGCTGGAGCGGCTGTGATGGAGGCTTAAGAAAACGGGGCTTCCATTGGCTCTCCTGCCCCAGATGCAGCAATCACAGGGCAGGTCTGTCATGGCACAAACACTAAGTTTAGTTCTGTAAGAATGCACAGAAATGTGCTGTGCTAAACTGCTCAGTTGTGTCTGACTCTGCGACCCTATGGACTGTAGCCCACCAGGTTCCTCTGTCCATGGGATTCTCCAGGCAAGAATACTGGAGTGGGTTGCCATGCCCTCCTCCGGGGGATCTTCCTGACCCAAGGATCAAACCCACATTTCTTATGTCTCCTGCGTTGGCAGGTGGGTTCTATACCTCTAACGCTACTTGGGAAGCCCGCAGAAATGATGAGCCTGTAAACACAGCCTTACTGAATTCTCACAATAGTCCAAGGGAAGGAAGGAGAAGGCACTTTATCCATAGCTTATAACTGAGGAAACAACAAAGGCTCAGAGAGGTGAATTTGCCTAAGTTTACCCAGTAAGGGTTAGATTCTGGATTTGAATCCAGGACTTTCAAAGATCACACTGTTTACCACATATGATTCCTCCATTTTTTCTGTACAAAACAAAGATACAGATTATTTTAAATTAGCCTTTTTATTTGTAAAGTCTCCAGTTTCCCATCTAAAACTCTTAGCAAAGCTTACTCTAGGTGGGTAAAATACAAAAATGAAATTCAATCGATTTCTTTATAAATGAATCATTGTTAAATTTATCTGTGTATCAAAACACTCTTAATAAACACTATGCTGGTATAAGTGGAACAGGGTAAGCTTTTTCTCCTCACATGGTCTTATAGAAGAGAGATGATCCACTGTCATTTGTATAAAACGTCCTCTGCAGTTCTTTGGAAATGGGTCAATTCTATTCTTTTTCCTTTGTTGTGCAAAATATGAAAGTTTTATTTTCCATAACATTATCTGAGTTGGTTGCTTACATAGCCCCAATCTGTCACTTTGATTTTAAATTCCCCAATTCACTATCTGTTATAGATTTCTGAAAAAAGTTACAAGGTGATTTGCATTTTAGGGGGTGAATTATAGTTTTTTTATCTTCCAGTTGAACCAATCATATTTAAATCTGGGTGAGGGCAGCGGAGGGGAGGCCAGCGGGGTGGTAGACCTTTCTGGTGTTGCTTTCACCTTTCCTGGGGTTGCTCTGGAAAGGGAGACGTCATTTCCACGTGTGTACAACCCACTTATAGGCTTCCCTGGTGGCTCAGTGGTAAAGAATCCGCCTGCAATGCAGGAGGCCTGGGTTTGATCCCTGGGTCAGGAAGATCTCATGAAGGAGGAAATGTCAACACACTCCAGTATTCTTGCCTGGGAAATTCCATGGACAGAGGAGCCTGGTGGGCTACAGTCCACTGGGTTGCAAAGAGTTGGATACAACTGAGCGACTAACAAAACAACAACACAACCCACTTCTACTCTCAGGAATGCCTGAGAGATTTCTCCCAGAATACTGAGAATCTATAGAAAACACTTTGATAACTTTTTTTTACACCATTGTGACATTGACAAATATTTTGGGGAAAAAAATCACACCTGAGTATTAACAGGCAGGGTAACATCAGTTCCTGAGAAAGTGGCAGGAAATCCTGAAAAAGTGTTAACACAGAAACAGAAAATAACTCCTTCATTTCAAAACATGAACAAAATGTTACAAAATCGAGATCACACACCTAAAAATGAGGTGTGTAACAGCCACACCTTAAAATGAAGAGAAAAATCATGTTGTGAGCTCTGCCATCATTTCCATGGAGTCAGCCTGATGAAACCAGGTTGTTTCTGCCTGGCTTCCAACAATATCTACCCATCCGGATGCCACCAGGATTATTAACACAGCTGCACAAATCTTATTCCTGAGATTCAAAGTGGTGACATGGTGGAAAGTACCATTTGGGCTTTAAACCAAATGACCAGGGTAGCTTCAACTCAAGACAGTTCAAAACCTGAGTGTCCAAATGATGCCCCCATGGCTGGGTGAACTATTCATCTAAAGAAATATGGTTGGTGTGTATTTTTATTTTCTTGCCATTTCAGAAATATTTGACAGAATTGCATATGACATCATAAACATTTCAAAGCAGCATGGAATGTAGAGGTTTCTGGTGTTCAGCTGATCATGCCTCTGGTGATGAGGCACATTTTCATTCTCTGGCTGGTCCCCAGAGACTTTCGCTTAATCCCGTATTCAAGAGGACACTGCTCGGGGTGAGGCTGGCACTCACGGGTACATGTTCACCCGACAATGCACACACAATTTGAAATAGACTGCCAGCGGCATAGGGCAGGAGGAGAAGAGGCCAGAGCTGCTGGGCTATTTGTCATCTCAAGCACTTCAAGCATTGCACACCACCTCCTTAGCAGGACACATGGGGTATGTGTCCCCTGGCAAGATGTTTAATGCACACAAATAAGGGCTGTAATGTATCCACCCGAGGGGACGGACAAGACCCACCACTGGAGCTTTTCTTCCTGCATTTAAGGGACAGAAAACTCTTCAATAAACATCTTACTATTTCAACCTTAAGGCTGAATAATTCCATGGAATGGAATTAAAAAGATATGGCTGATTCATGTTGATGTATGGCAGAAACCATCACAATATTGTAAAGTAATTATCCTCCAATTAAAAATAAAATAAAAAAAGACATGGAAATTGAAAAGGTTTGCTGGTGATGTATACTCCACAGTCAGCTACATTTGGTCTGACTCTGGTCTGCTTTCAAAGGAATACAAAGGTCTTTGGGGTTATTTTTTCCCGATTCTGGAAAAACAAGAATTTTAGACCTTATTTTTATCATCTTGCATCTTTCATAACCATTGTGTGAAAATAAACATGCTCTGAAAATACTTAGGTAATGAAATAGGGTTTGCTATTAAAAACAAAACAAATGGCAACCACTTTTTGCCTTCCAAGGGAGTGGCAGAATGCCATCGCTAGGGAAACTGGTTCTTTAGGAAAATTCCCTGGTGCCTTAAACACCCATTTTTGGTTATGAAAGTGAGATTTCTGGGGTAGTTTAGTTGAGAGCATGCAGAAGAGGAAGGGTGGATTTTTTGTATAATGAAATAGGAGGAACTGTGGATCTATTCATTAATTATTTTTGAGAGGTTAGAGAACTCTGAAGAAAGTACAAGGAAAAACGGTCTAAAAAGGGAGGGGTAGGTTCAGGTTTACATATGAATATAGTGATCAGTTGGAACCTAAGGAAAGATACAACCATTAAGAAATTCCCTTTTAGGAAAAGGTCAAAAAAACACTTAGAACCACAATGACTACTTTCAATGTAAGTTGTTTTCAATTCTGTGGCATGCTGAACCTCATTCTCTGAACCACCGAAATCAATGAAAGTTAGTTAGGCATGATGGTACGGCATGAGAATGGCAAACGGTTTTGGACTGATACACTGTGTGGTGTGTGGTTCTCAGAGATACAACATGGACTATGAGGCCAAGAACAGAATGGAAGAGCTGATGAGCAGAAGAAATGATAAGCCCCCTGGGGTGGACAGAGGATGCTGGACTTTGCAGGAGGTGGGAAAAGAGTCTGCTTACTTGGTTATCACAAGAATGGTCAACTTAGAGTAGCACTGACATATATTGATATTGTTGTGTTGGTTGCTCAGTCCTGTGTGACTCTTTGTGACCCCATGGACTGCGGCCTGCTAGGCTCCTCTGTCCATGGGATTCTCCAGGCAAGAATACTGGAGTGGGTTGCCATTCCCTTCAAAGGATCTTCCTAACCCAGGGATCAAACCCGGATCTCCTGTATTGCAAGCAAATTCTTTACCACCTGTGCCACCAGTACCATATTTAAAATAGACAGCTATCGGAAGCTGCTGTATAGCGTAGGGAACTTAGCTCTGTGCTCTGTGATGACCTATAGGGGTAGGTGGGAGGGAGGTTCTCACTGCTATATGGCAGAAACCACATGATATTGTAAAGCAATTTTTGTACAATTGAAAAATAAATTTAGAAAAGATTAAATAAGTCTCATGATAGTTTGCAAATATCATGACTTCCAGGAAATCAGCATGTTCAGTAAATATCTTCAAATCTTACTAATGATTATTTCTAATGAAGCCTTACATTTTTGTAGTGGTTTCTCTTTCAAGTGTATGATCTCTTTTGGTCTTGAAGTCTCTTATTTTAGTCATTTTTAAATTGGAGGATAATTGCTTTAACAGTTGTGTTGGTTCCTGCCGTACAACAGCTCGAATCAGCCATAGGTATACACATGTCCCCTCCCTCTAGAGTCTCCCTCCCGCCTCCCACTCCATCCCGCCTCTGGATTATCACAGAGCACCGGTATGAACTTCCTGAGTCTCACAGAAAATTCCCACTGGATGCCTCTGATTTTTTGTTGTTATTGTTAAGACTAAATTTTCTATGTTCAAGACATTAAATTCAAGTAGTATGATCCAACTTTTTAATTGCCTCTTGAAGGTAAGTACCATTTATCACCTTACCACCCAATCAATATCTTCCTAGTTCAACCAAAGTTTCAAATTCATATACTCACCTATGGGAAGGTCCCCTATTGGTTATTTGGTTGGCAAACTGTACTGACATGTTACCACTACAGACTTTTTTTTTTTTGAAATCTATTCAGTTCAATTTTGTTTAGGAGATTAAGCATCTCTTTGGAGAGCAAAATACCTAGATCAAAACTGACATTGCATTAAATTTATAGGGCGATGCTTTCTGGTTTGGTAGTTATGCTTCAATAATATTTTGTGGCAGTAACAACACACTACTATCTGACATTTTCCCCCTCTTTAGAAATCTAAAATGGAAGGAAGAAAACTAAAGAAATATAAAAAGCCTTTTTACAACAGAGTCAAGGAATTCAACTGTTGTTACTAACTCAATTTTATTAATTTCAAAGCAGGGATAGTACCCCAAATATTTCTCTTTCATTTATCATTTTTATGAAAAAGTCAGTGTTTCTAATCATGCGCCCATCTCCACTTTTGTATAGGTCCTGAGCACCACTTTATAAAATTAGAATTTAAAAAGGAGTAGTTATAGTGCGTTTAAGAGTGTTAAATCTAATATATGTAGATTGGCAGGCCACTTGATTATTTTGGGAATATCCATCCAGTTTTTAGTTTAAGAAGCTCCTCTGCCCCTCAATCATTTTACTGCAGCAATATTAGGGCATGATCTGAAACACAAAGCAGATTTTTTTTTTTTTATAATCTGTGAGAAAACAAGCAAGCTATAACTATTGCATATTATATTACTTTGGGGACTCTTTAAAAATGATCCATTTTCCCTCTCTTCCATACTCAGAAGACTCTCATAAATGATTACTTCTCCAACTCTGACTGCTTGTTTTTCTCTCTCAACCTCAATCATCCCCCTAAAAGGAACAATAATGAAGTGATGATAAGATCCCACAGACAACACAAATATTTTGTGGAAGTTAATCCGGAGAAAGTAAGAGGAATAAAGAGAGACAAGGATAATTTCTTTATGAGATACAGTTCCAATTGTTTGTTTTCTAAAAGTGGTTTCTGACCACTGAACAAAGTTACGCCAGTCATACCCAAAATTGTTGAAAAGCTTCAAGATTTTCTGTTCCTTTCAGACCCACAAATGAATGCTGTATGTAAATTAGTGCCATGTCCCCATAGTCCCTAAGCTCTCTAATATACCTTGCGGCCCCCTAAGATATCTTCATAGCTCAAAGAAGCAATTATGCCATGTAGAGCACAGTCTTGTCTCCACTTCTCTGGCTCAATATGTTTGAGAGACAACTGCAAGCACTTCTAAGAATTTTTTATAAGCCCTTCACAAGGAAAAATAAGAAAATATGCAACTTTTTAAGAACCAGAATGAAAGATTAGGAGTTCAGGATTAAGAGATACATACTGAAGAAAGTGAAAGTGTTAGTCACTCAGTTGTGTCCAACTCTTTGTGACCCCATGGATTGTATAGCCTGCGAGGCTCCTCTGTCATGGGATTCTCCAGGCAAGAATAGTGAAGTGGGTTGCCATTCTCTTCTCCAGAGGTTCTTCCCAACCCAGGGATCAAACCAGGGTCTTCTACATTGCAGGCAGATTCTTTACCAACAGAGACACCAGGGAAGCCCTAGGTATACACTACTATATATAAAATAGATAAATAACAAGGACCGACTATGTAACACAGAGAACTCTATTCAATATTTTTTAATAACCTATAATGGAAAAGAATCTGAAAAAGAATACATATATGTGTATATATACACTTGTATAACTAAATCACATTGCTATATTTGAAATAGGGCTTCCCTGGTGGCTCAGACGGTAAAGAATCCACCTGCAATGTGGGTAGACCTGGATTCGATCCCCTGGAGAAGGGAACGGCTATGCACTCCAGAATTCCATGGACTGTACAGACCATGTGTTGCAGAGTCAGACATGACTGAGCAACTTTCACTTTCACACTTGAAATATGTGAAACTACTCACTTTCATACTTGAAACTAACAAAACATTGTAAATTAACTATACTTCAATAAAAAAATTTAAAAACCAGAATGATATGAGTTTTTTTCCTCATAGCCAATCTTATTCCCACACTCATATTAAACACAAAATCAACATATTGCACTGAGCATGAACTCATGATGGATTATAGATGTCAACTCTAATACAGATAGTAGGACAATAAGTCTGTTATAAGTAAGTGAATGTACTCTAGATCATCTGTTGATATCCTAGAAGTTATAGGAAGTGTGACTAATTTCTAAATTCCAGCTATACTAATTCACTGTGATTTTTTGATAAACTTGCCTTAGATTGCTACATTGAAAAACAGAAGTAAGACAGGTAAATGAAGATGAAGCAGATACATGAATACCCCTTTGGGGGACTACCCCATTGAGGAGAGAACCACCAGACACGAATTGCAACAAAATGAATACTGATCTAACTTGAATATCAGTAAACCAAATAGTGTAGTTCCTATTTCAGCCGAGGAAGAAGTTCAAAACAAATTATTTCAAGAATGATGAGTTAAATAAATCAGGAGAACACAGCCTGGCACTTAAAGCACCAGTGCCTTTGATATGTTAGTGACTTTAAAATCAATTATTTCATGGGAAGAAGCCTCTTGTCTCAACACTCTCTGTCTATCTTGGCACGTAAAGAGTTAATAACAGAAAAGCTAATGTCTGCTTGAGAATAAATCAAATAATGATAGTTGTCTTAAATTATACTTAGAACTCTCTTATAGCTACGATCTGCCCAAAGTTTGACAATTAACACTGGTCCCAGTAAATTTATTTCTCAGAAGCACTAGGCTCACATGTGCTTTAAGGATTTCATACTTAACCTCTGCTGCTGCTGTCTTAAATCCTTCAGTTCAGTTCAGTTCAGCTGCTCAGTCATGTCTGGCTCTTTGTGACCCCATGGACTGAGCATGACAGGCCTCCCTGTCCATCACCACCTCCCAGAGTTTACTTAAATTCATGTCCATCCTGTCGGTGATGCCATCCAACCACCTCATCCTCTGTTGACCCCTTCTTCTCCCATCTTCAATCTTTCCCAGAACTAGGGTCTTTTCTAGTGAGTCAGTTATTCCCATCAGGTGGCCAAAGTATTGGAGTTTCAGCTTCAGCATCAGGACTTACAAAGAATATTCAGGACTGATTTCCTTTAGGATGGACTGGTTGGATCTCCTTGCAGCCCAAGGGACTCTCAAGAGTCTTCTACAACACCACAGTTCAAAAGCATCAATTCTTCAGTGCTCAGCTTTCTTTATAGTCCAACTCTCACATCCATACGTGACTACTGGAAAAACCATAGCTTTGACTAGACAGACCTTTGTTGGTAAAGTAATGTCTCTGCTTTTTAATATACTGTCTAGGTTGGTCATAGCTTTTCTTCCAAGGAGTGAGTGTCTTAATTTCATGGCTGCAGTCACCATCTGCAGTGATTTTGGAGCCCCCCAAAATAGTCTCTCACTGTTTCCATTGTTTCCCCATCTATTTGCCATGAAGTGATGGGATGGAATGCCATGATCTTAGTTTTCTGAATGTTGGGTTTTAAGCCAATTTTTTTCACTCTCCTCTTTCACTTTCATCAAGTGGTTCTTTAGTTCTTTGCTTTCTGCCATAAGGGTGGTGTCATCTGCATATCTGAAGTAATTGATATTTCTCCTGGCAATCGTGATTCCAGCTTGTGCTTCATCCAGCCTGGCATTTCGCGTGATGTACTCTGCATTTAAGGTAAATAAGCAGGGTGACAATATACAGCCTTGATGCACTCCTTTCCCGATTTGGAACTAGTCTGTTGTTCCAGGTCCAGTTCTAACTGTTGCTTCTTGACCTGCATACAGATTTCTCAGGAGGCAGGTCAGGTGGTCTGGTATTCCCATCTCTTGAAGAATTTCCCAGTTTGTTGTGATCCACATAGTCAAAGGCTTTGGCGTAGTCAATAAAGCAAAAGTAGATGTTTTTCTGGAACTCTTGCTTTTGTGATGATCCAATGGATATTGGCAATTTGATCTCTGGTTCCTCTGCCTTTTATAAATCCAGTATGAACATCTGGAATTTCACAGTTCATATACTGTTGAAGCCTGGCTTGGAGAATTTTGAGCATTACTTTGCTGGCATGTTAGATGAGTGCAATTGTACGATAGTTTGAACATTCTTTGGCATTGCCTTTCTTTGGGATTGGAATGAAAACTGATCTTTTCCAGTCCTGTGGCCACTGCTGAGTTTTCCAAAATTGCTGGCATATTGGGTGCAGCAGTTTCACAACATCATCTTTTAGGATTTGAAATAGCTCCATTGGAATTCCATCACCTCCACTAGCTTTGTTCGTAGTGATGCTTCCTAAGGCCCACTTGACTTCACATTCCAGGATGTCTGGCTCTAGGTGAGTGATCACACCATCATGATTATCTGGGTCATGAAGATCTTTTTTGTATAGTTCTTCTGTGTATTCTTCCCACCTCTTCTTAATATCTTCTGCTTCTGTTAGGTCCATACCATTTCTGTCCTTTATTGTGTTCATCTTTGCATGAAGTGTTCCCTTGGTATCCAGAGAAGGCAATGGCACCCCACTCCAGTACTCTTGCCTGGAAAATCCCATGGATGGAGGAGCCTGGTAGGCTGCAGTCCATGGGGTCACTAAGAGTCGGACACGACTGAGCGACTTTACTTTCACTTTTCTCTTTCATGCTTTGGAGAAGGAAATGGCAACCCACTCCAGTGTTCTTGCCTGGAGAATCCCAGGGACAGAGGAGCCTGGTGGGCTGACGTCTATGGGGTCGCACAGAGTTGGACATGACTGAAGTGACTTAGCTTAGCTTAGCTTCCCTTGGTATCTCTAATTTTCTTGAAGAGATCTGTAGTCTTTCACATTCTATTGTTTTCCTCTATTTCTTTACCTTGATCACTGAGGAAAGTTTTCTTATCTCTCCTTGCTATTTTTTGGAACTCTGCATTCAAATCAGTATATCTTTCCTTTTCTCCTTTGCCTTTAGCTTCTCTTCTTTGTTCAGTCCTTATGGCTTTATTAAAAAGTCTTAATAATGTTTGAACAAGGGGTCTTACATTTTTATTTTGCTCTGAGACCCACAAATTATGCATTGAGTTCGGACTGGGTTAATATAACAAGCCTATTCTCACATTTGTCCAATAGGGAAGATACAATTTTGGTCATGTTTCTAGGCATAAAGGTCTTAAACAGCCTATTGCCTTCCAGGTAAACATGAAACTCCTTAACCTGTTATTCAATACCTTTCAAGAAGTGGTTCCAATATCTGATTACACATTTAATTTACCTGATTTCATTCATTCTTTCATTCATGCATTTGTTTAATGAAGATTCATTCCTACTCCTCCAGTAACTGTGAAGAAAAGAAGTATGAACATGTCCTAACTTACCCTGTGCCAGAGGTAAACAGCATTTCTTGTAAATTCCCAAACAGCCCTGGTTTTCTGAAATCCTTGCATTTGCTGGCTCCTCCTGCTTGCTCTCAGAGTCATTCCCCACCCTTATCCGCTGTGTTCCCTGTTGTTGTTGTTTAGTCGCTAAGTCATGTCTAACTCTCTGCAACTCCATGGACTGTAGCCTGCCAGTCTTCTCTATCCATGGGATTTTCCAGGCAAGACTACAGAGTGGGTTGCCATTTCCTTTTTCAAGGGAATCCTCCCAACCCAGGGATGGAACCACAGAAACTCGGGTTTGATCACTGGGTTGGGACAATCCCCTGGAGGAGAGCATGCCAATCCACTCCAGTATTTTTGCCTGGAGAATCCCCATGGACATAGGAGCCTGGAGGGCTATAGCATCCATAGGGTTCCAAGAGTCGGACTTGACTGAAGAGTAGCATGCATCTGAGAAGCCCTTATTCTGTTACCTGACACAAAATCAATCAGGTTTTCTTGTCCTCCTTGGTAGGCTGGGCCAATGGTAGGTATTGATGAAAGTTTGTAGAACAAAGGGGGGAGCACCCAGACTCTAAGCCACTGTCCATCCCCACTGCCCTGCAGGTTCCCATGCCAGCTCCATGGGACCATTCTCTTTGTCACCATTGCCCTCCACAGTCCCAGCTCCTGCTGTTTGGCCTCTGCCGACTGGTCCTGGCTTCTGGGCTCCGGCAACATTACTGTCCTCCAAGTGCTGGCGATGGCATGCCCTTCTGCTCTCGCGCATCTTGGAGCCACTATCGACTGCTGGGCTCCCCTGCTCTTCTAGAGCCTGTGTCACCATCACAGTTTCTCTTTTCCTAGTTGGATCCTGGTCTTTCCTTTCCTGAAATTATGTCTCCTTTCTACCTAACTTGCTCCTCAGAAGAAAAGCTATGACAAATCCAGACAGTGCATTAAAAAGCAGAAACATCACTTTGCTGAAAAGGTCTGTATAATCAAAGCTATGGATTTTCTAGTGGTCATGCATGGATGTGAGGGTTGGACCATTAAGAAGGTTGAGCGCCAAAGAATTGATGCTTTTGAACTGTGGTGCTCGAGAACGACTCTTGAAGAGTATCTTGGACAGCAAGGAGATCAAACCAGTCAATCCCAAAGGAAATCAACCTTGACTATTCATTGGAAGGATTGATGCTGAAGCTGAAGCTCCAATACTTTGGCCACCTGATGTGAAGAGTTGACATATTAGAAAAGATACTGATGCTGGGAAAGACTGAGGCCAGGAGAAAGGTGTGACAGAGGATGAGATGGTTGGATGGCATCATTGACTCAATGGACATGAGTTCGAGCAAACTCTGGCAGATGGTGGACAGAGAAGCCTTGTATGCTGCAGTCCAAGGGGTCGCAAAGAGTCAGACATGACTTAGCAAATGAATGACAAAAACAACCTAACCTAACCTTTCATTCACCCAAGGCGTAAGTTCAATCTACCTTTTCTATCAATAGTTCTTTTGTAATGCTTACAATGTTTGAACTTATTTGGTAACTGCTTATGCAGATGTGTCTACTGTCCTTGAGCACAGGGATATAGCCTAGAGTAAATGAGATTTAACCTAAGACAAAGCTGTTCCCCTACCAAGTACTCAATAAATTCCTTGTTGTAATTCTCTAAATATAGCAGTGAGTCTTATGTACTGTATTTTTTTTCACCTCAAAAATTTAATTTATAGTTCTTTGTGTAGAAACCAATATTTCTAAGGAAATATCCACATTGCTCATATGAGTAAAGTGCTAACAAATCAACTGCCAGGACAAAATGGACTGTGAATTATTCATATGAAAGTGACATCATTGCTTGAAGACACAAATAACAGCCAGCATTAATATAGTAATAAAGGTACTGGGGGCAGGGGGGAATGTCCATATTTTCATGATGCCAAAACTGTATCAACTACAGACACCTTCACAGTTAGTGTAAACAGTCTCTGAACTTGCCCGTCTTCCTGCCACACATACATTTAATATACGGCATATCTGATTATCCATGGGGCATATTTGATATGTTAATGTATCTCCTCTATTTGAAGATGATGCTTTTCCTGTTTACCATTATGTATGAGCCTGGCTGTCAGGATGCATGTCTACTCAGCAGTTATTTCCATATTGCCCAGTGTGAAGATTGTTCTTTGATTGGGCTACAGCTGGGCTTTGGAGAGGCTGTTTTCAACTCTTGCTCTTAAGCTAACAGCAAGCTTGTGAAGTCTCTGTTCAGAAGAAAAGCTCTTCCATCTTGGCTTGAAATGTGCCACCCTCACCTCCCTGTACCCATCACCTTCTAGCAATCTGCAGTGAAGCTTTATTGTCTGAAGTTCGGATATAGAACATCCTTAAAGCCTTCCTTAATCTTCAGCAGTTCCCTTTCTTAGATGCTGTATGACTAGGGTGGTCAACAAAAGTTTCATGATGGGCTCGTTCCCGTGGACTTAGGATAAGCATGGAAGGCAGACCCTCTAAATGCCAGAGGGCTGAGCAACATCATGGCAATATTTACCATAAATGATTAAATGGTTTAAGTCTGTAAGGGGACATCTGAGACACAGAGGCTGAAGCTGCAGGCCTGGGTGTCCTCATAGGTGACCTGTAGCTAAGACAGAGCCTTGACACTATGCCTCACAGATAAGCCAGTTCTGCTTGGCCAGATGTCCAGCCCCACTTGGACCCAAACCCACAGTGATGAGATTCAGGGAGTCAAGCCAGTTTGTCCAGGCAGAGAGGGACAACCCTTTTCTTAACAGAACAACAGGCCGTATTGCTCTAACCCAAGACTCAGCAGAAGACTCTGGTCCAGTTTACAGCCTTAAATTAAAGCAACTGATGGAATGAGTGGCTGGAAGCTTCGCATAAGAAGTGTACTTACTGCTTCTGCAGGGGGCTCTCTTTCTGTTTGAGAAGTTCAACCCAACTCTGCCTACATTTTGGCTTTGTTCATAGCACTAGTGGTAAAGAACCCACCTGCCAATGTAAGAGATGTTAGAGATGTGGGTTTGATCCCTGGGTCAGGAAGACTCCCTGGAGAAGGAAATGGTAACTCATTCCAGCATTCCTGCCTGGAGAATCCCATGGACAGAGGAGCCTGCTGGGCTACAGTCCATAGAGTCACAAAGAGTCTGACATGGCTGAAGTGACTTAGCACTGCCTAGATTTTAGCAACTCAAAGTGCAGGGGACAAGGTCATTGCCATTAGATGTGAAGAATCTCAGGCCACACCCCAGGACCTACTGAATCTGTAAGCACAATAAAGTTTGTAAAGCACTATCTTAAATGACCAGGTGACTAGCTCTGAAAGAGCACCAGGGTCACGTCATATTGGAAATGGGAACTTTGTGCTTGTAGGTAAACATATAGCTGGATGAGGAAGGTGGAAATCACAGTGATCCATCTCACAAAGTTCTGAGTATTCCAGTCAGCAGGGGACATGCGAGGCCCCAGGAGTGCAGGGAGATGGCTAGCCAGGCGGGGCGGAGACCTGGTTCCAGATTTTCCATGATCTTCTCTGAGGATGTGCACAGCCTGAGAATAAAGTCTGTGCTGGGTTAACAAGTTAGGCAAGCATGTGGGGAGTGACAGGCGGAGGGGCAGGGCAAGTACAGGGTCTCAATGGGGAAGTGGATGTCTCAGACTGAGTAGCCCAGACCGCAAGCCAGTTCATGGAACACGGAAGTGACACCATTAGAGACAGGTAGTCAGGAAAGTAGCCCTGGGACTACAGAGAAGTCAGGAACCCAGACAGGCAAGTTCCCAGGCACCACACAGAGGGGGTACCTAGGGCAGAGAAGGGACTGTAGGAAGGAGGAGCCAGGCAGCCACTCCTGGACTGATGGGGATTCAGTTACCACTGCGGCTCATTCACTTCTGCCCCCTCTGTGGTCCTTCTCTTCAGGAAGCTGTTTGTGCCTTCTGATAAATTTCATGTATCTTTCGATACTATTTTACTTACTTTTCATGACTAAATCTATTTCTTCCTGTATAGGGGGCAGTCCATCATATTTTCTATTCTCTAGGTTTGCATTTATTATCTCGTCTTATTTTTTCTAATCTCAGTTGTGTCCACAGCTCTATGAGGAGGTGCAGGTATAATTCATCCTTGATATGTCAAAACTGAGTTACAACTGTGACACAGAACCACTCGTCTCACCGAAGCTAGCATATTTGGTGACAAAGTTAAGAACAGCACACAGATATTCATATTTTACCCTAGCACTTTTGAATATGACACCTAGATGTTTACCATTCCCTTCAAATGTGTGAAAGTTTATGAGACTACCATCCTTAAGTTATGAAGCGTGGAAGCAACTTTCTCCCAAGAGCTATGTTATTTTGAAAACTGTGATTTATTTTGGCCAGCCTAGCTTGAAGAATCTTTTCTGAAATTCATCTCATTTTCTTTTTTATTATTTATCCCTCAAATCTAAATCCACAAGTATACTATCTCTTCAGTAAATGATGGAGTCTTTAATGACTGGCATTTGCTTTTAAACAAAGACAAAACTATAAAAATGCTTTCAAGTTAATCAGATTGAGTTGTAACAAATTGGCATTTAAAAAATAGCCTGAGGATATGGGGTTTTGTGTGTTCCTTTGCAGAAATGAATAAAATGGAGTCAATGAATGTTATCTTTTTTTCTATGTAACAAACTGTGACTTTCTCTGGTGATGACCGCAAAAGATTCCCCCCTCCAGATCTCCACCCCCATACTCCAAACCTTGACATTCACATAGTGCTATCAGCTTGCCTCTGAGTAATAGGATTGGGTGGTTTGTGTCCGATGTTGGTATTCTACTTGTACAAAACACAGACGCTATTTTCTGCTTCTAGCTTTGCACAGCAACAATTATTCTTTAATATTCTCTGTTTTTTAACATATTGCTGAAGTTAGAAGGGAGCATATCAATATATAAGATTTATTAAATCCCTAATATAAGATAATATTAATACCTAATAACACATAATCTATATAAAATTATATAATTAATTATATAATTATGGCTCAGTGGTAAAGAATCCGCCTGCCAATGCAGAAAACTGAGGTTTGATCCCTGGGTCGGGAAGATCCCTCAGAGAAGGAAATGGCAACTCCAGTATTCTTGCCTGGAAAATCCCATGAACAAGAGGAGCCTGGCAGGGTCCAGTCCATGGGGTCACAAAAGTGTCAGACACGATTCAGTGACTAAACAACAACATGTAACTATATAATATAGTACATATAGCATCAATATAATAAGTTATATATAATATTACCTAATATCTAGTATACATAAATCATATATATTTATATAATGGAAGCACAACTGTAATATATAAAATTTGACAGCTATAATGCAATCATTGAATATAAGAAATAAAAATAATGTTTTAAAGAAAATGTTCACTCATTATATATATTTTTTTAATTTTTAAAAGGGAGGAAGTATAGATTGAAGATTACTGATAAGTAAAAATGAAGTGTCCCCAAACTGGTGCAGCAACTGCCTCTTTGACTAGCATATATTACAGTTCTTATAAGAGGTGCTTTTTTTTTCACTGACATTTTATTAGTTACATGAAGCTTCACTGGATGACTCATATCTGTCATAGTCATTTTACGAACTTGTTCAACCAGATAGCAAGTGTACTAAATTTCTATTTCTTCACAAATGCAAAGAACACGCACACACTCACACACACACACAAAGAAATCCTTATTTCCAGAATGATACCAAAGAAGAAAAGATAAAACAAACTCCAATCTGCCAACTGGTTTTATCTAGTCATTCATTCTTAGCCTCTGATTCAACGTTGAGAAGATATATCCTATCTGACTTCAAATGGTCTGACAACCAATTTACTTCAATTATCCTTTTTTTAAGGCAAAATTCACGAGAACATAGATGACTAGACCATGATAACATGCAAAATTAGACTATACCAGGAGTGCTTTTTGTTTCTAACAAAGCTTACAAATCTCACTTACCAGGCATCCATTACTCATTATGAAGTGGCTCTTCCATACACACACTGACTCCCACCAGTGCTAAACTTCTTATGTATCCTGTCAGAGTTGGAAAATACTCTTCCCAAATGTATGGTGTGAGGATGACTAAAATTAATTACAAAGTATCTAAATATTTAAAGATCTGCCATATTTAAGGATGTCTTAGGGTACCTAAAAGCTTGTTATGGATGCCTAAATCCAAGAAACATATTTTATTTATTTTTTTAAAATTTATTTTTTTTTTCCCATAAGAAACAAATTTTAAAATCCCATGAGATCCAACAATTTTATTAGCACTTGTGCCAAGGCCACGGCCCTGTGCCCAGGTCCTGATAGAGACCTAAGTCCACAGAGCTGAAACCCGAGTAGCCGTTGGAAGCCGTCCTGCCATGGCAACATAATTTACTGTGTCATTACCACCGTTGCCTTGTCTTCAACTTCAAAGCATGCGGTATCCAGGTGATAAATGATTGAATCTGACATTTCTCAACATTCATGAAGTACTTCGGTAAAAGGACTCAGCTCCTTTAACTAAATGTGCAATTTCAAGACAATAGGCTCTATTTGAAAATGATTAAATTCCTGAGAGTTTAGTTAAATGACATAATTACACATTTTAGGCTCTTTCTGATATGGGACAATTTCAGAAGCACTAGCAGAAACTGCCCTATTTAAGGGACCAGATTGTTTTTAATGCATGTGTTTGTGTGTGTGTAATACAGGTTCACTTTAATAGGCTTGCCTTTTATAGGCCTCAAAAGTGTACATGTTAGTTGCTCGGTCACATCTAACTCTTTGCTACCCCATGGACTGCAGCTCGCCAGGCTCCCTCGTCCACAGAATTCTCCAGGCAAGAACATTGCAGTGGGTTGTCATCCCCTTCTCCAGGGCATCTTCCCAACCCAGGGATAGAATCTGGGTCTCCCGCATTGCAGGCAGATTCTTTACTGTCTGAGCCAATAGAGGCCTTGAAGGTTCCACTTAAAAATTATTTTCAAAAGAGGAAGTCTCAAGAAAGCTCAGAATGTTTTGGTACCTGACCAATAAGTGGTCCCTGGGATAGGTGTGGGTCAGTTGCCAAGGACATCACAATGGACAGACACTCTCCCCAGCCCCAGTCCTGTGTCAACTCCTGTTTAAAGCCAGTAAGGGTTTTTCATGTTTAGCAGAGCAACTGCAGGATAGCTACCTGTCTACAGTTATCACAAGTGACTCCATGCTTCCCTGTCCATGACCTTGGGGTCTTGCAAATGCAATTCCGTTGAGACTATAAATCCTGCCTGGAAGCTTGTGTTCTAGGCACCAATCACTCTTTAGCCCACAATCAGGCCAATAAGGTGTCTGACAAAAAAAAAACTTAGTACAGAGGTTGTTCCATATTTTCTGCACACATTGGGAAAAGGAGACAAGGGCCACATGCCCAATGAGGGGGAAGGAGGTGAACAGAAAGGGGAACCAATCATTTAGCCACACACTTAGCCCTTAGGAGAGGTGATTCGTCAAACAGACTCTAGTGGCCTTAATACAGAGTATAACTGCAGACATTGATCAGGGAGTTCTCACTCTACTAAAAGAGGCAGTCCATCTATGTTTTATACCATGTTCTTAGAAGGTGCATAAAATTCAGAATTTATAGCTTCACATGGTTCATTTAACCTACCAAGCTAGAGTTTATTGACTCATCTGTATGGAAACTTTGGAACAAATTTTCTCATAGTTATTGGTGGTACCAGTGATGTGTCATCTTTACCAATGTTCAGAATTCATCACATTAATAGAAACAAAAGGAGTTATGGTCATTTTAATTACCAAGTTGATGAAAATCAAGGAACACTCCAAATGCCTAAAATTCTGACGGGCAGACTTGAAATGCTCTTAGAGTGCTTTAAGTTAGACACTAAATGCATAGACTAAATGTACATATTGGATTATATACTTTCTTTTCTTTAGAGTTAATTTCTGCTCTGTGGTGTACATGTTTTGATAAGGTGAAATACCTTCCTTATCTGAATCTTCCACAGCACTCAGCACAGAGCCTAATAAATCCTGTTCAATGAGTCCTTGAAAACAAAAATTCTGTTTCATAAGAGATAATGTTGTGGATAGTAGGGGAGGGAACCTTTGTTTAGAGATTCTTATTGCAGCAAAGAAATAAACTTCTTTGGGGAAAGCCACCATGATCTACTGGTTGTTACATTCAGGATTCCCTATTCAAAAATTTTACAAAGTGATTCTACAACTGTCACGCTAATCTAATCACATAGAGATGCAGTGATTACATCTTTATGAATCCTGAAAACTCTTAAGTCCATATGTCTAAAATGTAAGACTGTATAAATATTCATAACTGGCTAAAAACAAACAGGCAAATAAAGTATCTTGCTCATAGAAAGACAGAAACCAATACAACATGGTAGAAGGAATTCATTACTTTGTTCAGTATTGCTTGTATAAGTGACAGTTCTAGGGTATGGTACACAGGCCAACTGGATCAGAGCCTGGTTCCCTGGACGTGCTCAGGGGCTTGCTTAAAGCCACCTTGAAACAGGTGCCAAAGTCCTCATTCAGTTGGCCCAGAGACAGAGTTTCCTGCACTAAGGCTCTTGCCCCCTCCAGTCTCCATCCTCCAGTCACCTCTGCTGGAAAGCTAAAATAAGAAGGCAGAGTGTGGCCTTCTTTGACCTCAACTGGGAATATCTGTGTTGCATGACACAAAGTTTTGCCACTCTGTGTTCATCCCCATGTGACATTAAAAGTGTCACAGGTATTGATTTGGGGATTATAAATAATTTTCAGCAAGTAGGCATATTTGCATATTTAGAACTCAAAACTAATGAGGATGGACAGTATTTGTGAATCTTGCATCAGTACAGGTCATTAAGGTTAGGACTAAATTCAGGGTGGCTCAGTTCCTAGACTAAGACCATATAGACCTGAGCTTCCCCAAGTTGGTTTCCCCCACCTGCTAGTGGCAAGGCCTCTGGGTATGCTTTGGGGGCCATCTTGACCCCTCCACTAATGTTTGCATTCAACACCATGTTTATCCTCACTGTCTACCAGCACCTATCAACATGGATTATGGACTTTCTTCTTGGAAAACATTAAAAGATTTTCAATGCAAGTGAAATATTAACTCCACACTCTAAATTACAGTCAGTTACAGATAGGGCTACCCAGGTGGCAAAGTCATAAAGAATGCTCCTGTCAATGCAGGAGGTGAAAGTGATGTGGGTCTGATCCCTGGGTCAGGAAGATCTCTTGGAGAAGGAAATGGCAACCCACTCCAGTATTCTTGCCTGGATAATGCCATGGACAAAGGGGCCTGGTGGACTACAGTCCATTGGAGTTGCAAGAGTTGGACATGACTGAGCGCCGTGTGCATGCACGTGCACACACACACACACACACACACACACAGTTACAGATAAATTCAGGATGGTGATTTGTGGGGACTTCAGTTAAAAAAAAAATTCTTGTTTTCTGATAATTGCAACTGGAGAAATTTTTCTTCAAATTATCTTCCACAATAAAGGATATCATTAGTTGAAGAAAGTGGCTCTATCACAACATGTGGAACTTCTCATCATTTTTCTCTCTTAATCCTCTTTGATGACTGAAATTTGTATGATGAAAATTTTGCATTTGCTTTACTTTTTCAAGTCACCACAGTCTAATGGTTGTTACATTTAGGATTCCCTACACAAACACTGTACAAAATGATTCTACAACTGTCATGCCAATGTAGAAGAAAATACAGAAAACTCACATCATGACCTATACAACATGGATGAATGTTAAACACTGTACTAGTTTTCTATTGCCCCTGAAATGACCTATCACAGACTCAGTGGCTTAAACAACACGAATGTATTATCATAGAGATCTGTGTCTAAAATATGCAGGCAGAGCTGTGTGGCTTCAGAACATTCCCAGGGAGAATCCTGGCCTTTGGAAGCTTCTGATGAGTGCCCACTGCCCTTGGCTCCTGGACTCTCCTTCATCTTCAGTCAAAAGTAACATTGCTCTGACTTTGGCTTCTACCCCTCCATCTCCTCTGACTCCGACCCTCCTCTGTCCCTCTTATGAGGAGCTTTGTGATTATCCAATTGACTGGATAATCCAGAATGACACCCCGATCTCAAGGTCATATCTGTAGACTTGTTTTGCCATGTAGGGTAGCATAAATATTCTGGAATTGTCATATGGACATCTTTGGGGCCGTTAATTGTCTGACCACAAAACTAACCTGGGTTCCCTGGTAGCTCAGTGGTAAAGAACTCATCCGCCAATTCAGGAGACTTAAGAGACATGGGTTTGATCCCTGGGTGGGGAAGATCCCCTGGAGATGGAAATGGCAACCCACTACAGTATTCTTGCCTGGAGAATCCCATGGACAGAGGAGCCTGGGGGTCTACAGTCCATGAGGTTGCAAAGAGTTGGACACAACTGAAGTGACTTAGCATGCATTCACAAGTGTTATAGGTCAAAGACACTGAGGCATGGTCTCTACAGTTAACACTTGCAATCTGGTTAGGAACTGATAAATACAACAGCCAGGGAGTTTAGAGAAGGAAGAGATGGGTCACCAACTGACCAGAAGAATCTCAACTTGTGTAGATAATACCTGCCTTTTCTTTATTTGTCCATCCTCTGGAAATGCAATTTCCCCCTCTTGTACTTGGCTGACTCCTGCTCATCCTTTAAAATTCAACAGTCACTTCTTAGGAGAAACGTCCTTTGATGCCCTAAGCAGAGATGGTACGCTTATCATGTTAAATAGTTTAATTAACTGCATCTCTCACTAGACACCCTGATGGCTCAGTAGGTAAAGAATCCACCTGCAATGCAGAAGTCGCAGGAGATGTGGGTTTGATCCCGGGGTCGGGAAGGTCCCCTGGAGGAGGAAATGGCAAGCCACTCCAGTATTCTTGCCTGAAAACATCCCATGGTCAGAGGAGCCCAGCAGGCTACAGTCCAAGGGTCACAAAGAGTTGGAAATGACTGAGCGACTAAGCATGCATGCATATCTCTCACTAGAAAGAGCTCTTGTCTTCTAAGAAACTATGTTTCTTTTTTTTTTTTTTCATTTCTGTATCCTCAACACCTTGTGATGATTTGTGTACAGGAGACACATGGCAAGTATTTGATAAATGAATTAATAGGAGCGGGCATTGGGCACAGAGGGCATAATGACTGACTGTATCGTCTTGGGCAGTGAGGATGTCACGTACAGTGAGAAGGTGAGTCACTCACTGAAGCCGGGTGGAGGGCTCTTCCAACTAACTCATGGAGGAGAGGGAGGCTGGGAGGAAAACCTAAAGAGAAGTCAAGGAGGAAGCTCCTCTTGGAAGCCTAGGTAAGCAGAGAGACATTCATGGCCATCTATTATTAACAGAAACAATACACAAGGATGGGGAGGTGGAGGTTTGGTGTGGAGTCATCATGACTTCGTTCTTGGCTTCATGAATCTGAAGAGCTTAAGGCGACAGCTCACTGAGATGAACAGGAGATGGTGGTGGAATTTAGGAGAAAACTCGGGGTAGTGTTTGGAATTAATCTTCTGAGGAGTAACAGTACGAGCTACAAGCGTTGCTTGAAGGAAAAGAAAGTCAAAAAGAAACAGAAGAAGAAGGATCAGAGACAGAATGCTGGTGAGAATATTCAGAGGGGCTTAGCTGAAAGGGCACTTTTTAAATAAATCAACAGCAGATGAAGGATAGGGCCATTTTTCTCAGGGGGACTGCTCATCATCTCTGAGTTGCTAGGCGGCAGGAAGTGTGTGTGTCCCCGGCCTCACTGTCCCGTGGGGATGGTATCTGATTTCCCAACTTTCCTAGATGATACAACTTCTGAGGGCAGGGGCTTTATCTCTGCATTGCTGTGTCTCCCAGATGCTGGATTCTGCTCTTCACAAGAGTATATTTATTAAGAGAGTAATAAATGAGTGCGATTCAAGTGTGGTGGTATTTTTTAAAATATTTTTTTAGTCCAGTTTCTCCTGTTTGCCCCAGGTCCTGGAATGAAAAAAAAAGAAAAGTGCTTACAAAGGAACTTAAAGACACTGTGCATAGGCCAGAGGCCAAAAGCACATCTAGTGTTAATTCTCTGCCCTGTTTGCAAAGTGGACCCACGTGAAAACACTCTGGATGCTGCTCAGCTCAAACTTCCTGCTACATGATACCTCTCGGGTTCAAATAAAGGACAGAAGCCTGCACTTAATTAAAAGCATAAACAGGAGCTTTCTGTCCCACGATGAGATTTAATCCTAAAGTCACCTGCAACGTGTTTATCAGTTAGTCTGAATACCCCTCACGGGGGTAGTCAGTTCTCAAGTTACTAGACATACAGCTCCAACAAAAGGTCTACCAAGTTTCCCTTAAAAGTGGATCTCAAAATGTTAAAGACTACCATCGCTCATAGAACAGGATTCAAAAGACTGAAGACAAAGGACATTCATACATTTGAATATGCAAACAAAAAAATCTGCTTTTTGGTATGTGGGTGCTTATGTGCTTGGTCGCTCAGACATGTCTGACTCTGTGCAACCCCAAGGACTGTAGCCCGCCAGGCTCCTCTGTCCATGGGGATTTTCCAGACAAGAATACTGGAGTGGGTTGCCATGCCCTCCTCCAAGAGATCTTCCCAACCCAGAGATTGAACCTGGGTTTCCCACATTGTGGTGGATTCTTTACCTTCTAAGCCACCAGGGAAGCCCCTGCTTTTTGGTATAGTCATAATAGATACCTGAAAAATTGATCAAAATATTCATGCTTTCTAGTTAAGAATGAAAGAGATGACAATTTATTAACTTTTGTAAGTTGTCTTGCAGATAATTCTCAGAGCTAGCACTCAGTTAAAAAAAATTATTATTTATTTAGCTGCGTCAGGTCTTAGTTGCAGCAAGGGCTCCCTAGTTGTGTCGCATGGGCTTCAGAGTGCAAGGGCTTCAAAGCTGAGGTGCACAGGGTTAGATACGAAGGTAATTAGATACTAAAGCATGTGAGATCTTAGTTCCCCAACCAGAGATTGAACCCACATCCCCTGCATAGTAAGGCGGATTCCTAACCACTGGACCACCAGGGAAGTCCTGCTTCAACTCACATTAAGGAAAATATTGGATGGAAAAACATACAGGGTGTAGGTTGTGTTGCTACTACACCCAAGTAAGTGCAAATTCCTTTCCAGCCATGCATCGATCTTTCCAAGTGTGTTCTGTGACAATAATCATCTAACTGGCCCATTAACCTTTTTAACTGATTCCTCTGTGCTCAAGGTGGTCCTATGAATGACAAGAAAACTGAAAAATAAAACTAATGGATGAATTACACTATTCAGGAACTGGGATTAATTCTTTCAAAGTAGGCCAGTTTCTAAGCAAAACTTCTGGGCAAACATTTCAAAAGCTTTTCACAGCTGGTTCCTACTGTCATTTCCTTGAAGTTTTAGCAATAAGTGGAGAAAAGACCACCTTGGGCATCTTTCTGCCTGAGGGAGCAAGATGACAGTGTAAGAGGAACACATTTTGGCTTTGATATGCCCAGTTGAAAGGGCACTCAGGCTCCAGAGAATTTTCTCTAAATGCTTATTTTGTGTGCTGTGTGCAATTTGCTGTTTAAATCCCTCTAGGAACCAGGAGATTTTCAGAGGCGTTTTAGGGAACGGTGATTTTTCAGGGTGAAACAATATCATGCTTCATTGGTAGATGTGTTGAATCAAGTGTTAGAAAGGTTATTAGATCCTACAGTATTGCTTCTTTGCAACCCAAATGATAATAAAGGCTTCTTAGAGAAATACAGAACCAGTGTGAAGAGATGGCTTCAAGGAAAGGTATTAAATCGAATCTGAAGAATGATCACTCTCTATACTCATCAACTCTCACTTAGCTCAGCATTAAGCTTGTTTAAATAGAGATTGGAAAAGAAGTAATACAATATCCTTTCTATTTACCACTCATCCTCATATGTAGAATTGTGACGAGCTTGTTCTGCATGATTAAAATTTAACATCAATTATAACTTATTTGGCCATGAATTGTTCCAGGCACATTCTGAGATAAAAAAAAAGCACATGGAAACTCTGGGTGAGATGAAACATTTCTTTTTGTATTACACAGTTGAGATACATACAACTCATGATCCCACTGTCTCTGAAGATGTGTTTTTCTGAGAGAAATTATTTTTTGTTTCTAAGATAAATACTTTTCAAAGACATATTTAATGGAAAGTGTTTGTCCTTCTCTATTTGTGAGAAAAACAGGCTTCCCTGAGAAGCAGGCCAATCTGCTAAATGACTGATTTACACAAAGCCAATTCACCAAAAACCAATCTGTCGAATGACCCATTTGCCAATTTTTTTCCAAGTGTTAATTTCATCACATCTCTTTAACCTCTTTTCCCACCAGCTTATCGGTTGGCCTTAGCTGATATTCCTTTGGCAGCTTTCAAAATTCAGATGTCTAGAATCTCTGGAACTTTTCGCCTCTGGTCTCATCTGTTCCCACCACACCTGTGATTTTTTTTTATCTACTCTTAGACTTGCCTCAACTCCTGCCTCTGGCTGTACCAACCTGTTCTGGACCTGGTTTAATATATCTGCATGGAAGTTTAAAGTAAATTTGTCTTGGACTGCAAATGTGGTGAATTGGCCCTTTCCAATTAACTTGGGGAAATGGTTTTCAGAAAATTGATTTGGAACCCCCTAAACTACCCAGGGGGCTTCCACGGTGGTTCAGCAATGAAGAATCCCCCTGCAATGAAGGATCCTTGGGAGATGCGGGTTCGATCCCTGGGTAGGGAAGATCCCCTGGAGGAAGGCATGGCAACCCACTCCAGTATTCTTGCCTGGAGAATCCCATGGACATAGGAGCCTGGCCGGCTACAGTCCATGGGGTCACAAAGAGTCGGGCACGACTGAAACAGCTTAGCACACACGCAAACTACCCAGGGCTTTCCAAGTGGCTCAGTGGTAAAAACATCTGCCTGCAATGCAGGAGACGTGGGTTTGATCCTTGGATTAGGAAGATCCCCTGGAGAAGCAAATGGCAACTCACTCCACTTTCTTGCCTAGAAAATCCCATGGACAGAGGAGCTGGGTGGGCTATAGTCCATGTGATCGCAAAAGAGTCAGACACTGACTTAGTGACTAAACAATAACAACAAAACTACCCAAGAAAATCTCAGAATAATAATATCCCTTATTGAGTGCTTCTTTATGTCTGGCCCTTCCTAAGTATAACCTCATGGAATTCTAATAGTAAATGAAAGCCTTTTCTAACTTACAAGAAAACTGAGGGTTATAATAATTACATAATTTGCCCAAGGTCACAGAGCCATTAAGCAGCAGAATCAGGATTTGAATCCAGCCTGTCAGACTCTAAAGCTAGTATGCTATATATTAAACCAAACCACATTTCAAAACAGTGTTTTTAATAAAGGCAATAATTACTTTAAAAAAACATGAAATAATTTCTGATATGTTTCCTGATGGGAAGCCCTGAAGAAGCCTAAAATTGGGTAAAGGATGTATATTTCATTCACTTTCAGAAATTCAAAGCTTTAATGAATACTCAAATGGGTAAGATAAGATTCTGACGAGTTTCTTCAAGTGTCTTTGCAAAGGAAGAGGAGATGTCAGAATATGAGAGTTGGATGTGTGTTAAATCCCTTCAGTCATGTCTCCAGGCAAGGATACTGGAGTGGGTTGCCATGCCCTTCTCCAGGGCACCTTCCCGAACTAGGGATCAAACCCATGCCTCCTACAATGGGAAGCGGGTTCTTTACCACTAGTGCCACCTGGAAAGCCCATGACAGCTGGATATTCTTTCTTAACCAGAATATGAGGTCTCTTAAAATGAGCTGGTTGGTCTCTTAAATTTTGTGTAAAAGATTTAAATGAAACAGAAAACAGACCCTTATGAAGTGATTCATGGACAGCAAGTCTATTATATGAAGCAGGAACTGAGGGGTGTGTTACACTGTCTTGAAAGGATGTCTATAAAGAGAGTGGGGGCCCTCCATGCTTTCTACTCCCGCCATAATAAGACCGCAGCACAATTAACTGGAAGATCTGGAAGTTAGCTCTCTTGGATTGGCCTCTATTCTCTTCCCCAGAGGCTATTCTAGAAATTTATGTTTATTGACATCAGAAATGTCAGCACAGGGCTGGTAGGAAAAGGAAAAAAAAGACTTCAAGGAGTCGTCAGGAAGCTTGTTTCCGTCGTGTCATCCCCGCTGTCAGTATCTGTCACTTTCAGTGCTCATCTAGACCCAACATTTGCAGAAACACTGGCAAAATCACCTTCCTAAATGAGCTTCTTTGCCCTTTAGCTGAGTGTCCTTGCCCTTTTGGTTGGTTTCTCCAGTATCAGGCTGGGGCAAGTCACTCAATCATTCACTCTTAATATTTACCAAGTGCCTTCTTTTTATAAGGAAAGTGTCCTGGGCATATTTCACTTCAATATTCTTAACAGGTGCTGCTTTGCAAATTTATAAGAATTTGAAATGTGCAAAACCATAACTTAGAGTGAATATATCTTCACATGTGCCTGCCCTCCCCTGCTCCAAAGACTCCAGAGAATTGCTCGGAACATTTTCACACAATGACTTTTGGGATTAAACCATGAGTATCTAATAGTGTTATTGGCTAATAAATTTAGCTAGATAACTTTACTAGTATCTGTCTTCCCAAGGAATCTAATGTACACAGCAGTCCCCTAGGGAATGGCATCTGTGAAAAAAGATTCTGTGTGTGTGGGGGGTGGGGGTGGGGGTGGGGGCATGGCTGCCTATCAACCTCCTTGTTGGTCCCCAGACAGAGCCCAAAGTGATCCTTGTGTTAATGGGCAATCTCCTGACATGTTCAAGTATTACAGGACAATCATGTTAGAGATTCTTCAACAGTTCAATTCCTCCTACTTGGTGACTCTTCAAAGGACAAATGATCATTTTCAGAGACTTGGGAAGCTTTTGGAAACTTACTTATGTCCTTTAGGTATAACACAGGCTCACACTTTATGATAGTGATGATTCCCCCATCATCTCAGAGTATGTCATACTCAGAATTTTGCAGACTGCTGTGTCCATAGTTTTGGACTCCACCTAAATGAAAGCAAGGAGGAATTTACATACAGAAACAGGAGAACCATGTGAGCAAGGAAGAGATTGAAAAGAAAGGTGTACTGGGCAAAGCTAAAGCACACAAACTCCTGAGAAATGTCTTCTTTCCATTCACATTACACTTACCCATAATTTACACCTCTGTCCATTTACCCACTTATGGGAAAATGGAATGGAAAGAAGAGGTGTTGTTAATATACTGAGTTAGAGCCTTCTGTATTCCATTTCCAGCTTTCATCACTTTTTTTTTTTTTTGATGCCTATAGGCTAGGAAACTTTCATTAGGAGGAGAAGGGAGCTATCTCTGCAAGTTGCTTCTAAATTGAATTCCATGCACAGGTTTCCAAACGTGCTACAGAGAGGAGCTGCCAGGTAGGGTCTCTGAGACCTAGCACCATGGTTTAGAATCTTTCTAAACCCTAATGCCTAGGTCAGTGGGCTGGTGGTTGAGATGTTCTCAGTTGGCCCTTGAGCACCTCTGTACGCAGAAGTAAGAAGAGGTTACTCCTTAGTCACTGACTGCAACGAAGTATTATTATTTTACTGGATAATAAAACACATCAATCCATAGCCTGGTTAATTTTCCAGTTTCCAACTTCATGCTATTTGTGACAAACCAATATTCCATATAATTGTTAAAGAAGATCTTCTTCCTCTTTTAATCTCTTTTGTTTTATGTTTTACTTTTTATCAAAGAGATTGTGACATGATTAAATCATGCTTTTCAAACATGAAAAGGCTAATGCCTTTATGCTTTGTGTTTATGCTAAGTCAGAATCAAATGTAAAGAAGCTTATATGGAAGCACACAGATTTTAGGTTAAACATACACTGGAGTTATCTTCACATTGGGAGAATGAAGGGGTGCTATGGAAGTTATTTTCTTCTCATGTTTATTAGTATGTTTCTTATAAATGTATTTGGGCACTACATGTGAGAGTGGGTGCTAAGTCGCTTCAGTCGTGTCTGACTCTTTGTCACTCTGTGGACTGTAGCCTGCCAGGCTCCTCTGTCCATGGGAATCTTCAGGCAAGAATATTGGAATGGATTGCCATGCCCTCCTCCAGGGGATCTTCCTGACTCAAGGATCGAATCCACACCTCTTATGTCTCCTGCATTGGCAGGCATGTTCTTTACCACTAGCAGCACTATAAACACATAGCTAAGAAATCTTATTTGCTCTAGAAGATAGAATGAAAGGTTGGGGGTGGGGCAGACATAATCATCAAAAACAGAGACCCCCCCTTGACAGAACTGGGCCATCTCATCACATTCACTGTGGGGGTGTGGAGCAGGGGACAACATTTCTCAGCACTGTTAAATAAAACAGAAAATCTTATTCAAAGGAAATCTTTACTCTCAATTGTTTTGAGTCTGTTTCATTTCCCGTGTTGCTAATATACTGAGTTACAACCATCTGTACTCCATTTCCAGCTATTATCACTTTAATATACATATATATCAAGCAAGATCCTTCTTATATTCCAAGATTCATAGTAAATACTGACATGAGGAAAATTTAGAAGTCTTGTCTGCCAGCTGATAACATTAAAGTGACAGCAGCAAAATGCCCATGACTGAGTTCTCAGTTTCCATTACGAAATTGTTAAGGAGATTTAGCAATCTCCTCTCACAGGTATGTTTATCTTGGCATTGATGTGTATTTATACAGAATGTAAGCAATGGAAATTACAGATGACATTTCATTTTAAATATGCCAGATACGGATTTCAGGAAGCTGGAGATAAAAGAATAGCAGAAGTGATCTACCATGTCCTACATTTATACCATATGGGCCAGACACAACGCTTGAACTTTGAAATTTCAATTAACCTTCATGGCAACCTGATGAAGTCCAAGCTACAGCTCCAAATTTATAAGCGAGTAAAATGAGGCTTGAACTTCTCCGGTGGCTCAGACGGTAAAGAATCTGCCTGCGAGGCAGCAGACCTGGGTTTGATGCCTGGGCCAGGAAGATCGCCTGGAGGAGGAAATGGCTACCCATGCCAGTATTCTTGCCTGGGAAATCCCATGAACAGAGGAGCCTGGCCGGCTGTAGTTCAAGGGCTTGCAAAGACTTGGACACGACTGAGTGATAACACTTTGACTTCTTTTCAAAATGAGGCTCTGAGAGGTTAGGTGGCTTACCACAAGTCATATAGTCAGCAAGTGTCTAAGACAGGACTCACACCTGTTTTTGAATATAAAGCACATGACTGTCTCCATATTTTGAATACAATGTTGCCTGATAGGATAATTGCAAATAAGATGAAGTGATTTGTACAATTTTTACAGTACAACTAAAACCCAGGTTTTCTATTTCCAAGATCTGCAATCTATCTACTACACTAACAATATGAGGCTAATTTACATTATAAAATATTTTGAGAGTAGATTCCCTTTAATATAAAGGTTACTAACTCACAACTTTAAAAAGCATATGCAAATCTTGGTTTTCCAGCATTGAATAAGCATTGGATAAACAGTGGGACCAAGGGTTTCTTAAAGTATAACCACATATTTACAGTTAAAAAACAAGAGCTACTCTGAAGGAAAAGCAGTCTGTTGTAATTTTTTCATGATTTTCCAGTCTGACATAAATGCCAATAGAACAGTCTTTTAACTAAAATTAAGTTGAGTGGAATTCAATCATGAGTGAAATTCCTGGTGCTTTTACTCTATGGGCAATAAATATGAAATTGTAACATGTTAAGGAAATCAATATGGTGGCCTCAAAAATATTTCCCACAAAATTCAGATTTTAAATAATTTTAGCAAAAACAAGCAGGAAAAAACCACAGTACATCATTCAGATCCAAGTTGCAGAGCTCGAACAGCAACTAATATACCCAATCCTTTGCCACAGTCCAGGATTCATCCTAATTAATTTTAGCATCTCCCACTGGTTGATACAAAGGAGATTGTTGCAGACAACCTTTATCAGACAAGTCAGGTATATTTTTCTATCTGTGAAGAACATTGCTTGTTTTAATTCACCTCCTTTAAGAATCGTTTGCACACTTGTCGAAAAAACTATAGGAAAACTTGGTTCCCAGACACAGATAAAGTCTGTTCTACATGCCCTAATCTCTGGTGATTTATTAATGCCAGAACCCAAAGCCCTGAAAAGACAAGCACAATTGATTTTCCTTGCATTCTAGTAACCAGAAAACACTAATCTCTAAATTACTGTTAAACCTCAAGTACATCAGTGTGTAAGACGTAACTTATGAGATGTTAAATGTAAGATTAACCACAAAATTTGTGACTCCCCCCAAATTAACTTTAGTTATAGTATTTGGGAGACAGAGCTAAAACATAATTAGTTGTTTAGAGAAATGGGGAAGCAGTACTGAAAATTCTTAAAACCACCTTATTTTCAATGCATAATTACTTTTGAATACCAGACAGTGAAGTTAACACTTCCACAGAGATATAAAAATAAATTTTTTTTTTTGTTTTAAACATCCTCTTCTTAAATATCAGTGCTTCTATTACACAGATGATGTCATTATAAGTGACATTTCTGCTAGCAGAATTTCCAAGGTTTTTCATTGCCATTGCAAAGGTTTTGAATTACCTTTCTGAGAAACTCTATATTCCAATGTATTATTGCAACATTATATTAAGTGTGGATATTCTTAGACTGAAAGTATACAGTGCCCTTAGTCTTCATGTCAAATCAAAATAGCTCCAAATTTCCAAGCCTTTAGTAATCAGATATCATTGTGTTTAGAAATCATACTATACAGTTGATGCGTCATGATTATTTATGGATTAAATTAGAATCTATTGAAAAATACAAATGGCTTCCAGAGGGACATATAAGAAAACCCTGCTGAAAGCCACAGATGCTGTTGTAACTGGGCTTATGTATCATCCACATGAATTGAAGAATTTTTCCAACACTGAAGTTTGTGTCTGTGTCTGTATGACCAAAGAGTAATATCAGTGTTTCTTAAAGTGTGATACTCAAAATAATGTTAAGAGAGACACAGATGACCAAGTTTAATGTGAGTAGATACAAGCTCATTGGATCATTTCCAGAGCTGTGGATACACCTAGAGACTGTCATACAGAGTGAAGTAAGTCAGAGAAAAAAATATTATATATTAACACATCTGTGGAGTCTAGGAAAGTGGTACAGATGCGCCTATTTGCAGGGCAGGAAGAGAGACGCAGACATAGAGAACGCACGTGTATACACAGGTGGGAGGCAGTGTGGGATGAACTGGGAGGCTGGGATTGACATACATACACTACCATGTGTAAAACAAAGAGCTAGTGGGAAGCTGGTGTGTAACACAGGGAGCTCGGCTTGCTGTCCTGTGATAACCCAGAGGGGTGGGACAGAGGCGTGAGAGGAGGCTCAAAAGGGAGGCGATACAGGTATGCATACAGCTGATTCATCTCGTGGTAGAGCAGAAACTAACAACATTGTAGAGCAAGTATGTGCTACCTCCTCAGCCATGTCTGACTATTTGCAACCCCATGGACTGCAGCCCACCAAACTCCTCTGTCCATGTAATTTTCCAGGAAGGAATACTGGAGTGGGTTGATATTTCCTACACCAGGGGATCCTCCCGACTCAGGGATCGAACCCACGTCTCTTGAGTCTCCTGCATTGGCAGGCAGATTCTTAACTACTGCAAGTATACACCAATCAAAAAAAAAGTCAATGAAGTAATCCAATTAGTAAAACTTCTGTACTAATTTATGGATATCTTTGTTTAGGATGACTCTAAGTAAGCATCTTGTAAATGAATTTGAGGAAAAGTGTTAGTAATTTACAGTACAGATAGTACACGGCTAGAAAAAAATTGTGATGCTTAATGCTTGAGAAATAATGGCTATGATTTTCCCTATTTGGAGATTCAGTCTACTTTTGTCCAGTAGCACTAATTTCAGGAAACTGACTACTCTCAATAATAAAAAAGAATAAGATGAAATCATTACTTTCACTCCATCCTGAACAGTGAATTTTTTTTCCCTGTGAGTATGTAGCATTTTTTATTGATGAAATATGGAATATTGTTCAAATAATTAACAACTTCTTGGACAATCATATTATCACATGAATATTTGATGTTAACACATTATTGATGGGGGATTTTTGCAGAAACTAATGCCTGTGGCTGGTGATTTGTTATGTAAGTGAATACTGAAACACTCTGGTCAATAATGTTTGGGTAACAAAAAACATATTAATTCATCTCTGGCCAATAAGTTGTTAAGCTTTAGAGAACTTTATTTATATAAAAGTACTCTTATCCTTTGGGCAAGATTAGGTTCCCCTGGGATATACTCGCATGGGGCTTTCCAGGTGGCTCAGCAGTAAAGAATCCACCTGCCAATGTAGGAGACATGGGTTCAAACCCTGGGTTTGGAAGATCCCCTAGAGAAGGAAATGGCAACTCACTCTAATGTTCTTGCCCAGGAAATGCCATGGACAGAGGGGACTGGTGGGCTATAGTCCACGGGGCTGCAAAAGAGGTGGACACGACTTAGTGACTAAACAACAACAAAACAGTACTTGCACAGCACACTGGTCTATTCGCTCACAGAAGTGGTCTCAACTATAATATTTATTTGTGTGATTATTGGTGTAATGTCTGGCATCTCCCCACCCAGACTCAACGTTTCATTGAAGGCAGGGACAATGTCTATTTTACTTATCTATTTATTTAAAAGTTTTTTTGGCTGTGCCTCATGGCACGTGGGATCTAGTACCCTAGACCAGGGATTGAACCCATTCCTGTACATAGGAAGTAAAGAATCAACCACTGGACCACCAGGGAAGTCCTGTTTGTGCCTGTTTTAGCCAAAGCTATGCCCCATTGCTTAAAACAATGCCTGGGACTCTGCTCTTTTTTTTTTTTTTTTTTTTAATGTACTGGATTGTAAAGCACAATCTGTTTGGGATTATCTTGAAGTAATGAGGTAAAGCAGAGCAGTTATCAGTCTGTACAAAGGGTATTTTCTCGTTAAAAAGAAGAATCCTTAGTCCAGATATTGTGATAGGAGTCAAACGTGTTCTGTCATTGGCCAAGTCTGCAGCTGAATGTGTACACAGTGGAAGAATAATGGGAAAATGGCCATGTGTATGATGAATAGAATCTTGGAATTCTTCGTCTTGAAAGCACCTTAGAGATACCTTCTCTAGTCCTTTCCCTCTATGGTAAAGATGACTAAACCGAGCTATAGAAAGAGACAAGTAATGGCCTCAAGTTCACATAACAAGACAGTGGAAACAGCCAGTGCCTAACTGTGGTCTCAGTGACCCATGATGGAAAGCCTTGGACTCCTTACATGGGAGAATACAGATGCCTTTGGTGAGTCAAGTCAAGTGGCCTTTTGTATTGCAGATTTGTTAAAATTATCAACTGCTGGTCATTAACAGACTTCAAGGCAATAAATTACTGTAATAATTGTGATTAGTGTTTTTCTTGCTCTCACATGGCTGTTTGGAAGCATTCCTATAACAGGTACAAAGAAGCCAAAGGCTCACTTACCCTGAACTCTACATGAGTTTCAGGATTTTCGGAAGCCTTACTTGTCAATACTACCTGATGCAAAGGAGTGAGGATACAATTTATTTTAATAAACCTTGAGTGCATACTCTGTGAACTGCGCGTTGAACAGCAGAACATGACATTTAAATTTTTCTTTCTATTGGACTTTGAATAACTATTATCATTTTAAAAACTCATCACCACTGCTTCACCCCAATACCCACCATTACAAGAAATACCTATTAAGAGCCAGGCACTGTGCTGAGCAACCAACAAAAAGGCTTCATTACATGTAACGTAATTAAATTCCTACATCTCTCCAAGACGGTCTTTCAAATCAGAGAAACTGAACTGAATACACTGGGATACGGAATCACAGCGTTGCATGATTCCTCATGGTGTCTGAATAAAAGGCTGTGTGTCTAATTGGTTACAGATGCAAGGTTCCTGCCTTCTGCTATCCTCAGTGGTACAGGCTCTTTGCTTGCTTTTCATGGGTAGAAATTTATATCAGAAGTTGTTACTTTAGCATTCTGTGTGCTAATAAATCTGTTTTAATGAAGATCTTCTCCTTAGGCCATTGTTAAAGTCAAATTTCATTCAGGCAAGAGACGCCACTGGGAAGCGTTCACTCAGCATCTAAAAGGTGATTCTTGGAATATGTCATCACGATAGTCTTAAAACTGTACTGGTTACTGACTTGGGTGGCACATCTCTAGCAAATAAGAAATAGCTTTGGCTAAGCTACTGATTCTGACTGTTTATTTAAACTTTGAAAAATGATTGGTGGTGCTTCGAGACATGTATTTCCATAATCTTTCAAATCTAATTTGGTCAACTATAGTGAAGCAAGGGGCAGAGGAACCATGTCCAGACAAATAATTATATCCATTATTATCTAGAATATGGCACTTTTCTGTGCTTTTATCTTGCTTCCTTGAAGAATAATGAAATCCTACTCAGTGCCTGACCCATAGTAGGCACCCAAGAATTCAAGATATAGTTGTTCGGTGAATAAAAGAAGCAATTGCTAGTGATTTTAAGCAAATGAAATGTCACCTTTCAGTAACTCATGGGAATGAAGTTTAACTAACTCAAGCTTCCTCTTTTCTTTCCTTCCATCCTTGCTTTTTCTTCTTTCCTATTTCTTTTTCCTTGCTAACAATACCTGAAACAGAGAGACCATTTGAGGTCTTAGAAATAAGTGGATGTTTTAAAGAAAAAAATTATGACCATGAAATTAAACACAAACTTCCATTTCTCTTCAATCAAGGAAGTTAATAAAACAGACAGAAATGATTAATATTGAGTTTTTCAAGGTCCTTTACCTCTTCCTCTCCTGAAATGACTCACTCTGCTTGCTTCAAAGAAAAGAAAGGAAGGAATAAAATCTATCTTTGATTGGCTTCCTCTGCCCTGATTTCTAAGAAGAATTCTGTCTTTGTCAGAACAATTTGAGGACTCTTCTGTGATTCTGAATCTGGAGAATAGATGGAGAAGCACATCAAATAAAGGACCAAGAGAAAGGAAGGGTTTTGCATATTGTTTATAGGGAGAAAGTTTTGGGGGTCCAGTATATGAGAAACTCTCAAACGGCCATGAGGTACAAGAGAAGAGAAGGGAGGAGAAAGGAGAGAGGGCAGAAACTTTTAAGAAGTATCACTCTTTCATGTAAGAGACTCAATTTGACATTGAAGTTCTATTTTAATTTCTTGGCCTACTCTTTTTCACATTATGGTGTGCAAAACCTGGTCCAGGTGCTATGTCTGTAGTTAGCTGCTCAGTCACGTCCAACTCTCTGAGACCCCATGGACTGTAGCCTGCCAGGCTCCTCTCTGTCCATGGGGATTCTCCAGGCAAGAATATCGGAGTGGGTTGCCATGCATTCCTCCAGGGGATCATCCCAACCCAGGGATTGAACCCAGGTCTCCCGCATTACGGGTGGATTCTTTACCATCTGAGCCACCACAGAAGGCCAAGAATACTGGACGGGGTAGCCTATCACTTCTTCAGGGGATTTTCCCGACCCAGGAGTCAAACCGGGGTCTCCAGCACTGCCGGTGGATTCTTTAGCTGCTGAGCTACCAGGGAAGCCCTCCCAGGTGGTATGACAAGAGCAATTACAGAAGTCTGATTATTTGAATCAGAAAGATTCTGTAGCCCTCAACCCTCATACATATAAAAATCTGCAATTCCAAATTCAATGTGATAGAGTAGACAATGAAAAGTAAGAAAGAGATTTTAAGGCATAAGGATAAACATATTTCCAATGTAGGAAAACTGCAAAACATTAATGGATACAAGTTGTCAAAAGTATATATCCCCAAAGTTTAGCATTCCAACTCACTTTGTAAATTTTAGATTTTACTTCAGTAGAAGCAGGCTATTTTGCTCATAAAACTAAAAAAAAAAAAAAAAAGAACATCTAGAGGAAAACTTCATTTGACATAGCTAGAAACTCAAATTCTTGAAAGATTAATCAATGCATAAATACCTAGGAAACTCAGTCACACAATTGTTCTTAGTGATTGGTTTGGATCATCACCCAAAGTATTGATTGACCGAACTGTGTATTTTTCCAGCAGTTTTGTTTGCCTCTGAGGAAGCAGAGACAGCCCCACACTAAGGGTAAAATTTGCTGAGCCTAAACTCTGAACAAAATCATTAACTAAGGATCATTCTTCTTCATTTCCCCTCTTAATGATTAGCTACACTTGAAAACCAGCCCTCTCATTTTGTTAATGTTATTACTGGAGTTGGATAAATTCACCGACCAGCTTAACCAATTTGTTCCTATTTGTAATTGCTGTCTTACAACAGCTTTCTTATTCCCTGAGACTTTGCATATGACCTTAGGAAAACATGCTGATAACTTGCATAATAAAACTTAGCTCCTAAATTTTGCATATATGATCAAATATTTTTAACTATGCTGAATGAGATATTTAATAATCACAGCTTGGTTTCTGGTTAATGGTAAAAAAAAATGTAGGATGAAAGCTTAAAATAAAGCATTGCTTATTTACATAACACATCCTCTTGCTATGCAAGTTCTATGTCAAAATTTGAAAGAATATATTAAGAAATTTTCTTTTTAATCTTTTTTTTTTTTAAATTTGGCCATGCTGCCTCAGCCTGTGGGATCTTAGTTCCTCAACAAGGGATTAAAGCTGTGTCACTTGCAGTGGAAGTATGGAGCCTTAGCCACAGGACCACCAGAAAATTCCCTCTTTTTTAATTTTCATAAATTCCATGATTGACAATTTATCAACTATTTAAAGCAGTTGACCAATTTGCATACCTATTCAATACTTTATTTTCGATTAAATAACCTTTTTATTATCTAGATCTTTCTCATAATTCAAAAGGAAAAAATAATCCTGGGATTTTGGTCATACAAATATCACAGTAGGTTATATATGTACATGAGTGGGTGGGTATATATTTGAAAACAAAGCTAAATAACTAGTGACTGGTATGACTTTGTTGTTGTTCAGTTGCTAAGTCATGGCGGATCCTTTGTGACCCCATGGACTGCAGCACGCCAGACTTTCTGTCCTTCACTATCTCCTGGAGTTTGCCCAAACTCATATCCAATGAGTCAGTGATGCCATCAACCATCTCATCCTTTCTTGAACCCTTCTCCTCCTCCCCTCAATCTCTCCTAGCATCAGGATCTTTTCCAGTGAGTCAGCTCGTGGCATCAGGTGGCCAAAGTACTGGAGCTTTAGCTTCAGCATCAGTCCTTCCAATGAATATTCACAGTATGGCTTAGAGATGACATTAAAAGACAAAGATTTCCATGGGTGAGAAAAGCCTCTGGGAAGAAAAGGCAGAAGGTCCTTTGGGGAATTAAGGGTATGATGATGAGAAGAATAGTAGAGTGGTCTTGAAAGGTAGATAGCGGCTACACATTGAATTGTATTAAAACTTCCCTATGGAATTTTGATTTCTAGTTCATAGGCAATGGGCAGTTATTGGAGTTTTGGGCAGTGGTATGAGAGGGACTTATTCCAGGAAGATAATCTTGGCAACAGTATCATAATTAGTCTAAGGGAAAAAAAAAAACACAAAAACACAGATCTGGGACTTCCCTAGTGGCCCAGTGGTTAAGACTTCGCCTTCCAATGCAGGGGGTATGGGTTTGATGCCTGGTCAGGGATTTAAGATCCCACATGCCTCTCGCCCAAACAAATGAAATATAAAACAGAAGCAATGTTGTAACAAATTCAATTAAGACTTTAAAAATGGTTCACATCAAAAAAAAAAAAAAGAAAGAAAAGAAAGAACAGATCTGCTCAGAGACCCTCTGGTGGCTATGGGTTTCTCAGTTTCAGTTCACTTAGAGCAATGCAGCATGGGTACCATCTTGTCCCCTGGTTTTTATTTATCAACAGCACAAAAGATTCATGTTGAGAATTTTCTAAGGTCTCATTGTTTATGAGTCAATTTTGTCAGTTAAATGCTCACTAAAACTATACAAGAAGGGAGCTATATAACAGACGCTGTAATTCTATAGCAGACAGGCAGGTTTCAGGAACAAGCTGGAGCTGGGATAAAAAGGTTGAACATTTCAGATTTACAGTGTGCTTCTTAATCAAGTGTCTGCTGCTGCTCCAGAGAATAATTCTCTTTTTCAAAATAATACTATTTTTTTTTAAATCAAGAATTACCTGAATAATTTGGGAAAAACTCAAAAGAGAGGAAGGAGTCATGGGAAGTGTAGAAAAAATTATGCCCTATTATTATCTCTTATCCAACCAAACAGAAAAAGTCACTATTAATCATAAATATAATGTAACATAAAGATAATATACTTATTAATGAATTTCTTATTGGGATATATGTGATTTTTTTACAATTCTGGTCTTTATCAGGTCCAAGGGAACATAAACTTTATTTCTCCCAGAAAATTTTAAACTAAAACATCTTTACTTTATGTCCTTACTACATAAAACATTGATATTTAGCATTCATGCATGCATGCTCAGTTGCTGAGTTGTTTCTGACTTTTTATGATCCTGTGGACTGTAGCCCACCTGGCTCCTCTGTCCATTGGATTTCCCAGGCAAGAATACTGGAGTGGGTTGCCATTTCCTCCTCCAGGGGATCTTCCTGATTCAGGGATTGAACCCGTGTCTCCTGAATTAGCAGGTGGATTCTTTACCACTGGACCACCTGGGAAGCCCCTTTGCATTCATAGATATGCCAAAATATATGACAATTTTCAAGATGGTTATGGGATAATTATAAAGGATGTCAGAAGTCTTGAGTTGTATTTTTAATAAGATGCCAATAGTGTTTCTAGCAAATCCCACTACACAGCAAGATTTATGTAGCAAATAAACAGAGCATGTGAAAGCAGATAATATCACAGTGTCAAGAATTTGTGCCCACACCCGGGATGGCCTCCGGCCACCTGGGAGCTCAATCTCATTAAGTAAGTCCTTAATCAAGGCACAACTATCTTTTTACAATTTTCTTTTCTCTTACAAGCCCATGGGACAGAGCCCCCTGGTTCCTGAAATTTGATGTCTCTATTTACCCTGGCAAGTGTCATTTGTTCACAGTGTGAAGGAGCTGGATTATTTTAAATTTTGCTGAGAAGTTGCTCATTTTCACCTTGAATTTAGACAGCAAAATACTGAGTGATAGATCTACTTTGGACCAAGATAAGCATGGACATGCGGCCACCGTGGAAGATGATGCAAAGCCTTTGACTAATCTGGCTGAGATCTGCATCTTATTTAATTGTTTGGTCCCAGGGTAGCACTGATGGCTTGCTGATTCCAGTGGAGCACGTGGCTGCATGTGCCGGCGGCTTCTCCAGCACTGGACTTTAATTGGTGCTGACGCCAGGTGCCTCACTTCCATCACTTTCTATCTGAATCAGTTCATCATCGCCACTTCATTTGTCTGACAGCGGTTCCTCGAGAATTCAAACATCAACTCTGACAACTTTTGTTTTTAACCTCAAGGCTGTGCCCTGGTTGCCTAGGTGAGTTTGACAACTTGATGTTTCTCTTCTTAATCAGGGAAGACTCAGGACTGTAGCCTCTGAGCCCTTGGCACCTGTGAGAGAAGTTAGTGCTCCATGTCTTACCCATTAGCAGGAGGGGAAGCTCCCAACTCAGGAGAGACATGGGGTGGTTGAATTTTCTTTACTTAGGTGGAAGCCAAATTGAGTAGTTTATTACCAGGGTCATCTGGGAAGCATGCAGAGGAAGACAGAGCTCCTGCCTCAGGGTTTAGAGACATTAAAATAAATCCTGATTGCAAAAGTGTAAATGTTCAATGCAGAGTTTTACGGCCTAGTTTTTGGTTTGGATTGTTTCCTTTCTGCCACCTGAAAAAAGTTTTGTTTTGCTAATTTGCTCTTGTCCTTTACTGTGTAACTTTCTCCCACTTAGCCTGGGCTCTACTGTTTCTTCTTGCTTCACACCATGCGTGTGTCTGACATGTCCTCACATTTGCACCTGATGTGTTTTTCCTACCTAAAATCCTTCTGTTCCCTTCACAGGTTTTAGGCTCTCTGACATTTCTGTATTAATTAGGCTACTTTGGGCTATAACTAACAGAAACCTCCAACTCGAACTGGCCAAAACATGAAGATATTTATTTTCTCACATAACTGGAAGCTCAGGCCCCAGGCCAGGTACCATCTGGGCCATATGTCATCACGGACTCAAATTTCTTCCAGTTCCCTGCTCTGGCCATCACAGTCTTGGCATCCTGATTGAGGCGCGTGTTCCTCATGGTCACAGATGGTCACAGGATGGCCTCCGCTGTTTCCAGGCTGCACATCCAGAAACAGAATGTCTCTGGGGAAAAAGATCTGGGGAGGTGGGGGGAGGCACTGTTCATTCCCTATGTCACGTCTTCCAGTAGACATTCTTTCATGTTTTGGGGGCTAAATTTAAATCATATGCCCATTCCATCACCCATCAACAACCAGCATAAGGGTGACCTTAGACTGCTGCTGCTGCTAAGTCACTTCAGTCGAGTCCGACTCTGTGTGACCCCATAGACGGCAGCCCACCAGGCTCCCCCATCCCTGGGATTCTCCAGGCAAGAACACCGGAGTGGGTTGCCATTGCCTACTCTGGACCCTAGACTAGTGGTTCTTAAATTGTGGTCACAAGCTAGGGATTTGTTAGAAATGCCAGTTCTCAAGCCCCACCGAAGGCATACAGGATAGGAATTCAGCAATCTGTGCCTTAACAGAGCTTCAGTGATTCTGATCCAAGTGCAAGTATGATTTCTACCACTCATCTGGGGTAGAGTGGATTTAGGAGTCTACTGCTATGACCTTTCTAATATCTCTCATGGAAGAGGATTGAGTTCCTGAAGTCACTGTTCTTTAAGAACTGGTTTGTTCCCAGGTGGCTCAGTGGTAAAGAATCTGCCTGCCAATACAGGAGATGTGGGTTCAACTCCTGGGTCGGGAAGATCCCCTGGAGAAGAAAATGGCAACCTACTCAAGTATTGTTGCTGGGAAATCCCATGGAGCCTGGCGAGCTACAGTCCACTAGGTCGCAAAAGAGTTGGACACGACTGACTAAACAACAACAACAAAGTATAAAGTTTGCATTTCTTCTGTTATATTTATCTCTAATTACATATTCTCTTCTCTTTAATGCTACTGTAAGTGGGATTCTTAATTCCACTTCAGATTGTTCACTGCTTGTATGGAAATACAAATTATTTTTGTATATTGATTGAATCCTAGAACCTTGCCAAACTCACTTAATTTTTTTCTGTGGATTTCTATACTTAAGATGGTGTCATCTGTAAATAGAGATACCCTTTTTCCCTTTCAAGTCTGGATACCAAGTTTCACTTTCCACTGAAGAGTTCACATCCGATTTTGAAGACTCTTTATTTTAAATGACCAAAGGATAAGGGACATACTCAAATAATATGTGAAAAATGCATGCTGCTTTCAAATTACTTGGATATTTAGGATAGGAAAAATTTTACCTACCCTATGTCAGATCTTCTGCTAGGTGCTCCTACATTATTTAATGTGTTTACACCAGCCTTGGAAGCAAGTATTAATAATCCATTTGGTGGATGAGAAAACAGAGGTTGAGACTCAACATCAGGGAGTTTGAGATCTGCACACAGAGAGGGGATCTGAACCTGAGCTGTCTGACTTCAAAGCCAGACTTAGAAACTCTTCCCAAGTAAAAGTACTCAACAAAATACCCTAGGAAGAGATTTAATTAAAAGGAAACAAAATAACCACAATACCTGTAGATCTGCAGTTGGCTGTGGAGAAAGCAACTCACAAAGTCCCCAGAGTCCTGCTCAGATATGCGCTGCAGTGCCTGTTCACCACTGCCCTGGGCCATCTCCCCTGCTGGACTCCTTTCACTGAGCCATGGAAGATGCACCTCATTTCTTCCCAAGGAACCCTCAGTCTTGTCAGAATGGCCACTATTCCTCTGAACCTTCCGTCCCCCACGATCCACCCCACCCACATCAAAATCTCCAGGTTTCTATAGTTTTCATTTCATAGTTTTCAATTGTAATGAATATGTTAATGATTTCTGTTGGATAATTAATGAAGTGGACCAAGAGTTAGGTTTTATATGTATTTACATGAATGTGCCATGATTTTGGTTTAGCAATTTCATTTTATCTTTTCATTTTGGAACCAAAATCTATGTTTATCAGCACTCAGACACTGTCATGAGTTCTTGAAAAGATCATAGACTCTGGGAATGGGGCTGCTGAGAGTTGCCTTTGGATAAAATCACAAACTCTATTTCATCTCCTCTTGGATCCATAATTTCTAAGTGATTGACCCACCCAACCAACTACATCTACCTTCTTGTTTTAACTAACAATGTGCACCCATCACCTCGTGGAGTTGATAAGACTGGGAGCACATGCAAAAAAGACTTGCTTTTCATTAAGTCATTCAGCCACATTACAGAGAAAGATATGCCATTCAGTGAACGATCAGAAAATATTTTATGGTTGTAAGAATCCGGTTACCTTTGAGGGTTAGTCACTGAAGCAGGAATGGGAAACTTTTGGAACGCTGCTTGATGCTTTTTGTTTTGTTTTGTGCTGGGTGCTAGTTAAGTGTGTGTGCACTTTGTAAAAATTCATCAAATGGTATGCTACTATCTGTGCACTTTTTTGGACGTTCGTTATACTTCAATAAAAGTTTACTTAAAAGTTTTTTTTTTTTTATTTTGAACTTAGTTTAAGAGCTCCCAGTAATCTGAGCATCCGGAATATGGGGGTCCTAGTTTGATGACTGCTGGAGTGAAGTCTCTTTCGGGACTTGCCTGGTGGTCCAGAGGTTAGGACTTCGCCTTCCAGAGCAGGCGGTGCAGGTTTAATTCCTGGTGGAGGAGCTAAGACCTAAGATCCCACATGCCTCATGGCCAAAAACCCAAACTTAAACAACAGAAGCAATGTTGTAGCAAATCAATAAAGACTTTAAAAATGGTCCACATTAAAAAAAAAATTTTTTTTAAGTATTTTCCAGTTGGAACATTTTGTGAAAAAAGAAACAACAACAAAATACTTCCCAAGAGCATTCTATCTTCTCCCCTGTACTTAGCTCTTGTTTCTCTGGCTAATGGCCAGATTACTTGCCCCTTTCCTGTGGGTCCCCAGCTATTTTCACATTTTAAGGCTCTGTTTACTTAAGTCTATACTTAGATTGCAGGTGATAATTGCTTCCTTATCAGTTTTCTTCTATTTGCTCTCTATGCCTTTTCTTAGGTTCTCTTCGCCTTTCTTCACTTGTTTCTCCTTTTAGAAATCCCATCCAGGGAGAAGTCTCCTTAGGACTTATTCCAGGCATCACTGGTTGCTTAAAGAAGACCCCCTTTACACTCATTCAACAGAATTATCAAATATTTAATATATGATCAGGCACAGTACTGCATGCTGAGAATACAGAGGTAAATAAACAGATGTGGTCACTCATTTATAGTTTAGTGGGAGATAGCAGTACCAGACTATCAAACAGTCACATGAGTAAATGAACAATTTCCAGTTATGGCAATCGCTCAAAGGAAAATTACAAAGTGCTGAGAGTGTATCCAGGGAACCTAGTAAAGATGGGTAGATCAGGGAAGGCCTCATGGAGGTGTTGATATTAAACCTGAGAACTGAAGTGTAAGTGGTAGTAAGCGGGAAAGATGGGCAGGACTACTCCAAACAGAAGAAACAAGCCTTAGAATCACTGCCAGGTTTTAAGCTTTACATTTCATCCTAATAAGAAGGTTTGTTAGCCAAAAATAAAACATGCCTTTCCACTATAGCTTAAACAGATACAGAGGAAACAGATATCTATATTAAGAGTAGATTTTGAGGGAATTCCTTGGTTGTCCAGTAATTATGAATCTGCCTTGCAATGTAGGGTACTCGGGTTTGATCACTGGTCGGGGAACTAAGATCCCTCATGCTGCAGAGCAACTAAGCCCTTGTACTGCAACCATTGTGCTTGAGAGCCCCAACTAGAGAGTCTGTGCACCGCAAGGAAAGATCCCACAAGATGCAATGAAGATCCCACAGGCTGCAACTAAGACCCAACATAACTAGACAAATGAATATGTAAGGGTAGATTTTGGAATGGGGTAGGGGCTTCCGCAATGGCTCAGTGGGTAAAGAATCTGCCTGCAATGCAGGAGACACTAGTTCGATCCCTAGGTTGGGAAGATCCCCTGGAGGAGGGCATGGCAACCCACTCTAGTATTCTTGCCTGGAGAATCCCCATGGACAGAGGAGCCTGGTGGGTTCCAGTCCATGGAGTCACAAAGAGTTGGACATGGCTGAGCGACTAATCATTTCAGAGAAAGCAGTGGCTGAAGGAGAGATCAGAGTCACTACTAGTCTCTTCCCAAATACTCTCTTCTTGATCTAAGAGGACCATTTCCATGACCAGGTTGCCACAAAGATTTTAAATATATTATTTTTTTTTCTTCATGTTCATTACTACTGCTTACCTCATAACTAAAATCCTCCAACCCCTAGCCATTCTGCTTCCTGCCTGCTCTCAGGATCAGTGGCTCTTGAGCCTGTCACTCATCAGAATCACTTTGGCCGTTAGAAACTGTAACAGAGAAGGAAACGGCAACCCACTCCAGTGTTCTTGCCTGGAGAATTCCAGGGATGGGGGAACCTAATGGGCTGCCGTCTATGGGGTTGCACAGAGTCGGACACGACTGAAGTGACTTAGCAGCAGCAGCAGTCCCCCACCAAACTCCGGAACTACTGAATTGGGATGCCCCAGGGTGAGACTCAGGTAATCCACATTTTAACAAAAGAAGCCCTGGTGATTATAATTTGACAAAAGCTTGAGAAACCCCATCATATTACCAGCTGTGTGCCCACGGGCAAGTTACCTCTCTGTGCCTCAGTTTCCTCAACTGTAAACTGAGAATCATACTGGTATCCAGCTCATTAAGTTACTGTGAGTATAAAAAGTGGTAGAGAATCCTGACTTTGGGTAACATACCTGGATAAGAAAGACAATCACTGATGGGAATGCCAGTTTAGGGGCTTACACAACTCAGGATTGTCCCATAGAAAGGAGGACTTCCATTGGGTCATCTCTGGACATCACTTTGTGAGCGCCATTAAGAGCTGGACAATTCCATCACTACAGAGTTGAAGGTGGTAGCATGAATATCAGCTACAGTTTAAAAATCTGCCTTCATGCCTTCTTCTGCAGTATGAGCTCCAAAACCCCCACCTCCTTGATGGGCACAAAGCTGTCAATTATCAGACCATACTTTCTGGGAGCCAGGGGAAGGTTAGGTTGGCTGGTCCAAATATTAATGTCCACGGACACAGGAACTGTAGCAGAAGACCTCACAGGATGGATCAGTCTATTTTCAGTAACTGACATGGACACCAGGGGAGGAAGCAGTCTCTTCTTTGAAACTGCTATCACTAAAGATAATAAAAGTCTGGGATCTCCCATGGGTATCTCTGCCATCAAACTCAGGCACCTGCTGAGGAAGCCACTGTGCGTTGGAAAACGAAGCCAAGAGAGGAAGCCAGAGATGGAGGGAACTCTGGATCTTACTAGTTCTGACACCACATGACTTACCAAGCCTGAGCAGAGACTAGAAAGTCTCCTGTGCAATGTATATATCTATTCATCCACTGGTTTAACCTACATGGAGGTGGATTTCTGTCACTTGAAACCCAGCATTCTGCACAATACCTTTTGGTGTTTTTCTGACATATTTGTAGTCAGTGTGGCTTCTTCCACAGAGCTGTGAGGTTCTGTTTGAGAAGAAAAGCTAAGATTACCTCCAGCTAACTATGCAAAGAAGCAAGAGTAGGAGTCTAGATGGGAGATGAAGGCAGGACTGTCATTGCTTCAGCTCTCTATTTTACAGTTACTGAAGAGCAAACATCAAAGGCTTCCCAGGTGGCGCTAGTGGTAAAGAATCTGCCTGCCAATGCAGGAGACCTAAGAGACAGGTTCAATCCCTGGGTGAGGAAGATCCCCTGGAAAAGGGAATCCACCCCAGTATTCTTGCCTGGAAAATTCCATGGGCAGAGAAGCCTGGTGGGCTACAGTGCATGTGGTTGCAAAAGAGTCAGACACAACCGAGTGACTGAGCATACACACAAACATACTTAAAATTAACTCAGATAAATTTCAAAGTTTAAAACTATTTCCTATCGTGCACTGCTCAGAAATTTTATTATTGCCAAGATATGATCCCAGGTAGAGTGAGTTTGTCCCTTCCCTTAAACAAAACGACCTTAATAAAAATGCTATTCCTACAGCTTCAGTGAAAGTCTGTGTCTTACAGCAAAGCTTGGCAATATTGCATTCTATTCTGTGTAGAACTCTATTCAAAGCCACATCGAATACAAAATGGAATGGAGTTCCAAACAGCATTAAAAGTTAATGAAAAATCACCTTTGTATTTGCAGAACAATAAAATAAGTTGGAGAAGAAATTAATTAGGTTAGGCTAGTTACAGTTAAGACTTAGGTAATTATTCTGAATTTGAAATTTAGATCATTCTCCCCTCTCCTTGATGCAATTATCCATTACACTTACTACTGCACATTTTTCATGTCAAGCTAGCTAGAACTCCAAAATAAGGAGGTTGGGACTCTAAGAGAGAAGAGGAAAGAGGCGAATTTGACACACGTGGAAGCAAAAGAGTGCAGGAAAACATCAGCATTTATTGCACCATCTGTCACTAAAAGTGTGCAGGAGTGCCACGCTATCTTTATTTGGTCATAGGACAGAAGATATGAACCCCGTACATCTCTAATGTGACTACTCAAAGAAGAAAGTGCTGGAAGAAGCGAGTTCTAAGCGAATGAAAACATCAGTGTTTTAGAGCTGAAAGGAAACTGGAACAGTGACTAGTATAACTCCCTGTGTTTTAGGTCAGGAGGCACATTTGGGTGGGCTGAGGACCCTGGTCAAGGCCACATAGCTACTCAGGGGGAGTTCCCTCAGTGCTAATCAGTGGTTATTCCCCTCTCTAAGATATACAGCTATTAGGAAAAAAAACACCCAGATCAGAGAGTGTTCTTCCATTAGACATATTTCTCAGAACCTCTAATATAATTCTGCAAGACGCTGAGTATGTCCATCCTACTTCTGCATCCTGGAATTGCAGAAAGGACCACAGGATGGGTTTGGGAATGACCCACATACAGTGAGATGGATCTGAGCTAAAAACCCCAATTATCACTACTCCCCAAAGTCCCTGGTCTGATGACAATGATGTTTGGGTCTCAGAAATTAGTGTCAATTCAGGGCCCTGGTCCTTGTATGTGTGTGCTCAGTCGTGTCCATCTCTTTGTGCCCCATTGACTGTAGCCCACCAGGCTCCTCTGTCCATGGGATTCTCCAGGCAAGAATACTGCAGTGGGTTGCCATTTCCTCCTCCAGGGGAATCTGCCCACCCAGGGATCGAACCTGAGTCTCCTGCACTGGCACGCGGGTTGTTTACCACGGAGCCACCTGGGAAGCCCTCCAATTCAGGGCCTATGTGCAGTAATTCCCCCAAAGACTAATTATTTCCTTTTCCCTCAGGCATAGTCACCTGGGTAAAAGGCTGTAGTATCCAGTGGCATCTTAATGAATCTTTTGAAAGTATTAGTATGTGTTTGTTTAAATGAAAATTTAATTTGTAAAAGACAGTCAGTCCTTCACGCCATAGAGCATCATGTTCTAGGTTCAGTGCAGTTCTACGGAATCAGAAACAAAACAAGATGAGAGGTCTGGGGAGGGCAACGAGGTAATCGGGAGAAATGTCAAAAACAAGGGAAGATTTACATTTCTCCAGGACACCCTATTAGTTCACAGAACTGCTAGGGAGCAACTTGCCCCAAAGCAGACATAAATATTGTGGCAAGAGAAGAGGCCATTTTTATGCACTGACATCAAGCATGCAGTCTGTTGGGGTATGACAAGGTCCCAGAATCTGGCAACAAGGCCACTCTTTGCAGATCACCACCTCCATCCCTTCATGGATCACAGCCTTGTCATGGTGAAGGGGCTTGCATAACTCAATGAAGCTACAAGTCAAACCATGCAGGACCACCCAAGACAGACAGGTCACAGTGAAGAGTTCCAGCAAATCATGGTCCAGTAGAGGAGACAATGGCAAACCATTCCAGTATTCTTGCTGAGAGAACCCCAGGAACAGTATGAAAAGGCAAAAAAGATATGACACCGGAAGATGAACCCCTCAGATCAGAAGGTGTCCAATATGTTACTGGGATGAGATGGTTAGAGGGCATCACTGACTCAATGGACATAAATCTGAGCAAACTCCAGGAGACAGTGGAGGACAGAGGAGCCTGGCATGCTGTAGTCCACGGAGTTACAAAGGGTCAGACATGACTCAGCAACTCAACAACAACATCTCCACCACCGCAGGAAACCTTGAGTCTGCTGTTTCAGGCTGGGCCAGGCCAGTTGATATACTCTAGTGTCCTGCTTTCACAGCCATCCCCCCCCTCCACCCCCACCAAGAATCCTTCCTCCTCCCTGAAGTCCTTGGCTGTCCATGACTCTCATGAATATTCAGGGAATACAAAGGCAGACAGATAGATGCCCTTATGAAGTCCTATGAGCCTTGAAAGCGAAAGTCGCTCAGTTGTGTCTGACTCTTTGCGACCCCATGGACTAACTATACAGTCCGTGGAATTCTCTAGGCCAGAATACTGGAGTGGGTAGCCTTTCCCTTCTCCAGTGATCTTCCCAACCCAGGAATAGAACTCACAAGGGAGGTTCCTGGAAGGAATGGCAACACAATTGTTTGAAGCTGATATAATGAATTACATAGTAGTGCTACTCACTGTACACCCCCAAAATGTAACAACCCAAAGGGTCCTCAAAGTCAAAACTGAATAAATGAATATTTAAGAGTTCCAGATGCTAAAAATACACTTGAGATCTCATTTTCTTCTTAATCAGAAATTGCTTCGGGGAAGAAGGCTCTTTGCCTTCTGGAATCCAACATCAGCCAAGTTAACTTGGCATCTTGGCAAAAATCAAGGATAACCTGACTCTTGCCAATTGTAAACAGAGAGCATAGAATTTAAATGTAGGAGCTACAGAGAGGGGAAAAGCTGCCTACCTATTGCTGTGAAATAAACAAGACTATATAAATTTCACCAGGTATTGCCTTAGTAGAATTTGAATATGGTCAGATTTTTTTTTTTCACATGGACATCTGTCATTACAAACTCAATCAAGTTAATGTAAAAATATTTCAGAAGAATGAGAAACAGAAAACCTATTAAACTTTTTCAATACTACTAGTTATTCATTAAAGTGCATCACCATTTTTCCCATCTATTCTAGATTGCTCATAACTCTCCACATTTCTACCAAAAAATGAGCATCTCAGTTTTTGGATATGGGATTTCAGGTTGCAGTTATGTCATTTTCCCTAGGTCGGGGTTATCGGAAATACCTTGGAGCCAAAGCAAACTGGGAATCTCTACTTAATTTTTTGCCAGTGGTTCAGTGAATGGACTTCTGATTTCTGTTGATTATAGAATCGCTTCTGGGGATGGATCTAAAATGCAGCCACTGACCCTTAATGTCAATCATAAAATTCTGGGTCCAAAATTCGGTGGCAATTCCATTGTTTACAGTGTATTTCTGGTGGCATGATCATAAGCAGCCTGACTGCTTTATGGATTCATCTCTCTCCTGAGCAAACTTAAAAGAAGGCCTAGTAAAACCTACATTGGTTTATTGAGTGTGTTAAAGCTGCCACTCCTATCTTCTACTAGATATTCTTTGGCCTTATTCATCTGAGGGTTTCCCTGATGGCTCAGATGGTAGAGAATCTGCCCAAAATGCAGGAGACCTGGGTTCAATCCCTGGATCTGGAAGATTCCCTGGAGAAGGGAATGGCTACCCACTCCAGTATTCTGGCTTGGAGAACCCCATGGACAGTGGAGCCTGGTGGGCCATACCCCATGGGGTTGCAAACAGTTGGACACAATTGAGCGACTAACACTTTCACTTTTTATGCATCTGAAAAGAATTCTAAAACTGAATTTCGAAAGCTGAAAAGTTAAAGTTTCTTAATATGACTGAATATACGTTTCTTAGCTAATTATTTTCTGATGGGTCATGTAATCAACGAAACCATGGAGACTATCTTATGATAAAAATCATTTGTATCTTAAAGTAATATTTTATAGTACAAGAAATGCAAGATTGTTTGAGCCTAGTTTATATGAGCTCATAATTCATAATAAATTGGTTATAAAAGTAATCTGAAAGCTGTTCCCAGGACCATGAAATAGATAAATATTCATGTCTATTGTTTTTCATTTGCAAACAACTATTAATTGTCACTTTTCCCACACAGCACATAATAAGCATTCTGGAATTCTACATTTATCACTGTGATGTTTTTATTAAGAGTATGTTAAGGCATTTCCACAAGTACTCGGCCATAGCACGGAAAGCTGGATATTTTGCCTCTGTTAGTGTTCCTACTCTGACTAGATCAGAACCATTTTTGATGTCAATTTCTGGCCGTCTAAATTTTTAAAAAATTAATGAGGAAAATTCTCTCCCATCAAGAATCATTACTAAATATGTACCCAGCTGCCACCTACAGAACAGTTAAATATCATCTTCAAAGAAGAAAAAGGCAACTGGGCAGGGTGTATTTTGTTCTATCGCTAAGATGGTCCTAACAAACAAGAAACTTCCCAGGATGCTGGCTGTCAATGTCACTGGTGGCAACGCTGCCTGCACAGTCTTCTTCTCTTTTTAAAAAAATGTTTAATTTTATATTGGAGTATAGCCGATTAACAATGTGGTGACAGTTTCAGGCAGACAGTAAAGAGACTCACTTAGCCATACATATACATGTGCCCGTTGTCCCCCAAACTCCCCTCTCATGACAATATCTAGAGCAACCAAGCTCACAAACACAGCGAGAAGGTTGTGGCCACACCAAAGATGGGTTGATATACTGTGAGTCCTGCAGAAACTGTCAGCTCTCTTGCCTCTGAAATCTTGCCCCCATTTCTTCCCATTGAGCTCTTTTCTGGGATCTCTTGTGTTCCAGGCACAACGGGTCCTGACCCTCAGTGAGGCTGCCAGTTGGGGAGACAGGCATGGAAGCAAATGTTCACAACTCAGGCTGAGTCAAGCCATGAGAAATGGAGATAAAAGCTTGAGAATAGGGAGGGGGCACTAGTGATGAATTCTGTCTGCTGCATTAGCACAGAACCATTCACTTTCAATCCTATATGTATATATAAAACTCAATATAAAAGGACAGAAGCTGCTTAGAGGGTTTCAGCTTTCCAGCTGGCACTAATGGTAAAGAATCTTCCTGCCAATGCAAGAGACATAAGAGATACAGGTTTGGTCTCTGGATCCAGAAGATCCCCTGGAGGAGGGCATGGGAACCCACTCCAGTATTCTTGCCTGAAGAATTCCATGAACAGAGGAGCCTGGTTGGACATGACTGAAGTGACTTAGCACTTAACAAGCAGCATGAAACGGGACCCTCCTACAAATTAGTGGAGCATTAGTGAATATTACAAATGCAAAGCATAACTTTGTGAACCCCAGTGTAATGAGAAAGTTTGGAAAAGCCGTTGAAGTAGTCAGAGGAAAGAAGTCTTACCTGAAATTTTCTTTCGTGATGACAGTAAAGCCTTCCCAAAGTACAGCTGTCTTTAACCCCCATTCTGGGGTAACTTTGAGCCTCTTTCCAAGGAGACTGCCCAACAGAATCCTCTATTCTTTAGCACTGAAGACCCCACCACTCCCACCCTCACCCCACTCCTCACCCTAGTTTGGGTTAAACTGATACATAAACCTCCGGTGTGGGTGGTGGTGTAGTTGCTAAGTCATGTACAACTCTTGCGACTCCATGGACTGTAGCTTGCCAGGCTCCTCTGTCCATGGGATTTCCCAGGCAAGAATATTGGAGTGGGTTGCCATTTCCTTCTCTAGATAGATAAACCTATACCTCTGGCTATTCTGCTAATTACTTACTATTGAGTACTCCCACACACATAATAAACTTTTTTCCTATTAAAAAAAAAAAAAACACCTCAGTATAAGTTTTGGCAATCTGTGACTCAGGGAAACAGAACACTTAGTGAAAAGTAAGGTTCTTCTTTTATTTAAAACACTCCATGTTTTCTTTTCACATTTTATTCCTCTTTAATCTGTGATGATCTGGGTATCATGAAATTTCCTACCAAACCTCTTGGATGCTTGATTTATTCTTGAAAGGTATGTTCCCAGAGACCTTGGTTCTGTACTATTGAACTTTCCTTTGAAGTCTGTGGCTTTTACAACAGTCAGTTCTTCTCTGTGCAGATTTTTCAACTGGAGAATAGAAAACTATATCTTTCTCTCTATATAGACTATATATGTATAAACTATATATATAAACAGAACATATCTATATGTTACTGGTGATGCATCTGGTTGCTGGACTTCTAGATTGCGTTTGAGGACTGCTGTGTTCAAGCCGCTTTAGGAAACAAACCAAACGTGCAAAGTGTCCTGAATCCTCTTCTACCTCAAGGGGAAGAGGAAGAGTATTGGGCAAAAAATAGGAAGTTATCGGGCATCATGTTTTAGTGCCCGGTTTGTTGCTTCCTGACTGTGCAAATGTAAGCCTCTCGGTTGCTCCTCTGTAAAAGGAGGAAGCTGGGACCAGATGATGCTTTGGTTTTTGAAATTTATTTCTATGAGGAAAACTAGACAGTCTGAACTAGGTGGTATTACATACTGAACCAATAACCCTAACAGGAGCTAACTTGCCTATCACCATGAATTATTTAGTGAGTGAGGTCTTTGCACTCATAATCAAAGTCCACACTAATAACTGGTAGTTATTTGAATTGATTCTCAATGAACTGCTAACCATCCTATTGGTATTTACCAATAAAACAAGCAGCCCTGTACCTGCAGGTTCTATATTTGTATCTTTCCATTCAGAATTCTTAATGGAAATCTGTGTGCTCAAATAAAATTTTTATATCTATTGTACTAGGAGTACCATTAAACATCTGTAGTGTTTTAAGAAGTCCTAATTTTGATTTGCAAAAGCTGAAAAGAAGATATAAAGTAATAGAATCTTAAAGATGATATTATGTGGACAGAGGAACCTGGCAGGCCACAGTCCAGGGGGTCACAAGAGTCAGACACAACTTAGTAACTAAACCACCAACCACCCAGCCACCTGTAACTTGCTTCTCCCTGTGGATTTTGTCTTAACTCTCTACCCCACCTTCTGAGTCTCCTGTCTTCCTGCGAGCTGCCCCCTGCATTTGCCCCATATCTCAGAAGCCACACTACTAGAAATTAAGAAGTAATTGTCAGAATTGCTTAAAATCTGCAAAATTTGAATAATACTCAGTGGCCAAGGTTTGCTACAGAGTTGATCCAATCAAAGTAGATTTTTATAAAATCTAGTAATGATAGTTGGGAGAATAAGAATAAACATGGAATTTGGAGGGTGCTGGGGGTATATAAAAAAGTGAAAATTGACATCAGAATCTGAAAGTGGGTGACGGGCAGGTGAATGAACATCAGTGACCAACATACAAGTTCCCTGCCATTAGGAACAGAGGTAGAACATATGTAAATATATAAAAGGAATGCTTACAGATAGAATAAGCATCATGCAATAAGTTTTAAGAAGTAATAAACAGGTACTGGGAGATACACCATCAGAGTATACCAACTTTATATAGGATGTTGAGAGAAGGTGATATTTAAGCTATACTGTGAAGGATAAGGAAAAGCCAGTAACGGAAACAGTGAAGGAAAATATGTTTTAGGAAGAGAGAAGAGCTAACCCAAAGGCCCTGAGATGGGAAAAATCACATAAAAGGAAGATGGGATATGGAGGTGTCCAGAGGGACGCCGTGGCAGCAGATATTCATTTGATTAAAAAAATGGCTGCAGCTCTCATCAAAATCAGAGGAAGTAACTCAAACAAGTGACTTTTAAAAGAAATGAGATTTTACTTTCCTGAGGATATGATTGACAGTAAGCATAATGTCCTTCCAAGTTATAAGTGGCTTTGCTTCAGGTCAGGTATAAAAAGATTCCCTGAGAGAAAATAGAATTTCAATACAGCAACATCAAAATCAGGAAGAACAGCCTGATTCTGAAGGAAAAGAATATACTTTCTCATCAGAGAGGTGCAAGAGAAAAGAATTATGCCAATCTAGTCTAAAAGTAAAACTTTATATGCCACAAAATATATTTAGTTTGAAAAAAAGCAATACAGAATCTTGTTAGAAAGACCAAAGCATAGAGACCAGTTTGCCTATAAGGTCCTGCATCAATTATCTGTCTGAGAAAAAAGAATAAGGTGGCTTTACTTTGCCTAAAATCAGAAGCTTATAGCTACTAACTATTGCTTTCATACCAAAAAAGGAGTGTTAAAATATAACCTGGGCCTACTGATGTTAACTGTACTTACGAAAAACAAAAGATTAAAAGTAGCAATATATAGCATGGAAGATTTGAGTAAAATCTTGACTTACAGAAAGGTCACATCGTTAACCAAAATGAACATACACTTTAGACCAATCAAGTTCAAGATTGGAGTCTGACAGAGCCTGGATTGGTGATAATGAGTTTTGCAAAGGTGAGATTATAGCTATGTGATTCTTTTATATGCTAGGTATGATAATTTACAGCTAAACAATTGACCTTACATGTTAATGCTGAATTTTCAACTAAATTCAGATATCAGTACTTAGTGTAAATCAGAAAGAAACTAGTAGAAAAAATGTCATTAAAGGTATAAAAGTCAAGCAAGTTTTTGTTTAAGGTAAACATTTAAAAACATTATCAATTAAGAGCTAAAACATTATTGGTCCTGCCAAAACAAGCAATTTTGAAAAGAAAGCTGGAAGGCTGTGGAGCAGGAGTTGGCCCCACCCACAGCTTTGCAAGCTCCAGGGAGAAGTTTTTGCTAAAGGGACTGAGCTATCACTGAAAAGTTTTAAACACGGGAGTGTCATCATCAGATTTTTATATTTAAAAAACAGGTGGTGAGGAACAACAGGTGGCGTTGATCTTTAAATTGTTTCTAAAGCTGGAATTCTGATTCTGCGAAGATGGGGTCTTCACTCTCTTATTACACACACAAAACAATGAGGCGCCACACCTTTTGTTATTTGTTGTGTTTAGCAGTAACAGTCTACCTAGAGAAAGAGCACCAGATTGCAAAAGAGTCTACCTAGAGAAAGAGCACCAGATTGCAAGTTTCAACAGGGATTGGCGGGGGGCGGGGGGAAACAAGCCATTGTTGTGGTTTCTCCTGAAATGGCCCTCCTGGCTATTGCATCTTTCCCTGGCATGTATCCTTTCGGATCTGGTCCTCTGCTGACCCTGCTCCTAACCTGCCACTGCTCCTTCTAAGACTTTTATCTGCTCAGCAGTTCCATTACTGACAATTGATTGGGCTCTTTCTCCTGGTCCTAACTCATTACTTTGCCTCATAAAGAAGGGCCGGTCTCCCTCCTGTCAAAATGAACTGTCCTTTTGTACCAAAGCCTTGGCCTGGACTCAAGACCATTTTCTCCCTTACAATCCAAGAGACTATAGTCTCCTTGAGAACAGGGGTTATGTCTGCTTCTCAATTATATCTCCTGTTTTCATCACAGGGCTTGGCACCTCCCATTGTTACATCTTCAATAAACGCTGTTGAATGAATGAATGCCCTGACCTTGGGCAGCCTGTACAGATCTGAGATCGTCCTGGACCAGAATTCTCCTGTCTGCCACTCATCACTCTCCTTCCAGTGTCTACATTGTGAAGCATGATGGCTCTATGCCAGTTAGACTCTCCCAACTATTTTAACCAGAGCTGAAACTGAGCCTTTTTTCTTATCTTAATCATTTCAGTCACAAGCTTGGGATTGTTTTCCTGAATCATGGCTGAGTCTTAACTGGGATAACTCAGAAAAAAACAAGTCTGCAGATGCTCTGCATCATTGCCAGGATATTAACAGTAATAAAGCTCACATTCATTGGCCTCACTGCTTGCCAGGCACCATGCTAACTGCTTTGCAGAGATTGTCTCCTTTGATCCTCACTGCAACCCTACAGGGAAAAGATTGTTACCCCCATTTTACAGATGAGAAAATCGAGGCTTAGGAAGGCTAGGTGATTTGCCCAGAGTCACAGAGCTAACAAGGAGATCTGAGATTTTCAAGATTCCTCTGAATGTAAAACTTGTACTCTTTAACAGATAGGGGGAAAATCTACAAAATAAAACTGATAATAATACATCCACATACTGAAAATTAACACAGAGAAATGCATAAATTAATTGATAATGGTACTGAAAAATGGATGTTTATATGAAATTCTTTGTTGTATAATTGGATAGATTTTGATTTCTCTGTCACACATTTTTCCTCTTTGCCTCCAAAAAATATCTATCTATTCATAATCTTCTATTAGTACATACAGCATGTTTGAGATTTTTTTCATAATCTTCAAGCATTTTATTTTAATAAGAAGCAGCCCAGGAAAACTAGGAAGGCAAGAAAACAGTCGTATCTTACCGGATTTTAAAAGCCTCAAAAGAAAAAGTGTACGAAAAGAACCTAAGAGCTCTTATGGTAAAACTGAAATGTACATGAGATCAAACCATCCAGAGCTTTAAAATCTGCTCTACTTACAAAGGAGCAGACATCTCCCAAAGTGCTGTGAGTGACAGTCTTAAAGTGTCCAAAACTCAGACTTCTCTATTTTTACCATCAAAGCACACATTCAGGTATTTTCTGACTTAAAGAGACTCCCTTAAAAAAATGAGTGATCTTCTTCTCAAACCAGGGCTCTATAAGAACTTAGGGGGGTGGGAAGGGGTGGGGGATGAGAGCGAGGTTTCAGGAGGGAGGAGATATATGTCTACCTATGACTGATTCATGTTGATGTATGGCAGAAACTAACACAATATTGTAAAGCAATTATCCTTCAATTAAAAATAAATAAAATTTTTTTCCAAAAATGTGTGCTGATCCAGATGTTATCTGAGACACATATAAAATAAACAGCGACCTGTCTACCTAGAAAACTACAGAATTATAACCTAGGGCACTAGCCTAGTGTAAGGCAAAACTCCAGATGAAGTCTTACTGAAGAATAATAAAACATTCCTTCAGTAAAATAGTTATCTAAAGGAATCCTGGTTATAATGTTCATACTCACTGTCATGAGTAGATTGTGAAATATTATGTAATTCATTTGGGATATATTGAGAATAAGAGAAAGTACTTCTAGCAAATCACAAGCAAAATTTAAGAGAATAAATGGGAAATGTTTTAGCAGCTCATCTTCACTGGGGAAACTAATTTCCCAGCTTGAAAAATTTATGAAGTCAAGAAAAATTTTAAAAAATTTTTAAAAAGAATCTAACTTGTAGACGAGAGTACCCTCTATGAACTTATAAATATAGCTTAGTTTTACCAAGTCAGTGATTTTAAAACATAGTATCACTGATGTATTGTATATATGTTTATCTTTTCTGTTTTTTTTGATTAGGAGGTTCTTTTAGGACTTAAAAGGCACAGGAGAACCTGGGCATGTATCATACTTTGAAAATGCTTAGCTCTATATCTATGGGCATGTCACTTAAAAGTTTCAGTTTAAAGTCTCAGCTCCTTCATCTGTGCTCTAGGGGGTAATATTATTCACTTTTTCACATTCACAGAAGCAGTGTTCAGGGTAGAGGCATGGGTTTTTGAGGGCACAACCTGGGTTTGAATCCTAGCTTTTCCTTTGCATCTCAGCCTACACATGTGGGGCCTTGAATAACTTCCTTATCTGCCTGAGCCTTAGCTTCCTCATCTAAAAACTTAGAATATCATGTCCAGCGAGATATCAATAGGATAAGGGAAAACATCTAGCACATGCTAAGTTTTCAATAAATTGTAGCTACTGGTGTTCCTGGATACATTTTGTAAATTGCATTGTATATGTCATGTTATTATGCAACTAGACCATTTTTTCAGACGTTAGGTAGATTCTTACTGACAGACTAAATCATAACATTTCTCCATTAGTCTGTATATATGAATATATTTTCTTTTACAAATTGGAGCTCTGTTGTGACACTTTTCTCGAGAAATTCATTATGAGACCATGATATTAACACACCTCCTAATAATGAAATCGCTGCTTTTTCCTCCATTGCTGCATCCCAGTCTATAGTCGGCAATGAGTTTTAAATTCACTCATTCAACAAACACCTACTGAAGGCTTACCATGTGATAAGATCTTTGCTAGGAATTATATTGCCAAAGGAATTAGCCTATTTATTTTATCACAGATGGTTTCATTCAATATTGTTTAAGTTATTATGATAAAATATTGCAGTAATACAGAAAACAGAAATATTATAGTGTCTATAATGGGAATTAAAAATAATTTTGACAATATGTTACATATTCTCTAGAAAATAATTGCATGCAAACTCTTTTCACAAGAGTTACCATAGAAATAAATAATTTCAAAGTGTCTATGAGGTTAAACCAAGGAAAGGAATTTTAAAATGGAAACACTTCTACTATTACCATTATTTATGACTTAGTATGGAGTTATCTTTCAGAGCAGATTCTTAAGGGCTTTATATATAGAATGATTTTCAAATGAGCCACAATTGGAAACAATTAAGGAATTATTCTGCTTTTACTTTATTTTTCTTAACTGTCATAGGCCATAGGCTATTTCTACTAATAGAAGACAGCCAAATTTCACAACACCTTTGTGTATACATTTTTATGGTGTTCTGAAACATTTCCTTGCATCATTATAAACATAATCCATTGTAACAGTAATTGAGTGCCTCCAAAGTGTAGCAAATTACAAACTGAATAATCAATGTATTAATACAAAATGAGTACAGTAGTAGCAATCAACTATGGCTTGTGGACCAAATGTGGCCTACCACCTGGTTTTATAAATAAAGTTTTTTGGGAACAAACCTTGATCCATTTGTTTACATAACAATATTTGGCTGCTTTTGTGATCTACTGGTCGTAGATAGAGACAACTGTAGTTGTGATAGTGACAATATGGCCTGCAAAACCTAAAATACTTTCTATATTTTTATTGAAAGGGTTTGCCAACCCTTGCTTTATATTAAAAGCATGAAAGAATTTCTACATCAACTGGAGTATTAATGTAAAAATTTTAAAGGAAATAAGAAAGTTTGCTGTATACTCAGCTCTTATTAGGCTTGTGCTCAATGTTTAGTAGACACATCAAAGGTAGGATAAATGAGTAGATGAATTCTCTACAAGCAGTCCTTGCTGAAAGGGCTATCAAACCACTGGCCCAAGATAACAAAAATTCCAAGAATGGTCCCAAGGGACCAAGTAAATGCTCACCAGAAATGTATAACCATGCTTTCTTTAGGGAGCTGGAGTATTTTGTGTTGCTGGAAATCTTGTGACTTTGTATATATTTATAAATACCACAACTCATTTACCTGAAAATGACCACTGTAACTAAAAATAGGGGAAAAAAAGTTGAGGTTTTACCTGGGTGTTGTTCTTCAATGCAGACTTGCAAGTACATGAAGAGGAGTAATCCTGCTACGCCAAACACCAGCACTGACAGGAAGACCTGTTTGGGGTTCATGACCAGTTCAGAGGGTTGCATCTCTCCTTGCTTCTGAAGACCACATGGTTTGGTTTTCCCCAGAGCTTCAATCCTTCCTTTTTTTCTTAAGCGCTCATTCCACAAAGTAACCTAGAATTTTAAAAAATCCACACTGTAGCTTGCTGATGACATTTCTTCCCAAATATGGTGTAAATAGGCAGTATATAATCACTTCCCAGGTGGCTCAGTAGGAAAGAATCTGCCTGCAATGCAGGAGACCCAGGTTTAATTCCTGGGTTGGGAAGATCCCCTAGAGAAGGAAATGGCAACCCACTCCAGTATTCTTGCCTGGGAAATCCCATGGACAGAAGAGCCTGGCAGGCTACAGTCCATGGGGTCACAAAGAGTCAGACATGACTGAGCGACTAAAACGTTCACTTTCATGCAGTATATAACGGAGAATTTCCATGAACTTTAATAACACTCAGGAGAGACTACAGTTGATGTCCCTAGAATGGCAATTTTCTGTTTCGTCCTTTATCTTATCTAAGTAACGTGCTGTGCTGTGCTTACTCACTCAGTCGTGTCTGACTCTTTGTGACCCCACGGATTGCAGCCCACCAGGCTCCTCTGTCCATGGGGATTCTCCAGGCAAGAATACTAGAGGGAGTTGTCATTCCCTCCTCCAGGGGATCTTCCCAACTCAGGAATCAAACTAGGGTCTCTTGCATTGCAGGCGGATTCTTTACCAGCTGAGCTACCAGGGAAGTCCCAAGCAACGTGCTATTCTACAGTTAATAAGTAGCAGCCTAACATTTAATTAGGGGACACATACCAGACTTCAGGTTATCTTAAAATGTTTGTGAGGGGAAAGAAGACTCTCAGAATAGATTTTTGAAAAAGGGATTTTGAAGAACACATTCCTAGAATGAAGGGGGAAAACACCAGTTCATGTCTTAAAAACATATAAAATTCAAAAATGAAGGGTTCAATCATCATTTCTATTTTAAAAGTTAAGAGTCTCTGGATATCCCTGGTGGCTCAGTGGATAAGAATCTGTTTGTCAATTCAGGGGGCCCAGGTTCGATCCCTGGTCTGGGAAGATTCCACATGATTCGGAGCAACGAAGCCTATGAGCCGCAGCTACTGAAGCCCACCCACCCTAGAGTCCATGCCTGGAAACAAGAGAAGTCACCACAATGAGAAGCCAGCTCAATGCAATGAAGAGTTGCCTCCACTTGCTGCAACTAGAGAAAGCCAGCGCAAAGCAACAAAGACCTAGCACAGCCACAGATACATAAATAATAATTGCATTTCTTCCTATCCTTTTAAAAACAAAAAAAGTTAGAGTCTCTTATTTAAAAGGTACACTTAAAATCCCTCAAAAGGCAAAAAAGAATAAATATGAAAAGTTCAGAGTTCCATGGCCTCTCCCTCAATAACACAGGAATAGAGAAGTTTACTTCAGATTATAGAAATCTACCTCAGTGATAAAAGGTTACTTAAAGAAATATTGCAATGACATTATTTTAAGAACTATCACATTTAGTGGAATCTTAACTTTAGTTTTTCTTTTTTAAAGCTCCATCCACTTTTGAGAATTTGATGAAAATATAAATCCCCTTCTTGGAAAAATATAGACAGAGTCTTGTGTCAAATGTCAGTATGTTTACAGACCCTTAATGGAATTCAAGTTAAGAAGCCCTACTCCCTATGAACAGCCATACAAATGTGCCGTAGCTTGTATGGTGAGCTCAGGTAATTAGCACCCCATCTAATGAGGCCAAGGTCATGGCATTGTGTCTAAGGCTGGTCAAAGACCTTGGCTCTGCTCCTTGGCCACGTACCACATCTCCTCTTTGGATGAGCTGAATTAATGGTTTCTTAGCGTGAGGACATCACACACACTGCTGTGTCTAAAAATTCTCTTTCCTTTCTCTCCAAAGATGTCTCAAAAACTTCGGAAAGAATATTGATTTAGCCTTTTTAAGAGGCCTTTGGTGAGGTGCCAGGTAAAAGTTAAAATGTGCTGTGTCAGATTGCTAGGCTGCTGAAAGGATAATATTTAGCTATTCTTGGCAAATCAATTTTCATGCAGATGTTGGGCTTCAAAGGTAACCTTTGAGGTCAGAATTACACATGGATATGGCAGTAAAATTTCGTGATTAGGAAAAAAAAAAGAAATCCACTAAATAGGTAAACATGTTTATGTAAAACAACAAAAAGTGATATTATAAATACATGTTTCCCTTCATATTTTAATTATATGTGGAAGGGGCCAGAGTAAGAGCAATGATTGTCAGCACTACCAGAGGAGTCTTCTCCAATCCACTTCTCTAGTCCCTTGAGGAAGGGGCAATGTTTAATGTTTTCACATGTGCTTTTGAGGATTTCAAGCACTTTCTTGATTTTGGTCCTGGAAGAAGTTTTTAAATAAGTAGAATAACTCAGAGCATTATCTTACGGCTTACTTGGTGGGTGATATTCTGCTTTTATTGGCTTCTGAGGTAGCACTAGTGGTAAAGAATCCACCTGCCAAAGCAGAAGACCTAAAAGATGCGGGTTCCATCCCTGGGTCAAGAAGATCCCCTGGAGGAAGGCAGAGCAACCCACTCCAGTATTCTTGCCTGGAGAATCCCATGGATAGAGGAGTCCAGTGGGCTACAGTCCATAGGTTCGTAAAGACTCAGACAAAATTGGAGTGCCTGAGCACTAGCATTTACTCTGCTCTGATTCAAAGCTGAAATATTACGGGCTTTCCAAACATATGCAACAAATAGCAATTCCCAAGGGAGATCTGCAATTCGAGGTGTTCTAAGATCGAATCTCTCAAGGAAAACTCCAGCCCACATTATTCACTTGTCCAAATTTCAGCCTGGAAACTCGGGACACAGAGCTTGCAGTCTGTAATATGCACTTGTCCATATGTCAGCCTGGAAACTTGGGGCACAGAGCCAGTTTTCTCTTTTCTCCATGCTGCAGCTAAACAATGAACAGACATCATTCCCGAGTCCACAAGAAGATTCAGATAGGAGGAAACCAGTTACACCAAATCTACTACTAACAAAGAAATAGTTGTTTACAAGGAAAAGAAGAGACTTTTACAATCTGTCTACATAATTAAAACTTATCTCAGAAGAAAGAGGATAGAAGAGAGCTCATAAATCAGAACAGAGCCAAAGACCTGTGGGAAATAGTGGGTGTGAAAACCAAAAGAAGCATTCCTTGGGGGTTCACAGAGGAAAATTATTACCTACAATGCTGGAAAAAAAGATTAAGGATCTGCCCTTCCTTTCTTCAGGAGATGTTGCTATACTCTGACATACCCTCCTGGGTAAGAAGTCAGGAGAAAACCCATAATTGTTATGATGGCAGATGTGAGTAGAACTGAGTGATTAAAGCCACAAGGCAGAAAAGCAATCTGGTGGAAAACGGAGAGATACGTTTGATTTTCTCCCATCTCAGTCCATTAACCCAACACTGGCATTAGGAAATGACTCTCATTAAACAAAGGTGAGGCACTAGGAACAGCATATTGCTTTAAGCAAACCTGAAGGTCAGTTGTGATGGGAAAACACACACCTATTTGGACACCATGTATCTACCTCCATGCCTGCGGAAAAAGTGCAGACTACTGGAGATTGAAATTACTTGGAATAATGCTATTTTATGTACCAGCATTATTCAACATTTCCACGGTCAAAGGCTCCCTGTATTTTGTACAATCCTTCCTCTCCTCGCTCATAAGCATAGTACCTTGAGACTAACAGGTACCCAACAATGGACTGCACTGAATTGAATTTGTAGCTCCAACAACAAGACACAGATCGCTTTCTAGTTGTACTTGTAAATCCTTAGTTCTAAACTTCAAATGGAGAAACACAGACTATTAAAATACTGAAAGGGTCTCTGTGACACTGTTAAAAAAAAGTGCATATTTATTCTTACTTGCATATCCAGTGGATTTATCCTTAATCATTAGTAATGTTAGCCACTCAGTCGTGTCCAACTCTTGGCAACCCCTCGCACTATAGCTTGCCAGGCTCCTCTGTCCATGGAATTCTCCAGCCAAGAATACTGGAGTGGGATGCCATTTCCTACTCCAGGGGATCTTCCCAACCCAGGGATCAAACTCGGGTCTCCCGCACTGCAGGCCGATTCTTTACTATCTGAGCTACCAGGGAATCCCTAATAATTGCAAAGATATAAAAATAATTATTTCGCTCCAGTATTTCTTTTCCAACACTTTAGAAATTATTCTTTCCAATAACCAAGACTACCACCAGAAGCATTTTGGGATTTCAGTGTAGCAATTACTAGATAGAGGCAATTAATTTAAAAGGAAAATTGAGTTATCCAGTTTGGCGGAAGCCTATAGTATTAAGGAAGGAAGTTGAGTAAGGTCAATTTAGACCTTGTTAGAAGACTCCAGAGTCAGGGGACCACCTGTCTCTCCTCTCAGCCTCCACAGGACCTCACAGAATTGCTTCTTCCTCTCTCATAGCAGATTCCCTGTTCTCCATCTCTTTCCCACCCTGTAAGAAAACACAGACCATCAGGAACAAACTCCCTTAATTTACTACCTCGCCCACACAAAGTTCACTATCGCCTGGTTCCACCAATTTTTTGCCTCTGTCTCTGATGAACAAGTCCTCACTCCTGCCTCCATCGCTTCTGGGCTGCTGTGAAGTGCAGCTCCATTACTTGGAAGCCTGGGTTTCAGTTTGAACTTTCTTATCCGATGACTTGCCCCTCTGTAACCCCTCCAGCCATCGCCCCATTGCTATCATTCCCAGGCAAGCCTGAAGACAGAAAACTCTGTCCTGACTGCCTCAGGTGCCTACTTCCCAGGCTTCCTCCCCCCACAACTGCCCAGAGAGCTGGAGAGGGTGCCATGTAGCTCAGAAGCTGTGTAGGGATGGAAAAGTTATAATACCAGGGATTTCAGTTTTGCTTTGTCTTTTTGCTATTCCAGTTCCCTCTTCTATGCATTTCCTATTTATATTTCCTTCCCATTGTTCTTATTTTTTTTTTTTCTTATTGGATGGGAATTCTTCATCAGCTATACGAAAATCTTCCTGTCTGCAACTTCTTTCCTTCCTCCCTTCCATTGCTGGTGGTGTGATTATTTTATCATGCAGAAGTTTAAAATCAATTTTTTTCATTTTCCTTGCTGATTTATCAGCTAGGGTCTTGAAAGAACACACGTGATGTACTTGAAATCAAGACATTGGGGAACAGTTTACAAGGATGTGTTCAGGGTTTTGGGGAAACCAACAAGAGGAAGAGCAGTCCTCAAGGTCAAGGAGCAGCAATCACCCCTGGAAGTGAAGATAGGAAGTAGAGCCATTACTCCTGGAGCCTGGAGAGGGGCCGGGCGGGGAGCTGATGGGAGCTGTAGCCTGTTGGACAAGGACACGGACAACACAGTGTTGCCAGGTGTTAAGGGAACCAGAAGAAAAATTACCCCATCTGAAATTTCCTCCTGTCCTGAGACTTCATGTCGTTGACTCATCTGGCAAACCTGACCGATGGCTTGAGGACCAGACAGCTTTCTCTGGCGCACAGTACCCCAAAATTCCTAAACCTCAGCACAGGGACAGGGATGGCAGAGATGGACAGCATCCAGCTCAGTTTGTGATTTTTACAAATTTTCTAAGATAATATTCCTTCCCTTCAAATAACATGATTATTCTTTCATTTATTCTTTCAGGGGTTTTAAAGGTTTTACTCTTCATAATTGGAACCTTAATCCATTTGGAATGTGCTTTTGTGTATGCTGTAGGCTATTCACTTTACATGGCAACTGTCCAACTCTACTTCGAACCCGCATCTCTTGCATCTCCTGCACTGGTAGGCAGATTCTTACAACTAGCACCGTGCGGGAAGCCCTATTTACTGAGTAGTTTATTATTATTTTAAAACTTATTTATTTATTTTGGCCGTGCAGCACAGGATCTTAGTTCTCTGACCAGGGATTGAACCTGAACCCTTAGCAGCAAAAGCACAGGGTCTCATTCACTAGACCACCAGGGAATTCCCAGTAGTTTATTATTTTATTATTGATTTTTAATGCTAATTTTGTATATTTCAAGTTCCTATCCAGTAGTCATGTACGGATGTGAGAGCTGGACCATAAAGAAGGCTGAGCACTGAAGAACTGATGCTTATGAAATGTGGTGTTGGAGAAGACTTTTGAGAGTCCCTTGGACAGAAAGGAGCTCAAACCAGTCAAACCTAAAGGAAATCAACTCTGAATATTTATTGGAAGAACTGATGCTGAAGCTGAAACTCCAATACTTTGGCCACCTAGATGGGAAGAACTGACTCATTGGAAAAGACCCTGATGCTGGGAAAAGTGAAAGTGAAGTCGCTCAGTCGTGTCCGACTCTTTGCCACCCCACAGACTGACTATAGCCTACCAGGCTCCTCCATCCACCGGATTTTCCAGGCAAGAATACTGGAGTGGGTTGCCATTTCCTTCTCCAGGAGAGCTTCCCGACTCAGGGATTGAACCCAGGTCTCCCACACTGTAGGCAGATGCTTTACCGTCTGAGCCACCAGGGAAGTCGATGCTGGGAAAGATGGAAGGCAAAAGAAGGGGACAGCAGAGGATAAGATGACTAGGTTCATGTCCACCAGTTCAATGCACATGCATCTGAGGAAATTCCAGGAGACAGTGGAATACAGAGAAGCCTGGCATGCTACAGTCCATGGGGTCGCAAGGAGTCGTACATGACTTAGGGACTGAACAACAAAGTATGTTTGTGCAAACATATGGGCCTATATTTGAGGAATGGAAAATCAATCTGATTACTGATTTGATTTGTTAATGGCTATTTATTTATTCATTTCACTTTCTTTAGTTACCTTTAGAAAAGTATATTGCCTAGACAACTATCATTTCCTTTTAATGTCCAAATGGATAAGCACAGAGTTGTTCATACTATTTTCTAATGACTTTAAAGATGTCTTTCACAGCTGTAAATATAAGCCCCCTTTCATTCTCAGTACAGGATCTGTGCTTTCTTTTACTTTCTTTAGTCATTCTTGTTAGAGAGTTGTCTGTTATTTAAAAGTATATTGCAATGCCTCTTTATTGTTTTTTGTCTTCTATTTACTGATTTCTTCTCTTCATTTCTTTCTTCATTCTGCTTTTTTTCTTTAGGGATATCTGTTTTTTTTTCCCCCAAAGTTTTTGAATTGAAAACTAATTTATGTATGTCAGATCTTTTTCATAAAACACTTTATATAAGCTTACTAGCCTACTAATTTCCTCCAAAACTACTTCTGTGGCATATCACATGTTTTCACATGTAGTATTTTTAGTCACCCACTTTTAAATATATTGTAATTTAAGTTATCATAAACTGTTGTCTTTTATTTTTTAAATGGATTTTCTCCTTCCTCTTTAGTTTCCTAAAGTTATTAAGTCCTTTCTATTCTGCTTTCTTTGAATCTACAGATTTCCCTTTCTGTTTGGTAAGTAGTAATTTGAATTTTTATACAAAAATACCTTCTTAACAATAAATTTTTTTCTAATAAAGTTTACAGTGCTCATAGAACTTCAGCATGCTTTAAATATGTGTTGAACAATGTCTTCTCACCTTGGTCATACTTGAGCTTTTCTATTTAATTTCAATCATTTAAAATTATTATTAAATAATTAATTAAATTTACTAGTATGTTATAAATTTCTGTTTTTAGTGTTAATTAGCCAGCCAATGTCAGACTTCCCACCCACCAACTGTAAGATAATACATTTGTACTATTTAAGCCACTAAATTTGCTATGATTTTTTATAGCAGCAAAGAAAACTAATATAGTACATTACTATTAAAAGTAATTTTAAAGGAAGACAGTTTGTGAAATTACTATGAATGGGTAGCATAATACTGATTTTTTTTCAAATAGGTTTCACATGGTTTCTCAGACCTAGTGTTTCATGGTCTATTTCTGTAATAGCTCCATTGTTCAATGTGTTTTGTCGTATGGAACACAGAAACATATTCCTTCACTAGACACTAATTTGTAGGTGCCTCCTTATGCATTTTGTTGCTTTGATTTCCTGTGCAATTTATTTAACAGGTACCTTCTACTTTTAGCTATTGCAATTAAATTTTAATTACAATTAAGATCTTTAACAAGACAAGGCTTTGCCCTTATATTCTTTGTTTTAGAAGAAAAAGTTTTAAACTCATATTTTACATTCTTGTGTTCAGTGTAAAGTTCTTTGCTTTATTTTGGTTTTTGGTTTTGCAACAATAGTCTATTTCTAAAGACTGCATAAGACTAAAACCAAAGGCCCTTGTTTGTATAAAGAGGAGAAAAATAAAAATACCCATACAGATTATTATTGAATGGATTCTATCTCATTTCTCATTTTTACTTGTTCTCCCATTCTAAAGATGCCCAAGCATTAAATATGGACAATACAGAAATAGAGTTATACTACTTATATTTTACATTTCTTTAAGCACAGTCACAAGAACTTATAGCATATATTCATGTGTCAGTCAGGAATCACCAGGATCACATTCTGGAAACCAAAGGTAAACACAGCATCAAATTCTGTTTCATTAAAGGGTCCCATGAAGATAGAGGGAGTCCTTGAAAAGTTTCTGAGTCCTGGGAGAACAGAATGGCAATTTGAGTGGTCATTTCTAAGATGACTTGAAGGAGTTATTAAAAAGGGATTATGTCAGATGGGATAAGTGATAACTACAGATTGAATAAGGGGGTGGTCAGCAAGTCCAATGAAATGATTAAATTTTAGTTACCACAGTAGTTAATAAGGTAACCTAACAAGTGCTAAATAAAAGATGGCTTCCACAACCTCAGAATCTGTCAAAAGATAAATAGATAAAGAAGATGTGGTGTGTGTGTGTATGTACATATATACAAACATACAATGGGATAGGGGTATGTGTGTATATATACACACACACACAACGGGATAGGGGGCTTCGTGATAGGTCAGTTAGTAGAAGAATCCACCTGCAACAGCAGACCCCGGTTTGATTCCTGGGTTGGGAAGATCCGCTGGAGAAGGGATAGGCTACCCACTCCAGTATCCTTGGGCTTCCCTGGTGGCTCAGCTGGTAAAGAATCCACCTGCAATGTGGGAGACCTGGGATCAATCCCTGGGTTGGGAAGATCCCCTGGAGAAAGGAAAGGCTACTCACTCCAATATTCTGGCCTGGAGAAGTCCATGGACTGTATTATCCATGGGGTCGCAAAGAGTGGAACACAACTGAGCAACTTTCACTTAATGGGATAGGAATCATAAAAAAGAATTGAATATTTTTGCAGCAACATGGATGAATTTGGAGTGTATTATGTGAAGTGATATGTGGGAAAAAGACAAATGCTGTATATTATTTATATGTGAAATCTAAGAATTATAGCAAGCTAGTAAATATAACAAAAGAGAAGCTGACCCACAGATTCAGAGAGCAAACAAGTGGTTACGGTGGTGAAGGAAGAGAGGCAGTACAGGAGTGGGGAGTGGGAGGTACAAATTATTGGGTGTGTGATACTGTACAACATGGGGAATATAGCCAATATTTTGTAATTAGCTTTAAAATTGTATAAAAAAATAAAACAAGTTTTTAAAAAAAGATGGCAGGCACTCCACAGTTGGGATCAACCGTGGTGTAACCAATAGAAACGGATTACAGAACCCCTGGAGGCACTAGGGGAGAACCCTTCATTGCCTCTTCTGACTTTCGGTGGCTCCAGTCTCTGCTTCCAACCTCACATAGCTCTCTCCTTTGTTTTATGAGGCTATTTGTCATCGGGTCTGTTGCCAACCCCAAGATAATTTAGGATGACCTTAACTTGAGATCCTTAACTTAATGACATCAGCAACTCCCCCTTTTCCAGATATGGTTACAGGTTCTGGGAGTTAGAATGTGTCTGTATCTTTTTTAGGGTCACCATCCAACTCACTGAACCAGGCTTTGCCGGGCCACAGTGACTGTTTTGGAGGCGATTTAATCAGAATCAAACTCAGAGCTTTGCATGGATGGTCACGAGATGCAATGTTTTCTTTTGCAGTGAATGGGAATGAGAAAGCATATAGTTCCTGCTCTTGTCGGAAGCCTTCTGGCAGCCCTGATGGAAGCCAGCCTGTAAGACAAGGCAGCAGAGAGGAAGGCAAAGCGAGAAACCTGTAGAGAAACAGAGGAACAGCTCCGCCTGGACCCCAAAGGGACACACTCTGCCTCCGAATTTATAAATTAGAAGAGCCAATAATGTTCCCTTATTTTACAATGTATTACAAAGCAATTCTAAGACCAGTGAGAGAATTGAGGAATAAGCTATATGTTGAGTGTAGCAATTTCAGCAAGATAATAGGAAATAAATGAAAATAATAGTGCTAGCATTTATTGAACAGTTAGACATTCCAGGCTCTATTCTGAGCATTTTATATTGATCATTTAATTTAATTCTCACAATAACTCTATTATCTCCCCAGTCAGGAAATGTGCAGGACTGGCTCATGTAACCACATGGCGTGATGCAGAGTTCAGTGGGAGGTGAGGCGAGAGGCGGAAGTGGAGACAGACCACAGAGGCCCTCGGAGTCAACCTAGGGGGACAACATTTGCTCTGTGGACACCAGGGGACCGAGGGCAGGTGTGAAGAAAGTGGAAGGATCAGGTCTGCACTGTAGGAGGATCACTGGAAAGCAGGCAGGATGGAAGGTCAGGAAGACCACAACTGTTCAGGAAGAGGACAGCTGCTGGCCGGGGATCCCCAGGGCAGGGATTGGACTAGATTTTATTCCAATCCTGAAATCCTTCTGTCCTCCAATTCATACACATCCTCTAGTCTTTCATTACTGGAGGCAGTTTATCACAGTAGCTAAGTAAGAAGATTCCGAAGCCTGATTGCTGGGTTCAAATCTCTGCTTGATGACTTACTAGTTTGGTCCCTCAGCTTATTATGTAAGTGATAAGCCGAAATGCCTATATGCCTCAGTCTCCTCACTCCTAAATTGGGAGAATAAAATTATTTATCATGTGAGGTTAATGATCTGAAATGCTGATATGTAAGAGATATTTAGCTGGAGGAGGAAATGGCAATCCACTCCAGTCTTCTTGCCTGGAAAATCCCACAGATAGAAGAGCCTGGAGGACTACAATCCATGGGGTTGCAAGGAGCCAGATATGACTGAGCACATAGGCATGCAAGAGATATTTAGAAGAATACCTAGCCCACAGAGGTTGTCTACAATATTAAAATGTTAATATCTTTATATTCCAGGTATCTGGCACAGGGGCAGCTACATTGTAGTTAATAAATATTTTTTGAAAGATAGGGTATTTTTACTTCAAAGGCAGTGTGTTTTTCCTGTTAGAAAGGTTTATTCTTTCAATTCAAGAAAATTCAAACCAATCAATAAACATCCATTAGCTAGAATGGGCTCAGGCTGGATGTTAGACACTGTATGCAAAGCCAAACAGAGTAAGATTTAACCTCTGCTCCTCATCATGGAACATTTGAACCTAAGCTCTTCACAACTTGTACAAGTTGGTTTTAGTAGAGCCTTCTAGAACATAACAAATCTGTTCTCTCCTTTATGTGACAGACTTTCCAATTATTGAAAACAATTATCCTGTCTACGCTTAATCGTTTTTACTCTAAGATAAACAATAAATATGCACAATTCCTTCAGCCATTCCTTATGGGACATGGTTTAGGAGTAGTCAATCAATTTAATCATCCTCCTCCAGACACATTCATGTTTGTTAATGCTTTTCTTTAAATGCAGGGCTCAGAAGTAGATATAATAATCCAAGCGTGATTGAATGGATGGGTGATGTTATGAGAATCAGCACCATAAAAATAATGGCTACACTTGAGAACATTCACAGATACAATGGGAGAATAAAACAGGTTACAGGTTAGAGTCTTAGAGATTCCCTTCAGTTCAAACAGCAGGATAACAGAAAGACTTTGTTTAAAAAAATTTGAAGGAAAGGATTATGAAGTAGGAAACATGTCATAAAGAACATGCAATTAAGAAACTAAGACAGGATATTACTACATGGAGACTGTAAACAAAACATTTGTTTAATAAACAAACAGAAAGCAAGGATTTAAGAAATGTAGGCACAAAAGTTAATCTATGAAACATGTCACCCCCCAAAGTGGAAACAGCGATCAGAAAAGATGACTACACCAATGTGAAGTTATTGAGAGAAGATCAAATAGGACCAAAGGATTTGGGGGAGAGGAACTGGAATATAAAAAAACGTTTTTATTCCAACCATGAGTTTGAAGTGTTGGAAGAGAAAAAGGATATGTGCTTTATTGCAGTGCACAGTAGGAAGAAATAGTTCTTACATATACAAGTGTTATTCATATACCCATGAATCTTAAATAATAATGTGGTACTTTGGGTGCTACGCATTTGTTTTCTGTTTCAATGATAGCAAGACCTGAGTTTTCACAAAGGTCATATCTGATTCTTTCCGATCCCGTGAACTATAGCCTGCCAGGCTCCTCTATCCATGGGACTGTCCAGGCACGAATCCTCGCCATTCCCTCCTCCAGGGGATCCTCCCAACCCAGAGATGGAACCTGCGTCTCTTATGTCTCCTGCATTGGCAGGCAGGTTCTTTACTACTACCGCCACTTGGGAAGCTGGACTTAACTTCTCAATGATGGCAGGACCTGAGTTTTTCATATCAACTAAAGGAAGAAGTTGCTTTTCAGGGAGATAGACCAATATATAAAATATTGGTAGATAGACCAATATAAAAATATTACAAAATCTAGTGAGTTTGGTGGGGCACTATAGCTGAAAAAAGGGACATGATTCAAAACTAGGATAATGTAGACATGAGTGACTGAGAAAGAGAGCCAGAGAATTTTAAAAAGCTTCATAGCAATATATTTACTTCCAAATGACCTCAAAAGACAAATGAAACCCAGCATGTAATTAACTATTATGTAGATATAATATTGACATTGTAGATAAATAAATAAAATCATAGAAAAACAATTCATGATACCTTTGTAAGTGAAAAGGGCAGGTTATAAAACTGCTGGAACATACAGTTTGCTAAATATTGCAATTCCATCCCTCTTGTCAAACAGTAGGACTGCTTTCTGCCTTCCTTATGATTGGTGGGGGTTTTGCCACTAGTGCGAAAAAACCCAATAACAGACAAGCAAGAACAATCCTAGGGCACTGAGGAGGGAACAGGTGGAGGAGTGCCTATCAGTCCAGTGGTTTGGGCACTGCGCGCTCACTGCCAAGGGCCTAGGTTCAATCTCTGGCTGGGAAAGTAAGATCCCACAAACCCTGTGGAACAGCTCAACAAAAGGCAATGGGCAACAGCATGTTAGGAAGTCATTTTTATCTTTCCACTTCTTCTGCGTAAGCAGGATTCCAATTATAATACTGGCTACAATATAAAACAGAATGGATCAAATTGGTATTGAAATATTACTTTTACAATAGCAATCTCCGTACTTAATTATGTCCAACACTGAAGACTACTTCTAGTATGACAAAATCCTGCAACAAAAACTCAGACAAATAGTTTAGCATTGCTTTATAGTCTACAAACTGTCTTGATATATTTTCAAATGAGTAATTTTATGATGAGACCATAAAACATAGATTGTCTTATTATTACTATTGTTACTAGCTGTTACCTGGATAAAACCTTTTCTCTGTTATCACCTATATATTACATTATTTCTAAATTCCCTTCTCTGCTCATCCCAGTAATAATAAAGCCCTTGTAAGAGTATAATAGAGTATCCTGCTTCCTTACACTGGATATGTTGGGTAGTTATTTTTATAAATAATTAGCTAGACAGTCAATAACTATTTGGAAGATTGACTTTTCCCCTTCACTATACATTATCTAGACATCTGGTATGCTGCCATTCTATAATGTCTCTTACAGAAAGGATAATATTGCTTTCCATAAAACAGCAAAATTCTAGGGCTAACATAATCCTCTATAAAACACTAGAAATATGTGTATATTCTAAAATGAATATAATTTTTTTCTTATGGATCGCAAAGTTTGTGAGCCAAGCACTCAAGGCTGGCTTCAAGCAATCTCATGCAAATATTTATTAAATTTTACTATGTGCACCCTCACTTTGCTCTTGTTTCACATTCCAGCCCATCTGTGCTTTGCCTGCAACCATTTACCAGAGAAACAACATGAAGTAAAATAGCAAAGGTGCTTATCTACAAATCTTGGTTTAAAAATGAGAAATAAATTAAACTTGCAAAAACATCTACTGACAAAAATCATAGAGTAAGCTCTTAAGGCATCTCCAAAGAACACACCACAAAACAGTGCTCACATGAAAATATCAAAGTGACTGCCATAAGGTAGTTATTGAAATATGTATAGTTAAATTGAGAAGCCTGAAATGATGCCAACAAAGCAAAGTAGGAATAATATATAACTCTGAAGATTAGCATCCCATAAAAAAGGCAAGAAATATAACAAAATATGTTAAAAAAATAAAGAGTTGTGAGACTGAAGGGTATTACAAAATTATGACTAATTAGTGATGCTTTTGGGCTTCCTAGGTGGCACTAGTGGTAAAGAACCCACCTGCCAATGTAGGAGACACAGGGGACACAGGTTCGATCCCTGGGTCAGAAAGATCTCCTGGAAGAGGACATGGCAATTCACTCCAGTATTCTTGCCTTGAGAATCCCATGGACAAAAGAGCCTGGACGGCTACAGTCCATGGTTTGCAAAGTATGGGACACAGCTGAAGTGACTTAGCATGCACGCATGCAGTGATGATTTTAATGCTATTATTGTACTCGTTAATTTAAATTAATTTAGTTAACTAAGCAATGAAGAGGATGTCTAGTTAAATCTAGTAAAGGGACAGATTAAATGCATGTATTCCTTCCTCAAACTCCTATAAAATGAAACTGAAGAAGATAGAGGGGGGCGGGGGAAACTTGCAAAGACATAAGGAAAGAAATGATTACTAGAAAAGAGAATAATAAAATTGTAGAAGATAAAATGCAGGCAGAAGACTGATAACCAACTTAAAAGGCCATGAATGCTGAAATCAAATTGTTCCCATAGAGACCAACAAGAAGCAAGATGCTGTGTGCTGCAAGTCCAGGAAAAGTGAACTAGGTTCCCCAGAAGAGGAAAGGCAATGGTTAACCAGACGAGAAGCAGGGCAAAGAACAGGAAAATACGAAACAAACACAATTGAAAAGAACTATAATTTACATCTTTAGAGAGATAAAAATTGGTTCCATCAAATGGCACAGGACCCTATATTTAATAAAGAAAGTAAAGGAAATCAGAGAGCAAACAAAAAAGCTCTTGCAAATGAAAAACATAACCAAACTGAAAACTCAACATACAGGTTAGAAGATACATTAAGATGACTTCTCGGAAGGACAAAAAGATGGAAAACTGAACATGAAAAAAAAGTCAAGAAATAGAATTAATCTAAGAGATTCAAAATCTTAATAACAAAAGAGCTCCAGGCAGCAAGAACTGAGAAAAGGATCAATTGTGATAAAATTCAAGAAAACTTCAGGGACATGAGTTTCTAGATATAAAGGGATTACTGAGTATTTAACACAATGAATATGAAATAAACACACCAAGGGATGCTGTATAGACAATTGAGAACATTAAGAATCAAGAAAAGATTCCATGGGTTACCAGAGAGAAACAAATGAATGGATCACAACCAGATCAAATCTAGAGGGTCAAGAATTAGGATAACATCAGACTTGTCAATAGCAACTGTAAGAATAAGGCAAAGGAGCAAGAATGCCCTCAAAATTCCCAAGGAAAATTATTTTCACTTAAAATTGTATTAAATGCTACCAAATTCTATCAAAGTCTCAGTCAAAGGTGTGGTTAAAAGAAAACATTTTCGGGTAAGTTTTCAAAAAATTTACTTCCTAACGGGCCACAAGGGAGAAGGTAATGGCAACCCACTCCAGTACTCTCGCCTGGAAAATCCCATGGACGGAGGAGCCTGGTGGGCTGCAGTCCATGGGGTCTTTAAGAGTCGGACACGACTGAGCGACTTCACTTTCACTTTTCCTGTCATGCATTGGAGAAGGAAATGGCAACCCACTCCAATGTTCTTGCCTGGAGAATCCCAGGGATGGAGGAGCCTGGTGGGCTGCCGTCTATGGGGTCGCACAGAGTCGGACACGACTGAAGCGACTCAGCAGCAGCAGCAGGAGCAACAGGCTACAAGAGGATCTGGCAAAGCAAGGGAATAAAACAAGAGGAAGAAATAAGATACAGGCAACAGGAGACCCAGAGAAGGAGAGGGATGATGTAAGAGAAATTTCTGGTCAGTAATGAAAAGATGAAAACTGTGTGCGGGTTTTTTTTTTTTTTTTGATGGTGAGCAGTTCAAACTGGAGCAGGACAGAGGCATGGATTGTAAACTAGCTAATCTGTCTGACCATCTTGACAGAGTATTTAGACAATGATGAAGAGTTTGCTTGAATCAGAGATAAACATTTAGGACATTAAGCAAATGAAAGAGTAAGATACTGTTAGGACTTCCCTGGTGGTTCAGTGACTAGGACTTAGTGCTCCCAATCCCTGGTCAGGGAACTATTAATAAATCCCACATGCTGCATCTGGGAGTTCTCATGCCTCAAGTAAGACCTGGCATAGCCAAACAAATTAAAACAACAAAAAGATACCATTAATTTCAGGAACATAAAAAAATACAGGAAAGGAAAAATAGATAAAACTGCATAGTTAACACTGCAGGTAATGACATGGTCCTGACAACAAAAACAGAGTATGTATCTAAACAAAATGCGATCTCTGTTGGGAGGACAGAAGGGTTTGAAGGACAAGTATGATTATATGTGGCAAGAGGAGAAAGGAGAAAGGACTAAATTCTCTTCTATCATGGTAGAAAGTCAATAGGTAAAGCCGAAAACTAAAACTTCAAGTTCTAGAATGTGGATATTGTTTTAGAGACAATTTAGAGCAGTAAACACCCCCCGAATATGAAAGTTCACCCAAACCATAACAGGTAGAGCCAGAATACAAAAACAAACTCAGGTTTTTCTGTCCTCAAATTACTTGATTTCCACTAAACTTAAGTGAGAAAGTGGAAGTGTTAGTTCCTTAGTCATCTCCTACTCTTCGCGACTCCATGGACTGCAGCCTACCAAGCTTCTCTGTCCATGGGATTTCCCAGACAAGAATACTGGAGCAGGTTGCCATTTCCTTCTCCAGGAGCTCTTCCTGACACAGGGATCAAACCCATGTCTCCTGCATAGCAGGCAGATTTGTTACCTTTTGAGCCCAGGGAAACTTAAGTGTACCCTTCAAAGAAAACTTACTGAGTGATGCCAAAATTATAAAACATTAAAATTTCCTCAAAATAAGCTGGTTTACTTTTTTATGAGTTACCAAAAGTCAGAGCTGACTAAATAAACTGAAAACCTAAGTAAGATGTAAGGAGCTACTTGTCTTGAGACATCATTCCATTTTTCAGCACTAGGAAATACTTTTACATTATTTATCCACATATCTTAGGAACTCACAAATGGGGACATCAACACAGAAATATTCTGTTAACTGATCATTCAAGCAAGCACGGAGAACTTCCTTTCCTAGGGTTACAAGTTATTCCTGCCATTGCAAAACACATCCTCTGAGTTCCAGACCTCGTCATGACATGATCTGTTAATGATTCTGAAAGGTCTCATATCTCTGGCTTCTATGGTGATCTCTGATTGTTCAACCTTTAATGACCTCGCCCACTTCCCTTTTTCTTTCTTTGGAGTTCTAGTCTCTTTTCTCTTCTCCATCCCCCATGAAATGATCAAGTTTCTGCAAAGATGAAAGCTTAATCCATGTTTCTAGTTCTAATAACTCACCTGTTCTCATCCCTTTTTCTAAATACTGACTGTACATTGTCCTATTTCTTACAGTTTCAAGAGGCCCAAATTTCTTATTGGGCCTGAACAACAATTGACCCCTGAACAACACAGATTTGAAATGCACAGGTCCATTTGCACACAGGTTTTTTTTTTTTTTTAAAGTAAATGTAGTACATGTATTTTCATTCTATAGATCTTAATTAATAAAGTTCAGGGGACTATTTGTGTTTGATTAAAGATCACAACATGTGGAATCAGAAAAAGTAGGATTTGAGTCCTGATTCTGCCCATATGGTTTCAGCTTCCTGCCCTTGGGTGAGTCATTTATCAATTCCTTTATTTTTGAGGCTTAGATAGCAGTATACAGATTTTTGACATGCAAGGGTCAGCACTCCTAATCTTCATGTTGTTGTTCAAGGGTCAAGTGTAATAAGTAAAAAGGCCCTTTCTGATCTACCTCTTGACCACTGTTTTAATCACTCCTAACTTTGAAGCCCGTGGTGACTCAAACAGTAAAGGATCTGCCTGCAATACAGGAGGCCCAGGTTCTACCCTTGGGTCTGGAAGAGCTCCTGGAGAAGGGAATGGCAACCCACTCCAGTATTCCTGCCTCGGAAATCCCATGGACAGAGGAGCCTGGCAGGCTACGGTCCGTGGGGCTGCAGAGACTCGTACACGCTGAGCAACTGAATACTTTCACACCTCTACCCAAACTCTACTCTCAAGGTGCAGGCTAAACGATTTAAGTTTGTAAGAACTAACTGTATTCCCTTTTGTCCCTGGACACAGGAACATTCTCTTCTTTCTCTTTCAGACTCTCACCAACCTCAAGCTGGTCTCTGTTCTTTAGGACTCAACTTTAAAGTGAAACTCATGGTACTCTCACGCCAAATACACTGCCTTAGACACAGTGAATGGGGTATATATGTTGCATAAATGAATACAAGGACTTCTGGATAAATAACTTATCTCCAGATAATTTCTTCAATTCAGTGGAAATAATGCTGCCTCAGTCTTTCTTAAATATTGCTTATTCAATGTTTTCCTTTGCTTAAAATATACACACTAGTATATATGAAATACATAACCAACAAGGACTTACTATTTGGCACAGGGAACTATGCTCAATACTGTGTAATAATCTATCTTGGAAAATCTACTTACTAGGCTCTACTTAAGTTGGTAAACATAATTTTGCAACCTCATGTTCTGTTGCTCCCCAATGTAAAGCCTTCTGTCTACTGATTCCTGAGCACTCCACACTCATCTCTACATCCATCAATTTGTTTTCACTCTTTATTCCATTTTTCATAGGACTTTTTCCCATTTTGACTTTCTATCCTACAAAGCCATTTTTTCCCATAACAGCTTCTTTGAATCATTCTAGCCCATATTAATGGTAATAGCAACACTTTAGTCATTCATGAAATATATTTTGATGATTTGTTATTTGACAGGCACTGTGTAGATACTGGGACACAAAAGTAAGCCAAGAGAGAGCAAGAAAAATAAACATTGGATTTAGAAGTGTGACAAGTATTAAAAGCAAGAGTCAATTCATTGAATACAGGACCAACAGATCTCCTTTACACATGTTGGTCAGAGAAGGCATCTTTGACGGGGTGATGTTTAAGCAGATCTGAAGTACAAGAAGGACATCAGTTCAGTTCAGTTGCTCAGTCCTGTCCAACTTTTTGTGATCCCATGGACTGCAGCACACCAGGCCTCCCTGTCCATCACCAACTCCCGGAGTTTACTCAAACTCATGTCCATTGAGTCGGTGATGCCATCCAACCATCTCACCCTCTGTCATCCCCTTCTCCTCCCACCTTCAATCTTTCCCAGCATCAGGGTCTTTTTAAATGAGTCAGTTCTTTGCATCAGGTCAAAGTATTAGAGTTTCAGCTTCAGCATCAGTCCTTCCAATGAATATTCAGGACTGATTTCCTTTAAGATGGACTGGTTGGATCTCCTTTCAGTCCAAAACATGGTCCACTGAGAAGGGAATGGCAAACCACTTCAGTATTCTTGCCTTGAGAACCCCATGAACAGTACAAAAAGGCAAAAATAGAAGACACTGAAAGATGAACTCCCCAGGTTGGTAGGTGCCCAATATGCTACAGGAGATCAGTGGAGAAATAACTCCAGAAAGAACAAAGAGACAGAGCCAAAGCAAAAACAACACCCAGTGGTGGATGTGACTGGTGATGGAAGCAAGGTCCGATGCTGTAAAGAGCAATATTGCATAGGAACCTGGAATGTTAGGTCCATGAAACAAGGCAAATTGGAAGTGGTCAAACAGAAGATAGCAAGAGTGAACATCAACATTTTAGGAATCGGCGAACTAAAATGGACTAGAATGGGTGAATTTAACTCACTCAGTAGTAGATGACCATCATATCTACTACTCTGGGCAAGAATCCCTTAGAAGAAATGGAGTAGCCATCATAGTCAACAAAAGAGTCTGAAATGCAGTACTTGGATGCAATCTCAAAAACAAGAGAATGATCTTTGTTCGTTCCCAAGGCAGACCATTTAATATCATGGTAATCCAAGTCTATGCCCCGATCAGTAATGCTGAAGAAGCTGAAGCTGAATGGTTCTATGAAGACCTACAAGACTTTCTAGAACTAACAACCCCAAAAGATGTCCTTTTCATTATAGGGGACTGGAATGCAAAAGTAGGAAGTTAAGAAATATCTGGAGTAACAGGCAAATTTGGCCTTGGAGTACAGAATGTAGCAGGGCAAAGGCTAATAGAGTTTTGCCAAGAGAACGCACTGGTCATAGCAAACACCCTCTTCCAACAACAAGGACACAGTCGTGTGCAAAGATGTGGTGGTAAATGGAGAGAATTCTCCATAGGGTGACTCACATGTGAAAACATTCTGAAAGAGAAGAGGACTTACCATATCCTGGGAACTAAAAGAAGACAGCATGGCTCGAGCTTGATGAATAAAAGGAAAAGGAAAAGCAGTTTAAGATGAGCTTAGAAAGATAGGTAAGGTCCTACCCAGTTCATAAGGGCAATTCTAAAAAGCAACAGATAATGATAGACTATTTATAATCAGAGGAGAGAAAAGATTAGATCTATGTCTTAAGATCACTTTTGCCGCTATATGAGTAATGAACTGAGAGATTAATCAGCCAGGAAGGGGGCTGTTGTAGTCTACAAATATGGATAATGATGACTTGGATTACGATAACAGCAGTAGAGATAGAAAGAAATAGAAAAACTTCAAATTAACTTTTGAGGTGACACTTGTGATAGGGGAAATCTTCAAAGAAGATCAAGAGCTCAGATTCGATCATGTTGAATTTTAGGTATTTATGATAAAACCAAGCCAAGGTACTAGATAGGAAATTAAATATGCAGGTCATGATTTCTGGGCAGATCAGTTTCTAAGATGGGTCTCGTTCTGCATAATCCCCTCCTCTTGAGTGCGAATAAGACCGGCAATTTGATTTTAATTAATAGCATATGAAAAAGGTAACAAACATTGCAGAATTAATGTCCTTAATCAACTGTGTTTGAGTTAATTAAACAAGAGATTACTTCAGCCAAGAGAAAGAAGGAAATCCTGCCATTTGCTATAATGTAGATGAACTTGGAGGATATCATGCTAAGTGAAATAAGCCAGACGGAGAAAGTCAAATACTGGATGATCTCACTTACAGGTGGAATCTAGAGAGAGAGAGAGAGGATGAGAATGAGAATAGAATGGTGTCTACCAATGGCTAGGGAGCTGGAGAAATGAAGAGCTGCTGATCACACTTGTAAGATGAATAAAGCATGGTGACTATAATTAATAATATTGTATTGTTTACTTGAAATTTACAAACATAGTATGTCTTAGTAGTCTCACCACACACACACACAAATTAACTATGTGAGATCATGTATATGCAAATTAATGTGATTATGGTAACCATCTCACAACAGGTATCTCAAATCATCTGTTGTACACAAAGAAAAAGCTAACAAAAATAAAAGCATCCTAGGTGGGCCTGACTTGATCAGGTGATCTCCTTAAAAGAGGGTTCAGAACTTCTGTAAAGTTAGAGATAGATACTCCCCTACTCACCCTGAAGCAGCAAAAAGCTAGCTGTGAATTTCCTTTGGAGAGGGATGGTCTCTTGGAGCTGAAGCTCTCAGACCAATTGCTGTAATGAACAGAATTTTGTCCATAAACTCAATGGGCCTGAAAGAAAACCTCAGGCTTCAGATGAAAAACATGGCAGACTGCAGCCTTGTGGAATCTTAAGCAGAGGATTCAGTTAGGCTGTTCCTAACTTCACAACAAGGAAAGTTATCAGAGATAGACAGCAATCTTAGATAATAATAAAGGGGTCAGTTATCTAAGAAGACATAATTCTTAATGTGTATGTCTGATGGAATTACAAGGAAAAAGAGATGAATCCATTTTATAGTTGGAGACCTTAATACTCCTCTATTAGAAATGGACAGATCCAGCAGGCAGGAAATTAGTAGACACAGTTGAACTCTAGGCTTCCCTTGTGTCTCAGCTGGTAAAGAATCTGCCTGCAATGCCAGAGACCTGGGTTCAATGCCTGGGTTGGGAAGATCCCCTTGAGAAGGGAAAGGCTACCCACTACAGTATTCTGGCCGGGAGAATTCCATGGACCATATAGTCCATGGGGTCGCAAAGAGTCGGACACTACTGAGCGACTTTTACTCACTCACTCACTCACTCAGTTGAACTCTATAATAACATCAGGCAACTGGATATAATGGACTTCTACACTATTTTATCTAACAGTGACAAAAATACAGTCTTCTCAAACTCACACAAAACATTCACCAAGATAGACTACATTCCAGGCTATAAAACAGGCATTAAAAAGTTTAAAAGCCTAGAAATCATAAAATAAAATATCTGCTCTCAGACCAGAATAGAATTAAATTAGAAATCAATAACAGAAAGATACATGGAAAAATCCTGAAATAATTGGAGATTAAATGTCACACCTCTAAATAAAATAAATCTTGAGTAATTTAAAAACATTTTGAATTAAAAGTGAAAACATAACACCAAAATTTATGAGGGGAATTTATAGCATTTAATGCATATTTTATCTAAAATCAATTGTTTAAACTCCTGCCTTAGGAAACTAGAAAAATAACATAATTTCCAAAGTAAGCAGAAAAGAAATAATAAAAAGTAAGAATGGAAATCACTGCAATGGAAAAACAAGAAATCAGCAGAGTATCAGCAAAATAACAGCTGTTTCTTTGAAAAGACCAATAAAATCAGTAATCTCTAGCCAGACTAAGACAAAAAGGAAGAGGATACACATTGCTATTATTAGAAATGAAAGAATGGACATCAGTACCTATCCCATGGAAATTCCAAGGATAATAAAGGAATTTTAGGAGCAACTATATGTCTACAAATTTGATAATTTAGATGAAATAGGCCAATTCCTTGAGAAATACAATCTGCCAAAATTCACACAAGACATGACAATGTGAATAGGTTAGGTATACATCCACCAAAGAAATTGTATCAATAATTAGTAACCTTACAAAACAGAAAGTATCAGGTTCAGATGGGTTCACTGGTGAATTCGACCAAACATTAAAGGAAGAAATCATACCAATTCTCTACATTTTCTTTCAAAAGATAGAAGCAGAGGGAACAATCTCTAACTCAGCCATTGAAGCTAGTACTATACTAATACCAAACAAAGCCAGTATAAAATAAAAATTACAGAACAATATCTCTCATGAATGTAGATGTAAAAATATTCAATAAAATATTAGCAAATCAAATCCAACAATGTATAAAATGAATTATCAATATATTTCAAGACAAGTGGATTTATCACGTGCATGCAAGGCTGATTCAACATTCAAAACTCAATTAATGTAACCCATCACATAAACAGATGAAAAAAGAAATATCACACGAGCATATCTACAGAAGCAGAAAAAGCACCTGACAAGCTCCAACACTCATTCATGATAAAAACTATCAGTAAACCAGGAATAAAGAACTTCCCCAACTTGATAAAGAAAGATACAGAAGACCTATGGCTAACATGAATGAGAAACCTGGTGCTTTCTCAGTAAGATCAGGAACAAGGCAAGGATGTCTCTTCTCACCACTGCATTTCAACATCATCCTGAAAGTTCTGATTAATGCAGAAAAATAAGAAAAGGACATAAATGGTATACAAATTAGGAAGGAAGAAATAAAATCATTATTGCTTACAGATGACATGATTGTGTATGCAGAAAATCTGAAAGAACTGCCAAAAAAACTCGTGGAACTAATAAGTGATTATAGCAAGGTCACTGGATACAAGATTATTTGTAAAAGTCAACTGCTTGACTATATATCAGCAATGAAAAAGTAGAATTTGAAATTAAAAATCGGAATACAGTTCATATTCGTTCATGCAATCACATCTGACTCCTTGTGACCCCATGGACTGTAGCCTGCCAGGCTCCTCTGTCCATTGGATTGTCCTGGCAAGAATCTGGAGTGGGGTGCTGTTTCTCCTCCAGGGGATCTTCCTGATCCAGGGATAAAACTCACATCTCTTATGGCTTCTGCACTGGCAGACGGATTCTTTACCACTAGCACCACCTGGGAAGCCCACAGTTTGTATTTTCTATTGTTGTTATTCAGTCGCTAAGTCTTATCTGACTCTCTGCGTCCCCGTGGACTATAGCATGCTAGGTTTCCCTGTCCTTGACTAGTGATCTCCTGGAATTTGCTCAAATTTATGTCCATTGAGTTAGTGAGCACTCCTCAGTTAAACACTTCAGACACAAATCTAACAAAAGATATCCAAAATACATATGAAGAAAACTGCAAAATTCTGATGAAAGAAAACAAAGAACTATATAGATGGAGAGATATTCCATGTTCATAGATAGGAAGACTCAACATTCCTAAGATGTCAGTTCTTCCCAACATGTCTATAGATTAATGCAATCCCAATGAAAATCCCAGCAAGTTATTTTATTGTGGATATCAACAAACTGATTCTAAAGTTTATATGAAGAGGCAAAAGATCCAGAATAATAAACATAATACTGAAGGAGAAAAAGAAAGCTGGACAACTGTGACATTACCCAACTTTAAGACTTAATATAAAGATACAGTAATCGAGACAGTGTGGTATTGGTGAAAAAAATAGAAAAATTGGTCAAAAGAATAAAATAGAAAGATATTTTATTATCTGGAATAATATTTCCAGATATCTATTTCTGGAATCCCAGAAACAGATTCCCAGAAATATAGTCAACTGGAACAAGTATGGTGTGAGAGGGTATTTTAGACAAGACACACAATGGAACTGCAGTCTGCCCACTCCACCAGCTCTTGCCATTCCACATCGCTGGCCCTCTTGAAACATGAAAAGCAAACTAGAAAATGACTTGTGGACTACAGACATCAGAAGTGGGCAAGGGCAAACAGAGTGAGGAATGAGAATCAGGCAAACAAAAATTCAGGAAGTATAGTATACATGAGTCCCCTAGAATAAACTCCTTGATAATGAAATCTAGCAATCCACAAGATAGATCAAAATAACTCAGAAAAGGAAACAGCCATGAAAGGACTGATTCTGAGCACTGATTCATTCAATTTAAATATGAAAATATGAAATAACTGCATGAGAATAAAAATGTAACAAAAAGTCTTAAATGAGGGAAGGGAACTGGAAGGATCCTTCATTGTAATTTTATTTTGTGAACATACAGTAAAACTGATGGAGGGGTATACAGTTCCATGAAGTGTTATAAATGTACAAGGTTCATAAAAAGAATGCATCTCTTCTATATTTTATTTTACTGCTAAAGTACTTTTTCTAAGCAGCTGAGTAGATACCACAAAGCAAGCAATCAGGGATTCCAATACAAAACGCCAAGAAGACTTCTCAGGTAATGATTAGGTATTTATCTATTTCTGATAACTGTGATTTTGAGTGTAGTTTAGCACACCACTGGTGACAGGTTATAGAGCTCTACTTTGCTATTTTCTCTGTGATTGCAATGTTTGGAATACATACAAATAGAACACCACCATTCTTCATTGTCTGTTACACTGATCCTTTCTGAGACTTTGGGTAAAATGACCTATTAAGCATCATGAATGAAAAATAGTTACATACTTGGGCAAGAGTTCCGCATTCTGTGTGCAGGGAGTTCAATACGCTTATAATATCTAGAATTACTCCCCCAAGGCACGATCTCTCACGTGGATTTATTATCAAAAGGTTCTATTTGTGCAAATTCTTATTATCATATGTGTATATTCAATAAACTCAGAGTACAAATAGCTTCCAGCTAATAATTACCTAACAAATTGTTCACATAGCTGTTTGCTTTTAAAGCCAAATTCTACATGGAAGTTTGCTTCTCTTATTGCTGTAAATTCAAACAACTTTTAACTTACATTGTTCATGGTATTAGAACTTTTTAAAAATATGAAATAACATATATTAATAGTTTAATGAGATCACAAAATTCAGTTACACTCAGCCCTCAAGTCTTAAAAATGTGTCCCCCTCTGCGAATATTCTCGCTGTTCTGATTTTGTAATAATCAGGGCAGGCTAAACATTCACTATATTAAGACCATGCATGTGTCCCCAGACCTAGTTCTTTGCCTAGGTCTGGTTTTATAAATGCTGGTGATAAACCAAGTCTGATTTACACGACGTATCTTGTGTGGGAATTGTCTGTGACTCTAGGTATCTGATCAACTTTGAGAAATGGTAGCACAGCTAGTGTGATAATTTTTGAAGATAACCATTGCTAGTTTGATGATTACCAGTTGCCATTAAATGAGTTGTTAAAAAAAAAAATGTGTCCCCCTTACAGCAACATGTTATTCACTGTCTTAACTACTAAAATGTATATGAGCAGTTTGGAGTGGGGAGTGGCGGGCAGTGGTGGGGAGTGAGTGGGGTGGTCAATGGTATAATAACTAAAGCTATTATTACCTTTATTTGAAAATAATCCAAACTTTTAAGAATCAACTCTCTACCCCAAATAATTTACTATTTTTCCCTTATTAAAAACAATTCCAAGTTTTACCTAATTCTGTCTTAATAGAAGCTGAAGTTTAGTTTCTTATCATAGTGAAATTTAGTCTCTAGCCAGTATAAACTGGAAGTATCAAGAAACTGATTCTTTAAGATTTTTTAAAAACTCAAATCTCTTCTGCTTGTTAGAATTTATAATAATTTATAACTAGCATATCAAATGGTATTTCGGCGGCTCAGAGGTAAAGAATTCACCTGCCAATGCAGGTTCAATCCCTGGGTCCATCCCCTGGAGAAGGGAATGGCAATCCACTCCAGCATTCCTGTCTGGGAAACTCCATGGACAGAGGAGCCTGGCAGGCTACAGTCCATGGGGTCACAAAGAGTTGGACACAACTGAAAACTGAGATCACACAGACACAAATGAAATATAAGGGAAAAGAGCTCTATTAATAGTTTTACCTTTGGTTTATCTTAAGATACAAGAAGATCTAGAAGTTCTTTTTCCATCATATGTCAAGACGCACTACTCCACTTATTCGGAATAAGTGCAAGGTACATATCAAAGCAGTCCTAAATGTTATCAGAAAAGTATTCTTACAGGAAGCTGACCTGAAATACTACATCATATACTTAAATGATAGGAGGAATATCTTGAATATTTACCTTCAAGTCGAAACTTTCCTGAAAAGATATTTTGTATTAAAATTCTGTAACTTTTAAATAATTTAACCTCTTACTTTGTGCTTCATATGGAACTGACTCTCACTTTTGACCAAACAGAGAGCTCTGTTTTCTGATACTTGTGAATCTACGATATTGGGTTCTGATATTCCCAGCTGACTCTGGTAAATAATTTGCCTGCCAATGCAGGAGATGCAGAAGACATGGGTTCTATCCCCGGATGGGAAGATACCCTGGAGGAGAAAATGGCAATCCACTCCAGTATTCCTGCTGGGAAAATCTCATGGACAAAGGAGCCTGGCTGGGTGTACAGTCCACAGGGTCGCAAAGAGTCAGACACAACTGGGCACGCGTGCAAAATATTGGGCTTTAAATACCTGTTTGTAACACACAAGCACTAATAGTGCTAGTCTGCCTTCTAGATGAGGTACAGTTGAGAATCACACTGGATCCTAAATCCTACTGGGGCCTTGGCCAAATCTATTCTACACTGCACACTGCATTCTGCTATGTTGTGGATCTTTCACTGAAAATCACCAGTAACCTTACACTCCGTTTTACAGGCAAGCATGGAATGTTAAGCAAAAACATGGAAGAAGAAAAAAACATATTACCACGTTGCCCAATTACTCCTTAAAAATTTCACATGTTGAAAACTTCTCATACCTAACTGAAAAATGGGAAAAAATACTACTTTATCTAATAGTTCCTGATCATATCCTATTCTGTATTGTGTCCTGTATTGCCACAACATATTTTTTAAGGATAGCTTTTTCTTAAGTGTGTAAATATAAATTATGGATAATTATGGGATGGTGAATGAAGATATTTAGGCACCTTGAAGAGGACACTTGACTAGCTGATCAATGAAACTGCTTTCACCCATGCTAACTCACTTCAACACAATGTGACAATTGCATCTGTTGTATAGCTGGTTTAAAATCACAGAATAGCTTACCCAATTTTTATTTTGAAAACCATCTATGGAAAATTAGCAGTAATATCATACAATCTTTAACGTGATTAAATAATTTTTAATAGTTTGCCACATCTTCTTTTTTCTCTTTCCCATATTAAAAAAAAAACAAATTTTTTACCAAATCACATGAGAGAAAATGGCAGAGACCATGAAGTTTCATCGCTGAGTACTTTAAAATATATCTTCTCTCCCAAAACACATTCTCCTACATGATCCCAATAGGATTACAGGATTTAACATGAGTGTAATACTACATATGATCTACAACCCAAATCTAGATTCCTTCCAATTGCCCTAATATATCCTCTACAGTTATTTTATTCTCATTCAGAATCCAATCATGAAGGATATCTTGCATTTAGTTGCCATTTCTTCAGAAATATGTGTGCATGCTCAGGCTTGTCCAACGTTGTGCAGCCCCATGGACTGTAGCTGCCTGCCTCCTCTGTTCGTGGGATTTCCTAGGCAATACTGGAATGGGTTACCATTCCCTCCTCCAGGGGATCTTCCTGGCCTAGTGATCAAAATCATGTCTCTTGCATCTCCTGCATTGGCAGACAGGTTCTTTACTACTGAGCCACCTGGGAAGCCTGACCTTTCTTCTAGTCTCTCTCTCTCTTTTTTTTTTTTCTTCTAGTCTCTTTTAATACTGAACAGTTTTCCCAGCTTATTTCTAGTGACGCTGACCTTTTCGAAGTGTCCAGGTCATCTGTATTGAAGAACATCTACCAATTAGGATTTGTCTGACTGTTTCCATAAGGTTAGATTTAGGAGAGTCACTTCTGGCAAAATAAATTCAGAGGGGACTGTCCTGCTTTATGTGTATATTGTATCAAGAGATAAATGACATCTGTTTGTCCACTCTTGGTAACATCAAGTGTGGTCCCTTGGATAAGCAGGTATCTGCTTGTTATCATCCTATAAAAGGACCTTTCCCTCCTTGTATTTAATAAGCAATCTGAGGGCTGACATGTAGAGTTAGTGTGACCATCCTGTCCCCATCAACCATTCACCCGGGGGTGGATTATCCTTTGATTATTCTTATAACAGTAGTTGCAGAAAGTGACTTTATAGTTCTAGCCTTTATTGTAATCATTTGCTTGTACTCTTCTTAAAACAGCTTTTCCTTCTATTTACCGAATCTGCACACACTATGGGCTCATGGATTCTTATTCAATGTGCTCTAATCCATAACATACATTAATACTTTTTATCTTCAAATGATACGCAAGTTGGGCCAGTGGGTACCCCTGAAACCTTGTTCTTATGTCCTTCTGATGTGTGTCTACCAGCTTTTGAGCAATTCCTTGTTTCTTGGGGACAAAATATCCCAGGCTTAACAGATACTCCTCAAGAAGGTTTTACATAAAAATAAGACTAATTCAATTTTAATGCAGTGATTTGAATTGAGGCACAATTAGAATAGTACCCAGAACACAGTAGGTGCCAGGCAGTATGATAGGTGTCTTCCTTAACTAGTTTTGCCACAGCTTGAAGCCTTTTTGAAATTCTTAAAAATTCAGACTTTTACAACATAGATTTTTATGTTGCTCTTTCAAATTCATCTATTTATTATCTTAATCTTTGTTCTCCTTCATTTTCTTTATTTCCACATGGAAATCATATAGATAGGAAAACTCCAAAGGATTTTCTTTTTCTTTTATCTAATGTGGTACAATCTTATGTACAAAATATGTGCCAAAATATGCACAAACAGCATAGCATAAATCCCCCGTATAGTAAAGCCTTTAACAATTCCTGAATTTATCAAGGAAAATAATGTAAAGAAATGCCTGGTCTTTTTTTTTTTTTCTGGTAAAAAATTCAATAGACCAACCTCATTTTATAAGCAAATGTAGCACTAGTGAAGTTACCTCTGAATGAATCACTGAAAGGAAAGAGAAACTGAAGAGAAGTGTGATATTTGAAGAGGTCACAAAGAAAGTAAAATATGGGGTCTTATAGCCTTCAAGTTATTTATTTACACATTTATCTTAGAATGTGTGGGTGAATGTGAGGTGTGTGCTTGTGTGTAATATATGTGTATGCATGTGCACAATGGGGGTTAAAGACAGGATGCCCAGCTAACATTCACTCAACAAAGACTTCTTGTACTTCCACTGAGTGAGCACTGCCGTATTTTCCAGGAATATAAGGACCCAGATAACTAGACGGGTCCCTCCCTTAGGGATGAATTAAACAGTTTCACAAATAAATGTGAATTTGCAACTAGCTGAGATGAGGGATGTGTGTGTGAACTCAGTTGCTCAGTTGGATCCAATTCTTTGTGACTCCATGGATGGTAGCCCTCCAGGCTCCTCTGTTTCTGGAATTTTCCAGGCAAGAATATGGAGTGGGTTGCCATTTCCTTCTCCAGGGGATCGTCTCGACCCAGGGATCGAACCCACATCTCCTGCATTGGCAGGTGGATTCTTTACAACTGAGACACCTGGATACATAAATATATATCCATATTTATAAATCTATATTTATAGTATATATATAGATAAATCCATATTTTATATATGGATATATAAATATGGATACATGCATGCAAACAAATACATATGTGTGTCTGTGTATATCATAAGGCGATTTTGCTCAGTCTAGGACATTAACAAGGATCACCTGAGGAAGTGCCATTTGGGTTGATAGCTGAGTCAACAAAGAGTGAACTAGGCAATGTTTGGGTCCCTGGTTTACAGATGTGAGAATGGGAGAGAGCAGAGAGACTCAGAGCAACTGGAAGAAAGACAAGTAGCTGAAGTGGAAGGAAGGAGTGGAGATACTGACATGAAACTGGAGGAGCACAATTTTGGTCTTTATCTTAAAGCAACGGCAATCCACTTAGGTAGCATGTGTAGCTGAAGGGGTGACAGTTATCATATTTGCATCTTGCAAATCTCCTCTCATGTTACTGGAGGATGGATCTGGAAGGGGAGTGACATGGATGCCAGGGGACTGGTTATAAAATCCCTGTAGCTTTCCACACAATGGATGGGAAAAGCTGAGACTTGGGTGAGGAACTGAGGAAGGTATGCAACATCCTTTGGAGGTAACAATCAATGACTGGGTGAGGGCTTTGATATGGAGTGGATGGAGAGGGAACATCAAAGATAAATTCCAGATTGGGAGCTGGGGAATCCTGGAGATTGAGGTGAGATGGGCAGAGAACACAGGTTGATTCTGACATGTTTCATTTGATGCTTAAGATGGACAGGAAGAAATACAAAGTACAGAGCTGGATCTATAAGGGGAGAATTTAGAGGGACTTTCAGAGCCATAATCAGGTTTTGTAGAGTGCTCTGAATAAAATGAATGCCAGTAATTTCAAGGAATCTTATTGGGCAGCATGTGATATTTACATGTTGGGAAAACTAAAGATGAATCAAAGTTCTAAGGTACTAGATGAAAAACCTCTGCTACTCGAGAATTCATTCATTTGTAAATCCATTTCTATTCTAAATGCTGTCATAATTTCCTGATCTGCAAAATCTGAAAATATTATTTGCTGGACTTTTTAGCAAGTGACATATATATATATATATATATATACATACATACATGCACATATATATACACACATATAGAAATATACATATATAAATTTAGCAAGTGAAAGCTAGCTAGCTATAATGAAGTCACAAAAGTGATAATGTAAGTGCAGAATTAATATTTAAAATATTTAATAAACTGTATAACTTGGGCTCCGACCACAAATAACAAGTAAGACCATAACAGTGCATTCAACTGAAGGCCAAGCCCATCACAGTAACAGAATCTCATTCTCTGATGGTAAAAATTCCTAATTGAAAGTAAAGTACAAATATTAGAAGGTAAAGTACTTCTAATATTTAACACTAGAATAACATTAGTAGTTACTGCTTTTAGTCCAATAATGTCACTAACATCTAAACATATTTGAAATCTAAAACACTAAAGAATCTAGTTATTAAAAGAAATACACCCAGTTAGTGCAGCCGTGTAGTAAAAGAAATTTTCAGGATACACATGAAAATGGGAAAGACAACTTTGCCAATTCAAATGAAGAACATTACACTTACTACTGCATTGAGAAAACTGATTTGGAGCAGGGGAGAGAGAGAAAACTACCCTTATACTAATTTACTCTCCAAGGGTGCTGTGGAAAAATCAAAACTTATTTAGAGATATATTTCTAAAAATTTGTGCTCACATTTTTAATTTTGAAATCGCTTTTCTATGATCAATATTATAATTTTTATCTAAATCTTTGTATCTGCTTAAAGTAACCTGTAACTTTGAGTCACAGCTTTAACCCCACTGGTTACAAAAAAGACAAGCTAAGTGAGCTTTGAACTCCTGAAACTAATGCAGTATTAAGTGTAATGTTCTTCATTTGAATCGGCAAAGTTGTCTTTCCCATTTTCATGTGTATCCTGAAAATTTCTTTTACTACACGACTACACTAACTGGGTGTGTTTCTTTTAATAACTAGGTTCTCTAGTGTTTTAGATTTCAGTTTAGGGGAGTACTGAGGTCCTAAGGCGAAAGGAGACACTATGATTGGAATGTGTTCTATCTGTTTATTCTGACAAAGAAGGTTTTCTTCCGTGTGGCACTATTACAGGTACAAAGGGGAGGAAGGGCTTTACTTTCACAATCTTTGCCTCCGTTCTCTGCAAGAGTAAAAAGCACACCTAGAAAAGGCAGATATTCCAATAAAATTGTGCTGTCTATAAAGATCTTTGTGTTGCTCAAATGAAAGAGGCTCCTTATTTTCCTTATCACTGCCACAATTCAACCCCCTCAATTTCATCTTCCCTCAAATCCCACTGCACCAGTAGATTCTTATTAGAAATTGTAACAAAAGTGGATCAAAATGAGTTAGAGGTCAGTCTGAGTTTGAATGTTGGGCTATTCAATTGACCAAGAAGCTTACAGTAAGAATGAACACTATACGGCAAAATAATCATAGATCAAATTGTGTTTTGTACAATTCCCTCATCCCTTTTGTAGCAAAATCTGCCACTCTTGATTGGGTAAAACATGCCCTTCTATGTAAAGAATCTTGTGATTGTGTCAAAGCAACTGGTTATTCACACACATACACATACACATACTGTGATTTCAATCTTACCTGTTAAAGAGTTAGCATTAAAAACTTTCTTTCTTTAAAAAGAGTAAGTAAAAAGAGTAAGACATACAATGGTACAAAAGACATCTTAGAGGAACTCACCACGGAATTTAATCTAAGAAAAAAATATCTTCCTTACAATTTGGCAAATTCAAGATGCTTGCAGTAGCTAACACTGAAATGACATTTTCTAATAACTCAGTTCCCAAGAGCAGGTCTTGTGTTATGGTCTAGGAAACAAACCAGTAAAAGTAAGAAAATTTGAGTTCCACTCTCAATTTCCTCCTTGCTTCTGGGATCCCATACTCTCTCATAAGTTGTGTATGTGGGCAATCTTCAAAAGTCTCTAGTCTCTCTGCAACTACTATATACTACACAAGAAGAGATGTCGGTGTGGCAACAGCGCATAGACAAAATACATCTAAGACAACAGAATTGTCTATACCTCTCCCTCTCTAGCTCAGTGGTAAAGAATCCGCTTGCCAATGCAGGAGACACGGCTTTGATCCCTGGGTTGGGAAGCTCCCCTGGAGGGGGAAATGGCAACCCAACTTTAGTAATCTTTCCTGGAAAATCCCATGCAGAGAGGAGCCTGGTGGGCTACAGTCCATGGGGTCACAAAGAGTCAGATATGACTGAGCACTCAGTACATATGAACCCCACCTCCAACTCCCATGTGCCAGCACAGGACACACTTAACCAAAGTAATACAAAAAATTCTAACACAACAATTTATTTGCATTTGTATCTGGAGAAGGAAATGGCAACCCACTCTAGTATTCTTGCCTGGAAAATCCCATGGATGGAGGAACTTGGTAGGCTACAGTCCATGGGACCGCAAACAGTCGGACATGACTGAGCGACTTCACTTTCACAATTTGCATTTGTAACAAATTTTGGTCTCTGCTATGGACATACTTCACAGCACTATGTTTTATGATGCAACTTCCAATATTAGACCAGTTCAGTTCTTTGCTTGCATAAGCATGTTTCAAGGGCATTAAAAACATAATATCAAATAATGCCTCCTTTTCCTATTTTTCAGTGCCTGAAATTTTGTATGTATACACGTACATAGACGTATATAACATGTACATTTATACATATACATGCATATACACACATGTGTGCTTGTATACATTGCCTCTCTATACAAAAGCCTTCAATGCTTTCTGGAGATATGCCTTTACACAAGGTTAAGGCGTGGGAGAAGTAAAATATTATCCAGCTTGCTTGTTAGTTTGTCGACATTCACAGTCACCAGTAAAAGATAGATTCCTAAGAGAAACAATGAAGTAGTAAATCTGGGGGGTTCACTGGTGGCTTAGATGGTAAAGAATCGGCCTCTAATGCAGGAGACCAAAATTTGACCCCTGGGTTGTGAAGATCTCCTGGAGAAAGGAATGGCCACCCATTCCAGTATCCCATGGACAGAGGAACCTGGTCGGCTATAGTCCATGGGATTGCAAAGAGTTGGACATGATGGAGCCACTAACATACACACTTTATAAAGGTGAGAGAGAGAGAGAAAGATAAGAACATGAACTTGAGTTTGATGGGCAGTGAAATTTGTAATCCTGGTCCACTAAAGGCAAAGACCAGTAAACAATGGGATGGTCCCCCTTAAAAGAAGTAAGGATTGGGTAAGGGTATGAAAAATAACTCATGCCATCATAAAAATCTTGTTTATCTATATCTACTTTTTTTCAGATTCTTTTCCCTTGTAGGAAGTACTAACATAACATTGTAAATCAACTATATTTTAATAAAAAATGAATAAAAATTTTTTTAGAACCTGACAATCTTGTTTATCTAGCCCTGTGACTCTCATCAGGGCCAGACTGCCCCTAGAGAATATTTTGGGAAGGATTTGAGGTTTGTCACATCATTAAGAGAGGGGAGTTCTATTCATTCTTAGGGATGTTTTGATGAAGAATTCCCCCTAAATATCTCAAACAACAGGCTTCCCTGGTGGCTCAGATGGTAAAGAACCCATCTGCAATGCAGGAGACATGAATTTGATCCCTGGGTTGAGAAGATCCCCTGGAGGAGGGCATGGCAACCCACTCCAGTATTCTTGCCTGGAGAATCCCCACGGACAGAAGATCCTGGCGGGTTACAGTCCACAGGGTCACGAAAAGTCGGACCCAACTGAGCGACCAAGCACACAGCTCATCTCAAACAACATGCACTGTTGCTTCCCAGGTGGCTCAGGGATAAAGAATCCATCTGCCAAGCAGGAGACTCGGGTTCGATCCCTGGGTCAGGAAGAGTCCATGAAGAAGGAAATGACAACCCACTCCAGTATTCCTGCCTGGGAAATTTCATGGACAGAGGAGACTGGCAGGCTACAGTCCACGGGGTTGCAAAGAGTTGGACACGACTTAGTGACAAGCAGTGCTCCCCTGAATTAAATTTGTAATGAATATCAACTTGCAGAATCTGGTACATAATCATAACTAAGCATTTTAAAAGAATTTCCAAGGAGGAGCCAAGATGGCAGAGGAATAGGACGGGGAGACCACTTTCTCCCCTACAAATTCATTGAAAGAACAATTGAACCCTGAGCAAACTCCACAAAACAACTTCTGATCGCTAGCAGAGGACATCAGGCGCCCAGAAAAGCAGCCCATTGTCTTCGAAAGGAGGTAGGACAAAATATAAAAGATAAAAAGAGAGACAGAAGAGCTAGGGACGGAGATCCGTCCCGGGAAGGGAGTCTTAATAGAGGAAGTTTCCAAACACCAGGAAACCCTCGCACTGGCGGGTCTGGGGGAAGTTTTCGAATCTCAGAGGGCAACCTAACTGGGAGGAAAAATAAATAAAACCCAAAGATTACATGCCTAAAAGCAACTCCCAGCAGAAAAGTACCCCAGACCCCCGCATCCGCCACCAGCAAGTGGGGGCGGAATGGAGAAGAGCGGGGCGACATTGCTTACGGTAAGGGCCCGAATGCCCTGAGGGCAATCGGAGGGAGCTTTTGTGAGATAGCAACTCAAACTGTGGGACAGCAAAAGAGAGAGAGAAAATTAACCAGCCCAAACACACTGCCAGCCGTTCGCAGAACAAAGGGTCTGAGCAAGTCCAGAGAAGAGCTAGCCGGCTGCGGACCAGCCCAGCCCTGCCGGAGGCAGGAGGCAGGAGGGAAGGGAAAGGGGCAAACTCGGCCCCAGAGACGGCATCCCCTACCGCACTGCAAACAGGCCTCCAGTTTCTAATCAAAGACCTCCTGAGATTCTGGATGGCCGACATCCGCCGGGAGGGTCGCGGCTAGACACAGGGTGCACGCACCCGACTGGCGCGAGCGGAAACTTAGGCTAGGACGCGGAGGGGAGAAAGCGCGCCGCACCCGGGGAGCGTGCGCCCGTCAAGCTCCTGGCTGCCCGAGCTGCTCAGGCCGGGGAAGGCACAAAACGCAGGCGCAACCGAGTCCGCGCTTTTGTGGAGTACCCGAAAACTGGAACCGCACGCAACACAGGGCCCGCTCCATATAGAGCAGCCGGGAGCCTGAGCAGCGTAGACGGGGAAAGCAGTTCCCCCCACCTCCCCGCAGCAGGACTGAACTAGCAAACCTGAACAAGAGACCACCTCCGCCCGCCTGTGTCAGGGCGGAAATTAGACACTGAAGAGACCGGCAAACAGAAGCCAAATAAACAAAGGGAACCGTTTCAGAAGGGACCGGTGCAACAGATTAAAATCCCTGTAGATAACACCGACTACAGCAGAAGAGGCCTGTAGACATTGAGAAGTGTAAGATGGAACGAGGAGCTATCTGAAACTGAACCGAACCCACAGTGACCGCAACAGCTCCAGAGAAATTCCTAGCTATATTTTTACCTTTTTTTTTTTAATTAAAAAAATTTCTTTTCTTTTCTTTTTTATTTTTTCTCTTTTATTTTCTTTTAAAATTCCCTATTACTCCCCCATTACTCCTTAACTTTCATTTTCATATATTTTTATGATTTTTTTAATTAGGAAAAAAATTTTTTTTCTTGTTTTTCTTTCTTTTTTTCTTTTCTCTTATTTTCTTTTAAAGTCCTCTATTACTCCTCTACTACTCCTTAATTTTCATTTTCATTTCACTATAACCTTGGGGGGAAAAAAAAAGAAGCCCTATTTTTAAACTGAACTTCATATATATTTCTAAAATTTTTTGTGTTTTTGTTTTTAATGTTGTATTTTTAAGAGTCTAACCTCTACTGTAGATTTTTAATCTTTCCTTTTCAGTATCTGATATAAATTTTGGACATTTAAGAATCCAATATTCAGTTCCCATTTTTACTCAGGAGTGTGTTGATTACTCTCTTCCACTTTTGACTCTCCGTTTTCTACCTCAGAACACCTCTATTTCTTCCTTTCCCCTTCTCTTTCCAATCCAATTCTGTGAATCTTTGTGGGTGTCTGGGCTACAGAGAACACTTTGGGAACAGACAACTGTGTAGATCTGTCTCTCTCTCCTCTTGAGTCCCCCTTTTTCTCCTCCTGCTCATCTCTATCTCCCTCCTCCCTCTCCTCTTTTTCATGTAACTCTGTGAACCTCTCTGGGTGTCCCTAACAGGGGAGAATCTTTTCACCATTAACCTAGAAGCTTTATTATCAGTGCTGTATAGTTGGAGAAGTCTTGAGACTACTGGAAGAATAAAACTGAAATCCAGAGGCAGGAGACTTAAGCCCAAAACCTGAGAACACCAGAAAACTCCTGATTACACGGAACATTAAGTAATAAGAGACTGTCCAAAAGCCTCCATACCTACACTGAAACCAACCACCACCCAAGAGCCAGTAAGTTTCAGAGCAAGACAGACCACACAAATTCTCCAGTAATGCAGGAACATAGCCCCGAGCATCAACATACAGGCTGCCCAAAGTCATACCTAACACATAGACCCATCTCAAAACTCATTACTGGACACTCCATTGCACTCCAGAGAGAAGAAATCCAGTTCCATGCACCAGAACACCGATGCAAGCTTCCCTAACCAGGAAACCTGGACAAGCCAATCGTCCAACCCCACCCACTGCGTGAAACCTCCACATTAAAAAGGAACCACAGACCTCCAGAATACAGAAATCCCACTGCAGACACAGCAATCTAAACAAGATGAAAAGGCAGAGAAATACCCAACAGGTAAAGGAACATGAAAAATGCCCACCAAGCCAAACAAAAGAGGAGGAGATACGGAATCTACCTGAAAAAGAATTTAGAATAATGATAATAAAAATGATCCAAAATCCTGAAAACAAAATGGAGTTACAGATAAATAGCCTGGAGATAAAGATTGAGAAGATGCAAGAAATATTTAATAAGGACCTAGAAGAAATAAAAAAGAGTCAATTAAAAATGAATAATGCAATAAATGAGATAAACACTCTGGAGGGAAACAAGAGTAGAATAATGGAGACAGAAGATAGGATAAGTGAGGTAGAAGATAAAATGGTGGAAATGAAGCAGAGAGGAAAAAAGAAAACAGAATTAAAAGAAATGAGGACAACCTCAGGGACCTCTGGGACAATGTGAAACGCCCCAACATTCGAATCATAGGAGTCCCAGAAGAAGAAGAAGACAAAAAGAAAGGCCATGAGAAAATACTCGAGGAGATAATAGCTGAAAACTTCCCTAAAATGGGGAAGGAAATAGCCACCCAAGTCCAAGAAACCCAGAGAGTCCCAAACAGGATAAACCCAAGGCAAAACACCCCAAGACACATATTAATCAAATTAACAAAGATCAAACACAAAGAAGAAATATTAAAAGCAGCAAGGGAGAAACAACAAATAACACACAAAGGGATTCCCATAAGGATAACAGCTGATCTATCAATAGAAACCCTCCAGGCCAGAAGGGAATGGCAGAACATATTTAACGTAATCAAACAGAATAACCTACGAACTAGATTACTGTACCCAGCAAGGATCTCATTCAGATATGAAGGAGAATTCAAAAGCTTTACAGACAAGCAAAAGCTGAGAGAATTCAGCACCACCAAACCAGCTCTTCAACAAATACTAAAGGATCTTCTCTAGACAGGAAATGCAGAAAGGTTGTATAAACGTGAACCCAAAACAACAAAGTAAATGGCAACGGGACCATACCTATCAATAATTACCTTAAATGTAAATGGGTTGAATGCCCCAACCAAAAGACAAAGACTGGCTGAATGGATGCAAAAACAAGACCCCTATATATGCTGTCTACAAGAGACCCACCTCAAAACAAGGGACACATACAGACTAAAAGTGAAGGGCTGGAAAAACATATTTCACGCAAACAGAGACCAAAAGAAAGCAGGAGTCGCAATACTCATATCAGATAAAATAGACTTTCAAATAAAGGATGTGAAGAGAGACAAAGAAGGACACTACATAATGACCAAAGGATCAATCCAAGAAGAAGATATAACAATTATAAATATATATGCACCCAACATAGGAGCACCGCAATATGTACGGCAAACGCTAACAAGTGTGAAAGAGGAAATTAATAGTAACACAATAATAGTGGGAGACTTTAATACCCCACTCACAACTATGGATAGATCAACTAAACAGAAAATTAACAAGGAAACACAAACTTTAAATGACACAATGGACCAGCTAGACCTAATTGATATCTATAGGACATTTCACCCCAAAATAATCAACTTCACCTTTTTCTCAAGTGCACACAGAACCTTCTCCAGAATAGATCACATCCTGGGCCATAAATCTAGTCTTGGTAAATTCAAAAAAACTGAAATCATTCCAGTCATCTTTTCTGACCACAGTTCATTAAGATTAGATCTCAATTACAGGAAAAAATTATTAAAAATTCAAACATATGGAGGCTAAATAACACGCTTCTAAATAATCAACAAATCAAAGAAGAAATCAAAAAAGAAATCAAAATATGCATAGAAAAGAATGAAAATGAAAACACAACAGCCCAAAACCTATGGGACACTGTAAAAGCAGTGCTAAGGGCAAGGTTCATAGCATTACAGGCTTACCTCAAGAAACAAGAAAAAAGTCAAATAAATAACCTAACTCTACACCTAAAGCAACTAGAGAAGGAAGAAATGAAGAACCCCAGGGTTAGTAGAAGGAAAGAAATCTTAAAAATTAGGGCAGAAATAAATGCAAAAGAAACTAAAGAGACCATAGCAAAAATCAACAAAGCTAAAAGCTGGTTTTTTGAAAAAATAAACAAAATTGACAAACCATTAGCAAGACTCATTAAGAAACAAAGAGAGAAGAACCAAATTAACAAAATTAGAAATTAAAATGGCAAGATCACAACAGACAACACTGAAATACAAAGGATCATAAGAGACTACTACCAGCAGCTCTATGCCAATAAAGTGGACAACTTGGAAGAAATGGACAAATTCTTAGAAAAGTATAACTTTCCAAAACTGAACCAGAAAGAAATAGAAGATCTTAACAGACCTATCACAAGCAAGGAAATTGAAACTGTAATCAGAAATCTTCCATGAAACAAAAGCCCAGGACCAGATGGCTTCACAGCTGAATTCTACCAAAAATTCAGAGAAGAGCTAACACCTATCTTACTCAAACTCTTCCAGAAAATTGCAGAAGAAGGTAAACTTCCAAACTCATTCTATGAGGCCACCATCACCCTAATTCCAAAACCAGACAAAGATGCCACAAAAACAGAAAACTACAGGCCAATATCACTGATGAACATAGATGCAAAAATCCTTAACAAAATTCTAGCAAACAGAATCCAACAACATATTAAAAAAATCATACACCATGACCAAGTGGGCTTTATCCCAGGAATGCAAGGATTCTATAATATCCGCAAATCAATCAATGTAATACACCACATTAACAAATGGAAAGATAAAAACCATATGATTATCTCAATAGATGCAGAGAAAGCCTTTGACAAAATTCAACACCCATTTATGATTAAAACTCTCCAGAAAGCAGGAATAGAAGGAACATACCTCAACATCATAAAAGCTATATATGACAAACCCACAGCAAGCATCACCCTCAATGGTGAAAAATTGAAAGCATTTCCCCTAAAATCAGGAACAAGACAAGGGTGCCCACTCTCACCACTACTATTCAACATAGTTTTGGAAGTTTTGGCCACAGCAGTCAGAGCAGAAAAAGAAGTAAAAGGAATTCAGATAGGAAAAGAAGAAGTGAAACTCTAGCTGTTTGCAGATGGCATGATCCTCTACATAGAAAACCCTAAAGACTTTACCAGAAAATTACTAGAGCTAATCAACGAATATAGTAAAGTTGCAGGATATAAACTTAACACACAGAAATCCCTTGCATTCCTATACACTAACAATGAGAAAACAGAAAGAGAAATTAAGGAAACAATACCATTCACCATTGCAATAAAAGGAATAAAATACTTAGCAGTATATCTACCTAAGAAACAAAAGACCTATACATAGAAAACTATAAAACACTGATGAAAGAAATCAAAGAGGACACAAACAGATGGAGAAACATACAGTGTTCATGGATTGGAAGAATCAATATTGTCAAAATGGCTATACTACCCAAAGCAATCTATAGATTCAATGCAATCCCGATTAAGCTACCAACAGTATTTTTCACAGAACTAGAACAAATAATCTCACAATTTGTATGGAAATACAAAAAACCTCGAATAGCCAAAGTAATCTTGAGAAAGAAGAATGGAACTGGAGGAATCAACCTGCCTGACTTCAGGCTCTACTACAAAGCCACAGTCATCAAGACAGTATGGTACTGGCACAAAGACAGAAATATAGATCAATGGAACAGAATAGAAAGCCCAGAGAAAAATCCACGAACCTATGGACACCTTATCTTTGACAAAGGAGGCAAGGATATACAATGGAAAAAAGACAACCTCTTTAACAAGTGGTGCTGGGAAAACTGGTCAACCACTTGTTCATAAAAGAATGAAACTAGAACACTTTCTAACACCATACACAAAAATAAACTCAAAATGGATTAAAGATCTAAATGTAAGGCCAGAAACTATAAAACTCCTAGAGAAGAACATAGGCAAAACACTCTCCGACATAAATCACAGCAGGATCCTCTATGACCCACCTCCCAGAATATTGGAAATAAAAGCAAAAATAAACAAATGGGACCTAATTAAACTTCAAAGCTTTTGCACAAGAAAGGAAACTATAAGTAAGGTGAAAAGACAGCCCTCAGATTGGGAGAAAATAATAGCAAATGAAGCAACAGACAAAGGATTAATCTTAAAAATATACAAGCAACTCCTGCAGCTCAATTCCAGAAAAATAAATGACCCAATCAAAAAATGGGCCAAAGAACTAAACAGACATTTCTCCAAAGAAGACATACAGATGGCTAACAAACACATGAAAAGATGCTCAACATCACTCATTATCAGAGAAATGCAAATCAAAACCACAATGAGGTACCATTACACGCCAGTCAGGATGGCTGCTATCCAAAAGTCTACAAGCAATAAATGCTGGAGAGGGTGTGGAGAAAAGGGAACCCTTTTACACTGTTGGTGGGAATGCAAACTAGTACAGCCACTATGGAGAACAGTGTAGAGATTTCTTAAAAAACTGGAAATAGAACTGCCATATGACCCAGCAATCCCACTTCTGGGCATACACACAGAGGAAACCAGATCTGAAAGAGACACGTGCACCCCAATGTTCATCGCAGCACTGTTTATAATAGCCAGGACACGGAAGCAACCTAGATGCCCATCAGCAGATGAACGGATAAGGAAGCAGTGGTACATATACACCATGGAATATTACTCAGCCATTAAAAAGAATTCATTTGAATCAGTTCTAAAGAGATGGATGAAGCTGGAGCCCATTATACAGAGTGAAGTAAGCCAGAAAGATAAAGAACATTACAGCATACTAACACATATATATGGAATTTAGAAAGATGGTAATGATAACCCTATATGCAAAACAGAAAAAGAGACACAGATGTACAGAACAGACTTTTGGACTCTGTGGGAGAAGGCGAGGGTGGGATGTTTCGAGAGAACAGCATTGAAGCATGTATATTATCTATGGTGAAACAGATCAGCCCAGGTTGGATGCATGAGACAAGTGCTCGGGCCTGGTGCACTGGGAAGACCCAGAGGGATCGAGTAGAGAGGGAGGTGGGAGGGGGGATCGGGATGGGGAATACATGTAAATCGATGGCTGATTCATGTCAATGTATGACAAAAACCACTACAATATTGTAAAGTAATTAGCCTCCAACTAATAAAAATAAATGAAAAAAATAAATAAATAAAAGAATTTCCACCAAAACCCCAATGGCTTACAGCAAGGCTGCTGTGAGTAATAATTCAATCATTTTGTATAACCTTTCTCCTAAATCTAGAATTAATCAACTACAATATTAATAGAAAATAAACTGAAAAGGGCAGCATCAGCACTGTCAATAATTTCCATTGTGGAAATATTGTATTTGTTTTTATTGATGATATGGTGGGGAGTCTGCAAAGTCCTTTGACACAGAGTTCACATTAGTAACAAGGCAAAAATGTCACGTAAGGCAATGTGGGGATTTTGGTGGAATAATATTAATAATATTTAGTCTCTTATTTGTCAAATATCACACTTGCACGTTTTCTCCATCCTGACTGTCTATAACTTGACTTGGCATATTTTTCCTACAACAATTACCATAACTTTCTTCTCTCTGTTATCATATACAAATGTCTGGTTTATAATCATCCTAGTGCTACTTTTAGTGTATTCTCCTTTATTTTCTTGTACTCTCTGTATGGAAGGTCTTCTGATGTTTTTATTTGTCTTAAATCCAAATGTATTCATTATATAAACATACAAGCAAGCTTCTGACTTCTTTACTGTGTTCCAGTAAAGTCACCCTTATACACTAGCATAGTGAAATGCACATTATACTACCAATTATTTTTATTTTATTGCTCTTTTTCATGACAGATATATTCAGTGATCATATTATTGATGAATTACAGTTCAATACACCAATAACAAATATCTGTTATTAAGAAGAAGACAGGGCTTCCCTAGTGGCTCATTGAATAATCCACCTGCCAATGCAGGAGACAGAGGTTCAGTCCCTGGTCTGGGAAGATCCCACATGCCTCGGAGCAACTCGGCCTGTGCACCACAACTACTAAGCTGGTACTCTAAAGCCCAGGAGCCATGAGTACTGATCCCACGTGTCGCTGAAGCCCTCTTGCCCGAGAGCCTGCACTCCACAACAAGAGAAGCCACCGCAAAGAGAAGCCTGCACACTACAACTAGAGTTGCCCCCACTTCCTGCAACTAGAGAAAAGCCCGTGAAACAACAAAGACCAGCACAGCCAAAAATAAATCTTTTTTTTTTTTTTTTTTTAAAGAAGAGGACAAGAGTTCAAGAGGGTTGAGGACTACAGTTTGGTCCAGAGTGAATGACAGTGAAGGACGGAAGACAGAAAACCTACATGCCTCCTGTGTGTCCCTCTGTGCCACTTGACTTGCTCTCGTGTACAGCTGACACCCCGATGGCCAGAAAGAGTTAACTCCCCCATCCAGCTACTAATCTTAAGTCAAGGGAGCTGGATGAGGAGTGAGTCCAGTCTGCAGTATCTGCTCTGCCACTAACCACCAGGGTGACCTTCAGCAGCTCACCAGGATCACTGCGGGTCCCCATCCCTTTAACTGTAACGTAAGGGCACTGGAATAAACTGCTCTTAAGGTCCTTTCCAGCTCTATCACAAAATGCATAATTTTGATTCCAAGACTTAGGCACTGCTCAGAAGAAACTGATTCCTTTAATAAATGTATATACAATAAATCCTGTGGGTGTGAATTATCTTTCCAACCACAATGTATTTTTTAAAGTACTCAATCAAGTCTTCTAAAAAATGTCATGTCTTATGAAAAACAAAAATGTCCTCTTAAAAAAGAAGCCCCCCTACACTTGATAGAGCCACCACACTTATTATGAGAACAGAATCACCAATCTGAAGGGGACAACTAGTTTTCCAGTTCCATCCTGCTTACTGCTGTAAAAGTCACAGTTTTATGTTTTGCTTTGAATTCTTGAAATAAAAATGATCTTATCTATCTGCCTAGCCAATCATATATTCTGGCAGCTTTAACCTTCTCCATAGAGGTTTCTTTAAACTGTAATAGTCCACAGAGATAACAATTCAACAAAATCTATATACAACTGAACACTGACCACAGAGGAGGTGTTTAAGAGCAAGTGCTATGGTGTGAATCAACTTCTTGTCCAAGTAACTATTTCATCTACAACCAATTTTGCCCTGGAGCTTTTGAAAAACACAATAGAAATCTGTTAAATTTGCGGTCTTGCTGAACTTCCAACTACTTTTATCTAACCAGGTCCTCCATAACAATAGATATTCGAGAGCTTCTTTTTGATAAAATTTTGATTTGGAGCCTAGGTATAGAGAGCAAATGGACCATATTCCTTATTCTGATGACAACTTGCTATCTTTGCTTTTGAAACATATGCATAAAAATAAGGCATCGGAGTATTACCTTAACATATACACATGTGTATGCTTTAGGAAAACTCCAGACTTAAAAAAATTCAGTTTGGTGAGATTTAAAAATTAGAATATTTCTAGTTGGTTTTCCAAAGCACCTATTATCTTCAGAAAACAGAGCAATCACTTCTGTTACATACAAAGTGGGGATGAATTTCTCAAATTTGATTGAAGGGCTTTTTCCAGGAACACGTCTAATCCTTAACACAAATTCATTAAGTAGGTATGGAATCAAGACTTGGTTACCTGTCTGAGAGTGATATACAATTTACTGCAAAGTTTTCATACCAGGTTTGCTTATTTCTGTCACCCAGCTTGTTTCTGGGCAAGTTGCCCATGTGCCTCCCACCCCATAAATCAGTTTTTGTGTTTGAGATATGTAAGCTCATTTAAAAATTAACCTAAACCAAGCAAAGTAATTAGAAAGGCAACTTGCTCACAGTAACAATGAATATCTTTTTTTAAGTCAAACATACAATACATTCCAAAGACAAACACAAATGACTTTTTAAATAACTGTGATTTTGGATTATCTTTGCCTCTATTCATCTCATTAACATGAATAATTCAGAATGCTTACTATATGTGATGAAACTGTTCCCCCCCTCCATAATTCACTTTTAGTACACAGAAAAATAAGACGTAACACAGCCTTATGTTTTTCCAAAGGTCTAAATTAGACCATATTTTTTAAAAGCAACTTTACTTTCCAAATTATCTATAGTTTGGGTTCATTCTTTTCAAGGCTATCTGGGAGCAAGTAAGGAGTCTTGTGCTTTCAAGGCTAGGGCAGTACAGGCAGTGTAGCAGGTAAGAGGGTGAAATCCCACCCTCCTTTGGTTCCTGATATTCATCCAAGTACGCATCAATTATTTGCACATGTGAGCAAGACCGCCAGTATCTTTTTCCTTAAAAATATGAAAGTGCTTTGGGACATTACACCCAGATTTGAGTAAAAAGAATTCCCCAACGTCTTGAACACACTGAAAGAACAATATTTTTATTATTATGCAACTTTGATTTTAAGTAATAAAAATATTCTAACATTGCGGTTCCAGCTAAAGCAAACATCTCCCAGTGGGAGAGCATTTCAGGATTGGCGGTAGAGGGACTCAAAACCTCAAATCTTACTTTAATGAGGACATGAACAAAACTAAGGGTTTGACTTTATATGCTGATTATATACAAACTCATCCAGATACCCTAACACAAATCTAAAGAAAATTATGTAGACAGATATTTTATTCATATCTAATACTCTATATTATGCATACCCAATATTTGTGCAGGAAACAATGTGTATATCCTAAGTCTATTTAATTTGGGGTTTGGAATAGTAAGTGACCCTTCCCATTTTGACAATTCTTCCAGGAAGATGCTATATTCTTCTGGAAACCACACTAATTTTCAGGAGTCATGGGGCTGTTTAATGCACTGCTGCAGAGCCCCTATGCTACCCTTGTGACCAGGAAGAAAGGGAAAGGATGTCATCAGGAGAGGTAACAAAAAGGTGGAAAAAAAAAAAAAAAAGAGCAATGAGATTTCACTGGAGTACACACCAGCCTTGGCCAAAGGTTTTACAACTTTTTTGATTTCTTCTTGCATTGAAAATAAAATGAGAGGAGCTTACAGGGTAATCAGCCAAACACAACAGTTGCTGAACTTGGGTCAAGATCAGATACCATGGCAGCTTTAGGGATATTCATGGAAATGTACAAAATGAGGATGTATGTTCTGATACCTGTGAAAATAAACAACTGGGCTTTAAGTGAGTGGGAGAGAACAGATGGTTGGTAATGATTTAAAACATTTATGGTTTTGGACTGTCACCAAGCCTCTGTATTAAAAAATATGGTGGTATAGTCAATACATACCAACAACTCTCTGCAAGGTTCATTTTCTGAAGGATGCTACTATAATAAAAGACAGAAAATCCACATGAGGCCAGAGGAAAATCCTCCTCGTTTTCTCAAGTCATTCAATGCATGCTATTTCTTATGCAAGATATTTGATCAAAATGCTTCTGTGTGATGAGGGGACTTAAATTTTTCCTGAACAGTTGAGTCAACTACCAGTGCCCAGGTATTGTATTCTTTTTGGACGCATGGGGGTAGAATTGTAATTTTGTTCTGTATATCTGATTCACGCTGATTTGAAGCCCTTAAAAAAAAAAAAAAAGGAAAAAACCCTCTGAGCAATCATAAAATCTGGGAGTCCAAGATACCCTTGCCCATGAAAAACAGTAACAACCTCCTTATCCTCAATTTGGGAGCCAGGCATATGGTATTACAATTATGTACTGGAACCTGCTGGTGCCAAGGCCACCCAACTAGGAAGGTAGATAAATATCAACTCACACTGTATTTTAGTGTTCGTATATATATGTGTATGTCAGCCTAAAAGAAGCCCACATCCTGTCCTTTAAACGCAATGGAACTGTGACAACACAGATAAAATTGTATACAGATTAATGCAATGTTTGTGGTTAAACTAAAAAATAAATACTGCTAAATGATACTCTTAATTACTAGGAAAACTGCTAAAGGAGAGTCCTATGGAAGCCCCACCGTGTTTGGATTTGGTCGTGAGGACAGAATGGGGGGAAAGCCACACCAGCGCAGGCTCCGTAGGATTTCCTTCCTAACCCTTTGAAGACCCTGGGGACGGTTCAGGACGGGTTTGCAGCTGGGAGGGAGTTGGGGGCGGACGTGCAGGAAGAGCAGGAAGACCCGCGGCCGCTCCGGCAAGGCTCCAGTGAACTTAGTTGGAAATAACTCCTGACAGGTATCAAACACGACAACCTCGAGCCTCCTAACAGAAACACGCTGATGGGCAGGATGTGGGGACGGGGAGAAGAGAGAGCGGGTGACCGTGTGAAGTGACAGCTGGAACAGCAGAGCCACCGCGCAGTCCCTGCTCCCCCCCAGCCCACTTCGAGCCCCCTCCCCAGGGCGCCCCCAACCCCTCGGCCCGGCCCGGCCCGATGGAATCTGGGCTCCCACATGGCCCGCAGCCTCAGCAGGAGTCTGCGTGGTCTCGGAGTTTGGGACAGATGCAAAAAGGGGGCACCCCCGCAGAGATGCCCCTCTTGGTGCCAAACACGTCGGAGGATCGGATAAACCGGCAGCAGAAACTCGAGACCTCTCCTTCTCGCGTCTTCTTTCCAGTCTCGGCCCGGAGCGGGGGCTCCACGAGAACCCCGGGTCGCAGGGTGCCCCGCGGAGCCCAGGAATCCAGCACAGGTAGCTCCCAAGTTCAGGCATCCTTCCCCTCTCCTCCAGCCCTCCCCAAGTCTTCGCACCCCCTTCATCTCCCGGATTCCCCTTCCGGCAGCACAGTCAATAAAGTGAGCGGGAGTGGGTTCAAAAGGGGCGGAGGGGATTAGAGGTAGAAAAAGATGCCTCCCGCAGAGGTGAAGCACCTGGAAAAGTGAGGGTGCACCTCCCGCCCACCCAGACCTCTCTCCTCCGCAGGGAACTAGCGGCGCCCTGCAATCTCGGCCCCCGAAATCTCTGTCCACCCCCCCCCCCCTCCACCCCATCCCGGACGCCCGCTCCCCCACGCGCCGATCCCCCGCGGGTACCTCGCGAGCGGCGCGGGCAGCGGAGGGCGCCAGCAGGTAGTGCTTTCGCGGAAGCGGAGCTTCGGCTGGAAAGTTCCCCGAGCTCCGGGGCAAACTCTCGCGGACTCCGCCCCGCCGCGGAGCCGCCGGGCGGGTGGGCAGCAGCGCGGCGCGGGAGCCGGGGATGCGCGGAGCCCGCCGCTGGCGCGCGCCCGTCAGTCCGGCTGGGCTGCGGCGCCGCCTGGGCTCCCGGCCGTCCCCGCCCCGCCCCGCCCCGGCCCGGCCCGCGGCTCCGCCCCCCGCGTCCGCCCCGCTCCCGGAACCCCTCAAACCCCAGCCTCGCGCGCCTGCCAGGCCTGCCAGCGCGCCGGCCTCCAGGTCTCCGCCTCCGTCGCTCTCCCTGCGGCTCACTTAGTGGCCTCACCTCTGCTGGCCGCTTGCCCTCTCTCCCAGCCGCAGGGCTCCGGTGCCACCCACGCTTGGTCCAGGGAGTGATGTTCTCCGGTGTTTGTTGCCTAAATCACCTTCTCTTCTTCACCTCTGCACTGATTCAGGTTCTTTCCCAAGTGTTCTAGAAACACCTGAAGAATAAATCTATAGGTTAGTAGCTTATGGCAAGCGTTGAGTCCAAAGTCTTAGAATTTCTTTTGCCTGACAGATCAATCCATCATCTGTGTATCCACCTATCATTTATATATCTATATCTATACCTACCTATCTTTCCTTTAGTCTTATCCAGCTCTTTGCGACCTCATGGGATGCAGCCCACCAGGCTCCTCTGTCCATCGAATTTTTCTGGCAAGAATACTGGAGTGGGTTGCTATTTCCTCCTCCAGGGGATCTTCCCCACTTAGGGAATTAACCCAAGTCTCCTGCATTGGCAGGGGATTCTTTACTGCTGAACCACCTGGAAAGCCCACCTATCTAGGTATCTATCCACCCATCTATTATTTATATTTATGTATTATTTTATAGCTAGATCTGTATGTATCCCTATGAGTGCCTGCATTCTCAATTGCTTCAGTCGTGTCCACTCTTTGCAGTCCTGTGGACTATAGCCTGCCAGGCGCCTCTGTCCATGGGATTCTCCAGGCAAGAACATTGGAATGGACTGCCATGCCCTCCACCAGGGGATCTTTCCGACCCAGGGGTGGAACCTACCTCTCCTGTGTCTCCTGCATTGCAAGCGGATTCTTTACCGCTGAGCCACCATGGAAGCCCATCTATACCTATATCTGTATCTATATATGAAATAATAGGTCAGTAAAGTCTAGGAGGGATATATGAGCCATGGGTGAGTTGGGTAGCAGGTGTGTGTAAGACAAGGGCTTCTTTAAAAAAAAAAAAAAAGAAGGCAAAGTGGCCCTTTACTGTATCCAAGACTTGGTAACTGTCTCAGGTCACACATTTCAAAATCCAGCAAGCTGTAGTTGGCCCACCAAGGTTAGAATAGATCTTTTTTTTCTTATCATTAAAGGAAACTTCGTTGAAATCTAAAAATTAGTTCCAAATATTATGCTAACAACAATTTGACCAAACTAGGGCAAATAAAATTAACATAACACTTGCTTACTTTGCATGCAGATAGTTTCCATGCATTAACAAAGAAAAACTAATTTTTTTTTTAAAGTAGTCAGCAGCTAAACCTACCTCAATGCTATATCAGAATACATATTTTTTCAAAGGAGAATATTATCAACCTACATTTTCAGTAGGTCCTTTTAAGTGGGTGAGAAATAACATATCTGCTGGTAGTAAACTTTGGTTTGGTGAAGAAATATTATTGCCGGAGTTGTTTGCCTGATTCTGGTTTCTTTTAAACACAGCCTGATTTTTTTTTGGTGTTGTTACAAGTTATTAATTTGTTTGTCTGTTGGTTTCTTATTAACAATTAAGTTCAATTCCTGCACTGAAGTCCTTATTCACCTCTAGAGTGAACCTCTTCTGCAGTTGGACTTTTAAAGAAACAAGGTAGTGTCCCAGAGCTATATCTAACTGGAAATTGATGAGGGCTTGTTGAATGAATTAACCGATGTAACTTAGTCATTTTGGGTTTGGTCCCATGGGTGTCATTCCATGTTCTATGAGCTCTTGAAGCTGTAACCATCTATTATATCAGAGCGGTGAAGAAATCCCAGATGGGTTCAGGAGATCCTGACTCTAGTTCTTGGCTGCTTCAAGTCATACAATTTCTGTGGCCTATGCCTTCTCATTTGTAAAATAAGAGAGTCAAGCAGGAATACCATTATAACTCTATTGTTTGTAAGTTTTTGTAGCTCCAGGGGGAAACTGCATGGTCAGGTCAGTTCTGATGGAATTTGCCTGATTGATGTGCTTCTAGACATTTCAATTATTGTGGAATTTTCCAGTCTTTAGAATCTATTTTATTCATCTTTTATAACAAATCCAGCATTTTGAACTGTGAACTGTCTTTCATTCCTACATCTCTGTCCAAAGCTACTAAAAATATTTTAATGACTAAGGAATTTGCATTTTGTGAATTTTCAATGTTGACTAATAAAGGATCAAAGAATCACCTGAAAAGCATTCCAAGCATCAGTATACAGTGGATCTTCTCATGGCATCTGATTATATGGTTGTGGTACCACATGAGAGTTACATAGTTAAGTGAAAATAGCACCTTCTTAAATTTTTCTGGTTATACTGGTTTAATTTTTACAAACGGCATTATTTCTAAAACACTGGTTCACAGCACGTTTCTGAACTCTCCGGTCTATTAATTTTGTTTAGTTCTTTGAATTTGTTAAAATGTTTAACTATTGATTGGTTCTGGGCAAGTATGAAGCTTACGGATCATCGATCCTTTAATGTGTAAGTTGGTAACAATTATAGTCATAAAAAATTTCTGCATCAAATCCCAAGGTACATTTGATGGCAAGAGTGTCTTTGTAGAAAGGGGACTTTGTCATTCATAGATTTATTTGTGAAGTACCCACAGTGCAGATATCATTGAATTAAGTATAAGAAATGCAAAATTCACCTTGAAAATAGTGTAACTACTAGTAGAATGAGCAAGGGGACTCCCCGGTGGTTCAGTGGTTAAGAATCCACCAGTGCAGAGGACATGGGTTCAATCCCTGCTGCAGGAACTAACATCCCACATGCCTGAGGGCAGCTAAACCCGCGAGCCACAACTACTAAAGCTTGAGCACCTAAGAGCCCGTGAGCCACAACTAGAGAAGCCACAACTAGAGAAAGCCCTGACATAGCAACAAAGAGCCAGGGCTTCAGAATGAAAACCCAGTGCAGCCCAAAAATAAATAAAAGAATGAGCCAAGTGAGGGGCTCATAGTTTATGAAAGCTGTGTGTAAGGAGGACGGGATAGAAGACTAGGAAAAGAGTAGAGAAGGGTATTTTCTCAGTGTCTCCATGCACACATAAAAAAAGCTACTTTAAGGTATGAGTACAACACTATTATGGGATACCTCTTGCTCTTTTTGAGTTTGTATGTTTTTTAACCATGCAATTTCTAGCAATGACTTGCCTTAATGAATAGCCAAGATAATATAATTCAGCAGAAATGTATTAAGCACAATGTAGAAGCCCATATGGGGGTTGCAAATACCTCTAGACCATCTTATTTATGGCCCCAACTGTTTTGTTGAGAGAAAGCAGAGATATATTCACCTGGAAAGAATATTTTTTACATGAGTTAATGCAGGATACACCAGAAGCTATCATAATTTCCCTTTAACTTTTCTTGCTCTTATTCCACAGAGCAGGAGTAAAAAAATAAAAATAATCAAAGAACATCATTTATGTTGATTCACGATCAAGAAAATGAAAAGAACCCCACTGAACCAGAGGGGGGAATGGCAGAACTCTTCTAATAGATGATATTCAGGCTTTATCCAGATTTTTCTGGGGGAAGAGGGATCAAAATAAACAACTTTTAGGGAAGAAGAGGCTTCCCTGGTGGTCCACTGGTTAAGACTTCATCTTCCAATGCAGGGGGTATGTGTCCAATCTCTCGGCAGGGAGCTAAGATCGCACATGACTCATGGCCAAAAAATGACAACATAAACAACAGAAGAAATATTTTAACAAATTCAATAAAGAATTTAAAAGTGGTCCACATCAAAAAGCTCTTTAAAAAAATAAATAGAAAACTTACTTTAGTGTGATGAAATGGAAAGAGTACTAGAGAAATGGATTTGTTTCCAATAAGTTGCAGAGGATGAGATGGTTAGATTGCATCACTGACTCAATGGACATGAATTTGAGCAAACTCCAGGGGACAGTGGAGGAGCCTGTTGTCCTGCAGTCCATGGGGTCACAAAGAGTCAGGCACAACGTAGGGACTGAACAATAGCAAAGTTGGGCAAGCCTCTTCCCCTTGGGCTCATTTTATCCCCTGGAGTGTAAGTCATGGAATTGGATAGGCCCTGATGATCCTTCCAATTTCAGAACTTCTCTGATATCTGATGAAGATCACTTCTTTTGATTAAGCTATGCTGATGATTCTTCAACTTCTTATATCAGTGGATCTGCATAGTGACGTCCAAAGTGAATTCTAATCAGAAAATAAAAGACCAAGGTAAGCTTTTTCTTCAGTAGATGAAATTCAAAACAAAAATGAGAGAAAGCTAGAGGAATGTGGTACTGGTTATCCAACCTTGATCTACAGGATGCTGGATGTGGCATTGTACAAAGTAACACTTCCTCTCTGAAATGTCAGAAGAAAAAACCTTTTCGTTTCAATATCAGGATTAAATAGGACAAAGACAAAGCATTCAAACTTTACAGACTTGGAGGAATCTGGGAGCATAATGGTTTATTTACTTCCTGTTATACTTAGCACCGTGTTACACAACATTTGCAATTTGAAGTTGACCAAAATTACTGGGTTCCCTGGTGGCTCAGACGGTAAAGAATCCACCTGCAATGTGGGGACATCTGGGTTAGATCCCTGGGTTGGAAAGATCCTCTGGAGAAGGGAACGGCTACCCACTCCAGTATTCTGGCCTGGAGAATTCCATGGACTGTATAGTCCATGGAGTCGCAAAGAGTCAGACACAACTGAGAGACTTTTGCTTTCAAAATTACTGAGTCATGGGGAAATAAAAAGATTAGGCTTTGTGAACTCTGTCTTTAACCCTTTTTTAGGGAAGAAATTTTCTTAAAAAAGTCAAGAAAAATATCAAGGACCGTATATATGAATAATGAAAGTACAAATTAAGTATCCAGAAGAATATTAAAAAAAAAAATGAAAAGACAAAACACATTACTGGAAAAAGCATAAGATTAACAGTATATGAGGAAGAAATATCCTAAAGACTTAAAAACTTTAATATAGGTTGGTCAAAGAGAAAAACTAAAAGATAATTATAAATGAAAATGAAACAAGATGTGTTGCCATTATTATTGTTTATCTGCTGCCTAAGTAAAGCAATGAGTCAAGGTCAAATAAATTAGAATAGTCAGCACCTAATAGTCTTGGTAAATGGAACAAGTCAATAAATATATATTGATTGGTTGATTGAATAAGAACAGCTTGCAGTTATTTTAGGAAAATCAAAGTCACGAGGGGAATTATGTCTGTAATTTTTTCAACTAAGCAAGTATGAATTTCCTTTTAAAAAATAACAAAACCAAAACCTTTCCAAATAGTCATTTTTAGGTCTTAAGCAATGACATTTTATCAAAATTTTATAAAATAGTGTTTATGTGGAGAAAAACCTAAATTAGAAACATGTAACATGTGGAAATTTAAATGTACCTCTGTATAAAGAAATATTTTACAGCTTTGGTGATTTTTGATAGGCCATAGGAATAGGGAAAACTCTATGTGAAAAATATACTGGAAAAATGAAATACTTTCCTCTGAACCAATATTTGGACACACACATTTTTATTTCCTGACATGAGTTCAGTTTTTGATGTGGTCGGTTAAGATATGAAGTGATCTTAAAGATGACTTTAAGACCCTAAGTCAAAATAAAAAATCACTTGCAGTGGCCTGCATTGATGAGGGGCCTTCTGTACTATAAGTTTCAAGAGTGTCTAGAATTGGGTTAGTGATGGAGTCTTTCTTGACCAATATTTTACTAATTCATTCACTAAACAATCACTGTCTAGTCTGTGTGGGTACTCTGTACTGATCCCTTGGATATAAAAGTTAATATGATATAATACCTTTTAGTAAGGTGATGACTAATTAATTCAAATCACATATTATTACATTTAGAAATGCTAAGCCTATAGAAGAAAAAAAAAGATTCACTGAATGCTTAAAAAAATAAGCAAAATGGAAAAAGCTTTTAATGATATTTGTTCAATGATTGTGTGTGTGTGTTTGTGAATTTGTGTTTGAAAGAAAGCAAGTAAACTCTTAAGAGATTTGATGAAATCATGAGAGTGTGTCAGTGATGTATCCTAAGATAAAAGATGGCATTTGAGGGCAGAGAGTAATTCTAAATCCACCCCTCCCATGCAATGAAATATTTCCTTGTCCAGCACTGGGAGTGTTTGTGATATACAGTTCACCTCACCAAATCTAATATCATTTCAACCCTGAGGGACACAGACTATGGTGACTATCCTAGCTTTTTCGGAGGACTTCTTGTTGACTGTTCATTTAAAGTGGGTACTGTTAACAGGAGGATTTTTGTACAAATGAAGGTAAATAGTGATTTTTGAAAACTAATGTATAAGATGAAAAAAAAATCATGTAAAATTCAAAAAAAGCTTCTATCTGGGAGCATCATAAAATATAGCATATAATATCAGCAATGTATTACAAATATCATTTTCTAAAGTTGATACTCAAAATAGCTGAAAACAGAACCAACTCTGCTTAGTATCATTAAATTCATGTGATTTAGTTATTTACATCTCACCCTATGTCAACTCATAGTCATTGTTAATACTATTGTGATATTTAGTATAATTAAATTTTTTTCCTCATAGTGCTTAGAAAAGAGGAGAAGAAAAAAGTTAATATCGACTAGCTATTTATTTTCTTGCTTTTTGTCTTTGTGAGACCTAATGACAGTGGGGTTTAAAACTTGAAAAACTGCCTTATTCTCAGGGAGAGAGGGCTTTATTTCAGGCTTATAATTTTGAAAGTAACTTGAGCCTTAGATACTAACATAAAAGTAAACAAGTTCTGGATAAGATCTCTTGTTTAAATCCACGTACATGGGAACATCGAAGAGTGAGTTTTCCAAGAAACAATATGACTTTGTGCAACACCCTCAAAAAGTTGTCAACTTTAGGTCCATGGGGAATTATAGATTTAAGTGTGGATGAGTTAGTTGTTAGAATTAAAAATACCTTAGTGATATGGTATCACTCTTCCGTCAAGATCTCTCACTGTGTCATCTTTTCTTTCCTTTCTTGGCTCATGTTCTACATTCTAGCCATTCTGCTGAGTGCTTTAATTCTTAATTTCAAACACCAAGTTATTTTGAAAAATTCTCCACTCACAGATTGTCTGATTATAGTTATTGAGTCCGTATAATTTTCCAGTATCGAGTGACACCTTTTAGAAACTTTCACAACATCATAGCAGATACATCTTTATACTTTATTTTTCACTTTGATTGGAGGGACTATTTAATGAATCTGCACAGAGATGGTCAATTTGCATTTTTCAGACATATTTGACAGCACACAGGAAGTACTAAATCACTTATACATAATACACATGTTCTGAAACTATAAAACCTTCCTATTATTTGTTTTTCAACCACCACTAACAGCAAAGGAGTAAAACACCAGTATGTTATCTTTTGAACTGTCCCTATCTCTAGGTTAGCTGTTCAAATAAATTCCCCAGCATAGACATTCACCCATATCTGTTTGCCAAGTTGACTGGAGTCTTTCGTGGGAGAGGATAGTGAAATGTGTTTCAAGCTGACAAAAAAGCAGGAAGAAAGGCAAAGACTTTACAGAAAGATATAGAAACAAATATAGCTCAATTTGATGACTTTATTGTAAGTGTGATAAAGGCCAGGAAATAACGTGTAAAAATAATGTCCAACAGGCACTCCTTCACTATGAATAAATTTTTAAATCACCCTTTAGATTAAATGTAATAAAATGGTATTACTTTTAATTGAAATGACTTATCCTTGGTGGTGAACACAGAATAGCTAGAGCCTGTGGGATGAGCAAAGAGCAGCCAAGAAATGATCTTACATGCAATGAAAAAGCATCACGTAGAGAGGAAGGGAGAAACCCAGTGTTTATTATTCCTTCCTACTCTCCGAGAATGTTTAGAAAGCATATCTGTTGATGGAAAGAACTAGTAAATATTTATAGGTACCATTACCTATCTTAGGTAGCCTGCCACTTCAGCAAATTAAACTGGCCTCTTTTAAATATTTGTTTTAAAATTTAAATTGTACCTGTGTGAGAAAAATGCTTTTCCTCAAGCCATCTCATTCCTATTGTATATTTCTTGTCTACAGGAAAATAAAATAGAGGACTATATAGGATGTGGCATCATCATTGATGACTTTTATCCACTGTACAAGTATAAAGAGTTGCTGGAAACATAATGAAAATGGAATTACAATGCCAACAGAATTAGAGGTGAGAAGGCTTGATAAGACTGACTCCAAATTACAGGTAAGAGTGTTATGTGTCAGCAAATTCTGGGAAGATTCTTGTAAATTGTTCTGGTAGTTCATAATCTCTGATAGCTTCCTAATCTCAGAGAACAATGAAAATGGAAAGAGAATTGGGAGGAAAAGTACATGGTCACATCAAATGTCAATATAGTGCCTGGCCTACTATAAGCAAGCATGAATTATTTATTGACAGAATCAAGTTAAACTTAAAAGTTTTATAGACAAGATGAAATAATCTAGCTTTATTTAAGCCATCTTCAAAATTTTAAAAACTGAAAAATAGTTTAAAGAAAATGGACTAAGATTGACAGCATCAAGGATCATATAATATCACATACACACATATATAGAAACCATATCTTTTGTCTGTTTATCTATCGGGTATTTATTGAGCATCTCCTATGTTCACAGTTGCCCCTCTGGATTGGCCGGTAAACAGGAGAAATAAGATCTCTGCCTTTATGTCATTTACACTCTAGTGAGAAAAGGATACTAAATAAGCATACAAAATAAATAAATGCATTTTGTGAAGGAAATAACTAGGGTTATATGATAGTTAATAGGGGGAAGGGCACCGAGGTAGAAGTTTAGGAAGGAAGATGACGTTTGAGCTGCGTCCTTAAAGATGGAAAGGAGTCAGTTAAGCCAAGAGCCTTGGGAATAGTTTTCTGGGCAGAAGGATCAAAATGTGCAAAACCTCTGAGTTGAAAAAGAGTTTGGTGTATTCAGGGAACAGAAAGAAAATCAAATGGGCTTTGGGGGGCAGGACAAGTTCCCATGAGCTGAGGCTAAAGACATCCAAGGGCCCCATTCACAGAGAGCTCGTGGACATGATAAGGCTTTCACACTTTTATGTGTGGTGTGAAGCTGCTGAATGGTTTTAAGAATAGTCAGATTTATATTTCTTGATGCTGGATGTAAATGAACAACAGTTTGAATTAACACAGAGGTTGTATTATTGTTTCATGGATTCAAACATCTTTTAAAAATGGAACAATTTCTCCTTGAAGAATGTTCTCTATAAGGGCCTACCCTTATGTGTGGGGCAATAGTTTATTAATCATAACATGAGGACCCCTTGCATCAGTGACGCACAGACACACACACACACAACATAAGCAAGTCAATTATTTTTGTGTCTTGCTTACGTCTTTAACCAAAATCATAAATCCGTCTATAGGTGTATGCTTAAATTTAGGATCAGTCCTATAATTAATTCTGGTGATGTTTTGCATATGATTATGAATGGATTTTTGATTTGGCTAAAGTGATCTGAAGAGGAAGGAGTTCTCCAAATCTCATTCAGTTGTTATCACTGTAATTTCCACTGAAATTGTGGACCTTTTTGGGCTTTTACAACTTTGAAAAACAGCAACTCTGAGACTTGCTTGGTTTTACTACTTGTTAAAAAAAAAAAAGCACCCGGTAGGAGCTGCACACCCACGAACTAGATCCCACAGACCCTCTGATGACAGGAAACAGCAGGCCCTAGCTCATGGCCCAAAGAATGTTGGCTGTGTTCCTGGTATTTGAGCTCCTTTTTGACTATTTTGCTGTTGCTTTAATCATGTTATAAAATTGTGGGTTGCCCAAAACCCTGAGGTATCATAATTCATAGGAGAAAATTCATCCTAGAGTTATGCAGGAAATTTGTCAGCTTAAAATTGTAGGAGATGTGATGGGAGGGGGTGTTAGTTAGAGTGGCCTTAACAAAGTACCACAGACTGGGTGGCTTAAACCACAGATATGGTGTGTCACAATTTTACAGGCTAGCAGTTCAAGATCTGGGCTCCATAACGTGGGTTCCTTCTGAGGTCTCTCTCCTTGGCTTGTACATGATCATCTCCCCTAAATCTCACATCATCTTCCCTCTGTACCTGTCTGTAGCCTAATCTCTTAAAAGAACCATCAGTCTTATTGGATTAGGGCTCACACTAATGACCTTATTTTTTTTTTTTTTTTTCTTTAGTGAAGCCATCTGGTCCTGGGCTTCCTTTGATGGGAAGTTTTTGGTTATTGGTTTTGTTTTTTTTTTTCCAGTGGGTTTTGTCATACATTGATATGAATCAGCCCTGGATTTACATGTATTCCCAATCCCGATCCCCCCTCCCACCTCCCTCTCCACCCGATTCCTCTGGGTCTTCCCAGTGCACCAGGCCCGAGCACTTGTCTCATGCATCCCACCTGGGCTGGTGATCTGTTTCACCATAGATAGTATACATGCTGTTCTTTCGAAACATCCCACCCTCACCTTCTCCCACAGAGTTCAAAAGTCTGTTCTGTATTTCTGTGTCTCTTTTTCTGTTTTGCATATAGGGTTATCGTTACCATCTTTCTAAATTCCATATATATGTGTTAGTATGCTGTAATGTTCTTTATCTTTCTGGCTTACTTCACTCTGTATAAGGGGCTCCAGCTTCATCCATCTCATTAGGACTGGTTCAAATGAATTCTTTTTAATGGCTGAGTAATATTCCATGGTGTATATGTATCACAGCTTCCTTATCCATTCATCTGCTGATGGGCATCTAGGTTGCTTCCATGTCCTGGCTATTATAAACAGTGCTGCGATGAACATTGGGGTGCACGTGTCTCTTTGAGATCTGGTTTCCTCAGTGTGTATGCCCAGAAGTGGGATTGCTGGGTCATATGGCAGTTCTATTTCCAGTTTTTTAAGAAATCTCCACACTGTTTTCCATAGCGGCTGTACTAGTTTGCATTCCCACCAACAGTGTAAGAGGGTTCCCTTTTCTCCACACCCTCTCCAGCATTTATTGCTTGTAGACTTTTGGATAGCAGCCATCCTGACTGGCGTGTAATGGTACCTCATTGTGGTTTTGATTTGCATTTCTCTGATAATGAGTGATGTTGAGCATCTTTTCATGTGTTTGTTAGCCATCTGTATGTCTTCTTTGGAGAAATGTCTGTTTAGTTCTTTGGCCCATTTTTTGATTGGGTCATTTATTTTTCTGGAATTGAGCTGCAGGAGTTGCTTGTATATTTTTGAGATTAATCCTTTGTCTGTTTCTTCATTTGCTATTATTTTCTCCCAATCTGAGGGCTGTCTTTTCACCTTACTTATAGTTTCCTTTGTAGTGCAAAAGCTTTGAAGTTTAATTAGGTCCCATTTGTTTAGTTTTGCTTTTATTTCCAATATTCTGGGAGGTGGGTCATAGAGGATCTTGCTGTGATTTATGTCGGAGAGTGTTTTGCCTATGTTCTCCTCTAGGAGTTTTATAGTTTCTGGCCTTACATTTAGATCTTTAATCCATTTTGAGTTTATTTTTGTGTATGGTGTTAGAAAGTGTTCTAGTTTCATTCTTTTACAAGTGGTTGACCAGTTTTCCCAGCACCACTTGTTAAAGAGGTTGTCTTTTTTCCATTGTATATCCTTGCCTCCTTTGTCAAAGATAAGGTGTCCATAGGTTCGTGGATTTATCTCTGGGCTTTCTATTCTGTTCCATTGATCTATATTTCTGTCTTTGTGCCAGTACCATACTGTCTTGATGACTGTGGCTTTGTAGTAGAGTCTGAAGTCAGGCAGGTTGATTCTTATTTTAACTTAATTACCTCTTTAAAGGGGCTTCCCAGGTGGCTCAATGGTAAAGAATCTGGGTCGGAAAGATCCCCTGGAGAAGGAAATGGCAACCCATTCAAGTATTCTTACCCGGGAAATTCCATGGACAGAGGAACCTGGTGGGTCCATGAGGTCGCAAAAGAGTTGGACACGACTTAGCTACTAAACAGCAATAACAACAAAAGAACCTCATTAAAGACCTCTTTAAGGTAAGAAATCTGAAAATTTTAAAGGAAATATATTGGGACTACTCTGGTGGTTCAGTGGTTAAGAATCCATCTTGTAGTGCATGGGACATGAGTTTGATCCCTGGTCAGGAACTAAGATCCCATATGCTGCGAAGCAGCTGAGCCCATGCACTCTGGAGCCTGCTTGCCATGACTAGAAAGTTGATGTGCCCTAACAAAAGATCCTTCATGATGCAATGAAGATGCCACATGCTGCAATTAAATCCCTCAATGCAGCCAAAGAAATACATATTTTTTTTAAAAGGAAAGGTATTAATTTTTTTTTTTTTTTGCAAACTGAACCTCATTAAGCCCCACTCAAACCTTGAACTTCTCAACTTTCATGCAGTGTCAATTTGCAGAATACCACAGCCTACCCTTTTGAACTACCTTATTCAATATCTCTAATTTCTTGTGCATGTGTGCTAAGTCACTTCAGTTGTGTCAGACTCTGTACAGCCCCGTGGGCTACAGCTGCCAAGCTCCTCTCTCCATGGAATTCTCCAGTTAAAAATACTGGAGTGGGTTGTCATGCCTTCCTCCAGAGGATCTTTCCGACCCAAGGAATGGACCTGCGTCTCTCATGTCTCCTGCATTGGCAGGCAGGTTCTTTACAACTAGACCTGGGAAGCCCGTTTCTTGTACAAATTAAAATAAAGGCTATGATACCTAGTGACTCCCTTTTTTTTCCATTATGCAAGGGCATGGCAATGGTTTCAAGGAAGATGACTTCAAGTGTGATGGAATTATAGTACCATGTGGTGTTTAGACCTGGAGTGAAAAAATTAGAAACATGCACAGTGGGAAAGGAATATATGAGGCAAAGTAATTTTAATCATTTCACTAGAAGGTCAGATTATTATAATAAGTTGTATTGTTCACTTAAGCAGTAATTTGAAATTTACTGATTACAAGGCTTATTCCCATCTGGTAGAATTTTGTCCACGTGACAGTTCACTATCTTGATTCATGGTTTAAACATTGTTATTATTTTCCAACTCTCAAAATATTAGATCACAGTGACGGGTATTTTCTGCTTAACTCTCTGCATCCAAATACTACTTCCCCATCCTGCCCTAGAGACCCACTTTGTCAGAGGGCAAGTCTGTATGAACCATATCTTCAGATCTCCTTGTCCTCTGGCTTCTGGGTAAGTTCTGCCAGTGGGATGCTGGTGCAGGCATTCTACTCTCTTCCTGGATGATTTTCTTAAAAGCAGCCCACATCTTTGTAAATCATATGCTTACTAAATTTTCCTCAATGTACCCTGTTGGTATGCCATCCTACCTGCATTTCTCTGTACCTGGACAGACTTATCTCCCAAAGAATAAATCTATTTCCAGTTCAATTACATTATTTAGCAGATAAGAAAGCAGAGTCCAGGGACTTCCCTGGATGTCCAGTCATTAAGGCTTTGAGCTCCCAATGCAAGGGACATGGGTTAGACCCCTGGTCAGGGAACTAAGATCCACATGCTGGTCTGTGCAGTCAAAGGAAAAAAAGGAAGCAGTGTCCACTCTGTTGAATTGATACAATCATTCTTTCTCACATTAAACATTTATTGGGTGTCTACCATACTCCTGACACTGTGTTTAGTGTGGGGGCTGTGAGAGAATGGGGTCACAAGGAACTGAATGTCTGTTGGGGGAGAGCAAAGGGAGGCAGTCATGTTAGCAAAAATGCTAGAGGAGAAGACTAGAGGGTCACCTAACCTTGGGAGAGTGGTCAGGAAGCATCAAGGAAAGTTCCAGAAGTGGTAACTAAATTTGAATTTTGGGAGTAGAATTGGAATCAAAGAGGGGGATTGAGGGAAGGGAGACTTTTGAGTCATAAGAAAACATATCTGAGGAGGTCCAGGGTTAAGAAAGAGCATGGTGTGTCTGCAGCATACAAAATAGCTCAGTGGAGTGAAGGATATGAGGTTTCAAATATTAGGGGTTCTGTGTGTTTTGGGGCTTCCCAGGGGACACAGTGGTAAAAGAAGCCACCTGCCAATGCAGGAGATGCAAGAGTCGTTGGTTTGATCCCTAGGTTTGAAAGAGCCCCTGGAGGAGAAAATGGCAACCCGCTCCAGTATTCTTGCCTGGGAAATCCCATGGACAGAGAAGCCTGGCAGGCTACAGTCCATGGGGTCACTAAGAGTTGGACATGACCGAGCACGAACACCTAAGTGTGTGTTGTTTTAAGGAATCTGAACTTTCTTCCAAAAGCAATGGGGATAATGAGGTAATAAGCAAGAGAATAGCACCCCAGAAATCTCACACTGACTGAGCGTGCAAAATGCTCAAGGCTGGAGGCACAGAAGTCAGTGAGGGAACCATTGCATTAATCTGGGCAAGAGATGAGAGTGATCCGAACAAATGCTTGGGCAGTAGGAGGGGGGAAGTAAAGTGGTGGGAGTGACGTCACCTATGGAAAACTTGCCAGTGGTGAAGCAGGTAGCGCTGTAATAAACTGAACTTCAGAATATACATAGCTCTGCTTATCAAGAAAAGCTGAATTTTAAACTTGTCAGAACCTTTCAGGAATTTCAGTCAAGTTTTTTGTTATTGCTGAAACAGCCATTGTTAGAAAGTTCATGGAAAATTGACATTGTAGTCTTTATAGCAATTTGAGTGGGGCTCATTGATTAGTTGGCCCAAAATAAATATTTGCTGGGTGAATTAATCATCTGCCTTTTAAAAATAATTTACCTTTAGTGATACTAGATTTCTGTTATATGTTTGCAACTTCACTTTATCATTCTAGTCTTAAGAAGAATAAAACCACATAATGATATTAAAAATTAATAATTTACAACAGCCCTATGTGGTGGGTATGGTATTCCTGGAATGAACTTTTAAAAGGTCTTGGTAGATTGTAATACAATTGAAAAAATTGCAAATGCTATCTTTATGATCCTTAGCACATAAATATGTTTTCTTTATCTATTTTTTAGGAAGTTCAGTATGCATTGAACTGTGAGTAAGATATTAAATTCTCTTTGATAATGATAGTGATAGTAGGGCTTGGTAGAAAGAAATTTATTATCTTTATTTTAGGATAGAGGGATATTATTTACTAAACTTCAAAGTTTTTGCACTGATTATCACCTTGGTGACTTGAAAAAAAAATTGCCCTAGTTCCAGAAAACAAAAAAGTTATTAAAAACACAAAAGATCTTCAAAAATATTTTTAATGGGAAGGATGTATTTAAGGAAATAACATTTTTAGAACTGTATAAGATATAAAAGCAGTAAAGACTTTTAAAAGCCACTTAAATTTGACTAGGATTATAAATGTATTTGGACCAAGCAAATCTACATCATTAAGTTATTAATCTTCCTCAAATCCCAAAGAGAATAGTTGGTTTACTGAGGACTTACATATAAGATTAAGTTAAATATGATCCTTCATAAATTCCTATAATCTTTTACCTGGCATGAAATTGATAAACAGTTCCATTTCTGGTTTAATGTCAAAGTATTTGCGGGTGGTTACTATGTTTTCATTCACATTTTTTCTTACTCAGGGTGTATTCTGGTAATTTTTGTGTGTTCATTTGTCCCCAAAGAGATTTAATCAGTGGATGACCTGTTGTGTCCTTGATGACATTATTCTCCTATTTTTTTATGATCATAATTTAGTTCAGTTCAATTCAGTTGCTTAGTCGTGTCCGACTCTTTGTGACCCATGGATTGTAGTCCTCCAGGCTCCTTTGTCCATGGAATTCTCCAGGCAAGAATACTGGAGCAGGTAACCATTCCCTTCTCCAGGGGATCTTCCCCACCCAGGATTGAACCCAGGTCTCCTGCATTGCAGGCAGATTCTTTACCATCTGAACCACCAGGGAGGCCCAATACATTGGTAACTAACATTTACTTTTCCATATGCTAGTAGAGAAAACCGTTTATTTTTCATGACTTTTTTTTCATTTTTCTTTTATCCATGAACATTTATGCCTTCAATAATTATATTCTGGAGTACTGGCTCATTTTTGTCTTGATTCTTGGTAATATCAGTTTTCCCCATGTGTATGCCTTTATCTACATTAGTGTTTAAAATATTCCCTATTGAGTTGAATAGTTTCAATGATAAATGATATTATGTACTAAATTAACATGCTATTGACCACTTCTAATATGGTTAAGCTCAATCCCAATATACATGTAATACAGAATTGTAGTCAATATATTATATATTTTAGAAAAGGAAATATACAACTTGAAAATTTGTTAAATGTATATATGCCAAATATTTAGAATCAATGGACTAGTTATATGACAAACTAATCATTTTACCAAAGCTTTCAGAAAAAGCTTTTTAATATTTAATAAATTAAATTTTTGGTTTATATTTTATTTTTGCAGAATAGACTAGGTCATGATTTCTATTGCCTTTAAAAATGAAAGGGAAGGTTAAATCGCTCAGTTTTGTCTGACTCTTTGTGACCCTATGGACTGTAGCCTGTCAGACTCCTCCGTCCTTGGGATTTTCCAGGCAAGAATACTGGAGTGGGTTGCCATTTTCTTCTCTAGGGGATCTTCCCGACACAGGGATCGAACTCAGATCTCCCGCATTGTGGGCAGACTCTTTACACTCTGAACCACAAGGGGATCCCTTAAAAAATGAAGTCCTTGGAAATCATTATAAGGGCTATAATGTCTTATAGAAAATCCTGTGGACTCAGATATGCTCCTCATATTCTCAATCTACCACCCTCTTTCATGTACAGAATTCAATTCTGAACTCAATTTCTGGCAATAGCTTTAAAAAGTAAACTGGAATCAAACTATAGAATCTGCATATAAATTGGTAGGCAGAAATAGGTCAACTGTATTCTATTGCTGTGTAACAAAGTACCACAAATTTACCAGCTTGGTACTATATCCATTTATTAGCTGAGAATTCTGTAGGTCAGAAGCTTGTGCCTGGCACATCAGGTTCTCAGCTCAGTGTCTCCTAGACTGATATCAAGGTGTTGGCCTGCAATCATTCCCATCTGTACCTCAGGGTCCATGTCCACTGACTGAATTCAGTTCCTTGTGGCTGTAGGAGTGAGATCCCCATTTTCTTGCTGGTTGTCAGGTGGGGGTCACTGTTGGTACCTAGAGGCCACATACAGGCTTCTCTAGTAGTGCAGATGGTAAGCATCCACCTGCAATGCTGGAAACCTGGGTTTGATCTCTGGGTTGGGAAGATCCCCTGGAGAAGGGAATGGCAACCCGCTTCAGTATTCTTGCCTGTGGGATTCCATGGACAGAGGAGCCTGGTGGGCTACAGTCAGTGGGGTCACAAAGAGTTGGACATGACTAAGCAACTAACACACAGAGGCCACATACACTTATTACACTTATTAATGTGGTCCCTTTCATCTCTAAAAGCAACATCAGAGAATCTCTTCCATGTTGATTTCTTATTGCATTTCAAATGCTTCTGACCTCTCTTTCTCTCTCTGTCTGACCCCTGGAGTCACATTTAAAGAGCTCACGAGATTAGATCAGGCCTGCCTAAATGATCTTTTTATCTGATAGTCAACTGATTTTGGAACTAATCTGCAAAATCCCTTCCTCAGCATTGCCTCCATTAGTGTGACATGTACACATGGCTATATTTAAAATGGATAGCCAACAAGGATCTACTGTATAGCATAGGGAACTCTGTTCAATATTATGTAACAACCTAAATTGGAAAGGAATTTGAAAAAGAATAGATACAGGTCTATGTACAACTGAATCACTTTGCTGAAAACTGAAACTGAAACCTGAAACTAACACGGCCTGGTTAATCAACTATAGTCCAATATAAAATTCAAAGTTTAAAATATGAAAAGATTAATAATAAAAGAGTAACTGGGACATGATATGTGTATATCTGGAACTGGGAAACTTGTGGGCTGTCTTAGAATGCTTACCACGAAGGGCAGATGGACTAAAAATTTACACAGCAAATGGCCAGATATGAAATAGGTGAATGGCCATCAAAATTGGCATTTTAATAAGGTAAATCAGAATTTGTTTGTTTTTATCACTTATGTGATCCCATCCTTCAGGCAGCATCGCTGACAATCAGTGTTAATAATATACTATTTTCCAACTTGGGATGAGTGAATTTCTATTTAATTATCAACATTTAGGGTGTTTAGATGATACAACAATGTCCTTACGTATTGTATTAACTTCTGGAAAAGGGGGAAATTGGGACCCTTTGGCATTATGTCAATTCAATCCTGGAGGTGCCAATAGAACTACATTCTTCTCAACTTAGGCCTGCAACTGCAGTAAAAGCCCAGCCTACACTCATCTGAATGGACTCTCCCTGACTAGACTAAAGCAGGGACCACAGGAGAATCTCAGACTGTACCTTTATTTCTTGCCATTTAGAAATGAAGTGGCTGTTGAATGGATGTAGTGGCAATCCACACCATGGCGGTCCTGCTGACATACTGGGAACTAGAACGTTTCAGTCCCAACGGCTTCCACTGATGAAGCATGTTCTTCATCATGCTACAGGCATGTTCTTTCCTCCAGCCCTGCAGCCCCAAAGTCAGCAAACCTAAGGCTGTGGCTTCTCTGACCTGGCAGATTTCTCACTCTCCATCAGGTAGCCAGGGCATCTCATCATGTCTCTGACCTCCTGTTTTTGTAATGCTTGGTTACATGTCTAAAGTGAAGTTCCTCAGCATCTTACACTGAGACTGAGTCATGAGGTTTTGCTTTGTTTTATGCAAAGAGCACTTTGGCAGGCTTTGGCAGAACACATGGTTGAAAGGAAGGCTATGAGCCCAACACCAAAAGTCTGGAAGGAGATCAGGAGGAGGTAGTGATGAGAAGGGATAGAGGGAGGTACATACTGATGGTATGTGGTGTAGACTGATGGCTGAACTTCAAAGATAAATAAGGAATAAGTGAGGAGCAACAGCATCCGTCTGAAATATATACATATATCACACTTTATATACCAAACATATAAAGTCAGACTGCATCGTTCAGAATGATGTGATTCGAAACGAACATCACAATTGTACCAGTCCTGAGCTTGCGCTCTGAAATTTTATTTTCTTTAAAGCATCCAGAGTTAATCAGAGAGTGTGCTTATAAAAACTCAAATGCAACTGTATTTATTTTCCAGAAGAAATATAGCTACCCTGACGGAGTAAGACTGAGAGCTTGGAAAGCATACGAAGTATTTCATACTATTTTCAGGAGGTTGTTGGTAACTATGGAAAGAAGCAAAGTGGTTTATTTACAGACTCACTCTCCCTGTGATGAGTGGAGGGCCATGCTGTGAGAGCTGATTTATCAAAAAGACATCCACCTGACAAATTGCCTGAATCATGGAGTTGGGTTTTTCATGGCACCCTCTTTCCTGGGCCATTATTAAAGACTGGGATACAAATTTTCAGACTTTCTCTCTTCCCCTTCCCTCATCTATCACCACTATAATTTCCTCCTGAATTCTAGGCACACAATCTTCTTCTACTGACTCATACTTTTTTTTCCCTAGATGGACTAATATCATTGATTAAGCTCTAGCAACCTCTTTTACCAATTTATCCTAGTCATGGATGATAGATACACTTAAGGATACTGGATCAGATGCTTCCCATGTCTTCTCAGCTACATATCAACAACCTATTCCCATGTTCCAGGGGTGTCTTAATATTGCCTTCTAAGATCTGACACTGATACCATGTTTTGTTTAGCTGGAGAGTAAGTGAAATAGTCCATAATATGAACTGAGTTTCTAACAGCAATTTCTTTTTATGCGTTTATAAAATGTCCTGCAATGATCTCTTGCACGGTAATGCTATTTGACCTTAGGGAGCCCAACCATCATTTGCACTAGAGACATAGCACCTCAAAGAGGACAGATATCTAAGTGGCTTCCAGGCAAAATGGTGACTGAAGGAGGTCTTTTCCTTGTTGGGGTCTGGCACGCTCCATATTTTGCTCCATCACTCTGCATACACTGAAGTTTTCTTTATTTTGGAAAGTAGCAAGGTTTCATGGATAGATCGAAATTAGATCAACTTTAGCTTTATACTCTGAAAATTAGAACTTCGTGGACTATCTCAGAGAGAGCTGTTAGAGAAACTAACATAGCACAGGGTAGGTATCCAAGAAATATCCAAGTAGTTAATCAGTTACCTATTGTCTTGACATTCTACTTGTCTTGAATTTTTTGGATATTATTAGAGCTCAGGCACACACCATAAAACACCTTTAAGTCTTAACAGAAGTGATGGGTGTGTTTCTCTGAGTAGTGCATTAAGAATCCCACAACCAGCCTAAAAATATAGGTGTGCTTGTTTGCTTAAGAAGCTAAATTCTTTTATGTTATTAGTATTAGCATAGGAGAACAGGGCGTCAGAGGATGAGATGGCTAGATGGCATCACCGATGCAATGGACATGAAACTGGGCAAACTTCGGGAGATGGTAAGGGACAGGGAGGCCTGGCTTGCTGCAGTCCATGGGGTCACAAAGAGTTGGACATGACTGGGCGACTGAACAACAACAATTAGTATTAAATGGGAGTCATGAGGCCATTTCCAAGGAAAAACCTATTTCTCCTATGTTTCCTCAGTGCAATTAAGCTCTTAGTTTTGGAAAGAGAAAGAAAAACTTTGCAAAGGTAAGAAGACAGATAAAAACAAAATACAAAATACTGACTTCAGTATTTTACATATTGTTTCAAATGATTTATCCCTATATCGAATACTTAAAGCTCATTCATATAGTCTCCATATAGCATCTTAGAAAATCAATATCTGTCTCTCTCTCCCTCTCTCTCTCTTTAACTTCACAACAGGCTTGCAGGATTTTAATACAAGTCATAGAAGTGCCATGTGTTATGTAAAGATGAAACAGGTGAGGTCAAGTGAAAGATAAGTAAGCATCTTTCATTATGAAACAATGAAAGAGAAATTCGAGTAAAGACAGAAAGCAGAATAAAGAACATAAACCAAGCTTTGATACTGATAGTCTCTCTCTCTGCATTTCATAGCAGTCTATTTATTGACAAAGTTTGCTGACTGACAAAGGCTGGCATGTGAATAAAGTGTCAGAGCAAATGCCTGAGGATTTTGATAATCCATTGAATAGTACTGATCATTCATCAGCCTTAGATCCCCTGCCCCCACTGATTATATAAGCTGAAATATTTTAAACTGTTTATCTTCCAATTTATCCTATGAAACTCTTAGTTATAATTCTTCCACTTTTGGAAGGGAATAATTTATGTGCTAAAATGATCCTATTAGCATTGTGGTATATTCTGCTTTCTAAATAAATTTATTTATCTTACATTTTTATTATTATCATTATTAAATATAATGCATGCTAAGTTGCTTCAGTCATGTCTGACTCTTTGCGACGCTATGGACTGTAGCCCACCAGCTTCCTCTATCCATGGGATTCTCCAGGCAAGAATACTGGAGTGGGTTGCCATGCCCTCCTTCAGGGGATCTTCCCCACCCAGGGATCAAATCCATGACTCTTACATCTCCTTCGTTAGCTGTCATGTTCTTTACCACTAGCGCCACCTGGGAAGTCCCATTAAATAGAATAAACAATAGCAAACTGAGAACAGCATTGAAACGTGTGTATTATCAAGGGTGAAACAGATCACCAGCCCAGGCTGGATGCATGAGACAAGTGCTCATGGCTGGTGCACTGGGAAGACCCAGAGGGATCGGGTGGGGAGGGAGGTGGGAGTGGGGATCGGGATGGGGAATACCTGTAAATCCATGGCTGATTCATGTCAATGTGTGGCAAAAACCACTACAATATTGTAAAGTAATTAGCCTCCAACCAATAAAAATAAATGGAAAAAAAAAGAACTTTAAAAATAAATAAATAAAATAAAATTATTGTTTTGGTTTTATAGTCTAAACTTCTATAATTTTATTTAGGTAGTCAAGGTTTAATATTCACATATATGTATTGTTTTGTTTATGTCATTATTTGCTGTATCTACCAAATAATAACTTTCTGATGCAAAAGGAACAAATTAAAAGTAAAAATCTTTGTGTTTCCTCCATCTTCTAATCTAAATAGTAAAAGAGTGCTTCATGCAGATATGTAAGAAGGAGAAGTTACAGGTTAGGTAGAGGTTACCTGTAGCAGGGTGGAGTTAGTCAATGATAAGAAGAAAATATTCCAGAAAAAAGTAGCAAATTAATCTTTCCATCAAAATTACTATTAAATCATAGTAATTACCAAAGAAGACACATGAACACCATATCAAATAGTTCCCTTTTTGCCTTTATTTTAGCTACTGAGAGGGCAATCACACAGAATGATATGTATTTTGCATAAAAGGCTTAGCATGTACTAGTCATGAAGTTGCATGAACCTAAAGGAACTCTCCATCCATAAGGAAGTTTCAGAGAAATCCAAATCTGTTGAAATGGATGTGACTTCTAACCCAGGCTAAAGGATCTATGCTTCTCAGGAACATGAGTAATAAAAATAGTAATTAACTGAGAAATTAAATAGCTGCTAATTATGAAGCCAAAGATATTTTAGCCAAGCTGGCAGAATAAATCAAAATGTCAAAATGCTCAGCAGATGGAAAGAAGTGGTTGGAACGACTAGTCCCTTTGGCAGTTTCTGCTGTCACTTCATGGCACTTCCTGAAGCAGAAAATTACATTTCTTTTAGTTTTTGCAGACATTTTAGGAGCCCTTGATGTCCATCAGTGAATATTACCCCCCACCCTGTGCAGTGCTAGAGATTACATTTTAAAAGAAGCCATAGACAGCCAAGGAACTATGGGCATAACTCCTTAGCTTCCCCTCCAGGAATATTCATGGCCAGTCAAGGGAGAGAAACAGAAAGTCTGAGGCCTGGTTTGATAATGTGTGCTCAGGGCCCTCAATTTCTACACGTCTGTGCCTTGGAGTGATGTCCTCATGAAATGCGAGGTAATACAGAATCTCCTGAGGGCACATTTCTAGTGGAACCATAGATTCCCCTATGGACCTAGACCTGATTAAAATTTCCTACGAAGGCCAAAAGGCTAGTAGAAGCACAGCTACACCTTCTCCTCTGAGATAGCCAAGACAAGTTTCTGAACCCTACATTCTAATAGAGAATGTTCTTATGATGAGACTGGTCATAGAACTAAAGGAATCCAGGAAAACCTCTAGCTTAATGTTCTCATTTTACAGCAAAGGAGCTTAATCCAGGTTACATGTCTTCTTGTGTATGTATAATCTACAACTCATGAACTATCTTTTTCAGGATATTCACTTTTGTAACTACTTTCATAGAAATGATTGAAAACTTTATTGAAAAAGCAGAAAAATTTTTCTCCAGAATCTGTATATCACATTATTGAACTGCTTAAACATCTTTATGGTATTTTTTTAAATTAGTAAAGTTATAGATGTTGTTAATTCATTGTTCACCTGAAATTCAGAGTATGTCTTTAAGAAGAAAAGATTTATTTCTTGAAGTGATATTGATTTTTCCATTAAAAATATATGCATTATTATGGCAAATTTATTTCTTTGGGATAAAAGATAATCTGTGAGCTCTATGTAGTTGGAAATTATTCTCTCATGTGGACCCAGGAAGAAGCCTGGTTTCACAACAAAATAAAAACTATAACCTGAATCTAGCATAAAATGACTCTTGAAAGAAATGACATTTCTCTCATTCATGGAGGTGAAAAAGCTGTTGCTAACTAACACTATGCTCTAGTGAAAGCCTCTTTCAGAAATTCATTTGTAATGAAGATTCATCGTTTTCCCAATTTAATTAGAGAAACATTTATATATCCATTAACCATTATCGAATAGCAAGTATTGCAAAAATGCAAATAACACTTTTAGCCATTAAATTTTAGGTCTTTGACAAAACAATGAAGGAGATATGCCTTTTCTAGAGAGTTCTCAGTACCTCAGACCTCTGCTGGTCACCAATCTTCCTCCTACAGAAAGAAGATATAGAACTATCCCTCTTCTGCAAGACTGTCTTCATGTGAGGAAACACATCTTTGTAAATAGACATTGTGTGTCTGTGCTCAGTCGTGTCCGACTCTTTGTGACCCTGTGGACTGTAGCTCGCCAGGCTTTCCTGTCCATGGGATTCTCCAGGCAAGAATTCTGGAGTGGGTTGCCATTTCCTTTTCTAGGGGATCTTTCTGACCCAGGGATCAAACCAGCATCTTCTGTGTCTCCTGCATTGCAAGCGGATTCTTTACCGCTGAGCCATGGGGAAGCCATTAGGCATTATGTATGCAAGTAGACTGTTGTTTTTCATTTTATTCCATATCAAGAGGATCAGAGACTTGATTTTTTCTCAATAATTCACACTACAAATTTATTTACAGAATTTATATCCACTGATAGTAGTGCAAATACTATTTGATCTGAAATATCTTTTTCATATAACTGAAATTGTCTTGTCACAGAACAGTGAGAGAATTTTAGCATTCTAATCTGGATCTTCTCCCCTACCCCTAAAAAAGATGTACAAAAACATTTAAAATGAAAAGGACAGTCAACCAAGAGAAATAAAATCTTAGCAATGCAGTGAATTTTGGGGTCAACGGCAACAGTTACATTGCATTACTCAGGGGAAAAAAAAGCCCAGAGTTACAATTTCAGAAAAATAAATAAAAAGTGAACTTCACTGTTCTTTGTTGAAAGCCTGGTTTAGAAAATAAGAGTCCAGAATTGTCTAATCTTTGAGAATTGGAACCAGGTTGAAAGGTCAACACCATTGCCATGTTGTTATGGTCAATGTTTCAATACCCAATCCACCAGCAGAAATTTAGGGAAACAGACAGGAGATTCTAACCAGAAAGGAAGTGAGTGGGTGGGTGGCTTTTTGGAATCCAATTAAACCTCTACAAACTATTCTGCCATGGCATGCCTGGCGGCTCTGCCTTCACAAACAGCCAGTGTGGCCAAGCATTAAGCTGTCCATCAGAAAAGTGCTAATTATTTAATTAAAAGGAAAAGCTTTACATGACTGCACCATTAACTTGATGATAGTTGGGATAAACATAAAGCCAGATCCTTTTGTGTTTGTTGGTTGTATTTGATTTTCAAATGTTTGTTCATTGCCACACTTAGCAGTATTGGGCTGCTCTAGTGTAGAAGATAAAATCCTTTAATACTCTATTTAGAACTACCCAGAGATGAAGCTTGATCAATACATTTTATGAATCTGTAAACTATCACAGCGTGGCCTGTTCCTGAAGACTTTTCCCTGGTGACACAGCTATATTATTCTGGGGCCAGAGGCTCAAGCAATATTGAAATCCTGCTTGAATTCATCTTCTACGGACCATAAAAGTGACAAGATCCCCAAAGATTTACATTTTTTGTGCTATGGATTAATCAATCTTGCAGGTAGAAAAAGAAGGATCTTGGTGTGCGTGCTATAGATGGTCCTTTCAGCCTGAGGAGAGTGTAAAAAATTAATTTCCTTTTTCTGAGAAAAGTGGTTAGTGAGGGTGACTCGTCTAAATCAAAGAAAATGCAGTTAAAAGTTTCCTTTCGCCATCTGCCTTTTGATAGATTCTGACAATGATGTCAACAGCATCATAAAGAAAGGTCTCCAGAATGCTCAAGTTTATGGAAAATAATTCTTTGACAACCACAAAATAGCAACTGATTTGTTTTTGTTACTGTTAAACTCAAATCCTGGTGAAGAAATGGGTCTGTTCAGAATCGTTACCAACTGCAGTATTTATTACTGGTGTTGTTCAAAATGTGAAGATTCATACAGATGATTTTGTCCCATCAAATTATCATATGATTTGTCAGACCAGACATGCCAAAATGGACTTTTTAGCTATCAGATTTTTCATTATTCATCCTCTAAAAATAAAATGGTGTTTTTTTGCCCAAGAGTCTTATCAATTATTTAATTGCACTGGAAATGAAATTATTTTAATTTTGCCTTGGAAAGTTCTTTAGCATAAAAATGCCACTGATAATTTCAAAATGTCATTGAGTATTTTACCAAGGATAAAGGATATTTTCTAGAAGTGTTTGACTCACCTCTCCCACCAATTTAAGGAAGTGAAGATTTCCCTGCAGAGAGGAGGGATAATAGAAACTTCTTTCAAATATTTAGAGTGCTTTAATTCCTTAAACTTTTTAAAAGCACAACTTGGCAATAGCTATCAAATTTGAAAATACATACTGTCTTTACATAGCAATTCTACCTCAAAACATTTTTTATAGATACTCTCACCTATGTAAAAATATTTTCCACATATGTGAAGAGTTGTCATTAAGAATCTTGGAAAAACTATCTAAATGCCTATCCTTATTAACCTCTTTAAATGCATTATATTCCAAAAATCTGTTGGAGTACTATGCAGATGATATGCTGATGTACTGAAATGGAAAGATAATCGCCGGATTATTAGGTAGGAAAAAACTTATATATATATATATATAATATATCTGTGTGTTTATACAGTGAAATAAATCACTGGAATTCAGCTTTATTGCTGAAGATGGCGACTTCTTTGATAATGCATCCTTTACTGTCTATCGTCCTTTTTTCTCTTACTTCCTCACTCTTTTCCCAATTTCCTGAGATTACTTCCTAAATAAACTCTAAAAGACACTCTGATCCTCACTGCAGGGTTTGCTTCCAGAGGTAGTCAACTGAAGACATTTGGTGCTAGAAGTTAGTGAAGTGATAACTTCGGATGCATCACAGCATCATCTTTACTAAGAGTTCAGCTGTAGAATGAGATACAAGATCAAGGGAATGAACTGGCTTCTGAAATACCTCTGGCATTCCGAGAGCTAAAGGAGCAGTGATAATTAGAGACAGTGGCATTAGTTGATTATTGCTAAGTTTAAGTGAAGTTTTGAGGGAAGCTTCAGGTTTACCCAACTGTCACCACAAGGCATGAAGACATCCAGAAAATTTTTATAGCGGTGTTTAAAGGAATCCTTATCTCCTATCAGTTCAGTTCAGTCGCTCAGTCATGTCCGACTCTTTGCTACCCCATGAACCTCAGCAGGCCAGGCGTTCCTGTCCATCACCAACTCCCAGAGTCCACCCAAACCCATGTCCATCGAGTCGGTGATGCCATCCAACCATCTCATCCTCTGTCATCCCCTTCTCCTCCTGCCTTCAATCTTTCCCAGCATAAGGGTCTTTTCCAATGAGTCAGCTCTTCGCATCAGGTGGCCAAAGTATTGAAATTTCAGCTTCAACATTAGTCCTTCCAATGAACACCCAGGACTGATCTCCTTTAGGATGGACTGGTTGGGTCTCCTTGCAGTCCAAGGGACTCTCAAGAGTCTTCTCCAACACCACAGTTCAAAAGCATCAATTCTTTGGCGCTCATCTTTCTTTATAGTCCAACTCTCACATCCATACATGACCACTGGAAAAACCATAGCCTTGACTAGATGGGCCTTTGTTGACAAAGAAATGTCTCTGCTTTTTAACATGCTATCTAGGTTGGTCATAACTTTCCTTCCAAGGAGTAAGCATCTTTTAATTTCATGGCTGCAATCACCATCTGCAGTGATTTGGAAGCCCCCCAAAATAAAGTTAGCCACTGTTTCCCCATCTATTTGCCATGAAGTGATGGGACCGGATGCCATGATCTTAGTTTTCTGAATGTTGAGCTTTAAGCCAACATTTTCACTCTCCTCTTTCACTTTCATCAATAGGTTCTTTAGTTCTTCTTCACTTTCTGCCATAAGGGTGGTGTCATCTGCATATCTAAGGTTATTGATATTTCTCCCAGCAATCTTGATTCCAGCTTGTACTTCCTCCTGTCCAGCATTTCTTATGATGTACTCTGCATATAAGTTAAATAAGCAGGGTGACAATATACAGCCTTGACGTACTCCTTTTCCTATTTGGGATCTATTATCTCCTATCAAGTGAAGTCACTCAAGAGTGTCCGACTCTTTGTGACCCCATGGACTATAGCCCAACAGGCTCCTCCACCCATGGGATTTTCCAGGCAAGAGTACTGGAGTGGGTTGCCATTTCCTTCTCCAGAGGATCTTCCAAACCCAGGGATCGAACCTGGGTCTCCTGCATCGTAGGCAGACGTTTTACCATCTGAGCCACAGGGAAGTCCCTTGGTGGGTAATAGTGGTAGTGTTAGTAACTCAGTTGTGTCTGACTCTTTGTGACCCCATGGACTGTAGCCTTCCAGGCTCCTCTGTCCATGGAATTCTCCAGGTAAGAATAGTGGAGTGGGTTGCCATTGCCTTCTCCAGGGGATCTTCCTGACCCAGGGATCAAACCCAAGTATCCTGCACTGCATGCAGATTCTTTACCATCTGAGCCACGAGGGAAGGGTTTTGCCAAAAATCCAGACCAGGATCTGATGGTAAGAATAGTGTCATATATGGAACTTCCCTGGCAGCTCAGTGGTTACGAATCTGTCTGCCAATGCAGGGGACATGGATTTGAGGAGCCCACGTGCTGAGGAGCAATTAAGCCTGTACGCTGCAACTACTGAGCCTGCGTGTCACAACTACTGAAGCACCTGTAGCCGGTGCTCTGCAACAAGAGAAGCCACAGATATGAGAAACCCACGCACTGCAACAAAGACCCAGTGGAGTCAAAAATAAAGAGATAAAATTAAAATGTTTAAAAAAAGAATAGTGTCATCCAGGAGGCTCAATTCATAGCCTTCTACAGTAAAATTAGAACTCTGATAGGCAATGATTGAAACCTTGAGACCTGCAATGGGGACATTTAGAGGATGCCCATGAAGATCTTGAACTCCAGGTCCCCCTGAACAACCTGAACTGGGAGAAGTGGCACCTCCCCCTTGCTGGAAATAGCAGCCTTCCCTTGTCTGTAGATCATGCAGAGACCCACCCTGGGCAGGTGATTTCCAAGGTGATACTAATCTTTGTCTAGATGTGTTCCCACCTCCCCTTCCTGTTTCTGAAATCATAAGTAGGATCACATCACAGCCTGGCCTGCTATGGGAGAAAAGAGATTGTTTACTGAAAGAGTCACAGAATCTGGCTAAAACTTGCCAGAATGAACCAAGAGAACATATCTGGGAAGGGATCTTGAGGATGCTGGACTGCGGTGAGGGATGGCACATAAGGCCAGATAAGGAGGAATTTATTACCACAGGGGTACTCTCCCAGGACTGAGAATTTAACATCCTAGTGAGAATAGCTATACTGCTGACATCTCCTTCCAGTGTGGGAAAAACAATGACAAACAATAAATAAGGGAGAGATGCCTGGACTGCCATGGCAAAATGTTGAGGAACGGGTCAAAAGGCTCAGAGAGCTGGTCATTCTAGAATGAATATTACATAAGACCCGAGATACCACTAGCTTGCCTGTATACATTGGGAGGCCCAGTGGACACTCCTTTCTTTAAAGAAGTGAAGATTTCACTGGTCCTCTGTAAGTAGGGCTGCCAGGTAAAATATAGGAGGCAATCTTCGGGGCATATTTTTGTCAAGAAATTATTCATTGTTTATCTGAAATTCAAATTTCATTGGGCAATCTCTGTGTCTTAGTTTTTTCTTTTTTCCTTTTTTGCTAAATCTTATAACTCATCCCGTCAGCTAGCATGGATGAATGGATGATAGGGAACCATGACATGGGCTCCCCAATGTCATTGGAGGTGGAAGGATTTCAGAGTAGAAGGTAGGTAGTTGCACTTCACCATCACAGGCAAGGGGAATGGAATTCTGAAAACAGCAGCAGGGCTGGAACAGTAGCCAAGGTTCTGAACAGTAGGAATCTGGACCAAGGGCTCATAGACCTTGGTCTATGAGACAGGGTCCATGGTTAGCCAATGAGAGTGCTGTTTAAGCAATGTAACCAAAAAGGATTAAGAGTGATTTCAGCTATGGAAATGAAAAATATTGACTCTTTGCCCAGTTTCTAGGCCTGGCCAATTCTCAGACCAATTAAATAGGATGCCCGGTTCCTTTAGGAAAAACTCTCAAGCATCTCAGGGGACATCAGGAATAGTTTCTCCATGGGACTTCCCTGGTGGTCCAGTGGTTATGACTTTGCCTTCCATTGTAGGGATGCAGGTTCAATCCCTGGTTGGGGAGCTAAGATCCACATGCCTCCCAGCGAAATACAAACAGAAAACAAAAACAATGTTATAACAAACTCAGTAAAGACTTTTTCAATGGTCCACATAAAAAAAAAATCTTTAAAAAATTTATTTAGGAAAAAAGGGATAGTTTCTCGGAACTCCTTCTCAAAGGGACCTGCCACCGTTTTTAGAGTACCTAAACCCGCGGTCAAAGGAAATAGTCAAATCATTCTAAGACTCCTGGATTCAGTACTGGAATGGAACCGATACCAGGGGACTCACAACACCTTCATGGCCCCTTTCACTGGGGCAGGCAGGGTGGGGAGGAGTCAGATGGAAGCCAGATGATAAGTGGATTCCTGGCCCAACCTGTCTCACAGTGGGTCTAATGTGTCCACAGACCCACCAGGGTAATTTGCTTAGGCCTGAGTGCATAATTGAATTTTATATATTTGGCAGCTGGAAGACACCCTGATCTCTGATCTGTGAGGTGAGAGCTATGATGATAGGAAAGGTCAAGTGGAAGCTGCTGACACGTCCGCCTCCTTCCAGGCCGAAAGAGAACGTTGTAAGCAAAGCTGTGTCCTGAGAGAAAGGGCAGAGATTAAAGACATCCTGAAAGACTTGAAAGATCTTCATCATATCTCTGTTTAATTCATCAGTCTCACTCGTGGTCAAACAGGTGCATCAAAAGACCATTGTAAGCTTGACTGAGTATTAACCCCAGTCTCAGCTCTAATGCCAGATGTTCTGTCTCTATAGAGCAAATTATTTTTCAGTGTCCGAAGAGAAGGACAACCAGAAGTTTGCATTCGCTCAGAACTTCACTTAGAATTAACACCATATCAATGATCTTACCCCAGGGTTTTGTGAACATGCCTATTCTCTTTCATGGTGCAGTCCAAAAGAAAATTCATCATCTAGACATTCCCCCCAACACTGCCCTGGTCCACTAGATAGATGACAGTATGTTAATTCAAGCTGGGAAGTATGAAAGGGCAAGCACTGTGGATGCCCTGGTAAGAAAGATTCACTCTGGAGGTTAGAAACTAAATCCCTTCATTAACAGAGGAATGGATAAAGAGGATGTGGTGTACACACACACACACACACACACACACACACACACACACACACTCACACACATATACATTAATACAATGGAATGTTACTCAGTCATAAAAAGGAATGAAATTGTGCCATTTGCAGAGATGAGGGTGGATCTAGAGACTGTCATACAGAATGAAGTAAATCAGAAAGAGAAATACAAATACTGTATATTAAAGCAAATATATAGAATCTAGAAAAATGGTAGAGATGAACCTATTTGCAAAGCAGTAATAGAAACACAGACATAGAGAATAAATGTGTGGATACCACGGGGAAAAAGAAGGAGGGTGGGATGAATTAGGAGATTATGGTTGACCTATTGATGTGCATGCATGCTAAGTCACTTCAGTCCTGGTCCAAGTCTCTGCAACCCTATGGACTGTAGCACACCAGGCTTCTCTGTGCATGGGACTCTCCAGGCAAGAATACTGGAGTGGATTGCCATGCCTTTCTCCAGGGAACCTTTCTGACCCAAGGATCGAACCCACATCTCCTGTGGCTCCTGCATTACAGGCAGATTCTTTAACCCCTGAGCCACCTGGGAAGCCTATACACTATTGATACTGTATAATAAAATAGACAACTAATGAGAACCTACATAGAGCACAAGGAACTCTACTCAGGACTCTGTGGTGACCTAAATGGTAAGGAAATCCAAAAAAAAGAGGGGAGATACACACACACACACACACACACACATTTATATACACACATATAATGTGATTCATTTTGCTCTACAGCAGAAACTAACAACATTTTAAAGCAACTATACTCTGATAAAAATTTTTTTAAAAGAAGAAGATAAACCTTAGGTTAGGAGATAAGAGGCAGGTGATACAGTGAAATTTTTAGAGGTCCAGTTGCCTGGAGTCCAAAGATAAGTATTACTCCTTTACCTCCCCTCCAGATTTTGAAGATGGCACTTACTACACTTGGTTGGTAAGTTGATTACATGGGATCTTTGACACCCTGGAGGGTAGAAATTTGTATTTCTCTGGACTGACACATATTCCAGGTGTAGGCTCCTCTTTCCCCTCCACCACACCTCACCTGGCACAGCTTTCTGAGAGCGCACAGAATGCTGGTGTGTTATCATGAAATCACCCATAATACTGCCTCGGACGAATGGACCCACTGTATGGGGAAGGAGGTGCAACAGTAAACGCACAACTGCGGAATTTACCCATCTTTCCCATATACCTCATCAACCACCAGCTGCCAGCCAGAGAGACTATCAGAATGGCTTCTTCAAGTGTTGCCTCGTTTTCTCTAGACCAGTTGCCCTTCTCCTACAAGTGTAGCCTGTGACCCCTTTCCAAGGGGCTTCCCTGGTGGTTCAGCGGTTAAGAATCTACCTGCCAGTGCAGGAGATGTAGGTTCGATCCCTGGGTCGGGAAGATCCCGAGAAGAGAAGGAAGTGACGACCTACTCCAGTATTCTTGCTTGGGAAATAGCATGGACAGAGGAGCCTGGCAGTCTGCAGTCCACAAGGTTGCAAAAGAGTCAGACACAGCTTAGCAACTAAACAACAACAACAACACACCTTTCCAATAACCTGTATCTTGAATCCTACAAGATAACTGGAATCCTGCAGTCTGAGCTTGTTTTCAGGGGCACCAATCTAAAGCATGGATGTAATAACTGCACGGGTTCTTGTCATTTTGTCAACATCATTCTTTTTCTTCTAAACATGCCTGCCTTGTTCCACTCCATTTACGGGGCTGCTTTAGCAAAAGCATTTGTCTCCAGCCAGCATACATCAAATTTTCCCGTAGACACCAATTCTTATAATCAGGACACAGGATTTATTAAATTTATTTCAGACTCTGAACTTGACTTTCATTAGGTCTGGCCTGATTTACTTTTAGTGCCTTGAGCCAGTGCTTACTTCCACAGGAAAAAGCATATTGTAGTAAATTAGGCAGGTTTTATGAGGGGCATATAGATAGTCTTGGGTTTGAATCTTCCTAGCTTATTTTATATTAATGCAGGATGAACTCAGTTTGAATATCATAAACTCTGAGCCAAGTTTTACTCTCTGTATTCTGAGAATAATAATATGTATTTTGCAAGGCTCTTTGCAAACATATTATATTTAAAGCGATAGCTCAATGCTCAGCACATAATGAATCCTTAGCAAAAGTTCATTTTCCTCTACTGTTCACCCTAGCTCAGTGGATAAAGTCCCTCTTCTAACCTTCAAAACATTCATGTTGTAGAATAGAAATGATATGTAGAAGGATTAAAGGAGATAAAATGAGGGAAGTGCTGGTACACACTGTAGTTTCTCAATAAATCTTAGTCACTTTCCCATACAGTGCTGTTTCTATCTGCTTTAAATTGTCAGACTTTCAAACATCTTTATCTAGTCATTTCTGAAGAGAAGAACAGCATATTTCTTCATGAGACCTCAGTTCCAGCCATTTATTTTTCTTTTTTAAAAAAAATTGTTTATTTGGCTGTTCTGGGTCTTAGTTGTTTTGAATTAGCATTTGAATACTTAGTTGTGGCATGTGGGATTTGGTTCCTGGACCAGGGATCAAACCCCAGCCACCTGCATTGGGAAGGCGGAATCTTAGCTACTGGGCCACCAGGGAAGTCCTGAACCATTTCTGTTTTAGAGCAGTAACTCGTGACAGAATCTTTCACCCTCATTCCAGGTTGCCCTCATCCCCTGGCTTACTGCATGAATCCTGCTTCTTTCCCTTCCCTCAATAATTGTCCAACTGGGAGGTTACTTCCCCACAAGCCAGGCAATTTCCTTTTAGGAAGATGGTGGTGGTGGTGGTGATGGTTTAGTCGCTAAATTATGTCCAGCTCTTGCAACCCCAAGGACTGTAGCCTGCCAGGCTCCTCTGTCCATGGGATTCTCCAGGAAAGAATACTGAAGTGGGTTGCCATTTCTTTCTCCAAGGGATCTTCCCAACCCATGAATTGAAACTGGGTTTCCTGCACTGCAATCAGATTCTTTACCAACTGAGGTATGAGGGAAGCCCGCATCTTTAGGAAGATGGTGGTAAATAAAGAGATGAGGAATGAAAGCCAGAGTAATGATGTGGCCACTCATGAAAAATTTCTGCTGTCAGTGATGACTGTCCAATGCTCTGGCTTTCAGGAGAGTGGTCCAGGCTCCAGCATGAGTACATAGGATGGCCAGTAGCTTTCCAAGGCTAGAGTAGTGAAATCAGTTCACCCACCTGTTGCCAAGAGTGAGGTGAGTTGGCTGTAGTAGATTAAAAAACCCAGGTGGCTCAGTGGCAAAGAACCTGCCTGCCATCGTGGGGGACACATGAGACTCAGGTTCAATCCCTGGGTCGGGAGAATCCCTTAGAGGAGGGCATGGCAACCCATTCCAGTAGTCTTACCTGGAGAATCCCATGGACAGAGGAGCTTGGCAGGCTACAGTCCATGTGGTTGCAGAGTCAGACATGACTGAGCATGTGCATGTAAGGAAGATTTAAAAATGATAATACAACTGATCAAAAGTTGGCCTACCTTCCCTCTTTTTTTCTTGTCACAGATGGCAACAATTCCTAATAACGCTAGTGCTAAAAACTCTCTGAAAAAATCTTTTGTTGGGATGACTCAATAATTACAGTGGTGCTCGTGATGGTTTTATTACCTATTCTTTAGTGAACACTGCATTCCGCACTGCATTCAACAAATGTTGATTTGTTGAACCATTGCTTCCATCCACTATACATAAGGATTACCTCCCTGCATTCAGTTCAGCATCCTGGCTCCAACCTCATGGTACTTTATTTGTCGTTGTTGTTCAGTCACTATGTCGTGTCTGGCTCTTTGCCATCTGATGGGCTGCAGCACACCAGGGTCCTCTGTCCTCCACTATCTCCCGGGGTACTTTATAGATTTTTGCCTTTAAACAGTAGGTTTGAAATCGACATGCTGGCCCAGGGAAGTGTATAAAGAAGAAACAGAACTAGAGTTATTTCCGTTCCATCATTCTGTTAGGTAGTTAGAATAGGGAAAAGGAGTCCAGAATGGCGGTGGCTAAAAGACCTGGGAGGGAAAAGCCGGCGAGAATAGAACAAAGGAAGGTCCGAGGACCGGAGTGAGAACCTCAGGTAAAACAAACAGCACTCCTGGCTGGCCCAATTTACACAGGAAAGGCCCAGGGAGAGAGAAGCATATAAAAAGAGGAGTCAAAGTTCTCTTCTCTCTCTCTCTCCTGTGCGCTGGGGCGCCCTTCTCTTCACGTCTTTGGATCAACGTGCCCTCATGCCTCAAAGATGGATTTTCCTGCTATTATTTAAATAAAATAGAGCTGTAACGCTGAGCTGTAACACTGATTTATTTAAGAGCTGTAACACGGTCTGTCCAAGACCCGAGAGCTGTGACCCGCCGAGGGGGCTTTAATGTCCGTCACTCCAAATCTTTGCTGTGACGAGACAAAAACCGAGGAGCGTACACTCGCCTGACAATTCTACGTGACCACTGTTGGGGCTCAGGGCGGGCCTCTCCAAAATGTAATAATATATTGATTATTTTGAATTAAAGTTAGTCAAGGGACTTCCCTAGTGGTCCAGTGGTCCAGTGGTCAAGAATCCTGCCAGTGCATGGGACAGGGTTTGATCTCTGGTTGGGGAACTAAGATCCCACATGCCACAGAGCAACTAAGTCCACGAGCCACAGCTACTGAAGCCTGCTTACCTAGAACCCATGCTCCACCACAAGAGAAGCCACTGCAGTGAGAAGTCCGTGCACTGAAACTAAAGAGCAGCCCTTACTCGCTGCAACCAGAGAAAGCCCTTGTGCATCAACAAAGACCCAGCATAACCATAAATAAGTAAATAAATAAAACAAATATTAAAATAAATAGATAAATAAGTAAATAAAAAATAAATCAAGTTATTCAAGAAATGGCCAATGCAAAAGGACACTCTGACCTTCCTCTCTGATTCCCTGAAAGCAGGAAATAAATCTCTGGTGTGAAAAGTACCCCCCTCCCCCACATCTGGAGATAAAAGGGCACCCTTCCTTCCCAGAGACAGGAAATTTGGAGCAAGAAGCCTATATAAACAAACCCTGATACTTCTTTATTTTACTACCCCAACCCATACTCTTTCTAGATTCTTCACTAACTAACCACCCAAAGTGTAAATTTCTTGTCCTGTCCATGCCTCATAAATGCATTGTTTCTTTGTCTAAAAGGTATAAAAACTGCCTGCTTGGGTCCCTTCTTAAGTCCCATGTCTATGAGACCTCCATGTACATGAATTAAAATTTGTTTCTTTTTCTCCTGTCTTATGTTAATCTGTCTTATGTCAATCTTGGTATAAGTCCAGATACAAGGACTCAAGGGAAGTTGAGGAAGACATTTCCCCCTTTCCAACACCATTCATGCTTAAATATAAAACAGTGAAAGAATAAATGCAAACTGTGAAGTGTGTTACTTTATTTCAGTAAGTAAAACTTTAGGTTCATATGAGAAATGTCTTTGAAATCAATTGTTTCCTGATTGTTTCTGAAAATCACTTTGTTGTACAGAGGAAAGAGTATTAAAATAGGGCCCATTTTGGGTGTCAGATATGTTTTGTAAGCCGCTGCAATGAATTGCGATGAATCACAATATGATGAGAAGAGGAGTTTCTGGTTTTACTTTTAATTAGAGATACATAACTGTTCCCATATTTTTGTATGGCTTATATTTAACATATCAATAAGATAATAATGTATTCTAGAGTTTCCTTTACCCACACATGACATCAGAATGAGATGCAAGTATTTTTTAATATATAAAAAAATGACAGTATGAAATAGCATCTACATGTAAGTTGTCACAATAATGGTGTTCAATTTTGGCATTAGTTCAATGACATAAATCAAAAGCATATCTCATTTACTCTACTGAAAATAAACAAATAAGACTCAGGAACTGAAAAGTTAGGGAAGGGCTTTCCTTCTGCGTGGGAGGTAAAGCATCACAGTACATTTAACCTTCAGATCTGCCTCCTGTGATGTACACATAGCGTCGCATGTCACTTGCTTTGCTATCAATACTCGTCTCCCCACTAAGTCTATCCAATCACACAGGACAGAATTCATGGTCAAAATCACACTGGTGTACACAGTCATGGGGAGGGGACACAAATAGACTGCAGAGGATTGGGGTCTCACTGACTCCCCCTCCCTCCTGCCATCTTGGCAAGATCACTTCTCTTGTCATTGCTGCTTTATTCTTTGGGTTTTGAGGCTAGAATTTAGGATTACATACTTTGTTTTTTGGGCTTCCCAGGTGGCATCTAGTGGGAAAGAACCCACCTGCCAGTGAAGAGACCTGCCAGTAAGAGACCTGGGTTCGATCCCTGGGTTGGGAAGATCCCCTGGAAGAGGGCACAGCAGTATTCTTGCCTGGAGAATCCCTATGGACAGAGGAGCCTGGTGGGCTATGGTCCACAGGCTTACTAAGAGTCGGACACAACTGAGCGACTAACACACACACACACACACACACACACACACACACACACACACACACACGAATACTGTGAATGAGCTTCTGGTATTGGGAAGGCAAACATATTACAAATTAAGGTATACGGGCAATTTCTTTGTTTTTCTTTCTGTATTACTGACTGTATTTATAATTCCCAAAGCACAAAAGTCCCCTCACAGCTGCTCTTATATATTTATAAAGAGAATTCCGAATGCCAATGTAATGGTTAAGATAATACAAATACATAAATAGCATGTTTTCCCTTCATGAAGAAATAATAGCCAAATTTGGTTTCCACATAATGGTAGTATTGAGTCTTATTTTTAAGGAATTCTGCTTAGGAATATTTTGGAGACCAAAAAGAAAAAAGGAATGCTTATAAACTAAGCAAAAGTTCAAAATAATTTATTGTCACATTATTGTTATTATTAGATTAAAATGGTTGGAATTGGGATTCCAACCATTGGAATGAATGATGGATCCCTTACTTTTATAAATGCAGTTAACTTTTAATTTTTTTTAATGTTTATTTTTATCTATTTACTTACTTTTGGCTGTTCTGGGTCTTCATTGCTTTGAGGACTTTTCTCTAGTTGCGGCCAGTAGGGGCTACTCTTGAGTTTCGGTTTGCAGGTCTCTCTTGCTGTGGAACACTGGCTCTAGGGTACATGGGCTTCAGTAGTTGCCGCATGTGGGTTCAGTAGTTGCAGGTCCTGGGCTCTAGAGCACAGGCTCAGTAGTTGGGGCACACTGGCTCAGCTTCCCCGAGCCATGTAGGATCTTCCCAGACCAGGGATTGAACCCGTGTCTCCTACATTGGCAGGCAGATTCTTTACCACTGACCCACCAGGGAAACCCAATAAACAAACTATAGTTCTTTTAAAGTATTTATACACTTTTTATTGGGCTTCCCAGGTGGCACTAGTGGTAAAGAACCTGCCTGCCAATGCAGGAAACATAAGAGACCCAGGTTCAGTCCCTGGGTCAGGAAGACTCCCTGGAGGAGGGCATGGCAACTCACTCCAGTTTTCTTGCCTGGAGAATCCCATGGACAGAGGAGCTTGGAGGGCTGCAGTCCATAGGATCACAAAGAGTTGGACAGGACTGAAGCAACTTAGTATGCACGCACGCATACTTTTTTATCAAACTAAAATGTTTATGAAGTCATAGCATTATTACAGTATAATACAATTTTAAAAACCCTCATGTACTCAAAATTTATCAAATACTAGCATTTTCCCTTATTTATAGGCCAGCAGGGCTGTACAGTATGATAGTTAAGGGACCAGATGCCAAACTAATACCCCCTGGATGAAATTCCTATTCTATTACCTAAATAAGCTCCTTCTGTATGCTTGCCTGTGCATTCTCAGTCATGTCTGACTCTTTGCGGCCCTGTGAACTGTAGCCCACCAGGCTCCCCTGTCCACTGGATTATCTAGGCAAGAATACTGGAATGGGTTACTGTGTCCTTCTCTGGGGGAATCTTCTCAACCCAGGGATCAAACCCACATCTGCACTGGCAGACACATTCTTTACCGCTAACGCCACCTGGGAAGCCCATCTGAGTACCCCTGCCCAGCTCCGTATCTCCTCACTGGAACTGTCACTCTGAATATGCTCTTTTTTCTTTTTGAAGCATGCTTTTATGTCCTTACTAATGAAAATAAGCATTCTTTGGAATTCCCTGGGGGCCCAGTGGTTGGAACTCTGTGCTTTCACTGCCGAGGGCCCAGGTTGACCCCTTGTTGGGGAACTAAAATCTCACAAGCCATGTGGCATGGGAAAAAAAAAATTCATCAATTGCATTTATATTTTTGTACTTTCCAAATTTTACATTTAATAATAAACTTCACATATTGTTATATGACTTCTCTCCCCACATTATTAGCCTTCCTTGTGGCTCAGCAGTGATGAATCTGCCTCAGTGTAGAAGATGAAAGAGACTCAGCTTCCATCCCTGGGTTAGGAGAATACCCTGGAGTAAGAAATGGCAACCCACTCTGGTATTCTTGCCTGGAAAATTCCGTAGATAGAGGAGCCAGGTGGGCTACAGTCCATGGCGTCATAGTTAGACACGACTGAGCACACACACACACACACACATTTTTAAGGTTTAGACAGGCTTCATTAATTTCTCTAACAAGTACTTCATTGCATGAGTAGACAGCTACTCATTCTCTAGTTGATAGGGTGTTCAGATAGATTCCAATTCTTTCACTTTTATGATGACTCTGAACAGTGTTGTATAAATCTCCTTGTATACTGTTCCCTGAGTTTCTCTGGACTGTCTGTCTAGAAGTTGAATGGCCAAATCAAAGGAAATAAATCTTTTTTCTCTTTTATTGGATATTGTTAAATTGTCCTCTTAAGCAGTCGTCCCAGTTTAGGCTCCTACCAGCAGTGTAAGAATTTCCATTGTGTCAAGCCTCACCAACACTTGGTATTATCAGACTTTGAAAAATTTCCCAGGGTGTAACACCAATATATCAGTCTCTTGTTTTGGTTTGTCTATTTCTAGTTTCTAATTAGGTTAACCGTTTCATAAATTTGGGGCTTCCCTGGTGGCTCAGATGGTAAAGAATCTGCCTGCAATGCTGGAGACCCAGGTCCAACCCTGGGTCAGGAAGATCCCCTGGAGAAGAGTATGGCAACCCACTCCAGTATTCTTGCCTGGAGAATCCTATGAACAAAGGAACCTGGTGGGCTACAGTCATGGGGTTTCAAAAGAGTTGGACATGACTGAGCGACTAACACTTTCTTTTCACTTTTCATAAATTTATCGGGTATTCAGATTTTCATGGACTTCTCTGGTAGTACTAGTTGTAAAGAACCTGCCTGCCAACGCAGGAAACGTAAGAGACCTGCGTTCAATCCCTGGGTCAGGAAGACCCCCTGGAGGAGGGCTCGGCAATGCACTATAGTATTCTCACCTGGAGAATCCATGGACAGAGGAGCCTGGCTGGCTACAGTCCGTAGGGTCACAAAGAGTCGGACACGACTGAAGCAACTTAGCACACAAGCAGATTTTCACGTCTGTAAATTTTCTGTTCATATTCTATGCTCACTTTTCTACTGGGTTGTTGGACTTTGTTTCGTTGGTTAAGAAAGGAAAATAAAAATGAAGTCAGTATTGCTAAGGGAGCTCCTTAAAATGGAGCCAGGAGACCATTGAGGAAGTGGGACTCAGGTATGTCCCAGGCCGATAGAATGTGAACTTTGACCACTTCTTGTTCTAATCTAGCCATCCAGAACTTCTGCCTAATGTTCCAGAAACTCAAGATAGTTATCAGACTCTTAATCTGAAATAACTCGTGACAGCCTATCCCTTGAGGACAAGTATTTTCTGTCTTGCTTCAGGTTCAATCATAATTCTTAAGTAGCCTGTGGCTTTTACCTTTATAAGCCCTGATTCTTATTCTTCTCTGGAACACTCTTAATTTTACCTAAATCTGTGTCTCCCAAAGTGCAGTTCTTAAGACCTTCAAATGAAGTTTTTTGTACTTAGCAGCCTCAATACTGATTACTATTTCATAGCATGCAGGAGTTTTGTTTTGCTTGGTTAACATATTTTGGATAAAAATCTTTTGGTGGTTATGTGTTTTGGAAATAGTCTCTTCAGGTCAATGACTTTTTTGTTTCCTTCTGTTTCATTTTCACTTAATTTAAGGTATTTTTTGAATGGTCTTCTTTTCCTTTAATTTAGTCAAGTTTATCCATCTTTATCTTTATGGTTATCATATTTTTGTCTGATTTTTAAGAAAGTCTTTATTACTCTGAGATGATAGATATTTTCCTTTATTATTTTTAAAAATTTTGAAGTTTTAAAGTTTACTTTTCATGTTTAGAACTTTCAATTCAGTTCAGTTCAGTTGCTCAGTTGTGTCCAACTCTGCAACCCCATGAACCACAGCACGCCAGGTCTCCCTGTCCATCACCAACTCCCGGAGTCTACCCAAACCCTTGTCCGTTGAGTCGGTGATGCCATCCAACCATCTCATCCTCTGTCGTCCCCTTCTCCTCCTGCCCTCAATCTTTCCCAGCATCAGGGTCTTTTCCAATGAGTCAGCTCTTCACATCAGGTGGCCAAAGTATTGGAGTTTCAGCTTCAACATCAGTCCTTCCAATGAACTCCCAGGACTGTTCTCCTTTAGGATGGACTGGTTGGATCTCCTTGCAGTCCAAGAGACTCTCAAGAGTCTTCTCCAACACCAGAGTTCAAAAGCATCAATTCTTCAGTGCTCAGCTTTCTTTATAGTCCAACTCTCACATCCATATATGACTACTGGAAAAAAAACATAGCCTTGTCTAGATGGACCTTTGTTGACAAAGTAATGTCTCTGCTTTTTAATATGCTGTCTAGGTTGGTCATAACTTTCCTTCCAAGGAGTAAGCGTCTTTTAATTTCATGGCTGCAATCACCATCTGCAGTGATTTGGAAGCCCCCCAAAATAAAGTCTGCCACTGTTTCCACTGTTTCCCCATCTATTTGTCATGAAGTGATGGGACCAGATGCCATGATCTTAGTTTTCTGAATGTTGAGCTTTAAGCCAGCTTTCTCACTCTCCTCTTTCACTTTCATCAATAGGTTCTTTAGTTCTTCTTCACTTTCTGCCATAAGGGTGGTGTCATCTGCATATCTGAGGTTATTGATATTTCTCCCAGCAATCTTGATTCCAGCTTGTGCTTCTTCCAGCCCAGCATTTCTCATGATGTACTCTGCATATAAGTTAAATAAGCAGGGTGACAATATACAGCCTTGACGTACTCCTTTTCCTATTTGGAACCAGTCTGTTGTTCCATGTTCAGTTCTAACTGTTGCTTCCTGACCTGCATACAGGTTTCTCAAGAGGCAGGTCAGGTGGTCTGGTATTCCCATCTCTTTCAGAATCATTTTAGTACTTTAATAAAGTTGAAAAAATACATTTTTCATATGGTTTGAGGTAGAAATCTACATTTATTTTCCATTATTATATTCATTGTGCCAATAGTGTTTACTGGTGAGTTCATCCTTTCCTCTACCGATTTTTATGCCATCTATGTCATATTTCAAGTTTCCTTGTGTATATGGACTCTTCACACTTCCATTGGTTTATCTGTATATCTCTCTGCCAATACCACACACTACCTAACTCTAGGGCTTCCCAGATGGTGCTAGTGGTGTAGAATCTGACTGCCAATGTAGGAGAAGCAAGAGATAGGAGCTTGACCCCTGGGCTGGGAAAATACCCTGGAGTAGGAAATGGCAACCTACTCCAGTATTCTTGCCTGGGAAATCCCATTCACAGAGGAGCCTGGCGGGCTACAGTCCTTGGAGCTGAAAAGAGTCGGACACGACTGACCACGCGTGCGCGTGCACACACACATACGTGTGTGTGTGTGTGTGCATAATTTATTCTAGCTTTATAACTTAACTTACTCATCTTTTATTTTTTTAAAGTCTTTATTGAATTTGTTACAATATTGCTTCTGTTTTATGTTTTGGCTTTTTGGTTGCAATGCACGTGGGATCTTAGCCCCTGACCAGGGATTGAACCCACATCCCCCTGCATTGGAAGGCAAAGTCTTAACCACTGGACTTCCAGGAAAGTCCCATAGCTTATTCATCTTTAAGGATAAATACTTGTTTATTCTTTTGTATACCACTTCCCACAGTACACAATTTTGCTTTCCTTCTCTTCTTAGATGCTTTGTTGCTGCTGCTGTTGTTTAGTGGATAAGTTGTGTCCGATTCTTTGCATCCCCTTGGACTACAGCACGCCAGGCTTCCCTGTCCTTCACTACCTCCTGGAGTTTGCTCACACTCGTGTCCATTGCATTGGTGATACCATCCAACCATCTCATCCTCTGTTGCCCCTTTCTCATCCTGCTCTCAATGCTTAAAATTTTTAAATTTATGTTCTTAGTCCTATACTATTCCTTAATTTTATGATGGCATATTTAGTTTGCAAAAGACTATGTGAAGATTTTGATTGAAATTGCCTTAAAGTTAGAGGTTAATGCAGGTGAAATCAGATATTAAAATTTAAATTTTCCAGTTCTTACATATGCAGTATTTTCCCAGATCTTCTTTTATGTCCTTAGATATTTTACAGTTTTGATAAATTTTGTAATATTTTATAAGTGTATTCTAGGCCATGTCATATGGCATGCAGGATTTTAGTTCCCTGATCGGGAATTGAACTCATGCCATTTACATTGGGAGCATGGAGTCTTAACCACTGGACCACCAAGGAAGTCCTGAGTCCCATATTTTTCTCTTTTGTTTCCAGTCCTTAACAATGTTGTCTTCCTTCTGATCCTGATTATGTACACTAGACTTTCTCTTTGTATTTCATGTATCATTGCTATTTGTTTGCAGCAGACAGAATTGTCTAATTGTGAAATCACTATACTCTTTTGTCTAGTATTTTCCATCACATTTTAAAAAAAACAAAACTTAGAGTCACCAAATAATCTGCCTGATATACTAAAAAATGATTTTCAGAAAACTGAAGTCTAACAAATTGTAGTATTGCCCCAAATCCTAGATGTTTAACATATGCTATTTTATTTTTATAGTATCACATTAGGTTCGGAAAACACTTAAATGTGAATTATCTTTTTCTGGAGGTATAAAGTTGATTATTTCCTTGATAACAAGAAAATAATTTTCTGAGTTGCTAAAGATTTTTCAGACTGCTGAAGTTTTGATTAACCTGCAGCAGGAGTTGGCAAATTTTTCTGTAAAGGGCCAGACCACAAATACCTTCATCTTTGAGGACCATATGGTCTCTGTAATAATGACTCAACTCTTTTGTAGGAGCAGAGCCCTGGACAATGCATCAGTGAACGGATGTGACTGTTTCAATAAAACAGGACTTATAAAAACAGGCAGTGGCTGAATAGCAGGAGGCCACGGTTTGCTGCTTCCTAATCTATGCTGATCTTTAGCACTGAGTTCTAAACTAGATGTTTAAGAATATAAATTCTATCATAAAAATATTAAACCCATGAATAAAAAATTAACTTTCCTTAATATTTCAAAATTGATTATCTTAAATTAAAAAATGAAATATTAATTTTAAAGGTTCATGTTCTGTCAATATCATTTCTGAGTTTTAGACTCAAAATTAAGAAGGCATATGCTAGGAACATGAGATGGATATATTTTTAACTGGATACTGTTGATCAATAAATATTAATTAGCCTAATATATTGTGTAAATCATTAACAACAGCCAATAGTAATTAATATCTTAAGATTTATAAATTATAGCTCTTTGGTAGCACAGTTCTATGAGAACCCTATGTAAAGCAATTGTTTCCCTTTGACATTTAAATTATTTAAGAATCCCACTACTAAAAGTTGTACTAAGATCATGGAAAAGAGGCAAGAAGGATTCTAAGTTAGAACATAGATACTCCAATGTTAAAATATTTCTGTGCTGTGCTTAGTCATGTTCGACTCTGTTACTCCATGGACTAGCCCACCAGGCTCCTCTATCCATGGAATTCTCCAGGCAAGAATACTGGAGTGGGTTGTCATTTCCCTCTCCAGCAGATCTTCCTGACCCAGGGATCGAACTCAGATCTCCCACATTGCAGGTGGATTATTTACCATCTGAGTCACTAAGGAAGCCCAAGAATACTGGAGTGGGTAGCCTATGCCTTCTCCAAAATATTTCTACCTGTGCCCAAAAATTAGCTACCAAAGAGGGGAATAAGAGATTTTCTTTTAGTATAGAAAGCTCTATGACAAATATCATTCTTTCTAGGGGAATTAAAATCTCAAGGATTGATCATGAGCAAAGTAGGCAGCAGGCTATGAGTTTTATCCTCAGTCTCCCTTAAAAAAAAGATAAAGGTGTGTACTCAGTCGTCTCCAACTCTGTGACCATGCAAACTGTTACCCGCCAGACTCCTCTGTCCATGGGATTTTCCAGGCAAGAATATTGGAGTGGGTTCCCATTTTCTTCTCCAGGGGACCTTCCTGACCCAGGGATCGAACTCGTCTCTTAAGTCTCCTTTCTTGGCAGGTGGGTTCTTTACCACTGAACCACCAGAGAAGCCCTTTCCATCCACCAAATGCCAGTTTTTCACCTTAGCATTAGGTATGCTATGCCCGCACATTTTATCTCCCATCAGAATCTCCACACAAGAAAGAATCCAATGTTTACAGTATTTTCAGTTCTTTGTGAGAGTATTTGAATGCCTAACTTAGTTTTTCACAGTACCTGGAAAAAAAATTCATCCTCTGCTAAAAAATATTTCAGGTAGTCACAAAGAAATTGGGCAGCAAGTTGTGGGAAAAGAGAATATTTTAGTGATGGCAAGGCAGTCATCTTGGGATCCCTCAGGCCACATCTTTTCGGCTATTGCTTATTCAGACTATGAACCAGGCCAGTCCTGGTAAAGATGGTGTATGGGGTAAATCCAAAGTGTGATTTTTGAGCATAACCTAGAAAACAAATCAAATTAAGAAGTTTTAGAAGCCACACAGCACTCAATCACAGAACTGTCGCAATCATAGCTCATTGGAAAGTGAAAGTGTTAGTTGCTCGGCCATGTCCAACTCTTTGTGACACCATGGAGCCCGCTTTCCAAGGTTCCTCTTTCCATGGAATTCTCCAGGCAAGAATACTGGAGTGGGTTGCCGTTCCTTTTTCCAGGGGGTCTTCCTGATCCAGGGATAGAACCAGGGTCTCCCACATTGCAGGCAGATTTTACTTTCTGAGCCACCAGGGAAACTACCAGGGAAGCTCATTGTAATAAGATTTTTTTTTTCCTTCTCGAGAGGAGCAGCCACAGGGTACATTGAGGGTTGGAAAATTGTTTTACCAAAGGACACCCAGTTTTATACATGGAAGCAGAAAACTTATCAAATGGGAACCATTCAAGGATTCTCAGTCGATTTGGTTTTAGAGATTTTAGGTTTAAAATAAATCTAGGGTAAAGGATTATAGAGTGAGACTTAGAAGTTTGAAATATTTGAGGCAATACTGAGTTTTGGAATGTTCACCCCAAGTCTAAATAAAGAGCTGTCAAAAGTCAGTGTAAGAAGCATAATGCTAAATTGCTCCTATGATAAAACCTGCTCCATTTGCTTCACAATACATTGTTTCTGGCAGAAGGGAGAGTCCTCAATATGAAAACTGGGGAGGACTCTCTGAAGGCAAGAGATGCATTGTTTTCAATAAAAATGCAGTGAAGTTTCAGCTTGGTAATCTGTGTGCAGGAGCCACCTCCATCAAAAAGATCCAGTTCTCTTGTTCCTTCCCCTGTTGGCTGGTATTGTGAGAAATGAGACACACGGCAAGGAGAGGCCTCGCGATTGTTTTCAGAGGCCAAATGAAATGATGCACTTCAAAATAAAAATGATAGTGGAAAATATAATTTAGGTGTAGAACATTCCTGAACTAATTTAATTGTGTATTTCTTTAGGCAGACAACCACCTGGAAGCAGTCATAACAACAGTAACAGCAAATTGATTTTGGTGAGAAAACTAAGTTAAATATTAAGATCTAATAATACACCGCCTTGGAAGCAGCTGTGAGTTTATTTCCTTTTTAGAACAGTGCTAATAGTTTACAAATGCACCATGTATCTATTATCCCCACTGAAAACAGAATTATTGATTTCTACTAAAAAAAGGGAAAGAGCATAAGTACATGTCTCTAAGGCTTGTAAGAGTTTTATGATCATATCAAAGATTCTGGGGAAGGAAATGGCAACCCATTCCAGTATTCTTGCCCGGAGAATTCCCATGGACAGAGGAGCCTGGCAGGCTACAGTTCAAGGGGTCACAAAAGAGTCGGATACAACTGAGTGGCTAAACAACAACAACAAAAGATATTGCTGAGAACTTTGAGATTTTTTTTTTTTTTTTTTAATGGAAAGGCTCTGAGTATTGAACTTTGAAATGGTGTTAATTGAAACATCAAATAATGTGTGTCTGAGTATCTGTGTGTTGTCTGCTCAAAAAAACTTGTTTTTTCAGACAGATTTATGATATTTGAGCTAGAAATTAGAATAAAGGGTCCCTTGACTCTCGTTAGTACCTAAACAATTAAGATGTTCCCAAATTTTGTGTTTAAAAAGAAAAACATGCTTGGACCAGGTTTTCCCCATGCCAAATAGTATCATTTAGTTTTTGGAACTAAGGATGTTTTACACAAATGGGATCACAGAAGTGGCCGTCTAGGAAAGCTGAGTTTCAGTCTTTGAGTCAAAATCAGCTACTATATTATAGGGCTAGAGAAGATGTTTTCATGCTCACTTGAGAGTCAACCTAATTTTTCTCTTTAAATATAAAATAAACACTATGGTGTTATTGAAGTCATATACAGTGCGAACAGCTGTATGTAGACAGTTTCCTACCCACTGTTTACTGAGGATATGTCAGTAAAGCAAAGAATGAGGTCCCTACTTTCTAACTCTAGACATTAGGCTCCTGCTTCCAAGGAACTTCCAAAAGTCTGCTTCTAAAAGTCTAATGTTATAATACAACTTAAATTGAATGAAGATGGGACAGTGTTACGTGATTTTATCAGGTTTCTTTCAGCTCTATCTGTAATTGGGGATACGTAAGAAAGAGACAATGGATATACAATGTATCTTTTACAAAGTTTGATTTATTAAAAAGAGTCCAGAAGTAATTAATCTGTAAGATTTCTGCAGTTAATCTCTATTAATTATCAACTAATTAATAATTTGCTAGAACCCAGGATTTGAGTAATATCAACTTTGCTTTAAAACAAACACCAATTAACTTCAAAAGAATTCCTACTTGTATCAGGAATAAAATATATTTTTTTAAAAAAGAAAAATGACATTTTACATTCTTCTCAGCAGTGAAAGCACAGTAATTCAAAACTAGCTTTGTATCATGTGAGCAGTCATCACTCGTTAAAGAACTCAAAACTATATTTCCTGTACTGTGGGTCAGGCATAGTACACAGTCAAATCACTCTTGGCCAAAAGAGTATGACATTTCCTTCTTAAAACTAAGCTGGAAATCTATTAAATTAAGATTTTCTTCAGGAGAATATCAATTTTCCATCCTTATTTCAATTTGTGGCATGTGAGTGAAGTACGGTGTTTTAGTAGCCTGAAGATGATGACTCAGAGGGGTGTCTACTCAAGACTTTTCTGACCATTTGATAACAGGCATTTTTGGAGATTGTGGCCATTCCATGGCTCCATGGCCACTATAAATTACAACCTGCCATTTTCAAACCTGCGCTTGGGTATTATTTCATTGGCATTAGCATGAAAATACATTTCTTCAGGATAAATGAATTCACCCTAAGAAAGATGAAAAATTAAAAAAACATACCTCTAGTTCTAGGATATACTATTCTTTAGATTTAAGATGAGTTTACATCTATTTGCCTCATTAGTTGCTGGAAGCAAGTTGATCAAATAATATTTGACTAACATTGTGAGATTACAAGCTCTCTTTTAATGACACTGATTATGTATTCATTGGCTATATGCTTGTCCTTCTTTATTGGTCTACAGATTACACATGTAACATATAATCAATCAAGCAATATGGAGTGCTCACATTTCCCTCTGTCTTGAATTAACCTCTGTTTTTCTCCTGAAGACATTTGTGTGTATCTCAACATGTGTAATTGAGTCAAAGGAGAATATGATGAATGTGGAATGGTTAATTGTTAAGTCAGCCAGGTGCATTAGGTATTATTGTAATCAAACATGAGTCTGTAGGCTGTGAATTTTCAAAGTGGCAGAACAAAACAACTTGAAGCAAATAGACTTGGTTAATCCTATTTGCTTTCTCTTTCAAATATAACATGAACTCACTATATGCTATCAAATTCAACTTGTGTTTTATTGGGATACATTGATTGCTTTTCACATCAACTGGAGTAGCAAATTCCTTAGGTTAATCTATAAAACCGGTATAGCCCATATTTTTTAAGAAAAATACTGTCATGTGTGAATAATAAAACTCACTAATCTCAGGCAAGAGGATAACTCTCGACAAGGGAATTCACCTAAAAATGACTTGATTGTAAATAAGAATGTCATACCTACATCTCCAGCACTCTATCCCCAAGCAAACTTTCCCCAGACAAGATTATGTTTCACTTTGATAATTCTGTTCTTAAATTTCTTCCTGGAATGCTATGAAAACACAGGAAACACCAAACTAGCTACTGGGAAGGACTGAAATCTGACAGGTGATGGAATATCATCAGACTTCTGCAGACTTGGAAGTAAAGTTATAAGTCATTTAGAGTAATTGTTTTCTATACCTCAATTATTTCAATACCATTTTCATAATTTTTGCCTATCCCCATACCCTTCTTTATGAATTCCATATCCTTGCTATAAACAATTACTGTAACCTTGGTGGCTTGTTTTCTTAATTCTGTAAGTCAAAAGGTGGACACTGGTCTCATGGCTAAAATCAAGTCTTTGCAGGGCTGCAGTACTTTCTGGAGTCCCTAGGGACCAAGCCCATTTCCTTGCATTTTACAGCTTCTAGAGGCCACCACATTTCTTAGCTCATGGTCTGCCTTCCTCCATCTTCTGAGCAGCAACATTGCATCTCTTTGACTCCACTTCTGTTCCCATGTCTCTTTCTTTCCAAAGCTGAGAAAAATTGTCTTCTTTTGAGGACTCATGGGAATTAGATTGGACTCACTCAGATACTCCAGAGTAGTATTCCCATTTCAAGGTTCTTAACCTTAATCCTGTCTGTTAAGATCACTTTTGCCATGTAAGATAACATACACATTGGTTCTAGTGATTAGGATGTAGACATCTTTGAGGGGCTGTTTTTCTCATGAGTAGCATTACAATTGTACTAGCACCAATCTCAGGCTTTTGCTTAGGCAGTGATGGAAGGATTGAAACCAGAATTAAAAGGGGGAATCTAAAGTTCTCACTAGGCCTGTCAGTGATTTGGAATGCTAGGGCCATGTTTCACTTAACAACCCACTAATTGTTCATTTGTCTCCCAAAAATCTGTGTCTCACATTCTGAGATGCTCACAGGTTCAAGGTTCAATTGGTGTAGGAGGCCCCCTTGATGAAAACCTTGCCCCTTGCCCATTCAGTCCTGGGTTTGGGCACTTTCTAGTGGTCAGATTTCCAACTGACCATGTAGTTCAGTCATTGTTAGTCTTCTTTTTTTCTAATATACAAACACATTACAGGTGGTGCTTCATTTGAAGATAAAGTATTTCTCAGGGATATCTACCTATTTGTCCTAGTCCTATGTTCTGTAGCAGTACAGAGCAAGTTGAATTACTCAAGCAGAGTAGACAGAGAACACATAAGAGTTTAAAATCAGATAATCTGGGTTCAGGTCACAGCTCTCCCACTAATTAGTAAAGTGTTTTGGAACAAGTTTATGTTTTTCAGGTTGAAGAAAGAGGAATGTAAACTAATATCAATACCTACTACAAAGGACTTCCCTAGTAGCTCAGTTGGTAAAGAATCTGCCTGCAGCACAGGAGACCCAAGTTCAATCCCTGGGATGGGAAGATCCCCTGGAGAAGGAAATGGAAACCCACTCCAGTGTTCTTGCCTGGAAAATCCCATGGGCAGAGGAATCTGGTGGACTACAGTCTATGGGGTTGCAAGAGTCAGACTCAACTTAGTGACTAAACCACCAGCAGAACTTTTGTAAAAATTAAGTGTGTGAATGATATGAAATCTTTTAAGCCACAAACTTCGTGACCATGCAATAACTGATTGTCCAAATTGAAACATTTTTGAGAGTGAAAGAGAATACTGTTGATAATTGTGTTGCTATCACAGGCATCAACAGGTATTGCCCTAGTAACTTGGGTTACAGGTTCATACTCTACATAGGAGAGTTCATTAATTTTCATCATTACTTCCTGTTTTGCACAGAAGTGTTCTAAATTCAGAGTCAAGTAATCATTTCAACTCTGTTTTTTTTTTTTTTTTTGGCTGTCGTTGTTGGTTTTTAGCTTAAATTGGTCCATTTCTTTTAGACCTTTCAAGACGGTCAGTCACTTAGACTCCTTTTCCTGGTCAATTTCCTACAGATAAGGCATGATTTTTTTTTTCTGAGTCCTTTCTCGACATCTACATTTTTCTAGATTTCATATATATGCATTGATATACAGTATTTGTTTTTCTCTTTCTGACTTCACTCTATATATTCTATATAACAGGCTCTAGGTTCATCTACCTCAGTTCAACTAACTCAAATTCATCCCTTTTTAGAAGAGAAATTGAGGAAACAATCCTGTTCACCATTGCAACAGAGAGAATAAAATACCTAGCAATAAACTTACCTAAGGAGATAAAAGACCTGTTTGCAGAAAACTGCAAGACAGGGATGAAAGAAATCAAAGACAACAGAAACAGATGGAGAGATATATCACATTCTTGTATTGGAAGAATCAATATTGTGAAAATGACTATGCTACCCAAAGCAATCTACAGATTCAGTGCAATCCCTATCAAATTACCCATGGCTGTTTTTACAGAACTAGAACAAAAAAAATTTAGTTTGTATGGAAACACAAAAATAGCCAAAGCATTAGAGAAAGAAACAGACCTATAAGAATCAATCTTCCCGACCTCAGACTATACTACAAAGCTAAGGTAAGCAAGACAGTACTGTACTGCCACAAAACAGAAATACAGATCAATGGAACAAAACAGAAGACCCAGATATAAACCCACCCACCCATGAGCACCTTATCTTTGACAAAGGAGGCAAAAATATTCAGTGGAGAAAATATAGCATCTTCAATAAATGGTATTGGGAAAACTAGACAGCTACATGAAAAAGAATGAAATTAGTAGATTTCTTAACATCATACACCAAAATAAACTCAAGATCGATTAAAAACCTAAAATGTAAGGCCAGAAACTTATTATAAAACTCTTAGAGGAAAACATGGGCAGAACACTATTTGATATTTTACCTCCTAGAGTAATGAAAATAAAAGTAAAAATGAACAAATGGAACATAATTAAACTTAAAACTTTTATCACAGCACAGGAAACTATAAAGATGAAAAGACAATCCTCAGAATGGGAGAAAATAATTGCAAGTGGAGCAACTGACAAAGGGTTAATCTCTGATGAAGGGTTAAAATATACAAGCTGCTCATGTGGAAAAATAAACAACCCAATCAAAAACATGAGCAGAAGACCTAAACAGATATTTCTCCAAAGAAGACATACAGATGGCCAACAAACAAATGAAAAGATGCTCAACAACACTCATTATTAGAGAAATGCAAATCAAAACTACAATGAAGTATCACTTCATACCACTCAAAAGGGCCATCATTAAAAAGTCTACAACAGTAAATGCTGGAGAGGGTGTGGAGAAAAGGGTTAGCCCTCTTGCACTGTTGGGCTTTCCAGTGGCTCAGTGAAATGTAGGTTTGATCCCTGGATTGGGAATATCCCCTGGAGAAGGAAATGAAAGCCCTTACCAGTATTCTTGCTTGAAAAACCCCATGGACAGAGGAGCCTCATGGGCTATAGTCCAAGGGGTCACAAATGAGTCAGACATGACTTAGTGACTAAATAACAACAACTTCCACTGTGGGTGAGAATGTAAATTGATACAGCCTCTATGGAGTACAGTATAGAGATTCCTTAAAAAACTAGGAGTAAAACTACCATATGACTGAGCAGTCCCACTGCTGCACATGTGCTGTGCTTAGTCGCTCAGTCAAGTCTGACTGTTTGTGACCCCATGGACTGTAGCCCTCCAGGCTCCTCTGTCCATGGGATTCTCCAGGCAAGAATATTAGAGTGGGTTGCTATGCCTTCCTCCAAGGGATCTTCCCAACCCAGGGATTGAACCCAGGTCTCTTGCATTGCAGGCGGATTCTTTACCATCTGAGCCACCAGGGAAGCCCATGAATACTAGAGTGGGTAGCCTATCCCTTCTACAGGGGACCTTTCCAACCCAGGAATTGAACTGGGGTCTCCTGCCTTTACAGACGGATTCTTTACCAGCTGAGCTACCCTTGAAGCCCACGGCTGGGCATATACCTTGAGAAAACCATAATTCAAAAAGACACATGCAGCCCAGTGTTCATTGCAGCACTATTTACAATAGCCAGAATATGGAAGCCACCTACGTGTCCATTATTTGGAGTTTTGTTCCTGAAAGTCAGCAGAACGTGGTGTGCCTGTGTTCAGATTTCAGCTCTGCCCCCTACCAACTGGGGTGCATTTCATAACCCCTCTGTGTCTCAGTGCTCTCATATACCTGCTTCACATAGGTGTAGTGAAGATTAAAGAATTAATATCTATCCATAAAGGCCTTGGATTCACACCTAGCACACATAGACATGATGTTAAGTGTTGTCAAATAGAATAAATAAATGAGGTTACTGTAACTGACATTATTGAATGGCAATTTTTGTGTGTGTGTGAGTGTCTACATTAGACATTGGAGATAAAGCAGTAAATAACAAAGGCATAAAGGCACAGTCCCTGCCCTCAGGGGGCTTACAGGATAGCAAAGACAGCAGATATTAAGAGAACATTGCTTAAATTAATGAGTTTCAAGTGTGACTAGGGCTGTAAAGGAGAAAAACAAGATGCAGTGAGAATGTTTCACCACATGCGGGGGCCCAATTTTATCTGACCAGTGTAGGCTACAGAGGGACCATTCGTCTCCCATGCTGACACCAGAAACATATTAATTAATGGAAAAATTAATTAGCTTCTAAGCAGTTGTGTCAGACTGTGAGCTTCTGTAGAGCTTGTGGCCATTAATACCCTCAGGTCTTTCTTTACATAAGCTGCTGTCAAATGATCTCGCAGTTAAACTGTAACTCTTAAATTGATTTTTAAAAAGCCCAAATGGAGATTTAAATTTTATTTTTAATAAAGTTTATCTTGATGTGTTTGACCCTTTCTTGTCTGCAAGATAATCTCTGATCTTGATTCTTCTTACACCATGTCAACGCTTCAAATTGTCATCTTTAAACTGGATAAGCATCCTTTCTATGTCTTATGAAGGCAGTTGTAAATGTTCTAGTTTTTAGGTCTTTCCAGTTTATTTTCATTTTTTATAGAAGGAAACTTGTTTCTAATACAAAATGAAAAAGATAAGTTTTAAAAAAATTGAAAATCTCTATCATGCTTCTGTGATAGTAATATTATCAATATTTTATGGAATACCATTGCCCTCTTTCAGAGAAGGCAATGGTAACCCATTCCAGTACTCTTGCCTGGAAAATCCCATGGGCAGAAGAGCCTGGTAGGCTGCAGTTCACAGGGTCGTGAAGAGTCGGACATGACTGAGTGACTTCACTTTCACTTTTCACTTTCATGCATTGGAGAAGGAAATGGCAACCCACTTCAGTGTTCTTGCCTGGAGAATCCCAGGGACGGCGGAGCCTAGTGGGCTGCCATCTATGGGGTTGCACAGAGTTGGACATGACTGAAGTTACTAGCAGCAGCAGCATTGCCCTCTTTTGGAGAAGGAAATGGCAACCCACTTCAGTATTCTTGCCTGGAGAATCCCGTGGACAGAGGAGCCTGGTGGGCTGCTGTCCATAGGGTTGCACAGAGTCAGACATGGCTGAAGTGACTTTGTACGCATGTATGCGTTGGAGAAGGAAATGGCAACCCACTCCAGTACTCTCACCTGGAGAATCCCGTGGACAGAGGAGCCTGGTGGGCTGCTGTCCATAGGGTTGCACAGAGTTGGACACGACTGAAGCGACTTAGCATGCGTGCATTGCCCTCTTTTATAATTGGAGAAAAATATACCAAAGAAATAAGAAGCATATGGCATATATGTTTTTGCAACTATGGAGCACATACCCCATGTCTTTAAATTTTCTTCCACAACACAATTTTAAAATGTTGTGTCATCTTTTTTTCCATCTGTATTTTATTTAACAAATGCTTCAGTTGGAGTTTTACTTTATTTCTATTTTCTTGCTATTGTAAATAAAGCTGTGATAAACATCTTTGTAGATAAATCTCTAAATACATTGCAAGCCAGGAATTTTTACAATTTTCATAGAGATATTGTGTAAAACAATGACTTCTAAAATTGTTTGGTCTAGGAACCTTCTGTTCCTTGACTATCTGGTTTAAAATCCATCTCAGCCTCCTCCCCAAACACAGTAGCTCTTGGTTATCTTTCTCTCCCCTGTTTTCCTCAGAGCACTTATCATAATTTAATATGTTATCTAATTTTCTTATTTATCTGCTTCTGGTCTATCACCCCCCTCACTAAAATGTAAGCTCTCTATGGAAGGATTTTTGTTTTGCTCCCTGCTATATTGCCAGCATCTCCTAGTAAGTGATCAATAAATGTCTGTTGAAAGAATGTGAATGGGTCTAGTTTCTTGGAGATATAAAGTGCTAAAATTACTCCATACACACACCTCCCATCCTGTTATCCACCCCTGCCATTCAGTTCACTGCTGATCAAGTGCAGTCTTCCTTTCCGCAATTATGATGATAATCTTCACTTATTTATTTTTATGTTTGGCAAAGGATGCTCTCCTTTCCTCCACCCTGGTCTCTCTAGGGCATGAGGTCACAGTGAAGCTTGTCTTGTATTATTCAGGGACTTCCCAGATAGTTCAGTGGTAAAGAATCTGCCAGCCAACGCAGGAGATGTGAATTTGATCCCTGGGTCAGGAAGATCCCCTGAAGAAGGAAATGGCAACCCACTCTAGTATTCTTGCCTGGAAAATCCCATGGACAGAAGAGCCTGGAGGACTACATTCCATAGGGTCACAAAGAGTTGGTTATGACTGAAGCGACTTAGCACGCAGTCAAAAAAAAAATTGATAAATTTTATGACACAAAAGAAAAACTTAGGAAATGCTTTGAAACCCAGTTACATAAAATGGGATTCTCAGAGAACATGTACAATAAAATATATATATATTAATATAATAGACTATAATTCTAAGTAATATAACTGAATAGAATTCTACCGTGATATTATCCTTCCATACTAGTCCTCATCTTCTTTGACTTTTAATTATTTTACCAATCTTACCTACAGAAATGCATAAAAGAAATGCATAAAATACCTTCTCTTTCTTTTTCATATCCAAGCTATGGAATTACACAGGCATAGTTTATAACAGTGTTGTTTTTACAGAATCAGTAATAATATGTTAACTTTTCATTTTGTGCATGGTTATTGTTTAGTGACCCATAGCATGAATGTGTCAGCCTACCAGAAAAGTTTCCTTCTGTAGCGTTTGTATTTGGTTCTTCTGCTGATAATTAGCTTCTCTTACAGTTATGTCAATTTCAAACTGCTTCACTCTGATAATTTGTGATCCTGTTCCTGCTTTGGGCATGTTAGTAGTCTGTCTGAATTTAGTGCGTAAATTCTGAATGACCAAATCGTCTATTCTTTGAGTTATTTTTCCACTTTGTGTTACTGGTGAAAATTAGCAATGATGGGTCAAAGAAAATTTAAGAAATGACTGTTATCCAGGCTGCTCCTAAGAATACAAACTATCTAGGGGAAACAAAAGCAAGAAAAACAAGGTCTACATACCATTCATGTATTTGATAAATATTCATTTTGATGAAGAAGGAGATCCCTGGCCCCTGCGTTCACTTTTCAGTGAGCTTTCAGTCTTAATTCCCGAACACCTTCCCCCTCAGTGGCCTAGTCTTGAAAGTATTCTTGAAAGAATTGAAAGTATTCTTGATGTCATTGCTATCCATGAGGGAGGGTTATCATTCCAAAGCTCAGTTCATTTTCACTCCCTATAGGAGGAGCCAATTACAGCAGAAGCAGCTAATTCAAGTGCTGCAGAATGACACTTTCTCTGTAGACTGCATTCTAAGTAGCTTCAATTGTGTTCGACTCCTTGTGATGCTATGGACTGTGGCCAGCCAGGCTCCTCTGTCCACGGGATTCTCCAGGCAAGAATGCGGGAGTGGGTTGCCATGTCCTCCTCCAAGGGATCTTCTTGACCTAGGGACTGAAACTGCATCTCTTGTGGCTCCTGCATTGCAGGCAGATTCTTCACTGCTGAACCACCAGGGAAACCCAAAGACTGGTAAATTCATGGCTCACTAAATAATAACATGTATGCTAAAGTAAAAACTTGAATATATTATTACTGCTTCCTTTTTAAGCATTTTTTATTAACTTTATTGTAGTATAGTTGTTTTACAATGTTGTATTAGTTTCTGCTCTATAGCAAAGTGAATCAGTTATACATATACGTATATCCACTCTTTTTTAGGTTACCTTCCTATTTAGGTCACCGCAGAGCATAGCAGGGTTCCCTGTGCTATACAGCAGGTTCTGATTAGTTATCTATTTTATATATAGTGGTATATATATGTCAATCCCAATCTCTGAGTTCATCCCACCCCTGCTTCCTCCTTTGGTAACTGTTAAGTTTGTGTCTGCATCTGTGACTCTACTTCTGCTTTGCAAATAAGTCACCTGTACCATTTTTCTGGGTTTCCCAGGTGGTGCTAGCAATAAGAATCTGCTTGCCAATACAGGAGACATAAGAGACTTGGGTTAGATACCTGGGTTGGAAAGATCCCCTGGAGGAGGGCATGGCAACCCACTCTAGTATTCGTGCTTGAAGAATCCCATGGACAGAGAAACCTGGTGGGCTCTGGTCCATAGGGTTGCAAAGAGTCAGAAACGACTGAAGCAACTTAGCACACAGGCACAATTTTTCTAGGTTCCACATATATGTCTTTCTTGATACAATGATTCTATAACTATTGATATGGATTCCCCACTTGTTTGTTCATAAGTAGTGGAATGAAAACTCATGATGTAGAATTGCCACAAGTCTAAATGCACATAATTCACACAATTAAATGTGTTTTTTTATTATAAATATGCACAAATCCAAACAGAAGAATTCTTTAAAACATGCTTAAATCATTTAGCCATTTAATACCTGCAAAAAATTGTTATTTTGGAACTAAGTGTTTCATGTGCATTCTGTTAATTCTTTCCATGTCTGAAAAATATCTCATTTTATTATTGTCTTACCAATTTTTAGCATGTAATTGACATATATCATTATATTAGTTTCAAATGTATAACCTAATCATTCCATTTTTGTATCCATTGTGAAATTACCATCAAAATAAATCTAATTAGCACCTACCCCATAGACAGAGGGTCCTGGCAGGCTACAGTCAATGGGGTTGCAAGAGTTGGACATGACTTAGCATCTAAACCACCACAGCACCCATCACCATATCTAGTTACAAACTTTTTTTTCTTATTATGAGCACTTTTAAGATCAACTTTTAGCAACTTTCACATATGCAATACAGTGTTGCTCACTATAGGCTTACCATTAAGTATATAGTCTTACTATGGTCTTACTGTTTTTTAAGGGAATTTTAATTTGTGCATTTTTACATAAGCAAAATGTATCACACATTAGAATCATTCTTAGTCAACAACTATCACTTGTATTAACAGAGTTTTTATACACTTTCCCTTTGCCCATCCAAACTTGAAAAACTAAACGCTGACAGAGACTGTCAGGTCAAAAATGAACTCCTAATATGACAACTGAAGTGGACTGCTACAAAACCTGGCTGTCAAAACAGGAGTTATGGGTTTGCAATGTAAATACAGTTAAAGGTACAAGTTACTCAGGTGTCCATCTGTCAAAAGTCAGGATGAGCTATATCCTGTGGCATTGCATTATATTCACTCCTAAGTATAGGGGCCAGGAAGACTTATGCGAAATCCTCAAAAAGAAGAGACAAGGTGCAAATTGCACTTACAGATTTTAATATTTCATGTTTTCCATGTTTCTTATGGTGATAATCTATTATTTTTATGTTGAGAAAAGCTCCTTTCATTGTAAATGACAAGATTCTATTCCAAAATATAATCAGAATCATGTTTTTGCTACAAGGAAAGAAGAGAACTGTTTACAAGATTATTTAAGGAAAGGAAAGAACTAATCTTTCCCTGGCTCCTTCCAGGTAAAGAAATAATTTTAGTGTTATCTCTGGGATAGCACTGACCTAGCACTAGGGATCAAAGCTTGCAAAATAGATGTATTTTAGGTACCACCGTGGGCTGGTTCAGAAAGCTTCAGAAAGCACAGTGATTAACATCTATAGACTCAAAATAGGCAGAAATCCTCCATCTCTAAAATTTATGACATAGCATAGAACATAAAATATGTAATTGGGGATTCAGATTTATAAAATTAAAAAATATAAATCTAATCAAGTGACATTAGGGCTTCCCAGGTGGCATGGTGGTAAAGAATCCACCTTTCAATGAGGGAGATGCAAGAGACAGACATGGATTCAATCCCTGGGTCAGGAAGATTCCCTGGAGAAGGAAATAGCAACCCACACCAGTATTCTCACCTGAAAATGCCATGGCCAGAGGAGTCTAGCAGGCTACAGTCCATGGGGTGGCAAAGAGTTTGACATGACTGAGCATGCACGCAAGAAGCAAACAAGCAACGCTAACCTTACAAGTTTAACAATTTGCTATCGTCAATTAAACATCTATTACATATTAAGCAGGAATGTAGAGATACTTATGTCATCTAATTGAATTACACCAGTGCAAAAAGGATTGCCAGGAGAGAGAATTATCAATCCAGGGAGGCTTTGTTAAAGAGATTTCTAAGGAAGAGAAATGTGCTTGAAAATAAAAGGGGCCAGCATGAAGTACATGTCACACCAGTTGTCTGTCAGTGGTGTTTAGGGAGGAGTCGATAGTTCTTCCATGAACTTTAGTTCATGAAAACAAGCACATTAACTACTTTTCCCCCTTCTATTTAGGGCACCAATTTTTAAAGTTGACAACCTCCTGCAGGGATGTTCTGAAAGACAGAGACGTCTTGTCAGAATTATAAATGTCCTTGGTGGATGAGGCAGAAAGAGTTGACTGTGTAGGACATTCTTGACAAGTCCTCAGGATCTGAAGTGGTAACCATCTTTTTAGCTAGGTTTTCTTTTTTTTGTGGATGACAGGAGATGTTTTAAAAATTGTGAAGGACAGAACTTCTCTATTTAGTTACCTGTAATCAGGCAGGAAAGGGTATGTGCACAATTTAGCACATAGTAGGTGTTCAGTATATATTTATTTCATCTAATATTCCCTCCCTCATCACTGCCAATAATTTCTGAGTTAAAGGTGAATTTCCAACTCTTATAGCTGCCAGATGGGGCATATAGGGTTGCTCCATCACTGAACAGTTGGGTTGTGCGTCTTCCTGTTTTGCTTCTAACATGACCCGTGCTCATGCCATAGTCCAAACTGAATTCATATGCATCTACATCTTTACAGATAGGTTGACAGCCACAATATAAGTATGTGTTCATGGAGTGTATTCACAAATATATATATATAATATATATATGTGTATATACATGCATACATATGTGTGTGTATATACATTTATATTTGGCATCTGTATTTGCCAGCTTCTTACCCTTCTTTGGGAAACTGTTACCCCTCCTTATCCCAACTCATGTTCTTACTCTCAGTTTAGATTTAGCTTTTACAAGAAAATGTGAACCTCTACTCACAGCTGTTAGGTTCCAGGATCCTATATATCTAAACTTCTAATGACTTTCTTGAATGTAGAATAGGCCTTGCAACCTAACCAATATAGTCAAAATATAACTACTACTCCTCCTCCAACCCCGACCACCCAGCCCACCCCCTAAAAACTATATTGCTCATCTTCTGGTTTTTCCATCTGAGTAAATGTTGTTACTGAAAACAGGTTTGCTGGCTCCATGCACAGCAAGCCAAATGCTAGGTAGTTGAGGTTTACAGCAGAGAAAGTTTTATTCACAAGACAGTCAAGTGAGAAGGCAGGAGAACAAATATCAGGTCTGTCCCCCACTCTCCCACCCCTGCCAAAGCGAGCGTTTAAAACATTGTTGGGTGAAGACTACAGGGTAGTTGGAGGTGCAGGGGGAGGTGATTGGAGGCAGGAAAAAGGTGATGCAGTAGCTGCCCTGCCCAGGCGTATCTAAGTTACATGCTTTTTCATGGACACGCTCAGAAAATGGTGGCGTTAGCCATTCACTATCTAAGAGTGAAGTTTCTGGCCCTCTGACATCAAATGATTATGCATTAGACACTTACATGGGTTCAGTCAAATGGTCACTGGTATCAATCAATTTGCACTGGGCAAGACTAGCTCCTAGGAGACTGTTACTAGAGCAATCCATACATAGAGGTGTTATCTACAGGGGATAGTTAAAAAGTCTCATGATACACTGTTTACGTTATCTGAAGTGTGGAGGGTATGCAACTTGCAAGAACAATCAAAGTAAACTTGGTCAGTGAGGGTGGGTTGCTGTTGTTGAGTTGACAAGTCATATCCTGCTCTTTTGTGACCCCATGGACTGTAGCTCACCAGGCTCCTCTGTCCATGATGTTTCCCAGGCAAGAATACTGGAATGGGTTGCCATTTCCTTCTCCAGATAATCTTCCTGACCCAGGGATCAAACCCACATCTCCTGCTTTGGCAGGTGTATTCTTTACCATAGCCATCTGGAAAGCCCAAAGGTGGGTAACAGGATATTACTTACTAAACAAATTTACAGCTTAAGGGATCAGATGACTGTCCTTGGTTTCGGTGGTATCACTGCTTATTCTGTTGCTCACTTAAGCTCCAAACATGGATGTTTTCTATCTCCCTTACACTTCTACACTGGATCCATCATAAAGTTTTTTTGGTCCTATTTCAAAAATATTTTCTGAATCCTTCCTCTTCTCTCCATTTCTACTATATTACCACAGTCAGTGGTAAACAACCCTTTTGCCAATGCAGGAGATGTGGGTTCAATCTGTGGGTCAGGAAGATCCTCTGAAGAAGGAAATCACAATCCACTCCAGTATTCTTGCCCGGAAAGTCCCATGGACAGAGGAGCCTGTAGTTCATACGGTCAGAGAAGAGTTGGACAAGACTTAGCAACTAAAACAACAACAAACAAGCCACTGTATCTTTCTCCTGAATTTCTACAAGAGCTTTATAGTTGGTATTCTTGCTTTTACTTTTTCTTCCCTTCCTGCTGCCTAAGATACTTTTCTAGTACACTCAGAATAAAACTGATTTTACAAAGCCTCATAAGCTTTCTAGATCCTAACTTCATTACCAATCAGTCACCAATCTTCTCTTCATTCACTACAATGGTTTCACAAGCCTTTTTCACTCTTTGAATGTGCTAAATGTCTCCTCTTTTGCACTTTACTATTGAATATTACCTCTGGGTAAAACTCGCTGCCTCTTGATGTTGTCAAGAGCTTATCTGATCAACTCAGTTTAGTTCAAACATCACCTCCTTGGAGATACCTGTTTCCTCCTTCCTCATCCACACGATCACTTCATCACCTGTTGTATTTCTTTACAGACACTCAGAGATACCTGAAATTGCATTGTTCATGTGTTAGTTTGCTCCTTTATCCCACTAGAATGTGAGCTCCCTAAGAGCATGGATTTATCTGTCAGGTTCATCACATGAACCCAGCACATCAAACAGTGCCTGGCATTTGGTAGACATGGAGAAGAGTGAACTAAAAGAAGAAAAGAATGGATGTATCAATAGATTTCCCCCCAATTTTTGAAGCTGAAACTAAGACAGAGAATCAATTTCAATCTCTAAAGGCTGAATCCTAGACATAAAACTCAAAAGCCATTTGGACAAGGCAGTGAGCCAAATAGAAAAAGCACAGACAAGAGCTAAAGACAGTTTTGCTGGTATTCAACTCTCCTGCTAGTTGTTTGAGACCCAGATGTATTACTTCCCTTTCCATAGTATGATTGCTTAATTTATGTATGAGGTATCCCAACATGATTGCAAGTAAGTTCCTCTTTTTTTCTTACTTATTTTTTTTTAATTTGGTTTCTAAGACTTACAATTAAAGAATCCAAGTTATTCTGGCATTTCTTGCCTCTAGCCTTTTCTTCTGCCTCTGTCTGTTATCAAACTCTAAGCTCTGGTCATAATACACTTTCATCTCTCTCTCTTTCTGTCTCTTGGACCTTTACACATGCATTTCTAGATGCTTAGACTATTCTTCACTAATTTGCCTCTGAGAAAACTTTTCAGACACCCCAAACTTAGGGATTGCATGCTTTCTTCCACCTCATAGCTCTGCCTATTTATTCTCAGTGTTATTAACGACCAGTCTTGCATCTCTCTAAATCTCTTTCACTGTTGTGTTTTTTCTTATTTACTATGCATTCTTGATGCCTAGCACAGAGTTCAACACATAAATCTACAATGGCTGAATGACTGAAGGGCTGACTGAATGAATAAACAGAGCTACTTTGTTGGTAGCCAAAGCAGAACTAAGAGATAACAAAATAGAATCTGACTGTTAATATTCGCCTTCAGTTCAGACTGTTTCCTATTGATGCTACTCTAAAGTTCTGAACTGATTTGGGGGCATTCTGTTTACCTTGGACTTAGGCAAGATTTATACCTATATTTTTCAATACTTTCTTTCCCCCTAAGGATCCTTTTAGTTTTCTGCTCATGTTTCCCTTTTGTACTCAAGAGTCTTATTTTCTGAGGGCTATTTTCCCCTAGTTTGAGGGAAGTTTCCACCTATCAGTGCCATTTGGTTTGCCACTTTGTCAAATTTTGGTGGTGTGCCAAGCTGCTAGGCATCCTTTCAAAATCAGATCTTGTTGACAACAAAAAATAAACTCACATCACCAAGATCATTTTCTATTTAGTATATTCCTTGGAGTCATATTTTTGAAATCCTAAAGAAATCAGAATTGCTACCTCATCCCCCAATGTTCTTCTTCTCCATAATCCTTCCAAAATCCTTTAGTGCTAGAAGGAAACAATTAAATAATCCAAGTTTCTTCAAGTTCATTTAATAGCTAAAAATAACAAATAGAGTGCTCAATATATGTCATGTGCAGTTGTTCGCAAAGGGAGAGAATGTTTCAAATGACCGTGACTGTGACCCGATATCGCACTCTTACTCTGTAAAATCTCAACGAGTCTGTCTTCTCCTGGACTTGGTTCAGTGAATTTTTCCCCATTACATTCCATGGATCTCTGAAGTGTAATGACACTAAATAACAGCCCTTGGCTTGTTTGACTGGCGCCTCCTCCATGAAATGTGTACTATTACTGAGTGAATTTGCAACATTACATGAATACTGTCAAGGATTCTTCATAAAATTGGATTCATGACAATAGCATAGAAGAAGCAAAGTAGAAAAACCTTATAATGGGTAGGGATTTTGAAGAAGACATTTATAAACTGAAAATGAGTTGTCAACTATTGATTATTTTATATAATGTCCTGTCATATGAGAAGGCTTCCCTGGTGGCTCAGTGGTAAAGAACCTGCCTGTCAATGCAGGAGACTTGGGTTCAATCCTTGGGTTGAGAAGATCCCTGGAGAAGGAAACGGCACTCCATTCAGTATTCCTGCTTGGGAAATTCCATGGACAGAGGAGGTGGGTGGGTTACAGTCCTTGGGGTCTCAAAAGAGTCGGGCATGACTGAGTGATTAAATAGCAATGTCATACGAGAATCTGCCTGCTTCTCATGGGACTGTGATGGGAAAGACAGGCAGTGGGGCAAAACAATGAACTTCACTCTCAGCATTTGGGAGGATGATGTAGGAAGTAAATTTTATCCTCAGATTTAGAGTAGTTATGAGGACATAGGGCCTGCTTACTATTTTTAACTCAGCTTTGACCTTAGAGTGGTGAAGGATGGCAGAATTGTTTCAATTTTCTATACTACTTGGTGGTCACATCTGAAACACATGTGAGACACATGCTCACTCAGACTCTGAAGGTAGAGTTAATAGTTTCAGAAATAGGATGGAAGTCATTCAGTATAACAAAATATACCTATGGTTTATGAATGAGTCATGCAGAAACCAAATCAAAACTAAAGTTGATACAATTAATCTAAAAAAGCATGTGAAATGCAGAAGTTATCACCTAATAGTGACAGCACTGGAGTTACAGATTTTAATCACTTGCAATCTTAATTACAGTTAGTTTCCAATTATGAACAGATTATGCATCTAAACGCTATTAGGAAAATAGATATTTGTACAGAAGAATGTTTCCTTTCATCAAAACAATGACTTCTTATCTGTTTGTTCAGAGAAACTTGTAAGATCCAAGTATAACTGTTAGTCACTTAGTTGTTTCTGATTCTTTGCAACCCCATGGACTGTAGCCCACCAGGCTCTTCTGTCCATGGAATCCTCAAGGCAAGAATACTGAAGTGGGTATTCACACCCTTCTCCAGGGGATCTTCCTGAAACAGGGACCAACACAGGTCAACTGCATTGCAGGCAGATTGTTTACCGTCTGAACCACCACAAAAGCCCTATAACTAAAAATGAGACAATGAATAAAGTGCCCAAATACTAGATTCTGAGGGCAGGAGGGGCTTACGCATGGGAGGAATGAAAGGCATGTGTTTCCTCTCCATTTCCAGCCTCAAAAATAAGTCAAAAGTAGGTGAAACGCCCCGTTGACATTCTGTAACTCCATTCTGCCTTGTTCCCCACCTCTGAGTCCCCATCTGTGTCCTCCAGGTAACCAGTCCCTGTGCGGAGGGAAATCAAGCTTTCCCTCAAGTGCTTCTACCAAAACTCATATTTCTTTAATAAAAATAAATATTAGAGAAGAAAGCATTCTGATTAAACTAATTCACAATAAAGTGTGAATGACTGAAAGCAGCTGTGTGCTTTAGGTAGACAGAGAAAGCTTACTGAAACTCCAGTTTGTGTTGAACTGTCTTAAGCTTTAGCTCTATTATTTCACTCCCACCTTTAAAAAAATTTATTACAAAGGATGCCAGAATTAGGTTGTTTAAAGAACTTGTTCAAAGAGCACAGTCAGCAATTATGCAGCCATGATTCAAGACACGAAAAAAAGATAGAACAATTTTTTTTTTTTTTGGAGATACTTGTTGGTGCCAATTAATTTATATTGTTTCAGATTCAGGCATTAGGAAAAGGAAAGTGCTGATAAAAAGTCCAGAATTATGAGGAGAAATAAGTTGGAGGCAGATGGTTTTGCTTAGGTATTTACTTTTCCTGGACCAACTTGTGCTACTTAAACTAGTTTTGTTTATTTCATTTTCCATTTCATTCTCCTCTACTTCTACCTGTGATTACACTTTACAATGAATTAATCTGAAAGTTCCAAAAAATTTATAGTTCTGACTTGATTCTCTGCGTTTCCATTCAAATTATCAGGATTTCTGAATAGAAAAGAGATCCAACTTTGACATTTTCATGCCTCATTGTCCGTTTTTTTTTTTTTTTTTTTTTTAATTTTTCATTGATGGGAGTTTGCAAGGTGTTGTAGCCAGTGGAGAAGGGAAGACATTAGTCGCAGGAGCTGCGGCTTCCAGCAACAGCGATTGTGAGGAGCATGTGGTAAGACTGAAGGAAGGAGGCTGGGAGATAAAGGAAGAAAACTGGGGAGTCTTCTGCCATGTATAGATTGACTTTTTAAACACTGAAATTCTCCCCTCCACCACTGTGAGGTACTATATCAATGATTGCTTCCATGGGTTCATGATGTGATCCACAGAAAAAGTATATGTTGTCTAGTAAGAAAATCTGGAAAAAGCTAAAAAAAAAAGTCTGTAAAATCACTATGGCTGAAAAATGCTTTTCTCAAAATAAATTGGTCTTAGAAATGGAAAATCTCTGTGTGACCTTGATTGTTATTTTCTGTTCCATAATACCTCAGCAATTCTATTACATATGCTAAAAATATTCACCAAAGCTAAATGGTAAACAAAACAAAACACTACCTCAACACAACAACAAAATACCCTTCTAGCTAAAGACTTTATATCTCTTGGTGGCATTTCAATTAAAACAAAAGCTACCCAAGGCAGCATGATAATGTTTAGTAGTCTCTCTGTGTTTTAAATGCATAGATAAAAAACAAATTCTCACTAAAGCAAAAGTGGATTACAATTCTCTTTAGATAGAAGGAATATATTCTCCAACACCAGAACACCTATGTAGCCTAGAGCTAATTCCGAGAGGACTTACTTTTTAAAGCTTGTAATTCATTTGGCTCTCACTCAACTGCCAGGGGATTTATGTACAATGTATCTTGCTTTCAAGCTCTTATTAAAATAATTAAAGAAAATAGATTATAAAGTCATATGTTGACACAATTTACTGCCAACTTGTTTACTTTTATTTTCCACTGCAAGTGGCTTTTGAAAGCAATTTCTCAGATTATCCTCCCCCATGTGTCAAAATAGAAGCTAATTCTCAACATCAAACTCCCTTTCCTCCCTAGAGAACCTGAGAATATATGAGCTCTCTTATAGGAATTCAGAAACACCCTCTTGCTTGAGGACAGATCATCTGCTATTGAGGCACGGGGCTTCAACATTTAATGAATATCTCCAAAACAATGAAACTTGTGTGAACTGAGTCATAAAATTGAAGCCCATAGTCTTTTATACACCTTGGAAACCCTCTAACAAAGAAAGGAACAGTCCATCTAGAAGAAGACTATTAATATCTTTAGTACCTTTTAACCTCAAAAATAGACTAGTTATGGTTAGTTAAGAACATACTCTTAGAAGTCACAAATTCAAATGGATTCAAATGGTAGTTATGCCATTTTTAGGGTATAACATTGAACATCTCACACTCCTTGGAGCTCTTTCCCCATCTGTGTCATATGATTAATGATGCTTAGCTCTTATCTTGAAGACTAAATGATGTTAATAATGAAAAAAAATCTCAGTTAAATGCTGGCACATAACAAGCATTAAATAAATTATTTTGTCCTAGGAGGCAGAGTCTGAGTTGGAAATTCTTGGTCAACAGTTTTATCGGTCAATCCCAATGACATGTATATGCTGTTGATACTATGTATAAAATAGATAACTGATTAGAATATACTATAAAACTCGGGGGGCTCTACTTAATGCACTGCGGTGACCTAAATGGGAAGGAGATTCAAAAGGGAGGGGATATGTGTATAACTGATTCATTTGGCTATACAGTAGAAGCTAACACAATGCTGTAAGCAACTATATGCCAATATAAATTAATTTTTAAAAAGAGGTTTATTGGTTGAGTGCTCTCAGGAAGGGAAAGAAGAAAGAAGCTAGCCAAATATGGTCTCTCCTGGGGACTGGCTTCAGTCTGATATCCCTGGGAAGCTCCACAGCTCAAGATGCATGTCAGCCCCATTTAGAGGGGTGCAGAGGTGCAGCTTCTCCAGCATGGGAACTCCTATTTGGCAGAGGCATATTTTGCAGAGAAGGGTGCATCTTGAGTTGTTATCATAGCACTAACAGCAATGGATGAGAGGTGCACCTGCTGATAAAGGAGATCTGGATGGGACCCTCACAGCACCCACTAGAGTTTACTCTGGGCATTACTCAGATCTTGCTTATGCCAAGTTCATCTATCAAAGCACAGCTTCTCCAGGATTCTGGTGAGTCATCCTTATTGAGGAAACTTCAGAGTGGGAGGGTTAGCTGGATGAATTGGAACCTCTGCTGTTTACCATAATTCCTTAGGCTTTAAGTCATTGGTTCTGTATCAGGCAAGTCCATCCCACTCCCCGTCCCCTCCCTGACCCAAGTTAATTGACAGTCTAGAGACATTTTGGGTTGCCATATCTGGAGGTTGCTACTGGCATAACCCTACAATGGACAGCCCCCTATGGCAGAGAATTATCCATCACCAAGTGTCAATAGAACTGAGGTTGAGAAATCCTGTATCCCTTCATGGCTTGGCCACCCACTCTAGAGTCTCTCTCTTCCATCTGCACCTGTGCTGGTCCAGATGGCTTGTCTAGTGGGTTGACACAGACTTTCATTCTGAGGGGTCTAGGTTCAGTTTAGCATGCTATATCTGATCATGGTTTCTGCATAAGCCCATTTGGTTAAAAACAGATATGGAAGTACCCACAGATATTCCTATGAAACATTTGAGTTCAAAACATCCCTCAACTTGCCCCCAAGAGGCTCAGTGGTCTTCTTGAGGGATGGTATGATTCTGGAGTTCAGCCTTGGTCTGTGTTGCTGATAAATCAGATATTCAAATGTGTCAGTAGCTAGAACATAGCTATAGAGCCTGTGTATAGTCCTATGGCTTGCTGCTGGGCCCACCTAAACTTTACTTGATGGGTCATAATAGTGCCTTCCAGTCACATGATCCCCTGCTATCCAGTGGTTAGAAGCTTAGTTTTTACCATGGTTTAGAGACTCAGACAGTAAAGGGTCTGCCTGCAATATGGGAAACCTGGGTTTGATCCCTGGGTCGGGAAGATTCCCTGGAGAAGGAAATGGCAACCCACTCCAGTACTCTTGCATGGAAAATTCCATGGATGGAGGAGTCTGGTGGGCTACAGTCCATGGGATCTCAAAGAGTCGGACATGACTGAGCAACTTTACTGCTTCACTAGTTCAGTAGCATTTCAGGAGCTGGTTTTTGTTTTTGTCTAATAACAGCTTTGTTAATATATAACTTACATACTCTAATTCACCCTTTTGAAGTGTATCATTCAATGTTTTTTTAATTCATTCACAGAGTTGGAGAACCATCACAACTATCTGATTTCAAAACACTTACAACATTATCAAATAAAACCTCATACCCACTAGCAGTCACCTCTCATTCCCTCAGTTCCCCCAGGTTAAAAACTGCTAACTGACTTTCTCGTCTCCATGGATTTGATTATTCTAGAAATTTCATGTACATGGAACCACATAATACGTGGCTTACGTATCTGGCTTCTTTCACTAAGTGTAAAGTTTTCAAGGTTTTTCCATACCATAGTCTGTGTTGGCACTTCACCCCTTTTTATGTACAAATGTTATTGTACGATATATAATGTGTACTCTGCTATTGTTAGGTGGAGTGTTCTTTAGATGTCTATTAAATATAATTGGTTTATAGTACTGTTCAAGTCTTGTATTTATTTATCTTCTGCCGAGTTGATTTTCCCAATATTGAAAGTAGGGTATTGATGTCTCTCTTAACTCTAACTCTTAATATGGGCTTCCCTGATAGCTCAGTTGGTAAAGAATCTGCCTGCAATGCAGGAGATGCCAGTTCAATTCCTGGGTCGGGAAGATCCTCTGGTGAAGGGATAATCTACCCATTCCAGTGTTCTTGGGCTTCCCTTGTGGCTCAGCTGGTAAAGAATCTGCCTGCAGTGTGAGAGACCTGAGTTCAATCCCTGGGGTGGGAAGATCCACCCCAAGAGAGAAAGGAAAGGCTACCCACTCTAGTATTCTGGCCTGGAGAATTCCAAGGACTAGAGACTATGGGGTTCCAAAGAGTTGGACACGACTGAGCAACTTTCACTTTCATCTCAGCCTCCTTGGTCGTGGGATTTATATCTGTTATTTTGCTGTTTGTTTACTGTTTTATGTCATTTTGTTATTATTTTTCTCCATTTTATAGTGTGTTAATTTAATTTCAATAATGCTTTAGTTTACTGTAGTTTTTGAGTTATTTTCTTAATTGTGGCCCTGAAGATTATAATCAATAATCTTAAAATAATATATTTTGAATTAATACCAACTTAATTTCAATAGTATACAAAAACTTTGCCAATATCACTCTGTTCTTTTTCCTTCCATCTATTATTATAAAAATTACATCTTTTAACATTTTAAGCTCACCAATAGTTTTTTAATTATTGCTTTATTGAGTTGTATTTTAAGTCAGATAGGAAGGAAAGGCATTATGAACAAAAATATTCATACCTTCTTTTTTATTTACTTATGTTATTAATCTTTTCTCAGTGTTCTTTATTTCTTCAAATAGATTTGATCTGTATTTAATGCTTTTTCATTTCCAGTTTGAAGGATTCTAGCGTTTTTTTGTGGTGTATATCTCTATCAACAAATTTTCAGTTTTTCTCTGGGCATGTCTTCATTTCTTTTACATTCTTGAAGGATAGTTTTGCTTGACATAGAATTGCTGGTTGTTCATCTCTTTCAGCTGGTTGTTCATCACTTTAAATATGATGTACCATTGTCTTCTAGCATCCATAGTTTCAATATTGTAAAAAGTCACTTCTTAATCAAATTGTAGGTCTCTGTGATGAGTCACTTTTCTTTTGCTACTTTCAACAGCTCTCTTGGTCTTTTCACAGTTTGACAGTATTTCCAAATGTGAATCTCTTTGAGCTTATTTTACTTGGATTTGGTTGAACTTCATGTTTAGATTAACATTTTTCATCAAATTTGAGAAGATTTTGGTTATTATTTCTTCAAATATTCTTTTTGCTCCTTCCTTTCTCTATTCTCTTTCTGGGTCTTTGTCTTAGTCTGTTGAGCTTCTGTAACAAAATACCTGGATTGGGTAGCTTATAAATAAGAGAAATTTATTTCTCACAGTTCTAGAGGCTGGGAAGTTCAGGATCATGGTACCAGTATAGGTGGATGAGGGCCCTCTTCCTCATTCATAGATGGCACTTTTTCACTGTGTCCTCAGGGTTTAAGGGGCAAGGGATTTCTGTGGGGTCTCTTTGTATAATAATAATTCCATTCATGAGGGCTCCATTTATATGACATAAGCACTTTCCAAATGTCCCTCTTCATAATAACATCACATTTGGTATTAGGATTTCAACAGAATTTTGAGAGGACACAAACATGCAGATTATTGTAGTCTTCAAATTATTTATACGTTGACTTACTTGGTGATATCTCACATATTTCTGAGGCTCTCTTCTTTTTTCTTCATTCTTTTGCTTTCTGTTCCTCAGATAGGATAATCTCAGTTGGCCTATCTTTAAGTTCACTTATTCACTGCTGCCAGTTCAAATCTGCTATTTAGCCCCTCTGGTGAAATAATTTCAGTTATTTTATTTTTCAAATACAAAATTTCTGTTTTTTAAAAAAATAATTATTTTATCTTCATTGATATTCTATATTTTATTCAACAATATCCTTCTACTTCCCCTTAATTTTCAGTCATGGTTTTATTTATTTCTTTAAGAATATAATAGCTGTTTAAAGTTTTTGTCTGTTAAGGCCAACATCTGTGTTTCTTCCATGATAGTATTGTTTTTTTCCCCTGTATATGGGTCAAATTTCTTATTTATTTACATGACTCATACTTTTTTGTTGAAAACTACATTTTAAAGTATATAATGTAACAGTTCTGGAAATCAAATTACTTATCTCTCCAGGGTTTGTTGTTGCTGTTTGCTTATTTACTTCCCTTGGATAAATTGACAAAATGTGCCTTCTTTATTATGTGTGGCCACTGAAGTCTCACTTTAGATAGCATAATAAACTTAGTGGTCAGCTAATGATTGGATAGAAATTTTCTTAAATGACTTATACCAGTATGTCTCCCAGCCTTCGATGAAAGTTTTTGAATTTGGTGCACACAGTCAAAGGTTGTCAGAATATCAGACCACCTGACCTGCCTCCTGAGAAATCTGTATGCAGGTCAAGAAGCAAAAGTTAGAACCAGACATGAAACAACAGACTGGTTCCAAATCAAGAAAGGAGTATGTCAAGGCTGTATATTGTCACCCTGCTTATTTAACTTATATGCAAAATACATCACAAGAAATGCTGGACTGGGTGAAGAACAAGCTGGAATCAAGATTGCTGGGAGAAACATCAATAACCTCAGATATGCAGATGACACCACCCTTGTGGCAGAAAGTGAAGAAGAACTAAGAGCCTCTTGATGAAAGTGAAAGAGGAGAGTGAAAAAGTTGGCTTAAGGTAAGATCATGGCATCTGGTCCCATCAGTTCATGGGAAATAGATGGGGAAACAATGGAAACAGTGACAGACATTTTTGGGGGCTCCAGAGTCACTGCAGATGGTGATTGCAGCCATGAAATTAAAAGCTCCTTGGAAGAAAAGTTACGACCAACCTAGACAGCATATTAAAAAGCAGAGACATTACTTTGTCAACAAAGGTCTGTGTAGTCAAAGCTATGGTTTTTCCAGTGGTCATGTATGGATGTGAGAGTTGGATGGTGAAGAAAGCTGAGCACTGAAGAATTGATGCTTTTGAACTGTGGTGTTGGAGAAGACTCTTGAGAGTCCCTTGGACTGGAAGGAGATCCAACCAGTCCATCCTAAAGGAAATCAGTCCTGAATATTCATTGGAAGGTCTGATGCTGAAGCTGAAACTCCATTACTTTGGCCACCTCTTGCGAAGAACTGACTCATTGGGAAAGACCCTGATGCTGGGAATGATTGAAGGTGGGAGGAGAAGGGGATGACAGAGGATGAGATGGTTGGATGGCATCACCGACTCAATGGACACGAGTTTGAGTGAGCTCTGGGAGCTGGTGATGGACAGGGAGGCCTGGTGTGCTGCAGTCCATGGGGTTGCAAAGAGTCGGACATGACTGAGTGAATGAACTGAACTGAACTTTGAATTTGGTGGTATGATTTCAATGCTATAGCAGGTAGTTTACAACTATGCCTTAGCCTTTACTACCTGCTTGTGAAGAGCCTCAAAGTCAGCCAGAAGTGAGAAAATATGGCCTTCATACATTCTACCTGGCCAGGTGCAGAGCCTTGAACTTATGTATAGTATTTTAGTGTCTCAGAAATATGCTGGAGGTTTTCAAGGCCCTCAAAAGGCATCTCTTTCATCAACTTTTCCTTTTAAATTATATAGGCAGTCTATTGTTAGTCCTAACTGGTATTATTGCCTCAGGCAGCTATGATGTTAAACAATTGTCACTGATTGTTTTTGACAAAAGCCTCAGGGATAAGGCTATTCAGGAGCTCTGAGTCAAGTCAAATAAAGACAAGCTCTGAGAATAGGGCTTTTCTAGGAATCTTCCAGACAAATCAAGTAGTGACAATTTTCTGAAAATAGAGTGTTCTTTGGGTGGGAGTCCAAATCTATATTGTCCTCTCTAATGGCTGCTAAGCTGCTGGTTTTTACAGTATTTTGTTTCTGAAGCTGTTGATTTTCCAGGCTACTGTGGTGTTGGGAATATTGGAATGGGGGGTAGACAAATTAAAATATCATGGAGCTGACTGCTGTTATCAAGATTCAGTCATTTTTTATGAATAATTACTCCTTGAGTTTTGCAAGTTTCTGGTTAATTTCCAAGCTCTGAAAAAGTCAATTTTGAAAAAATTTTGCTAGTGGTCTTGCTGCTTTATAGATGAGCAGATTTTCAGAAATCATTATTCTGGAAGTTCTTCCTCTAGGAACTCTTTTTAATGATGTGCAGTTTCTCTGATGTGATTCCTTAGGGTCTGTGCTATAATTCTATTTGAGTTTGCCTGCGGCTCTATATGACATCTTTCTCTACCATAGATATCTCAAGTACCCTGAGATCTACTGGGTTAATTGGCCCAACTGGTAGAGTTGAGTACATTACAGCCTAGACCTGTTACCACACCCTTTCTTTTTCTAGCTCCACTCATATGCAACAAACTTGAATGTCACCCACAACAGTGCTCAACCAGTATTTGCAAATATGGGATATCTTTGGTCTAAAGCAAAGAAGCCTCACAGCACTGTGCTTCTTTCCTAATGATAAGAGGTGCAAAGTACAGTAACTTGTTTTTCTAGGACATGTCCTGGAATACTTCAGCCAACTAGATCCCCAACAAGTCTGTCAGGGGAAGCACACTGACTGAAACCGCCCACCCTGGCCAGGCATCATAGTAACCATTGGCATGAGTTGTTTTACGACAGGAGGTCCTGGTAAGGAACACAGAACTAATAAGCCACCACCAACCAGAAGAGTTTGGGAAAGGTCAAAAGGAGAGACCGCATGTCCGACCACCTCCCAGAATCCTTCTCGCTGACATCCATCTTGTCTGAACAATGTTGTACACCACCAGGAAGGACTCTGAATGTCAAAGACAACCGGGAAACTAAACCCATCAACATAAACCCGGAGACTGCGAACCACGTGGCAGAACAGTTCTCCTGGGTTCCCTTGCTCTACTGCTCTCTGCTCGGGTGCCCTTTTCCAATCAAGTCTCTTGCTTTGTCAGCAAGTGTCTCTTCAGACAATTCTTTTCCGAGTGTTAGATGAGAGCCCACTCTTGGGGCCATGGAGAGCACCCCCCGCTTCCTACAACAAGTCTGTTGATGCAGAAGCACCTTGATCTTTGTAGCTTTTTTCCTCCCAAATTGTGAAACATATGCATCTCTTTAATGAATCCAGAGTACTTGCCACCTCTTTCTCAATGAACTGTTCACACATGATGTCATTAATATAGTTGACAAATGTGATATTGCTTGGAAAGTGTCAGCTGATGCAGGCCTTTTAAGTCATATTGTGACAAATAGCAGGAGAGACAGAGACCCATGAGGAATGACCATGAATGTGTGCTGCTGTTTATCCCACATGAATGCAAGCTAATTTTGACCCTCCTTTTGTTGGAAGAAACCATTTGCATGGGCAAATCAAGTTTAACAACAAATTCTGAACTGGAGTGACTCTCTGACTTATCTGTTTGTATGTGGGGAGAATGGTCCATGCAAAGACTCTCCAATAGGGACAGAGTTGCTTTGTGGCTCATCCTTGCCTTCTGGTATTTTGGAGATTTCACAGCAAGCTTTCCATCCCATTCTGTTGATTAAGATATTTACAAAGGTCCATCCAGATTTAAGGACCAATGTCACTAAAAGAGTACATAAGGGATGAAATATAAATTGAGGTAGTCACCTTTGGAATATACAATTGGCCCAGCTTTATTATGATGGCATTTTATTTTCACATCTACTAAAATAGGCTTTAATCATTTCTCCACATCCAACTATAATGAATCCACTTGTTTCAAATCTAATTCTGTCTAGATATTGTTGTGATATTTATTCACATCTCTTAAATTGCTTCATTATTGCAATCAGCCCTGGTGTTCTGTGAATGAAATATTTTCATTATTAAATTCAGCTCCTTGGTATGTAAACTCTATAAGAAAAGGATTTTGTTTTGTTTTTGGCTATATACCTAGAATATAGAAAACTGTGGGACATATTCTGGGAACTCAGTAAATATTTGCTGGATGAATAAAATAAAACCCAAAGGGCTTATGTTAACTTTCCATAAGCATTCGGCAGGTAAAGTCCATTATCTGAAAGGCAAAACTGGGGGTGGTTAACAAAGGCCATTGATGAGTCAAAAAAGACGGAAAATCGAGTGAGAAATTATCAAAGTTCAAGCAGCATGTGTATTGCCCTCAAGTTTTGGATCATTAAACTCAGCAGAAAAGGTTCTGCCTCACCTGGGACTGTTTTATTAGACTCTCCACATGTGCAGCAGTTATATTTCTCTGGTCTTGGCATTTATAAAACACTGTTTGGCATCTATGATACATTCCCATCCTCTCACTGGCACCTTAAATATATTCAAGAAATCTTTCATCCATATGATCATATGTAATTTCCTTATAAACCCTATAGATAGAAATTAACGGTTTCGTTTTAGATAATTTCCTTATTCGAGATCACCAGATTATAAGTGGCACAGATTTGATTCAAGTTAGTTTTATTGTTCTTTTTTTCCTCCTTTCGCTCCATTGTCTTGACCAACATCCAACTACCTACTCTGATTTACTGCAGTTCGGAAAGACAGAGACAAAACACATTTTCAGCCTGTGTTTACCCATTGGTGAAATGGTTCATGAAGGATGATTTTAGTTGCATTCAGATGGTTATCCTAACAAAAAATATGTCTTCCATTGGATTACTGAAAATAATAATAGTTATAATTTTCATAGTATTAATAGTAGCTAACATTTATTTAAATTTTACTGTATATGCTAAGCTGTTTCCTAAATGTTTATTGTTTAACATGCATTTTGCTAACATGGAAAAATATGTCATATCTTTCACCTAATACTTAGTGACAAAATTTAAAGTGTAAGTATCTGGTAAAAGTGATCAATCAATTCAGTCACATTAAATCTTCCTTTATCTGTTTCATAGAAACTCTTGAGATCTGAGATCAAACCTGTTCTTCACCACATGCAGTGTGCTTGTGAGGACCTCATTTTCTGAACTTATAGCTTTTATAGTCTGTTTCACTTATTTGATACTTATTGTATTATTATCTTGTATATGAGTATTCTTTACAGAGAATTTTCTACTAAAAGCAGCACAATCTCCCCCCTCTTTTGTACCAAATGTGAATAATAAGACTGTTTATATATTCATCTGAAAAAATGTACTTTTATTCTCTTTTGTTTCCATCTACAAGACAACTTACACACATATAAACAATAAAATAAAACTAAAATCAGAACAGAAAAATATAAATCAGAATAGAAAGTAGTAAACAGTCCAGAGAAATTAGAATGAAAAGGAGGTAAGTCCCCCTGGCTCTACTTATCCTGAAGATCAAAGGAAAGGGATATTTAGGCATTCACCTGATTTTCATTGTTGGGGGAGGGAAAAAAATGCATTAGCTTTTTAGGGGGAACAAATCATTTCCTGGCACTAAACTTTAAAATAAATTTCCATCAAGAAATGTCTTATGAAGACTCTGGAAAAAAATAATGAGAGATATTTCCAACAGCGGGACTTCCCTGTAACTCAAACGGTAAAGAATCTGCCTGAGGTGCAGGAGACCAGGCTTTGATCCCTGGGTCAGGAAGATCCTCTGGAGAAGGGAATGACTACCCACTTCAGTATTCTTGCCTGGGGAATTCCATGGACAGAGAAGCCTGGCAGGCTACAGTTCATGGGGTTACAAAAAGTCAGACACGACTAAGCAACTAACACACATATACATTTTCAACAGCAGACTGCAGCACAGTCAGTAGAGTGAAATGGTTTTCCTTATATGTTCCTTATACATCCCTTAATGAATCAGACTTTATAAAATACAAGTCAGTTAAAAAACGTCATTCAAAGATTCAATGCTGCTGATCCAATGTTCACAAAATGCGTCAAACTGTTTACTGATGTTTTTAGAGAAATGAGGTGCTGCTTGTAAAGATGATTAGTTAATAAAAGTTCTTGTTTTGCTCATGGCTTTGCCATCTAGGTGTCTGTTCCTTTCTTCACAGACTTGAGAGATTTAGTCAAATCCAGAAATGAAGTGTTTATTTTCTAAAACAAAGTAATTGAGATTATTTCAATTTTCAGTTCCAGAACTTTATTTGTTCTTCTCCCTCTCAAAGCACAACTTATCTTTGGAAAGAAATCTTGGTGAGTTAACTCACTTGTCCAAAAAAACCCTGAAGAAACAGTTTTTCTTAAATAAGGCAATGAACTGTCTGTGTATGTGTGGTAAATTTATTTATCGAAACTGAACCAAGTTAAAGAAAAGTACATTTGCTATTATTTTCTCCCAATCTGAGCTCTGTCTTTTCACCTTACTTATAGTTTCCTTTGTTGTGCAAAAGCTTTTAAGTTTCATTAGGTCCCATTTGTTTAGTTTTGCTTTTATTTCCAATATTCTGGGAGGTGGGTCATAGAGGATCTTGCTGTGATTTATGTCGGAGAGTGTTTTGCCTATGTTCTCCTCTAGGAGTTTTATAGTTTCTGGTCTTACATTTAGATCTTTAATCCATTTTGAGTTTATTTTTGTGTATGGTGTTAGAAAGTGTTCTAGTTTCATTCTTTTACAAGTGGTTGACCAGTTTTCCCAGCACCACTTGTTAAAGAGGTTGTCTTTTTTCCATTGTATATCCTTGCCTCCTTTGTCAAAGATAAGGTGTCCATAATAGCAAATGAAGAAACAGACAAAGGATTAATCTCAAAAATATACAAGCAACTCCTGCAGCTCAATTCCAGAAAAATGAATGACCCAATCAAAAAATGGGCCAAAGAACTAAACAGACATTTCTCCAAAGAAGACATACAGATGGCTAACAAACACATGAAAAGATGCTCAACATCACTCATTATTAGAGAAATGCAAATCAAAACCACAATGAGGTACCATTACACGCCAGTCAGGATGGCTGCTATCCAAAAGTCTACAAGCAATAAATGCTGGAGAGGGTGTGGAGAAAAGGGAACCCTCTTACACTGTTGGTGGGAATGCAAACTAGTACAGCCGCTATGGAAAACAGTGTGGAGATTTCTTAAAAAACTGGAAATAGAACTGCCATATGACCCAGCAATCCCACTTCTGGGCATACACACTGAGGAAACCAGATCTCAAAGAGACACGTGCACCCCAATGTTCATCGCAGCACTGTTTATAATAGCCAGGACATGGAAGCAACCTAGATGCCCATCAGCAGATGAATGGATAAGGAAGCTGTGGTACATATACACCATGGAATATTACTCAGCCGTTAAAAAGAATTCATTTGAACCAGTCCTAATGAGATGGATGAAGCTGGAGCCCCTTATACAGAGTGAAGTAAGCCAGAAAGATAAAGAACATTACAGCATACTAACACATATATATGGAATTTAGAAAGATGGTAACGATAACCCTATATGCAAAACAGAAAAAGAGACACAGAAATACAGAACAGACTTTTGAACTCTGTGGGAGAATGTGAGGGTGGGATATTTCAAAAGAACAGCATGTATACTATCTATGGTGAAACAGATCACCAGCCCAGGTGGGATGCATGAGACAAGTGCTCCGGCCTGGTGCACTGGGAAGACCCAGAGGAATCGGGTGGAGAGGGAGGTGGGAGCGGGGATCGGGATGGGGAATACGTGTAAATCCATGGCTGATTCATATCAATGTATGAGAAAACCCACTGAAATGTTGTGAAGTAATTAGCCTCCAACTAATAAAAAAAAATAAATAAAATAAATAAATAAATAAAGTCTTTTTCCAGGTTACATAAAAAAAAAAAGAAAGAAAAGTACATCTCCCAAATATTCACTAGAACTATCATAAAGTAAACACAACTATGTAACCATGACCCAATCAAGCAGTAGAACATTCTGTCTCCCAAAAGCCCCCTCACTGTCCTGACAAGTCACCATCCCCTCCTACCCAAAGACATCCTGACTTTAAATATCATAGCTAAGGGAACTCCTTGGTGATCCTGTGGTTAGGATTCAGTACTTTCACTGCCTGGGCCCGAGTTTGATCTCTGGTCAGGGAACTAAGACACTGTAAGTCATGCAGTTTGCCCCCCAATTTTCAATAACCATATAAATAAATACCATAGCTTAGTTTTGCCTATTTTTGAACTTTTAATGAAAGGAGTCCTATTGTTTGGTTTCTTTGGCATCTGGCTTCGTTTGCTTACTATTGTGTTCATGATTCTCACATCCAGGCTCTTGCTGTAGTGTGTAGCTCTGGTCCATTCATTTCACTTGTAAAAAGTATTCCATTGTATAAATATGCATGCTCAGTCACTCAGTTATGTCCAACTATTTGTGACCTCGTGGATGGTAGCCCTCCAGGTTCCTCTGTCCGTGGAATTTTCCAAGCAAGAATACTGGATTGGGTTGCCATTTCCTACTTCAGGAGACTTTCCTGACCCAGGGACCGAACCCACACTTTATTTTACCCAGCTGAAGTACTAATGACCATGTGGGGTTTTCCAGTTGGGGCTACTGTAAAGAATACAACCTTTAATGTTTTTCTGCCAGCCTTTTAGTGACCATGTAGGAGAGTGATTGCTGGATCACTGGAGATGTGTGTTCCATTTTGATTGATACAGCCAGTTTCCCAAAGTGATTGGACTAATTTATACTCCTATCAGCAGTGTTCATCATCCTGATCCTTCACATTTGTTTCTGTCAGTCTTTCAATTTGAGTCCTTCTGCTGCTTGTGTAGTGGCATACCAGTGTATTTTTAATTTGCATTTCTCTAGTGACTAATGAGGTTGACTGCTTTGTTATATGCTTACTGATCATTTAAATATCCTGCTTTGTGAAGTCTTTTGTCAGTTTTGCTATTAGCTAGTATGTCTTTTCATGAAATGGTGCTTAAATTTTCTAATATGCTATGGGTGTGAGCCCTGCTTTTTCAGCTTCTTAACTTTTTATGAATGGAAGTTTTTCATTAAAAAAAAAAAAGCCTAAGATATCAGTGTCTTCCTTTAAGTTAGTTCTTCAGTGTCTTTTCCTTCTCCAGATCCTAAAAATATTCTTGTTTTCCTCTAGAAGCTCTGAAGTTTTACCCTCACATTCAAATCTGCATAGAATCTTGTCATCACAATGGATGAAATAGTAGACATAATGATCAGAATAATAGTAGTTGCCATTTTTTCTGTGCTGGGTAGTAGATATCCTGGAATTTTAATCTTCAAAATAAAACCACAAAGTAGATATTATCTATATTTGAAAGATAAAGGAATTGACATTTGGGGGTGGTTAAGTACCTGTTGTCCTCATCATATTAGTAGTAAAAGATGGAGAAACAATTCAAATCCCTGTCTGCCTCTTTCCACAGACAACGTATTTATTATTTCACCAAGTTTCTTTAAAGGGAATCCTGTTTGTAGACTGTATGCAAGTGAGAACCTTAAAAACTACATAAATATCCTAAATGTAAAAACCCCAGTTTCTGGAGAAAGAAATCAAGTGAATAAAATAAAAATAAAAAGCAACATTTAGTGGAAATTCTAAAGCAGCACATCAATAAAATACAAAAGTATAAAAAGATGAAAATAATACACCGAGAACTCAGAAAAGAAGAAAATGGATCAAAAGGACTAGCAACAATAGAGGCTGACAAATGAAATCATTAATGTTCAGCCTTAATCTGCAAAGCATTGTTGAATAGCAGGCAAGAAAGAGAAAGAGCAGGAGAAATTGATGAAAGTCAGGGACAAAATAAGGCTGAGTGTTATCATTTCATAGGTTGGGTTTCTAAGTTCACACTCAAGGGGCTTCTTATTTCCCTGTTATTACTTTATTTTTACCCAGGTAAGCTCTCATTCAGATAGGGAAGATGGCTTTTTGTTATATTGGCTATTGTCAACATGATAAAATGGAAGCCTTGTGTTTCAGCCCACTGGTTAAATCAGAATATTGCTTTCTATTAAATTATTTTTTTATAGCAGGCTCTATTTAGATGGATAAATATCACTGAAATAGGTAGCTCAAAATAAAAGAAATAAAAATATAAATATAGTATAATTTAACACATTTCTCTTCTTCATTAATATCTCTCTTACTAAGCATGAAGATTATTCTCCTCAGAGTAGCCAAGGAGAAATTTTGACGATCTTTTTGAATCAGAACAAAGATCCTATGTGACTGACTACCTATTCTTCCACCCATTACATTTTCTCTTATCAAGCATTTAATATTTCTCAGCTCTGGGTATCTTGATATTGCTATTGTTATAAGAATAGCATTTTTCATTATAAATTTTTTTTAGCAACACTGCAATGTATGAAACTGTTGAAGTTGGAAACTACACTCCTTGGTACAGATCAACCTTTAAAATAACTCTGGTAAAAAACTGATAGGAGGTGTACAGAGAGTTCACGTTTTCCCACCTTAGCTTTTGTGCTATTTATCTGATCTGACAACAGTGGTCCTACAAAGAAGATGTTGACATAGTCGAGTGCATGAGTGCTACGTCACTTCAGTCGTGTCCGACTCTTTGTGACCCCATGGACTGTAGCCCGCCAGGCTCCTCTGTCCATGGGATTATCCAGGGAAGAATACTGGAGTGGGTTGCCATGCCCTCCTCCAGGGGATCTTCCCAACCCAGGGATCAAACCTGTGTCTCTTACATCTTCTGCATTGGCAGGTGAGTTCTATACCACTAGCACCATCTGACATTTTAGATGTTTTAACATTTGAAGATTTTGTAACTTTATTATAAGATGTAATTAAATGTTTTAAACATAAGTGTAAAAATTCATACTTATTCAAAAGACTTAATATCACATCTTACTCTATAATTTTAATTGAAAGAAATTTTATGAGGCTTGAATATGCTGTGTGAGATACATGTGCTCATGTAGCAGGATCAAGTTCTAGAAAGATATTTGATATGAGGGATCAGAGCTTTCAAGTTTCTTCTTCTTTTTTCAGACTCCAACTCACCTGGAGATAATCAAAAGCAGCATTCTTATTACCCACAACTAGTCTCTTGATCAGGAGAAGGAAATGGCAACCCACTCCAGTGTTCTTGCCTGGAGAATCCCAGGGACGGCGGAGCCTGCTGGGCTGCCATCTATGGGGTCACACAGAGTTGGACACGACTGTTGGAAGCAACTTAGCAGCAGCAGCAGTCTTTTGATCAAGATGGTGAAGAGACTCAGGGAGGCCCCTGAGGAAAAAGGGAAGGCTGGAGCCTGGATCGTTTCTCAGAGATGGATGGGGCAGACAGAAGAACTTACTAAGAAACCAGGAAGGCATGCATGTATTTTCTGTCCACTCAGTCGTGTCCAACTCTTTGCAACCCCCATGGGCTGCTGCCCACCAGGTTCCTCTGTTCATGGAAATTTCCAGGTAAGAATACTGGAATGGGTTGCCATTTCCTCCTCCAGAAGATCTTCCTGACCCAGGGATCGAACCTACGTCTTCTGAGTCTCCTACATTGGCAGACAAATCCCTTCCCATTAAACCATCTGGGAAGCTATGAGTGAAGGAGTAAATGAAAATTCAAAGTAGAAATATACAGGGAGAAGGAGCGATGCGGTGCATGGTTTCTTGTGTGTTTTTTGTTTGATTTGTTTTTCAAAATAGAAAAATGCCAATGCAAAGAGGAGGAAGCAAATCTAACTTGAACCAGTTCCTATGGTCTGGATGTACCTGCTACCTGTGTAAAAAGTGGGTCTTCTCGTCCTTGTCCCGAATCAGCCTTCTATTGTTCCAATTACAAGTAGGAAATGGCGTGTATATAATATAAAGAATTCTCTTCACAAAGCAATATGCTTAATGCTGACAGTGAATAGTTATTTGTTCAATCAGTGACTATTTATTGAGCCCTGTTTATATGACAGGCATGTATAAAATCTGGACACACACATCTAAATATACACAATTTCTGATCTCAAGGAAATTCATTACTAGTAGAATGTGTATCCAAGTCAGCAGATCATGATAGAATAATTGTGTTTAGTGTTATATGAAAGGAGTGTGGTGCCATTTGAGTGGGAAGGAAATATACAAATTTTTCTAAGATACAGGCAGGCTCCTTAGAGCCTGGTTGAACTAATTTTAAAACTTAAGTAGGACTTTACCAGATGTATTGAAATGAGATAATAATGCCAGATAGAGGCAATATTTTGGGCAAAAGAATCTAAATATTAGATTCTGTGTATCTTTCTACATATAAATTCATCCTTAGGTATCAAGGAGCCCTTAAAAGATGTTCAGGTATTGACATATTGTAGGATTTGCATTTTAGAGTTTCTGGTAACTTGTTTAGATTATTCTGGAAATGCCAATACCAAGAGACAAAATAGTAATAAAAATAAGAGCTGGAATTTATGGTTACCATGGATAAGATACTCTTTGAAACATTTATCATGTAATATTTTATGCTCACAAGAACCATGTGAGATAATTTTATTATTGATTCTGTTACATAGATGAGGAAATGAAGGCACTGGAAAGTGAAGTAACTTGCAGGTCACGTCTGTCTAGTCAAAGCTATGGTTTTTCCAGTAGTCATGTATGGATGTGAGAGCTGGACTATAAAGAGGGCTGAGCACCAAAGAATTGATGCTTTTGAACTGTGGTGTTGGAGAAGACTCTTGAGAGTCCCTCGGACTGCAAGGAGATCCAACCAGTCCATCCTAAAGGAAATCAGTCCTGAATATTCATTGGAAGGACTGATGCTGAAGCTGAAACTCCACTACTTCGGCCACTTGATGCGAAGAGCTGAATCATTAGAAAAGACTCTGATGCTGGGAAAGATTGAAGGCAGGAGGAGAAGGGGACGACAGAGGATGAGATGGTTGGATGGTATCACCGACTCAATGGACATGAGTTTGGGCAAGCTCTAGGAGATGGTGAAGGACAGGGAAGCCTGGCGTGCTGCAGTCCATGGGGTTACAGAGTCAGATGTGATTGAGTGACTGAACAACAACAGGATGTAAACCCAGGCAGTCTGGATCAGAACCTGTGTAATTAAATAACACAGCTGTATAATAAAGAGGCTGTTGCCAAACTGATGACGAGTAATTTAAACATTAGGTATAAGCATTCAGAAAGGAACTAAGAAAGGTAAGTTGTGCCTGGCTCTTGCGACCCCGTGGACTGTAGCCCACCAGGCTCCTCTGTCCATGGGATTTCCCAGACAAGAATACTGGAGTGGGTTGCCATTTCCATCTCCAAGGATCTTCCCTGAGCAGGGATCAAACCTGCATCTCCTGCACTGGCAGGCTATTCTTTACTGCTGAGCCACCGGAGAAGCCCACTAAGCTCTCTACCAGAGCTATCAGTTCTAAGTCTCAAAACACCCCAGGAGGGAGACCAGCCCGGAGACCTTAAGTGACTTGTCTCAGGCCACAGAACTAGTAACTTGAAACCCGCTTAAGGCCAGGGCTAGAACTTGAGACCAGAGCTGCCTGCTTCCCACCCAGACAGACGAGTGAGACATTGAGAGAATCTTGTGCTGTGGAGACAGAAAAAGGAATTGACTAGTGTCAAAGACTGTACTCTGGTTCACTGAATCGCATGCAAGAGTCCAAGGGCCGTACATTTGCAGTTTACTTAGATCCGGAGTCATATTCAGCTTAGTTTAGGAGTTTACTTAGCTCAGGGGTGATACACTCGACCAGAACAGACGGGTGTTCTTGGCAGAGGTCTCCTTGCCTCCCTCAGCTCCATGGAGACACAGTGGTTGTCACGGTTGGTCTGAGGAGCTGGAGCAGGTTTGAGCAGGCCAAAAGCTCTGAATGTTCCCTCCTGCCAAATGCTGTCACATATGCCTTCCTGGTACACCAGGCTCAGGGGCTGTAAATAACAAGACCCTTCCAATAACAGGATGCACACCCTGAAACTAACAAGACAAGCTTCCAATTTGCTATTCCCAATTCACTTACATTTCTGGATGACTGCCCTAATAGGGCACTGGTGGTGCCTTCCCCTGCACGATGTCCCGCTATAACAAGGATCACAGAGGTGTGGCTGGCTTCTCTGATGGCCCAGTGGTAAAGAATCTGCCTATCAAGCAAGAGATCCCTGGGTTGGGAAGATCCCCTGGAGAAAGGAATGGCAACCCTCTCCAGTACTCTTGCTTGGAAAATCCCATGGACAGAGGAGCCTGGCAGGCTACAGTCCATGGGATCGCAGTGAGTCAAACATGATGGAGTGACTAAACAATAACAAGGATGATCATAGCAATGATCATAGCAACAGACTGAGGAATTAATACTCTTCTACCAAAAGGTCAACCATTAGGATGCAGAATTAGATAACTGTGCATAATGATAGCTTTGCATAAGAAAAGGTAAGAAGATGAATAATAAAAAGGCTATAAAAGTTAGTCTCTAAAAGGATTTCCACCCAAGTGACTGCATGCAGATCTGTCTCAATCTTCAGGAGACTGAAAGATAATAGTAGGGTAGGGGGAAAGGGCATGGAAATGATCAGGGTAGGCAGTTTCAGCACTATTATCCCCACCACAATTTGCATAAAGTTCTTCCCAGTGAGCTCTTCTATGTCTCATGATAAACAGTTACATGGTAATGAAACTTTTCAAAGTTATTGCCTTGATAGTAACAGCTAGATATGCTTCTCTCTAGGTAGAATATTCTGATCTTGTTATTTACTTTTATTTTGTCTTGTTCTGAAAATGATTTGAGTTATCTTACAAAATTCACAATCTATATAACATAAATAGATGAGAAAAAAAAGCTCAGGAAAATAAACCTCTGGATAAATGTGTGTGTTTGTGTGTGTGTGTGTGTGAGACAGAGAGAGAGAGGGATTTGGAGTTTGATAAATACTTTAAAAACAGGAGTTGTCATTTAGTTTCTGATTCAGCATAAACCCTCCCTCCATAGGTTATCATGATAAAAAAATACGTCTTTTGATTTGACAAAATGCAAACACATCTTTACTAGAAGAGAAAGTGGCAGAAAACCTCTCTTGAGAAAAGTGAATAGACAAAGAAAGATTTCTCATCCCAGACAAAAGAAAATAACCTAGGAAGGGAGCCAAAAAAAAGAAGATTCCAAGGAGAGAGATGGAAAGTTATGCCAAGAGGCAAACACATAAAGAAGATTTAGAGATTCGACTAATTAAAATTTAAAAGCTTTATTTGTCAAAAACATCATAAACAACCCAAATGTTCTCAGATAGAGGACAGGTTGAAACAATCTAAGAGCACTTGCTATGTAGATGGGAACTTGCTGAGCCAGGGAGGTCTTTGGTTGAGAGAGGTTAAGTATCAGTTCAAGGTCACCAACCAAGATGCGAGAGGACAGTTCTGTGTCCGTATCACATCCTCTTAGTCATCATGCTTATTTCTCACTCTATAGATTTCCCTGGGATTTATCTATTTCACTCTCTTTTAAAGATTGTTGTTTCCTTTATTATTTCTATAAATTTTGCTTTTATATTCAATATATTCTTCAATTTTTCAATAATTTTCTTATTAATTATTCTGTTAATGTTCATTGAATAAATACATGAATTTTCTGGCTGGTTATTTTTGGTACACAGAATTTTTTTTTGGTGGTCCAAAGATACCTTACATTTTCATTTTATATTTTTCAGTATATATTCTTAAATTTTCAGTGGATAGAATAATGGTTTCTGAAGATAATTATAATTGGGTTTCCTTCTTTCCAGTAATGAAGCTTCTTTTTACCTCTCATGTCTTAATGTCTACACCAGAACTTTAGAAATATATGAAGTGATGCAGGAGATTTCTGATATCCTTATTTAGTCCATTAAGAAGAATTTTGTTAATATTCTTTGTTTTAAAAAGCCCACTCATGTTTTTATGTTAGTTTTTTTTTTTTCTGTTTAAAAATTCAGCTTTAAAGTGGTTATTCTCTATCATTTTGAGATATGCATTTTCCTGTTCTTGGTTTTATGTTTTCTTTTTTAAACAGGAATAGGTGATGAATTTTATTGACTAACTTTTTAGCTTCTATTCTGTGAAGATTTTTTCTTTTAGGGCTTATTGAAATAAATCTTAAATCATTCGGAGAAGGCAATGGCAACCCACTCCAGTATCCTTGCCTGGAAAATCCCATGGATAGTGGAGCCTGGTGGGCTGCAGTCCATGGGGTCGCTAAGAGTTGGATACAACTTAGCGACTTCACTTTCACTTTTCACTTTTACGCACTGGAGAAGGAAATGGCAACCCACTCCCGTGTTCTTGCCTGGAGAATCCCAGGGACAGGGAAGCCTGGTGGGCTGCCGTCTATGGGATCGCACAGAGTTGGACATGACTGAAGCGACTTGGCAGCAGCAGCAACAGCTTAAATCATCAAGTGTCCTGATGTTATCATTCCTTGCATTCCTAATAGGTAGAAATGTTACATTGTTGTGAGAGATTATGTCAGTGTAGTACTTTTTACTTTGGTTTGCATAGAAACCACCTGGGACAAATGCCAAAATGCAGATTCTATGGACACTCCTGGAGATTCAGGATTCAATAAGTCCAGGGTGAGGTTGAGAACTTGAATTTTTAGACAAACCTCCTCCACACTATGATCCTAACATGTGATACACAGTCCAAATTTTGAGAAACATGATTTAAATGCATCTTTGAGTTAACTTATTAGTATTTCTGTCATTGTTGCAATAATGTGAAAAGTGAAAATAATCTATTTGTTTTTATTTTAAGGATTGACATATTTTTGTCCTCTAGGTTTGCTGAAAGTAAAAGTGTTAGTCACTCAGTCGTGTCTGACTCTTTTTGACTTCGTAGACTGTAGCCTTCCAGGCTTCTCTGACCATGGGATTCTCCAGGCAAGAATACTGGAGTGGGTTGCCATTCTCTTCTCCAGGGGATCTTCCCAACTCAGGGATCAAACCTGTGTATCCTGCATTGGCAGACAGATTCTTTATCATTGAGCCATCAGGAAAGCCTGTGGACTGAATTGCATCCCCTCAGATCCATATGTTGAAGTCTGAACCTTCAAAGTGATGGTATTTGAAGACAAGGCCTTAGGGGTCTGATAAATATTTGATGAGATCATGAGGGTGAGGCCCTAATGTTGGGATGAGTGTCCTTATAAGGAGACCAGAGAGTTTGCTGTCCATCATGTGAGCATATACTGAGAAGGTGGAATCTAAAAATCAGGAAGAAAGTCTCACTAGGAACAGATCTCTGCAAGACCTTGATCTTGGATTTCCAGCCTCCAGAGCTGTGACAAAAAAAAAAATTCTTTTGTTTAAGCCACCCATTCTTTGGTATTTTCTTATAGCAACCGGAGCAGACTAAGACACCCACTGTAAAATTAATGTTTGAAATAAAAAGTACAAAAATAGCTGAGTTTAATAAAGCACTATATGAGGCATACATTCTACAGTTTTAAAAAAATCAATATTTTTCAGTAGTTTAAATCAGTTATCCAGTTTGCTGAGGTAATTTCAGCTTGGATTTTGTATTTGTAACAATACAACAGTATTTAGTGTGACTCCCTGAATCTCCTACATTCTATACAATTACTAAGTTAATTTTCCTTTGTAAACCTACATTTACTTTTATTTATTTATTCATTCATTTACTCAGCCATTCATTCATCCATTTTGAAGACTCTTAGGCAATGAAGTCATTGTCAGGGACTGGAAATCTAGTGTGTATTGACATACCTAAAAACAAGGTATCTCAGAATAGATGTAGATTATGTACAGGAAACTGCGAAATTCAGAAAGGAGAGAACTTCCTTTTGGTAGGGTGCAGGAATCAAAGTTGGAGCTGGTTCTTGGTGTTTGAATAGAATTTTAACAGATGGAGATAAAGAAAAGGGTAGCTCAACAACAAGGCATAAAACAACAAATTCACAAGGCATAAAAAAGAAAATTGTGAGTTCTACAAGGACAATTACATGTAGCTTAGTTTAGAAGGAAGCTAAAGCAGAAAATCTAATGTTAAGTCACATTGTGAAAGGTTTTCAATCACAGACTAAGTTTTCTAGATTTTGCCCTGCAGATAAGGGAGAAGAATTACAGGATTTTGACAGATCTTCCTCAAGGAACAGTGGAAGCAACAGTAATTGGAACAGGTACTTGAGTTTTAGGTCTGTTTTCAAAATGGCACATCATTGTTCAGGAGGTAGATGAATCAGTAACATTGAAGTCAGGCTGTGATCATCTCCCAGATGAGAGTAGATAAAATCACCAAGGTAGAACAGAGGTAAAAAGAGAAGACTAGAAAACTGAGGTCAGAATCATACATGGGTGGAAGGAAAAGAAATGAAAAAGATGTATTAAGAGGAGAGGAATTATCCAAAGTCATGATGCTGAAGGAAGTCACGATGCTTCCTTCAGAAGGAAGTGGTTTAGTCCTGCCTTGCGTTATACTTTACATTTTTTGTGCTTATCTCTTTTCCTTTCAAACTGAAACTATATTTATTTATTATTAGAGCTTGGATTATTATTTGTACTTTGACAAAGTTCAACACTATGCCTAATATACTACTAAAATAATTTGCTTGTATTCAGTTGCTTATTTGTTACCACTTTTCACAATATTTAAATAATTATAAAAATGATCATCGCTAACATTTATTAAATTTATAATGGACCGTTCTGGGTGCTTTACATGGATTATTCACTTAATCCTCACAACACCCAAGAGAAGTAGTTTGCCAAGTGGGGCAACGTTCATTAGACAGATGAGGACAGAGGAACAACCCAGAGGTGTGTGTCCTTCACTCTGAGGAATCTTGGAATTCACCTTGAATGTTAAAACTCTGTGCGAGTTTTTCTTTTTTAATATTTTATTTTTCGTTGATTGATGATTGATTTACAATATTGGTTTGATTTCTGTCACATAGCAATGTGAATTAACCATAGGTGTACATATGTCCCCTCTGTCTTGAATCTCTCTCCCACCTCCCACCGATTCCCACCCCTGTAGGTTATCGCAGAGCCCCCATCTGGGTGCCCTGAGTCACAGAGCAAATTCACATTGGTGACCTATTTACATATGTTAGTGTGTATGCATCCAAGCTACTCTCTCCTAGGAATTCACCTCAAATGTTAAAACTCTGTGTTAGTTTTTTTTCTTTTAATTTCATTGATTTAAAGAGGTTATTTCCTAATCATATACTTTGTACAAAGCATATGTCAGAGGTTTCGATGGAGAAGGAGGTCAGTGATCCACAGTTATTAGAAAAGTTTCATTTTCTTCATCATCAGTTTTAACCATCTTTTCCCTCTAGAAAGTAAAAAGCTCAGGTTTCATTCCTAGCAGATATAATAGATCATTTGAAATATACTTAAGGTTGCTAGGTAAAACCTAATTCCTATTTTTCAAAAAAGGTAAAATAACTGTTGGTGAGGATGTAGAGAAACTGTAACCTTGTGCACTGTTGGTAGGGAGGTAAAATGGTATAGCCACTGTGGAAAACAGTATGGTAGTGCCTCAGAAAATTAAAAGTAGAGTTACAGTGTGATCCAACAATCTCACTACTGGGCATGTACTCTAAAGAATTGAAAGAGTGTCAAAGAAATATTTGAGAACCATATTCAAAACAACATTCTTCACGATAATCCAAAGGAGGAAGCAACCCAAGTGTCCATCGATGATTGAATGGGTTAACCAAATGTAGTACATACATACAATGGAATATTATTCAGTCTTAAAATGAAAGGAAATTCTGACACATGCTACAACTTGGGTGAACCATGAGGACACTATGCTAAGTGAAAGTAGCCAGTCACAAGAAGAAAAATATTTTAATATTCCACTTACATGAGGTAGCTAAACAAGTCAAATTCATAGACAGAAAATAGAATCATTGTTACCTGGGGCTGGGGTGAGAGGAGAATGAGAAGTCATTATATAATGGATATAGAGTTTTAGTTTTGTAAGATGAAAGAGTTCTGGCTATTGGCTGAAGAACAATGTGACTATACTTAAAGTTATTGAACTGCACACTTAAAAATTGTTAAAGTCACTCTGTTGTGTCAGACTCTTTGCGACCCCATGGACTATAGAGTCCATGGAATTCTCCAGGTCTGGAGTGGGTAGCCTTTCCCTTCTCCAGGGGATCTTCCCAACCCAGGTATTAAACCCAGGTCTTCCTCATTGCAGGAGGATTCTTTACCAGCTGAGTGACAAGGGAAGTCCAAGAATAATGGAGTGGGTAGCTTATGCCTTCTTCAGGGGCTCTTCCCCACCCAGGAATCGAACCGGGGTCTCCTGTATTGCAGGCAGATTCTTTACCAACTAAGCTATCAGGGAAGCCCTAAAAATTGTTAAGTTGGTAAATTTATCATATATATGTATTTAAGCTGCAATCAAGTTTGCTGGGTGGAATATCAATAACCTCAGATATGCAGAAGATACCAGCCTTATGGCAGAAAGTGAGAGGAAATAAAGAACCTCTTAATGAAAGTGAAAGAGGAGAGTGAAAAAGCTGGCTTAAAACTCAACATTCAAAAAACTAAGATCATGGCATCTGGTCCCATCATTTCGTGGCAAATAGATGGGGAAACAATGGAAACAGTAGCAGACTTTATTTTCTTGGGCTCCAAAATCACTGCAGTTGGTGACTACAGCCATGAAATTAAAAGACATTTGCTCCTTGGAAGAAAAGCTATGACCAACCTAGACAGCATATTAAAAGGGAGAGACATTATTTTGCCAACAAAGTTCCGTCTAGTCAAAGCTATGGTTTTTCTAGTAGTCATGTACGGATGTGACAGTTGGACTATAAAGAAAACTGAGCACCAAAGAATTGATACTTTTAAACTGTGGTGTTAGAGAGGACTCTTGAGAGTCCCTTGGACTGCAAGGAGATATAACCAGTCAACCCTAAAGGAAATCAGTCCTGAATATTCATTGGAAGGACTGATGCTGAAGCTGAAGCTTCAATACTTTGGCCACCTGATGCGAAGAACTGACTCATTGGAAAAGACCTTGATGCTGGGAAAGATTGAAGGCAGCAGGAGAAGGGAACAACAGAGGATGAGATGGATGATGGCATCACTGACTTGACGGACATGAGTTTGAGCAAGCAAGTTTGTGATGGACAGGGAGGCCTGGCATGCTGCAGTCCATGTGATCGCAGAGTTGGACATGACTGAGTGACTGAACTGAACTGCAGTATTGCTAAAATTACAAAAAATTTAAAGCCTTAATTCAGTTATTCTCATATAAGGTACAAACTTGTTTTGTTTTGTTTTGTTTTGTTTTAATCATTTTCCACACACCTTATGAACAATGTATTCTGACATGAAGAAAGCCCCATTATTTTGTTTAGGTTTGGCTATATGTGTGGTACATATATAGATTCAAAAATGAAAGAATAGAGACCAGGTAGGAACAAAAGATAAAATGAATGAATGCTTACATGCCAGTTACTAATAGTGTGCTTAACTATTCAAAATGGGAACTTTTTGAATGCTTTAATTTAGGTTTCCTGATAAAAAACCTATTTTTCACTTGAAATGAAGAACAATTAAATCTACTATAGGCTTCAGTAATGATGATAATATTGGGACCCGATTATACTTTATAATGATACCAGATAGGGTAATTTTAAAAATGTTTTATTGGATCTATAAAGGGATCACTGTGTGACCTGCATTTAAAAAACCCACTCTGCGAAGAATTATCTATGGTTAGGCTGTTACTGTTAGGTCAAGTTATAAATTTGAAGTTGATTAATCCCTTTCTGGGGGTGATTGTCTCAACTTGTACTGTTTACAATTAATCCCTTCTGTAATCTGGCCTTGAGTTATTTTAATGTGAAATCTCAAAATCCATGCAATATTCATATCTCATATATAGACACATAATAGTGGGCAATAGTCTTGCTGTTATCTATGGATTAATTCAAATTTGATAGAATTATCTCTCTCCAGAGATAGATTATGAAAGACTTTTAAAAGAACAGATTTCCATACTAACTTTGAACTTAATCAGCTATTTCATAATTATTCCAGGACTGCTACAAGGAATCCCATGGCTTCTTATTATTCATAGCAGCAAGACAAAAATGTATGCAACCTTTTTTCATTTTAGGAGGTGGCAAAAGGTCTCAGAGATTACCCTTCACATGTTAATATTTCAGAACTCTATTATTTTGGCATGGTGGTAAAAAAGAAAAGTAACTTTCGAGATTCTTCACTGTTTTTCCCTTTCCTTATTCTCAAATGCATCTTTCGTGTAACTAAAATTCTTTTACTGCTTCTGCGGTTATTGAAAGAACTTTCATTTAAAATATTTCACTTGGGAAAATGTTGGGCTTTTGCCATTTGAAACGCAAATGCACAAGAAAGAGCTGACTTCTTCAACTGCATTGTTTGTTTCTCTTTAATTGCCGCCAACAAACTAGATTCCAAAAAAGGTTTTGAGGACAGCGCTTATTAGTCACAACAGCCATTCCAGACCCCACTTTTGCTTTTTTCCTTTCTTGTTTTTGTTTTTTATTGGCTAATAATTTATATATTTAAAACTATACTTTTACAAAATTAAATTCTTATGAAGACTATACATATGTGTGCTCCCAACATTTCTATCAAATTACATATTGCATTGCTACATTGGAAAGACCCTGATGCTGGGAAGGATTGAAGGCAGGAGAAGGGGACAACAGAGGATAAGATGGTTAGATGGTATCACTGACTCAATGGACATGAGTTTGAGCAAGCTCTGGAAGTTGGTGATGGACAGGGAGGCCTGGCGTGCTGCCGTCCACGGGGTCGCAAAGAGTCGGAGACGACTGAATGACTGAACTGACTGACCTAAGACAGGTAAAATATTTGATTGCATAGGCAGGTATGAATTCAATTAGAAGTGTTTTCAAGTCTTTGTTTTGAAGTGGTTACCTAAAGGACTGATGATAAAGCTGAAGCTCCAATACTTTGGCCACCTGATATGAAGAGCTGACTCATTGGAAAAGACTCTGATGCTGGGAAAGATTTAAGGCAGAATTTGAGCAAACTCCAGTACACAGTGGAGGACAGAGGAGCCTGGCGTGCTGCAGTCCATGGGGTCCCAAAGAGTTGGACATGACTTAGTGACTGAACAACAAATTAATTCATGAAGACATGAGAAAACATTTTGTGCTTTTAGTTGTACATTACAACCTGCTTATATGACTTTTCCACCCAGAACTGTATGCTTATGGAAGTCAAGGAGCAATTTTTCCTTGGTATGTATATGTTGTAAAATCTCCACAGCTGATTCCGATGTACAACCTGGTTGAAGACCACTGTGCTAGACATATATCCCAATCGTATTCCTAGGAGAAGGACAGCACGTGAGTGGCACAAGGCCAGTGGCAGGCTCCTGTGCATTCAAGGCAGGCAGTATTAATTGATTCTGGAGCTTCTTCAGACTAGCCTCAGTCTTCATTTTCAGGAAGTTAACACTTTGGCACAAAAATTGGAACCCATTTGTCATCCCTTGTCTGAAACATTCTCAATCTTTGCAAAGGGATCATAGTCTCTAAAGACTCTTGAAAGTGAAAGTGTTAATCATGCAGTCATGTCTGACTCTTTTTGATTCCATGGACATAGCCCCCCAGGCTCTTCTGTCCAAGGGATTCTCCAAGCAAGAATACTGGAGTAGGTTGCCATTCCCTTCTCTAGGGGATCTTCCCAACCCAGGGATCATACCTGGGTCTCCTGCATCTCCTGCATTGCAGGGGCATTCTTTACCAACTCAGCCAACTCTATTCTATGTGCTGTCAAGTAGTATCAAGTGATATCATGGTATTTCAACAAGTTTAGTTTTCAGTTAATGGAAATAATTGAATTTAGTGGTTTTCTATTTTCTGGGAGTAATTCTCTTTTCATTGTCAGTAATTTAGGTTCGCACCCAGAAAATATGTTGTGGGTCAAATTTGGTAATATTTGGTATGATTTTCCTTTTAGTCTCACTGCCTAAAGAAAAGAGTATAGCCTAGGAGTAAGCACACAAAGTCTGTGCTCATGGTGTCTCAATCCAAGCTGTAGCTCTCTTCCACTTATTCTGTGATCTTAGGAAGATAGCAGACCTTCTTCATTGCCTTGACTTACAAATTAGCCAACAGATATATAAGATCTGTGAGAAATAACTGCATGAGAAGCAATTAATAGTCTACCAGTGAATGGGAAATCCTCAACAGTTGTGGATTATTATTACTAGTCATAGAATTTAGAACAACTATTTTCTTTCACTTTTCCTAAGGAATCTTTTTTATAGTAGAAGTTTCAGAAATTTCTTATTTGTTTTAAACATAGTCTTGTAAGCTCTTTGGGAATTATTTATCACTGTTTAATATATATGTACAGCTATGTCTATAAAAAGATGAATATTACTTGCTTTCAAAATCTAGAATATCTGTAGATGATTCATCATCTGTCTTTTATCTATCTACTCATCCATCCATCCATTCATCCATCTTTTCAATAAATATTTGACAAGTGCCTTCCACAGGCACTGAACTGACAAAACAAAGATAAACAAGGCGTATTATCTGCCTTTAATGATCTCTCCCATTCTCTGATGGGAGAGACAGATAGACAGGCAATTATAATCCTGACTTTTAAGTACTATGAAATGACCATGCTTGGGGTGATATAAAAAGGGCACAGAGGATGAGTTTCAATGCCTTGAAGGTCAGGGAAGGCATTTAGTTTTCCTAGTAATGATCAGTTTATTTTAAAGGAATCGTTTTTCAGTTGACCTTAGCCAAAAATTACCTTAGATAAATGAGTTCATAGCCTTATAGAAAACACTTAGGGCAAACCGGGCTTCATTCAAAGCTGGAAGAAAGAAACTTCTTTTTTAATCTCATGGCCATTTTACTTTAGGGAGCAGAACACACTGATTATGGCTATTTTGCTGCCTTTCAGCCCTGTTTTCCAAAAGGGTGTTGGTGTATTTTATATAGCCGAGTTGAATAAATTCCAGTACTTACCAATGTAATTTACTGCATGTGAGGCTGACTTGTCCCCTCGATCACAAAATAAATTCACTAGGGAAAGTTTTCAACCCACTTTTATATTTCAGAAATAAATCATTCTTTCTGCACAAAACACATACAAAACTGTAAAATTTATGCATTAATAATTATTTTTAAGTCCTGTAAATCCTAGAAATATTTATAGTATAGCCATAGGAACCTTTTTTTCCCCAGATATTTTATTTTTATCTAGTGAAATGGGACATTGATTATATAGACTCTTCATAGTTTTGAATTTAGAAAGCTGTGTGTTCTTATCATGTTGAGTTTGCTTGCTCATGTGAAATGTTTAGATAGTTGTGCTCTGACTTTACCTGTGCTCTAACCTTTCAATGTCCCTGGAAAGAAGAAATCATATTATCTTATCTCTGGGAATTTACGGGGTACTCAATGTATCAGTGAGTCAGCAACAAATCCAGTTTAAATGAAAGAAAGAAAGAATGAAAAGATTGCAAAAGCCCTGAAAATCATTACTCCTGGCACATTCAAACATGGCATTAAATTAAGGAGATAGGACATTGCCATGGGCACAAATATATTCCAGTTGCATAGGTTAATGATGATAAGGCTTGCCAGCTTCACTCTTGATGTTTTTTTTTTAACCCCCTTTAAGAAATGTTTTTGAACTACTTCAAATAATGAAGAACTAAGCAACACATTCATTCTTTATTTATGAGCCAGAAACAAGGAGACCAATCAGCTTTGGAAAGGTAATCATTAAGACACACAAACATGGCTGTTTGGGGAGAAGAAGCCATTTTGTATGGAAGAATGGAAATCCCTTCATTATTTTTGAAGACTATCAATAAAGCTTCCAAAAGAAAGCCTTTCCTGACTCTTTCATGAGTGTAATTCAGTCTTGATGAAATAAAAAGTGAAAGCAGAAGGCTAAGTGCTCCATCTAGAGTACAAAGGAACCAAGCTTAAAAAACTGGAAGGGACTGTTTAGAGAAAGGATTTTTCAGAAATATCCTTCATAGAAGGAACAGATGGGACAAAGATGAAAAAATACTTCCATTGCTTGTAAACTTAAAAATTGCTCTTTGCTCATTGAATTAGAATTCATTTAGAATTCTAGAATTAGAATCAGAATTCTCAGAATTTGCTTGCTGTCTTAAGAACATTTTAGAAATTGTTTGCAAACTTGTTCTGTTTCTCAAATTCATCAGTCCAATCATATAGAGCATTTCAATAATCTAGCCAGCCCCCTAAATGCATTAAAAAGTTGTGCAGGTCAACTAAAATATTGAAAAGTAAATATGGCATCAGTTTCTTAATTATTGTTTTAACACAATATGTTTAAAATCATCTTCCATTATTAATGCAGCATTGGCTGAGTTTCAAATACTGAATATCATAGTATCTTCCATATTTGTCCCCCAGAAGACCATACTCATAAAATGTTTTATTTTGTTAAAATAAATATCCATTTTTTCTTTCTTCCCTGGGCAATAATCAAAGATTTATCACTTACCAGCAGGCTCATAAAATCAAGTTTCAGGACCTCTCCCTCTTATGGAGTGTCTTTGAAAGGCCTTAGACAGAGAGTCTTACCAGGTGGCAAAGTGGTAAAGAATCTGCCGACAGTGCAGGAGATGCAGGAAAAGCCAGTTGGATCCCTGGGTCAGGAAGATTTCCCAGAGGAGGAAATGGCAACCTACTCCAGTATTCTTGCTGGGAAAATCCTACAAACAGAGGAGCCTAAGGAGCCACAGTCCATGGAGTTGCAAAGAGATGGACACAACTGAGTGACTGAGCGTGCACGCACATTAAATAAAAGTAGAGTTGAGGATACATTTCCATTGGCTTTAGTGGGATCTATTTAGTAGGTTCACAATCCTTTGTTTGTATAATAATTAAGCTAATATTAGTCAGGCTGGTATAGGAATAAATGGCAGTAATATTCTTATTCACCAATATGATGGTAACTCTGCAGCAGAAACATTTGGATAATAGATGAGAATAGCAAAAGCAGAAGTCTGTCCCTGGCAAATTCTTCCAAGTTGTACAGCTCACAAATATGATGAGGGATTGTCATATTTATCACAGATTGTCTCAAATTTGAAAGTAATCATGGAAATTTACATTGACAGTACCAAACAAGTTTCAAACGGAAAGAGATGTTTTAAAATTACCACCATAAATAAATGTCCATTACTCATACTAGAGGAAAAACTAAGTTACCTATTAAGAAAACACTGTTGTATAAAGAAGTAATCATAGAACATGTAACCCCCAAAATGTAAGAAATAAAAAAAACTCTAGAGATGTATTAGGTTATTCATTAATAAACTATTGTGTTTTAAAAGATTTTTTGGTATTATTTATTTCTTTTAAATTTTTATTTATTTTTGTTTTTTAATTTAAATTTTATTTTTTCTTATGTGAACAGCTTTATTTCTTCACTTTTAAAATTTTATATTTTTTTGTGATTTTGTCTCACCCTAAATAGTATTAACTTTGTATCTAATTTTGCATTCTCTTTCTTTTTAAAATAAATGTTAACACTTTAATTTAGAAAAAAACTAAACAATGAAAAGCAAAATTTGAAAATTTGAGACTGTCTCAATTGCTTCAGCAGATCAAGAGCAAGTAAATTTACCCCTGTATTGCCCATTTATTTAATATTCATTTTCCGTTATATTTTCATGAAGGTCCTTAAAACTACTGTTCTTCACTCATAGATGCAGAGAACAAATCAGTGGGGAGAGTGATAGGGAGGGGCAAATGGGGAAAGGGTCTAAGAGTTACAAATTCTTCTTTTTTTTTTTAATGTATTTATTTATTTATTTTTGTATTTATTTTTAATTGGAGGATAATTGCTCTACAATATTGTGTTGATTTCTGCCATTACAAATTCTTACATATAAAATAAGCTACAAGGATACATTGTATAGCAGGGAATTTTATGATTATAAATGGAGTATAACCTTTAAAAATTGTGAATCACTATATTTTACACCTGTAACTTATATAATATTGTGCATTAACTATACTTAAAAAAAAATTATTGCCCTTTAGGACTTCCCAGGTGGTGCTAGTCACAAAGAACCTGTCTGCCAATGCAGGAGAGTAAGAGATGCAAGTTCAATCCCTGGGTCGGGAAGATCCCCTGGAAGAAGGCATGGCAATCCGCTCCAGTATTCTTGCCTGGAGAATCACATGGACAGAGGAGCCTAGCAGGCTACAATCCATGGGGTCACAAAGAGTTGGATACAACTAAAGTGACATAGCATACAGCAGCATTGCCCTTCATGGTCTTACAAGCATACAAAAACACATGCACTCAGTCTCTGCCTTTGTATTCATTTTTGTTAAAAGGGCACCCACACCATCTATCCCTATCAATACTTCTTATAGTATGCAGAAATTCAGTTTACAGTGAGTGAAATAGCTTATATCTTATTTTCTCTTTTTTTTTAATGAACATCATCTTTAGTCACTTCATTCCCTACTGCATTTTTTGAGAAAACTAAACTTCAAACTCCAAGAGAAATTAATCTAGCATTTTATTAATAGATACATTATGAAAAGAAGTTGCTTCCAAATATGTTCTCTCAAAATTTCCCCTCTTAATACGTAAAGAATCAGGAATTTTATTATTTTTTTCTAAAATTGATTCAGGATTTGAGGAAGACTCCTTCTAGAAGGACTGAGGTATTTCTGATAACCAGAGATTCTTTTTGAAAAGAGTTTTATGCTAAAAGCAAAAAACATTCTTAAACTTTGAGTCTTTGCCGACCTGAATCATTGTAAGTTGGTCAGTTGGTCTAGAGTAGGCTGGACTTCTGAAATTTGACTGGTGGTTTCTATTATGAGAGGTTGCAAGGGATTTTTGAAATAGATGAAGTGACATTCAGAGGACAGCAATGGTAGTCACAGAATTATCTTGTAAGAAAAAAATGGATTGGTGAATGTTGAATTTAAGAAAAAAAATAGCTATAGTATTTTCTACAAAGCAAATCCTGTATGAGCTCTGATTCCTCTCTGTGCCTACTAGCAATCAGGTTCAAGTGGAATTCTAGAAGGCATGGTAAGTGCCATGTTTCATCAACATAAATAATTAACTGGAGAAGGACATGCAATATTCATAGCAGGAAATTATTAAAGGGGATCTCAGGATGGGAGAAAATACCTAAAAATTGAAGAAAAAGGTATCATTTAGGCTTTTCTTTATTTATATAATTAATTAAAAATAAAAATGAAAACTTTCCTTTTTGGGCCAATGACAAATGGTGAGTGTGCTAGTTAGTAGGACACTTAGACCTTATTTAATGCCTGATTTGAAACAATACAGGATTCCATGGTTCGGGTGTACTGTGATGGCAAGAGTCACATCTGGCTTTTTTATTTTAAGCTCCTTCCAGTAATAAGGCAACTGTTATTTTTAGGAGTCGGGAAACTTGTTCAATTTAGTGTCACAACTTGTGAATGATTTATGTTATTGGAGGTTTTCCCTTTTGTGGGAAGGGATTATGGTGATGGGTTCTAGAAAATCTATTGAATAAATACATATTTCCAGGCAGATGTTGCTTTTCTGCCCTAGCCAATACCAATCACAAGGCACAGAGCTGAAGGGTTACTGGTAGTGATGTGAATTAATGTCATAAAGTTTTGTCGAAGAATGTCCACAGGATGATAAACAACTGCTATTTACAAAATTCGAACTGATTGAAAATGGGTCAAAACAACAACACTTTTATGATGTCATTTCTCTTGTCAGATGCGAAATGTCTATTCCCAGGTGTTCCTATTTGTAGGAGAAAAAAAAAGTTTTTCTTTTTTTTTTTCCTGACCTCTTAAAACCTGTTCATAGGGGACCCTGAGAGCTTTAGTCCTTCTGAAAGCAAAAAATGGATGACTTGCCAGTCCAGAAGTCTTCTTAGGATTCCTGAGGAAATGAAAGGTGGTTATGGGAGTCTGAATGAAGGTTACCAGGTGTAGCTCTTTAGAGCTATTTAAACTGCTCATCTTGCTGATGAAGTGATTTCAGGGAGGCTCTAAAAGACTGCATTGTTCAGGTGTGGCCCGAGAACAATCAGGTACAAATTAGCTGTGTCCAATCACTCAGAAAAACCTATCATCATTGGGCTCTCTGACATTACTTCCCCTGCCCTCTTTCCTTTCTGCTCAGAAAGTGGAAAAAGATTGAGACAAAGAAAAAGAAGCTTGGGGATCTGACATCAATTTCTCAGAAAGAAAATGGAATTTTTTTTAGGAAAAAAAAATACTATAGTTTAAAACCATATTTGCTATCAGTTCAGTTCAGTTCAGTCGCTCAGTCGTGTCCGATTCTTTGCGACCCCATGAACCACAGCACACCAGGCCTCCCTGTCCATTACCAACACCCGGAGTTTACCCAAACTCCTGTCTATCCAGTCGGTGATGCCATCCAACCATCTCATTCTCTGTCATCCCCTTCTCCTTCTGCCTTCAATCTTTCCCAGCATCAGGGTCTTTTCCAATGAGTCAGTTCTTTGCATCAGGTGGCCACAGTATTGGAGTTTCAGCTTCAGCATCAGTTCATCCAATGAATATTCAGGACTGATTTCCTTTAGGATTTACGGGTTGGCTCTCCTTTCAGTCCAAGGGACTCTCAAGAGTCTTCTCCAACACCACAGTTCAAAAGCATCAATTCTCTGGTGCTCAGCTTTCTTTATAGTCCAACTCTCACATCCATAGGTGACTACTGGAAAAACCATAGCTTCGGAGGTGGACCTCTGTCGGCAAAGTATCGTCTCTGTTTTTTAATACGCTGTCTAGTTTGGTCATAGTTTTTCTTCCAAGGAGCAAGCGTCTTTTAATTTCATGGCTGCAGTCACCATCTGCAGTGACTTTGGAGCCCCCAAAAAAGTCTGTCACTGTTTCCATTGTTTCCCAAACTATTTGCCATGAAGTGATGGGACCAGATACCATGATCTTAGCTTTTTGAATGTTGAGTTTTAAGCCAGCTTTTTCACTCTCCTCTTTTACTTTCATCAAGATGCTCTTTAGTTCCTCTTCACTATCTGCCATAAGAGTGGTGTCATCTGCATATCAGAGGTTATTGATATTTCTCCTGGCAGTTTTGATTTCAGCTTGTGCTTCATCCAGCCCAGCATTTCACATGATGCACTCTGAGTATAAGTTAAATAAGCAGGGTAACAATATATAGCCTTGATTTACTCCTTTCCCAATTTGGAACCAGTCTGTTGTTCCATGTCTGACTCTAACTGTTGCTTCTTGACTTGCATAAAGATTTCTCAGGAGGCAGGTAAAGTGGTCTGAGGTAAAAAGGTCTGAGGCAGGTAAAGAAATTCTTCCCATCTCTTGAAAAATTTCCCACAGTTTGTTGTGATCCACACAGTTAAAGACTTTGGCATAGTCAATAAAGTAGAAGTAGACATTTTTTCTGGCATTCTCTTGCTTTTTTGATGATCCAGAGGATGTTGGCAATTTTATTTCTGGTTCCTGTGCCTTTTCTAAATCCAGCTTGAACATCTGGGAGTTCTCAGTTCACATACTATTGAAGCCTGGCTTGGAGAATTTTGATTATTACTTTACTAGAGTGTGAGATGAGTGCAATTGTGTGGTAGTTTGAACATTCTTTGGCATTGCCCTTCTTTGGGATTGGAATGAAAAGACTTTTTCCAATCCTGTGGCCACTGCTGAGTTTCCAAAATTTACTGGCATATTGACTACAGCACTTTAACAGCATCATCTTTTAGGGTTTGAAATAGCTCAACTGGAATCCCATCACCTCCACTAGCTTTGTCCATAGTGATGCTTCCTAAGGCCCACTTGACTGCATTCCAGGATGTCTGGCTCTAGGTGAGTGATCATCTGGGTCACAAAGACCTTTTTTTTTGTATAGATCTTCTTTGTATTCTTGTCACCTCTTCTTAATATCTTCTGTTTCTGTTAGGTCCATATCGTTTCTGTCCTTTATTGTGCCCATTTTTGCATGAAATGTTCCCTTGGTAGCTCTAACTTTCTTGAAAAGATCTCTAGTCTTTCCCATTTTGTTGTTTTCATCTATTTCTTTACAGTTAACTTAACAAGGGTTAACTCTTGGCTATCAGCAATTCCTAAAACATTGCCCATCATAGTTTGAAGAACACCACAGAGTCCAAATAGGAGCAAAGAGCTGAAATTCAAAAACACTTAGGTTCTAATTTCAACAGCTGTCTTCTGACCTTTGACATCTATAAATGAGTGTAATGATATTTGTAAGTCAAGACACAGACACTGCACTATGAAACAAGGATGAGACATTGTGTGGATGGGAAGAGAAGAAAGAGAGTGTACATGAATGAGAACTTTGAGATTCCTATAAGGAACAGCTTGCAATTGTGTTTCCTGAGATTCCCATTTCCTTTAATAATGAATTCATCCTTTTCAACTTCAGCTAAATGGCTTTTGTTGTTTTTGTTTCATGTGTTCCACATACCATGTTCCAAAACCCAAAAGTTTATAGTCCAGTAGGGAAGACTGGCATTGAACAAGCAATTTCTCTAAGCATGATAAGAATAGGGGACACGCCCAGGAAGAATCCTGTGTTAAGGTGCCATTGTTCTCTTGTCTTTCAGCATCATTTCCTTCCCATCCTTTCAAACTCAGGATTCAGGGATCCTGAATGGTGTGAGGAGGGACTTTCTGTGAACTCAATATGGTTAAAAGGGAAAGGGAAAGCAGAAGGCTCATGTTAATTCCTTTCCAATTCAGCAGAGTAGGAAGTGACTTGTTACTGTTTTTCCCCAAGCTTCCCCTGTCTTGTCTTGTTTACTCCCTTTGTATAGAAAGTATTGGTATTGGCTTTCTCTTGAAAAATATTTGGGGAAGTTAAAAATAAATCCTTTCCTTTTAAGTTTTTCAACTTCTATTAAGAGGAAGGAAGCAGGAATATGTACATATCACACTCATAAAGGTAAACACACCTAAAACAACACTAAGCTTTTTATCACTAGGCATACTGTCAAAATGCTATTGCCCTGGAGTTTAGACCTGATGAAGCTCAGTGGATGGACAAAACCCATCTGCACAAAAGGCAACCGTGTTAAATGGTTTTGAATCAAGGCTCTCTTGCCAACAATAAAAAAGTGACATTTTTACATGAGGCATAAAGCAACTACCAAACAAAGCTCTAATCATGGGATTAGTAGCAAATAAACTTCCTGAGATTTATAGGGCCATAGATCTGTTGGGGAATGTCCATGTGGCAAGTAAAAAAAAAAAAAAAAAAAGAATTCTTATGAACTTATACAAAATTTCACATTGGGATGAATGATTTATTACAACTTTATTTGTATTAACCCAGATGGTGCACAATTTGGATATGTAACCCTGAATATGAGAAAGGCTTTTTAAATGCCATACATCTCTGTTAGGGAGCAGTGACTCCATGCCAGGACGACATTCTACTCCAAAATGTCCATGCCAGCACAAATAAAGAAGGAAATGACATCTTACTTGTTGGAGTAAAGAAACTGCAGTGCAAACAGTAACAACAATCAGCAATCAGAGAAGTGATTAAGTCAGAAGAATTCACTCTAAATGACTGACCACAGTGGACCCATAAACTGTGACCATTCCATCTCACACAGACAAAAGAAACTTTGCTTGAAATCATCCTCCTTCAAGTATTTGCTATAAAAATCTTTTTATAACCAACTGTCTTTCAACTGTTTATTACCAGAAACTACCAGAGTGATTTAATCTCTTTATTAGCAACCTAACTGACTTTCAACTTTGGTTCAGGAGAAACTCTTCTGGGCTATTTACTTTTAATTTTTCAGTCCTAGAGCTACAGATGTCAAATGAAAGGATACACTTTTCTAGGTCCTTTGTATGTTTTTAGGAACTAAACCTTGAGTTTCAAGGTCTGTCTGTGGACCCCCATGAGTAGATTTAAAATTTTTTGTGCCTTTTTCTACTGAGAGAATTTAGAACAATAAGGGCTAATCTTCATGGGCCCCAGTTTCTCCATGTAAAACCTGAGTTGGTTACAATGATCATGCGCTTTCAAAAGTTTTCACACCACTTAAGTACTTGTATAGTTTTCTCACATTGAGAGCTTTTCTATTCTTAATTGTGTGTGTGTGTTCAATTGCTTCAGTCATGTCTGACTCTTTGGTACCCTATGGACTGTAGCCCACTAGGCTCCTCTGTCTATGGGACTTTCTGAGCAAAAATACTGGAGTGGGTTTTCATTCCCTCCTTCAGGGGATCTTCCTTATTCTGAAGAATGAATAGTAAAAATATCCTTGAAAAAAAAAGTAGCAAAACTGCTGAATCCAGATTTAATTAATCAGACAAGTATAACATGATAATTTAAAGGATCCATTAGATAGCATCCATCAGCAAGTTGGGCTTCCCTAATGGCTCAGCATGTAAAGAATCTGCCTGCAATGTAGGAGACACCGGAGACACTAGTTCATCCCCGGGTTGGGATGATCCCCTGGAGAAGGAAATGGCAACCCACTCCAGTATTTTTGCCTGGGAAATCCCAGGGACAGAGGAGCCTGGCAGGCGATAGTCCATGGGATCACAAAGAGTCGGACACAACTGAGCAATTAAGCACAAGCACACATCAGCAAGTAACCAAAAAAAAAAAAAGTCAAATGTGAAGGGGAAGACATTTAGAGAATAACAACATGTTTATGTCCATATGTTTTATGTTAAATAAATAAAATCTTTCAACCCAGTCTAGGAATGAAAAGTACAAAAAGAATGACCTTTCTCATAGGGAGTATTCTACTCATTCTGAAACACTGACTCATCCACTAACCTTGATTATTCTACCTTAGAACTAGGTTGAGTCATTTTGGCCAATTAAAAATGAAAGCAATTTGTTGAAGGAAATTCAAGGTAATTTAAAATGGTCTTTTAGTAAAATAGTGATGGAAACAATGTGCAAACTGCTTACACAGTGACATATGGATATTCAATATAGAAAGATACCTACAGAATAATAAAAATATTGAAAAACTAAAGATATATGCACAGTGATGAAAATGAATCCAAATAGATTTCCAATTTTTCTTACAAGGTTGTATTAGTTAACTAGAGTTTCTGTTAACAAATTATCACTAAAGGGATGTCCTAAAACAATGGAGATTTATTCTCTCACAGTTCTGGAGGTGAAAATCAGGTGAAGGCATCCATAGCTCTGTGCTCCCTTTTGGGGCTCAAGAGAGGAGTCTGTTATTAACCTCATCCAGCTTCTGCTGGCCCCAGGCATTCCTTAGTTTGTGCATTACCTCAAAGTATGTCTATCTCTGGCTTCAAATGACCTTCTTTTTCTTGTTGTTCTTTTTTATGACCTTCTTTTTTGTATGTGTCCCTTACTGCCAAAGAAATTTCATTGGATTAAGGGGCCCCTATAATTCAATCAGAGTTCATTTCTAGCCATAACAATCCCATCTGAAAAGACCCTACTTCCATTCAAGGTCATATCCTGAAGTCCTGGGTAGACAAGAATATTTGGGAGACAGTAGTCAACTACCTCAGTGGTGTTAAATTTTTTATGAATCATAGAGCCCACTCTGAGCTATCCAGTAGAATAATTAGAGAGATAGGGAATCCATTTTCCTCTGAGTGGTGATAGTCAAGCTTGCATAACTCCAGCTGGGCTATTGAATCTCTAGCCTAGACCACTTTGAGATTTTTGTTGTTGTTAAAGATTCCACTAAAGTGTGTCTTGATTGCATGCTATAATCTTGCACGGCAAGGGACTGCTTTGCACACATGAACTATTATCTGTGCTGCTGCCGTGGTGGATCGTCCTACTGCCTGTGACCTTTCAGATCCATTTCAGCAAAGCTAAGGCATTTCAAAACTTGGCATGTACTTTCTACAAGCAACTCAAACAATTTAGGAATCAGGCACTAAATTCACTTCCTATACGAAAGGCTTCTACCTCTTAATCCCCTACCTCTATCATGCCCCTTAAAAGGATGTATTGTACAGCACAGGGAATATAGCCAATATTTTACAATAACTATAAATGGAGTATAACCTTTAAAATTGTGAAGCCCTATGACTCACCTGAAACATATAATACTGTAAATCAACAATATCTCAATAAAAATTTTAAAAATAAAAAAAGAAGAGATTTAAAATTTTTCCTTAAGGGTAATGATCTGAAATTTATTAGATGTTAGAGTACAGGAACTACTTTAATTTTGGAGGGCTATTTTGTTTATAGAAATATCAGAATATCTCAGTTCAGTTCAGTCACTCAGTTGTGTCCGACTCTTTGCGACCCCATGAACCACAGTACGCCTGGCCTCCCTATCCATCACCAACTCCTGGAGTTTACCCAAACTCATGTCCATTGAGTCAGTGATGCCATTCAACATCTCATCCTCTGTCGACTCCTTCTCCTCCTGCCCACAATCCCTCCCAGCATCAAGGTCTTTTCAAATGAGTCAGCTCTTCACATCAGGTGGCCAAAGTATTGGAGTTTCAGCTTCAACATCAGTCCTTCCAATGAACACTCAGGACTGATCTCCTTTAGGATGGACTGGTTGGATCTCCTTGCAGTCCAAGGGACTCTCAAGAGTCTTCTCCAACACCACAGTTCAAAGCATCAATTCTTCAGCACTCAGCTTTCTTTATAGTCCAACTCTCACATCCATACATGACCACTGGAAAAACCATAGCCTTGTCTAGACAGACCTTTGTTGACAAAGTAATGTCTCTGCTTTTTAATATGCTGTCTAGGTTGGTTATAACTTTCCTTCCAAGGAGTAAGCATCTTTTAATTTCATGGCTGCAATCACCATCTGTAGTGATTTTGGAGCCCCCAAAAATAAAGTCTGACACTGTTTCCACTGTTTCCCAAACTATTTGCCATGAAGTGATGGGACCAGATACCATGATCTTAGTTTTCTGAATGTTGAGCTTCAAGCCACCTTTTCAATCTCCTCTTTCACTTTCACCAAGAGGCTCTTTAGTTCTTCTTCACTTTCTGCCATAAGGGTGGTGTCATCTGCATATCTGAGGTTATTGATATTTCTCCTGGAAATCTTGATTTCAGCTTGTGCTTCTTCCAGCCCAGCATTTCTTATGATGTACTCTGCATATAAGTTAAATAAGCAGGGTGACAATATACAGCCTTGACGTATTCCTTTTCCTATTTGGAACCAGTCTGTTGTTCCATGTTCAGTTCTAACTGTTGCTTCCTGACCTGCATACAGGTTTCTCAAGAGGCAGGTCAGGTGGTCTGGTAGTCTCATCTCTCTCAGAATTTTCCACAGTTTATTGTGATCCACACAGTCGAAGGCTTTGGCATAGTCAAAAAGCAGAAATAAATGTTTTTCTGGAACTCTCTTGCTTTTTCGATGATCCATCAGATGTTGGCAATTTGGTCTCTGGTTCCTCTGCCTTTTCTAAAACCAGCTTGAACATCTGGAATTTCACAGTTCATGTATTGCTGAAACCTGCTTGGAGAATTTTGAGCATTACTTTACTAGCATGTGAGATGAGTGCAATTGTGTGGTATCTTGAGCATTCTTTGGCATTGCCTTTCTTTGTGATTGGAATGAAAACTTACCTTTTCCAGTCCTGTAGCCCCTGCTGAGTTTTCCAAATTTCCTGACATATTGAGTGCAGCATTTTCACAGCATCATCTTTTAGGATTTGAAATAGCTCAACTGGAATCCCATCACCTCCACTAGCTTTGTCCATAGTGATGCTTCCCAAGGCCCACTTGACTTCACCTTCCAGGATATCTGGCTCTAGGTGAGTGATCACACCATCGTGATTACCTGGGTCGTGAAGATCTTTTTTGTACAGTTCTTCTGTGTATTCTTGCCACTTCTTCTTAGTATCTTCTGCTTCTTTTAGGTCCATACCATTTCTGTCCTTTATTGAGCCCATCTTTGTATGAAATTTTCCCTTGCTATCTCTAATTATCTTGAAGAGATCTCTAGTCTTTCCCATTCTATTCTTTTCCTCTATTTCTTTGCATTGATCACTGAGGAAGGCTTTCTTATCTCTCCTTGCTATTCTTGGGAACTCTGCACTCAGATGGGTATATCTTTCCTTTTCTCTTTTGCTTTTCACTTCTCTTCTTTTCACAGCTATTTGTAAGGCCTCCTCACAGCCATTTTGCTTTTTTTCATTTCTTTTTCTTGGGGTTGGTCTTGATCCCTGTCTCCTGTGGAATGTCATGAACCTCCGTCCATAGTTCATCAGGTACTCTATCAGATCTAGTCCCTTAAAACTATTTCTCACTTCTACTGTATAATCATAAGGGATTTGATTTAGGTCATTCCTGAATGGCCTAGTGGTTTTCCCCACTTTCTTCAATTTAAGTCTGAATTTGGCAATAAGGAGTTCATGATCTGAGCCATAGTCAGCTCCTGGTCTTGTTTTTGCTGACTATATAGAGCTTCTCCATCTTTGGCTGCAAAGAATATAATCAACCTGATTTTGGTGTTGGCCATCTGGTGACATCCATGTGTAGAGTCTTCTCTTGTGTTGTTGGAAGAGGGTGTTTGCTATGACCAGTGCATTCTATTGGCAAAACTCTATTAGCCTTTGCCCTGCTTCATTCTGTGCTCCAAGGCCAAATTTACCTGTTACTCCAGGTGTTTCTTGACTTCCTACTTTTGCATTCCAGTCCCCTATAATGAAAAGGACATCTTTTTTGGGTGTTAGTTCTAAAAGGTCTTGTAGGTCTTCATAGAATTGTTCAACTTCAGCTTCATAAGCATTACTGGGCAGGGCATAGACTTGGTTGGCCGAGAGGAGATACCCCACACCCACAGTCAGGTGTGGCAGTCATGAGGTGATACCCCTTGTCCAAGGTAAGGAGCTATGGCTGCGCTTTGCTGGAGCAGCCATGTAGAGACACCCCACCTCCAAGGTCAGAGAAACCCAAGGAAGATGGTAGGTGGTGAGAGAGGGCATCAGAGGGCAGACAGACTGAATCCACAATCACAGAAAACTGGCCAATCTGATCACGTGGACCACAGCCTTGTCTAACTCAATGAAACTAAGCCATGCCATGTGGGGCCACCCAAGACGGACAGGTCATGGTGGAGAGGTCTGACAGAATGTGGTCCACTGGGGAAGGGAATGGTAAACCACTTCAGTATTTTGCCTTGAGAACCCCACAAACAGTATGAAAAGGCAAAAAGATAGGATACTGAAAGAGGAACTCCTCAGGTCAGTAGGTGCCCAGTATGCTCCTGGAGATCAGTGGAGAAATAACTCCAGAAAGAATGAAAGGATGGAGCCAAAGCAAAAACAACATTCACTTGTGGATGTTACTGGTGATGGAAGCAAGGTCCAATGCTATAAAGAACAATATTGCATAGGAACCTAGAATGTTAGGTCCATGAATTAAGGCTAATTGGAAGAGGTCAAACACGAGATGGCAAGAGTGAACGTCAACATTCTAGGAATCAGCGAACTAAAATGGACTGTAATGGGTGAATTTAACTCAGATGACCATTATATCTACGACTGTGGTCAGGAATCCCTTAGAAGAAATGACGTAGCCATCATAGTCAACAAAAGAGTCAGAATATCTAACTTACAAAAATAACACAACTCACAAAGCTATGGTGTAGAATGCATTAAAGTCTTTAATAAAGAAATCCTTTACATGTATTTAAAATTGATATTTGACATATTCAAGGTTGTGGTGATCTGGAGAAAAGCATACATTGCACCATAATTATTCATATAAGGTCTACACATATGATGTTCACAGAGAAACATAGTGGAAAATAAGTACATCTAAGAATGTATGTACACATATTCACTAACAGAGAGACATATGTAGAGAACATAATGAATCCTGAATCTAATCTAAATCTTGCTTTTTACTTAAAGAATGTTCTGGATAACTTGTCTCCATTTACCTCTGCCAAACCCAGTCCCAACTAGCATAGTTCCTACATATAAGATAAAAGGCAATGGGAAGAAATTCTTCAGAATTATAGGTATTTTTGCCTACCTCTCTTAAAAATACCTTCTATCCACAAATTAAATTATTTCCATGTCTCTAAAACACTTATGATTATTCATTCATTTTATTCTTATAGATTTTTATGGGCCCATTTACCCATAATAAGAAGTAAAGAACACTAGTTTGAAAAGTTATATTCACTTCAATGTTCATAGCAGCATTATTTACAATTGCCAAGATATGAAAGCAACCAAAGTGTCCATCAACAGATGAATGGATAAAGAAGATGTGGTGTGTGTGTGTGTATATATATATATATACACATATATATATACACAAACACACAATGGAATGTTACTCAGTCATATAAAATAATGAAATTATGCCATTTACACCAATGTGGATGAACTTGGAGGACACTATGCTAAGTCATGTAAGTCATTCAGAGAAAGACAAATTCTGTATAATATCACTTACATGTGGAATCTAAAAAAACATTATAAAACAAACTACTGAATATAACATAAAAGAACCAGACTCACAGATATAACGAGCAATCTAGTGATTACCAAGGTGAGAGCAATATGGGGGTTGGGGATGGAGGCACAGACTGTTGGGCCTAGCATAGAAGAATGTATCGTACACCATGAGGCATACAGACAATATTTTGTAATAGCTGTAAACAGAAAGCAATCTTTATGGGGAATACGTGTAACTCTATGGCTGATTCATATCAATGTATGACAAAACCCACTGAAATGTTGTGAAGTAATTAGCCTCCAACTAATAAAAAAAATAAATAAATAAAAAATAAAAGAAGAATTAAGAAGTAAAGAATAATGAGAAATACAGGCTTTATTTACCTATTCATCTGTATATGTCAAGAGAGGAAGGTATGTTAAGTGGTCAACTGGCTATTTTGAGCTGAATAGTTAAATTGCCACAAAGATTTAAGTTTCATCTTTTAAATGGAGTGTTTTTTCCCCTGTACAGAAATATAAAACTATTGAATTTAGTTTTAATAATTTAATGATTAATGATTAATTATATTATATTAATTATAATTATATTATAATTATACACTACACATTATTAATTAATAATGAATAATTATTAAATTATTAATAATTTAATTTAATAATTAAAACTAAATTCAATAATATCCATATTGAGTAGCAAGAGATGTTAATACTAATTAATATTACAAATATAACAATGCATGAAACAGACATATGCAAGTTTAAAAACATCAAAAAAGCTTTAGTGACTTAGATTTTAAAATGTTTTATACAAGGAAACTAGTTTTAAAACATGAATAAACTATTTTCAATGGCCCAGGAAAGTCAACCACTCTCTTTTTTTAATATTGCCTTTACATATCTCTCATATATCTTTATAACCTACTTATCCTATTTTCATAAAATATTGGAATCCCAGGGCTTGAAGGTCTTCAAGTCTCTTTTCTTCAGAATTCTCACAGAGTGAGTTTGTTCAGACCAAGTTATTGATTATTGTTAGTGATACAGAACTCTATATCTCAGGAAAGATCCTTCCTTTTACCCAAAGTTGTCTATTAGAAACTGTTCCATAAGAAACAGAAAATGGGGATCATTTACAACACCTGGGACACTCTAACTTGAAACTTCTCACTTTGTCTATAGCTCTTAAACATGACGTCTAGACCCAGTGATTTAAGTTAATCAAGAGCAGAATCCAGTGTAGTGAAGTCATATCCCTCTTTCTTTGGCCTACATTCCTATGAAGAGCTTATGGGAAAAAATACACTTTTAATTGATTTTTTAAAATTTAATACACTAAAATTCATTTTCAGTTGAAAAATTCTATAAGAATTGACAAATGCATACAGTTACACAATCACAACTCAATCAAGCTATAGAATGATTTCATCAGTTCCAAAATACGTCCTCTGGCTGCCTCCTTGCAGTCATTCTCCTTCCAGCCAGTAACCCATGGCAACCACTGATGTGTTCCACTTACCTGTAGTTTTGCCTTTTCTAGAGTGTCATATAAACGAAATCATGTATTTGAAGCCTCTTGAGTTTGGTTTCTTTCACTTAGCATAATACACATGAGATTCATCCACATTATGGAATGCTTGTTGATTTTATTGCTGAGTAGTAATCCATCATATGGTTGTATCATGACTTTTTGTTCATTCACGAGGTGAAGGGAATTGAGTTGTTTCCAGGTTTAGGCATTATGAACAAATCTGCTAAAACATTCATATACAGGTTTCTGTGTGAATATGCTTTTACTTCGCTTGAGTTAATACTTAATGAGTTTAGAAAGGTCATAGGATATTAATAAACAAAAATCAATTATATTTCTAAATACTAGTAATGAACAATCAAGAATGTAAATTTAATAAAGAGTACTCTGTAAAATAATGGATGTAATAAGAGTTGGGCCATAAAGAAGGCTGAACGTTGAAGAATTGATACTTTTGAACTGTGGTGTTGGAGAAGACTCTTGAGAGTCCCTTGGACTACAAGGAGATCAAACCAGTCAATCCTAAAGGAAATCAACCCTGAATATTCATTGGAAGGACTGATGCTGAAGTTGAAGCTCCAATATGTTGGCCACCTGATATGAGGAGCTGACTCATTGGAAAAGACTCTGGTGCTGGGAAAGATTGAGGGCAGGAGGAGAAGGGGACAACAGAGGATGAGATGATTGGATGGCATCACCAACTCAATGGACATGAGTTTGAGGAAACTCTGGGAGATAGTGATGGACAGGGAAGCCTGGCGTGTTGCAGTCCATGGGGTCACAACAAGATGGACACAACTGAGCAACTGAATAACAAATGACAACTCTATGCAATATCACCAAAAATTGAAATGCATACCTATGTATCTAACAAAATATGTAGAGAATATTATGCTGAAAAGTAAAAAAAAACTATGATGAAGATATAGATCAGCTTCACAACCTGTTGAATTTTAACTGAATCTTTATTAAATTGAGAGATGTTACAGTTCCAAGACATAAGCCAGAATTATGTGTGAAAATAACTTGAAGTTAAGTTTTTGACACTGATTCTAGGAAGAGAAAAGCAGGGACATATGGAGATAAACTATTGAATGAGGACAAACAAAAACTATTTATTCTGAACTTGTTATAGCAAAGGAGTCAATCACAATCACTTGCATTTGGCAGAGACTCAAAGGCAGGGAGAGAAGTGATTAATCTGTAGAGCGAAAAAAGGGAAGCTTTCAGGTTATGTTTTGGTTAGAGGCTGCTGGCATGGGGAAGCTGGAGGTGGGCTAACTAGAAACTGAGCATTCTATGTGATTGGTTTGGGGAGCATATTGGCTTTATCTTGTTGGTCCCGAGTTGGAAACAAGGGCAAAAAAATGAAAATAGGGAAGCTGGCAATCACTACCTGTGTCCTGATTGTTTTGGACCCATTACTAAGAAGTTGTTTGGCTTCCTGTGTTGGTAACTGAAGACATTATGAAGTAGTCATGCATGGTCATGTATGGTCTGTCCATGGTCTCTATGTATATTCAATCTCTCAGATGGTATTCTTGGAAGAAGACACTGGAAATAGTCTAGACATATGAATAATCCTCAACCAGCTAAAGGCACAGGGAAAGAATATTCTATGCATGAGGGACAGCAAATACAAAAACAGAATCCTGTCCTGAAGAACTGTGTTACTAAGTTCTACACACTATATAAATGATGCAGTGGTATATGTACTATATGTGCACAGTGATATATACATTACATAGTATATTCACAACATTTTAACCAAATCTATATCTTATTAGTATAAAGCACCCATATTTGCACATTTTTTTCTGTGTTTTCCTCACTCTGATATAGAGATTGCTGCCAGGGACTTCTGCATGCTATTTTTATCCCCTCCACAGGTGGTTGGTACTCTTGTATTCTAACAATACCATCATTCATTTGCATTCATAAACATCTTTGCTCCTCTCCCCCAACAGGAGCTATTTAGTCCACACAAAGCTCACTCAACTGTCAAATGCTGAAAAAGCCATCAAATGTTCATCAAGTTCTCTGTAGTCTTACTTTTGGAATTAGGTGGACAACAATCAGTTCTTTTGTATGTTATCAGAAGCAAAATTTGATACCAAATTATATACCATTCTCTACAATGAAGGACAGATATGAAAAATGATGGTTAGAAGAATTATTCTCAGTGAAAAGATAGACGACTCATCAGTTGGGGAGCTTAACGGTTGCCATGGCTTTTCTGTTACAGCTTTTGAGATATTTCTACTTTGGTTTCTTCCCATGGCTGGTTAACCTTTCACTTTGGAGCCTCTTGTGACTCTTAAATTTTTCTGTGGAGTCTAATGACCTATTTAAAGCATGAGATAAGTAAATCAATAAAATGGCTTTCATCTTAGAGAGGCGAGAAAACTATTTCCCACCATTACAAGAATTTGAAAAATACTTGATGACTTTTATATATATATATATATATATATATATATATATATAAAATCCATGTTCCTGGAAGAGAGTAGTACGTCTTCCATCTCTTTTAGTCCAGTTTTCTCCCTACGTACACTGCTTCCCAGTAACACCTTCCATGTTACCTTTTCCATAATTGCCTCCCTCCTTACTATAGTCAGTCTGTTTGAGTGCTCAGTTGCACAGTTGTGTCCGACTCTTTGCAACCCCATGGACTGTAGCCCACCAGGATCCTCTGTCCATGAGATTCTCCAGGCAAGAATACTGGAGTGGGTTGCCATGCCCTCCTCCAGGAGATATTCCAGACCCAAGGATCGAACCCCCATCTCTTATATCTCCACCATTGGCAGGTGGGTTCTTCACCACTAGTGCCACCTGGGAAGCCAGATACTACAATCAGAAGTACATACATAAATACACATATAAGTACAATACATAATATCCAGTTTATGCTTAGATGATTTCCTTTAAGTTCATGTTGTCCCAAATCAATCCTAAAAGTGAAGTAACATTCTGGCCTGGGGTGATTGGGATTTGCACTCTTTTTTATTCTGCCCAAGTTTCAATCAGATATATATCCTGATTTTCTACAATAGTAGGTAGTCAAAGCCATAGTTGAAGTTTCCCAATGCATACACTGGTAGTAACAGAGAAAATGGACAGAATTTGCCCCTGCTGTCGGATGCGGCTCCCATCATGTATTTGCCCCACGTTTAGGCTCCTCTGTAGTGCTCCCCTGTGCCCACCTCCCGGCACACTTCCAGGGCTGACACTGGGCCATCTGCACAAACGGGCAACTTCTGTGTTTGCCTCTGGGTCAGATTTCAGGTTCAACTCTGGGGGGTTTTTCCTCTCTCCAGTTCAAGGCCCCGCTATTTGTGCCCTTACAGGGTGTATGACTTTGTTATTATTAAGTCCATTTAGGAAAATGGAAGCCTGCAACTGTGGGAATGGGATTTGCCCTTATGGCCCTTACAATGACAACAGTTAAAGAGCATCATTCTTTAACATCAGTGCTTGCAGGAATAATCTCCTTTTCAGCGGGCATGAGGGGCATCAGTGGAAAAGTCTGCATTGAGTTGAACAAAAATTCTATCAAATTCCACTTTGTGTTCCTTTTGGTAGCATGAAATGAAGGACTTCCCTGTTATCTTCCAGGTCTTGTTACTGATCTCTGAATACCTGCTTGAACAAGGATACACATGTCTCCATATTAACAAGATATAATAGTAGTTTCCTTCTATTATAAACCTATAGTTTATAGGTTTGCCAGAGATCATGCAGTCCAAAATGTGTATGCACCACATAACAGAGCCACAAAAGATGTGATGCAAAAATTGATAGAACTGAAAAGAACAGTGGCCAAATCCACAAATATAGTTGGAGACTTCGGTTTCTCTCTTTTAGTCCTGATGGAAAAGATGAGGCAAAGTCAGCAAGAATATTAATGAACTCAACAACGCCACCAACCTGCAGAATCTAACTGGCATTTATAAAATATTCCACCCCAAAATAGTAGGCTACACATTTCCTTAATTGTCCACAGAACATGTACCAACCCAGAGAGCACCCTGAGTCAAAAACAGACCTAAACAAACAAAATGATTGATATCATACAGTGTGTTCTGTAATCACAATGGAATCAAACTAAAAATCAATAACAGAGAGATAACAGGAATATTTCCAACACTTGGAAGCAAGACAGCACACATAAATAATCCATTGGTCAAAGAAGAAATCTCAAGGGAAGGGGAAAATTACATTGGAGAATAAAAATGAACATATGTCATGTCAATATTTGTGGGACACAGCAAAAGCAGTGCTGAGAAGGAAATTTATAGCATAAAACAATATGCTAGAAAGAAAAGAGGGAAATTCTCAAATAATTCAAGCTCCTACTTTAAGAACCTAAAAATAGTACAAAAGAAACTCAAAACCCACAGAGAGAATGAGATAATAAAGGCAATACTAGAATAATGAAATAAAAAAACAACACAAAATAAAACAAGAGAAGAGCTAGTTCTCTGAAGAAATTCTGAAATTGACAAACTTCTAGCAAGACAAGCAAACTTCTTGTCTTGTTTCTTGACAAAAGCAAGAGAAGACACAAATTAATATCAAGAATGAAACAGGAGATGTCACTAGAGACTTTGCAGACACTGAAAGAATAATAAGGAAATGCTATTATAAAAATTAATAAACAGAAGTGAAAGTGAAAGTCACTCAGTTGTGTCTAACTCATTGTGACCCCATGGACTATACAGTCCAGGGAATTCTCCAGACCAGAACACTGGAGTGGGTACCCTTTCCCTTCTCCAGGGGATCCTCCCAATACAGGGATCAAACTCAGGTCTCCTGTATTGCAGGTGGATTCTTTACCAACTGAGCCACAATAAACAGAAACCTCAGTTAAACAGAATTGAGAGACCAGAATGGAGTGCTCTCATGACCTGGGAGGGTAGCAGAGTATCAGAAAGAAGAAAGACTCCCCTTCTTTCCTGTCAAGAGCTCAGCCCATGAAAAGACACAGACTATTTTTTGACTGTACCCTCTGGGCTTCCTTTTCTTCCCTGTAGAAGTGTTTTCCTGGTGCAGGAACTTGCATGTGGCTTGCAATGGTTGCAGACTTCAGATTGCAATTCTCTGCTCATCTTGAATAGATTCATATTTGTAGGAGAAATAACTGGCAGTCTTTGCATTTTAAGTCAACATTTTAGTGGCCTATATGGGAATCAGAGAATTCCTCACACAGCTTTGGGACTGGTGAGCAAAAAGGTTTGGTATCCACAATTTAGCTCACAGTCACTCATGCTTTCTCACCAGCCCTGGGGTTTGAAGGTGCATCTTTCTCCTGGATCCAAGGTCACATCATCTTTGCATTTGAAGTTCTCCAGGATTTATTCAAGATATTTTTAAAGGTTTAGTATTGCTGATACTACCTTTGTTACATTCCAATTTTACAAGCCAGAAAACCTAATGATAAGGGTGGAGGATTTTTTTATATCATGGCTGAGCAACAAATAACATTGTTATCCCTTGACACCCTGTTGCTTATTCCTAACTCATATACTACTAATATCCATTCCTATCTGAAGTAAATTCTTTACTGGAATTGATTTACACAGTGTCTTCTTTAGTATTCCCATTGATGAAGCTAGCCAATACTTTTTCACCTTCACTTGGCAAGAAAAAGAATTCACCTCGACAGTAATGCCTCAGGGTTTTACCGAAAAGTCTTTCTTATTTCTTGCAAATCCTAAAGGCTGATCTGGAGGATATAAAGTTCTCTTGAGGTTCTAATTTGTTGCAAGATGTTGAGGATTTACTTCTTTGCTTTTCTTCTCAAGCCTCTTTGCAAGAAGACACTTGCTAAAATCTTTAGTCTTAAAGAGACACAAGGTCACCAAAGAAAATCTGCAATGTGCCCAAACCCAGTTTCATCATAAGGGCATTTGATCTTAGAGTAACAACTACACCTAGATCCAGGCAGACTTCATGGGGTCCTGAGTATCCCCAAACCCAAAGATAAGTGCCAACTGTGAGACTTTCTCGGGCTAGTTTGCTTGTTGAAATTGAATTCCAACATTCACTCTTGTGGATAAACCTCTATTTATTTTACTCAACAGTATAACAACCAAGCCAGTTGGAAGAACCAGATGACACAGCCTTCAAGGCCTTAAAGGAGATTTTTATTAATTTATTTATTAGGCTGTGCTGGGTCTTCGTTGCTGTACAGGCTTTTCTCTAGTTGCGGCAAGCAGAGCTACTCGCTAGTCGCGGTGTGAGGGCCTCTCACTGTGTGGCTCTTCTTGTTGCAGAGCACAGGCTCTAGGGTGCGTGGGTTTCAGTAGTTGAAGGACATGGGCTCAGTACTTGCAGCTCCCAGGCTCTAGAGTGCAGGTTCAGTAGTTATGGTTTAGTTCCCCGGGTGGAATCTTCCCAGACCAGAGATGGAACCTGTGTCTCCTGCATTGGCAGGCGGATTCTTATCCACTGAGCCACCAGGGAAGCCTTCATAAAGGAAATTTGATGAACCCAGCTGGCCTTGGTCATCCCAATGATTAGCTTCTCTTTTTTATATGAAAAGGGAGGGAATAAAAAAACAAAGCAAACCATTGACCCATAGGGTATTGTGGGCAGCAACTGGACCTGTGGCCCAGGAATACCACTCACCTTAAAGCCATTATAGCTACTGACCTTAGAATCATTAAGGCCACCAACAAAATCATTGTGGGATCCTCTGTAGCCATGTTTGGACCTCATGCAGCAGAAGCGTCCCTGAATTCTCATCACAGTCAGTATTTCTCAGCCAGCTCCCTCTCTTCCTATGATTTCCTTTAGGTAACTGCTCCTCACCTTGTGTGTGTGTGTGTGTGTATGTTGTAATAACCTTAACCCACCACTCTTCTCCCTCCCATCACTGATGAAGTCCCTCTTCACTGCTGAAGACTGCCTCCTGACCCCTTGTGACAATCAACAGGAAATTTCACTGGATAACATTGACTTCACGTGATGGTTCTTATTTAAAAGGTGACAATAGCAAATACTGTGGTGATATGCTATTGCTACTCCTTATGATGTTGTCGAGGCAGCATTTTTAGCAGTGTCTACTTTGGCCCAACCAGCTGAATTACACACTCTTCATGGGCTTGTACTTTAAGGCAAGAAAAAAGGCTGACAATGTTTATGCGGATAGTAGACATGCTTTTGGAGTAGCTCATGGTTTTGGAATGTGGTCAGAGCAAGGTGGCTTCCTTGCTTCCAGAGGAAATAAAATGTAAAACAGCCCCTATGTTCAGGAATCACTGGATGCAATACTTTCCCCTGCCACTTTAGCTGGTGTTAGGAGACCACAGAGCTTTCTTAACTTGATTCCCTGGAAGCTAATGGAAATCACCTTGCTGATGTTTCTGCAAAGAATGCTACCCGTAAAGAGACTAACAGCAGCCGAAACACTGTCATGGTTCAAAGGAATATTTCCATAAATGATAACTTTAAAAACTGGCTACTGAGGCCCAACAATTGGCCTCAGAAAAGGAAAAACAAGATTGGAGATTAAACTATTGTTTAATTGTTTGTTTGATAAAAAGAGGAAGCTCTGCTGGTGCTGCTTAGTTGCTCAGTTGTGTCCAACTATTTGTGACCAAATTAGGAAGCTAATTTGTACCAAATAACAACTTGGTCCTACAAGAGACTTTAAAATTCTCACTCCTCACCACTGAACATGCATTAAACCATCTGTATAGTGAGGGAATGATATCCTTCATGAACAGGTATGTGACATACATGGTCGGTCATTTGGTCATGTCCAACTCTTGGTGACCCCATAGACTAGACTGCCAGGCTCCTCTGTCATGGAATTTTCCAGGCAAGAATATTGGAGTGGGTTGCCATCTCCTACTCCAGGTGATCTTCCCCACCCAGGGATTGGACCTCTGTCTCTTGTGCCTCCGGCATTGGCAGGTAGATTCTTTACCTCTGTGCCACCTGAGATAGTCACCTCATGAACCAGTATTGGTGTTAAAGGTTAACAAGGCTACAAAAAGTACCTACTTCACTCATTTCACCTGAAGAACCACCTAATAGCCCCTGGCTATTTAAACTGCATAATGGACCGTTCTAAGTATTTGGGCAGATTTCGTACAACTTCCCTTGTTTCATGGATATAAATATATTTTAGCAATGGTCTGTATGTTCTCAAACTGGATTGAATGAAGCCTTTCCTTGCAGACAGTCTACTGCCTCTTTTGTGGCTAAAGTCCTCTTGGAAAAAATCATCTCTACCTTGGGAACTCCTCTCAAACTTCAGAGTGATAGAGGAACTCATTTTACTGGCCAGGTACTTTGACAAGTCTGAGCTGTCGATGTCAAGGAATGAACACCACTGTGCCAAGCAAGATAACATATGCCATATGTCTAGAAGGCCTTTGTTGTTAAATGAGTCTTCCAAGAATACTGAAAGCTGTGGGCATAGGAGCTGGGAGGAGTTCCTGTTTCTCTTTTGACATTTCATCCAAAATCAAATCTGCTAATAGTTAAAAAGAAATATAATTTGAAAGGCAGTGACAAGGCTGAGGTCTAACACTATGCGGCAAAGACAGTGTATGTTAGAAGATTTCAAATATAGAGAGAATTCAGTTAAATGACACAACCTCATGAGATTTTTCCCAACACATATCAGATCTTAAAGTTTTTTCATGAAACATAAGGCTTTGAAGATGTCCAAAAGTTTGCTTTATTTCACAATAAGGTTGGTCATTTGGACTATCCCAAGGTAAGAGTGAGAGAAACTTTGAAAGATTGAGTTAATTCTCCTTTCACAGTATAGATCCTTAAGTGTCACTGAAATATCTACCCAACCCAATGTGCTGCTACTTCATGATAGCCTTAGCTTGGTTTTCTATCCTCTTAAGGAAAAGGTTTATTTTGTGGAGCTGTCACATTTTGTCAATTAGATCTAGAAAGATAATTATTAAATATTATTGTCTGATAAACATCAGCATCCCACATGCATGATTTATGATGGAGTCTCTTTTGCAAACATGACTGCAAAGCTTAAACTCAATGTTAAAAAAGAGAGAGAAAGGACTATAATACAAACATTAAAAACCAGACTGTTACCTGTATTTACCAGTTGTCGTTTCCTCTCTTGTTTGGACTAATTCACACCAGTAGAGGAGGGAATAAAAAGAATAAAGGCAAGGGGGTATCTGAGAATATATTTATGTTTATATATTTCTTTATTTTTGAATATATATATATTTATTTCTGATTTAAAAATGATTCCTTAATGAATTTGGGAAATAAAGACAACTGGAGAGAATAAAATGAAAATCAATTTTAATTTTTTTTATTCAGAGAGATCTGTTGTTGACACATTAATCTCACACACACACACACACACACACACATACATAAATATACCCACCATACAGAGTTTTAATACCTTGATTAGTTCATGCTCTGTTGTACCTTGATTCAGTCCTGGACATTTCCCAGTGATCTTGACAGAGACTTCAGTAGCATAAATTTGAATGCGTGCATAATATTAAGTCATAAGGAACACGTCATTTTATTTTGACCATTCTCACATTATTATTATTTAGGGTGTTTCAGTGTTTCCCTATTACAGATGACTCTGAAATAAATATTATTGCACATAATAAATTCCTAGAAGAGTTATCACTGGGCCAAAATAACAATTTCTCAGGACTTTTGGTTCCTAATTTGCTTTCTTCAAGGTTTATTAATTCACACTGTCACTGACCATACATGAAAGCAAACATTGCACTTTGACCTCTTTAACACTGAGAATTAGCATTCAGGAAAGAAAAAGTAGACCAACTCTATACCTGAAAAATAATCTCTCATTATTGTAATGGTAACTTTGGTAACTTAGGGAAACTGGACATACTTTTTAATATATCAGCAACTTTCTAATTTCTTTTTTCATTCACATGATGCTCTTTGCTTACTTTTCCCTAAGTTTTAATAATTTTTAAAACAAATTTTAAGATCTCTTTACATATTAAGGAAATTTAACTCTGCCACATTTATTAAAAATTGTCTCACTTTTGTATTTTAATCTATTATATATATGTACAAACATGTTATATGTAAGAATGGATTTTTATATAGACAAGTCACTGATATTTTTATTTGCTATTTCTATCAGTACTTTTATGCTTTAGGAAGTCTTCACATGATATGAAATAAATGTTCACCATTTTTAAACTTCAGGTTGTTTTACAGTTTCTTTTTTTTTATATTTAACTAGAATTTACTTGTATTCTTGTATGAGATAGAGATCTTTACTGTCTTCTGAATAGTTAAGCAATTTTTAAGGACCATTTACTGAATAATCATTTATTTTGCCACTGATTTGTTAAATCACTTTTATCTTAAAATAAATTCTATATAGGCCAGCATAGAATTCAAGGCTCTTTTGTTCTATTGTTCTGTCTACTATTCTTGGATTGACATGCCCTGGTTCTGAAAGTTATTGGAGAAATAAAAATATATCCTAATCTTGTCATCTCAGTGTTGACACTACACTACATTTATACAATTATAAATGTAGTGTTTAATAATAATAATAAACACATAACTAGAGGTTTGCTTCCCAGCTGGCAATAGTGGTAAAAAACCCACCTGCCAATGTAGACATAGGGACTTGGGTTCGATCCCTAGGTCGGAAAGATCCCCTGGAGAAGAAAATGTCAACCCACCCCAGTTTTCTGGCCTGGAGATTTCCACGGACAGAGGAGCCTGGCAGGCTACAGTCCATGGGGTCACAAAGAGTTGGACATGACTGAAGTGACTTAGCATGCAGAGATTTGCTTCACTGTAAATGTCTAAACTTGATATCAGTGATCCAAGGTTATCATAAGCCACCCACTTCTTCCCATCCTGCTCCAGGTAGGGATACCTAGATGTATGGATCTCAGCCTTGGGTGCAGGTTGAAATCACCTGGAAAGCTTAAACAATTCTGATGACTGGGTCAAATCAGTCAAGAAAGCATATTGTGAAAATATGGTCCCCAGCATGTCTTTCTCTTGTTATGTTTTAATGTAAGTTGATGCTGGTTTTATAAAATAAATTGGGTAGTCTTCCCAATTATTTTCTTCTCTGAAACTTTTTAATAAGCCTGGGAACTACTAAAGTTGAAACAAATCATCTTATAACCAGCCTCTGAATCTTTAATGAAAGTATTTATTTGATGTGTTTCAATATACTCCATGATTCATTTATGTGTTTTTGCAGTTTTAGTTTGTTTGCTCATTCAACAAATAATTATTGAGCTCCTGTCATGTATCAGATATTATGCTAGGTAATAAGGACAAAGTGGCCAAAAGACTCGAAATATCTTCTGCTTTCCTGGAGCATTTAATCTAGTGCGGAGACACACAGGGATCCAAGAGAAACAAATATATTTATTTGCAGTTCAAACAATGTAGTGCTAGGAAAAGCCAGGAGTTTTGTAATAGGCAGGGAAATGAGGGAATGATTTAGCTGAGGAAGTGAACTGGGGTATATGTGAGCTGGGGTATAAGTTATCAGATGTTAATTAAGGAAGGGGAGCAGTAGCAGCATTGAGGTAAAACAAACAAACAAACAAACATATTCAATGGTCCTGTGGTGGAAGGAAGCAGAATGGTGGAAAGGACTGAAAACAAACCTTACATGATGGGCAGATGGGGGCCAGGCAATTCAGGGTATTGTGGACTACCTCTCTGCCTTTATCCCAGGAACAAATGTATTAAAAATGCTAAGGGGAAATCAGAAGCTTGTTACCTAATTAGATTGCCTTTCTGCATTATGAAGAACAGTGTGGGGTTGCTGCTTTGCGGTGCAAGTGCAAGTAAACTAGTTGGAAGGCTACTGATCTAATCTGGGGAGTGTTGCTAGTAACTTGGAAAGCTACTGATCTAATCTGGGGAGGGATGCTAGGAACTTGAACTAGGTCAAGGGTCTACAAACTGGCTCACAGACCAAATCTACCCCCTCCCAACCTGTTTTTGTCAATAAAGTTTTGTAGAAACATAGCCAAGTTCATTCATTTACAGTATCTATGGCTGCTTCCCCATTACAATGACAACATTGAGCAGTTTAAATAAAGACTTTATGGTTTGTAGAGCCTAAAATATTAATTTTTTTCCCCAGTGAAGAATTTACCTGCAATGCAGGAAAACTGGGTTTGATCCCTGGATTGGGAAGATCCCCTAGAGAAGGGAATGGCTACCCACTCCAGTACCCTTGCCTGGGAAATCCCATGGATGGAAGAGTCTGGAAGGGTGAAGTCTCTGGGGTCACAAACAGTTGGACACAATTGAGCAATTAACACTTACAGAAAAATCTTGTCAATCCCTGCACTAGATGAGCAATGGTGGAAACTGATAGAACCAGGTGGAGTTGAGATGGTTATTGGATTAGTTAAGTGTAGACTTCTTACCCTGATGGAGGGCATGGCAACCCACTCTAGTACTCTTGCCGGGAGAATTCCAAATTCCTGGAGAATTTGGAATGAGGAGCCTGGTGAGCTACAGTACATGGTGGGGTTACAAAGAGTTGAACATGACTGAAGTGATTGAGATGCACACTGGTTTATTAGATCAGTTATTGTGTTGTTTTTTTTTTTTTCTAGAAAATTATCTGTATCAATGATATTTTAAAATTTTATGTTATAATTTATTCTATTTTCCATGTAATTGCTACAATTTCCTCAGTACCTGCTTATAGGACCTTTTATATGCTAGTTTACATTTGCATTTTCTGGGTTTGATTGATGAGACTTGAAAATATTTTCCCTACTTAATGAGATGTTTCAAAGTATTAGTATAGAAACTACATTAATTTTCCAGTTTTTCTGTTTTCTCATGCAGTGATTTCTATCTAGTTTTATACTGACTTTTTATACTAAACATATTTTTTCTTTTTCTATCTTTATTTTATGCTTTGCTCATTTATTTCCATTCTGTATTGCTAAAATATATTTAAAGTTATGTATTATCCTTTGAGGGCTTCCCAGGGGCTCAGTGGTAAAGAGTCAGCCTGCCAATGTAGGAGATGCAGGAGATGGAGGATTTGATCCCTGGGTTGGGAAGATCCCTTGGAGAAGGAAATGGCAACCCTTTCCAATATTCTTGCCGGGGAAATATCTTGGACAGAGGAGCCTGGCAGGCTACAGTCTACATGGTCGCGAAAGAGTTGGACACAACAGAGCAACAGAGCACACATATATAGACTCAAATTTTTATTGCATAGCCTATTTTATTAATAAGAATAGTTGTTACTTCATTAAGATTTTACTCTATAACAAGTGGTGTGCTAACTGCTTTATTACAGTTAATTCTTATCACACAGCTGTGTAAAAATACTATTATCCACATTTTATATAACATAGAACTTAGAGAGGCTTGAGTTTTCCTCCTTATTAACAGTTTTTGTGTCGTCAACTCTTTGTTTTCCTTCCTGTTACAAGGATTAGGTTCCCTTTGAACCAGGTGGGAAATATTACAATGATCTTATTCAGGATTTTGGAAATGATGAGAGTTTAGCAACACGCCTTAAAACAGGAGCATGATATTCCACTGGTTATAATAAATCCAGTGATCCAAAAGCTTTTGTTCCCACCTAGAGTGTTAACTCTAATTGGACAGGAGGAAATGATGTGGAAATGTTTTGGGACTTTGTGTCAGAAATGGAGATGAAATGAGGTCAAAGCAGAGGCAGTTCAGAAATGATTTGTATGAGTGTCTGAATGGTTTTCATATAATACAGCTCAGCTGAGGGGAGGAAAGTTTTTCTAAATCTCCTGTGGATTATCTTCCTGGTCATCTGAACTAATCAAACACACAGTTTTAATCTCCAACATTCACTGCTACCTGAAGTTTTACACCCTGTAGCATTAACTATGGCATTTTCCATGTTCAAAATGTACCTCTCAGGAATTAATGCTTGACTTCCTGTTTTGTTCTACTGATACTTCCTACCTTGAAGTTTCTGTGCATTTTGATTCCTGCATGGATACAGAATGAAGTAATGCTGCATATGGCATGGGAGGGATGAAGGTGATGGTATTCAACAGTGTTTGGGCTACTTCAAAGCACAAAATGTTATGTGTAAAATAAACTACAAGGACACATTGTACAACATGAAGAATATAGATCATATTTTATAATAACTATAAATTAAGTGTAACATTTAAAATTGTGAATTACTATATCATGTATCTATAACTTATATAATATTGTACATCAACTAAACTTCAATTAAGTTTTAAAAAAAATATCTTATATGTAATAAACTGCCAAGTTTCTATCTGGTCCAAATACTGAAGTGAGGAGTAGTGGGCAGTTGGAGGAGGCAGATAGTGGTGTAGAGGTTCTGTCTTTCTATCTTCTTCAAGACTGTTAAATCTGTTGTGGCAGAAGATATGTTAGGCAGTGGCTATGATCTTCATAGTTGGCATGAAGATGTGTAGTTCCAGATCCAGGAAATAGCTTTTCTATCTCTTCATATTATTATTGTATTCTTCCCTAGTTTTTTTCCCCTTCAATACAGATTGAGGGATTATCTGTCAGCTATTCAATTACAATGGAAGCTAAAGAGTGGTTTTCTTTAAAAAAAAAAAAAAAAAAATATATATATATATATATATATATATATTTATTTATTTTTGGCTGCATTGGGTCCTAGATTCAGCACGAGGGATATTTTGTTGAGGTGCATGAGCTCTTCACTGTGGTGCGCGAGCTTCTCTCTAGTTGTGACGCTATGGCTCAGTTGCCTTGAGACAGTGTGAGATCTTCATTTCTGAACTAGGGAATGAACCTATACCACTGGACCACCAGGGAAGTTTGTTTCTCTTTCTTTCTTTTTTTTTTTCTTTAATTTTTTATTGGCATATCATTGCTTTACAATGTTGTGTTAGTTTCTAAGTTCAGTTCAGCTCAGTTGCTCAGTCGTGTCCGACTTCTTTGCGATCCCATGAACCTCAGCACGCCAGGCCTCCCTGTCTATCACCAGCTCCCGGAGTCCACCCAAACCCATGTCCATCGAGTCAGTGATGCCATCCAACCATCTCATTCTCTGTCGTCCCCTTCTCTTCCTGCCCCCAATCTTTCCCAACATCAGGGTCTTTTCCAATGTGTCAGCTCTTTGCATCAGGTGGCCAAAGTATTGGAGTTTCAGCTTCAACATCAGTCCTTCCAATGAACACCCAGGACTGATCTCCTTTAGGATGGACTGGTTGGATCTCCTTGCAGTCCAAGGGACTCTCAAGAGTCTTCTCCAACACCACAGTTCAAAGCATCAATTCTTACGGCACTCAGCTTTCTTTATAGTCCAACTCTTATATCCATACATGACCACTGGAAAAACCATAGCCTTAACTAGACGGACCTTTGTTGACAAAGTAATGTGTCTGCTTTTTAATATGCTGTCTAGGTTGGTCATAACTTTCTTTCCAAGGAGTAAGTGTCTTTTAATTTCATGGCTGCAGTCACCATCTGCAGTGATTTTGGAGCCCAGAAAAATAAAGTCAGCCACTGTTTCCACTGTTTCCCCATCTATTTGCCATGAAGTGATGGGGCTGGATGCCATGATCTTAGTTTTCTTAATGTTGAGCTTTAAGCCAACATTTTCACTCTCCTCTTTCACTTTCATCAAGAGGCTCTTTAGTTCTTCTTCACTTTCTGCCATAAGGGTGGTGTCATCTGCATATCTGAGGTTATTGATATTTCTCCTGGCAATCTTGATTCCAGCTTGTGCTTTCTCTAGCCCAGCATTTCTCATGATGTACTCTGCATATAAGTTGGATAAGCAGGGTGACAATATACAGCCTTGACGTATTCCTTTTCCTATTTGGAACCAGTGTGTTGTTCCATGTCCAGTTCTAACTGTTGCTTCTTGACCTGCATACAGGTTTCTCAAGAGGCAGGTCAGGTGGTCTGGTATGCCCATCTCTTGAAGAATTTCCCACAGTTTATTGTGATCCACAGTCAAAGGCTTTGGCATAGTCAATAAAGCAGAAATAGATGTTTTTAGTTTCTACTGTACAACAAAATGAATCAGCTATACATATACATATATCCCCTCTTTTTTGGATTTCTTTCTCATTTACGTCATCACAGAGCACTGAGTAGAATTCTCTGTTCTATACAGTAGGTTCTCATTAGTTATCTATTTTATATATAGTATCAATGGTGTCCATATGTCAATCCCAATCTCTCAGTTCATCCCACCCCTCTTTCCTCCTTGGTGTCTGTATGTTCAATCGCCATGTCTGGGTCTCTATTTCTGCTTTGCAAATAAGATCATCTATGCCATTTTCTAGATTCCAGGTATATGAATAATATATGATATTTGTTTTTCTCTTTCTGACTTAGTTCACTGTAAGTCACTATAGAGATGTGGATGGACCCAGAGATTATCATGCACACAGTGGTTTTCTTCTCTGGTAGAATTCTCAGACTCAAGAATGGCCAATACAGGCTACCCCATAAAGGTCTACTTGCCTTGGTTTATTTCTGTGAATTTTACCCATTTTTCTTATCATAAGCCAGGAATGCATGTTCCAAAAGTCACAGAATAAAATAACCAAAAGCCCCAAAATAGCAAAATGAATTCCATCTTAAGATGCTCTAGTTTACTCTCCTTCAAAAATCAGGACACTGAAATTACAATGGCAAGCCTCCACAGAGGAATTGGAACTAAAGCTTCACTCATTTTTACTTGGCCGTGACATTTTTATGGTTCCCTGTCTACCCACAAGGCAGTAACTCTGCAATCTGCAAGCTCCCTAAGTTCATTCTTACCCTATTACTGTGGTTAATGGTATGTAAATGTGAGATCATTTTTACATCTCTTCTTTTTAAAATTAGCACCCAGAGTTACAACCAGAGTCACAGACATAGTTGAGCAAAATTAGCTAGCCCCTGAAAGTTTCCCACAAAATTTAAATGCCAGTATCATGTGACTGACTGTCCAATAAAGTTTATCCTATCATTTTGCGATATTGGCATATTAGAGATTTACCCTTCTAAAAAAAATCAGTAGAAGCCCCTTTCTTGGAAAATTAGGCCATTCTCCCAACGTGTTAGCATGGAGGAAGTTATTACCATATTTGATATTTACTGGTATCTTGAGACCTTTAAAACTGGGTCTTCTGCAGGCCTTAAAAAGATAGTTACTAGCCTATAAGGACTGTTTCACCATCTATTCTTTTTACTTAGTGCCAAAAATTATTGTCTTTCTGGGCTTCCCAGGTGGCTCATGGTAAAGAATCCACCTTCAACGTAAAAGACTCGGATTCAGTCCATAGGTCAGGAAGATCCTCTGAAGGAGGAAATGGCAACCCACTCCAGTATTCTTGCCTGGAGAATTCCATGGACAGAGAAGCCTGGCGAGCTACAGTCCATGGGGTCGCAAAGAGTTGACCATGATTTAGCGACTAAACAATTGTTTTTCTCCTCTCCTACCAAATGGAACCCACTTGCTCAGAAACATTTCTGAAAATCTTTTGTGAGAGAAAGCCCCAGAGAAAGAGCTGCCTCCAGAAGCCCACCTCTGGGATGCATTTGTTCCCTGGAGGAGAGGGACCACTGATGGCCTGTGGGCTGTGTGCCCTCGGGCTTCTCCATTTCTATCTGCAGACATCAGCCTCTCTTCCCTGTCACCTTGTTAAGCGAAGCCTATGAAGCTCTGAGAGGAGGGCAGCTAAGGCTCAGCAGGAGGAGTTGGAGGTGAGCCAGAGAGGGTAAGCCCTAAGGCCTCCAAGACAGCATGTGGCCTTCAGAAGAATGGAAAGGTCAAGATCATGCCCACATGGGGCCCTAGACCATCAATCGAGTTGTATAAAGATTCCTGCTCTCAAAGTTTGGAGAGGGGGCATTCAGAGTAGATGTCATTTGTGCTGGGAGTTGAAGGGGTTTCATACAAGATAAAGACAAGTGGGGATGGGCTTCCCAGGTGGTGCAGTGGTAAAGAATCCACCTGCTGATGCAAAAGACATGGGTTCAATCCCTGGGTTAGGAAGATCCTCTAGAGAAGGAAATGGCAACCCACTACCGTATTCTTGCCTGGGAAATCCCAAGGACAGAGAAGCCTAGTGGGTACACTCCATGGGGTTGCAAAGAATCAGACATGACTGAGCACACCTACAATGTACAACAAAGACAGGTGGGGACAACAAAAACAACCTTCCCTACAGGTTCTCACTTTAGGCTTTCAGATTTCCTCCATTGGCTGTCTTGATTTCATGCACATGACCTCTGAAGAAATGCTGGAGGGTTATTTGCATCTCCATCTCCTAACAGGGCCTTTTCTCCTTCCCTGATGGATACCATTCTTAAAATGACTCAGTTTATAGGCAGCAAACAGGTTGAGAGCACAGCCTCATCCAAGGCCTATTTCCATTGACTGACTTCCCCCTCCCCCTCAGTTGACTTTTCTGACCCTGCTGGAAACCTGGAGAATCTCCTTAACATTATCTTCTTAATGAGGCTATTTACCCTGCATACTAAATGAGATCATGACTATGTAATAAATTTTCCACTCTGCCCTAAGCTGGAAAAGTCAGCCTCTTCAGCCCCTTACAATTTAACCTTTTAAATGATAAGAAGCCTATTGCTGCTCACAGATTGCATATTTTAAGGTTGTCATGATGAAAGAATCCTGATAACCTAGAGTTTTTTTGCACAAGGTTTAAAACAATATCTACTTTTTCATTCAAATTTTATTTTTTAATTCCAATTGCTGTTTTTTTTTCATTATGGAAAACAATCTGAGGAAACCATTCAGACTGGTAAATATCCACCAAGAGTCTTTCTTGATGTAACATACATACATAAATGCACACATGACCAAGAAACTTATATACAAAGGAGAAAGCTCAGGTTTCCAGTTCTTACCTCACAGTCTGGCCCATTTTAGGTGTGAGAGAAAATGCTCACTGTCTTCTATTTTTAATTTTTTTTCATTTTTTATAAAATTTTTATTGGAGTATAGTTGCCTTACAACATTGTGTTAGTTTCCACTGTTCAGTTCAGTTCACTTCAGTCGCTCAGTTGTGTCCGACTCTTTGCGACCCCATGAACCGCAGCATGCCAGGCTTCCCTGTCCATCACCAACTCCCAGAGTTCACCCAAACTCATGTCCATTGAGTTGGTGATGCCATCCAGCCATCTCATCCTTTGTCGTCCCCTTCTCCTCCTGCCCACAATCTTTCCCAGCATCAGGGTCTTTTCAAATGAGTCAGTTCTTTGCATCATGTGGCCAAAGTATCGGAGTAGCAAAATTAATTCGCTACAGGCACATATATATCCCCTCTTTTTTAGATTTCCTCCTCATTTAGGTCACCTCAGAGCACTGAGTAGAACTCCCTGTGCTATGTAGTAGGTTGTCTTTGTTGGGTGAGCCATCGCTCAGTTGCATCCAACTCTTTGCCACACTTTGGACTGTAGCCCGCCAGGCTCCTCTGTCCATGGGATTTTTCAGGCAAGAATACTGGGGTGGGTTGCCATATCCTCCTCCAGGTGATCTTTCCAATCCAGGGATTGAACCCAGGTCCTGTGTCTCCTACACTGCAGGCAGAATCTTTACCCACTAAGCCTTTGGGGGCAGAAAGACAGAGGGCATTTCCAGCAGATAATGGATGGTAGTGAGAGAAATAACTGAATAGGACTCTAGGGGGGAAACCTATGGATGATGATGATGGGGTGTGTGTGTGTGTATACATATATACATACACACAAAGGGATATAAATGAATGGAATAGAAAATCATCCCTTTCATTGAAAGACCGGAATTTCCCCCAGCATCTCAATGGGTGAATCCAGGCTTCTCTTCATCCAGCTTCACTTTGAAAGATGGAAGAAATTTCCATCCTGCAGAGAGAATTTCCCATGACTAAGGACATACCCCAGGTAGCTGATCACATCAGCTGCCTTATTCTGCAATATTTATTTGTAAGAAAGATGAATTTTTCAAAGGGAAACCTTGAAGTGTAGCTTTAAAAATTAACCCTTGAAGTCAAATTGCTCTCAGAAACTTTGCTTATTAAGAACAGTTTAGGAGAGAAATAAAATATCTACAGAGAAATTTCACTGAGAAGCTCTTTCTCTCTCTCTCTCTCTATATATATATATATATATATTTAAAATATACACCATAATAATATTATAATATAAGCATAAATTATGGTGTACATTATATTTTTAATCAATGTACATTATCATTCTATATAATTCTGTATAAAGTGGATATATATAATACATATGATGTATATTGTGTGTATATAATTAGCATTGTATTAGGAGAGGCTAGAAAGATTTTATTCTTCCCCTCAATACAAAACTTAATGGGAAAAGGACTGTGATAGAGAAATTCAGCTACTTTCTTATCTGGTTACCACCAAACATCTCCTTTACCTCTTTCAGGAGTCTCTATGATTCCTTAATTTCTCTCTCTCAACCTTCCTCCCTTCCTTTCTTGATTCCTGAGGACCAACTGTGAAGAATTTGATTTACCCAACACCTCTGAGTTCCTGAATTTCTATCCCTGTCATATGTCAGAGTAATCATCTCTTTTTAAAATCTGTTTTTCCTCCCAAGTAAACAAATGGAATCTAATTAAACTTAAAAGCTTTTGCACAGCAAAGGGAAACATAAACAAGATGAAAAGACAGCCCTCAGAATGGGAGAAAATAATTGAAGCAAATGAAGCAACTGATAAAGGATTAATGTCCAAAATATACAAGCAGCTCAGTCAGCTCAATATCAGAAAAACCAGAACGTAATTAAAAAATGGACAGAAGACCTAAACAGACATTTCTCCAAAGAAGAAATACAGATGGCTAATAAATACATGAAAAAATGCTCAACATCACTTATTATTAGAGAAAGGTGAACCACAATTACAATCACACCTCACACTTTGGCCACCTGATGCAAAGAGCTGACTCATTAGAAAAGACCCTGATGCTGGGAAAGATTGAAGGCAGGAGGAGAAGGGGACGACAGAGGACGAGATGGTTGGATGGCATCACTGACTCAATGGACATGAGTTTGAGCAAGCTCTGGCAAATGGTGAAGGATAGGGAAGCCTGGTTTGCTGCAGTCCATGAGGTTGCAAAGAGTTGGACACAACTTAGCGACTGAACAACAACAACAAATCACCTCACACCAGTCAGAATGGCCATCATCAATAATCTATGAACAATAAATGCTGGAGAGGATGTGGAGGAAAGGGAACCCTCTTTCACTTGTTGGTGGGAGTGTAAATTGATAAAATCACTATGGAGAAGAACATGGAGATTTCTTAAAAAACTAAGAATAAAACTACCCTATGACTCAGCAATCCCACTACTGGGCATATACCCTGAGAAAACCATTCTAAAAAACATGTACTCCAATGTATATGTACACACGTACCCCACTGCAGCACTATTTACAATAGCCGGGACATGAAAGCAATGTGACTGTCCATTGACAGATGAACAGATAAAGAAGTTGTGGTACATAGACATAGTGGATTATTATTCAGCCATTAAAAAAAAAAAAAAAACACCAAATTTAAGTCAGTTCTAATGAGGTGGATGAACCTAGAACCTGTTATACAGAGTGAAGCAAGTCCTAAAAAGAAAAACAAATACCGTATATTAACACATATATGTGGAATCTAGAAAGACGGTACTGATGAACCTATTCAAAGGGCAGGAATGGAGATGCAGACATAGAGAAAAGACCTATGGACACAGAGTGGGGAAAGCAGGGGTGGTAGGAATTGAGAGAGTAGCATGAGGACATATATATTACCATATGCAAAATAGATAGCCAGTGGGAATTTGCTCTATGACCCAGGGAGCTCAAACCAGTGCTCTGTGACAACCTAGAGGGGAGGAAGAGAGGGGACATATGTATACCTATGGCTGATTCATGTTGACGTATGGAAGAAACCAACACAACATTATAAAACCATTATCCTCCAGTTAAAAATAAATAAATTTTAAAAATAAATAAAACCTCTTTTTTCCTTTCAATCTGATTTTCTCAATCAAAATGGATTATACTCGGCTAAGATCAAGGTGTCTGGAGGGCTGTATTCCTCCTAGAGTTTCTAGGAAAAAGATTTCCTTGCTCTTTCCTGCTTCTAGAAGGTGCCCACATTCCTTGGTTCAAGACTCTCTTTTCTCCCTTTAAAGCCAGTGACGTCGAGCCAAGTTCTCCTCATGCTACCCTCTCTCTGGTTCTCCATCTCACCTTCCTCCATCTTCTACTTTTAAGAACCCTTGAAATTATTACAGTGTGCCCACCCACGTAATCCAGGATAATGCAAGATAAAGTCTTCCTCTCTAGGTCAGCTGGTGAGCAATTTTAGTTCCATGTGCCATCTTCATTGTCCTGGGCCATGAAAGTAACATAATTCAGTTTCTGGAGAGTAGGGTACAAACATCTTTGGGGGACCATTAATCTGCCTACCATAGGTAACTGTATAGAGCAGACTTGGATCTAAACCTTCCCTGGAATAATTATCAGGCTCAGATGAGATCAGCAGACACATCCACACATGAGTAAAACGTAATACTTGTGACTGCAGCGTCTGAAGTGTTGAGGTTGTTTGTTACTGTTGTGACAGTAGTTGACTCAGTCATTAACAAACAGAAATCAGCTAAGAATTTTAACGTGGTTTCACAACATGTCAAAAATGTTGTGAAAAGCTGTCATACCCTGTCTTCCTCAGGTGAAACATATACATTATTTTATCCTTTCTTTGTCGGATCTTCATTCATTAGTTGTGCTGGATTGCTGTATCAGCTTTTTCTTTTTTTATGTAATTAATCTTTATGGCTGTGCTGGATCCTCACTGCTGCACAGGCTTTTCTCTAGTTGGGGCGAATGGGGGGCTATTCTCTAGTTTCGGTGCATGGGCTTCTCTTTGTGGTGGCTTCTCTTGTTGCAGAGCACAGGCTCTGAGGCTCTTGGGCTTCAGTTGTTGCAGCTCACGGGCTCTAGGGTACAGGCTCCTTAGTTGTGGTGCAGAAGCTTAGTGGCTCTGCGGCATGTGGGATCTTCCTGGCTCAGGGATTGAACCCATGTCTCCTGCATTGGCAGGCAGATTCTTTACCATTGAGCCACCTGGGAAGCCCCACCAGCAGCTTTTTCTAGATCAAGACATATCTTCCCCAGAATCCCATTCATCATATGAAGCTGGAACAGAGTTTAGCAGTGAGTTCTCTTGTAAGTTTTGAAAGGTGGAAGTAAAAGAATGGCGGTTAATCTCTGAAGGCAGCTGCAAGCAAAGGGTGTTTGGACTAGAGGCTCCCTACATTTGCCTTCTTGGTGTGAAGGATCGCAGGACTCAGTGCTCCAGGGTGCGATCACCAGAGTGGCTTCCCTGATCTTACTCTCCCTGCTCTTTCAATAGTTATTTAAACCCACATTTCCTTCATTTAAAAACCTTTATGCCTGGGATGCACCATGTGGCCTCTGTCTTCCTGACCAAATCCTGACAGCTACGTCGTCCGTAGACACCAGCTGATGTGCCAGTCAAGACACTCTCAGATTGTCCTCGGTCTCCACCCCTTTAAGGTTGTCACTTTCACATGGATCCATATGTGTGAACACACTCTCTTCAAAGTCTGCTCATAACAAATTCTGAGAGCCCTCTTATGAGATACTCTGAAATTATCTTCATAAGTTAATCATATTACTATATCTGTAGTATGCTGGCAGGGGTCATATTTCTATACATATGATCGATTACTGTTTCCACACTCCATATTCCTTTTCAGATTCTTTTCCTTGCCTAAACTAACCTGCACGTTTTTGTTGAATTTCGTTGTGTTTTGGCAAATGTGATACATTCTTTTCTTAAAAAAATCATATTGAGAGGTGGATGAAACTGGAGCCTATTATACAGAGTGAAGTAAGCCAGAAAGAAAAACACCAATACAGTATACTAATGCATATATATGGAATTTAGAAAGATGGCAACGATAACCCTGTGTGCGAGACAGCAAGAGAGAAACAGAAGTATTGAACAGCCTTTTGGGACTCTGTGGGAGAGGGCGAGGGGGGGATGATATGGGAGAGTGGCATTGAAACATGTAAATTATCATATGTGAAATGAATCACCAGTCCAGGTTCGATGCATGGTACAGGGTGCTCGGGGCTGGTGCACTGAGATGACCCAGAGGGATGGGATGGGGAGGGAGGTGGGAGGGAGGTTCAGGGTGGGGAACACATGTACACCCATGGTGGATTCAAGTCAATGTATGGCAAAACCAATACAATGTTGTAAAGTAAAATAAATAAATAATTTAAATAAAAAAAAAAGAAAAAAGAAAAATAAATTGTTTAGTTACTAAAAATAAAATCATATTGTGCTTAATTTCAAAATCTTAGACACTCACCTAACACAAGCTCTCTAGTAATATGATTAACATACTGAAAACTTTTTGATCAGGTCATCAATAAAGTTATTAATCAGGAGATATCTTAGCATGAACTTCTGCCAAATACTATTCAGTATATCTGCTCGGGCTAACACAAAGTGATCAAAATGACCTGCCATGTGTAGCTTTAAAATTCCTTGAATAGAGTAACATGGCGAGTACCATGCTTTCTTTTTTTAAATTCAATTTTATTTCATTATTTTTTAATTGGCCATACCATGTACTGCATGTGGGATTTTAGTTGCCCAACCCGAACTCCCTGCCTTGGGAGCTCAGAGTCTTAAGCACTGAACCACCAGGTAAGTCCATTTCAAATTTTCTTAATTTGTGTTAATAGCCATCCATGGGTTAGAATCAAAGGCTTTCCTAAAGCGAGAATAAACTTTTCTAAAATAAAAATAAAATTTAAAAAACCAAGAAAGCATTACTCAACTCACTGAAACCAGTTATACTACATTAATAAATATACGATAAATTCTTCCTATTTTATGTTTAATTCCTGTGCATAGTAATGTCAGCTCAAAAGTTGGCTCTTCATATTTATTGGACTGTTCATCCGTTGATTGGCTTTTGGTATTTATTAATGTGTTCATGCTTAATTTTTCATCTCTTATGAAGGACACATGTTGGGTGTGCTTGGGCATTGATATGGTATTCCTACTATGTAACTGATTATTACTTTGTAAGTGAAAAAGAGTTCAAAATGGAATTATCATAAACTATCTGAGAAGATTTCTACAAAATTGACAACTCAGTCATGAAAAGTGGTCGAATCCTTCTTCCTCCCAACTCATTTGAACATCCAGATAATTTCTGCCTTACCATATCTTTGTGGTCCTAATTTTCATTTCTTTTTCCTTCTGGGCTCAAATGAACCACTAACTGGTTATAGCCCTTAGACTTTAGAATCACTCTTCCTGTCATTGGTCCCATCAGAAATGTTTTCTTTTGTAAGGTATTTATTATAGCAGATGTTACTTCAGGGTTATTTGTGTTTTTAAATTTTTATTGGAGTATAGTTGCTTTATAGTGTTGTGTTAGATTCTACTATACAGCAAAGTGAATAAGCTATATGTTTACATATATCCCTTCTTTTTTGGATATCCTTCCCATTTAGGTCACCACTGAATACATTTCCCTGTGCTCTACACTAGGTTCTCATTAGTCATCTATTTTATGTGCATGTGTGTGTTAGTCACTCAGTTGTGTCTGGCTCTTTGTGACCCCATGGATTGTAGACCCCCAGGCTCCTCTGTCCATGAATTCTACAGGCAAGAAGAGTGGATTGGGCTCAGTTCAGTTCAGTCACTCAGTCATGTCTGACTCAGGCCATGGACTGCTGCAGCATGCCAGGCCTCCCTGTCCATCACCAACGCCCAGGGTTTACTCAAACTCATGTCCATTGAGTCAATGATGCCATCCAACCATCTAATCCTCTGTCGGTTCCTTCTCCTCCTGCCTTCAATCTTTCCCAGCATCAGGGTCTTTTCAAACGAGTCCATTCTTCGCATCAGGTGGCCACAATATTGGAGTTTCAGCTTCAGCATCAGTCCTTCCAAAGAATATTCAGGAATGATTTCCTTTAGGATTGACTGGTTGGATCTCCTTGCTATCCAAGGGACTCTCAAGAGTCTTCTCCAACACCACAGTTCAAAGCATTAATTCTTTGGTGCTCAGCTTTCTTTATAGTGCAGCGCTTATATCCATACATGACCACTGGAAAAACCATAGCTTTGAAGATGGACCTTTGTTGGCAAAGTAATGTCTCTGCTTTTTAATACGCTGTCTAGGTTGGTCATACCTTTTCTTCCAAGGAGCAAATGTCTTTTAATCTCATAGCTGCAGTCAGCATCTGCAGTGATTTTGGAGCCCCCCAAAATGAAGTCTGTGACTGTTTCCACTGTTGCCCCATCTATTTGCCATGAAGTGATGGGACCAGATGTCATGATCTGCGCCACCAGGGAAGCCCATTTATTTTATCCATAGTATCAATGGTGTATACATGTCAATCCAGTCTTGCAATTTTTGTTAGGACTTCATGCCTCCTCTTCAGTTTGCTTGTCTAGTTCCTGAACCCTTGCTTCTGTCTGTCTTTTGCCCTCCCTGTGTCTAATGTTCTAGTATTTGTTCTCTGCCAGGATTCTGGAAATTTGATCCAATGTGTTAACTAGCTTTCTAGCCATTGAATTTTCCTGGCTCCTGATGGCCTGATTGATATGTCAATTGGCTTGACTTGCCCCTGGGCTTCATGGGTCAGCCCCTCACAGTCTTGCTCTGAGCACAGAGTAACATGCAACCCAATTGTATGCGACTCCTCTGCTCCTGACTTTCTTGCATCTATTATCTGGGTGTCTTACCTTAAAGAAAGTTGATGACTTACTTAATGACAGCTGTGTTCACACAATGGGATTTTAGCTGGGCCACAGTCTTCCAACTTCGGTTCTCCAGTTTGTTCAAAGAGCACTTGAAATTATGAATTAAGTATGCAAAAAAGTTTCCCCAATTAAAAGGAGTTTTCATACTTCTGAAAATGGTATGGTTTTTGTCCTAAATGGAAGTGAATTCCTTCTTTATTTATTAAGGGATATGTGGAATCAAATATCTGAGTGAATTATGTCATCTGTATACAGTAGCCTTTTTCAAAATGTGGATCATGTAATACCCATTGATACTAGATGAATAAAACCAAGATTATATTTGCAAAGTTTGGAAAATACTGGGTTTATCAAAGTTAGGCAGATTTTTTTCATGTAGGTTTTCTCTGAGCCTTTTATATGTTAATTGAATTCTGAATCTTTATGATAAGAGGTAAAACTTGCAGAATATCACTGAATACTTTGACTACAGATTGCTTTTATCTGTGCAAAACCTTTTTACATCTCACTGGATACCAGGATTCCATGGAACATGATTTGGAAAATGCTGCAAGATAGGCTTTCAGAAAACGTTTTAATGATAAAGTGTACAGATCAAAATAACTCTCTCAACAAGAGGAATCTGCCTCCTTGCAGCCCGAGTTAATACTAACCTGTGAGCTTGAGACAGGAACTCATCAGGAGAGTTAGACACAGTTAAGAACTATCAAAAGCATGAGAACCAACCGGGCATTGTGATTATTCTCTGGTGGAAATGCCTATTATGGAGAACCTTCCTTTTTCATTTCTAAAGCACAATGCATCCAGAATATAGAATTCTCTCTCCTCTGACTGCTTTATTGTAACAAGAACCACATGACAAAACTCATTTCATCCAACTCTCCCTGATATAATGTCCACTGGAGGATGCTTATAGGTTTGTAGCGAGACTATTAGTACATGCTACTTTTGAGGCAGAATCTGTTAGAAGCTCAATGCTAAACTGGGAGGGGCTGTAGTCTCCCATTTCCTCTAAGTTTTAATTTCAAAAACACTATCAAATTCTGAAAATGGGCAGGATAATATTTTTATATATTAGCCATTGTTTGTCATTCCTTGTATTTTTCTGTTTCTTGTGATGTTTCTGGCCCTATTCCATCCCATAAATTCCATGTCCTCTAACTACTGTGTTAGGGAAAAGAACATGGGAGAAATCTTTAAAAAAAATCAATCAAATTATCATCTTTTGGATCCAGTACTGAGGCCAGGATACAAAGTTTAGATCTTGAAGAATAGCTAAAGATCTTGGCTATCTTGACAATTGTCTAGATGAAGATTCTGGAGGAGGAAGGAAGAAGGCAGAAGATGATGCTCTGAGCAGACATCAGTGGGACCGAGACTAGTGACCAGTGACCCAGACCAGGAGGGGTGTCAGCTTCAAGAACCTTTCTCACCTCCAGCTGAAGAGTCATATTTGTCAACAATTTCTGAAAGCCACGTGGAAGCCAAGAAATCACCCACAAATCATCACATTTCCAGTCCAGGGAGCTTGCTGCATTATTTGTATCAAACTGGCGAGTCAAACATAGTTCCCATTGGTATCAAAGAAGGACCTACCTCCCACCAATATTTGACAGCTTGCCATCCAGAAAACTGGTCCCATCTGTGCCCAGAGACTTTGCCCTCAAATTTAACATATGAGAATAACTGTCCTTGCAGCAGTTCAGGACACTAATGATCCCCCAGAGCCAGAAGGCCCATGATTACCTAGAAGGATGGTAATAATGTGGAAGGGGAAGTGTTGGGGACTTGTGTCCACAGAATACACCCAGTTCAAGATCTCCTAAGGCCAAGTCAATGTTGAAACACCTCATTTTACTCTGTCTTACAGATATTCCTGCATCTCGGCAAACTCAACCTGTCGCTTGGCCAAAGAAATGTGTTTTAAAAATATATTAACACATTCCTTGACTAAAGGACCTCAAGATGTTTATTGTTTAAAATCTACTTCTGGAACTTCCCTGGTGGTCCAGTGGTTAGGACTCTGTGCTTCCAGTGCTGGGGAGGGCAGGGCACAGGTTCAATCCATGGTCAGGGAAGAAGGGTTCCACATGCAAGGCCATGGCCCCCCCCAAAAAATAGAAAGAAAGAAAAAGAAAAAAAATAGTGCTATAATCTACTTCCAATAAAGTTCCAAAATTTTTAAATGTTTTTAAAAATTGAGGTATAGTTAATTTACAATGTAGTGTTAGTTTTAGGTATATAGCAAATATATACACACGAGATACTGCACATAGTTCCCTATACTATACAATAGATCCTTGTTTTTAAAATCTATTTTATATATATAGTGCTGTGTGATTAGTTGCCCAGTTGTGTCTGACTCTTTGCAACCCCATGGACTCTAACTCTCCAGGGGGATTCTCCAGGCAAAAATACTGGAGTGGGTTGCCATGCCCTCCTCCAGGGGATCTTCCCAGGGATAGAACCCAGGTCTCCCACATTGCAGGTGGATTTCTTAACCATCTGAGCCACCAGGGAAGCCCTTATATATAGTAACGTGTATTGATTAATCCAAAACTTCTAATTTATCCATCCCCACACCACCCCCTACCCCCTTTGGTAATCATAGCTTTGTTTTCTGTCTGCCTTTTTTTTTTTTTTCCCCCAGATTCCATATATAAGTAGCTATTTGTCTTTCTCTGTCTGACTCACTTCATTTAGTATGACCCTCTCTTGCAGCAACCCATGTTGCTGCAAATGGCATTATTTCATTCTTTTTTTATGTCTGAGTAATATTATACTATATGTATATATACCACATCTTCTTTATCCCTTAATTTGTTGATGGACATTTAGGTTGCTTCTATGTTTTGGCTCTTGCAAATTCAATAAAATTTTGAATTTTAGTCTACCAAGCAGGATGGTCTTCCAGGGCAATGGACCATTATGGAGATGTACTCGTGTCAGCAAAGATGAGGTGAGAATGATATTAGCACCTTGGCTATGACTGCTCTTTTAAAAACCATATATTGTCCTACCTCCAAAATTCTTAGACAGCTGTGTCTCTTTCCAGCACTGAGCTACAGGGCTGACCTCCTTCTAAAATTATATGAAAAATCTTTAATGTCTGTGTGAGGTTTCAGAACTGATGAACTTGCTATTAGTCTCATCTGATTTAGGCTCCCATCTTTGCCTCTAAAACAAAAGTGCTTCACATCTGTATAAATCTTTCAATAATGTCTTTGGCTTAAAACTCAACATTCAAAAGACAAAGATCATGGCATCCAGTCCCACCACTTCATGACAAATAGAAGGAGGGAAAGTGGAAACAGTGGCAGATTTTATTTTCTTGGGCTCCAAAATCACTGTGGACAGTGGCTGCAGCCATGAAATTAAAAGACACTTGCTTCTTGGAAGAATAGCTGTGACAAACCTAGACAGCATATTAAAAAGCAGAGACATCACTTTACTGACAAATTTCTGAATACTCAAAGCTATGGTTTTCCCAGTAGTCATGTACAGATGTGAGAGCTGGACCATAAAGGAGACTTAGCCCCAAAGAACTGATGCTTTTGAATTGTGGTGCTGGAGGAATTCTCAAGAGTCCCTTGGACTGCAAAGAGATCAAACCAATCAATCCTAAAGAAAATCAACCTTGAATAATTATTGGAAGGAATGATGCTAAAGCTGAAGCTCCAATACTTTGGCTACCTAATGCAGAGAGCCGAACCATTGCAAAAGACCCTGATGCTGGGAAAGATTGAAGGCAAAAGGAGAAGGGAGCAGCAAAGGATAAGATGGTTAGATACCATCACCGACTCAATGGACATGAATTTGAACAAACTCTGGGAGACAGTGAAGTACAGGGAAGTCTGGCATGCTGCAGTCCATGAAGTTGCAAAAAGTTGGACATGACTTAGCGACTGAACAACAATCTCTAAGCATGTATGTCTGGAAGCATTTCTGTTTTGTTTGAGTAACTGATGTATCCCTAGGATATTTGAAATGCTTAAACTTCCATCTGCCTTATATGCTGGGCATTTCCCTTCTTATATATACATTAGTTTTTTCTCTGTGATCAACTTTCATTGCTAAATTTTCTTTTATGTCACAGGTAACTTTCCCTGAATAGCAGATGAAAAGCTATGAAAGTACAATTGCACTGTCCGACATGATATTTTTGGAAAATAAATTTTTCCCTTTATATTCAAATATCCTGTTTCTTAGAGTTATATGTGTGCACAAAGTTTGGTTGAATAGATTTGTGCACAATAGAAAATTGTCTTGTTTTTATGCAGACTTGCTTTTGCTTGAAGACGTAGCAAAAGTTGAGTGGAAGACAGTGCTATAAGATGTATTTAGAAAGAGTTCCTAGCCATTTCCTCCACCTTCAATACACTCACAGCCACAAAGATATGTCTTTGTCCCTTAGTTAGTATGCAAATTTGAAACAAATTTGAAGAGAGCCCCACAAAGTCTATTTTGCTTTCATCTCAATCACTTATGAAGAGAGTCCTAGAGCTTTAAGAAATGCTAGAACATTTTCTTTTCATATAAAGTAGAGAATCTGTCCTTTTGGCCTAAACATACAACCGCTAGAAAGCAGAATGGTGAAGTGATAAATGTGTTTATATTTGTTATCATAGACCAAGAACTGACTCTAAATCTTTATAGTTTCTGTACTGAATTCAGGAAAACTTCCTCAGCCTTAGTTTCATATCTGTAAAACAAGAACGTTAAAATCTGTCAGACCCAATTCAAAAAGTTGTTACATATTTCAAATGAGATGATGTAACTTGAAAGAACATTTAACAATAAAAGTGGCTGTTCCTGTCTTAGGCAAAAAAAAATAAATAAATACATAATCTCAGAGATCCTGAAAGTAAGCAATTTAGGAACATATTGCTATCACTCTTTTTCAAATGAATAAATAAATTTGAGGCAAATTAAACTTTCTTGCTCAAGACAACCATTTGTAAGTGGCAAATTTCTGCATGGCAAAGAACCAAAAAATCCAAAAGACTAAAGACAAATTAGGAAGAGGTCATAACACCTGACAACTTAGGGTAAAGTTTATTATATTTTGCAAAACAGCGAGCAGATTAAAAAATCACCTAAAAGAAACATTAGCATAGAATATGAGTTGCTAGCATTTCACAGGAAAAAAAAAAGTACTGAAGTACTCTTAGATGCTAAACCTAACCAATGATTAAAGATGTGCAAATAAACATAACCAATAATTAGAGACCTACAGAAATTGTTTTGTGCATTTGTGTGTGTGTTTCATGTAGTCAAAAATGAAAAAAAATGTAATACTGTTGTCACAGGTATGGGAGAAAGGGTCTCCATTCACTGTTACTGAGGATGTAAATACAAACAAATTCTGGATTGCCTATATAATTCTGGACTAAAATGTATAACATCTTACCCCTGACCCAGCAATTCTACTTTTTGAATTTTATCCTGCAGGTATTTGTACCAATATATTATTCCCAAGGTGATTTTTAATGGAAAACAATTTAAAGCACTGCAGATGACTCCCAATATGGAATACGATCTGAGCATACAGTGGATGTTATGCTACTAAAAGTAGTAAGATAACATTATATATGTCTTATGGAAAGATGACAATTACTTTTTAAAGTGGAAAAAAGTGTCATAACAATATGTTCATCATTTTGCTTTTTAAGAAGGTGTCTATATCTGGGTAAACATATCTATTTGGCATATACATCAACAATATGTAGAAGACTTTCATTAATTTAGTGACAGTGGTTATTTTTTGGGGGAGGGAGGAGCAGAAAGAAGGGTGTGAATGACTTGTTCTCTGTTTCCATCTCCTTCATATTTGGATTGTTTATACACCAAAGCTATCCTCCTCCGAACCTGTTTTCTTTCCATTCCACCATATTACCCTCTGAAAATGCTTTGTAGAGCGCAAAGAGTGTAAGGACTCTCATCTGTAGTCTTTCTCTGTATCAGTCTGATGGGGCTTTACCATCACAGTATGGTTCTTTTTGGTAACAGAGCTCCATTAAATCACTTTTTTAAATTAGTTTTTGTTAGAGTTGGACTTGAGTCTGAGCACGCTCTGGGTTTTGGTGATGGACAGGGAAGCCCGGAGCGCTGCCGTCCATGGGGTGGCAAAGAGCTGCACACAAGTGAGTGACTGAACTGAGCCGACACTTGTTTACAATGTTGCTAGTTTCTGCCCTACAACAAAGTGAGTCAGCTCTGCGTATACACACAGCCCCTCCCTCCTGACCTCCCTCTCACCCCCGACCCCACCCCTCTACGTCATCACAGGGCGCCAAGCTGAGCTCTCTGCGCGCTGCCCCGGCCTCCACTAGCTAGCTACTGTACACACAGTGGTGTATTTTTGTCAAACCTAATCTCCCAATTTATCCAACTCTCCCCCCCCACCCCGCCCCGCCCCATATCCACATGTCCATTCTCTATGTCTGTGTCTCTATTCCTGCCTTGGAACTAACTTCATCTGTACCAGTTTTCTAGATTTCACATATATGTGTTAATATACGATATTAGTTTTTCTCTCTCTGACATTTGATTTCCTTTTTTTTTTTTTTGCTCTTTATGCCAGCCATTTGTGTGATGTCCCTCAGATCCACTCCCTGTTTTCCACTCTCTGCCCTCAACCCCAGAGATCAGACTCCACAAATGACATTTCCCAGGAATTCATTGCCCGGAGACTTTGGTTAGGTCTGGCCAGTGGGAGATATCGGCAGGGGGTTGGAAAGATGGAGGAGGAGGCAAGTCAGAATACTTCACCCCTTTTCTCTGCTTTGAGTGGCATCTCAGGGTGGTGACAATTTCCTCGCTGGCAGACTCACCTGGAACCCCAGCTCCCATTCCCTTGCCCCAGCAGTTACATTTCAGAGTCACTCTCTTTTTTTGATTCTGCAGCCTGAACAGTGCTGGCATCTTCCTGTCTTTGCTAATCTTCTGGCCATCTCACCTTCTCTATTTATATTTCCAGTGCTCTTAATACTGTTCAACAATGCACAGAATACTTTCTTGAATGATATGGCATGGCTTATGTATCCCCATGGGACCTACACAAAATTGCATATTGTGGGAAACACAATTGACATTAAATTTATACCCTACAAAGTTTACTGGTTGATAAACTGAATGTAAGATAAATAAATGTAGGTGGAAAATCCTTGAGTCAGGGTAGAAGAATGAAACTAGCAATTCAAACTCTTGCTAAGCACCAAGAATTTTCCTGCTTTTAAAAAAGCAATCCTCACACCCTTTTTATGCAATAAGTATTATCATCCCTAAATCACAGTAAAGAAATAGAGATGCAGACAGATTAATTAACTGGCTTGTGAATGGCAGAACTGGGGTTCAGCTTCAGGTCTTTTTTACTCTAAAGCCCCAGATATTGCAAAGATGCTATAAAGTTGATTTCTGTCCTCCCACTTTAAGTATTCTCTTTTGCTTCACTTTCTTATTCAGGAGTCTACAATTCCCTGGTTCCCTTTTAGCATAGTCTTATATTTCTAACATTTATCTTCTGCTCTGCCATAGAAAACCCACTTATCTGTTGTGCTACTTTTTTCCAATGCCTTGCTTTCTGCTGATCTGATAACTAAACCTGAGCTGAGCTATTATTTGATGATAATTCCTATTCTGCCAGAAGAGAAAAAAAGTAGATTTGAAATTGTAAGTCAAGCCAGCAATCATTTCTCTCAAGCCATTTATTCATTCATTCACTTTCCCTTCCAGAAAACGTGCTAGATACACAGCACTGAACAAGACAGATTGCAGGCTGGTTGGGAAGAGAGTCATCAAACAATTTTATTGAGTTGTATGTAGGAGAAATGTTCTGTGGAAGTCTATGAGAGGAAATTGTACTGGAGAGTCCAGAAATACTTCCCTAAGGAAATGAAATTTGTGTTGACCATAAAGGAGGGACTAGAGAAGTAAAGACAGAGTAAGTGGGAGAGAGAAAAACTATATGACACAGTATATATTGGCCCTGGGGCAAGAAAGAGAATGGCCCATCAGAGAAAAAAATTTTTTTAAAGACCAATAATAGGAGTGTGTAGAGAAGAACAGGCAAAGGCAAGGAAGGTAGGAGGCAGCCCAATCCTGCATAAACTTAAAGGACATGTGAAGGGTCATGGACCATGTCTTTTCTATCCTAAGAGGAATGGGAAACCATTGGAAAGTGTTCAGCAGGGAGGAGGAACACGATCTTGTTTCTAAAATGAATACTCAGGCTATATTTCTCTAGAAGAGCTTGGAACAAATATTGGGAAATAAACGAATGAATGGCAATAGTGGGTGAAAGAGTGTGAAGGTTGAAATCATTTTCTAAGGGAGTTATATTTAGAATTTTTTTTAATTAGTGAACTTCCTAGTTAATAATCCTATTATCCTTATGTCTGAGTTAGTGATCATAGCCTTATTAAGTTTAGGAAAAGAAACCTTCTAAAATCAGTTTCTAATCAAGTATAGCTTAAATGGATTCATATCTATATAATTTCTTTTAAAAGAGAGCAGGAAAAAAATAAAAGAGGAGGAATTTTTCCTGTATTGTATTTCTAAAGCTTGATCATTATCATTACATTTCCATAGATATCTAAAATAGCTATTTCAGCTATTTTGGTTACTGTATGTACAACTTAAATTCTTTTAGAGTAGGCACCTGCAACTCTAGTAAATAATTTATGTGTGTTTTCAAAGATTTCTTTTTAATTGTATATTTCCCCTGTTTCTATTGCCAAGTGAACATTAGAAAGAGACTTTTGTCTCTACAAAGATTTGAAAATTTAACCTGTTTTGTTTTTCCTTTTCTCTCATTTCATCCCATCTCGTCTGTGCCAGAAAAAAAACTAATTCATTCATTTATTTTCTAAAATTACCCATTAATTACCTGAGGTCTTATTCAGGTAGACTACACTACTGGAAAACTAAAGTTACCCATTGAATGCAGGGAAATAGGGGGTGTAACTGGACAAAATCGGGACCTGTTAGAATTGTAATTTTCTGAGTATTGATCAGAGCTAAGTCCTGATAAGAATCTCTCCCAGATATCTAGGGTTTCTTCTGAAGGAAACCAGAGTGGAGACATACTTCTTGTTTTCTCCCTGGGTGGCACTTAACTGGGTAACAGCCACTCAGGTTTTCCAGCCATCAGCCTTTTCATCAAGGTCTTCCTGGGGTTTATCTTCCCATCTGTGAATCTAGTTAGCCCCAAGAGAAGGCTGAGCACGTGTACTTCGTGGGAATCCAGAATTGCTATAAACAGACATCAGAGGCTGACTACAGAATACAATTAAATGTTTTCAATGACCCATATATTTTATGTGGGATTTTCATTTTGATTTTACATCAATAAGAAGGAGTTTTGAGGCTGCTCCCTGAAATTGGTGTCCCAGAGTTGAGGAAACACTTCCTAATGTATTCATTTTGTACCCTTTGCAATACTCTATGATTTAATTCTCTGAATAGGGAGTAGTCTTCAGCCGTCTCTTTAAATTCCCTTGATCTTGAGTTCTTTTTCTTCTTAAATGTACTATTGATCAATTGATGTACTTGTTCTTTTGTACTCTTTAAGAAGAGTTATTATGAATCCGTTGTTAAACTCCTAAATGGGTCAAATCAATTTTCCAATTGACTGAGAATAAATACCAAATTCCTGTCCTCCTGCAGCCATAAGCAAATAAACCTCTCCCCACTAATGAAATAAAGTCTCTTTTAAGTATTATTGCTGGTAGGAGGGAAAAGTTCTCAATAATTTGTCAAATCAAATGAAATGTTCTGATTATCTCTTTGAACCTGCTTAAAATATGACTGTCACAGATGTCTGTCAAATTTCACTGATAAAGTTGTCTTCTCTGGAATCTGAGAAATAATAATAAGCCATGAACATCTTTATTTTTGTGGTATAAATTTATTTAATGAATATTTTTGGAGCATCTAGTATGTACATAGCACTGTGGGGAATACAAAGAAGGAAAATTTATGATTCTGCTTTTTAATATCCTTAAACCTAGTTGGATAGAGTCCAGGAGATCATAGAGAGGGACTTGCAGGCAGTCAAGACTTTAGAGGATATTGCAGAGAAGGAATCAGTTTGTATCTATGGGAAAGTACACAGGAATAGAATTAGGTAAGAACTTGGTTTGAGTATAGGACAAATGAAAACCTCATAAAAGACAGATAGATAGTCCAACTCATTGGGTCTAATTTTAAATCTGGTTCAGGTATTAGGATCACCTAGTACAACATAAGGGGAAAAGCTAAGAACAAGGTGATAGCAGGTTGTAGGAGACAAAGTTACGGAAAGTGAGATGGGGACTCATAATACATAGGAAACACCTTAGAAGTTAAATATCATTGTCAGATTTGCTACAAGTTTCTCTACGCAATTAACTAGTAATGGTTGCTAACATGTTAAATGCAATGTGCCGGGCAACTTTTGATTTTCATTTTAATTTTAAGCTATTATGTTATGAGCTAATCTCCCCATCCTGCTGTCTATTTCATGAATTTGCTAATATTATATCCATTTTTGTTGATGAGACAGAAGAATTTACCCAAGCAGGTAAGTTGTGAAGCTGGGCCACAAGTCTGGCGTTCTGATTGCAAAGTTTGTATACCCAGTCACTACAAAGTCCTGCCCAGACACCAAATAAGAGGTTAATGTGTGCTCATTCTCCAGTCCTTTGAGACCCCATGAACTGTAGCCCACTAGGCTCCTCTGTCCATGGGATTCTCCAGGCAAGAATTCTAGAGTGAGTTGTCATGTCCTTCTCCATGGGATTTTCCTGACTCAGAGATGGAACCTGAGTCCCCGGCATCTTCTCATTGCAGCTGGATTCTTTACCCACTGAGCCACCTGGAAAGAGGTGTAGGGATCAGGCAATTACAGAAACACAGATGGGAGAGATGGAAGGATCACATAGAGCTGAGGGGTGCAGCAGAGGCATCTTGGAGACTGTTTCATCTCCTTAGACACATAGTTAACATGTTCATAGGGGGAGAGGTGAGGCTGGTTGGGAGCAGACAAAGCAGAAGCAAGAACATGGAGTCCAGATTAGCAAGTTCTATGCTGTGTTTGCAAATTGTACTGGGGGCAGAATATTTGAAAAGGCAAATGGAAAGGTAAGTTTGCAAAGGTAATTTTGAACTAGAAGATGGAGCACTTTGAAGGGGAAGAATTGAAAAACAAAATGGTATCATGAAAGCAATATGTATTAGAAAGGCAGGAGGAGCTCCAAGGAAGAGAATGTAAAGAGATAAAAGCAGAGGTCCAAGCAACCACTCTGAGTGATTCCCACAATTAGCCTAAGAGGAAGGAAAGTAAAGTTATTCCATAAACATGAGCACTTGAGGGTGAGGGCTAAATGAAGTAGTAGCCACAGAAAGAAATATGCTTGCTGAATAAATGAATGGTAGTCACAGAATCTTTAGTTCCTCACTGAAGTACGTAGATAATAATATTTGATCCACATTCTTGAGTTGCTTTATAGATACTAAAATCCCTATCAAATGGAAGAAATTAACTACATGATGACCATGAGCATAGAGCCTCCAGACCAGCTGGAGCCCGAGGATTGATAATGTTAACCCCTGTGACACCACCCTGTGACCTTATCATCAATCAATCAGAGAATTGTGTAGCAACTGATCATACACTCTGCAACTCCTCTTCCTTATCTCACCTTTAAAAGTGTTTCACTGAAATGCAGCAGGGAGTTGGGTGTTTTAAGCATTAGTTGTTCCGAAATTCTTATCTGGCATTTACAATAAACGCTCACTGTCCTTCACCACAACCCAATGTCAGTAGATTGGATTTACCACATGCAGGCAAGTGGACCCATGTTTGGTTCAGTAACAGTGATGATTGCCCAGTATCACTGGGTTTCTGTGAACACTAAATGACCTTATATTCTAAAGCTTGTGGAATAGAGTATAGCACGTGGTTAGCTTGATATACATATTTGTTAAATAACTCAAGAAAAAAATCAATTAAATGTTTTTTGACAAATAATTTCTATACCGTCTATTAAAAAACATGAAATAATTGAAGTATCATTCAAACATCTACTTGGATGTGTGTGTGTGTAAGCGTTAGTCGCTCAGTCATGTCTGAGTCTTGCAAGCCCATGGGCTATAGCCCACCACACTCCTCTGTCCTTGGAATTCTCCAGACAAGAATACTGTCAGTAACCATTCCCTTCTCCAGGGGGTCTTCCTGAATCAGGGATCCAACCCAGGTCTCCTGTATTTCAGGCAGATTCTTTACCATCTGAGCCACCAGGGAAGCCCCATCTACCTGGATACTGACTCCTATGAGAAGATTTGCATCTCACTTAATAAACACTATGTGTATTGAGTATGTACCATAAACATGCTTTGTTTTTGAGGTGTAGGGGAGAAAGGAAAGCAATATTCATTTGAAAATGGTTTGAAAATCTCATAAGGAGACAGAAATACACAGAGAAAGTCAATGACAAAGCCTACTAATTAGGCCATGGACAGTGCTGTGCAAAGAGCTTTATGAAAGCACACCCTAGAGGTCCACATGGGCTTCTTCAGTTGGTCAAGAAATGCTTTGCAGATGAAATGACACTTGAGGTGTCTGCTAAGGATATTTGGAGGCATTCTGCCAGAGGAAATCACATGAATATGTCTCTATGATGCTCATCATTCTGTTTATTTTTCTCCCAGTGTAGTCTTGGAACAAACATTTTTGGAGTCAATGGACATACAAAGTATCAAAAGAATGAATGAAGATGGGTGGAATATGTGATAAATTATGTGACCAAATCTCCCCAAAATTCCTACTTAAATAATATCAGATGCTCCACCATCACAGTCCATCACCACCAACCATCACCACCATCCACCATCACTACAACAACCCTCCTCTATCTCCTGTGTGGAGGGAAGTGGGGAGCTGTCCTTTGTCTCAGTTCTGGTAAACTTCTCCATGAGAATGGGTCATCTGTGAGGACAGGGACCAAGTTTTTTTAGATTTTTCCATCCTTGCAAAGTGAAATATCTGTCACATATTAGACACTCAATATTGAGTAAATCAATAAACAAAAGAGTGCTCATCAGAAAGAGTTCTTGCTGTCTAGAATTTCAAATAGGAGTTTACAATCTAACATTGATGCCAGAGTGGAATCACATTAATTAGACAGCAGAATAAGAAAAATCGGCTAATAAATGACAGGATGATGAGGTACTATCTGAAATCTGCATAAGTGTGACTGTATGTGTGTGTGTATGTGTGTACAATTGCATGCATGTATGTTTAGAAAGCAGTGGCAATTGTTAAAATGCTGCATTTAAACCAAGTGGAATGAGGGGAAGTTATGGTTGTGCTCCAGAACACTGCAAAATGATATACTATGTAAAAACAAAAGCAAGAGCCAGACAAAAACTAGACTTTGTGTCCTTAAGTAAAGTTCAACTTGAGGCATACAAAAAAAAAAAAACATAAAAATTCAAATCACAGTTTTGATGTTGCATGGGAGTTTTTGTTAGCGTTTCAACAAAGTTGATAGAAGAATTTCTCATTATGTCTCCAGCTGTGGAGGTTTTCAGGGAAATAAACAATCATTGGCCTGCCCTTCAAACACCCAGTACAAGGAGCCCAGAGACAGGGTGGGTTTATCTTTTGCCACCTTAAATCATGTAAGGTGACACCTCAAGTGACTTGATGTATGAGACCAGAGGGAATGTAATAGTGTGAAGTCCCCAAAGACAGGAGAACAGCACGACACAGCTTTTCCAAGTCCACTAAATTACCAGGGCTCACTTCTTAAAGGCATTCCGCACACGCAATACATGTTCCCATGAGGAGAGATGTTTATTAGTATCAGGGCTGTGGAGCAGTGTATGTTCATAATGTAGGCTGCATTCCTCATGAATTTAAGCTTCTGTTATGTATGTGTCTTTACTTCCTAAGTAGATTATAAATTACATGAGGTCCTCTCACTCCCAATATTTATGCTATCTATCTATTATGTACATAGTAGTCACAGAATCCTTAAATAGAATAAATATATATATTCATAAAATTCAAATTTTCAAATCATTTTCCCTTTGTCCTTAGATTCCAAATGCCATGTCCTCACTTGTGTCTTAGTCTGCTCAGGCTGCTATAATAAACTATCATAGTATGCTTGCATGTTAAGCTGCTTCAGATGTGCCTGACTTTTTGTGACCCTGTGGACTGTAGCCAACCAGGCTCCTCTGTCCATGGGATTCTCCAGGTAAGAATACTGCAGTGGGTTGCCATCAGGGGATCTTCCCAACCTTGGGATGGCATCCCCATCTCATGTCTCCTGAATTGGCAGGCCAGTTCTTTACCACTAACACTACCTGGGAAGCCCAAACTATCACAGACTGGTGGCTTAAACAATTGATCCTTATTTCTCACGGTTCTGCAAGCTAAGTCCAAGATCAAGTTGCCAACAGATTCAGTGTCTGGTGAGAACCTGCTTCCTGTCTTACAGACAGCTGACTTCTTGCTCTGTGCTCACATGGTCTTTCCTTGGTCTATGGAGTGGAGAGACTTTGTCTGTCTCTCTCTTCTTGTAGAGCACTAATCCCATCATGAGGGCCTTACCCTCTTTCCTAATGTAAACACAATTACCTCCCAAGGGCACCACTTCCAAACACTGTTGCAATGGGGGCTGAGGCCTCAACATATTAATTTTGGCGGAATACAACCATTGAGCCCATAACAACCTGCAAAGTCTCATTCTAGTCTATCCCTCAGACCTGATCTTCTCCACATACAGCTCCTGCCACATTGGGCTTCTTTCTGTTCTTTAAATAAGTCAAGATTCTTCCTACCCCTAGATCTTTGCGCTTGCTGGTATCAGATTTTCTCCCATGTCTTCACAGGCCTTCTCTTTCAACTCTCTGTTTATGAATCACCTCCTCTGAGAGGTTTCCTGGATAACTTAGCAAAATTTATTTCTTTAGTCCTCTGTCATCCCTCTTTTCTACATTATCTCATTTTCTCCCTTATCACTACTTATCTCTATCTGAAATTATCTCAATTATGTTACAGTTATTATCTATGAATTGTACTAGAGTATAAGCTTCATGAGAAAGCTTATCTATATTGTATATAACTTTATCTCCAGAATTTATAATCTAGCATATGATATATGATATATAGGGCTTCCCTGGTAGCTCAGCTGGTAAAGAATCTGCCTGCAATGCAGGAGATCCTGGTTTGAGCCCTGGGTTGGGAAGATCCCCTGGAGAAGGGATAGTTACCCACTCCAGTATTCTGGGGCTTCTCTAGTGGGTCAGATGGTAAAGAATCTGCCTGCAATGAGGGAGACCTGGTTTCGATCCCTGGGTGGGGAAGATGCCCTGAAGGAGGGCATGGCAACCCACTCCAGTATTCTTGCCTGAAGAATCCCTATGGGCAGAGGAGTCTGGTGGGCTGCAGTCCATGGGTTCTCAAAGAGTCAGACATGACTGAGTGATTAAGCACACACATATGGGCTTCCTTGGTGGTCAGATGGTAAAGAATCTGCCTGAAATGCAGGAGACCCAGGTTTGATCCCTGACTGGGGAAGATCCCTTGGAGAAGGGAATGGCTACCCACTCCAGTATTCTTGCCTGGAAAATCCTGTGAACAGGGGAACCTGGTGTGCTACATACAGTTCATGGGGTCGCAGTCAGACATGACCGAGTAAATAAGACTTTCACACACATTATATGTCAGCACTATTTATATATTACAGCACTATATATGTATATATACACACATACATTACATATATTAACATATATACAAAATATTTCAGTACCCCATGCAGTGCCTTCCACCAGGGAAGCCCCAACATTCTCGAGGCTTAATAATAATATTTGATGATGATGACAATTCTAAGAAGAGTGAAAGTAGCTCTATTCTTTCTTTCTTTGATGATTTATCTTTGGTAAAAATTGTACAATTTTTTTTTTTTTAAATTAGCAGTCTCTTTCTTCACCTTCAGTATGGTCCTTCCTTCTCCAGGGTTACCTTTGTCCTATCACTATCAACCAAAGATTAACCACGAACTCACCTCCAATAGATCAGCTGGCAAAGAATCCACCTGCCATGCAGGAGACCTTGGGTTCGACTCCCGGGTCGGGAAGATCCCCTGGAGAAGGGATAGGCTACCCACTCCAGTATTCTCAAGCTTCCCTTGTGGCTCAGCTGGTAAAGAATGTGCTTGCAATGCAGGAGACCCTGGTTTAATCCCTGGGTTGGGAAGATCCCCTGGAGAAAGGAAAGGCTACCCATGCCAGTATTCTGGCCTGGAGAATTTCATAGACTGTGTAGTTGATGGGGTTGCAAAGAATCGGACACAACTGAGTGACTTTCACACAGACTGAAACAATAGCAAGATTTTGATAGATTGTGAGATTGGAGTCTGACAGTGGCATAAGGAATGGTAGGCAGATGGGAAAGTGTTTTGGTTTCAATGATCTCCACACACAGACTAAGAGTTGAGATTTTCTTCCTAGATGGGAGGGAGGGAGAGGATGCTGACACTCTGATTTCAGTGACCAGCTCTACAGTCCAAGCCTTGCTCTGATTGCCTACTTGGCTCATGGTATTTCAGCATCTAACCTAAGATTTAGAAAATCTCAGAACCAACTTGTTAATCATAAGGAGCTTTCTTTATGTCTTTTTTCACTGTGGTCAGAGGTCCCATCTCTGTCCCCTCTGTGTCACCTACCAGTTCCTAATAAACAGAATAAGCTGATCTGCCACAACTTTCAAGCATGTCTTCCTGCTTATGAATAAAAAAATTCTGATTCAAGCTCATGCTTCCTCATTCTGAGGTCCTCTCATCCTCCACGCTAGCTCTTAATGCACAGTGTTAATGTCAAATCTGTTTGCTTTAATTATGTTAAGAGGTTATGTTGGAAGGTTACCCACTTAGTCTTTAACAGCATGAAATAGCACTGAGATTATTATTGTCAGTTTTCTGCACATAAACAAGAACTTGATTAACAGTAGCTAACCGTTAGAAAATAAATGTTCTCCTAAATGCAGACGTTTTTAGTGGATAAGCACTAGGTGTCACTAGTAGCCTCTTAACTACAATTATCTAAACCTTCAGAGAAAGCAACTTTAAGGGAGACTGAGAAAGAAAAATGGAAACAATGGGAAAGTCTTCCTTCAGCAAATACTATTTATTGTTTAGAATCATACAAACATTTAAAAATATTTTAATGGATCATGGTGAGCATATAGTTGAGTAACTTTGAGATACATGGGAAATCATCATGATGTATACTGGAAACATACCTGAACTCTATGTGTAAAACAAATATTTGTCAACCAAATTCTGCTTTCAGACTAACTTAAATTTGAGGGCATGTAATCCCACCTCTTCTTCCCAATATTTGCAGCTTAGCATCATGTTTAAATCAAAACATATTTTTGATATAGTGGAAATATTCTATATTTTTGAAGAAGTGATGACTCCATAGAAGTATACACGTGAACAAAGTCATTAAGCTGATCACTTGGGATCTGACATTTAACGGTATAAAAATTATACTCCCATAAAGCACTAGTAAAAATCATAATTATTCATCTTAATGTTGCTGCTAATAGCTTTTTGCTTTTGTAAGCAGATATTCTGTGATTAAGTAATTATTCTACATAACATTTGCAAGTACTTAGTCAAATGAATGCTGAATCTATCCGATCTTTGAGTGTCTTAAAATATTGCACAGTGCTAATTCCCATATCTTGATCCTGTTGTTATTCAATAAGGGCTGAGTTTTTTATATTTAAGGCACCACATTGGTGATTTTTCACATTCATATGAAACCCTTCTTTGGCTTGCAATAACTGACCCTTTGAATATGAAGAGCCTTGATATAGATGAACAGGTATACTATAATATCAATGAACATTTGTTTTAAATTGTGTCCATTAAGTAGAAATATCAGCATACTCCAAAACCATTGCTTCAATTCAAGCACATATGTGATTTATAGCCCTTCTTCATTCTTAGCCTCAGTTCTCCAAAATGTTTGTAGTCTACCTATAAATTCCCACGCCTATAAAGCAGCCCAAGAAAGTATTTGATGTCTTTATTCCCATCTGATACTTGATTCTCAACTATTTTGGAATGAGCACCCTCATGGTACCAGATTTTGTGTGCTTCTCCTTCACTTTATTATTAGAAACAGAAATGGCTATGTCTATGGCCTTCTCTCATAGCTCACTTGGTAAAGAATCTTCCTGCAATGTAGGAGACCCCGGTTCGATCCCTAGGTTGGGAAGATCTGCTGGAGAAGGGATAGGCTACCCACTCCAGTATTCTTGGGCTTCCCTTGTGGCTCAGCTGGTAAACAATCCACTTGCAATGCGGGAGACCTGGGTTGGATCCCTGGGTTGGGAAGATCCCCTGGAGAAGGGAAAGGCTACCCACTCCAGTATTCTGGCCTGGAGAATTCCATGGACTGTATAGTCCATGGGGTCACAAAGATTCAGACATGACTGACTTCACTTCATAATAAAGCAATGCTGATTAAATAATAGATTGAGTTCCTATTATGTGCCAGATACAAAAATAAAAGATGAGGGGTACAAATAGAAGTTTAGACATAGGTCCTAATCTTAAGTAGAATCGTTTATTTATTTATTTTGGCTGCTCTGCAAAGTATGTGGCCTCTTACTTCCCTGACCAGGGATTGAACCTGCACCCCCTGCAGTGGAAGTGCGTAGTATTAACCACTGGACAGCCAGGGAAGTCCCTGTGGGTCCTAATCTTAGAAACTTTATAACATTCTGGAGGTCATCTATTCATAAACTGGCCAGCTGAATATATGAATACTTCCCATGCATTAATCATGTCAATCCTGATAGAAGAGATAAAAGGTAATGTATTTGCTACAATGGTCTATAAATAAACAACCGTCTTCATCTGTGAGGCAGAGGATGGAGGAAGCACAGTTACTATACCAACATGATGGATTTCTCTTACTTTAGCATTCCTATTAGAGTGGGCAGAGATCATGCAAGTTTGGGGATAATAAGCGCAAACACAATTATGCATACATATGATGGAGACAGAAGTCAGGAGCCCTCACCAGTGTGCTTAAACCACTTATTAAACAGGGCTACGCAAGACTGCTTCTCTTTCTGTTCCCCAAGTGCCTGATTACTTTTGACTAATATTCTCAATCCTTTTCAATGCAGTGAGATACTATAGAACAGAAAAATGCTGAAGAGTGTTTCTCTTCTTTCTCTGCATTTTTTCCCTTCTAAGAACTGCATTTCCCACAGCATTCCCATCAGCAGTCCATGGCGAAGACACAAGATAAAGCGGAAAATGTAGAAGAATACTTTCCATGAGTGATGAAAAAAGACGTATTGTGGAGTAAAGGGTCATTATTGTCTGGGGCATCTATGAAAGGAGGCCCCACTGGTGTGTTCTGGAAGGTTGTAGCCATTACTCAGGGCACCCTGTCAGCTCCAGGCATCTTGCATATCTCTGATGCTGCTGCAGTGTCGTGCATCCACTTTATTGTGTCTCAAGGGCAGACCCAGGCAGGAGAGAGAAGTGTCTGGAGTTGGCAATATGAAAGATAAGTTTGCACTTGATGCCACAGACCAAGAAATGATAGTTTAAGATCAATCATCACAGACAATTGCAAAGAACTGGATGTTCATACATAGAAGATGTATTACCCATTAGGAAGCAAATCTATCACAAACCGTACCCCAACACTTACTGAAGGAAAACTGAATCAGCATAATATCTCAAAGAGCAAGTAAGTTCAAACAGATGTGTTTGTCAAGATGAAATTGAATTGACCTTCAAGTGCCTGGTACTTCTAGGATAGCAGCTTATAGAACAGCACCATTTAGGGTGTCATTGTCATAAGTGGGAGGGAGAATTTTTGCATTGTCAGTGTGTACTAGTAGTTCTCAACCTTATTTCAGCATTGAATACGTAGTCTACCTTTTTGTTTTTTCCCCTTCTGTTTACAATACATGTATCCTTCAATCATAAAATCTGAGATCTAGATAGAAACTCAGACGTCGTCTGTCTAGTGGTCCCACACCTTGCTCATAGCAAAATCACCACCAGGGAGGGTATAGCTTTCAAAATACAGATTTTCTTTTCTCATTCCTAAAGATTCTTAGTTTTCTTGGGCAGCCATAACAAAGTACCACAAATGGGGTGGTTTAAAATAGTAGGAATTTGTTATCTCACAGCTGTGGAGGCCAGAAATCTGAAATCATGGTGTCAGCAGGGCCACGCTCCCTCTGAAACATGTAGGGGAAATATGTGCATGTCTCTTCCACCAGCTTCTGGTGGTTGTGCTGACTTTCTTTAGTTTGTGGGAGCATGATTCCAGTCTCTGTCTCAATCATCACAAGGCCTCTTCCTTCCATGAGTATCCTCTGGGGCACTTCTCCTCTTATATTGACTAGTTATATTGGATTAGACTCCACCCTACTCCAGGTTGACTTCATCTTGCCAAATTATATTTGCAAGGACTATTTCCAGCGAAGTTCAGATTTGCAGGTCCTGGATTTAGTACCTTTATATACCTTTTGGGAGGGACATATTTCAACTCATAACAAAAGTATTGCTACCCAGCAGGGCCCTGCGAGGCTCTTGGGCACAAAGCCTTTCTGTGTCTTCCATTTCTTTGATTACAAGTAACATCCTTCATTCAGCCTCCATGACCTTCCCTGAGTTTCAATGGGTAGATTCAAGGAACTGTTAACTAGGGAAAGGAGGGGATACTAGACCAGGGAGAAACAAACGGTTAAGAGCAGCCTTGGGACAAGGTGCTGTTTCCCCATCAAGGGATATACACAACAGTATCTTTGAGCTAGTCTGCAGATACTGAAACCCCCTCCAGGTGGAGAAGTTAACAATTAATAATGGCATGCTGCCCACAAGCATGCAGACCCCAGACCAGCTGGACATGAATATTGATGATGTTGACTCCTGCTCACCTCACCACCAACCCGTCAGAAGACTGTCAATGAATTGATCACTCTCTTTGAACCATTGCTATAAAACTTCTCACTATCTTCTCCAAGTTAGGACATACAATTTTGAAGACATTGGCCCACTGTGGCCCTCTTTGCCTGGCAAAATAATTAAGTTATTCTTTTCTACTTCAACTAAAACTTTGTCTCCAAAATTTGATTCAGCACTGGTGCACAGAGAAGCTGAGTTTTCAGCATCAATACTGGAATGGGAATAATTTAAGTGATTTGTTGGTAGCCAAATCAGAACCATTTGTCAATGAATCCTCTTCTTTCATAGAAGAGGAAATTGAGGGTTAGACACATCTGCATGTCAATTGTGTCTGACTCTTTGCAACCCCATGGACTGTGGCCTGACAGGCTCCTCTGTCCATGGGATTTTTCAGGCAAGAATACTGGAGTGGGTTGCCATTTCCTACTCCAGGGGACTTTCCTGACCCAGGGATCAAACCTGCGTCTCTTACGTCTCCTGCATTGGCAGGCAGGTTCTATACCACTAGCACCACCTGGGACGCTCATACAAGTCTAATAAGTTTTAAGTTACAGAATCGGAACAGGCAAAAACCATTTACATTTTAATGCAAAGTATCACCCTTTAGATTCCTACTTTAATTACTATGATAACAAAGATGCTTCCTTGAACTTGGATCAGATCACTTGATACATGTCAGCTTTAATAAAAAGTTCTGTAGCTTTTTAGCTTTTATGTTTATTGTGAAACCTACCACATAATACTCAATCCAAGATTTTTACATTTAAAGAGATTCTTGCTAGCAATCTTATTCAGGTATACAAGCAAGTCCAATGTGAGGGTCAAGTGGAATTACAACTACAGAAAAATATACTAAGTCATAGAGATCTATATATTTTCTCTTAAGACAGTGAAATATTTTTTAAAAATTTTACTGAAGTGTAGTTGACTTTTAATGTTGCATTAATTTCCAGTCTATAGCAGAGTGATACCATCATACATGCATACATATAAATATATATATACATATATATATGTGTGTGTGTGTGTATATATATTATATATACACATTGTTTTTCATTTTCTTTTCCATTATGGTTTAACACAGGATATTGAATATAGTTCCCCATGCTATACAGTAGGACCTTGTTTATATACGCTAGTTTGCATCTACTAATCCCAAACTCCCAGTACTTCCCTCCCCTCTACTCTCTTGGCAACCAAAAGTCTATTCTCTATGAAAACAGTGGAACATTTTTTGAGATCTGATGGATTTACATCAAGATGTGGATATTGCTCGAGGCAACATAAGTGGTGGGTTAAATGTCACTGATTTAAATAAAATAGTTCTCAAGTTTGTGGAGCATCTGCATGTAAAAACTGAATGATAAACATAGAATGGACTTCAGACATTTCCAGATGTATCTGGCTCTCAAAGCTCTTCTTTCCAGTTATACTCAGAGTTGTGAAGGTGTGTCAGGTAACAACAAAATAAATTCAGAAGGGGGTTTATAATTCAGAGGGCAACTGCGTAAAAATGCTTCTTGTACAACTGGAATTATGTACAACCACTGGAACAAAAAAGAATCAAAAAATTTGGGAAGATATCACAAAAATGTGAGGCTGCCAGGGTTAATACCATGACGGGCGGCCTGGACCTAAGTTTTAGCTTCCCCAGAAATGGTAAGATTCCCTACCCCCATCAAGTAACCTGGAGCCAGCCAATCAATATGCGCCCAGTAAGAACAAAGGGAGAGCTGAAAAGCCCGCGAAAGTCTGTACGGATAGAATTGCTTTGCAAACATGTAACCAATCCGCTTAAGCCAGTTACTAACCGCTTTTGCATATCTCATAAATTTGTGTAACAAGCTTGAGCTCGGCGCTTTCTGACCCTGCACCATTGTGATGTTTGTGGCAGAAGGCCCTGGCTCGAGACAGTAATAAACTTCCCTTTTTGCGAGTTGCATTGTCTTGGAAGCCTTCTCTCTCTTCCCGCTCGGGGATTCGGACATCGGGCATAACATTTGGGGGCTCGTCCGGGATCCCTTGAGCGGGAGAAGAGAACGCTTACAGAACAAAGGGGAAGGATAAATAATAACACCGGTGCTCAGGAAGCAGGGAGGTATCTGGCACAGAAAGAAGGTTTTTTATAAAGGGGGAGCCAGCCGGCGTAAGGCCAAGGCCAGCGGACGCGCTGGGAGGCAGCCGACTCCGCGGGAAGGCTTTTTATAAAGGGGGAGCCAGCCGGCGTAAGGCCAAGGCCAGCGGACGCGCTGGGAGGCAGCCGACTCCGCGGGAAGGAAAGTTCCTCTCCCGACCCCGAGTCTGATGAACAGCGGACGTCATTCGGTAAGGTGAATCTGCTACCGGGAGGCAAGAAAATTCAGGGGGCCCGAAAACCCAGCGCTGTGTCGTCGGCCGACGTTTGTTTGTCCGTGTGTTTGTCTTTGGCTCTCCGTGTTTTTATGTGTGCCGGCATTGTCTCTAGTCTCGTTCTCTTCTGGTGCATTGTTCTCTCTCACTTCTGACTTATTCTCTTTCTCTTATTTCTCTGATCTTCCCCCAACTCCTTTTCTTTTCGGGAGTTTCAGTGAACAGGCGAACGGTTGTGGGGGCAATTGATGAGTCCTGGCCAGGGCTACACTCTGGCAGACTCTGAAGGCCCTACAATAAGTAAGCCTCAGTAACTAGAGCCCGACCGGGTGAAACTCTCCTTTAACATCCCTAACTGAGGACGTGGCCTAAAATTCTTCTTGTGGGCACAGGTCAGGCACATAAAGGCCATTAGGGCGCCTGCCACTTGAAGACTCCCGTGAGAGGATAAGGGGGTCACGGAACAGGCTAGAAACCCCTAGGGGGCCCGCCCCCAGCAAGAAAACTTCCGTGCAACGACGCAGGCACATAAACAGTTCCAAAAGCATACCATAAGCCCAACCTCTTGGCCGCCACCACTCCTGGTAGGATTTTTGGTGGTCGTTCTCAGTGACTTTCTCTCTCTCTTCCTTACCGTTAATTCTTTGACCATGGGGCAAGGAGAATCTACCCCACTTTCTCTCATGACTGACCATTTTTCGGATGTCAGGGCCAGGGCCCATGACTTGTCTTTGCTGGCCAAGAAAAGTAAATTAATAACTTTTTGTTCTGCAGAGTGGCCCGCCTTTCAGGTTGGATGGCCTCCGGAAGGCACCTTTCAACCGTCCATCATACAGGCTGTGAAGGAAAAGATTATGGCTCCTGATCCCTGGGGCCATCCGAGTCAGGTCCCCTATGTCATGGTCTGGCAGGATCTAGTGGAAAATCCGCCTAAATGGTTAAAACCTTTTGTTTACAAACTTCCTAGTTCCTCCAGTTCACAGGTCCTGGTGATGGAGACCCCCCCGGAGGAAACCAAAAAGAAAGAGGACCCAAAACCAGTCCTTCAGGAATCATCTTATCCAAACCTGATAGATCTAGAAACGGAGATAAGGTCTCCGCCATATGTGCCCTCCTTGCAATCCCCTCCAAGGAGAGAAGCTCCCACAGGTGAACCGAGAGGATTAAGAGGGCCAACGGGAACCGACCGTGAGGGGGGACCGGCATTGGGGACCCGGGGGAAAACTAAGGGAGATAGGGGTAAGCAAGACCCTGGGGACCCAGAGTTACCTTCATCCACTGTTCAGACACTCCCTGTCCGAGTGGGACCAACTAACCCGGACGGAGAGCGAACCTATCAGTACTGGCCCTTTTCCACGAGTGACCTGTACAATTGGAAGACCCAAAACCCTCCTTTCTCAGAGAAGCCCCAAGGCCTCATTGACCTCTTAGATTCCATTTTGTTCACTCATAATCCCACCTGGGATGATTGTCAGCAGCTGTTGCAGGTGCTCTTCACCACGGAAGAACGGGAGCGAATTCTGGCAGAGGCGCGGAAACGGGTACCAGGGGTCGACGGGAGACCAACCACCCAGCCTCATCTCGTGGACGAGGGGTTTCCTCTGTTGCGGCCTAACTGGGATTTTGAGCGGGTGGAAGGTAGGGAGCGTCTCTGAGTGTACCGCCAGACTCTAATGGCTGGCCTGCGGGCTGCAGCAAGAAAGCCGACAAATCTGGCAAAGGTAAATTTAGTAAGGCAAGAGCCCACTGAAAGCCCGGCAGCCTTCCTAGAGAGGCTGATGGAAGCTTTCAGGCGATATACACCTAGGGACCCCCAGGCTGAGGAGTCACGTGCTGCAGTTCTGTTAGCGTTTGTGAATCAGGCAGCCCCAGATATTAGGAGGAAATTACAAAAGATAGAGGGATTGGGAGAACAGACGATACAGGATTTACTGAAAGTAGCTGAAAAGGTATTTAATAATAGGGAGACCCCAGAAGAAAGGGAAGAGCGAATTCGGCGGGAGGAAAGGGAATTAGCGGAGAAGATCAGGAAAGAAGACAGGGAACATAGGGCTAGAGAAAACCAGAAGAACCAGAAGGAGCTAGCCCAGATTCTTTTTGCGGGGATAAAGGCTGGAACAGAATTGAGGGAACCTCGAAACCCCCGGACGGGAGAAAAAGAAAAACCAAAAAGGCAGGCCCTAAAGAAGGATCAGTGCGCCTACTGCAAAGAACAGGGGCACTGGAAAAACGAGTGCCCTAAGAGGGACTCAAAGAGAGGAATGACCCAGAGAGAAAAAATCCCCCCTGGAACTCGAGTTCTATATGCGGGGGAAGACAGTGACTAGGGGAGTCGAGACTCGGCACCCCTCCCCGAGTCCTGGGTAACCATACATGTGGAGGGGAAACCCGTTGGCTTCATGGTGGATACTGGCGCCCAACACTCTGTTTTAAATAAAAAACTGGGACCAATGTCTAAGAAAGCCAGCTTAGTGCAAGGAGCCACGGGGACAAAAAGATATTGTTGGACCACAGAACGGAAAGTAAATCTGGGGACCAACCAGGTGTCCCATTCGTTTTTGGTGATACCAGAATGCCCAGCCCCTCTACTTGGAAGAGACTTGTTGACTAAAGTTAATGCTCAGATCCATTTTGACCCCGGGGGAATGTCAGTCACGGATGGACTTGGACAACCGATACATGTCTTGTCCCTAGCCTTAAGGGATGAATACAGACTTTTTGCGCCTAAGCCCTCAGAGACCATAGCACTAGATGTACAACCATGGGCCCATAAATATCCATTGGCCTGGGCAGAAACAGCAGGAATGGGACTAGCTAAACAGAGACATCCGGTCGTCATCGAGCTAAAGGCCGAGGCAATTCCTGTGAGGGTGAGACAGTACCCTATGAGCCAAGAAGCTCGGCGGGGGATCACTCCCCACATTCGACGGCTCATGGAGGCCGGAATTCTCAGGCGATGCCAATCCCCTTGGAACACCCCCTTACTGCCGGTGAAGAAGCCAGGGGAGACAGATTACAGACCTGTCCAAGACCTGCGAAAAGTCAACAAACGGGTGAGTGATATACACCCAACTGTCCCTAACCCGTATACTCTCCTGAGCAGTTTACTGCCTGAGTACACTTGGTACACTGTGCTGGACTTGAAGGATGCCTTTTTCAGCCTACCCCTGGCAGTCCAGAGCCAGGAGATATTTGCCTTTGAGTGGACTGAGGGGGAAGGCCAACCGGTAGTACAATTAACTTGGACCCGCCTCCCACAGGGGTTCAAGAACTCCCCTACCTTGTTTAATGAGGCTCTGAGTGAGGACCTCTACGAATATCGGGCTTGCCACCCAGAGGTCATTCTGCTACAATATGTAGATGACCTTATGTTGGCTGGAACCACAGAGGAAGCTTGCAGCCGTGCCACTGGGGACCTATTACAGACCCTAGGCATCTTGGGGTATCGCGCTAGCGCAAAGAAGGCACAAATAGCCCGGCAAGAGGTCACCTATTTGGGGTATAAGATCAGGCAGGGGCAAAGGTGGCTAACCCAGGCCATGAAAGAAACAATATTGCAGATACCAGAGCCCAAAAACCCTCGCCAGGTGAGAGAGTTTCTGGGGACTGTTGGATATTGCAGACTGTGGATTATGGGGTTTGCTGAGAAGGCCCGGCCCTTATATGAGGGAAGTAAAGAGACCCCAAAGTGGACTTGGACTGAGCCAATGAAACAGGCTTTCCAGACACTCAGACGGGCCCTACTAGAAGCCCCAGCCCTTGCCCTGCCTAACCCAAATAAGTCATTCCAGCTGTTTGTAGATGAAAAGCAAGGAATAGGAAAGGGGGTCTTGACTCAACAATGGGGACCATGGAAGCGGCCGGTAGCATACCTTTCGAAGCGATTAGACCTGGTGGCCGCTGGGTGGCCCCCTTGCCTTCGCATCATTGCAGCTACAGCCCTCCTCGTCCGCGACGCTGACAAGTTGACGTATGGACAGCAACTCTCGGTTTACACCCCCCACGCAGTGGAAGGGGTTTAAAAGCAGCCGCCGGGTAAGTGGATCTCCAATGCCCGCTTGACACACTACCAGGCCTTGCTGCTCGATGCCCCACGGGTGCGTTTTCAGACCCCTTGCTCCCTAAATCCGGCCACGCTCCTACCCAACCCAGAGAAGGACAGCCCTCTCCATGACTGCAGTGAGATACTGGCTGAGGCCCTGGCGGCACGAAAAGACTTAACTGATGTACCCCTAAGCAACAGTGAGCTAGTATGGTTCACCGATGGGAGCAGTTATGTAAAAGATGGGCAAAGGAAGGCGGGAGCCGCCATAGTTGATGATTCAGGGCGGACGATATGGGCTGAGACACTACCCCCAAACACTTCTGCACAAAAAGCAGAATTGATTGCCCTAATACAGGCTCTGGAGCAAGCCAAAGGGAAGAGAGTCACCATTTTTACTGACAGCCGATATGCTTTCAGCACTGCCCATATTCAAGGTCCCATATACCAAGAAAGGGGATTTCGGACAGCTGAGGGAAAAGAGGTCAAAAATCTGCCTGAGATTCACAGGCTCTTGGAAGCTGTCCAACTACCCCGGGCAGTAGCTATAGTACATGTCCCCGGTCACCAGAAGGGAGAAGACCCTAAGGCGCGAGGCAATCGTGCTGCTGATGCGGCCGCTCGAGAAGCGGCTAGCCGGGACTATGCCGCCCCCATATTAGCCGTGGGACTTCCACCCCCTGGTATGGGGACCTTGCCACCAGTTCCCGAATATTCCCTCCCTGATCTCGCCTGGATCAACAAGGATACCACCCTCCAGAAAGATGACCAAGATGGATGGTACCGAGACCAAAACAACAACCTGATCTTGCCTGCCACCCTGGGTCGTCACCTGTGTGAACACCTGCACACAACTACACACTTGGGAGAAAAAAAGACCCTAACACTTCTCCAGATGGCCTGCCTGAGGTTCCCTCGACAAAATGCAACTGTACGAGAGATAATTCAAGCCTGCGAAGCGTGCCAGCTGATGAGGGCAGAGAAGAAGCAGCACTCGGGAACGAGGTACCGAGGGGAAAAGCCAGGGCAACATTGGGAGATAGATTTCACCGAGGTAAGGCCAGGCAAGTATGGGTACCGCTATCTGTTGGTACTGGTAGATACCTTCTCGGGGTGGGTAGAAGCTTTCCCCACTAAGGGAGAGACAGCAATAGTGGTTGCTAAAAAGATCTTAGAGGAGATAGTGCCTAGGTATGGGCTGCCAGTGACTATGGGCTCTGATAATGGACCTGCCTTTGTGAGCCAGATTGTACAAGGGCTGGCCCAAGCTCTGGGGACGAAATGGAAGTTACATTGCGAATATAATCCCCAGAGCTCAGGACAGGTTGAGAGAATGAATCGGACCCTAAAAGAAACTTTGACAAAGTTGGCAATAGAGACTGGCGGGGACTGGGTGACCCTCCTCCCCTTTGCACTCTTTCGGGCACGTAACACCCCTTATAAGCTGAATCTTACTCCTTTTGAGATTCTGTATGGAAGACCCCCTCCTGTGTATCCTATTTTTGAAGGAAAATGTCTGCCACCCCCTACTTTGGGACAATTCCAGCAAACTCTGATAGCATTAAGTAAGGTGCATAACCATGTTTGGAAATTGATTCGAGAGATGCATGAGGGCCAAAACAAGAGGGCCCTCCCCTCACATAATATTGGCCCAGGTGATTGGGTTTGGGTAAAACGACACCAATCTAAAGTATTAGAACCTAGATGGAAAGGCCCTTATGTTGTTCTCCTTACCACTCCTACCGCTGTCAAGGTCGACGGGATTGGACCCTGGGTTCACTGCAATCACGTGTGGCAAGCCACATCGGAAGAACAGGAAAAAGCGCGAGCAGAATGGAAGGCGAGTCCTCACCCGTCAAATCCTTTGAAACTGAAACTCGTCCGCTGGGAGGCCTCCTAATTCTCCTGCTGATGGCAGCTCTCATCGACCCAGGAGCGACCAGTCATAACCCCCATCAACCTGCTAAGATCACATGGAAACTCAACGACGGGCAAACTCATGAGCTGCTCAATGAGACCTCAGGAATCCACCCTCCAAACACCTGGTGGCCAGACCTGAACTTCGACCTCTCAAGCCTCTTCGCAAAGCAGGATGGTCTCTATGATAAGTACTATAGAGATGGGATAAAAAACCATAGGTTGGGGTTTTGGGCTTGCCTGGGCTATGTAAAAAATGACTGGAAAACCTGTGGTGGCATAGAAAGCTATTATTGCAGGAGCTGGAGTTGTGTGACCTCTTGTGATGGACCCCAGTGGTGGGATGTCGGAAACAGAGATCTAGTTAGCTTCACCTTCAAGGACCGTAGACACCAGGGGCCTCAGGTACGAGTACGATTTAACCAGGAACAGGCGAAAAAAGAAAACCGCTGGACCTCAGGACTGACTTGGGGTTTTCAGCTTCACGTAAATTGGCCCGGCCCCTACCCAGGCGAGCTTTTAATCATTAAACAGGTTATTGAGCCGGTGCAGGTACATAGTTTAGATCCCAATCTGGTCAAAGCATTACAGGGGCACAAGGCGACCCCCAAGCCAACCCCCTTCAGACCAAGCTTGCCAGGAACATTTAACATCTCCTCTACCCCGAGCCTCAGAGGCAAACTGACAGAAACCCCTGGCCCTCTGGCTGTTACCATTAGCTCAGCAATTCAGGACCCCCTATGGGCCTTAGTGAATGCAGCCTTTACGGTCATAAACCATACCAACCCTAATGCAACCCAGTCCTGTTGGCTTTGTTATAATCTTCACCCCCGCTTTTATGAGGCCATAGGCCTCAATGTCTCTTACCACTTATATTCAGGCCAGGACCCACCCCCATGCCGATGGGAAGAACGCAAGGTTGGCCTCACAATGAATGAAGTTTGGGGACAGGGACTCTGTTTGGGCACAGTGCCACGTGATAAAACTTCCCTCTGTGCCCGGACTATTAGTAACCTACGCTTATATGGCAAAAATTGGATTGTGCCAGAGGTTGGGGGCTGGTGGATTTGTTCACATACTGGGCTAACCCCATGTTTAAATGTGAAGGTTTTTAACCAGAGTCAAGAATTCTGTGTCCTGGTTGCTGTAATGCCAAAAATCTTATACCACTCTGAAGAGGTTATGTACTCACATTGGGACCGAGAATTGCTAAGACAAAAGAGAGAGCCAATCAGTGCGATCACCATGGCAGCCTTGTTCAGTCTTGGGCTGGCAGGAGCAGGGACAGGAATAGCTTCACTATCTCTGCAAGGCCAAGGGTTTTCTTCCCTACGAGCCGCCATAGATGAAGATATAACTCGCATAGAAGAATCAATCAGCCACTTAGAGAAGTCTCTGACTTCCTTGTCTGAGGTGGTCTTGCAGAATAGGAGAGGATTAGACTTGATTTTTCTCCAACAGGGTGGGGTCTGCGCAGCTCTGGGAGAAGAATGTTGTTTCTATGCAGACCATACAGGAGTGGTAAGAGAATCTATGGCAAAAGTAAGAGAAGGGCTGGCGCAACGAAAGAGGGAACGGGAGGCCCAACAGGGATGGTTGGAGTCTTGGTTTCAACGCTCCCCCTGGCTGACCACCTTAGTTTCCACCCTCCTGGGCCCGCTTATAGTGCTATTATTAACACTTACATTTGGCCCTTGTATTTTAAACCGGCTAATGTCATTTATTAGAGAACGTCTAAATACCATTCAGATTATGGTATTGAGGCAGCAATATCAGATGGTAGCCCAGGATGAAGAGAAAGATTCCTCTACAGGAACAAGAAGACAGGGGGGAATGTGAGGCTGCCAGGGTTAATACCATGACGGGCGGCCTGGACCTAAGTTTTAGCTTCCCCCGAAATGGTAAGATTCCCTACCCCCATCAAGTAACCTGGAGCCAGCCAATCAATATGCGCCCAGTAAGAACAAAGGGAGAGCTGAAAAGCCCGCGAAAGTCTGTACGGATAGAATTGCTTTGCAAACATGTAACCAATCCGCTTAAGCCAGTTACTAACCGCTTTTGCATATCTCATAAATTTGTGTAACAAGCTTGAGCTCGGCGCTTTCTGACCCTGCACCATTGTGATGTTTGTGGCAGAAGGCCCTGGCTCGAGACAGTAATAAACTTCCCTTTTTGCGAGTTGCATTGTCTTGGAAGCCTTCTCTCTCTTCCCGCTCGGGGATTCGGACATCGGGCATAACAAAAAAGAATCACTGGAAGGAAGAGTTAATATGCAAATCATGACAACCGCCCACAATATGCTGAGATTTCAGTAGCTTCTATAGGAGAAAAGGAAGGCAAGTTTGAGATCTGTGTTGGATGATATATGATCAGTGACATTGATCCAGCACCCAATCTCATGTTCTGCCTATTCTCTGCCCCATTCAGCCAATAAACTAAGAAGGAAACAAAGAATTTGATTACTTTTCTCAGTATAGTGTTAAAGGTGCTCAGTAAAAACAGAATTTCCAATGGCAGAGGCATAAGCAGGGACATTGCACACTCTGAGGACACATGTTTACAACCAGCCTGCAAAATCATCAGGATTGCAGGGCACCAAATTGCCTGTACATACTAAAATACATTTAAAGAAGAGAAATGGTTCTTGCAAAACAATGTGATTTCCATACAGGAAACTGGAAAGCTGTGATATGGAAATTGAAAGATACCACCTTTTCTGATGATGAAGTTATCTTAAGATCATTTAAAAAAAATTTTTTATGTATTTATTTGGCTGCATCAGGTCTTACTTGCAGCATGTGGGATCTTTAGTGTTGGCATGTGAACTGATAGTTGAGGCATGTGGGATCTAGTTCCTTGACTAGGGATTGGACTCGGGTCCCCTGCATTGGGAGTGCTGTCTTAGCTCCTAGACCACCAGGGAAGTCCCCCAAGTTCTCTTTGAAATCAGGCAAATTAGACTGGGATATGATCAATTTCCTTATAGAATAGAGTGTTAAGCAAAATATAAGAAAAAATATTCATCAAGTCACTTTCCAAATATCAGTGGTTAGTCATCAAATAATAATATGGATATAATCCTCAGGCAAAGGAACAAAATTAATATTTTGAAAGACATTTTCAACTTCAGACAGGAAGGAGAATAAATGTGCAAAAAATCTAAAGATAATGAACATCACTCAAACAGGGAGGAAGTTTTATGTAGAGTATTCCAAGAATAAAGAAGCAGGTGAAACTGCTAAAAAGTGAAACCAAGCAGGACCCCATAGGGCCTTCCCAGGTACAAAACCCTTCCCAAGGGCCCATTTCTTGTTTGTAGGAAGTTTTCAATCTTCTAAGGGCTTCCCTGATGTCTCAGCAGTAAAGAACCCACCTGCCAATGCAGGAGACGCAGGTTTGATCCCTGGGTCAGAAAGATCCCCTGGAGAAGAAATGGCAACCCACTCCAGTTCTCTCGCCTGGGAAAACCCAAGGACAGAGGATCCTTGAGGGGGCTACAGTCAATAGGGTCTCAAAGAGTCAGACACAACTGAGCAATTGAGCATGCACAATGCATAGTTCCGTCTCTTAGACCTTCCCTGAGTTCCAAAGGGCATATTCAAATAGTTACTAATTAGAGGAGTGAGGAAATGCAGAAATAGAGGAAAGGCAGCCAAGAAACAATAGTGTAACTAACAACAGCAACAAAAAGGAACAATAGTGCAGGATGGGGAGCAGGCTCCTTGTTCCTCCTCAAGGGATACACATAGCAATCTGATACGCATCTCTGAATTCTTCTACAGGAACCCAGGTGGAGGATGTTAACTTCAGGCTGAACACAAGCACTAGACCCAAGACTGGTTGGAACCGGAAGACTGATGACTGAGACTCCTAGAACACTGCCCTGTTACCTTCCCACCAACCAAGCAGTGGAAAGTCACACACTCTACAGCCCTACTTCCAAATTTTGCCTATAAGAACTCTTCCCCTAAAACCATCAAGGAGTTTGGGCTTGAGTATGAGCCACCCAGTTCTGCCTGCTTGTCACTTGCAATAAAACAATCTCTGCTCCAAACTCCAACATTTTGGTTTATTTGGACACTGTGTGTCAGACACACGAACTTGGATTCAATAACAAAAGTACTGCAAAGCAGTGAAGAAGGTTTGCACATCACAGAGACCAGCATGAGAATCTCCTGCCATGTTTGTGAAGATGAAAATTTCCAAACCCTACCTGAAACCTATTGTATCAGATAATTGCTGGTTTGCACATTGTATCCCCCCTGATGATTCTCATATATCCTTATGTATCTAAGAGACAATGTCTTAGATTTTATAAAACACAAGAGTTTCATAGATGACATCATTAAAGAATGTAAACATGCTGCATACAGTGGGAATGAATGAGGAATTATGGTGTGTAATTGAGAAGATTTATATGAACTACTTTAAAGGAAGAGTAGAAATAAAGAACAAAGAGCAAGTTCATGGACTGACACTTGATTTCAGGAAAGGAAAATGAAATCAGTGATTTAGAGGCAGTTGCAGAGAGTTAAAGAAAGAAGGTGATATAATCAAGCTTGTAAAGAATGATAGTGTCTTGGGATATGCCTTTTTAACTGGATCCCATACAAGTTTGGAATATTCAAATAATGTAACTTTAGGGTGCAGTTTTGAATGACATTCAGGAAAAATATGATGAAATGACCAACATTTGAAGAGACCAGTTTCTGTTCCTGCCATGCAGCCACTTTTGCTAGCGAAAAGAAATGTCTTCTCTTCTATGTCTGACCACTGCTGTTTACTTGCATTCAAATTTCTGTGATTGCTTTTGGGTGACTTTCATCTTGTAATTTTAGCATTCGTTGATTGTAATTTAAATCATCTCCTCCTACCCTATAATAATATAACGGAAATCCTCATTAAATAGGACTGCTAGAGCTAAGGTTAAAATTCAGACCTGAAACAATGCCTGGAAATCCGTAACTTTGAAGCAAGATTTAAATGCAATAAAAAGTCACAAAGAACTCCAAAAATCCACTACCATGTGTTCTTCTGTAAATTTAAGACACAATATGCTGTAAAATAATAATAAAGGCATTTTGGGCCAAAGAATAGGAAAGGAAAAATATTATGGTTAAAATATACTCAAATAACTGCTCCAAAATGTTCTTCTTAGTTGATATTCATTCACATGAGGACACTTGTATTAATGCAAGTTTTAAATTACAGTAGATCTTCTGGAAGCTATCACTTGCATAAGATGCAAAGCTCCAGTGTTGCTGGGATATAAAGCACATGAAAGAAAGTTTCAGACAATAAACTGGGGAAGGAGGAGGGACAAATCCCAGGGCTTTGTATGTCATATAAAGCCTGTGGAATTCAACCTCTGAGAGAGTGAGAGGGAGAAAGAGAGGACTGCAGTTTTTAAATTAGCATGGGGACTTCCCTGGTGGTCCAGTGATTAAGACTCTGTGCTTCCATTGCAGGGAGTGAAGTTTGATCCCTGGTTGGGGAACGAAGATCCTACATGTCTCGAGATGTGACCAAAAAATAAATAAGTAAATAAATAAAATAGCATGGCATTTTTCAGTTTCTGTTTTCAAGAGATCTTTATGAAAACAGTGTGGAAAGAGTTGGGCTAGAGGTATAGAGACCTGTTTGGGGAACTATTTTTATGATTAGATTGAAGAAGATTGGGATCTGACTAAGTCAGTTTTGAGGAGGAAAGCATGACTTGAGTAGTATTGAGTTAGACAGGCAACAGATAATTAGTGAATGCTTACTATGTGTTTTCTACCTTAGAAGGTAAAGTCCACGGCACGTGGAGTTCCATTGGCTATATCAGTTGTCAAACAGAATAGTTAATAATCTTCTAGAAGAATAAAAGAAAAAAGGACATTTTTCTCTAAATTCTGCAAAGGTTCTTTAAACCAAAGGGAGTTTGAATTTGCCCGAGAACGAGGGAGAAACTTTTGAGAGACAGGCATTGAAAAGCAAGGATGAAGCTGGCTAAGCAACCCAAATTCACCAAATCAAGGCCTGGATGTGGGTACACAATTCAGCTTCTTGAATGTGAAGCCAGCTCCTCTAATTGAAGCATTGAGTCTTCCCAGTTTTTATGGGGCATTAAGCTGAACACTTACCTAAGGCTTACTTTGCAGAGACTTTTGAAAAGCATTATAAGGCCTTTGAATTTTATTCTGAATGCAGTGAATGGTCACTGGAACATTTTCCATAACAAATCGTAGATCACACTTGATAGGGAAATTTAAGGAGGAGGTGAGGGTTTTGCACTGTAGCATGAGGCCAGCCTTGGTATTTGATTTAAAAACAAACTGCATTACATATCAATTATTCAGTGTTGCTTCTTCTGTATAATTCTTAGGGTGTTTCTGGTAGACTGGATCTACTTTTTATAATTTACACAGCATATTATTATTATTTGAAATAAGAATTTTATACTTTCTCAAGACCTGTCCATTTTTCTCCTATATGGATTTTTTTTCATTAAATTACAAGATGATTTGATAGAAATCTGCTTTTACTTGTTCTGAATTAGCACATTATGTTATTTTGTTTCTCATTGCAAATGTGTCTTCCATAACAAATGCTAGCTACATTTCAAATTAATTATTTGCATTAAATAAGATATTGCCTTCTTCTTCCTCTTCCAAAAACATAAAGCTGATATTTTATCAAAAAGAAGACATTGCCAATTTCAGATCTTTTTTGTATTTCAATTTGCAACATATACATTTCTACCAGTAGCTCATTCAGTTCTATGCTAATAGAACTAATAATTTAAAAGTATTTGAAAGTATTTTTAAGACTAAAATTGAAAGGCTTGTTTATCTATTTCCAGTCAATTTCTACTTAATGGTGTTTGACTTGATCTCCTGCATGTTGTAGCAGGCTATGTGTGTTGTGTATGTGCTCAGTCTTGTTTGACTCCTTGTGACCCCATGGACTATAGCCTGCCAGGCTCCTCTGTCTATGGAATTTTACCTTTAAACAAAAGAATCAATTGTCCTTTTCTAAAATCTGATTCAGTACTTATTGCTTCTAGGAAATTTGCAAGGACTGATTCCTGGTTTGTGTTTTGTTCCACTCAAGGTCAACTCAGAACTTAGCCAATATGTGCTCCTAAGTCACACCTGTTGGGTTTCCCCAGTGGGTCAGATGGTAAAGAATCCTCCTCCAAAGCAGGAGACCCAGGTTCGATCCCTGGGTCAAGAAGATCCCCTGAAGAAGGGACTGGCTACCCACTCCAGTATTCCTGCCTGGAGAATTCCATGGACAGAAGAACCCAGTGGGCTACAGTCCACGGGATCACAAAGAGCCGGACATGACTGAGTGACTAATACGTTTCACTTTCAAGTCACACCTGTTAGCATCAACCAAAAGCATGAGTTCATCAACAATCTTTAAGGCCAATTCCTCTCCCACCAGACAAATGCATATATACAGAGAATTCAAGCACTAATAACTCCAAGGGAAAATAGCTAATATGAATATATGGCCATTTAACATATTGAAAGTTCCTGTGCATTAAAATATCCCATCAGTTACATGGTGAGTAGAACCTAAAGAGAAAACGTTTCCTCATGATCTCCAGTTCAAGTCAATCCTGACCTGGATTGTCAGGATAGGTTTTGGTGGAGAACTGGGGGAGGAGAAAGACTCTGGTTACCAAGGGAAAATGCCTCTGTCATCTACTCTGAGAGAGAAAGAGAACACAGGGGGTTGGTGGGCAAGCTCCCAGCTGTTAATGGACTCAGGTTGTGGCCAACAGGGCTCAAGCTTCACCACTCCTGATGGTAGCACAGCTTCTCAGCTATTTGTAAATTAAGGCAGGTTCTTGGAGCTGAGGACTGACTCTCTCAGGAGACTGATCAAGTGAGAGCAGGAGCAGGCAGACAGGCATCAGGGCAATGGCAGGCAGTCATATGGTCAGTACGCCCCTGTCCCTCGCTGACCCCTGAGCGACTCACACATACAGATGGGGCTCAGTGGGGTTACTTGTTAGACTTCTTACTTGAGGTGTTCAGCTCTTTTTCTTGATTTGTCAGAGAAGCATTCTCTTTAGCCAAGTGTTCACAGGTCAATAACTACATAGCCTTATCGATCAAGCTCTATTTTTCTATATGTGTGTGATGAAAAGTTGCCCCATGTTTGAGTTTTCTATGGCATTCCTTGAACAAAATGTCAATCTTTCTGTGATCTATATATACAAAGAATTTGTGTTTTTCTCCTTTGGTAATCTTTTCATAAGATGCCATTTTTTTCTGTGATCCACATAGACAAAGTAACATTTGATGAGTGATGAAAAACTAAGAAAGTACAATGATAATACGGTCTTAAATGGATGTATAACATTGACTTTTCTAAGAACAACATGGTCCAGAGGAGCAAAGGTCCTATATTCTATATTCAGGCTCTTGGCTTGAACGCATATCCATAATTATTGGACCCCAGGTCTATCATTTACTACTCCAATAACACTGTGACACTTTCAAACTGAGAAAATATCTGACAGCGATCAGGGTAGAGTGTTAATTAACTCTATGAAGACTACGGCATGATGGTATTTACTGGTAGAGATCACCCTACAAGCAGATAAGCTAGTGGTGACCTACAGAGCCCAAGACCCACTAGGATGATAGAAGGACCTCTCTGTTACCTCAGAGCACCACTGAGTGATGTCTTGGAAACCAGAAATCCATAGAGGGCAGTGAAGATTTCTTAACTTGACACAGGGAGCAAAAAAGAAAGGAGTTGAGGGTGAAGGGCATGGCTATCACTTCAGGGACCTGTGATCTCTGCAAAAATAAGCCCAGATACCTGACTCAGAGGAGAGATGAAAACACCAGAAAAACTGAGCAATAAAAGAATGCACATTAAGCCAGTGATTAAGAGTACAAAATAGGTTGATCATTATCCATCAGTTATTCCTGAAATGGGCTTCCCTCATAGCTCAGTTGATAAAGAATCTGCCTGCAATGCAGGAGACCCTGGTTTGATTCCTGGGTTGGGAAGATCCCCTGGAAAAGGGTTAGGCTACCCACTCCAGTATTCTTGGGCTTCCCTTTTGGCTCAGCTGGAAAAGAATCCACCTGTGATGTGGGAGATCTGGGTTGGATCCCTGGGTTGGGAAGATCCCCTGGAGAAAGGAAAGGCTACCCACTCCAGTATTCTGGCCTGGAGAATTCTAGGGTCGCAAAGAGTCAGACACACAAACTGAGCAAATTTCACTTTCACTTTCATTCCTGAAATATGACCTGCCCAGATACTAAGCTCTTGAGATACACTTATTTTTTAGGAATTACCAAAGAGGACAGAAACATAACCAATATCCACTCTTCTTCTCCAGCAACTAATTGTCCTATCACATCTGTCAACCTGTCCAGCAGTCAGCCTCTCTGTACCTTGACCCACTCTGAACGCTGTGATCCTAGACTTTACTAGGGAACCAAAAGTAACTTGAGAAGGAACACCTGATTTACCACTCCTTGGTGTGGGACACCTAGATAAATAGGGAGGTGTCCTGGCTAGTCTGACTTCAGGGAACTGGATCCTGGAAAGAGAAATGGCCCCGCAAGTCTTAACCAAGTCCTGCACAGGGTCAGAGAGTGGACCTCTAGCAGCCTGAGAACATCTAACCCCACCATAAAGTGGTTTGTGTTACATGTAGTCTCAATCAATAATTGAATGGTAAAGGACCAGACAATAGTCCCAACGGAATAGACTAGGATGAACTTCCCTATCCAAAAGCTTGAGTTAATGAGCGAAAAAAAAATGAAAGACTTGGGAGCAGAAAGGTGAAGTTTAAAGGCTTCATTGAAGCTACTCATGAAGCTGATTTCAGAGGACTCCATTTTCAAGGCTGAGACTCAAAGAAGAAATAAAGGGTATAAGAAAGATGGAAAAGGAATGAACTAGATGCTCACACAGCCTCCTCTCTTGTTATCTCTACCAAATAAACCCAACGAGGGGATAATTTGATGCCAACATTTAACCATCAAAGGGAAGTTTAACGTGAGCACTGTTTACTCTAAAACATGTAGCCAGTAACTGAGGCTGATGCTGACCTTGGCAGAATTGCTTAATGATTCTCTACCCTTGTTCCACGAGTCTCCTCCTTGAAGAAACTTCCTTTCTCCATCCAAGAAACTACATCCCTTTTTTCTAAACTCCTTCTCAGAAACTTGCAAAAAGATATTTTTGAACCTCAAGGAGCTATTTTAATTAAACACAGCAAACATATTAATATTTCAAAAAGGAAGTAACAGTATGGAATAAATTTAAGTTCTTCCTCTAAATGATATATATGTAAAATATACACTCTCATTATAGAAGAAAATCCTCAATTGTACATACATTTCAAAAGATTATTTCTTATTACAAAAATGAGGAGACTTAGGCTAAAGGACAAGAATTATCTTAGAAATTTTTCTTTAAAAAAATCTATTTATTAGGGTATAGGGCTTCCCTGGTGGCTCAGTGAAAAAGAAGTTACCTGCAATGCAGGATATGTGGGTTCAATCCCAGGGTCCAGAAGATTCCCTTGGAAAAAGAAATGGCAACCCACTCCAGTACTCTTGCCTGGGAAATCCTATGGACAGAAGATCCTGGCAGCTACAGTTTATGGAGTCACAATAGAGTCGGACACGATCGAGTGATTCGACAACAAACAACAATTGGGGTATAGTTGTGTTAGTTTCTGCTGCACAATTAAAACAAATCATACACAAATATATACACACACGCAGAATGAACAGTATGAAATAGTCATTTAAGATACTCTGTTACTATTTATTGCATGGCCTTTATTAACATGATACTCTTGTAGACTAGATCTATGGAAAGTATAACCTGAAGCAAAGTATTTCCTCTAAATGATCTGGTGTAGGAGACAGAAATACCTCCCCGTAAATTGTGCATTGACACTTTCTGCCACGTCCACTTTACAAACAATCCCTCAATAATCTTAAATGTTTTCCAAGCATTCTCCAATTCCCAAACCAGCAATATGCGGTTGCGAGCTTATTGTGCGTGCTGTCGCTTCAGTCACGCCCAACTCTGTGCTAACCTATGAACCACAGCCTGCCAGGCTCCTCCGTCCATGGGATTCTCCAGGCAAGAATACTGCAGTAGTTTGCCTTGCCCTCATGCAGGGGATCTTACTGACCCGGGGATTAATCCAATCCATCCTGTCTCTTATGTCTCCTGCCTTGGCAGAAGTGTTCTTTACCATTAGCGCCACCTGGAGTGTGATAGAGCATTGCAGTGAGCTGGAAGGAATCCGGTAGACGGACTTGCTGCCTGCAGGCCAGGTGCCAGGCTTCCTGAGAGACTGAACTCCAGGGAGAATTCACAATCTGTAGCTAAGTTGGTGCCTCCAGGTTTTCATGGTTGAGCCCAAGAATATCTGGGAATTAGCCAGCCCCCTGAATTGATTGCTTGTTGTGTACATTATGCTCTCTGAGAGTCTTCATGCCAATAACATGATAAAGTAGATCCAGTTGAGAAAGAAAACTTCAGTCTCTTTTCCTGGGTCATGAAAGTTTTTGAATTGAGGCTTTTAGTGTCATGGTTAGAAGAAGATAGCATCTGTATTATAAATGCAGGTCAAGAGTTTAGGCAAAAAGGTTCTCTGAAGATTTCCCAAGATGAAAATGATTTAGCCATATTTTACATTGATTTATATATTTATCCTTGGAAGAAAATCTATGACAAACCTAGACAGTGAAATAAAAGCAGAGACATCACTGCCAACAAAGGTCCATCTAGTCAAAGCTATGGTTTTTCCAGTAGTCATGTATGGATGTGAGAGATGGACCATAAAGAAGGCTGAGCGCCAAAGAATTGATGCTTTCGAATTGTGGTGCTGGATAAGACTCTTGAGAGTCCCTTGGACTGCAAGGAGGTTGAAGCAGTCAATCCTAAAGGAAATAAACCCTGCATATTCATTGGAAGGACTGACACTGAAGTTGAAACTTCAATACTTTGGCCACCTGATATGAAGAGCTGACTCATTGGAAAAGACCCTGATGCTGAGAAAGAATTAGGGCAGGAGGAGAAGGGGACAAGAGAGGATGAGATGGTTGGATGGCATCACCGACTCACTGGGCGTGAGTTTGAGCAAACGCTGGGAGATACTGAAGGACAGGGAAGCCTGGTATGCTGCAGTGCATGCAGTCTCAAAGAGTCAGACATGACTGGACAACAACAAAATGTAATAACTTATTTCTAAGCTCAGGTAAAAAATACCTATTTCATTGTGAAGACATCTAAATGCATGCAACAGATGGAAATCTCTTGGTCTCCTAAGAGTCACAGGTTTCAATAGAATAAGACGCTTCCAGCTAGGTCATCTGGATTATCCAGGAAAGATTAGCAGTTTTCAGCTAGTGGAGAGGGGCAGTACTGCCACCTCTTTTTGCAAACAGTGTTGAAAAGTTCACGGGAGAATCTACTTTAGATCTAGAGTAACCTTGAAGAAGCAAGGCATCATCCATGATTCTGCTTGCTAGATCTGAGCAGAATCCTGAATGAGACCAACAACTGATGTGTTGACTTGATTGACCGTTTCTTTAGGGGGGCATTTTGGCCGGGCAGCTCTGTGTGTTTCTGATTTTAGACGCTCAGCGGGCTTTGTCCCTTTTGAACCCATCAAGGTATGCCCTTTGGCTACACTGACTTCTACTCAACAACCTTGGTAGTTTTTTTCAGTTGAGCAAGATCTATCTCTGCTGAACTACTTATTTTCCTAGTGCAGCATTCCTGAAGCCTGTGTTATTGAACATCAGTGTCTTAGGTTTTAGAAAGCCTTTTGTGAGAAAAGATTTACCGAGACAAATGAGTGTGGCAGAGCTTGCCCTAAATCATGTGGAATAGATTTCTTTCCAGGATTTTTCAAAACCCCCAAATAGGGGAGTGAGGGAAGTGAATTAGCTTTCAGACTTATTTGAATCCTAACTCGACCTCTTACTAACATTGGCCTTGAGCAAGTTATTTAATCTTTCTGAGGTTCAGTATACTCAGCCATTAGGATACAAATACTCATCCCACAGAATTGGTCAGAATTGGATTCAATAAGGTAAAACACCAGTAATGGTAACATGTTCTGTTTTGTTTATGTTACTATGTTTCTGCATTATCATGGCATTTAGGTTATGTCTTTGGCATACCAACAGTATAGAGTCAATTTTAATGTACTAACAAAGCAGAAGTATGGCTGATAGTTTTTAATTCTACTTAATCATCCTTCTATTAGATGCCGTGTTGGGAATCACATAGCAAATCTCTGGGAATTAGCTGCCCATTTCATGCTCTTTTAAAAGTGACCTTAGTGTTATCCTATACTGGTCATTGATTTTTCTATTGGAATCCTATCAACCTTTAAATGGTCCTGCACTAATGAAACCAATGTATTTTAAAATATCGGAAAGTTAAGACAGTGCTTCCTATACACAGTGTGTGCTCTTGCTGAGAAGCTAAATCTCATTAGAAACCCTGTTCTTTGTTCTCCTGTTACAGTGAGTTCAGTTGCCTGGCTTGCATCTCAAGAACCATCAGACTATCCGAGGTATAAATTCCTAGCCACTTACCCTATTATTGTCACACTGTCCATCTGCAACAAGACAGCAAATATTTCTGCAGGAATCACTAACTTGGAATTAGTTCAAGTGTTGGTTCTGACCTTCAAAGAATTTAAAGTACATCATACTTTCCTTTTTGCTCTTCAGAATCTTTCCCGCCTGTTTCAGAAGAGATTACATTTCAGGGATGGAGACAACTTTTAAAATTCTTCACCTAATACTTTGTAAGCATGGCTTTTGGAAAGAAGAGAGAATCATGACTTAGATGATAAGAAACATGCTGACATACAGTAAGTCCCCTACATATGAACCTTCCAGTTGCAAACTTTCAAAGATGTGAACATGAGTTTGCATGTCCAATCACGTAAAGCATGAGTGAAATTGCACCTTGCCCTTCATCTCCTACTGTGGATGATCCTTCAGCTCTGTCATCTCCAACTTTGGCTCCTTCCTCCAGTCAGTAATTCTTCTTTCCTTTTCACTCAGCACCAGCTCCTGTATGCCAGCTCTTGCACTGTACTACTATACTTTTCAAGGTCCTATACTATGAGGTTTAAAATGTTTCCTTTATTTTTGTGTTTGTTTTTTATGTATTTTTTTGAAAAGTATTATAAAGCTATATAAAAGTATTATAAAGCCCAGTATTATATATTGTGTTAGTTGGGTACCTAGGCTAACTGTGTTGGATTTATGAACAGATTAGACTTGTGAATGTGCTCTCGGAATAGAACTTGTTCCTATGTAGGGGACTTACTGTACTACTGTTTACCTTATTATTACCCTGTCTCTTTAAGTAATAGGCATTACTGTTTCAAAGTTACCATAGATGGGTTCTGAAGGATAACAGCATGTAAGTATGATTATCATTTTGCATGAGAGACTATTGGATATAAAATATACTTAAGGAGCTAGATAAATATTGTCTGAAGTTTCTTGTTAGGCCTATATGATGTCAAGTTGGGGAATTCCAAATACTTGTAGGACAAACAGATTATGACAAAGGTATTCGGGGAGGCTATGATCTCTGTGTGGCAGGGTGATTGTCACTTCTAAGTACACAATTTATAGCAGTCAACTACCTAAAAATGGTTACTGAGCACAGAGTCTGTGTCAAGTTCACATCAAATCCAAGAAGTAATACAAGGACCTCTGTCCTCAAAAGTTTACTGTCTAATGTCTGGATGCTGAAACGATGAAAAAAAAAAAAAAAAAAAAAAAAGACAGTAGATAAGGGCATGGAGTACTCTGCAAATACTGCAGGAATTCAGAGAAGGAGATGGTAGTGGGCTGTAGACAGCAGATGGCTTTCTTGGAAGAAAAGAACTTGGTTTGGAATTTTGAACCAGGGTAAGAGTGCATTGGTCAAGAAGAGAAGGAAAGAGATATGATGAAGTGGAAAATGAATGGCAAAGAGCAGAGTAAGTGAAGAACCCAGCAAGATGATTGTTGTGAATGAAGAATTAATAAAATAATGATCAGTTTGGACAGGTAGATTAGAGGACTTGAAGAAAACTCTGAATCTATAATTGACCTTGATGGATAGATCATGGGTGATGTTACAGATTCTTTAGCCAAGAAATGACAAGAGGAGAACAATGCCATAGGAAAATAAAATGGATAGTTTTGTTCAGGATGGGTTAGAAAAATGAAGAGTAGGGAGGGAGGTAACTGGGATGATCTAAGGTTGAGGTTACTGAGGACTTAGATGAAAGTCCTAGCAGGAGGTTGGCTGGGGATAAATAGAAACGCAGAAAGGGAGATCTGTCAGTACAGGGTGATAGTTTCAAATGCTTAGTCAGTTTTACGGAGAAAGTATTACACCTGAGATTTATCCTGTGAAACGCTGTAAGAGTCTTGGGTTTTAGAGTTACATTCACACTCCAGCTTGTTTCTTAGCAACAGTGTGATTGCAGGAAAATTATTAAATTATTTGTATCCAGATTTTTCCCAAATCTAAAGTGAGATGTACTTTGTTTATGTAAAGATCAAAGATAATATGTAAAATATCTAACAAGTGCCTAGCATTTGGTAGACACTCAAGAAATAGCAGATACTCATTCCACTTAGGCAGCTAGAAAATGGAAGTCAGTTTCATCTGCAATTTCTGTCTGTATTATGGTCTGAATGTTTGTGTCCCCCTGACCCACAATGTGCATGTTAAAATTCTAATCTCCAATGTGATGGTGCTTTGAGGTGAGGCCTTTGAGAGATGAGTAGGTAATGAGAACAAAATCTTCATGAATGGAATTAGAACCTTTGTAAGAAGCCTAAAAGTGACCTTCCTCATCCCTTCTGTCATGTGAGGTTACAATGAGAAGATGGCCATCATCGAGGAAGCTGGCTCTAACCAGGAACTGAATCTGTCTGCGTCATAACCTTGGCCTTTCCAGCACCCAGAACTGTGAGAAATAAATTTCTGTTGTCTATAAGCCACCTAGTTTATGATATTTTGTTATATGTATAGCTACTTGCCGAGACTGAGACAGGGTGTAAATGTAGCTATACTCCATCCACATAGAGGTGGTATTTTGAACCATATGTGAAATGTTCTCATTGAAGAAATGAATAAATAAGTGGAAGAAAAGACACATGAGTTAAGTTTAAGCCTAAGATGAGAAAAAGGAGGAGATGAATAAAGATTAGGAGTAGATATGAGGTGTGCCTAGCATAGTATTGAGAACTTAGATCCCCTGAGAAGGAAATGGCAAACCACTCCAGTATTCTCGCCTGGGAAATCCCGTGGACAGGGCAGCCTGACAGGGTGCAGTCTATGGGGTTGCAAAGAGTCTGACACCACTTAGCGACTAAACAACAGCTGAAGCACTCAATAGATACAAACTGTGATTATTGCTATGGTCGTGATTATGATTAGAGGTGGTGAAAGATGTGAAACTAAACTCAAGAAAGAATAAATAACAGCATCAAGTAAAGTAGAAAAGTTAAAGTGAGGTGATCTCCAGTATTCAATGCTGCAAAAAGATGAGGACAAAGACTGCAAAACCATTTCATTCAAGTGCACACAGTTGGTGACCAAAGTGCCTGACCTTTGTAATTCTCATCTCTATTTGAGATTCCATAATTTCAGAGAAGTCTGTGTGATGCTCACATCGCTACCTGAACTGTGAATGCTACCTAAACATGTTATTTATTCATCATCAACAAGAACACCTCTTCTGCAGCTACTTTACTTGACACAGAAGGAAAAGAGAATCAAGGTCCTTAAAATACATGCACCCAGCAGGCTATTTAAAGATAGGGAAAATAGGAAACCATGAATTAACAAAAATACAATCCCCTGTGATGATTTTTAACAAAGCCAGACACCAAATATTTGCCTCCCTTGTGCTGGAAAATGAATAAACACTTTTGCAATGACCTGAAGGCTTGGTTGGAGAGAATAAATAAATTATTGACACATAAGGAGTAGACAATTCTCCATCCACTGTTGAGCTTTTCATTCTTTGTGGAACAGATGGTCTAAATAAAGCAGCCAAAAATAACAGGTGGGTTTTATTGCATTAAGCCATTGAAAACCCCAAGCCTCTACAGTTTAAATCATGTTTAAAATAGTAAGCCTTAAAACCACCTTTGAAACTATCTTTTATATTTATAAAACATCTTTGTCCATCTTACATGATATCAAACCACAAGGACCAACGTGAGTATGTACACGTATTTAGGGACAAGGGAGAGAGAGATTGAAAGAAACAGCTGCTCTTTATGGAAATGGTTTAACACCGGGTTGTTAAACCATGTTGATAGACTCTAACTGATATGGATAACAGCACCTCTTCTGGGACCAAACAGAGCTTGGGTCTAAGTCATTGCTGCCATAAATACAGCCATCTCACATGTCCTGCACATCTCCATCCACCATATGGAAAGCAACTACAAAGAATTCAGATACATTATTCCATCCATAATTTGTCAAATGCATAAACTGAATTTTAGAAGTAAAATTGCAGTCCAATCCTACATTATTCTCTGTATTTGTCTTTTTAAAAATTAAGGTTTATTGGAGTATAGTTGCTTTACAATAAACTAGTTTCTACTGACAACCAAATGAATCAGCCGTACATGTGCATATATCCCCTCCTTTTTGGACTTCCTTCCCAGTCAGGTTACCACAGAGCATTGAGCAGAATTCCCTGTGCTGTAAAGTAGGTTCTCATTAATTATCTATTTTAAACAAAGCATCGATAGTGTATACGTGTTAATCCCAGTCTCTCAGCTCCTTCCACCTGCTACTTCTCCAGTCATCCATACCTTTGTTCTGTACATTTGTGTCTTTATTTATGTTTTACAAATAAGATCATCTCTGTACTTGTCTTATAATGCATGTTTTCACAAGTCAGGGAAGGAAAAAGAGCCAAAATACAGTGAGTGCCTGGGTCATCTATGGAGGAGATAGTGTAGCTCTTTTCAGAGACTGTTTTAATCATTTATTTATCAGTTATATGCATTTGATGGCTAGAATTTCAGATTGAAATGTCTCTTCACCTCCCTTTTCCAATTTCCCACTTCCCTACAAAAATCGCCATTAGTATTTTCAAGATCAACTTTCAGAGTCTATGCATGTACTTAGACAGTTGAATAAATCCTCAAATCACTAAACCTACAATGAATTTTAAGAATCTTTTACATACATAAAACATCTTCATCCTCTTGAATAATTGAAGACCACAGTCACCTTCCTGGGTACAAAACATGAAGGATGAAAAATAAAATTATGTTTCTACTTAATGCCCGCAACTTGCTTTAAAAAATTACCCTGCTTGTGGACTTCTTTCATTGTCATATATGGAGATCTAATTAATACAGTTCAATGCCTAAGTCTTTTCTTAGGTATATCCTAATTTTTAAAATTATTCCCCAATGGATGGTATTTGTTACTTCTAATTGTCACTAAGAAAAAGCTGCAATGAATAGTCTTGCTTTTATATAGATTTTTTTTATATTTATTTGTACAAATAAATTTCTACAAATATATTTATTTGTACACTTGTATAAGTATTTCTATAATGTTTATGTCTAGAGACAGACATGATAGATCAAAGGTTTTGTGGATTTTTCCTTCAATATCTTTTGGAATACTTATTTTCAAAACTTCCTCTTGACTTTCTTATGCTTTCTATACTTTTTTTCTTTACAGCTAAAGTGCTTACTTATTTAGGGGACTAGCATGTCTTTTATTCTTTCATCTCAGAGCTGGCTGCATTTGGGAATGAATAAAGAGTTATGTACAGTTGTTGATAGTCTATGAGAGAGGAAAGGAGATATGATAAAAGAGAACAAAGAATTTTAAACATAAACCAAGAACTCAGATAGCTTTAGCACTATCTCTAAGACACAGTAATAATTAGTAGTGGTGCTGTATCTTATATTGAAAAATCACTTGATCAATATGCCTCTTGGGCTTTCATTGTCGAAGAAAATGTTCAAAACATATACAGATGTTTGCAAACGATACTGGGGTAGGTTTGTGGTCTTGATATTTTGGTCAAAAGACAGTTTCTTATTGAAAGCAAAAAGAAAGGCTGTGGCAACTTGTCATGGTAGTTGTAATGATGTTTATGAGAAAGAAGAAACTCAGAAATGAGACAAATAAAGAATTCAATTCTTGACAATGATCTCAACAACTGAAAAAATAAAAGGAGAGCTTTCTTAAAGAATACACAGGTGATAGCTGTCTTCAAGTGTCAAGATGCCTCCCAAGAATCGAAGGATCTGTATTAAAAATGGAGTGGAAAGCCACAGTGAGTTAGGCCTGGGCAGGGCCAAGCTCACACCAGGAGACAGAAGACATGTGGAACTCAAGACTCTTAAACTGCTTACTGCATATTCTAACTCCTCTGGCTTGTGATGATTATCTGCAATTTTTAAATTTTTATATAGGTTTTGGAACCAGTGAAGTAAATGTGGGTGGGGTGGGCAGAATTGTCCTCAGATTGTAGGGAGTTGAAGCCAAGCAAAATCATGTCACTCAGTTACAGAGAGGAAAAGCCAGACCCAGAGGACACGTCTTTGACTCACTAAACTGTTTTTCCCTTTGCTGGAATCACACTGTCTAGACCTACAGAATGCTTATTCTTCTGAGTAATATTAGATGGAGGTTAGATGGAGGACATTGAGTATTGTTGGTTTATGTCTTCCTTGTCAAGACTGAATTTTTGACAGCTTTATAGAGTCATACATAGACACACACTTGCACATACATATCCAACTTCAAGGTATAAAGAAAACCAACTGAAGAAAAGACTGAGAGGTCCTTTGTTCTTCCCTCCCATCAGACATGCATCCCACCAACTTTTGCTTAATACAGTTAGGGCCTCCGTAATTACCTCCTCTTGGCCAGTCAAGATGACTGTGTTCTCAAGAGTTACATGGTCCATGTGGGTTACAGGAGTGGTGTTTCCATGTTCCCAAGATGTTAAAGAAAACAACAGAGGATAGGAAGGCAGAAATTAAGAACAGCATGGAACCTTGCAAAGGCAACTATAGTCTCTCCATATTGGTTTCTGCCATCCCCGTGTCCATAATTGTCTTCTCACCACCAGGAGGCCAGCTTTGATTTGTAATAGATATTTTGTGTGTGCATTGAGATGTGATGTTTTTTCCCCTGTACCACTACTCTGAGTCCCTACGGTAAAATCATGTTTCCCTTTGGCTGCTCAAAGATTTTTCTCCTTTTTGTAGAACAACACTTCAATACCTTAAAAACCTTGCTTATATCAATCACTTTTCTTGCTATACCTTTTTTTCTTTCCTGGCTCCTTTATCCCTTTCTTGGTGGTTAAGTTCATGGACTTAGTTAAGTTCATGTTTGGTCAGTTAGCCTGGGTTCAAATCTTGGCTCTGTCTATTTAATAGCAGTATAAGCTAGGGCATTTACCTTTTTGAGCCTCACTTCCCTAATCAAGAAGGGTAATAAGTGGCTCTTTATATGTGAGAATTGAATGTGATGATTTATAGCAAGTGACTGGCAAAATGCCCATCATCAATATGCATCTGAATATTAGTTATTATTGTTAATATTATGCACCTACTATTTTCCAAACACTGTGTATGCAAGGTACTGAAAACACAAAGATAAATAAGATATGACCACTTGAGAAACTTATAATTTAGTTAGTATTTCCAGTTAGACTATTTCCAGCTAGACTTGAGAAACTTATAATTTAGTCAGTATTTCCAGGTAGACTTTATTCCTATTGCTGGTAAAACAAATCAATCAAACAAACAAAAAACTCCTGGCAGAGCTTTGAGTTGCTTTTTCGCCTTTGACGAGGACAAGAACTTCCAAGGTGTGATATTCATGTCTCAACCCTCTGCACAGTAAAAATTTATTCAAGGTGTGGCCAAAATCAGCCCAGTCTTTCAGAAACACAGTCAAGCTGCTGACTCTAACACTCCATATATTTCTCTTCTATGGCGGGGGAAGAAAAGGCTTTTACCAACCATACCTGCAAAGTCTCACCCAGTGTCTCCATCACAGGTATCAGGGCAAGGGATTGTATGCTCCAGTTTCCTGGGGTGAAGGTGATTGGAAGAATTGGAAAACTCATGCTGTGTTCTTAGCTCTTGCAACCAATACATCCTAAGAACTTGCTCATTCCTAGTGAAAGGAAGCACTCCAACTCAGTGGCTGTCTATGAAGTCTTTATAGCAGTGACACAGCGTAAAATTCCAGGCTTAAACCTCTTCGTAAAACTTTCGGTCAAAGACGGTTGAGCAAAGACCTTTCTAAAATTCCTCTCTCCTTTTTTTCAATCCTTCTGTGAGCAATGAAAAAGAAATAGAAGAGAAGAACTCTTCACTCCAATGAAAGACATTTTTACAAACTCACACTTCAAGTCCACCTACAAATACTGCAACAGCTATGCTTATATTACAAAAGCATTCAACCTGCTAGATTTCAAAGAAATTGAAAAAGTGTAATAACTCCTGAAAATATGTCATAGGATAGATACAAGGATTCAAAGAAGAAATTATAAGGTAACAGATGAAGAAGAACTTGAGCCAGTACAACTCATAGAGAAACTATAACAGAAAACTAAACCATGATAAAGATGAAAGTCACATTAGTATAATAATAATAAAGAAATGGAAAAACAATTACTGTTTGTCAATTGATGGATATGAAAGAAAAGACATTCCAGTATATCCATAATGGCTGAAGAAGAGTATGGCAAAAATGAAACAGTTAAAATTATAAAACAGTATCACCAGTGAAAATGCCACAAAACTGAGAAAAAAAATTGAAAGGGAACAATTTACCTTTGAAAACTTCAGACAATCATTGGGCATGTTTTGTAAAAGTGGCTATACTTGAACAATCCAGAAAAAATTGGAGCCTGTGTTGAGTGAATGGTATGCAAAGAGTGAAAATAGGGTTGACTGTGGATATCTCTAAGGCAATGTTCAATTCCCAAAGATAGTGAATGATATTTCTAGAGTTCCAGGAGAGTAACCCAATGCTGTTGTGCTGTGTTTAGTCACTTGTTGTGTCTGAATTACTAAATATTTGTTTGCTTCTCATGAATAAAGTATTTCATTATCATATAACACAATTTGAGCAATACACAACAACTTCCTGTGTGCCTAGAAAGAGACAAGGAGAGAGGATTGTTCAGTGACTAGTCATGTCCAACACTCTGCGACCCCGTGGAGTATAGCATGCCAGGCTTCCCTGCCCTTCACCATCTCCCAGAGCTTGCTTAAACTCATGTCCGTTAAGTCGGTGATACCAACCAACAATCTCATTCTCTGTTGCTCCCTTCTCTTCCTGCCCTCCATTTCCCCCAGCATCAGGGTCTTTTCCAATGAGTTAGCTCTTCCCATCAGGTGGCCAAAGTATTGGAGCTTCAGCTTCAGGATCAGTCCTTCCAATGAATATTCAGGACTCATTTCCTTTAGGATGGACTGGTTGGATCTCTTTGCAGTCCAAGGGACTCTCAAGAGTCTTCTCCAACATCACAGTTCAAAAGCATCAGTTTTTTTACACTCAGCTTTCTTTATAGTCCAACTCTCACATCCATACATGACTACTGGAAAAATTATAGCTTGACTAGACGGACCTTTGTTGGCAATGTCATTGCTTTTTAATACACTGTCTAGGTTTGTCATAGATTTCCTCCAAGAAGCAAGCATCCTTTAATTTCATGACTGCAGTCACCATCTGTGGTGATTTTGGAGCCCAAGAAAATAAAGTCTCTCACTGTTTCCATTGTTTCCCCATCTATTTGCCATGAAGTGATGAGACTGGATGCCATGATCTTTGTTTTTTGAATGCTGAGTTTTAAGCCAACTTTTTCACTCTCCTCTTTCACCTTCATCAAGAGACTCTTAAGTTCCTCTTTGCTTTCTGTCATAAGGGTGGTGTTATCGCATATCTGAGGTTATTGATATTTCTTCTGGCAATATTAATTCCAGCTTGTGCTTCATCCAGACTGGCATTTCACCTGATGTACTCTGCATATAAGTTTAATAAGCAGGTGACAATATACAGCCTTGACGTACTCCTTTCCCAATCTGCAACCAGTTCATTGTTCCATGTCCAGTTCTAGCTGCTGCTCCTTGAAACCTGTATACAGGCTTCATAGGAGGCAGGTAAGGCAGTCTGGTTTTCCCAGCTCTTGAAGAATTTTCCACAATTTGTTGTGATCCACACAGTCAAAGGTTTTGGCGAAGTCAATGAAACAGAAGTAGATGTTTTTCTGAAACTCTCTTGCTTTTTCTATGATCCAACAGATGTTGGCAATTTGATCTCTAATACCTCTACCTTTTCTAAATTCAGCCCGAACATATGGAAGTTCACAGTTCATGTACTGTTGAAGCCTGGCTTGGAGAATTTTGAGCATTACTTGCTAGTATGTGAGATGAGTGCAATTGTTTGGTAGTTTGAACATTCTTTGGCATTGCCTTTCTTTGGGATTGGAATGAAACTGACCTTTTCCAGTCCTGTGGCCACTACCAAGTTTTCCAAATTTGCTGGCACATTGAGTGCAGAACTTTCACAGCATCATCTTTTAGGATTTTAAACAGCTCAGCTGGAATTCCATCACCTCCACCAGCTTTGTTCATAGTGATACCTCCTAAGAATCATTTGATTTCACACTCCAGGATGTCTGGCTCTAGGTGGGTTATCACACCATTGTGGTTATCTGGGTCATTAAGATATTTTTTGTATAGTTCTTCTGTGTATTCTTTTCACCCCTTCATAATCGCTTGTGCTTCTGTTAGAGCCATACCATTTCTGTCCTTTATTGTGCCCATCTTTGCATGAAATTTTCCCTTGGTATCTCTAATTTTCTTATGGAGATCTGTAGTCTTTCCCATTCTATTGTTTTCCTTTATTTTTTTGCATTGATCACAGGCAGGCAATTAAATAAAAATGTTTAAAGAAAGCAATTTTTCTTTCTCTCTCCTTTACAAAATCATCCATATCTCCTTTAGTTTCCTTCACTAACACATCCAGTGTCACAAATGGAAGCCAAGAGAGAAGAACTTAAGGGTGCCTTCCAAGATCACGTAATGATCACATTCACGAAATGCTGTGAATTTGCTTTCCTGCCTCTCATCACTTGAAATTGAGCAACGAAAGGCAGGAATCTTGGAAATGACCCTTATTGAGTCTCTGAGAGGCTCAGGAAATGTAATTTCAGAGCAGAGAATGAAAAAAAAAAAATTCTATCTGGTATTTTCTCCAAAAGGTATTCTGAAGTGCTTACTGAGTCACTGTCCCAATCTAGGATATTATAGTCATCTATTTGCATGCATGTTCTGTCATGTCCAACTCTGTGTATTTTTATGGACTGTTTGTTGCCCACCAGGCTTCTCTGTCCACGGAATTTCCAGGCAAGAATACTGGAGTGGCTTGCCATTTCGTACTCCAGGGGATCTTCCTGACCCAGGGATTGAACACACATCTCCTGTGTTTCCTGAGTTGGCAGGCAGATTCTTTACCACAGGGCCACCTGGGAAGCCCATTTATCTATTTACACTGATACAATTCCAATTCCTTTACAATTGTGGTTTTAAACTTGGCAAACATGGGTCTATTGGTGTATGAGTAAGTTTCAGAAAGTCTTTGAAATATCTACATTACTATATACATGATTTATTGAAGAATGGATATAGAGATTAAAAATAAACCCTCTAGAAGCTCTTTATCTCAATGATTCTTAAGAGACAAATAGTGAAAAATACCTATATTAATTAAAAAAAAAAAATAACACCGCATAAAATTAAGGGCTGGAAGGAAACTTCTTAACCCGTTGAAGCAGGAAATAAAGATTTGTACCTTAAGCTTTACAAACTTTACATATTAGATGCCTCCAACCAAAAACACTTAGAAATATGACCTGGTCTACAAAGTGATTCGAAAATCACAAAGCCACACCACTCACTGGGCTGGTGGACACGCTTTCTGACTGTCCAGATTCTATCTTTAGCAGAAGAGACTAGAAGAGTAAATTCAGTTTGAATGCTAGGTTAATCTTTTTCCAATTCCCATACAAACCAAAGGAAATTAACATCTATAGAATAAAATAGTACCATTGCAGTTTTGGGGAATTACAGTAAAGCATCATATGAGGACAGTACTTTTCTTCTCAATAGAACAATGAACTCTCAGAAGCCAAGGTAAAATGATGTGTGTAGCATCATTACTTAAAACTCTGCATATTAACTTCTGGCTTTACAGATATAAAGGGAAGGTTAGAAAGCCCACTAGCTGGAGATTTTTTGTTTCCCAAGCAGGTATCACTTGGGCCATATCTGAGAGCAAACTGATATATTACTTCCTTTCGGAGAAGTAAATCTCCAAGTAATGGTCTTCTGTTGACTTTGCACTTTCTAATAAAGACTTCATGATTTGACACTTAGGTTCTTGATCTTTTCTTGCGATGTCAATATGTCAGAATTTCAAGCCTACTGTAAGGATGTTAAGCTTCTAGAGAAAATAAGTTAGATCACCTTTAGAGGAAAAAAAAAAGTGACCATGGAAGAGAGAAATTGGAAATTATAGACCATGGAAGAGAGAATCGGAAGTTATAGAATTCATCCTATTTGAAAACATGAAACTCTTTACTTGGATTTGTGTTTCTCAAGTACCAAAAGACATTCATTCTCAGATTTGACTGTCTCTCGTTTATGATGGAGTATTAGCTATAAGAAGTGGCACATCTCTTTTCCACTTTTTTCTTAAATGCACAAGATTTGGCAGGAATGGGGAAGTAAAGAAAAAATGACTTAGTTAAGTTCTCCCCTTATTCTTAAGTTTACTTTTTTTATGGCCAAATGCAAGTATGCTTTTTCTAGTCACTCCCTCATGTCTACTTTTAGACTATTTGTTCTAGCTTCCTAAAAAGTAATGGACATTATGTTACTGTTCTCATCCTCATCCAGAAACACAGGAAGGATTCTCCACTGAGGAAAAAATTGCAGATGAAAAGCTATGAAGAGTAGTGAGTTAAAATGGCAGTTTCTCTGGACAAAGATGGACAACACTGATTGCCCTACCTGGCATTGTCCTAAGCCATGGAATATGAGTCATTACATTTCACTATTGTTCTCCACCTTTCCCCAGATACTATTACAAATTTGGAACCAACAGGGATGCAAGAGTTCAGACATCATTCAGTCTTAATACTGTCTATGATACACTTGCTCTGTTTTGTATGGCAGTGAATGTGTTTGCTTGCTTTTAACACTACCAAATTTATAAGGATGTAGATGACCTGCAACACACTTGTCAATCCACAGAATCGCTATCACTCACTTGCCTATGAGGCTACAGTATTAAGATACAGGCTTCCTGAATCTTTGGACTAAATTGTTGATCTCTCCCTACTCCTGACGGATGAAGAGACACTTGAAACGCTTGCTATTAATAACACTGGTTAGCAACACATTGTTGGTTAATAACAGAGCCCCAAACCTTTATGTTATGGGTTCACCAGCAAACTGCAAAGTCACTGGTTAACTGTCATGCTTACAAGGAGAGCAACTCTTGCACATTCACAATACAGCAGACTCTTAGAGTCACAGATGTATTGATAATACACTGGGTAACAATAATACAAGAGAAAACAAACTTAAGGTTACTGGGGGAAAGGGAGGGATCAAAGAATAAGTTGGGAGATTGGGATTAACATACACAGTGCGTATACAATAAAACAGATAGCTAACAAGGACCAACTTTATAGCATAGGGAACTCAATACTCTGTAATGACCTATATGCAAAAAGAATCTAAAAAAAAGCAGATATATGTATATATATGCTGATTCACTTTGCTTTACAGTAGAAATCAACATGACATTATAAATCAGCTATACTCTTACAAAAATGTTTAAAATAGCAGAATCTCTTTTCATCAACTCCTTTTCCCTCCTCTTTCATTCCAAAGTCCAGCAGGACTTCGTTTCAAAGCTGTCATCTCAGTATCATTGCCATTTTGAGTGTTCAAGAAATGTTTTTGTAAACCGCAGATGAGGTTTAGATGCGGTCATATGGGGTGATTGGGGTGTGTTTATGACATAATATCATCTAAGTTTGTAAAACACCTTTCACTTGCTAAAGTGTTCATGCCAGCATCATGATTTAAGTATTATCCATAAGCAGACTTAATCTCTGGGAGATTAACCACTGTGCCCAAGATCACAGCAGACTGTGTGCAGACCCGTGATTTGGACTATGGTCTTGGAAGGCTGTGTTAGGGGTTCTTGTCACCACACCAAGTGGCAACTCTGTGTGCCACCATTTTGTTCCAAAGAGCAACTTTTTCAGTCAGACAAGTAGAGAATTTTATGAGGCCTACGGAGACAACAATGTGATTTGAGCACCTCCGTGTGACAGTGGGACAGGAAAGCTTACTCATCTTAAATCCCTCTTCGACTAAATTGTAACAGACGCCTAACATTTTCACATTAGTAATACATTCCCTCGAGCAAAGACTTAATTTTCAGACATACTCCTGTTAAAATGCAAATATTCCAAAAAGGTAAAAATTCAAATGATGAAGAGTCCATTTGTTAAATTCATTTTCAGTGCTGGATGAGAAGGGGTTGAACACATTCAGGTGAGTATCAAGTTTTATATATATATATATATTCTTTTCAGGTTCTTTTCCATTACAAGTTATTACAAGATATTGAATATAGTTCCCTGTGCTATACAGTAGGTCCTTACTGTTTATCTATTTTGTATATATTAGTGTGTATCTGTTAACCCCCCAACTCCTAAATTATTCCTCTTCCCACTTTTCCCTTTGGAGTTGTTCAGTCGCTCAGTCATGTCTGACTCTTTGTGACCCCATGGACTGCAGCTCGCCAGGCTTTGCTGTCCTTCACCAACTCCCAGAGCTTGCTCAAACTCACATCCATTGAGTCGATGTTGCCATCCAACCGTCTCATCCTCTGTTATCCCCTTCTCCTCCTGCCTTCTATCTTTTCCAGCATCAGGGTCTTTTCTAATGAGTCAACTCATCACATCAGGTAGACAAAGTACTGGAGCTTCAGCTTCAGCATCAGTCCTTCCAATGACTTGATTTCCTTTAGGATTGACTGGTTTGATCTCCTTGCAGTCCAAGGGACTCCCTTTGGTTCCCATAATTTTATTTTCTCTGTCTGTGAGTCTCTTTCTGTTTTGTAAATAAGTTCATTTGTATTATCTTTTAGATTCTGTGTATGAGTGATACCACATGATATTTGCCTTTCTTCGTCTGACCTGCTTCATTTATACTACTAACTTTCTCAATCGTTCTTTCTGTATTTGTCTTGGAAATCCCACTGTTCTGGTCAGAGGGTAAGACAATGGGAACAGTTTAAGCAAACTAAAGGCTTAGGGTTTGGATTTGCTGGAATAAGCAAACCACAGAAAGTCTGTTGGAATCTTGTTGAGATAGACTTACCACACCAGGAACTCAATCTTTTGAGTTATAAACATATTAATATACCTGATAAAAGCAATGGCTTTTCTCCCCCAGAAAAATGCATTTAACTTGACACAAATTTTAAGGAGAATTTTGAAGAGATGATCAGCTACTTGAACACCAAATATGAACTCCTAAGAGATCTACAGAATTTGCTTTAAACTCTTACACTAGATTCCATGATTCACAATTGTAGGCACACCCATTCTGTTACGGTAGCTTTAGGGGTTCAACAACCAATTTCTAAATACAACAGCTGCAGGAACTGTGTAGATCAGTGAGTCAAGAATAAACTACTGCTTTACACAAACACATGCATTAATCTCAGGGAAAAGTCGATGATGCCAGGAGACAATTTTCTCTGGATTTCTCAGCCTTTCTGCATGGCCTGGGCATTCTGAGTAAAGGGAAGGTATGAAATACAGAATACTTTCATTTAGTTAAGTATTATGCTCAGCAATAGCTATTACATTTTACACTTAACTCTGACTGGTCTAGTTCAAAATCGACAAGACTCAACATAATCCTCAGTGTTTATTTTTTTCTCTTAGGTGATTTCTATACAGCTTTAAAACTACTGTTCATATAAAAGAAAAAATTTTCCATCTACTGTGTTTTCTGGCTCCTGTGGTTGTTGTATTCATGCCCATTGTAAGAGAAATTTAGCAATCAGACAAATATCTCTTTAGATGAAAATATAGGAGTGGTGATGATTGTTGCTGACGTTTATTGGAATATGCACAATACTTCTTACCATTAGTTTGTGAATAACTCTATTTTCTTGCTGAAAACTATGTCTCATGTTCACTAGCTTAGCAAATGGAGATCTAAATGTAATTCTTGGTGCAGATCTCTAAAATAGTAAATAGCCCATGGGGCTATTTTACTTACATATTCCAAGTCCTTTTCTCAAAAAGTAAGGTCTACTTTGGGCTTCCTTGGTGGTTCAGATGGTAAAGAATCTACCTGCAATGCAGGAGACATAGGTTCAATCCCTGGTCGGGAAAATCCCCTGGAGAAGGAAACGGTAACCCACTTCAGTATTCTTGTCTGGAAAATCCCAAGGACAAAGAAGCCTGGAGGGACACAGTCCATGGGGTTGTAAAGAGTTAGATACAACTGAGAGACTAAAACTTTCACTTTTCATGGTCTACATTAATCAGTGTATATATTCATTGCTCTCTCTCTTTCTCTGGCCAGAGCTTTAAGAACAGTAGTATGGTGACCAGGAGAATGCACTTTACAAATCTCCATAGGAGAGCAACATCCTGCTTTAACATCCAAAGGAATTATAGTAGACACACCACAAACATTTAGATCTTATAATTCACCATATTCTTTAGTCTGTTTTTGGAAAGGTTTCCTGTTTCTGATTAGACAAGCCATCTGCCTTCTTAGTTTTCCTTACTTTCTTAATTTTTTTTTTTTTTTGCCCTTTAAAATAAACTCTAGAAGCAACCCAAAGTAAGGGAAAAAAAACAACAATGAAGAAAAACATGCAAAAATGCTTTACGGCTACACATGTCCATTCGTAGTGGCTTCAATTATTTGTCAGTTTTGTTGCTTGATTGAAAGTCCATTAAATGGAAACATAATTTCCACCATATTGATTGAACGCAAACACCATTAGTCACTATTTCTTAATACACAATCGCAAGAGGGCTTACTTAATGTAATTAGGTGTTGATAATAGTTTGTCTTTTCTAGCCAAATATGTCTTAATAGCTTTGATTTATACACTATCTTGTAACTGTCAAAGCACTTTCATATATATCATTTAATGTAATCTTCGTGTTTACCAACCCTGGAATTAAATTAGGTTGTAGTTGAGGGAGTGGTGAGTCGATTTTATTTGGTAAAAGTTCTACCAAATAAAGATTCTGCCAAGTGATCTTTTTTTCTCTTTGGTTAAGCATTGGGCTGCAGGTGGAAAACTGACTTAGTCACAGGAAAAGAACAAACTTAACTTGCTCATTCTTGGTAAACATTTGCATTTTAAGTGCATTCAATTATCTCTGAAGTTCTGTCTTTGACCTATTCTGACTCCCCAAGAGCTAGGTGGGACACGAAAACGTCATTTAGCATGCCAGGAGAAGCCTTAGGCAACTTGCCTAATATTTACTTAAAGGCTGAAAAATAATTACTTTGGCCTCAGGATAGGCAGTTCTTTTGGCTTGTATCCCTTGTGACCTATGAGCAAATTACTTTATTAGGAAATCATTAGAGCATAATTTGCTTCTATATGCTACTGACATCAATTTTCATTTCTTAAAATGAAACTACAAGTTCTCATGATATATTATTATTGTAAATAGCATGCTGCCAGATATTGATTGGAAATTGTCATTAACCCTAACACCTATGCTTTTCTTGGAGAGGGAGGTGGGAGGGGGGATCGGGATGGGGAATACGTGTAAATCTATGGCTGATTCATATCAATGTATGACAAAACCCACTGAAATGTTGTGAAGTAATTAGCCTCCAACTAATAAAAAAAAAAAAGTGTATGAGTTTACTGAGTTTCTGCCACGTTTAGGCTTCCTTCACCTTATAGACAAAGTGCTTTCTAAAGACAGACTAAGATGAGCCTCAAAATACATTTCCATAAATATTTCCCTTTGTGTTGTCCCAATTCTTGAAAGACATGAAAGCCCAGCTGAATTTTCTTTACAATTGAATGCGTTTCTTACTGATGCAGGAAATATAATCTGAGCAAAGGCAAAATTAGAGTCTCAGAAAATTGGAATAGTAGAGAAAGTATACAAGTATGTTAGAAGAAAAGCTGGAAATCAAGATATTCTTGAAATATTTCTTTTTACTTATTTATTTAATTGGCTGCCCTGGGTCTTAGTTGTGGCAAGCAAACTCTAGTTTTCTGACTAGGGATCAAACCTCAGTCCCCTGCATTGAGAGCATGCAGTTTTAGCCACTGGACCACCAGGGAAATCTCCCCCTGGAAATTAAGATTTTTAAGGGACAAGGATGCACAGAACCTCAGGCCTAAACTTTGTTAGAACATCAGTCTTGTCATCAAAGACATGCTCTGAAAGACAAATGTGTCTTGTTTTTTCAACTCAACATATGCCAAAATTTTTACCTAACTGTAGATTTCCAGATTATTTTATCTTGGGATGTTTGTTATGAGTATCAGGATGCTGAGTCCAGAAACCAGTTCAAATGCTTTTGGAAGAGATATACTTAGCCCTTCAGAAATGTGAGAAATACAAATTTGAAGAGGGAAAAAATGTTTATTATTAATATTTCAACATATAAGTTCAGTACCAAAGCATGTGAGTGTGATGAGTTTGGACTGACCATTAGGTCTTCTGGTTGTGCTTTTTTAAAATAATTAATTCATGTAAGGTTTAAAAATCATCCTGTATATGCCCCTTTTCTTCATTGGCCATGGTTGCATTCAGCTATCATCAGTTAAAAATGGATTCACTTGCCCTCTTAACAATAGAGCAGATTTGAAGGAGAAAACAGGAATTTAAAGTATCTATCATCTTAATTACTAAGGATTCAGTTGGTGTCTGCTTCAGAAAACCTTGAAATTCGGCAATGAGTTCCTGACAATATATCAAAACCCCTTGTAGTCTCTTACGGTCAGTTTTAATTTATATCTTGTCATTTCATTTCCTTAGTGGTACAGGGATTCCTTCCATGAAAGGTTTTGGGTTTTTTTTTTTTTTTTGAGTTTTTTTGTAACAAGGACCTGATTTTTGTATGCCTTCGCTTGTGTAATTTGGTTATAGAAATCTTTATAGCCTAATATTTTATGGTTCTCAGACTCTAGATGAGAGGGGAAATGTAAGCATTCTAAATCTGACTTCCTGATTCTGCAGATGAGGAAAGACAAGGTCAACGATGGGCATCCAGCCACTGTCTGCTGAACCGGAACTAAAATCCAAGCTTCTTCACTTGGAGAATTGTAAAGAACCTGCCTGCCAATGCAGGAGATGCAAGACATGCGGGTTCGATCCCTGGGTCAGGAAGATCTCCTGGAGAAGGCAATGGCAACCCGTTGCAGCATTGTTGCTTGGAAATCCCATGCACAGAGGAACCTGGCGGGCTATGGGGTCCATGGGGCCGCGGAGAGTCAGACATGACTGACTGAGCACATACATCCACTATACCGTGCCATCTCAGAAATGCGTAACATGGAAAGAGACTTCCAGGAAAGGCAGACTGGATCCTCTCCCACTGGACTCTCTTCTCTAATAACCTTTCCTCCTGCCCTGGTCCCCCAGTACCCCGGCATGCCCAGCTCACAAAGAGATTGACAGCCTCTCCATCATCCAGGAGCTGTCACTCCTCTTTCTAGGCTACACATTAAAAATCAATGGAGGCCTTCCCTAGTGGTCCACTGGTTAAGAATCTGCCTTGCAATTAGGGGACACTGGTTCCATCCCTGATCCAAAAGATCCCTCATGAGGCAAAGCAACTAAGCCTGTGAGTCACAAATACTGAGCCTGTAGCGCCTAGAGCATGTGCTCTGCAACACGAGAAGGCACTGCAATGAGAAGCCCACACACTGCAGCTAGAGGGTAGCCCCCGCTCTCCATAACCAGAGAAAGCCTGTGTGCAACAATGAAGACCCGCCACAACCAAAAAATAAAATAAAGAATAAATAAATAAGTAAATCTTTAAAAGAAAATATTTTTTTATTGAAGGATAATTGCTTTACAGAATTTTGTTGTTTTCTGTGAAACCTCAACCTGAATCAGCCATAGGTAAAAAAGCACTTACGGGGTTGTCGAAAAACAAAAGAGGATTCCCATTTCTGGCCACGATGGAAAAATTGGTATCTAACTTATTCTACTGTTTGTGAATAAGTATAAAATGGGACCGAGCATATAAGAGAACCATTTCTGTGTATTGGACAATCAGAATCAAAGGATTGTGATATTTCAGAGTATAAAAACACAAGGGATGTGATTCATTTTGCCCGAGTTTTTGCCTGGCACTCCTTTCCCAGTCTCAGAACAGGGAAGTCGAGTCCAAGCAGAGAGATCTCTCTCTCTGAGTTGAAGAGAGAAGATCCAGAGGGCAGTTTGGGACCTGCTGGAGCAACTGGAGAAGGAAGGAATAGGAAGGAATTGTGAAGATGGTGGTACAAAAGATGGTGCAGGGTTTCCCTGTCAAACCCCAGCTGAAAGTTGCTGTCTGCCTGTGCAGGGGGAGCCTGGAAGGCTCAGTGGACAACATGTGCCACAGAGTGAGAGCTGCCCAGAAACACGGGAGGCCAGACACTGCTGGGAGAGGCTAGTGGTCTGGCCCACCTGGAGAAGTGGTGAATTGTGCTCCGGAAGCTGGTTAGGTTGTTGGTGTATCCTACTGAACTAGTCAGGCTTGGTTTTGTCTTCAGTCAATCTAGGTCTACAGCGTTTTCTTTCCTCTGTCCTAAATTATGGTCCTTACTCTCATCACGAGAGTGGCACTAGTGGTAAAGAATCTGTTTACCAATGCAGGAGACATAACAGACATGGGTTCAATCCCTGGGTCAGGGAGATTCCCTGGAGGAGGGCATGGCAACCCACTCCAGTATTCTTGCCTGGAGAATCCCATAGACAGAGGAGGCTGGTAGGCTATGGTCCATAGCGTTGCAAAGTCAGACACAACCAAAGCGACTTAGCACACACACACATTCTCATCACACGGCCTTTCTGGAACTCAGGTGAATGCCCAGTAGCCAAACAAAACCACATTAAGCACATTATAGTCAAACTGCAGAAAACTAGAGCTGAACAGAAAATCTTAAATGTAGCCAGAGAGAAAACACACATTATGTCCAGATGAACAATACTACAAGTGATGGCTAACTTCCAATAGATGTTATGGCTGCCAGAAGCCTATGAACAGCACACGTAATGTGCTGGAAAAAAATTCTAGGGTCAGAAATCTCACCTTCCATAATGAAGGTATCATCCAAAGATATTCAGTTAACTAATTTCTCAGAAAATCGACTGCCAGCAAAGCTGTACCAAAGGAAATGCTGAAGGAAATTCTTCAAGCTGAAGACAAATATTGGCAGATGGAAACTTATCACTGTTAAGAATTAGATTAAGTTATAATTAGGTAAGAAACTAAGAGAAGTGGTCAATATGTGGCAAATAAAAAGGACTCTATTTCCTTAAAAGCTGAAAGACTATTTCAAGTAAGAATAATAGCATTTATTACATCTATATAGAAATAAAATATTGGCAACAAAAGCACAAAGGATAAGGAATAGATGAAATTAAACTGTTACGAGGTTCTTATGTTTTGCATAAACTAATCCAACATTAATTTTAAGTAGACAATGAAAATTTCAGGATGCACTTTATAATCCCTAGTAGCACTAATATATATATATATATATATGTGTGTGTGTGTGTGTGTGTGTGTGTGTGTGTGTATAAAACTAAAACACGATGGAAGTAGCAAATATAATACACACACACACACACACACACACACACACACACACATATATATATACAGAGAGAGAGAGAGAGAAAAGAAAGCAGGGGTGAGAGTTGGGATCAATATGGCAGAGGAGCAGAAAGCAGAATGCACAGAAACATTGAAAATACTTCTTCAAGTGGAACGATTCACACTGACAGCTACTGAGTGCCAACAGGTCTCCCATAAAATGTAAAATGGAGAGAAATCATAAAAATCATATGAACATTTCCCCCTGCACAGCTTTCTCCCAGGGACACAGGCCCCAACATAATTCCTTCTTTTTCCTTTTATCCTACCTAGTTACAGGGAGGTGTGTTATATTTTACCCCATATTAATAAAAAATGAGGGAAAGATCTAAGTAGACATTTCTCCGAAGAAGACACACAGATAGCCAGAAAGCTCATGAAAAGATGCTGAACATCACTAACTATTAGAGAAATGCACATCAAAACTATAATGACACATCAACTCACACAAGTCAGAATGGTCATCATCAAAAAAAAATCCACAAACAATAAATGCTGGAGAGGGTGTGGAGAAAAGAGAATCCTCTTACACTGTTGGTGGGAATATAAATTGGTGCAGCCACTACAGAGAACAGTATGCAGTTTCCTTAATGAGCTACCACATGCTCCAGCATTCCCATTCCTAAGCATATATCTGGAGAAAATCATAATTCAAAAGCATGCATGCACCCTGATGTTCATTGCGCCACTATTTATATCATATTAACAAACTGAAGAATAAAATAGTACAGATGAACTTGTTGCCAAAGCAGAAACAGAGTCACAGATGTAGAAAACATCTTATGGTTACCAAGATGGGGGAAGGGGTGGACAAGTTGGGAGACTGGGATTGACACATATATACTACTATATATAAAATAGATAACAATTGAGAACCTACTGTATTGCACAAGGAACTCTCTTCAATGATCCTTGGTGATCTAAATGGGAAGGAAATCTATAAAAGAGCAGATATGTGTATATATCTGTATATATGTGTATATATCTGTATATATCGGTATAACCGATTCACTTTGCTGTCCAGCAGAAACACAAAACATTGTAAAACAACTATATTCCAATTAAAACTTAAAAAAATAAAAATATACAGTTCACAAAAAATATATATCTTAAACAAACAAACAAAAGAAAGGGGCAGGAGAACAAAAGAGCCAAAAAGAGATAGGACAAATAAAAAAGCAGACAAAACTTTGGCAAAATTAATCCAAGCATAGCAAAATCACATTTAATGTAAGTGGAGTAGCAACTCCAATTTAAACAGCATTACCTAACTGTACCCTCACTATAAGAGATGTGCTTTATTCCATAGCTTAAAAATCAGTATTTTCAGTGTAGCCATTTTCTTTACAGTAAAGTCTATTAACATAGTTTGTGTACTGTTTAAATTTAGTTGCATATAGTTAATTATTCCTTATAGTTTTTATTTTTTATTTTTTTTTTAATTTTTATTATTATTATTTTTTTTTCCCAGTGGGTTTTGTCATACATTGATATGAATCAGCCATGGATTTACATGTATTCCCAATCCCGATCCCCCCTCCCACCTCCCTCTCCACCCGATTCCTCTGGGTCTTCCCAGTGCACCAGGCCCGAGCACTTGTCTCGTGCATCCCACCTGGGCTGGTGATCTGTTTCACCATAGATAGTATACATGCTGTTCTTTTCAAATATCCCACCCTCACATTCTCCCACAAAGTTCAAAAGTCTGTTCTGTATTTCTGTGTCTCTTTTTCTGTTCTGCATATAGGGTTATCGTTATCACCTTTCTAAATTCCATATACATGTGTCAGTATGCTGTAATGTTCTTTATCTTTCTGGCTTACTTCACTCTGTATAATGGGCTCCAGCTTCATCCATCTCATTAGGACTGGTTCAAATGAATTCTTTTTAATGGCTGAGTAATATTCCATGGTGTATATGTACCACAGCTTCCTTATCCATTCATCTGCTGATGGGCATCTAGGTTGCTTCCATGTCCTGGCTATTATAAACAGTGCTGCGATGAACATTGGGGTACATTTTGGAATGAAGATGCTATTTAAATTTTGCATTGGAAAATAATTTTACATAATTTTATAGGGTGGAAATACACTGAAGTGTTGTGAAATATGCATGGTTGTTAAATCTGACAATACAATGTTGAAAAAAATGAGTGATTATGTTACATACTGATGTTTCATTTGGTTTACTCTAATGATACAAATGTACTGTGAATTTGTGATTTGTATATACCATCTTCATTATTTCAAATCTGAAATAAGATTAAGTGGGAATTTAAGAGTGAATGGTTCCAGAAGAAATAAACATCATTACTTACTATCTTTGCCTTAAAAATGATGAGAATCAACTGAAAAACTAATTGAATTTATGTTAGTGCACAAAGATGATTAAAAATTAAATACGCAAAAATTGATATTGCTTGTGTACCAGCTATAAGAAATTGGTTTAAAATAAAAAGTATACTTTTTACATACCAATAAAATAAATACACAATAAAAAAAAAAAAAGAGATGTGCTTTAATGACACTGATAAGTTGAAAATAAAAGAATAAAAGAGGTTTAGAATGTGAATGGTAAATATAAATGGTAAGCATAAAAAGTCAGTGTTTAATGTCAGATAAAGTAGATATCAAGAAAAAGAGTATTACTAGTGATAAAAAATGTCATTTTATATTGATAAAATGGTTAATTCATTAGAAAGACACTATAATCCAAATGTGTATTACCTAATAACAGCACTCTAAAATATATAACACTGACAGAACTAGAAAGAGAAATAGAGATTTCCCTGGTAGTTCAGTGGTTACAAGTCCATGCTCCCAATTCAAGGGGTCTGGATTCAATCCCTGATCAGGGAATGAAATGCCCATATACTGCAACAAAAAACATGCACTGCAAAAATCCCGCACAATCTAAATAAATAAGTGAAATAAAATAAATGAAAGATTAAATAAAATGTCATCACTAGATAACTTTAAAAAAGAGACAAATACACAAATCCATAATTATAGTTAGAAATTTCATAATCTTTTTATAGTAATTAATAAAAAAATCAGACTCCCCCCATAACATAAGGACATAGAATATTTGCAAATACAATAAACTACCTTGACCTAGAGGATATTAATAAGATACACTCAATAATTGGGCTTCCCAGTTGGTGCTAGAGGTAAAGAACCTGCCTGTTAATACAGGAGACATAAGAGACATGGGTTCTATCCCTGGGTCAGGAAGATCACCTGGAGGAGGGCATGGAAATCCACTTCAGTATTCTTGCCTAGAGGATCCAATGGACCGAGGAGTCTGGCAGGCTACAGTCCGTAGGGGCGCAAAAGAGTTGGACATGAGTGAAACGACAGCATGCACACACACACCCAATAATTGCTGAGCTCACATTTACTGTTTTCAAGATAGAACTTACAGTGGGCTATAAAATAAGTATCGATAAGTTTAAATGAATGAAATACTACAGAATATTTTATCTGACTAAAGCAGAATAATATTAGCGAACAAAGATAATAAATTATCCAGAAAATTCCTACATTTTTTGAAAATGAAACAAGAAACTTCTAAATAATTCATAAACAAAAGAAAAAATTAAGAGAGCTAGAAAATATCCTGATAATAAAAATATAACACAAATTTATGAAGTAAAAAAATCTGTTTATTCACAGAGAATCTAGAAAAAAAGAAGAGCAAACTAAACCCTAAGTTAAAAATAAAGAGTAGAAATAAAAAGCAAAAAAACTTAAGATCTGATTATTGAGCAGTGTAATAGAATTTATAAACCTTTTGCCAAACTAAGAAGAATAAAGGGCAAATACTTATTAACAATATGAACATCAATACAGATCCTATAGACATTGAAAATATTAAGAGATTTATGGCAGTGAATTCAAGAATTTAGGTGAATTGGAAAAATTATTTAAAAATATACATTCTCAGGCTTGCCTGGTGGCTCAGTGCTAAAGAATCTGCCTGCCAATGCAAGTGTTATGGGTTTGATCCCTGGTCTGGGAAAATCCCACATGCCCTGGAGCAATTAAGTCCCTAGGCCACAACTACTGAGCCTGTCCCCTACAGCCCAGAGCCACAACTGCGGAGCCCATCTGCTGCAACTACTGAAGCTCAGGTTCTCTACAGCATGGGCTCCCCAAGAGAAGCCACTGCAATGAGAAGCCTGAGCACCACAACCAGAAAATAGCCCCTGCTTGCCATGCTAGAGAAAAGCCCATGCAGCAACGAAGACTCAGCATAGCCAAAAATAAATACATAATAAATAAAATAAAAATGTAACTTCTTAAACCGAGCATATAAATTGAAAACAGAATAGTTCTTTACATATTAAAGAAATTTAATTTATAATAATAAAGAAAAAACTGGTTGAGAAGAAAACCTCATGCCTTGCTGGGTTCACTGGTGAATTTATCAGGCATTTAAGACAGAAATAATGCTAATGTTACAAAAAATCTTTCAGAAATTAGAAGTGATGGGAGTTTTTCCCAACTTATGTTATACGGTCATCATGATTATAGGCCAATATTATTCATAAGCACAGAAGCAAATATTAACAAAATATTCTTAACTTGAATACTAAAATATCCGAAAATAGAATAATTCATTATGTCTAGTTGAAGCTTGTCACAGGAATCTAAAACTGATTTATTTATTTTAAAAAATTATTCACTACATTTTCACTATCCCTATTAACAGGAAAAGGAGAGTCTGTGATTTCCTCAATAGATAAAGGAAAAGGGTCTGACAAAATTCAAGATTTATTCCTGAAAGACAGCAAGCTAAGTTTGGAGGTGAATCTGTCAACCTGACAAAGACCATCTATGAAATACACACAGCCAACATCAAACTAAATGGTGAAATATTTAACATTTCCTTCTTCCCGTAAAGAACAAGAGAAGGAAGTTCATTCTCACCACTTTTATTCAACATTATATCATATGTTCTAGGCAGTGAAATGAGGAAATAAAATGACTGTAAATAAAAAATAAATTCTGTTTAAAAAATATGAGTTGTTTAGAATGGAAATCTTAAGGATCAGAAAAAGAGTTTACCCATGATCACAATCTAGGAAATGGTAGACTTAGTTTATTTTAACACTAAGCACTTGCCTTATGGTATAGCTACATGCTCCCCAGAGAACGTTGTCAATGACATACATTCATGTCTTCACTTCACTAGTATTTAATTGAACAGCTGGTACATGTTAAGCAAAGTGTTATGACAATTAGGAGAAATACTTGTCATTATCCCCATTTTACAAACAAGAAATTACCTGAGAGAGGTTACGACTTACTAAGGTCTATGGAGAGTAAACAGCATAGCCTGGCTGCAATCCCAGCTGCTGCTGCTGCTGCTAAGTCGCTCAGTCGTGTCCGACTCTGTGACCCCATAGACGGCAGCCCACCAGGCTCCCCCGTCCCTGGGATTCTCCAGGCAAGAACACTGGAGCGGGTTGCCATTTCCTTCTCCAATGCATGAAAGTGAAAAGTGAAAGTGAAGTCGCTCAGTCGTGTCCGACTCTTCGCCACCCCATGGACTGTAGCCCACCAGGCTCCTCCGTCCATGGGGTTTTCCAGGCAAGAGTACTGGAGTGGGGTGCCATTGCCTTCTCCCCAGAGCTGGGGCTAACTGCTTTACAGCTTACCATTACATCAAAACTATTCATTATATCATGTTTCTTCCCATACTGGGGTAGTCTGATAGGGAAAGTAGCTTCTCTTCTTTTCCTATAGAATCATGTCCTGGGTGACACTTAACAATTTTAACTTTCTCTTCACACACTTGTCTTCCCACTTTTCTTGAGTAGATTTCAAAGACCGAGGTCAGGCCTTCAACATTTCTGAATTTCAGGGTCTGGCACATGACCAGGCTCATGGCTGTTGCATAACCTATGTTTCATGACTGAATGTATTTGGTGAATTTTCCTGGTTTAAAAATTACCAGAAAGCATAGGTGAATAAATATTTCTAGAATGTTTGAGTAAAGGGTTTTTGTCTACTCAGTATCTGAAGAAGACAGACACCTAGACTATAAATTAGTGATTCAGGCTATCATTTTAACAGAATAATAGAGTCTCCATGAAAAGAAATAGAGACACTTCCAGGCTGTTTCAAGAGAGTGATTCCAGGAGGCTAGAGATAAACGGGCATCACCAGAGGCAGCTCGCTATGGGCATTTATAGGAAGCATTTCTGATGGAGTTACAAAAAATATAGCTCTCCTTTATTCCCAGAAGATAACACAAGGGAACAGGGTGATGGAGGTACCTGCAGTCTGGCTTTATGCTCGCCTTTCTCTCCAGGTACTCATCAATTTTGCCTGCTACAATTGCAATCTGGTGTCTCTGACTGAAGACAAGGGGAAAAGGTGAAAAGGATGGAGGAATACCTTTCAGTATTCTCATAAAATAAGAAAGCTCGAAAGAAGGCGGTTCTGAGGAGAAAGTAGGAATGGGTGTCAAAGGTTGTAGCTATAAAAATGTGACATTGGAGAAAATGAAAGTTCTTTCAGAGCATTTTCTTATAGATGGCAATATTTGGCATACTGAATATAAAGTGTCACAAGCTGAAGCAAACCAGCAACAATAAGGTTATTGACTAGCTCCAGAAGAATCAAATGTAATCTCAGTACAGTGAGCCAGCAGGGTTAAAGACAAAGATTATTCTCATGTTAGACCATACGCCTTTTGAGGTCAGAGATGGTAACATACAACTTTCTATCTCCAGGAGCTTATATGTTGCCTAACACATTTGTGTCTATTGAATAAGAGAATAAACACACACACACACACATACACAGTGGAATTGGGAGAGAGCAGATATCTTTCAGGGGCTTCCCAGGTGGTGCTAGTGGTAAAGAACCTTCTTGCTGATGCAGGAGACGTAAGAAATGCGGGTTCAATCCCTGGGTCAGGAAGATGCCCTGGAGGAGAAAACAGCAACCTACTCCAATATTCTTTTTCTTTTTTTTAATAATTTTTAAAATATTTTATTATTAAAATTATGCATGCACATCAGAGAAAATTTAGAACATATAGGATAATATAAAGGAAACATTGAAATTGCCCATAACACAGTACTCAGATTTGTCACTGTCAAGCTTTCGGTTTTTCCCTTTAAAATTTTTACATTTCTTCTCATAAATATGTTTACAACATAAAATATCATTGGTTAAACTGTCTATTGTAAATTGGTGACTGAACAACACAGGACAAAACTGTATATAGAACTATAACCTGATCTTTTTGGTGTAATGTTATATCATGAACAATTTCCCATGTCACCAAAGTTTTTTAAACACCACTTTGTTGTTCTTGTTCAGTTGCTAGGTCACAGCCAACTCTTTGCAGTCCCATGGACTGCAGCATGCCAGGCTTCCTGTCCTTCATTCTCTCCCAGAGTTTGCTCAAACTCATGTCCACTGAGTCAGTGATGCCATCCAACCCTCTCATCCTCTGTCATCCTCTTCTCTTTCTGCCCTCAATCTTTCCCAGCATTAGGTTCTTTTCCAGTGAGTCAGCTCTTCATATCAGGTGGCCAAAATATTATTGAAGCTTCAGCATCAGTCCTTCCAATGAATATTCAGGGTTGACTTCCTTCAGGATTGATTGGTTTGATCTCCTTGCTGCCCAAGGAACTGAAAAGTCTTCTCCAGCACCACAGTTTTTTTTTCTTTTCATTTATTTTTATTAGTTGGAGGCTAATTATTTTACAATATTGTAGTGGTTTTTGCCATACATTGACATGAATCAGCCATGGATTTACATGTGTTCCCCATCCCGATCCCCCCTCCCACCTCCCTCCCCATTCCATCCCTCTGGGTCTTCCCAGTGCACCAGCCCTGAGCGCTTGTCTCATGCATCCAACCTGGGCTGGTGATCTGTTTCACCCTTGATAGTATACTTGTTTCAATGTTATTCTCTCAGAACATCCCACCCTGGCCTTCTCCCACAGAGTCCCAAAGTCCGTTCTGTACATCTGTGTCTCTTTTTCTGTTTTGCATATAGGGTTATCGTTACCGTCTTTTTAAATTCCATATATATGCATTAGTATACTGTATTGGTCTTTATCTTTTTGGCTTACTTCACTCTGTATAATGGGCTCCAGTTTCATCCATCTCATTAGAACTGATTCAAATGAATTCTTTTTAATGGCTGAGTAATATTCCATGGTGTATATGTACCATAGCTTCCTTATCCATTCGTCTGCTGATGGGCATCTAGCAACCTACTCCAGTATTCTTGCATGGAGAATCCTACAGACAGAGGAGCCCGGGGGACAACAGTCCATAGGGTCGCAAATAGTTGGACCCAACTGAAGTGACTTAGCACGCATGCACAAATATCTTTTAAGTACATAATAGCTGTGCTCCTCTAAGAGGCTCAAAAGAAAAACAAAGCAGAAAATCCTTCAGGTTTTTTTTTTTTTTTTTCCTTTCTGAAGAGATTATTCACGATGACACTGACCAGAAGCCAGACTTTTCCTGTGATAGTGGGAGCTTTTGTGAGGTGAGAGAAATAGCCTCTCTTGTCAGAGAGAACCACTCAACAGTTGGAAATAAAATGGGAAATAGTGAATTCCAAGTGAGCAACACCTCGTATGAATGATGACAGAGCCTCCAGGGCATGAAGACAGCAACATGATGAGAAAGACACAGACAGAAGTGAAGATCCAGCTCATTGGAAAAGACCCTGATGCTGGGAAAGACTGGGGGCAGGAGGAGAAGGGGATGACAGAGGATGAGATGGTTGGATGGCATCACCGACTCTATGGACATGAGTTTGAGCAAGCTCTGGGAGATGGTGATGGACAGGGAAGCCTGAATGCTGCAGTCCATGGGGTTGCAAAGAGTCAGACATTATTGAGCGACTGAACTGAAGTGAACACAGACAGAGAGAGCAAACAAGAAGGGATCTGTGTGAAGAGACTCGGAACCCGGAAACAGAGAACAAATATCAAACGACGACCAGAGAGAGGAAAGGGCAAAAAGGAGAAAGCACACAAAAAGCACGCCGAAGTGAAAACACCAGAGAAACTGGGTTCATAAGGGATTGAGTAAACAACAGAGAGAGTTTGCAGTGTTTTTGCAACAGATAATAGAGTGAATGGAAGTAACAAAACTTAGAAAATCAGCAGTGAGATACTGAACTAGTCAGCCTCACTTAAGGAACTATTATTGACCCTTAGTGAGGACACCCAAATTTCAATGATGACCAACTATAGCTGACAGAGAGTATGGGTTCAATAAATTTTTGGAAAATATGTAAATCTATGATTGGCAATAATGAGGCTTTTTTCTGTGGTTAAAGTGACATTTCTTATTTCTATTTATAGATTTGTAAAATGAACTAAAGAGCCTCTTGATGAGGGTGAAAGAGGAGAGTGAAAAAGCTGACTTAAAACTCAACATTCAAAAAACTAAGATCATGGAATCCAGTCCAATCACTTCATGGCAAATAGATGGGGGGAAAATGGAAACAGTGACAGAGTTTATTTTCTTGGGCTCCAAAATCACTGTGGACAGTGATTGCAGCCATGAAATTAAAGGATGCTTGCTCCTGGGAAGGAAGACTATGATAAACCTAGACAGTGTATTAAAAAACAGGGACATCATTTTGCCAAGAAAGTTCATGTCGTCAAAGCTATGGTTTTTCCAATAGTCACATACAGATGTGAGAGTTGGAACATAAAGCAGACTGAGCATTGAAGAACTGATGCTTTTGAACTGTGGTGTTGGAGAAGACTCTTGAGAGTCCCTTGGACTGCAAGGAGATCAAACCAGTCAGTCCTTAAGGAGATCATCCCTGAATATTCATTGGAAGGACTGATGCTGAAGCTGAAGCTCCAATACCTTGGCCACTTGATGTGAAGAGCCAACTCATTGGAAAAAAAAACCCTGATGCTGGGAAGATTGAAGGCAAAAGGAAAAGGGGATGGCAGAGGATGAGATGGTTAGATAGCATCACTGACTTAAAGGATGTGAATTTAAGCAAATTGGGAGGTAGTGGAGGACAAGAAGCCTGGTGTGCTGCAGCCCATGGGGTCACAAAGAGTTGGACATGACTTAGCAACTGAACAACAACAATAAAACACATGTAGTTCAGTATTAACTGAAAAAGCAGGAGTATGTGTACCATATGACTAAAATTGCATGAAGATATATATGCAGAGGAACAGAGAATAGAATGGTATTGGGAATACATGTAAATCCATGGCTGATTCATATCAGTGTATGACAAAACCCACTGGAAAAAAAAAATAATAATAATAAAAAAAAATGTATTCTAAAAAAAAAGATAAAATAAAATAAGAATGTAACAATGATTGGATTGTAGAAGACTTGTAAAATATTGAATTATTTTTAATCAATTTTTAATTTTTAACATTAAAATATATTCGAGTATCTTTAAGTTACTAAATCACAAAACTTGTATCAAGTAGCACCATTATGTGAAAAAGTGAAAGTGTTAGTCAATCAGTCGGTCATGTCTGACTTTTTGAGACCCCACAGACTGTAGCCCACCAGGCTCCTCTCTCTGTGGAATTCTCTAGGCAAGAATACTGGAATGGGTAGTCATTCTCATTGCAGTCAATCTTCCTGACCTAGAGATTGAATCCAGATCTCCTGAATCGCAGGCAGATTCTTTACTGTCTGAGCCACCAGGGAAACCCTTGCGCCATTATAAGGTCGAAAAATCTTACATCAAACTATGGTAAGTCAGAGACTGTTTATGTATGGTTATCTTCACCTACAGCATGAGTTATGTTCATATAATCTCATTTTGCCAAAATGCATAGTATTGGAAATTTAATGAGGTATCTCAGAGTGAAATGAATTGGATGGACCCAGTGACCTTGTTGTTACTAGATGGGAATGGACAAGGGCGATGTCTTCCTGAATTTGCCTGAATCTCCACTTGTCTACCAGATAGGAACAAGAAGTTACAGCCCTGAAAACTTGAGATAAGGTGGCCCTACAATGAGTCTTATTAATCAGGAAGTCATTGCTAGGGGAATAGTTATTGGTGGGTCTTGTTAAGGAGTGTAGAAGTAGTTTATCATGAAGATGTTATCCATTTTCAGGAAAGTAGGAATTAAGACCATCTCCATAAGCAACATGAAATGCAATTCTAATTGGCCGGTTAATAATTTTTCAAAGTAATAAATCCTTCAGAAAGATTTTAACACCCTCCTTGGAAAAATGTATATAGGTAAAAATTAGTAAACAATTTCATGAAATTCTGCAAATCTTTTGAAATGCATCTACCAGTGCATATAGTTTCCACAGAATTTAGGTTAGGAAGCCTTGGGCTAGTGACTTTTATGTCTTAAGTAAAAAGCTAAGGGACTTGAGAGAGGGAAGAATTTATATTTCTGGCTATGTTTTAAAGTTGTGACTTTCTAAGATATGAGAATTTAATGATGTCAAAATCACAGAACTTGGGAAAATTAAAAAAAATTATAATATTGAGATAAACTTTCTCTGAACATTTAACTGATAATTTAGAGGTTTATGCAAAGAAAATAATGAAAATATATTGCCTCCCTATAATCTAAGTGTCCACCAATGGATACAGATGAATGCATAAAGAAGATGTGGTCTATATATGCAAAGGAATACTACTCAGTCATAAGAAAAAATGAAATTTTTCCATTTGCAACAACATGGATGAACTTGGAAGGAATTATGCTGAGTAAAACAATTCAGAAAGAGAAAGACAAATGCCATATGATCATTTATATGTGAAACCTAAAAATTACTACAGATTAGTGAATATAACAAAAAGGAAGCAGATTCACAGATATGAACTAGTGGTTACCAAATGGGAGAGGGAAGTGGGGGGGGGGCAGTATAAGGGCAGGTAATTAAGAGGTACAAACTATTATCTATAAAATTAGCTACAAGGATATACTGTACAATACAGGAAATACAGCCAATATTTTATAATAACTATAAATTGAGTATAATGGAATACAACCTTTAAAATTGTTAATCTCTATATTGTATATCCATAACATATAGATCTGGCTTCCCAGGTGGCGCTAGTGGTAAAGAATCTGCCTGTCAATGCAAGAGACGCAAGAGATGCCGGTTCGATCCCTGGATCAGGAATATCCCCTAGAGGAGGAAATGACACCCAACTCCAGTCTTCTTGCCTAGGAAATACACTGGGCAAAGAAACTTGGCAGGCTACAATCCATGGAGTTGCAAAGAGCGGACACTACTGAGTATACACCGTACACATAAATTAAAAAAATATATATATACAGCCTTCCCAAAGCATATAGTCAAGACTTTGATGTCACACCAGAAGACAGAATTGAATCATTTCAAAATAACTTGGAAAAGACTAAAATGAAGATCATAAAGATGCTTCCTCTAGGAGTTAAGAATTTGGAGTGAGTAACAAAACTAAGAAAGAGTGAAGCTACTGGCCCAAAGAGCAATGAAGGAAATGATCTCAAATAAAAATGCAGTAATCGGACACAGAAAGACAGAGAGGGAGATAGAGAGACTGAGACAGAGAAATTCCCACTGCCTTACATTCTTTGGAGAGTTAATTTTCTGTAAACATGATAACAAATGGAAAGAAAAAGAATTCTGTCAAAGAAATAAAAAACGCCACAGGAAACCTAAATCAAAGCATGGAAAAATAAAACATCCTGTCACTGTTGGCACATTTTATTCCCTTGAAACACAAGTTTCAACCCCATTGACACTGATGGGAGTTAGATGTGTCTGTAGAGAAGGGACTCACCCAATTATGACAGCTGCATAACTAAACACCATGAATCATATTGGAAATGTTCCTAAGAGCTGGACCCATGGCCAGAAGCCATGTAGACTCCTATGGAGTGAATGAGTCCTGACTTTGTAGAAGGCTGGCTGTCAGGAAAAATGAGGGTCCCATTAAAAACGTTCCACAGAGTCTAGGGAGCTATTTGGGAACAACGTGCATATCAGAAGCTCATTTCAATGCTTCCATTTCAGACTGTAAACCTCTGACACACAAAGAGACTCCAACTAGTTTGTTCCACGATTCTGAACATAATTCTGAACAATGTCAAAGCAGGAAGTCTTTCTTCAAACTGTGGACAGAGGTCATAGCCTGAAGGATAGGGGGGAAAAAAGCAATTTCCGTAAGCCTTTGTACTTTGCAATATACCAACAAAATAGGCAAAAGTGAACGATTCTCATCATAAACACTTTAAAGCCATTTCAAAAGTGATAAAAGATGTCTATCTGTTTGCTGAAATCTTAGCTGTGATTCTTCACTATCCTGATAGATTAAATTCCATCTAGTTTGGTGTTTTGATTTTAGTAAGTTTGATTTCTTCCCCTGGATCCTCATGCTAAAGTTAATAGAATCTATTCAAAGTGGTGAAGAGACACAGCTGGCTTTGGGTTAGGGAAGCCATACATAGAATTTCCAATCCACCCATCCCCTTGCTGAAACAAACCTACCAGTCCCACTGTCGAATGTTTTTAAATGTTAAAATTATACCCCAATTTATAAAATTTTAGTTTTATTTTAGTAAAAATTTTATTTTTATTTTATTGGTTGATATCAAATAGACACTTTGCTCCTCTAAAGGTAAACATCTCTTAAAGAGGAAGTACTTCATATTTTATTGATCATTTGCAACTTTCTGTGGTTAAGATGCATTATCCTTTCCTGAATGTCTCTCTTCATAGATCTAACACTGTAAATACTATGGCAAGAGGAAGAGCCAGGCCTGGAAACATTGCAGGTGATCAAACAGAGTGCTGAGGGGATAGTCTAACATATACATGGAGTAGGGAACACAAACGGGCTTCTTTCCACGAGTCAGTTGGAAATCAGTGTGTTGCTATGACCTTGAACCTCTCCAGTTGTGCTTCCCACATGCATGTGGTTTTAGATCTTTTCTTCATGGTAGAGTTACTACACTGGACATCTGCATGTATTAATATCAGACACAGACCTTTAGCAAAGTACACTCTCATTTCAAAGTCCAGAAGAGCATAAACAACTCTTTTCAGATTTCTTTTGATACTCATTTACCTCATAAAAAGTGTCTACCTTAATGGATCAAGAGCAGTCAACATTTGATTACTAAACCAACTGATTATCCATGACATAGTAGAGAATAAAATTTTAATGTATCTATTAAAAACCAGGGCTTCACTGGTGGCTCAGTCAGTAATCACCTGTAATGCAGGAGACCCGAGTTTGATTCTTGGGTTGGGAAGATCCACTGGAGAAGGAAATGGCAACCCATTCCAGTATTCTTGCCTGGAGAATCCCATGGACAGAGGAGCCTGGTGGGCTACAGTTCATGGGATCATGAGAGTCATACACAACTTAGCGATTAAACCACCAAACCACCGGAGAACAAAATTTTAACATATTTTTTGAAAAATACATGATTTATGTTAGTAATTGGGCATGAGGATAAAACATTCCCCAAATTCACTTCAAAAGATCTTTGAAAAAATTCTATTTACATTAACCAGAGCAACTGTCCACACTTGCATGCTGAATCTGCTACCATTTTAGGTAGGCTCTCCTCAATTTAAGGAAAACAGTTTCTTACAGAGACTGATACAGAATTTCAGTCTAAGATATTCTCCATTACTTGTTCTCCACTCTACTATGTTCTACCCTCCTGGGGTTATTAACAGATTGTTGTTGTTGTTCAGCCGTGTCCGATTCTTTGCGACCCCATGGACTGTAACATGGGTTACAGTTATAGAAAAAGCACGGGTATACAGTTAAAGAAAGATTTCTGAGGCATTTGGGATTTTGGAAGAATAAAGGCCCTGAAGGCTACCTCCTCTATCAGTACATACACTTGAGAGCTCCTGCAGCCAAGCTCAGCAGAGAGCCATAAAAAGCAGAGCAGTAACAGCTCTAAGTGTTCTTCTTTAAGCCTGGGGCTTCCAGGACTCAGGAGACCCTGAAGAATTGTGTTTTAGATGTGGGATAGAAAGGCCTTTGTAGAGAAAGTGAGTAGAAACTGTCCTGAAGTATGCACATCATGCTCTTTGTGAAATCTGTCATTGATTCCTTAAAACACACACACACACACACACACACACAACAAGACAACATAAAATAAACAACGTGAATAGTCCTATAGCCATTAAAGAAATTAAATTTTAAATGAAAAAAACTTCTGCAGAAGGAATGTCTAGACTCTCATGACTTCACTTGATAATTCTAACAAACGTCTAAAAAAAGAATTAACACCCAGTTTTGCACTATCTTTTCCGTAGCAGAAAAAGAACATTTCCCACCTCATGGCATGTGTGTGTGCTCAGTCATGTCTGACTCTTTGCAACCCCATGGACTGTAGTCTGCCAGGCTCCTCTGTACATGGAATTTTCCAGGCAAGAATACTAGAGTAGGTTGCCATTTCCTACTCCACCAACTCATAGTACTGTTTTGTTGATATTAAAACCAAACATAGGTATTTTGAAAAGCAAATAAAAGAAAAAGTTACGGGTGATTATCTCTCATGAATTTAGATGCAAAAATTCTCAATTAAATCAGACCCAGCCATATATAAAAATTATACACAAGTGGGATTTATTCCAGGTATGCAAGTCTGATCCAATGTTCAAAAATCAATTACTATAAACCATTATATCAATAAACTAAAGAAAAAAATCATATAATCATATCAACTGATGCAGAAAATACAGTTGACAAAATCCAAAACTCATTTGTGAAAAAAAAAAAAAAATTCTCAGGAAAACCAAGAACAGAAGGGAACTTTCTCAAATGGAAAGAGTGTATGCAAAAAGTCTGCAGTTAACATCATCCTTAATGGTGAAAGATTGAATGGTTTCCACCTAAGACTGGGAAGAAAACAAGGATGTTTGGTCTCACTATTCTTATTCTATACAGTATTAAAAGTTCTAGCCAACACATTTAGGCAAAAAAAAAAGCCCGTTTTAGAAAGGAAAAAAAATAATCATTGCTATTTGCAGATTATGTGATTGCCTATGAAGAAAATCCCAAGGATTCTATAAGACATCTTTTAGGACTAGTAAGTGAGCTGAACAAGAGTGAGGGGTATTAAACCTGTATACATGCACCCCTATATTCATAGCCACCCTATTCACAATAGCCAAGATACGGAAGTAAGTAACCTAAGTGTCTATCAACAGATGAATGGACCAATACAAAATAAAGAGTTAAAAAAAAATGAGCTACAAGGATATATTGTACAACATAGGGAATATAGCCTATACTTTATAATAACTTTAAATGGAGTGTAATCTACAAATTATTGAATAACTATGTTGTACACCTGAAAGTATAATATTGCAAATCAACTGTACTTCAATGAAATAAAGAATACATTAATTTTAAAAAACAAAATAAAGCAAGGGTAATTTCTGAAAAGATTGATGAATGGGTAAAGAAGAGTGGAATATATGTGTGATATTCTTATATATTTATAAATACTGCTGCTGCTGCTCTAGTCTCCTCAGTCATGTCTGTCTCTTTGCAGCCGCATGGACTACAGCCTGCCAGGCTCCTCTGTCCATGGGATTCTCTAGGCAAGAGTACCAGAGTGGGTTGCCATGCCCTCCTCCAGGGGATCTTTCCGACCCAGGGTCAAACTTGGGTCTCCTGCATAGAAGGCAGATTGTTTACCATGTGAGCTACCAGGGAAGCCCATATAGATACTCCTCATCCATAAAAAAGAATGAAAATTTGTCATTTCCAACAACATGGGTGGACCTGAAGGGTATTAAGCTTGGTGAAATAAATCAAATACAAATATTATACGCTTCCTTGGTGGCTCAGCTGGTAAAGAATCTGCCTGCAATGCAGGAAACCCCAGTTTGATTCCTGGATTGGGAAGATCCCCTAGAGAAGGGTTAGACTACCCATTCCAGTATTCTGGTCTGGAGAATTCCATGTACAGAGAAGCCTGGCAGGCTACAGTCCATGGGGTTGCAAAGAGGCAGACATGACTGAGCAGCTTTCACTTTCATATGAGGAACCTAAAAAATAAAACAAATTAGTGAAACAGACTCACAGATACAGACAGCAAATTAGTGCTTACCACAAGGGAAAAGGAAAGAGGTAGGGCCAACACATTTGTAGGGAATTAAGAGCCACAAACTATTATGTATAGAATAAATGAATTATAAAGAGAGATTGTATAGCACAGAGAATATAGCCAATATTTTACAATAACTATAAATAGAATATAACCTTTAAAAATTGTGAATCACTACATGGTACACCTGAAGTTTATATAATATTGTAAATCAATTATACCTCTATAATATATTTATACATTATATGCAACGTTGTTGTTGTTGTTTAGCAATGTCTGACTCTTTTGTGACCCCATGGACTGTAGTCTGCCAGGCTTTCAGTATTTACCATTGAGTTAAATTCCTTTATGAAGTAGAAGTTGACTGTTAACTACACCTTCTTTAATGTTGCCGGTTGTTTTGTTTTGTTTCCCTTATTTATGTACTCTGTGTGTGTGTGTGTGTGTGTGCGTGCGCGCGCACACACACAGGCACTCAGTTGTGTCCAACTCTTTGTGATCCCTTGGACTATAGCCCACCAGGCTCCTCTGTCCACGGAATGCTCCAGACAAGAATAAGGGAGTGGGTTGTCATTTCCTTCTCCAGGGGAACTTCCTGACCCAGGAATTGAACCTGCATCTCCTGCATTGGCAGGTAAGTTCTTTATCACTGAGTCACCAGGGAAGCCCATTATATGCAATATAAACTGTATTTATATTTTTAAGAAAGTCTGGTATATTGTAGTCCATGGGGTAGCAAAGAGTCGGACATCACTGAGCGACTGAACAACAATATTGTTATGAATAAAAAAATGAAACAAAAATAAATGGAATGGGCAAAATGAACTCATTGAGGAAAGTGGGGACAGTTGTCTCATTCTTCCTTTTCTATTCAATCCTTTACATTTCACTGGGGAAAAACCAGCATTTCCATAACCTAACAATGAACATTTAGAAACTGAAATTAAAAAAAAATAAGATAATATGACATACAATTGCTCCAAAAATACATTATTTCAGTATAAATCTAATAAAGTACATTATAGAAATTACAAAATAAAAATGAACAAAATCACAGAAGACCTAAATAAATGAAGATACATACAATGTTCATGAATTGAAAGACACAACATTGTTAAGATGTCAGTTTTTCCCAAACTGATCCTTTGGTTGAATGAAATGCCTATGAAATCCCCAAATGATTTTTGTTTTATTTTGTGTTTTTTTGGTAAACACTGAAAAATTTACCCTAAAACATAAATATAAAGGCAGAATAACAAGGACAGCTAAAATAATTCTGAAAAAGGAGAAAAAGTGGGTAATATTACTCTACCTTATGAAAAGGTATGTTGTATACCACACTAATAAAAATCTACCATAGATACACTGATGGACGGATCAGGACAGAACTCAGAAATAGACCCTAACAAATATGGCCAAGTGGTTTTTGACAGATGCCAAAGCAATTCAGTGAAGAAAGTAGCCTTTTCAACAAATGGTACTGGGGCAGTCAGACATCCACAGGCAAAAGACATGAACCTTGACCTGAATTTCTCACCTTATACAGAAATTAACTCAAGATGGATCACACCAGTTCAGTTCAGTTCAGTCGCTCAGTCGTGTCCCACTCTTTGTGACCCCATGAATCGCAGCGCGCCAGGCCTCCCTGTCCATCACCAACTCCTGGAGTTTACTCAAACTCATGTCCACATACTTAAGTGTGAAATATAAAACTACAAAATTTTAGAAAAGAAAAGCCATAGGAGTGATTCTTTAGTAACTAGAGCTAGACAAAGAGTTCTTTGGCTTGACACCACAAGTGTGATCCACAAAAGGAAAAGTTGATAAACTGGACCTCATTAAAATGAAAAACATTTATTCAACAAAAGAGGCCTCAGTTAAGTAGATTAAAAGACATCCTATAGACTGGGTAAAGATATTTGCAACCACTCATTTGACAAAGGAATTGTATCTAGAAAATTCAAAGAATTGTATCTAAAATATTCAAATACTCAACAACTAAAAAAATACATTTAGAAGCTGGCAAAGACATACACAGAAATTTTACTAAAGAGGATATGGCATGTATGTATATGAAAAATGTTCAACCCCGTTAGCCATGAGAGAAACACAAAATGTAACCACATTAAGATATCATTACGTCTGTCAGAATAGCTAAAAAAGCACAAAACACTGATAAGGACACAGAGAGGTGGGCTCACTTATACACTGACGCTGATATTGAGAATGTAAAAGGGCATAGTCACTCTGAGGAGGAAAAATGTTGGCAGTTTTTTCAAAGCTAAACTTGTGCTTGAAGTGTTTACTGAAGTCTGGCAATCATAATATTGGGCATACATCCTAGAGAAATTGAAACTTATATTCACACAGAAACATATTCTTGAATGTTCATAGCAGCTTTATTTATAACAGCCTCAAACGGGAAACAACCCACATGTCCTCCAAGGATGAACGGTCAAACACATTGTGGTACATCTACCCACCCCATAAAACACTGCTGGCACACGTCAGAGATATCATGGGTTCGGTTCCAGACCACCACAATAAAGCAAATATTATAATAAAGAAAGTCACACTATTTGTTTTGGTTTCCTAGTGCATTTAAAATTATGTTAACACTCTAGTCTATCTGTGAGTCTTCCCAGTGGCACTATGGCAAAGAACCTGTCTGCCAATGCAGGAGACATAAGAGACGTGCATTCAATCCTTGGGTAGGGAAGATCCCCTGCAGGAGGGCATGGCAACCCACTCCAGTGTTCTTGCCTGGAGAATCCCATGGACAGAGGAGCCTGGTGGGCTACAGTCCATGGGGTCGCATGGAATCGGACAGGACTGAAGTGACTTAGCACACACACAAGGGGAGAGCTGACTGTGGTTTTAAGGGGAGGATGAGGGATCTTTGTGATGCCACTCTGTACTTTGCTGTGGTGGTGGGCACACAAATATAGACACACTAAAAAACTGCATACAATGACATACATACACACACGTGTAAGGGCATGGAAAACTGGTGAAATCTGAAAGTTAATAGGAATTCTGACATTTCACCTATGGAAGCAGGACCTGGGTTGTTATCAGCCTCCTTCAGGTATTTTTGAGAATTCCCAGAGGATGTCTCCTGTGCATCTATTAATGGTCCATTTATTTTCTCTCTCTTTCCAGCTCCTGTGATTGAAATCGGCTGCTTTTGAAAGCAGTGGTTGATCACACCTCATTATTGCTAATGTCTTCTTTTAGATTTCTGACATCTCTGACAAACATGCTGTCTTCAGTGCTACAAAGTTAAAAAAAACTAAGTGCTAAAGAGACACTGTATACACTTTACGGCACTGAAATTGTGACCTTTGATTCAGAGCAAACCTGCTGAGATGCAGCTTCTAGGTTGTTCCTTGAGCCTTTGCCTACAGTTTCTCTCTGTTTGGAACTTAGGGGATCAATATTAGCTCTAAGAGACCCTGCTGAGACCTACAACTTACTGAATTCTCCATGGTGACTAAAATCTGATATTCATCCCATGCTGTCCTCCCCATTTTTATCTACCCTCTATATGTCCATGAAAACTCATTTCTTAATTATTCTTTCACTAAAATAACATTTAGAAAGTCTTCTGCCCTCATCACTTTTGATATCTTCATTCTTATAGGGGTTGTGAAAGGGACTTGAAGTTAATGTTTTAAAGATTTATCTTCCCTAAGACTCTCTGAGGCATCATAATATAAAGACATCTATTGCTTAGGAAGAGTTTTACTAGTGTCATAAAGACACCAAGAATGGTATTGAGATAGTAGCATAGAAATGTATGAAATAATATTTATTTTTAAAAAATTCAGTTGCCTTGCAAAAGAATATTTATCCTTTTTTACCTTGAGAGTCCATTTTATTGGAAGCAAAGTGATATAAAAGTAACTTAAAAGGACAGTATGTAAATAATATCTAATAATAATAATTAATAATAAAATTAAATTTTAGAGACAAACAGAATGCTTTCATAAGAACTTTATTGCAATACAAATCACATACTATATAATTCACGCATTTAAATTATACAACTCCATGGTTTTTAGTATATTCAAAGTTGTTCAAACATCACCACAATCAATTTTAGAACACATTCATCACTTCAGATAAAAATTTTGCACCTGTCAGCAGTTAATCCCTCTCTCTGTTCTCCTACCCTCCTCCCAAGATCCAAGCAACAACTAATCTCTTTCTCAATAGACTTGACTATTTTGGACTTCTATATAAATGGAATCATATACTGTGTGGTCAATAGTGACTAGTTTCTTTCACTAAGCATAATATTTTAAAGGTTCATTCATGCTGTGGCATGTATTAGTGCTTGATCCCTCTTATGAATATAAATATCTCTTCCTAAGAATAATATCTCACTTTATGAGTATATTGTATTTTGTTTATTCACTAGTTGAGAGGAAATTCAGTAGATTTTTTTTGACTATTAAAAGATAATGCTGCTATGAACATTCATGTACAAGTATTTGTGTGAAAGTATGTTTTTACTTCTTGTGATTACATGCTTAAGATTTGAATTGCGGGGTTATGTGATAGCTCCATTTTTAACATTTTGAGAAATTACAAAACTATTTCCAAACTGGCTGCACCATTTTATATTCTCACTAGCAATGTATGAGGGTTCCAATTTCTCTATATCCTCATCAGAACTTGCTACATTTTTTATTATAGCTACCCAAGCGGATATAAAGTGGTATCTATTGTGATTTTTATTTGCACTTCCCTAAGGGCTAATGTTGTTGACCATTATTAGTAATGCTTATTTACCATTTGTAAATACTCTTTTGAGAAACGTCTATCCAGGTCTTTTGCCTATTTTTAATTGGGTTTTATATTTTTATTGTTGAGCTCTATAAGAGTTGTTTAAATATCCTGGCTACGAGTCCCTTATCAAAGATATGATGTACAGTTAGTTGGGGTTTTAAGCATGATGAAACATAAGCTACATCATTCATAAATGTGGAAACTGAGGACCAGAGCAATGAAGAGATTTGGGGCAGAAACAGAACTAGGTCATGATTTCCCTACTACCAGATGTGGAATGATGCTGCTATTCTAAGAAGAAAAACCAAAAGAAGTGAAAAAGTATATCCACCAATGTTCTTTTTTCTTTACTTTAGCTCAGCACTAACTCAAAATCTCTCATGATCCATGAAGTAACAGAAGTGAGTAATTCCACTGACTCCTGCATGAGGAATCACAAAAGAGCTCTTTTGTGAACTTCATTTAACCTCTTGACCAAGGAGAAATTTTCCCACCTAAGTAATAGCAAACAGAGCACTTTCCAAGGTTTTTTAAATTAAATTCTGTTCAGCATGAGATCCATCCTAACACATAAAAAATCTCTAAAAGGAAAATATATAAAATGATACTTTACTAATGAAGATTGTATTCAGTGTATAAGACCACAGGAGTGTTAAAATCCCAGAAATGGTGTTAGTTTTATTTCTAGGTGTTAAGAAATACTATGTCATTAAAGCATATGTGACAGTCTAGTTTGAAAAATATAACAAATTAAAGTGGGACTTCTCAGGAGGGATTTATTTCTGAAAAGGTCAGCTATAAAAAGGGAGGAAAAAAAAGATTTCTTACTCCCAAGATTACCAAAACAACATCATTTACTTGTCTTGGCGCCCATGTGTGAAATTTTATGGTGTTCACCACTAGCTGTAACAAACATAGTCAGAAAACAATAAGCTTATAAAATACTCAGTAATGATACCAGTAATGACAACATAGAAAACTGATTTTTTTCTCTCTTTTCCAGATACATATTTTATTTTGTTTTTTGGTCACTTTAGAATAGACGGTAAAATGGCTGTTTAAAAAATGTACTTCATTGAATATATATTATAGAGGTGTTTAAAATATAATTTTTCAAGAAAATGAATGGTCTACTCTTCCCACGAAATTTGCAGGAATGTTTCTGATGAATGTTTCTCATTCCATATACCTAATTGCCCTCCTCATATTATCTACTTTTAAGAATACAATATAATGAAATCTATTATTTGCATTTAAAAAGGCCCTTTATTTTTGCAGACTACTACTGTAAATTATTTTGGCATCAAATGAGGAAGTGGTCAGGAACAGTTTCTTATTTTAATATAAGGGGTACAGATCTTCAGATGAAAATTTTCATAATGGATTTGTAAAAATGGTCTGGGAGTTTCTCTGAGCACAAAACAGATCTTGCCTCCAAGGCAGATGTCATTTCTAACAAAAAAGGGTGTTTTCAGGTTACCACATTTGGGTTGCTGACCTTAGAAATCTCAGCCATGTTCGACTTATAGGTTCCAGTTTACAGGGTCCTAAAATCTGAGAGCAGTTCCCACCCACAGGATGTAACGCTCCAGCCTCTCCTTATTTCACTCCTGCTCGTGCTGGCTTCTTCCTTGGTTCTGTGGTTCCAGCTTGAGCCCAAGGGTGAAAAAATTATTGCTGCTCTAAAAGACACCAAATAGCCATTTTTGCATTCCAGCTCACAAAGGCAGTATTTTTGGAAGAGGGAATTACTTTCAGAGCCATTTTCTTCAGAGATTTTTATATGGTGAGAGAGACTGAAGTAATTAAGAGAAATGTATCCAGAAATAATATAGATGTCTTCTCCATGGTAAGGATGGGAGTTGAACTTCTGCAGAGAATATTTCTGAAGGTATGTGCGTTTTCTCTGGTAGATCCAAGGACTACGCAGAGAAACCAAAAGAAAAAAACTGTGTTCCTAGGGATGAGAGAGGCTCTGCAAGATGCCAGCAGGCTAGGATCCTAAGAGAGAGACAGCCAGCAAGACATTTTTCCATCTTTAATAGAATGTGGTCAGGAGACAATTGGGCAGCTGAAGTCTTACTTTTGCTTTCTGGTTAATTTCCTAATAATTTCCCAAACAGAAAATCTTGGGTTCAGTGGAGTTTAGGAGAATGAAAGGTGGGGATTTGCAAGATCAGAAAAAATCAATGTAATACCAAAAGCAGTCAGGAGATAACAGGAAATCATGGATGCAAATGCCTGGGCGGCAGTCTGGAGGGAGAGGTGACAAATGACACCCAGTTTACACCAAACATTCCCCTTTCTTAAAAATTCATGAAAAAGCACAGAATTTCTTCATCCCTGCAGAATGAGAACTGAGAGTTATTTTCATAGGGGATATTAAAAGAAAAAAAAATAATCCAGCAGACAGAAAAAGCTGGGGAAATTTAGACTGTGCTTATAAATTCTAGATTTCCAGTGGAAAACTCAGGTCTTCAATGTCACTCTAATAATGACATGTAGGCATGTGTCAACTCATTTCCAAATGCAGTAGATAAAGAGGCAAAGTAAAAGCTGAAGGTCCCTGTGTCTGAATTTTCTGATCTCCATTTTAACAGAATTATCTTTCTTTTTTCTCCTGGCCTGGTTATTTTATCTGAGGTATCAAAGAGCACCTCATTGAGAGATTAGTAAATTTCTCAAATAGGTGATTTCAAGGCACAGAATTTTCTTTGGCTGAAGGAGCAGGGGCTTCAAGTTGAATAGACTTTTTAGTCAGCAATTTTAGAATTATATTAGAAGATAATTTCTTGCTGACTAAACAAATCACCATACACTATAAGTCAGACACCTTCTCTGGGATTAAAGTGGCTCTGACTGTTCTAAGTATAAAAAGAGAATGTTGACCTTTCAACACTGACAAAAACAAAAGATGAACAGCTTGGCTACAATATTTGCAATTTGCAGAACAAGGGGTTGGCGTGGCTCCACTGAATGATCATTTGCTCCATGCCATGAATCTCAACAAATGAAAAAGGATAGGTGTTGGCTTGTTTCTGTGGCTGTCAAAGTAAACAGATTAGATGAATTATTGATAACCTTTGGCTCAGTGAAGCACCATTGGAATGACCAATGATTGGCACAGTGATACCATCATGTTCCTCACTCCCCCAAACATTACACAAATTTCTTCCACTTTGCCTTTCTTAGATTGCTTTCTATCTCAAAGGCCTTCTTCCCCCACAACCATCAAAACCATTTTATTTAAAACCCATTAATTCTACCCTGTCTGACATCTATCTCATGAAGCTTTCTCTGAATAGTCAAACCCACAATAATTCTCTAACTTTTCACCACTAACTTCGAGAGCTTCTATTATTTGCACCACTAATGACATTACCTAAAATCTATAAGGTTTTCACCTAAGTTCTGAAACATACTAGTCACCTACCCTCTCTCCATCTTCCCCCCAAAAGACCGTTGGATTGAGATCAAAAGCTGTCATGAAGCTGCTGGTGCCCACCCCACCTCACTTGCCCTGTTGGCTGAGATCAGGCTACCATATGTGTGCTTTCTGGCTGATTAAGAATTGTATCTCATATCTGCTTTTTTCCCCTCTTATTCCTGCCACAGTGCCAGGCATATAGTAGGTAGAGTATTTTAATTATCCATTTACTAGACCTTCCAACTCCACTGTGCTACTGGATTTCAGAGTTTTGAGATAAATGTTGCCTGAGGTTCATGAGGTACATTAACCAAAAAAGGTCCTTTTCTTAATCTGATGCCAACATGAGATGGGTCCACTACTGAGTAATGTGAACATTGGCATTCACCTTTGGATTGTGCTGGGCTTCCCTGGTGGCTTAGATGATAAAGAATTCACCTGCAATGCAGGAACCGAAGGAGATGCCGATTCAATCCCTGGGGCAGGAATATCCACTGGAGCAAGGGCGTGGCAACCCACTCCATTATTCTTGCTTGGAGAATCGCTTGGACAGAGGAGACTGGTGGGCTACCATCCAGGAGGTTGTAAAGAACCAGACTTGACTGAGTGACTAACACTTTCACTTTCACTTTGGATTGTGCTATGAAGTACTGAGTGAGATGTCAAACATAAACTATATTTCAAGTATATATTCAAATTTCAGGTATATTTCATTGTACGGTCTCATTGTTGGACCTTTGGGTATAAATTCAATAATTGATATAAAACGTACAGTTGACACTTGAACAACTTGGGAGGTTAATCTGAGTGTAATGGGTAGTTGGTCCTCTATATTCTGGGTTCCTCTGCACCCATGGGTTCAACCAAGAATGTAGTGCCATACTATTTACTAATACTACTGAAAAATATATGTGTATAAGGTGGACCCGTGTTGTTCAGATCCACATTGTTCAAGGGTCAATGAATATTAAGATGTTTAGGAAACCAAATCTATGACAATGTTAGACTTGCTCCATCCTGAGAAGGACTTCTTCAGAAGGGATTAGGGATTCCAGGAGTCCCAAGAGTGGACTTTTCCTCTCAGTCCCAGCTAAGAGTCATTGAAATGAACAGCTGTCAGAAATTCTATCATGACTCAACTCTACCAGTAACCTAAATGGTGAGTCTTTTAAACTATATGTGTTCATGCTCAGTCACTTCAATTATGTCCAACTCTTTGTGACCTCATGAACTGTATCCAGCCAGGCTTCTCAGTCCATGGGATTCTCCAGCAAGAATACTGGAGCGTGTGCCATGCCCTCCTCCAGGTGATCTTCCCCTCCCAGGGATAGAACCCATGTCTCCTGCATTGCAGACAGACTCTTTTTTTTTTTTTTTTTTTCATTTATCTTTATCAGTTGGAGGCTAATTACCCCACAATACTGCAGTAGGTCCTGTCACACATTGACATGAATCAGCCATGGATTTACATGTATTCCCCATCCCGATTCTCCCTCCCACCTTCCTCTCTACCCAATCCCTCTGGGTCTTCCCAATGCACCAGGCCCGAGCACTTGTCTCATGCATCCAACCTGGGCTGGTGATCTGTTTCACTATAGATAATATACAGTTTTGATGCTATTCTCTCGAAACATCCCACCCTCGCCTTCTCCCACAGAGTCCAAATGTGCAGACAGACTCTTTACTGCCTATATACTGAGCAAAAAATAAATACAGAAACAAAAGCCAGAAGAGACAGGACTGCTTGTTTAATAGAGCAGAATCCCCTCCTCCATCTCCAGTTTGAATTGAATATTTTAAAGAAATGTTTTAGAACAGATAATTCACAGACTTTAAGGCACTCCTGTACTTCTTTATGGACTGAGAACATTTTTGTTGCCACTTCTAAGGAACTAATTTTAGCTGTATGGACACATAGGCTTTAAGGAAGTAGAGTGAAAGAAAATTATGTATGGGCATAGTTCATTTGCCAGAAAATCTAGGTCATTCACACCAAAAAAACAAGCAAACAAAAAAAACCTCATAAAATATATTGGCCTAACTCCTGAATTTTTCAGATGATGAAATTTGTGTAGACAAGGGTTTCAGAAAAAATCATAAAAGTGTGTAATTTATCAGCTGCAGGACAATTATAAAGGCTGATAGTCATCAGGTATGATATCACATGGTAAAGCTCCTTCATATACTTGCTTTGTTTCAGCCTCATTGACACCCACTGATGAAAAACTTTCTTTCCCTATAAATGATCTTCTAAGTTTACATCCCTCTGTCCTCAGATAACATTATTTGCCTTCATCAGTCATGTGTTCTCCATAATGTCATCCCTCCAAGTGTGCATTTACCAAAGCCCAGCTACAAGGAGTTGGTACTTTTGCTTTTGTGTAGGATTTTAAACCTACTCCTTGCTATAGTTTTTTGACTTTGGTCTTTAGAGGCATATTTGTTGATACACAATTGAATAATGACACTGAACCACTGCTTTTCTAGATAATACAGCCTATAACAGAATTTCTTAAATTCAGATTTTCAGTTATTTGCTACAGACACATCCAGAATCACCCTATTGCATTCTTTACCACCCCCCTGCCATACCTTTGGCAAGCTAAAACCTGCTTAGCAAAAGACAAATTACATTTATACATTTACACTCTTGGTGTACCTGGGAGTTTCCAAGTATACAATTTATTTTTTAAGTACACTTTTTCAAAAAACTAAAATATGAGGAAACAGTCTTCGAAATGCAACATGACAGATGGACAGAAAACTTTAATATCATGATGGATGGGTCCCTTATTTATTCCTCTGTGAATGACTGCTGATCATAATCACTTTTATAGCTTGACGGCAGAAAAAAAAAGGATTATTTCTTTTGTCCTGGAATTTCAGGATGAGCATATTTGTTCAGAGGATGAAGAGGACCAAATTAGACTGAGCTACTGGGGCATAATAAATTCACAGCAATCACAAGCCAATGTTCTTGAATTCTTGACACTATCAACTTTAAATATTCTGATCCTCTCATAGTTAGCTCGCTTATCCTTTTGTCCTTATTGAATTAACTGCCTTTTCTTTTGTATTGTCTCCTGAGGGGACCTCACTTTAAATCTTTTCAGTTTAATTCCATTAATTGGCATATTGTCTGGTCTCATGTCCTCCTCCTGGGTCTTGAACTTATGTTCCCCTCAGTTCTTAAACCCCTAAGCTATATTTTTCCAGCTTTGAATGAAAAGGCTCTCCATCTACAGACAAAGCGTGTTCATTCTTATCTTTCACTTCCAGGCTAATGTTTAACAATGAACTCACAATCCTGGCAGTTTATCAGCCCATTAAATCCAAGTGCAGAGTTCCTTGATTTTAAAGCCATTATACTGAAATCCACTGATATTGGCTGACTAATTTGAGCATAATTTAAAAGCTAACAATTCTAAATTAAGTAAACATGTGTGTGTGTGTGTGTGTGTGTGTGTGTAGAGCCATAGATAGAGTGTGCCATAGCTAAAGAGTCCTTACACTGCAATGAAGACTCAACATGTGGCAACTAAGCCTGAACACAGCCAAATTATAAAAGAAAAAGAACCAGTGACTTCTCCTTAAAAATAAAATGAGAATGAAAATAAAAATTTATTCCAAACGCACTGTTGTGATGAGGACTTAGGACTGTGGACGTGGTAAATACTCAATGCTAGCCATCACTATTTAATATTAATATTAAATATCACAATTAAAATACCATTGCACCCGTGCTGCACTGTACTTAGTCACTCAGTCGGGTCCAACTCTTTGCAACCCCATGGACTGTAGCCCACCAGGCTCCTCAGTCCATGGGGATTCTCCAGGCAAGAATATTGGAGTGGGTTGCCATGTCCTCTTCCAGGGGATCTTCCCAAACCAAGGATCAAACGCAGATCTCGCACTGCAGATGGATTCTTTACCATCTGAGCCACCAGGGAAGTCCAAGAATACTGGAGTGGGTAGTCTATCCCTTCTCCAGAGGAACTTCCAAACCTAAGAATTGAACTGGGGTCTCCCACATTGCAAGCGGATTCTTTACCAGCTGAACTACCAGGGAAACCTTCTGTTTGAGATATTTAGGGGAATTTTTTCATAAAAAAGTCACAAAAATTAATAGAACTCCCCTTCCTTAATGATGTGACAAACCTGAGCCCCTCAAGTTCTTCCCAAAATATTCTCTAGAGGCAGTCTGGCCCTGATGAGTCATAGGTCTAGATAAATAAGATTGTCAGGGTTTTTTTTTTTATTTTATTTTTTATTAAAATATAGTTGATTTACAATGTTGTGTTAGTAATACCTACCAGGGATAAGAATCTGAAAAAGAGTAGATATAGATAAATAAGATTTTTAGGATGGCATGTGTTCTTTTTCATACCCTTACCCAATCCTTACTTCTTTTAAGTGGGACCATCCCATTGTTTACTGGTCTCTGCCTTTAGTGGACCAGGATACAGCTCAGTGCTATATTTACATCCTTCTGGCAAAGTACATCTAACTCCAGCTTTACTTGAGACCTCAGATTCCAAATGGAGAATGTTATCTTGGGATTTGTACAACTTAGTTGCCAATTATTTATGTTCTTTTTTCTTTTTCAGTGTTCAGTTGTGTCCAACTCCTTGCAACCCCATGGACTGCAGCGCAGCAGGCTTCTCTGTCCATGGACTTTTTCACACAAAATTACTGGTGCAGGTTGCCATTTCCTCCTTCAGCAGATCTCCCTGACTCAGGGATCAAGCCTACATCTTCTGTGTCCCCTACATTGGCAGTTGGATTCGTGGCAGATCAGATGGCAAAGAATCTGCCTGCAATGCAGGAGACCCGGGTTCAATCCCTGGGTCTGGAAAATCTCCCAGAGAAGGGGATGGAAACCCACTCCAATATTCTTGCCTGGAGAATTCCTTGGACAAAGGAGCCTGGTGTATTACAGTCCATGGAGTAGCAAAGAGTCAGAAAGGACTGAGCAACTAACACTTTCACTTGTTTACCACTGTGATACTTGGGAAGCCCGATTATCTATACTGCCCTTGTTACCCTCCCCTCTTTTTAATTAAACTGCAATCTCTTCAATAGAGAGACCATATCATATTCTTTACAGGCTCAGTACAATGCCTCCTCCCACAGAAAGTGTAATATAGCTATTTATTTTCAATAATGTTGTGGTTTAGTCGCTAAATCATGTCCAACTCTTTTTGACCCCATGAACTGTAGCCTGCCAGGCTCCTCTGTCCATGGAATTTTCCAGGCAAGAATACTATAGTGGGTTTCCATTTTCTTCTCCAGGGGATCTTCCCAATTCAGGGATTGAACCCAAGTAATTATCAATAATAAGTGTACGAAGAATCAGATTTTATTTTCAATTGACTTTTATGGAGAAACTCAAACTAGAAGCAGATGGCAGTTTATTACAAGGAGATGTAAGTAGGATTGTGGAGCTAATTAGAAGGAGGAAGCTTAGAGAAAGAAGAGAGATGAGTTTATCTTTGGACCAGTCTTGATTATATATAGATGATAAAAAGAATAATTAAGTGATAAAAATAGGTCATAACGTCCATATTCACAAAATTCCACTTTATAATTGGATATTCCCATGGCACTCAATTATCAAATACTTAAAAAAAAATTTGGGACATAATCTAATACATATTTCAGAAAACAATCCAGAAGAGAGGTTGATGTCCAGCCCATTGAAAATTGTCAGGTGCTTCCCTGATAACATATTAAAACAGGATGAAAAACTGTATTTCATTACTTGGTCTATAAAAGTGATTTTAATAGACAGTATCCTTAATGAGTTTGTGTCCCAGAGAGGTCAAAATTCTCAAGAACTCAAAGTTCACCCAAATTCCTAGGGGATCTCTAGTGATGACATTGGACAAAACTAGATTGATAATGCTACTCAAGAATTCAAATGTTCTCCAAATTTGAGAATTTAAAGGTGGACCTTAGTTAAGTCTATCATGGGTTCAATCTTTTATTTATTTATTTTTAAATACTTAAGTCTATAGGCATCAGAGTTTTAAAAAAATATTTATCTACTTGTTTATTTGGCTGTGCATGTCTTAGTTGCAGCATGTGGGATATAGCTTCCTAACTCGGGATCGAACCTGAGTGCCCTGTTTGGGAATACAGAGTCTTAGCCACTGGACCACCAGGGAAGTCCCATGGGTTCATTCTTATTTCATCTTGACATCTCTTCATTAATATATTCTCTTGATGTAAAAATGAAAGTGAAAGTCACTCAGTAATGTCTAAGTCTTTGTTACTCCATGGACTATACAGTCTATGGAATTCTCCAAGCCACAATACTGGAGTGGGTAGCCTTTCCCTTCTCCAGGGGATCTTCCCAATCCAAGGATCAAACCCAGGTCTCCTGCACTGCAGGCAGATTCTTTACCAACTGAGCTATCAGGGAAGCCCTGATGTAAAATAATAACAGCCAAAAATGAATTCAAAGGTTTTGTATCATCTATTTCAAAAACAATGCATTTTTTATAAGTACATCTACTTGAATGTAACTGCATTATGGCCCATGAAATCAAATTAGATAGAGAACTCCTTACAACTTTGAACAAATGGTAAAACAACTATCCTATAAATATGCTGACTCTAGGAAAAATAAAGAGAAGTAAAGTATATCAACGGCCAGTCATTTCACAGAATCAAACAACACAGCTAATGAAGTTATCGAGTACAAAACAAGGTAGGCAAGTCACCTTGATTTTATTCTGCAGCTGCACTTATCAAACCCAGGGGGACATCTTCTCATTCCCCACAAAGGTATGTGGATAAAAAAGATGGACAAGGAAACCTACTATCATATATAAAAAGCAACTTTAAATGTAGGCATCAGAAATGTCAGATTGGGATTGTTACTTTTGCAAAGGAAAAGAAAAATACCTAAAAAAATTACTGACCATATATATACTTGATGGAATATTACTCAGCCATCTAAAGGAACAAAATTATGTCATTTGTAGAGCTGTGGACGAACCTAGAGATTGTCATACACAGTGAAGTAAGTCAGAAAGAGAAAAACAAATATTATATATTAATACATATATGTGGAATTTGGAAAAATGGTATCTATGAGCTTATTTGAAAAGCAGAAAGAGAGACACTAGGTGGAGAACAAATATATGGATACCAAGGGGGAAAAGGGAGGTGGGAGGAATTTAGAGATTGACACATATACACAATTGATAATATGTATAAAATATATAACTAATGAGAACATACTGTATAGAACAGGGAACTCTATTCAATGCACTGCGGTGACCCGGATGGGAAGGAAGTCCAAAAGAAAGGGGCATACATATAGTATGGCTGATTCATTTTGCTATAGAGTAGAAATTAACACCACATTGTTAAGCAACTCAACTCCAATAAAGATTAATTTTAAAAAATGACTGAAATGAAAATTGTTACCATTAGGATTCTTCTCATCTCTGTGAAACAGAAGCAGAAATAGTGTGTCTTAACTGAATAGGTGTTGATTTTTCTCACACGAGATCGTTAGAAGCAGAAAGTCCATGGTGGCTCAATAAGCAGTAAGGAACCAGACCCTTCCTCTCCACCATGAATGAGCAGCTTTCACTCTCCTACCTGTAAGCTGTCTGCTTCATCACCAGACATCTGTCCCCTCAGATATGAGAAGAGTAAAAATATCCATGCCATTTGAGTGCATCTCCCTTAACAAGTTTTCTTATAAGTATCATAGAATGATGTTCGCTTACACATTGTATAGCTTCCTACACTGGTAACTTGAGAAACTTAGTTTTTAAAAATATTTAGTGTCAGTTAGGAAAGAGGAAGAAGAGAAAAAATCTTGGACGGTCTATCAGAAATGCTTGATTTGGCAACAATTTTTTTTTCCGTGAATAGTTTTTAAATTATTTTACAAACCACACCATCTTATGAATAATCGATTCGGAGCCCCAAATGGGAATAAACTTGGATGTCCCCAACTTACTTAGTTCCCAGGAGTTACCATTGCCTTTAGTGTATAACCTTAAATATTCAATTCTCATAAGAGACGACTTCAGAAACTCTACATTTTTTCCTGGGAATTTGTCTTCCATAACTAATTCTGAGAATCCAAAAGGATCACATCTTTTTTTTTTTTTTTTTTCCTTTAATTTCTTTCTGTTCTCTATTGCCTTAGTGCAGATGTTAGCTCATCCTTTATAACTGGATGCCTTCTGTTCATGATCTTTCTTCCTCAACTCTAGAAAACCCCTTTGCCCTTTCCTGACCTAGTTAAAAAGAGATTAAAATAGTGATCATTGTAAAAGCCTATGCAAGAATGCCCTGATACAATGAAAATGATGAAGTATCTTTCAAAGCTGATACCCTGAACTTTAGTCTTAACTCCTACATTTGGTGTTAACAAATGTAACACCTTCCTTAACGCCTATTTGGGGTTTTCCTAGCAATTTGGCCAGAAAAGCATATGAATATTTTTATCTTTCATATTTATGAATAGAACTAAAAAAGATCCTTCATAGAATGAATTGAAAGCCAGCTCCAAGAACAAATTCCAGCTTCTGTTCTGTATTCTAAGTGTATTGTGACTCTGGCCTCTTTTCAAAACATCACCTTGGTCCTAGCCTGGCTTATTGTGATATCTTCTTCTTTTTTTTTTCCTTGCAAAAACCCTCAGCTCACCCGAGGCCCGTGATATCTTCTTAAAACTTCTCTCTGCTTTTTCACTTGCCTACTCACCCACCTCCTTGGAGTATTTAACATGTAAACTAGAAAAAAAATCAGCTGATACATTCGTATTCTTCTGCACCAAACCCTCCAGGATGCCCCATCTCAGAGTAAAAGTTAAAAACCTGACAGTGGCCTGTACGGTCCATCACATACTGCCTGCCTCTCCCACTGCCTCTATGAATGTGACTCCTGGCCCCCATGTTACTCCCTTTTCTCCATCACACTAGCCTTCTTGCACTTCTAGAACTTTTAGTTTCCTCTGCTTGGACCTCTCTTCCTCCAAGATATCTGCCTAATTTCTTCCCTCCTGCTACTCAAACCTTGTCCAATACCCTCATTTTCAAGGATGCTTTCCCTGATCACCTTAAATTTCTACTTAAAACCCTGTCCCCACCTCCACCACTCCTTGCATTTATTTTACTTCTTATCCCCCTCCTTTGTGCCATGCTCCCCACTTAATTATCTTCCAAAGTTCTACAAGATTTTCATCTTATGGTTTATTCCCTCTCCCCCTTGGAAAGTAAGCTGAATGCAGGCAGAGATTTGTTTTTAATCTATTTCACTGCAATCTAAGTAGTAACAGGTGTGGAATTATTTAGTACTTAATAAACACTTTGGATGACTAAAAGAATGTGGAGAAAAGGAAATGTTCTTGTATTGCTGGTAAGAATGTAAACTGATGCAGCCACTATGGAAGACAGTATGGAGATTCCTTAAAAAACTAGGAAAAAAACCACCATATGACCCAGCAATCCCACTCATAGGCATAAACCCTGAGGAAACCAAAATTGAAAAAGACACATGTATCCCATTGTTCATTGCAGCAATATTTACAATAGCTAGAACATGGAAGCAACCTAGATATCCATCGACAGATAAATGGATAAAGAAGCTGTGGTACATATACACAATGGAATATTACTCAGCCATAAAAAGGAACGTATTTGTGTCAATTCTAATGAGGTGGATGAACCTAGAGCCTATTATACAGAGTGAAGTGAGTCAGAAAGAGAAAGATAAATATCATATACTAACACATATATATGGAATCTAGAAAAAAGGTACTGAAGAATTTATTTACAGGACAGCAATGGAGAAACAGGCATAGAGAATAGACTTATGGACATGGAAAAAGGGGAGGAGAGGGTGAGATGTATGGAGATAGTAACATGGAAACTTACATTACCATATGGAAAATAGATGGTCAATGGGAATTTGCTATATGTTTCAGGAAACTCAAACAGGGGCTCTGTTTCAACCTAGAGGGGTGGGATGGGGAGGGAAGTTCAAAAGGGAGGGGATATATGTTTACCTATGGCTGATTAATGTTGAGGTTTGACAGAAAACAACAAAATTCTGTAAAGCAAGTGTTCTTCAATTAAAAAATAAATACATTTTAAAAAATGGATGATAGTAATCACTAGTTCAGTGATTGCGCTATATGCTCAGTTGCTTCAGTCCTGTCTGACTCTTTGCGACATAGCCCACCAAGCTCCTCTGTCAGTGGGATTCTCCAAACAAGAATACTGGAGTTGGTTGCCATGCCCTCCTCCAGGGGATCTTCCCAATGTTTCCTGAGTTGCAGGCGGATTCTTTACCTGATGAGCCATCAGGGAAGCCCAGTACAATGATTAGGTCAAATGAAAAACCACAAAACAGGCATTCTGGGGCCTTGGCTATCCTTGGTTGGTAAGCATTATTCAAGTCTAAATGATGTTGGGTTTTTCCTGGAGGTTCATGTTATCAGTCATTGGATACCTAGAGCGCTGAATTCAGTTAGACAGTGAATGAAACAAATGAAAATCTGTGTTTCTAAATGCTAGTTTAGAAAATTATCCTAAAATGTGTGACTTTTTCAGAGAACTTATAGAAAGTGAGTTCTTCTGAGGAGGTTTTGTGCTTATAAAATCTCTATAAGTCATCATGTATTTGGTTAGAGAACTGATCTCAACTTGACTTTGAAGAAAAGGGCGTATTTTAGACCATCTAATAAATAAAATGTACCTGCATTTAAACTTTTTTCTCCACTAAACGTTAAAAGGAAAGGTTTCAAAACATAAATCCAGTGCCCCAGTGAATTGGCTGCAGTTTTATGATCAACAATAAAAGCTGTCATCTGGTTTGTCAATTACACACAAACGAGAAGGTCTTCACAGAGGTCTCCACACAAAGGACTTTAATGACTCACAAAAAGCCTGCATTAGAATAAGTGTCAAGGCACAGCTAATTAGTAAGTGCCTGGTAAGGAAAGACTGACATTAACGTAAATTAATGACATTATGGAATATGGTGACAATCTGCAATTGAGGATTTACATAATCAGTCATTATAGATCCTTTATCTTTCAGGTCAATAATGGGCAGTTTTAAAACAGGCTGATGTGGATTTACTCATTAAGCTGCATTGCCTTCTAAGAGAGAGTGTGGGTCTCTGGTTGAATTAATTCATATTTAAATTATAATAGCAGATAACTGCTTCACAGATGAGAAGGAAAAATACATAAATTCAAAGATGTAGATGAGGTATAGGTCATTGGGAAACGTTTTTGTGCTTCTTATTTGTATTGTAGACACAGCTTGCGATCTACTAAAACATCATCATAATCGGAGGTTCAATTGAGACAGAGTCTTAGATCTTTATTTGCCTTGAATTACCTGAAAAGACTGTATCTTTGGCAAGTCTAGAGGAGGCAGAGGGTAGGAAGTGAGAAGGAAGACATAAATTTGTTGCTTTTTATTGGTTGTAAAAGCACAGCAGAGTCCCAAAGCAAAATGCCAGCAGTGATGAGAACAAATGATTCCAGGTCCCAGGTATCCTCTATGACCCTTAGAAGTGAAAACTCTCTAAGTGATAATTACATTGAACACTTTGAAGTAAATAATCTATTTTTTGCCACTAAATTACCACAATCTATCACAAAAATAAATATAAAATGAGGCTTGCTAGTTTGATAAGGCCAATTACATTGACCTGTTTGTTTATATAAACCCAACACTCCCTAAACAATGTTCTGGCCAGAGAGACTTACCCATGTTTATTCCAAGAGCAAATTTCCTCTGTGCTACAATAGGCTTTCCTAAGTGTCTAGGGGCTGGTCTGACGACAAAGTCTTTACAGCCCAACCTGGAATGACACAGTTAACAATACCTCTGATCATTGCCAAAGTCACCTACACATGAAAGCTAAACACCTACTTATCTCACTGATAGTGACAGAGGCCAAATTCCTGCTTTTTAAGATGCACTTAAAATTGGGTAGATATTTCTCCTAAAAGCCAATCAAAATGTTTTCAGATTCCCCAATGGCTGTATCTTTTCAGATGAATGGCTTTTCCTGTGTTAGTGAAGTGGCGTAGCCCAATATGGAGGAATTTATCATATCATGATGGGTGTGCCTTTTAAATAGGCTGCAAGGCAATGCTGTCACAGCATTTGGTTGCACGAAGGCTTCATTTAGGGATCAGTGTTCATCCCTCATTAGCATAGACACGGACTTCCTCCCTCAAGTGACATTAATATGCATTATAAATGTACATTTAACTTGCTAGCACTATGCCAAGATGTAATGCTATGGGAAAGAATTATATGGGAATTGCTTCAGACAGACAACCTATGTGTATATTCAGGATCCTTCACTGTCTGTGCCAGTCAGAATTTCAAAACTTAAAGGTGGGACATGGAATACACAAATATTAATAATATGTGGAAGTCAAGGAAAGGCTGATAGATAGAAACAGATGATCTCAATTGACTGTAACTGCAAGTGATGACATAATAGGTTTTCAATTGTCTGTTGTTGTTCAGTCACTCACACATGTCTGATTCTTTGCGACCCATGGACTGCAGCATGCCAGGCTTCCCTGTCCATCACCAACTCCCTGAGCTTGCTCAAACTCATGTCTATCAGGTCAGTGATGCCATCCAACCATCTCATCATCTGGCATCCTCTGCTCCTCTTGCCTTCAATCTTTCCCAGCATCAGGGTATTTTCTAATGAGTCAGCTCTTCACATCAGGTGGCCAGAGTATTGGAGCTTCAGCATCAGTCCTTCCAATAAATATTCAGGACTTATTTCCTTTAGGATTGACTGGTTTGATCTTCTTAAGGGACTCTCGAGAGTCTTCTCCAACACCACAGTTAAAAGCATCAATTCTTCGGTGCTCAGACTTCTTTATGTTCCAATTCTCACATCCATACATGACTACTGGGAAAACCTTTGTCAGCAAAGTAACGTATCTGCTTTTTTTTTTTTTACATATCTGCTTTTTAAAACACTATATAGGTTGGTCACAGCTTTCCTTCCAAGGAGCAGGCGTCTTTTAATTTCATGACTGCAGTCACCATCTGCAATGATTTTGGAAACAAGAAAGTAAAGTTTCACTCTTTCCATTGTTTCTCCCTCTATTTGCCATGAAGTGATGGGACCAGATGCCATGCTGTTTGTTTTCTGAAAGTTGAGTTTTAAGGCAGCTTTTTCACTTTCCTCTTTCACTTTCATTAGGAGGCTGTTTAGTTCCTCTTCACTTTCTGAAATAAGGGTGGTGTCATCTGCATATCTGAAGTTATTGATATTTCTCCTGGCAATCTTAATTCCAGCTTGTGCTTCATCCAGCCTGGCATTTTCCATGATGTACTCCGCACATTAAGTTAAACAACCAGGGTGACGATATACATCCTTGACGTACTCCTTTCCCAATCTGGAACCAGTCCATTGTTCCATGTCTGGTTCTAACTGTTGTTTCTTGACCTGCATACAGGTTTCTCAGGAGGCAGGTAAGGTGGTCTGGCATTCCCATCTCTTTCAGAATTTTCCACAGTTTGTTGTGATCCACACAGTCAAAGACTTTAGCATAGTCAATGAAGCAGAAGTAGATGTTGTTCTGGAATTCTCCTGCTTTTTGTATGATACAGTGAAAGTGAAAGTGACTCAGTCATGTCCAATTTTTTGAGACCCCATGGACTATACAGTCCATGGAATTCTCTAGGCCAGAATACTGGAGTGGGTAGCCTTTCCCGTCTCCAGGATATCTTCCCAACCCAGGCATCGAACCCAGGTCTCCCGCATTGCAGGCTGATCCTTTACCATCTGAGCCACAGGGGAAGCCTGGATGTTGGCAAGTTGATCTCTGGTTCCTCTGCCTTTTCTAAATCCAGCTTGAACATCTGGAAGTTCTCAGTTCACCTACTGTTGAAGCCTGGCTTGGAGAATCTTGAGCAATACTTTGCTAGCGTGCAAAATAAGTGCAATTGTGAGGTAGTTTCAACACTCTTTGGCATTGCCTTTCCTTTGGATTGGAATGAAAACTGAACTTTTCCAGGGCTGTGGCCACTGCTGAGTTTTCCAAATTTGCTGGAACATTGAGTGCTGCACTTAACAGCATCATCTTTTAGGATTTTAATAGCTCAACTGGAGTTCCATCACCTCCACTAGCTTTGTTTATAGTGATGCTTCCTAAGGCCCACTTGACTTGGCACTCCAGGATGTCTGACTCTAGGTGAGTGATCACACCACTGTGGTTATCTGGGTCATTATGATATCTTTTGTATAGTTCTTCTGTGTATTTGTGCCACCTCTTCTTAATATCTTCTGCTTCTGTTACAGGTCCATACCGTTTCTGTCCTTTATTGTGCTCATCTTTGCATGAAATGTTCCCTTGGTATCTCTAATTTTCTTGAAGAGATCTCTAGTCTTTCCCATCCTATTGTTTTCCTCTGTTTCTTTGCATTGATCATTTAGGAGGGCTTTCTTATCTCTCCTTGCTATTCTTTGGAACTCTGCATTCAGATGGGTATATCTTTCCCCTTCTCCTTTGCTGTTCACTTCTCTTCTTTACTCAGCTGTTTGTAAGGCCTCCTCAGACAACCATTTTGTCCTTTTGCATTTCTTTTTCTTGGGATGGTTTTGATCACCACCTCCTGCACAATGTTACATACCTCCGTCCATAGTTCTTCAGGCACTCTATCAGATCCAATCCCTTGAATCTATTTATCACTTGCACTGTATAATCATGAGATTTTATTTAGGTCATACCTGAATGCCCTAGTGATTTTCCCTACTTCCTTCAATTTAAGTCTGAATTTTGCAATAAGGAGTTCATGATATGAGCCACAATCAGCTCCCATTCTTGTTTTTGCTGACTGTATAGAGCTTCTCCATCTTTGGCTGCAAAGAATATAATCAATCTGATTTTGGTATTGACCATCTGATGATGTCCATGTGTAGAGTCTTCTCTTGTGTTGTTGGAAGAGGGTGTTTGCTATGACCAGTGCGTTCTCTTGGCAGAACTCTGTTAGCCTTTGCCCTGCTTCATTCTGTGCTCCAAGGCCAAATTTGCCTGTTACTCCAGGCATCTCTTGACTTCCTTCTTTTGCATTCCAGTCCGCTATATGAAAAGGACATCTTTTTTTTGGTGTTAGTTCTAGAAGGTCATGTAGGTCTTCATAGAATTGTTCAAGTTCAGCTTCTTTGACATTAGTGATTGGGGTATAGACTTGAATTACAGTGATATTGAATGGTTTTCCTTGGAAACAAACAGAGATAATTCTATCTTTTTTGATATTGCACCCAATTACTGCATTTTGGACTCTTTTGTTAACTATGATGGCTACTCCATTTCTTCTAAGGGATTCTTGTGCACAGTAGTAGATATAATGGTCATTTGAATAAAATTCTCCCATTCTGGTCCATTTTAGTTCACTGATTCCTTAAATGTTGATTGCCATCTCCTGTTTGACCACTTCCAATTTACCTTGATTCATGGACCTAACATCCCAGGTTCCTATGCAGTGTTGTTCTTTACAGCATTGGACTTCACTTTCACCACCAGACACATCCATACTTGGGTGTTGTTTCCACCTTGGCTCAGCCTCTTTAAGAATTCCTTCTGGAGCTACTTCTCCATTCTTCTCCAGTAGCATATCAACTGAGAACTTCATAGTTTGGCTCAGAGAAGAATTTGAGGGGGAGAAGATAAAAAGGTATAAGATGCAAAATAATGAATAACTTCTAGAAAAAGAACGTGTGCAGGATTAAATAATTTTAATTACTAGATTCTATCAATGGGCTTCCCTGGTGGCTCAGATGGCAAAGAGTCTGCCTGCAATGAGGGAGACCCGGGTCAATCCCTGGGTTGGGAAGATCCCCTGGAGAAGGAAATGACAACCCACTCTGTTACTTTTGCCTGGAAAATTCCGTGGACTGAGGAACTTGGTAGGCTATAGTCCATGGGGTCCAAAGAGTTGGACACAACTGAGCGACTTCACTTTCACCCTAAAGGAAGTCGTTGCAGTCTGTGTTAATTAATTAATTGTTGAAATCCATTTTTAATTGCAATGGAACACACATTTAGAATCATATTTTCTTAAGAAACAAGTTGAGAATGGAGAAAGCAAAGTAGATTTTAGTTCCAATCCCCAGGAAACTTTTATAGATGCACTAAAGTAGGTCACTAAAAGTGCATCTTCACTTGAAAATTAGCTGGGTGGAGATCTATGGTGATCATTCACAGTGGCCAGCCTCCCTCTTAAGATAGTCCTGTTTATCATTAGAGTCTCAGGTTATTTCACTTTCACCAGTTTCATCACTCTTCCATAGGAAGTATCTTGCCTGAAGCCTCTTTTTCTTCCATTAAGAACTATTCTCAAATATGTCTAAGGAGTACTCAAAATCCTTAGAAGTTTCTATTTTCAGGTTATATGGTGGTCAGCCAATTCACACACAGAACAACCAGAAAAGCTATATAGAACACAAAAGTCACCTTCTGATAGTGCCAGAGCATTCGGTCCTTAAGGTAAGAACGGCCATCAGGAGGGAGTTTTGCCCTGGAGGCACTGCCGTTTCTGAGTATGGACAGAACCTGAGCTTCTAAGATCTGTCTGGATAGAGCTCTAACACTAACGAGGGAGAAACCATGAGGTCTTTCTTTCTTTCTTTTTTTTTTTTTGGCTGTACCACTTGGCTTGTGGGATCTTAGTTCCCACATCAGAGATCGAACCCAGGCTCTCAAGAGTGAGAGCACAGAGCCCTAACAGTGGACCTCCAGGGAATTTCCAGCTATGAGGACTTTCAAAGGGCTTATGGGCTGGAGTGTGTGATAAAATCAGGGAATTGAATGGCCTCCAATTTTTGTCAGGTTTCCCCTTAAGATCACTGGTGAATTCTGAAGGTACAGAGTGGTAGAATAAAAAGAAAAGACACACACTTCTGAGAAATGGAATGAAATTTTCTTGCTTTTGTGATATTGAGGAAACAAAGATTAGAGTTTAGAACCTGTCAGAGAAAAGGATCTCAACAAATGCACTGGACTCATCTGAAAGCCCTGGAGGGCTATGATCTAGGAACAGATGTGAACAAGGAGCAAATGTATTATTACCAAAACTATAGACCAGTTTTGACTGTTACCTGACTGGACTAAGGTGATTTGCTCTATAACCCTACCTGCTGAGGAGAGGAAAACTGTTATTCCTCTTTGGAAAAAAAGGAAAATTCACCTGTAGCCTCTGTAGTTATTTATACCAAATATCTATCATTCCACATTAAAAAAAAAAAGACTAAAAATGCCAACAGACAGGACCATTTAATCAATACAAAGAAAAAGACTCACAAATATCCAGATACTAAAGTTAGTAGACAAAGATTTTAAAATAACTATAACTAACATATTTCAGAAAATATAGGAAAAGATGAAAAATAAATGAAAAGATAATTTCATTAAAGAATTAAAATCTTAAAAGTATACAAGTAGAAATTCCAAGCCTGAAATAAGCAATACCTAAAATTTTATTAGATGAGCTAACAGCAGTAGACATAGCAAAAAGCAAGATTAGTGCACCGGAAGATGATATCAAAGCATATTTTCTACTTAACATTATGCTAGAGATCCTAATCAGTACAATAAAGCAAGATGTTGGGAAAAAAGGCATAATGATTACAAAGGAGAACTTATATTGCTTATTAATTGCAAGTGGCATGATTGTGTGCATAGAAAATGCAAAAAGAATCTATAGACAACTATTAGAATAAGTTGATTTAGCAAGGCTACTAGATACAAGGTATCATACAAAATTCAACTGTATTTTTATATATGAGCAACAAATTGATAGAATATGAAATTTGAACATTTATACAGAGCACCCCAAACAACAAATATTTAGGAATAAATCAAATACAAACACTGTCACTCAACAGAAATTATAGACAGATTTTAAAGACCCAAGTAAATGTAGAGATATATCATGTCCATGGGTTAGATTCTTCCTTACAAAGATATATCCTAGATTGATTTACAGAGTCAATAAATTATGATCAAACTCCCAGCAGTCTTACAGCATGTGTGTGTGTGTGTGTGCGCGCGCACGAGTGTGTGTGCAAATTGACAAACTGATTCTAAATCTGTAAGGAGATATAAAGGCCTAAGAATGGTCCAGGCAATACTGAAAACGAACAAATTTAGAGGACTTACACTACCGAATATCAGAGTTTCTACATAATGGTAGCCATTAAAATAGTGTGGTATTGGTGCAAGTGTAGACAAATAGGTTAATAGACTAGAAACAGAATAGAAAGCCTCATGTATATAGTTACTTGATTGATCGTAATAGTTAACATTGCACAGTAGTGGGGAAAAGACGGTCTTTTCCAAAATGGTGCCGAGTCAGTTCAATATCCATATTTTTAAAAAATTAATCTCTACCTCACAGCATACTCAAAAATCAATTTTAAATTGATTGAAGGTCTAGATGTACAAATAATAAGTCTTCTGAATATTGCATAGGAAAATACCTGCTGACCTTTGAGTTGAGGTGATCTGGAGAGATTGAGCTCATTAGCAGAATGTGGGTCGAGGAGAACTGACTGCCTGGCTTGTCTGGGTCCGTGAGGTCTCAGGCAGTCTCACTGTGCCCTCTGGACCAAGTGTGGGTGTGCCCAAGAGGTAGGGAGGGAACCCAGGTCCCAGACATAAGGAGGGTATGATGATACAAGGAATGTTGAAATTCACCGTAACATTTGGAAACAGAATTCAGGCCCATATGGAGAGAATCAACATCTGAGATACAGACCTCCACACATCCTTCCACCCCAACTCTACCAATTTCAGTCAATTTAGTAGTAATAATAATAATAATTTTCAAAATAGCTAGCATCACTAAAAAGCTCACTATGTGTCTTTATCATTATGTGTTTTCTCTTTTTAATTCACTTGATCTCACAAAACTCTGTGATGGATGCATGGCAATTATACCCACTTTACAGATGAATATCTTCAGATACCAAACGGTAAAGTAATTGCCCAAGGTCTTAGAGGCAAATACTGGTGGAGCCAGGATTGAAACTCAGGCAGTTTAGTTCCCAAAAGAACAGTTTTCATTGCTTCAAAAAGAGCAATTCTGGAGGATAGATTCAGATTGCAATTTCTTCTTTGAGGGAAAGTAACAACATTCTTGAGTTCAACACTGAGTATTAGAAAATCTATTTTGTGTTTCTTACATATCTGGATTTATGAATTAAAGTCTGTACTCTTCATTCTGTAAGAAAAAGTAGAGAAAATACTCTGAAAGAATATATACTACCTGCTAGACAGTTTTGCCAGTACTTTAAGTATTGGCCACCTGATAAGAAGAGCCAACTCATTGGAAAAGGCCCTGATACTGGGAAAGTATGAAGGCAAAAGGAGAAGAGGGAGGCAGAGGATGAGATGGTTAGATAGTATCACCTACTCAATGGTCATGAATGTGAGCTAACTCCGAGATAGTGAGGGACAGGAAAGACTGGCATGCTGCAGGCCCTGGAGTCACAAAGAGTCAGACACAACTTAGCAACTGAACAATAACAACAACAGACAGTTTTGCACATGCAATCTTGAAAATAAGACAATTTTATTTTAATTTTATGTATGAAGACATTAGAGACACATAGAGATTTATATAGAGAGTTTATATATATAATCCCAATATAATTAAGATTAAATTTTGAGATTCTTCATCATCTCTGGTTCATGGCTATTTTCATAATGACCAGTCCCAGCCCATTCCAAAACAAGCTCAATGAAAATTAAATATCATTAATTAGTAGATAACAAAAATTTCACCTTCAAGTACCTTTTGGTTTCTAGTTACAAATGATCATGAAAAGAATAATCTATGAATATTGCCTAATTATTTTCTAAGTTAGAGGTACATGTGATTTAACCAAAGAAATCAGATAGGATTTACTGTGGTTTCTAACCCACCTTCTAGATAGAATGGTGACTCCTAGAGATTTCCTTTCATCCAAGATCCCAATATTTTTCAAGCTTCCTAAGATCACTATCATTTTAAACCATGCCTTTCTAGAGGATATTTCCACAGCAATAACTGCCTTGTGTGATTAAGAAAAAGAAGAAGATAAATAAAGCAGGTGTTGTATGCCACCAGGAGAAAAAAGACAGCTTCTATGGCCCTTCTGTATCAAGAAAGCTGAGCGTTGAAGAATTGATGCTTATGAACTGTGGTGTTGGAGAAGACTCTTGAGAGTCCCTTGGACTGCAAGGGGATCCAACCAGTCAATCCTAAAGGAAATCAGTCCTGAATATTCATTGGAAGGACTGATGCTGAAGGTGAAACTCCAATACTTTGGCCACCTGATGCAAAGAATTGACTCATTTGAAAAGACCCTGATGCTGGGAAAGATTGAAGGTGGTAGCAGAAGGGGATGACAGAGGATGAGATGGTTGGATGGCATCATTGACTCAACGGACATGAGTTTGAGCAAGCTCTGGGAGTTGGTGATGGACAGGGAGGCCTGGTGTGCTGCAGTCCATGGGGTTGCAAAGAGTCAGACACGACTGAGCAACTGAACTGAACTGAACTGATGGCCCTTCTGGGTTCCATTTCTGGGCAACACATTCCTCACTCCTCAATAGCAGATAAGGGATAATTTTCCCAGGTAGATCAGTTTTCCTCATGTAGAAACTTTCATGAAGGTTTTGGGCTTCGAGTTAAATCCTGAGTCTTCGTGTATTGACAGGACTTTCTAAGATGAGGTATGTGGAAGGTTTTCAATGTAAGAAATGGCGCCATGTTGCTGATGATCTAACATAATCTTTACAGATAATGTTTATCTCATTTAATATCTACAATAAACCAACAGGAAGGCTTTCTTTCCAACTTACTGAGGATAAAACCAAGGCTCAGAGAGATTGGGTTACTATCCCACCATCACAAAGTTAGTAAATGGTAACACTGAGATTTGAACTTGAGTATTTGCTGATTTCAAAATTCATATTATAGGAATTTGGGGGAATTTCTCCTCACTTTTCAAAAAAGGATCAATGGGTATTGAGTGTCCTGATATACTGGAATTTTTTTTGCAGACTTAGAGAAACAAGAACTTCAATTAGCAATTTAAAACTAACTTGATGAATGATATACAATGATAGCACATGAATTGTACTTCACCTTTCTTCATTTCCTGAATAGTAGGACAGTTCTTTCATTATCTTTGTCCTTTAAACCTGCTTTGGGTATCCAAAGGCACACTTCTTCTGCGACAAAGCATGCTCAAATTATCAGACTCCCAAACCACCTAGCAGGGCTCCATAGTAGAGAGTGTGCTTCACTCTAAAATGACTGAAAATCGTATGTCTCTAGCTAACTACTAAATCTTAATCAGTATATTCCAGTTCAAATGAACACTTCTTCTACTTGGTTTAAGGGCATTGATTGCTATAAGTATCCACATTAATGCCAATGTATCAACTACAAATTGTTGCCAAAACAAGTGACTACTAACTTAGTTGTTTAAAAAAACACAAATTTATTATCTTACAGCTCTGAAACAGAACTGGGTTTCACTGGGCTGAAAACAAAATGTAGGCAGGACTACATACGCTCAAGAGGCTCCAGAGTACTAAAAAAAAAATTTAACTGAGTAAATTTTAATGATTTTATTGGTTTTATTCAAGGATTCAATGAATCAGGCAGCATTCAATCTAGCAGTTAGAAAGGAACTCTGAGGAGCTATACAAAATGAAAGATTTTTATAGGCAGAAGGGAGCAGGAACAAGAAAGGTATACTAGGCAAAAAAGTGGTTGATTGTAAGTTTACTTTTCTTTAGGGGTCTAATCAGGCAGGTTATCTAACTAGTGCTGATCTGATTGACTGTTACAGCTCTCCATTTGTGGGAGAGCTGAAACTGGAATTAAGTGCTGGTTGGGTAACATGAGGCTTAGCAGAAAGTTACTACATTTGGGACCTGTTGTCTTAAGGTGAAAACCACTTTCTCATCTTTTTCAGCTCACAGAACTGCGTTCCTTGACCCATGGTCCCTCTTTCCATCTTCAGAGTCAGCAATGTAGTGTGTTCAAATCTTTCTCTTTTCATCAACCTATAGTATCTATTCCTCTGACTTCCCCAGTTCAGTTCAGTTCAGTTCAGTCGCTCAGTTGTGTCTGACTCTTTGCGATCCTATGGTTTTCTTTCTTTTTTTTTTTTTCCTTTGCGATCCTATGGACTGCAGCACACCAGGCTTCCCTGTCCATCACCAACTCCCAGAGCTTACTCAAACTCATGTCCATCGAGTCAGTGATGCCATCCAACCATCTCATCCTCTGTCATCCCCTTCTCCTATTTCTGACCTCTTATTTCCCTATTATAGGAAGCTCTGTGATGACATAGTGCCTGCCAGGATAATTCAGGATGATTTACTCATCTCAGAATCCACAAGGCACCTTTGCCACATAAAGCATCATTCATAGGTTCCAGGATTAGAACATGGGCATCATGTTGTCAGGGGTAGGGGTCATTACTCAACCCAGCACAGCCAGACAATATTTTCTGTTTTATATTTAATGGAAAAGAGACTTTAAGCCGTATTATTGATGTTAAACTATTTATAAGCATTTTGGGAGTGGCTTATTTTTCAATCAAGCTATTTGTAAATACATTATTAAATAATAAATATTTTCTTTGGAAAATCTAACAATAAACTAAATCAACAGTAATGGATTAAGCTCCACTTCCTTGAGAATTGCATGGTAATTGTTTTCCAGACATATTGCTACTTACCTCTTTGGTGAAATAAATTTGAGGAGTTTCACCCTCAAATGGTAAAGAATAATAAAAATAAAATCATTTAATATCAGCCACTTGTGATGTGGAGGGTTTGGGGTTACAGTTTTTAAAAAGCTTTTCACAAAACCAGGAAGTTGCAATAAGATTTGGATCAATGTCATTCAGATGTCTTTGCAAGGCAAACAAAGCTCTATCAATTGAACAACCAAACCCCTGTTCAAATTAATCAGTAGGAACTTGATAAATTCCACTGATGTAGAAAATTAGCACTTTGCATGTTTCCCAGATTTTGATTTCATTTGGGCGTCTGGTCATGAATTATAACCACTCTTCTTGGACTCGAGCTATTTCACTTGAAATCCATTATTTCTAGCAGAATTATGAGTCTTGTTAGGGAAATGCCAGCTATTTCCATTTTGAGCATCTGCACTGCAGCTCTATTATTAACATGGAGCTCATTTTGAAAAAAAAGGAAGAATTAGATTTGTGTCTTTGGGGCAGGGGGGAGGGGTGGGTGGTAGCGACTGGAGCGTTAGTGAAACAAACACGGGCACAGGGCTGCTTCCAATTGACACAGCTGTCGTGTAAATATCGGTCCCTGCTGTATAGCGAAGGGATCCCGGGCTCCAAGACCTTGTAGCCATATGTAAACAATGCAGGGCTGATGACAGGTTTACAACACTGGAGACAACGTGTGCAGCTGTTTCATCCTCCTTCCTATCGTGAGATACAAATGTTCATGAGGCAAATCACAGATGCTTAGAACTGCCTTCTAGAAGCTTACAGGGCGAGTCCTGCTTTTGTGATGTGCTTCTCATCACTGCCTTACAGGTCAGCCGGTACAGCCTAAGGTGTGAATATTTCCTTGCGGGTTCCTTGATGGTTTTCTCCCTCCCTCTCTTTTCCTCTCCTCCAGCTTCAGCCCACAGTTGCCTTTAGGGACAGTTAGCAAAGTGTTTCAGTGCCTAGCCCACGCCCCAGCAGGTGCATCCATTTAGAGGGCTCCTCATATCAAAAGATCTAAGAGAATAATGCCCAGATAAGACATTTACTCTGTTCCCTGATTATTGCATTTTCTTCACAGCAATATTCCCAGGATCCAGCCCAGACTCCTTATCAAGAATCAAATAGGAAATAAAGTATTATTTCAGCCAGTTTCACTTAGTAAAAGTGAAAGCTCCTGTGGATGTGGAAAAAAATGATTATGCATATGTCAGTTTGGAAGGAAAAAGTTTGTTTTCTCTTTCAACTTTTGAATTAAAACTGAGGTGACTATGCATATTTTTTTCACGCACTAAACTCTTCATTTTGACTTTTGGATACTTATTCATATTCTTCTGGTAAACATAGTATTTCATGATCTGAATTACTCAGAGCCCAAAATTATTTTATGTTTTCTCATCACATTATGTGTTTATGAACACAAGACTGTTTTGGGGGCATTTTCCTCCTTATTTAAGTCACTTCTTTAAGAAGCAGTCTATAGTACATTCAGATTTGGGGGTTCTGCTATAAGACTAAATTAATTTAAGCCCAAGCATAATCACTTATTAAATCTGTGATTCTGGATAAGTTACTCAAATTATCTAAGCTTAAAATTCCTTATTGTCAAATAAGGATGATAATATTGTTTATCTCTTAGGCCTGTTTTGAGGTTTTACTAGACAATCTATACCAAGTCTTTGACTTCTGGCACATAAGAAGCACCCATTAAATATAAACCATGCTTAGAGAAGATCTTCTGGAGTAGGGAATGGCTACCCACTCCAGTATTCTTGCCTGGAAAATTCCATGGAGAGAGGAGCCTGGTGAGCTACAGTCCATGGGATCACAAAGAGTCAAACATGACCGAGCAAATGAGCACACACACGATCCTCATAAGTTAAGAACATTGGTATAAATTACAGACTCTTACTAAAGGAAAAATAAAAGCTTACTGTACCCACACAAGAACATCTTCCCAATTTCCAACCACATAACTTCCAAAGATTTACCCCCAAATAGAGAGTTCCCTCTACCCCTGCACCAAAAACCACCACCTGTTCTGGATCCAAGATACTTATAACACCCAAGGAACTTCCTCTTCCATCCCATAAATCTGGACTCTCTGCACTATTCGTTTTGAAAAATACTGGTGCAGGGATATAAATAAATGCAGCCCAGAACTTGGCAAGTCCCTACTTTAATGAGAATGGAGGAGCAAGTTCTAATTGATGGGCCAAGCATTTTAGGTTGTTAGCAGTATGAATGCACACGTTCAGCCACATATTGGGTTGAAAAAGCTTTTGCAGACAGGAATAGGAATTTAAACACTCAGAATGTTCTCTTTTTTTGGAAAAGTTAGTTTTTGGTTCCAGCAAATGATACACAAGTCAACCTTTTAGGGTTTATTAATGCAAATGGTAGGGTGCTAAGTTGTTTCAGTCATATCCAACTCTTTGCAACCCCATGGACTGTAGCCCACCAGGCTCCTCTGTCCATGGGATTTTCCAGGCAAGAGTACTGGAATGGGTTACCATTTCCTCCTCCAGGGGATCTTCACAACCCAGGGATCGAACCTGAGTCTCTTAGGTCTCCTGCATTGGCAGGCAGGTTCTTTACCCCAGTGGATTAATATAATGACATTATGTTTTAAATTTCAAATTTCATATTTTTCAAATTTCATATCGGAAATAATTGACTTTTGTGTATTAATTTTGTATCCTGCAACCTTTCTATAATCATTTATTAGTTCCAATTTGGGTTGTGTATTTTTGGTTCATTCTTTGGGATACTCTACATATGTGAATGCATTTTTACTGTCAATGTGCATTGTCTAGGCTCTGTGAAGAATTGTGTGCATTTCAGTTCAGTTCAGTCACTCAGTCGTGTCTGACTCTTGGTGACCCCATGGACTACAGCATGCTAGGCTTCCCTGTCCGTTACCAACTCCCAGAGCTTACTCAAACTCATGTCCATCGAGTCAGTGATGCCATCCAACCATCTCATCCTCTGTCATCCCCTCCTCCTCCCATCTTCAATCTTTCCCAGCATCAGGGTCTTTTCCAATGAGTCAGTTCTTCTCATCAGGTGGCCAAAGTATTGGAGTTTCAGCTTTAACATCAGTCCTTCCAATGAATATTCAGGACTGATTTCCTTTAGGATTGACTGGTTGGATCCCCTTGCAGTCCAAGGGACTCTCAACAGTCTTCTCCAACACCACAGTTCAAAAGCATCAATTCTTCAGTGCTCAGCTTTCTTTATAGTCCAACTCTCACATCCATACATACATGATTACTGGAAAAACCATAGCTTTGACTAGATGGACCTTTGTTGGCAAAGTAATGTCTCTGCTTTTTAAAATGCTGTCTAGTTTGGTCAAAGCTTTTCTTCCAAGGAGAAAGTGTCTTTTAATGTCATTTGGTAAGCACTTGGTAACCCTAATATTTTCCATACTATACACATTATATGATTAACTTGACATTAATAAATAGATAATATTTTCTTTGGATGCTTTGAATCCAGGAGAAAGCAACAATGTCTTAAAAGTCATCTTTAACATCTTTCTAATGATTGTTAATGGGCTTCCTTGATGGCTCAGTGATAAATAATGTTGGGAAGATCCCCTGGAGAAAGAAATGGCAACTTACTCAATACTGCCTGTGAAATCCCATGGACGGAGGAGTCTGGTGGGCTATAGTCCATGGGGGTCACAAAGGAGTTGGACACGACTTCACAACTAAACAACAATGATTGCTAATATCCCATTATAATAATATGAAAGTCATCCATGAGCCTTGGTCAGGAGACTGACTGGGACTTACAGTATTGTTTTGTTTTCATTGAATTTCTTTTTATGATTACTATATATTTAAGGCAAATGGTATTAATTTTTAACTTATGGTACTCATTTTACTTTTACCTTTTAAATTAATGTCTTTAGGTATAAATAGTAAATTGATACAGGGAAAAAATATAAAGTAATTAATTGTGGAGATTTATGTGGTTTGGCAAATGTCCTAAAGGTGATTTATTGGAACTAAATGTTGGCATAAATAAGTCAGATCCATAAATCAATTTGCAGAGATAAGATAGTTATTAGTGGTTCTGAATAGTTATTAACTGTCATGACCCCAGGTAAAATCATTAAGTGGGCAACAATTGTTGGTCAATAAGCTCTAATTACATTTAGGCTGTATAATCTTGGTGGCTAACATAAATGCTTGGCTTAGAGTAGAATTCAAAGAATTTTGTGGCACCAATGAGTGAATGAATGAATTCTGCGTCCTCATCATCTACCTGGCATCACCTCCCCAAACCCTGAAATCTCTTCTCTACCTACCAAATACCTACGTCCCTGGTTCTGACTCTTGGCTATCACAGTCCCCTGAGAAATCTCACCTGCGTCCTGGAGTTCAAAATGACCTCAAACTCCCCCACAGCCAAGGCCCCCTACCAATTTTGGCTTGTTATTAAAAGGATGAGGTTTTGAAATCATCCATGCTAAACTCTAGTAGGATGGATATCTCTAATTGTCTCAGGATAGATTGGATTTTAATGGAAGTCATTATGAATCCCAAATAATGTCTACTTGATAAAGTGCCTTAGTGAAAATCATCTTAAGACAAGAAACCTTTGAAGTGCATCTTTTACATGCCAACACCCTGGGAGAAAGAGGGACCACCTCATTCATTTATCCTACTTTCGAAATCACTGTCTGAGTACAGGAAAATTGGAAGGGTTGCACAAAATCTTCTTAACTCAGTCTGACTGTGTTTCAGAAGCAACTTGGGAGCTTTTGAACACTGAAAATCCCTGGGCCTCACTTTCCAGATATTTGCCTTCCATTCTGCCTGACCCACTGAGTTTAAATGACCTACCTGAGGTCAGGTAGACAGCTGGAGAACACCTGGAACAAGCTTTCCCAACTACATGGCTCTTCCTGTTATGAAGACTACAGAGATTGAAAATGGTGCTGAAGCTTTTTGCTAAATCACAGGATTCTTAGTTTTTAAGAAAGGAAAATATGTTTGCTAACAAAAGATATTTTTAAAACAACTTGATATTTTGAGGTGTTATCCTTGCATGATTGTTAGGAAAGCATCCTATTCAGAATACATCTGTTTGTTTAATTGGTTCATCTGTGGAAGAGAAGTTTCATGGGTGTGGGAACTTGTTTTACTCATTTTTATATAGCATCCAGCTGTCCATAATGTATCTAATTATTGGCTGAAATAATAAACTGTTACAAATAGTAATAAATTAACATTTACTGAACTCTAATTATGCAATAGTACCATTCTAAACTCAAATACATGAGTTATAAGAACCTCAACATAGATAATACTATTAAAATGAATTAGTGAAGAAATGAATGAATGAGGGGGTAATAAACAGAAGAATATAAGCAATTCAGCCACTATTAGGACTCATTAATTATTGGTTATTGGAGATTCCACCACCACACACAATAGAATTTTCCTGAGATAAATTGCTAGCAATTCACAAGGAAGTATCTGTTTATGATGGAAATACAAGTCCATCCAAGAGCTGGGAACATTTAATGTAGTCTACAAAGCACTAACTAATATAAGTTTGTTTTCCTACAAGGAGAAATAATTAATAATCCAAGTTATATCATTATGAACTTTCAAAGGCTTCCAATTTTGTCAATTTTGTGTGTCTGAGATAACTAAAGAAGCTAAACTTTTTATCTTTTTTCTCTGCAAGAAGCATTTACCTTTAGATGAAGAGATACACTAACCACGTCAAAATCAATTCATAATATTAGAAATATCCTACCCCAAGAGTTGGAGTTTTTTAATATTTCGAATCATAATGTTGTTCTAATGAAAATGTTTTAAGTTATGTGTCTACCTGAAAGGAAATTCTCAAGACATATTATATTAAACTTCACAGTTTGTATAGTTCCAGTTTCACATTTGCTAGATTTATAGCCTCACATTCATTGTGAGAAAGTGGTTATTTACTATGTTTTATCTTGTGCCTTTAATTTGAAGGTTCCCATATCCTTGCTGATACTGGTAATTTTCAGTATGTGCTAGAAATAATGACTGTCTATGACACATTGAATATTTTCATACTGTGCTCTCTCTCTAATGGGGTCACAAAGTATTTAAGCACAAAGAATCTGTAGTCACTCTGCTACCAACAAACAAAACAGAATGCATAGAATTTTAGTGCAAAATCCTAATAAATAAATATTTCTTACTCTAATGCCAGACATACCTTAGCAGAGACAATTTGAAGGAATTGAGTCTTTTTTAATGGAAATATTTCTCCTAGAACAAGGTTTTATATATATATTTTACAGGTACATAAAATCAAGGAAGAAATGTTTCAAATTGCTAATTTTTATGCATGCATTATCTTTTCTATAGCTCAGTGGCAGTAGACTATATATTTGCCAACCTCTGCAGAATGCCATCACACTGCTCCCCCATGCAATGAAGTATAGTAGAAACCTACCGATCCTGCTGTGTCTCTGCTAATGAGATCTACTTGGTGAAATGCTTGTTCATTAAAAACCCGAGAACAGAAATAATGGGATACATGGGAATTGAAGCTCCAAAACGTCTCAACACTAACACGGTCCAAATCATAGTCAAATCATAGTTAATAAACAGCCACATATACTCAGACCATTTAACCATCATGTAGCCAGAAGTCCTGCAGTAAATAAATTCTGTCCACCTCACTTCTAGGATATAGAATTCAAGCAATGATTTAATTAGATAGTGACTGGAGAACTAGAAGGGACAGCCAGTAATGGATCCACACAGAGGCAAGCATTTTACTGTCTCTCCAACACTGTTACTGTATACCAATTAATGCCAAACTCAAATCAAAGAAATATCCATTTTATTTTGACTTGTTCACATATGCAAACATTTGCTTTCAGGAAGCAAAATGACTGTTAAAAAAAAAAATATGACCACTCAAGAAACACCCAAATTCCCATGTGCTTCCAGGGAGATTTGAACACTTACCCTTTCCTGTAATTATATTGTATTAGAAATTATTCTTTAATACACTCATCAGGGAAATAGCTTGTGCCAAAAAGATAAAATGATGCTTACTTTGTTTAATTATTTAATAACTACCTAGAAAGGAAAAGGGAAAATGAAGGAAGGAAAAATGAGTTTATTGAATGCTTCTTGGTGTTAGATATTTTCAAGTTTATTATTTAATTAAAACTAAGTCTGCTAGGCATTGTTATTATGATCACCCCACTTTAGAGTGAAAGGTGAAAACCTGAAGGTCAAAGTATGACCTGAAGGTTAATGAATATTCTCACCATCATGAGAGATAATTCATTTGTTTAAATACATGTTTGCTGAATTGCTGCTTTGTGTAAGACATTATTCACAGTGCTAAAGAAGCAGTGATAACTCACAAAGTTCTGTCCTTTTAAGAATAAAATTCTGATGAAAAGATAGATAATTACAGATTGTGGTAAATGCTGTAAGACAAATCAAGAAGGTATTGTTGCAAGAGAGGGTAACTAAATGGGAAAGTATTCATTAGTTGGGAGGACAGGTTAGTCTGTTTTGAGGAGGTAAAATTTGAACAAACTGGATGTATAGAAATCAATCATGTGGAAAGTTCTAGCATTAGTGCTCCAAGATGAATAATAAATGCAGAGTCCAACAGCAGGAAGTTGTTTGATGTATATGAGGAACAGAAAGGTTAACCTCACACAAGTTAATGAGTTTAGGACAGATCAGCCAAGTTGAAGGTATAGACTAGGGTCAGGTCTTACAGGACCTTGAAGACCATAATAGCATATTTGGCTTTTATTATAAACATACTGAGAAGCCATTGATAGGTTTTCATGTATTTTTAGGTGTTTTAAATATTGCCCAAGTTGATTTAGAAAACAGATGGCAGACCTTCTGTTTTTGGTAGTCGCTGACAATGAATTGCAAATAACCCACCTGCTGAGCACAAGAAAAGATGGACAAGATATAAAACTCATCTGCTTGAATACATTAGGAAGAAAACAAAACATGAGAAATTATATGTCTTGAGTTCTTTGGAAGAAGGAAATCTAGGTAAGTGAACCAGACATTTGGGGCAGTTTTTCTGCAAGAAGTTTCCACTAATTCCAGAAGAAAGAACCAGCAGAGTGAGGAGTTGAACAGAAGTTTTTAAGTCTTCCAGGGTCAGAGGACAAATACAGGCACACCTCAGAGATATTGTGGGTTTGGTTCCAGACCACTGCAAAAAATGAATATCATAATAAAGCACATCACATGAAATCTTTTGGTGTACCTGCAATGCCGTGTTTACGTTTAACATAATATAGAAGTTACATTTACACTATAGTTTATTCAGTGGACAATAGTATTATGTCTTGATTGAAAAATACTTTATTGCTAAAAAAATGCTAAACATTATTTGAACCTTAAGAATTCACAGTAGTAACATCAAAGATCCCTGATCACAGATCACCATAACAAATACAGTAATAATGAAAAGCTTGAGGTAATTTGAGAATTACCAAAATGTGACACAGACACAAGTGAGCAAATGCTATAGGGAAAATGGCATGATCGATGCTCTTAATGTAGGAGTGCCACAAACCTTTGGTGGGTTAAAAAACACATTATCTGCAAGGCACAGTAAAGCAAAGTGCAGTAAAACAAAGTATACCTGTATTGAACCTCAGTGTCTGCCAAGGATGGGGAGCTTGAACAAATGTGCATGAACTGGGATGGGGACTCTGAAGACTACATCTTATTGGTAAATGTAATGGGAAGCAGGCCAATTGTGGAATTTATAAAGCCCAGCTTCAAATAATCTCAATCCTTGTAGTTGGATTAAATTGATCTGTGGCTAACTAGTATTCCAGAATATCTGGCAGTAGCAAACAAAAACGTTCTCCAGGTAAGGAGAATGCTACCCTATGCTTAAAATTAGTTTACAACTTTTCATATACATGTCCGTAACAAACACACAAAAAATTTTTAATCTGTGTGTTTTTTTAATGAAACACAATGTAATAAAAGCAATGAGAAATAACAGATAATAGTATAAAAAACATCGGCAATCCAAACAATGGGGTTATCAAACATAGATATTTAAAGAAAAAAAGGACACTGTTGAGAACTTGGCCAAGAACTAAAAATCATATAAATAACCAAACGAAAATCCTAGAATTAAAAAATATAATAACTAAGGTCTCAATGTGTAGAGGCGAGAGTTGGCTTAATAATGGAGTGGATACTAGTACTACTAGTATCTGGTGCTCGTGGTAAAGAACATGCCTGCCAATGCAGGAGACTTATAAGACACAGGTTCAATCCCTGAGTCAGGAAGATCCCTTGGAGAAGAAAATGGCAACCTCCTCCAGTAACCTTGCCTGGAAAATTCCATGGACAGAGGAGCCTGGCAGGCTGCAGTCCATGGGGTCACAAAGAGTTGGACACGAGTGAAGTGACTTAGCATGCAGATCCTAGTAAAGAGAGACTAGGTAAAGAGAAAATATGGTTAAAAGTAAATATCAAGAATAAAGGAGAAACAAAAGAATGGAAGATATATGAAAGAAAGCATCCACAATAAAAGAATTCTAATTCCAGAAGGAAAAGTGGTAGAAAAGGAGGCATAAGCAATGCTTGAAGAAATGATTTTCTAAAACTGATGAAGGGCATCAAGTTAAAGATGCAGAAAACTTTAAAAACACCAAGCAAGATCAAAACAAAGAAAACCAAATATACAGGAACATGCAAAAACATGCAGATAGAGATTACCCTGGAGGTCCAGTGGCTAAGACTCGCAATACAGGGGACCCAGATTTGACCCATGATCAGGGAACTAGATTGCACACGTCACGAGGAAGAGTTTGCATACCACAACTGAAGAACTGTGAACTGCAACCAAGGCCCAGTGCAGCTAAATAAATAAATAAAAACTTACAGATAAAAAAAAATCCCTAAAGGGATTTGCTAAAGGAAATGACAGACATTGCAAACTGAAGGAGTGGGGACTCCCAGGAAGGAGAGAAACTGTTATGGCCTGAATTTTGTCCCCCTGCTTCCAACTCATCTGTCAAAGCCCTAACTCCCAAGGTGACTGTGTTTAGAGACAAACTTTTAAGGTGATATGGTCAAAGAGGTCATAAGGGTGTATCTCTTATCTGGCGGGTTAGGTGTCCTTTCAAGAGGAGGAAGAGACTCCAGAGATTCCCTGTCCACGTGCACACACAATAAAGGACATGCAAGGACACAGTGAGAAGGTCACTGTCTGCAAGTCAGGAAGAGAGTTCTCACCAGAAACCAACCCTGATGGTACCCTGATCTTGAACTTCCAGCCTCTAGGACTTTGGAAAAATAAATTTCTGTTGTTTAAACCAGCCAGTCTATAGTATTTTGTTATAGTAGTCCAGGCTAACTAATGTTCCAACTTCGTTGTAGACATTCTGGTAATGGCTGACCAATAAGTCATGTGTGTGTGTGTGTGTGTGTGTGTGTGTGTGTGTGTGTGTGGTGGGTCTTGCCATGGGGGCAGTGGTAAAGAATCTGCATTCAATGCAGGAGGTGCAAAGAGACACAGTGTTGGATCCCTGGGTCAGGAAGATCTCCTGGAGTAGCAAAGTGTTACCCTCTCCAGTACTCTTGCCTAGAAAATTCCATGGACAGAGGAGCCTAGCGGGCTACAGTCCGTGGAATTGCAAAGAGTCAGACACGACTGAGTGCACACACACATATATATGATGCAAAGATGTTTACGATTAAAGGCTGAAAAGTGAGAACTGAGATGGGAGCTTCTGCCACCACAGGAACACTTTCTGCACCGTAAATGGTTTCTCATCCTTGTTGCCTGCCCCTCCTCTCAACTTGTGTCTGCAAGGTACTTGCTAGGGGATGTGGGGGAGGTTCACACATGCTGCCCTTCACCAGCCTTCACCAGCCTCCTGAGACAGGAGGGTCTCTCTCAGTTCGCCTTCTCTGCTTTCAGTCTTAGGCAGGCTGCTGTCTTACATTCAGCAGAAAATTTCATACACCTGAGAGGGCTCAGTACAGTCCCATGAGAAAGTGTGGGGAGGTGGGTGCTGACCTTCTCTGTGGCCAGGGCTCCTCACGTTTCTAATCTCCCATACCAGCTCAACACTTTATTAGTAAAACTTCACCAATTTGGCATGATTTCTCCTTATTTCTCCTTCCTCCATTCCCTCCATGGATGAAAATTACCATGTCAATCCTCTGAAAGCAATAGCTTATCTTTCATTTAGCTTTCGTATTTCTTAGCTTTCCAATGGGTTAAAGAGCACACTATGTGTTTTGCTCTGTTTTGTTTTGTATTTAGCTATTTCACATTGCATTTAATGTTAACTTGAGTATGATAAGTTTATAAATCATTTATTTTAGAAAATAATAATTTTAGAGTTTATATTATTTTCCTTACAGAGCAAATATCTCATGTTTCTTCCCTCTATCTACAATAAAAGTGAAAGACTAAAAAAAGTTATAACAGAAAACTTAGATGATTTTCATACACATTATACACAGATTTTTAATGTAAGCAATTTTTTGAGGAAAGAGAAATGAAAATGCATTGCAGTTGCAAAATTACTTTTCGTCAAAATGCTTAAATTTGCTTGGTAGAAATGAGCTTACTATGTGACATGCATTTTTGAGCTTTTAATAATTTTTAATCATTTGTATAGGGAATGCATCATTATAAAGGACATCAAGATACCCAAGGACATCAAAGGTATCATTAAGTGAAGGCAACAAGGAAAGGAGGGGGAAAATTACTCTTCCTCATTAAATAAGAAAAATTGTATCAATTCTGCTTTCAGGAAGACATGGTCCAAATATTCTAATGCTGTGGTATTGGGTTTGCTTGTTTATTTTGATGATATGGTCAGAAACCCAATGCATAAACTTGGAATAAAATATGTGTGCATGCTCAGTCGTGTCCGACTCTTTGGGACCCCATGGACTGGCTCCTCTGTCCATGGGATTTTTCTAGGTAAGAATACTGGAGTGGGTTGCCATTTCCTTCCCCAGAGGATCTTCCTGACCTGCTTCTCCTGAATTAGCAGGCGGATTCATTACCACTGAGCCACCTGAAACTTGGGGAAAATCTTAAACACATAATCTAGCAAGGCGATCACAGCCAATGGTTACCATAGCACTGGATCGACAAGTATAGAGTCCATGATTTTTTTGTTTTCAGATAGAGTAGAGGGCAAATATATGTGTTCAAGATCCTATCTGTTTTGCTCAGTTGCGCACTTAAATGCTTAAAGTCCCTAGGATATAGTAGTATCTCAAGTGGCTGAAATACAATGATAACATAAATCTATCAATTTCTCACTCTGAGATTATAATCAGCTTTTTCTTTATAAAAATATTTATTATTGACTCCCAGTCTGAAACTCTATTCTATTATCATGAGGATCTGAAGAATTGAGAAGAAGTTGAGAAAACAAAAGGTGGAAAATGCTTGGAGTTATAGGGTACTTTAGTTCACAAATTAATGATGAGTATGTTTGTGTAGGTGTTAAGACCCATTGAGTTTATGTGATTTGCTCGAAGTAACAGAACTGGATAGTGGCAGAGCTAAGATGAGAGACTTACTTAGACATAGAGATCTGTGTTCTTTACCCCCAATGCTAGATAAGAAGGTTGATTTTGGAATTAGACAGATATAAATTCAAATCTCGACTTTGCTATTTACTAGCCATATGACATTCAGGTAAGTTGCTGATGGTGCCTGAACCTCACTGTCCTTATTTGTCAAATGAGGATAAAAATAGTATCTACGACCCCTTTGGATTATTGTGAGGATTAAACAAGAACATATGTAAAGCTCTCAATATTGCGCTTTCACATAGTGTGTTAGTTGCTCAGTCGTGTCCGACTCTGCAACACCATGAACTGTAGCCCACCAGGCTCCTCTGGTTATGGGATTCTCCAGACAAGAATACTGGATTGGATAGCCATTCCCCTCTCCAGGGGATCTCTCTGACCCAGGGGTCACACCCGTGTCTCCTGTATTGCAGGCAGATTCTTTACCATCTGAGCCAGCACCTAATCAATTTCCATTGTAGTTGCCATTGATGTTATTGATATGTACACTCTTCACCTACACATGGACAATGAGTTTGCTTCGCTGTCTAAAGGATAAAATATAGCTGATTAAATTCTCACAAGGCAATTAATCAGAAATCTTAGTGCAAATTATCACAGTGACATTGGCTCCCTATTTGGAGTAAGGAAAGTTTTGTGGAAGTTATCAAAAGAATACTTTCTTTCCTTAAGAGATTCAAAGTTCTAGTTTTTTCAGGCCTAAATATTGTAGGTAGTGCTGCAAAACAGACAAATTTCCCATGTCCTATAAGAAAACAAACACCAGTTGTATATTTAGCCCACACAGTTTAAGTGGGTCTCTTTATTTTGTGTGAGGGATTTCTAAGACAAACAACAAAAAAAAATCTTAGATGTTTCTTGCAACATATTTTGAAAGTGCTAGGGTGTCAATTCAATAGCTCTTGAATAAAAATAAAAGCCAGATTAAATTACATACTAAAATATATTAGTATGTAATTTGCTACATACTAAAACACATAACATTTGTTTTTGCCAATAAACCATAGCACATAAATCATCTTAATAGGCATTTAGAGAACCCCTATATTTATAATAATCTCTTCTGTGTATTTAGGGATTACTTTAAAAGAAAGTGAGGTTAGATTTGGTGTTGACAATGTAAGAGTGATTAAAAGAAAGGTGATAATTGGAGCTAAAAGAATGAAAGAAATTATCCCAGGGAGCAAAGAGCCCTGGCCCGATCCTTAAAGAAATCCTGACTGAGGAGATCAGCAGAAGTAAAGGGAACTATAGAAGAGAGAGAGCGCAAGAACAACTTTGAAGGAAGAGGAGAAAGAAAAGAGAACTTCATTTTAGAGGCAAGGAAGACTTTCTAGAAGGAAGTGGATAACCAGTAGTGTCAAATACTGCAGCACTAATACCTATAGAGTTTTTGTGCACAAGGTGCTTAAGAATAAAAAGAAAAGTTAGTAGACCATTAGTGCTGAAACTGCATTTGCAGAGGAAAAAGATCATTTTTATTGGGGTTACATCGTATTGGGTATAGGTTGAACAAGACAAGGGGATTGGAAGCAGATGTCATGTGAGGAGAGGCTGGAAGCCTTGAAGCCATATTTAATGGCTTCAAGTTATGCAATGGAAAGGTTGAGTTTTATGCAAAATAAGGGATCATCATCTATTTCAATAAATTGTTCATTGGTGATCTCAATGAGCGAGGAGTCAAAGAATTGTAAATGGGGATGAAATAGGAAGTTTGTTAGAAAATTTTTCACTAAAGAATGATGGAATGGAAACTTGATGGAAGAGAAAGAGCAGGAGGAGACAGAGAGGGTGAGCAGGACTGATGATATGGAAAATCAGAGGGGCTGACAAATGGGGGAGATCAACCTTAGTTGTCACTGAAGTAGGAGGCAAAGTCAGCTAAGCATGCTTGCTCTGCCTGCGGTTATGAATTTGGAACAAACGGCAAACGTTTGAATTATCTGTTGTATAGAATGAGCTAGGGAGTTAAGTAAGGGTGAAAAAGCAGGACAATGGACACTCTGAAGGCGTGGCCAAGGCTGAGTCATGACTACAAATGGCAATGCATTGAATTAAGTGGTATGATTTTAACAAATGACCCAATAAGGTAGAGTCTATTATAGTGAACACTAAGACCTCACAATGGATCATTGAGTTGGACGTTAATCTTTGAAAGCACATGTGAAGTTCCTTTCATAACTTTAAAGGCTGCCTCCAGACAGCACTTAAGCAGGGATAGCTTAGAAAGAGATAAAAACATTTTTAACACTTGATCAAAAAAACTATACTTTGTTTTCACAGAAGAAAAGAATATAGCTTCTTTATGAATTCAACCAACTTATACATAGAAATTTCCACATATGATACACAAATAGAAAATTTTGTATCTTTATCAATTGCCGCTGCTAAGTCACTTCAGTCATGTCTGACTCTCTGCAACCGCATAGACAGCAGCGTACCAGGCTCCCCAGTCCCTGGGATTCTTAACGCAAGAACACTGGAGTGGGTTGCCATTTCCTTCTCCAATGCAGGAAAGTGAAAAGTGAAGGTGAAGTCGCTCAGTCGTGTCCAACTCTTAGCGACCCCATGGACTGCAGCCCACCAGGCTCCTTCATCCATGGGATTTTCCAGGCAAGAGTACTGGAGTGGGCTGCCATTGCTTTTATCAATTAAGTTGCTGATATTTACAAACCAGAATGTGATTTAACTTCTCTTAACTGGAAAGCTGGTAATACTTATTACCAAAGTAATTATTCATCTCAATTGGCGTTTGCCAAGTGCCCATGCTATGACAGGTCTTATAAAAGACTCTGAGGATCTTGGGATGAAAACGATGGAACTCTGGCTTTCAAAGATCTTACAGTATAGATGAGAAGATAGACTAAAAAGAAATAATGTGTGGAGCACTATGATTACAGTGTAGCCTAGAAACCACAGAAAACTCATGAGGAGCTCTCAGCCATAGTGAACAATTTGAACATAGCACTTATGTGAATCCAGGAAGATTTGGGAGCCCAGGGAGGGAAGGGATGGTTCTAATAGACTGCTTTCTTTGTGAAAGACACTGTGTTAACTAAGGTGATAAAGTGATGCTTCAGGCATGAGTAGCCTCAGCCCCCTGGGGCTTTCAGTCTGTGAAGGGGTTCAGTGGATATGAGTTTGAGTGAACTCTGAGAGACTGTGAAGAACAGGAAATCCTGGCAGGTTGCAGTCCATGGGTTCGCAAAGAGTCTGACATGACCGAGCAATTGAACAACCACAAGGGGTACAAACTGTAGATATATTTTAAAATGCACTATGTTAGATGCCATGATGGTGATGGGGCTGGAGGTGTGGGGAAACAGACAAGGTACTCCCAAACTGGAGCTAAATGCAGTGAGGAGGGGTGGGTTACCTGTTGAAGCTTTCCTGCAGAGATACCTGAGCCGAAAGAGGTGTAGACCTGAGACTGGCAAAGTAGCTAGGAGAGTGGAGAGCAGACAGTACAGCTTCAAGTCATAAAAGAGAAAAGGAAAATGGTTTGTGTGGAGATGCATTAAGCATCCAAGCCATTTAATGTTTCCGGAACCTAGATTGTCAAGCAGGAAGGGGTGGTTGTATCTCTCAGGATCTATCTCTGTTTCCCAGATTAGAGGGCTTCCCAGGTGGCACTAGTGGTAAAGAACCCACCAGCAAGTTCTTTGCAGGAGATGGAATAGACCAGGGTTTGATCCCCGGGTCAGGAAGATTACCTGGAGGAAAGCACGCAATCCAGTATTCTTGCCAGGAGAATCCCATGGACAGAGGAGCCTGGTGGGCTACCGTCCATAGGGTCGCACAAAGTTGGACACGACTGAAGTGACTTAGCGCACATGCATGCATGCACAGATAAGAATGGTGAAGCTCACAGAAGTCAGGAAAAATCATCCCATCACACCAGTAAAAAGCAGCAGGACCAAAATTCCACCGATGTCTGTCAGAATCATAGCACTTGCTTTTCTACATGTCTTCAGAAGTACTTTTTCCATATATGTATTTAAAGTGGTTACATCATGACATAGGGGAAATATACACTCATTTTTTTAAAAAAATCCATTTTGGCCTGGAAGAAAAATATTCCCCCTCAGAATGATGAAGATATTAATGAAATACAAAAAAAAAAAAAAAAAAACCTAACAGAATAGAGGGGGATAACAATAGACAAAGTATGTATATATGTGTATATGAGATAAATGATGCAAATATATTAAAATAGCTTTAAAGACGTGCCCATTTGTCAGAAATAACTATGTCAAAATTATAGCTGTTAAGTAACATATTATCATAGTAATAAGGTATTTGACAGTCTCCTCTGGATTGAAAATATCTGGACAAATAGAAAAAGCTTTTGGAAAACTTCTCAGCTGACATTCTTTTGCTTCTGTTGAGAAATTTCTGTTTATGATGAGACCACTCTACCTCTTTCAAGCATTAAAGTTTTTTCACCTTGTTTCAGCAGGCTCCCAAATTTACAGTCAAGGAACTTGTCATCAGCTGGTTTTCATTAGCAAGTTTGCCATGACATATTCAGTTCTGATGCTCAGAAACAGGACTGAAAGACCAGGGCATGCTTTTTTTTTTTTTCCATTAAAGTAGCTAACAAATTAGGCATGAAGGGAAATTATGGCAATGTGATGAAAATAGGAACAAGGTAATTAAAATGAGATAATCTAATAGGGTATACCTGAGGTGAGAGGAGAGTGAACTTTTGAAATGTAACCCATTAAACCACAGCAGAAGCAATGGAAGCAATAAAAGCTTGCAAGTGTTGCATCACCCTGGAGATCTCCCAGTGCAGTCAGGCAGCGAACCCCTTGATGAAAAGTGATTTTCATAAGCCTCATGATCTGGACACATAAACAGAAAAGCCATTTTGATACTGACCCATCGCTCTGGATGAAAACATCCATGGTCAAAAATAGATCACATGAATAAAAGAACACATGAAAATGTCTACTCAGGTATTTTCCACTGAGCCAAGAAAATTGGAAGAGAAGCATTTAAATAATCCATGAGCAAAAACAAGACATCACAGAACACTCTGTGACAACCTAGAGGAGAAGGATGGGGTGGGAAGGGGGATGGAAATTCAAGAGGGTGGGGACATATGTATATCTATGATTGATTCATGTTGATGTATGGCAGAAACCAACACAATATTGTAAAGCAATTATCTTCCAATTAAAAATAAATAAATTTCAAAAAGCAAGACGGGTAAGCTGATTTTTTACTACAGTCTACTTAAGAGGCTTAGTTTATGAAGAATGAGATTTCAGATCAGGAAGTTTCCTGGTTAACACACATACTAAAGCCCTAAGGATACAAACTTTATTATTTACTTTCCTATTTTGTAGTTGTGTGATTGTTTTATAAATGACATTGCAGCCATAAAAAAGGAAAAAGTCAAGAAAATTCAGGTCCCCAACCCTAGCCTTAGAGTCAGTTACTACTGTGTGCAAAATTGAATAGTCAACTTATTATATGTTTTGGAAAATTTTTAGATTTCTGTCTAATCCATGTTATATAGAACAAAAAATTCAGAAGAGATTAAACCTCTCTAATAACACAGTTGGAAAGAGGATCAGTCTAAATGAATAGAACATCACTTTTACAACTGGTCTTAAATTGAATTTAATTTCCTGACCCACAGTTATATATGCATGCAATTAATGGTTAATGAATGCCAGGAAATAGAGGCCCTTCCAGACTGGATTTAATATAGAGAAGAGGATTATTTATGAATGAGAAAATTATATAAAATTTGGTATGACCAAATGCTTTAATAGATTAGAATTGTATGATTGAAACTACAGGTTAAATTTGCATGTACTTAACACATACCATAAAACTAAATGGTAGTTATACCAAGTGTGAATTCACCCACATTTTGAATTTGTGAGATTGGAATTAATGAGGTCTCATTACATATTACCTCAACTTTCTAATGTGGCAAGGAGAGACCTAGCTACATGTGGAACTTATGTAAAAAAATTATGTAAAAGAATTTTTATGTAAAAAAATTGAGAGGTGGGAATTAAGAAAGGAAAAACATGCAATCTTTATTATTTTATCTTTAAAAATTAATTTCTATTGGAGTATAGATGCTTTACAATGCTGTGTTAGTTTCTACTGTACAACAAAGTGAGTCTGTATATATATATATATGTATGTATATATGTGTATCTGTATATATACATATATGTCCCCTCTTTTTGGATTTCCTTCCCATGTAAGTCACTGCAGAGCACTGAGTTCCCTGAGTTACAGAGCAGGTTCCCATTAACTATCTTTTTTATACATAGTATCAACAGTATACTTGTGTCAATCTCAATTTTTCAACTCCTCTCATCCCTATTCTCCCCCATTGTTGTCCATACATTTGTTTTCTATGCCTGTGTCTTTATTTCTGTTTTGCAAATAATACATAATCTTTAAATGATAGCTAACTTCAAAAGTTTAGGGAAAGAAATTTCTCAAGGTTGTAGAGACTGAGCTATTCACTCTTAATGAGTATGCATTCAATCATATGTCAAGCAAATAAGAATGAATGAATAAATGGAAAATAGAAATGCAGTTTTAGTATTGTTATATATTTTACTCCCAAAGACTAAATAAACTGTTGGTTACAATAAATAAAGCCACTTCAAATATATAACACAGTGGCTTTCAACACTAAAGATACATCACATAACAATTATGAAGACTGACTATATTCTATAATCTGTTTGGGCCGTGCAGAGGTAATTAAAATCTCTGTGGGTATGCATATCATTTGAATTGTCTTCTCACTTGAATCTTAGACAATTCTTAGTCACTCCCTACACTGGATTTAGATGAAATGCTCTAAGTTTAAACAACTATGATATGCCATAAAATTATGTAGTTTCTTTGCTTTCAAAATTAAATAACATGGCACCTTAGTTAGTTCTAAATGATGCCATGTAGCCTACTCTCTACTTTCTCTCACTGCCCTGAGAAACACATCCTCAGTCCTTTCCAACTCAGTCCATTGTCCAGTGAGTCCTACTGTGGAAACTTCATTTTACTTTTCTGTTATTTTTTGAACCACCTCTCCCTTCCCCACATTTTTACTGCTGCCCATCAGAGCATAGTTGATCTGATCCCTGTCCTTGTTTTTTAAGATTTAGCAATCTGAAAACTTAACTCTCCCAAGTATGGGCATGAAAGAGTATTAATGATTAATTAAACTCACCTTCCATACCAGCATTTCATGTTTAAAATCAGAATAATCAGATTCAAATAATATTCAGTGAGCAAATAGTATATGGACAAGCATAAGATATTATGAGATAATATCTTCATAACTTTATGGAGTCTAAATGGGCTTGAATTAAATAATTTGCTCAAAGACACATAATTCAGAGACTGGATACAAAATCATCATTTGTGACTACAATGTAATCTAATCTTTTTATATAATTCAATCTAAAAGAATTAAGAATAAGTAGGACTTTAGCAAAATGGTAAGAAATATATTCTTGAAAAATACATGTTGTGGTAGTTTGAGAGCTCACTAAGATAAATAGATACTTACTTTACTGATAACAGGTTACGCTTGTCCCTGGAGCTCTTGCCCTCTCCAGTGTGGTAGCCAATAGACATATGTGGCTACTGAGCATTTGAAACATGCTTAGTGCAAATTGAGATGAGCTGTAAGTATAAACTACACTGGATTTCCAAGGCATAATATTAAAAATACATCTACAAAGCTGAAGTTATCAGAACAATATGGTCCCGGCACAAAAACAAACACCTAGATCAATGAAAGAGAATAAAGAGCCCAGAAATAACCTCACATGCTTATGGTCAATTAATCTATGACAAAGGGGGCAAGAATGTACAATGGAGAAAAGACAGTCTCTTCAATAAATGGTGCTAAGAAGACTGGACAGCTACTTATAAAAGAATAAAATTAGAACATTCTCTAACTATATATGTATATGTATGTATATAAAAATATGTATAAAATTATACTCAAAGTGGATTAAATACCTAAATGTATAAGAGTGAATACTATAAAACTCTTAGAGGAAAACACACATGGAACACTCTATGACATAATTTACACTATGTTTTGGATCCGTCTCCTAAAGCAAAGGAAACAGAAGTGCATAAACAAAAAATAAGCAAATGGCACCTAACTAAACTTAAAAGCTTCTGCACAGAAAAGGAAACCGTCAAAAAGTGAAAAGACAATCTCCAGAATGGGGAAAAGTATTTGCAAATGATATCACCAATAATGGGTTAATATTCAACTTATATAAACAACTCAGCATCAAAAAAAAATCACAAACAATATGATTTAAAAATGGGCAGAAGGACCAAACAGACAATTTCCAAAGAGAAAATGCAGAGGGCCAACCAGCACATGAAAAGACGCTCAACACTGTTAAATATCAGGGCAATGCAAATCAAAACCACAATGAGATGCTACCTCACACCTGTCAGAATAGTTCTCATCAAAAAGAACACAAATAAAAATTGTTGGTGAGGAGGTGGAGAAAAGGGAACCCTGGTACACTGTCAGTGGGAATATAACTTGGTGCATAAATTGGTGCACCACTGTGGAAAACAGTATGGAGTTTTCTTAAAAAAAAATAAACATACAACTGTCATATGACTCAGCAATTCCACTCCTGGTATATATTGAAAAGAAACAAAAAACTAATTCAAAAAGATACTTTCACCCCAGCGTTCATAGCAACATTATTTACAATTGCCAACCAAAGGGTTCATCAACAGATTAATGAATAAAGATGTGGTATACGCACATACACATGAACACACACACACACACACACACACACACACACACACAATGAAATACTACAGTCATAAAGAACAAAATTTTGTCATTTGCAGCAACATGGATGGATTTGGAAGGCATTATGTTAAGTGAATAAGTCAGAGAGAAAAAGACAAATACTTTATGATATCACTTATATGTGGAATCTAAAAAATATAACAAACTAGTGAATATAACAAGAAAGGAGCAGACTCATGATACAGAGAACAAACTACTGGTCACAAGTGGGGAGAGGAAGGGGGGGCAATATAGGAGGGGGGAGGATTATTACAGGATCATATAAAATAACGGCTGTGAAACTTCTGAAAGTTGTAAAGCACTATAGAATTTAAAGGCTTCCCTGGTGGCTCAAGTGGTAAAGCATCCGCCTGCAATGCAGAAGACCCAGGTTCAATCCTTGAGTCGGGAAGATCCAGTGGAGAAGGGAATGGCAACCCACTCCAGTATCACTCCAGTATTCTTGCCTGAAACATTCCATGGGCTGAGGAGCCTGGCGGACTAGAGTCCATAGGATTGCAAAGAGTCAGACACAACTGAGTGACTAGCAAGAATTTAAATAATCTTTCATTCAGTAGGAAATTTTTAAAAATATAATGAGAAATATCTTATTAACATCTTATATGCTATTTACATGTTGAAATGATGTTTTGGATATATGGAGTTAAATGCAATATAAAATTAAAATTAACATCATCTATTTATTTTTACTTTTTAAACATGGCCACTAGGAAATTACTTATTTGGCTCATAACATGTTGCCCCTGGCTAGCTTTAGTCTGGACCCTCACTGTGTAGAGTGTGATCTTCTGATCCATGGCATTGCCTCCACTGGAACTTGTGAGAACCGGAGATTCTTGGACCTCACTTGGGAACTGGTGAATCAGAATGTTTTCTAACGATCTCTTTGTATTCCTATTAGAGCTTGAGAAGAACTTTCTTGACTTCAGGAGGGCTTCCATACACTGGGCTCTTCTTTCTCCAACATTTACAGTCCCTTTAAGAGGGGATATTTGTATACACAGAGCTGATTCACTTTGTTTACAGTAGAAACTAACAGAACACTGTAAAACAATTATACTTTGGGTTTCCCAGGCGGCTCAGTGGTTAAGAACCCACCTGCAATGCAGGAGATGTGGGTCTGATCCCTGGGTTGGGAAGGTGCCCTGAAGAAGGAGACGGCAGTCCACTCCAGTATTTTTGCCTGGGAAATCCCCTGGACAGAGGAGCCTGGCGGGCTACAGTCCCTGGGATCACAGAGTCAGGTGGGACTAAGCATGTACATGGGAAATACATAAATAAGGAAAAAGAAATTGCCATCGTTTCTGAAGGAACTGCAATCTGCCTTCATGTGAAGGCTTATTCAATGCTTCCTAGATATTGACTTCAATAATCAGAAATTCGTTTGCTATCACTATAACTAATTTTTTCCATACTGAAATGACAATGGCTACAAATACTGTGTATTTGCCTATGTGACAGTTAGTACATGTAACATTGCCCATGTGACACTTAGTAAAAGAAGCAGAAGATATTAAGGAAAGATGGCAAGAAAACACAAAACTGTACAAAAAAAGATCTCCATGACCCAGATGACCACAGTGGTGTGATCACTCACCTAGAGCCAAACATCGTGGAATGAGAAGTCAAGCGGTCCTTAGGAAGGATCACTACGAACATAGCTAGTGGAGGTGATGGAATTCCAGTTGAGCTACTTGAAATCCTAAAAGATGATGCTGTGAAAGTGCCACACACAATATGCCAGCAAATTTGGACCACAGGACTGGAAAAGGTCAGTTCTCATTCCAATCCCAAAGAAAGGCAATGCCAAATTGCACTTATCTCACATGCTAGCAAGAAATGCTCAAAATTCTCCAAGTCAGGCTTCAACAGTATGTGAACCATGAACTTCCAGATGTTCAAGCTGGTTTTAGAAAAGGCAGAGGAACCAAAGACCAAATTGCAAACATCTGCTGGATCATCGAAAAAGCAAGAGAGTTCCAGAAAAATATCTACTTCTGCTTTATTGACTATGCCAAAGCTTTTGACTGTGTGGATCATAACAAACTGTGGAAAATTCTTCAAGAGATGGGAATACCAGACCACCTTACCTGCCTCCTGAGAAATCTATATGCAGGTTAAGAAGCAACAATTAGAATTGGACATGGAACAACAGACTGGTTCCAAGTCAAGAAAGGAGTACATCAAGGCTGTATATTGTCACCCTGCTTACTTAACTTATATGCATAATACATCATGTGAAATGCCGGGCTGGATGATGCACAAGCTGGAATCAATATTGCCCGGAGAAATATCAATAACCTCAGATACACAGATGACATCATCCTTACGGCAGAAAGCGAAGAAGAACTAAAGATCCTTGTGATGAAAGTGAAAGAGGAGAGTGAAAAAGTTGGGTTAAAACTCAACATTCAGAAAACTAAGATCACGGAATCTGGTCCCATCACTTCATAGCAAATAGATGGGGAAACAATGGAAACAGTGTGAGATTTTTTTTTTGGTGGGGGGGGGGCTCCAAAATCACGGCAGATGGTGACTGCAGTCATGAAATTAAAAGACATTTGCTCCTTGGAAGAAAAGCTTTGACCAGCCTAGACAGCAAATTAAAAAGCAGAGACATTACTTTGCCAACAAAGGTCCATCTAGTCAAAGCTATGGTTTTTCCAGTAGTCATTTATGGATGTGAGAGTTGGACTATAAAGAAAACTGAGCACTGAAGAATTGATGCTTTTGAACTGTGGTGTTGGAGAAGACTCTTGAGAGTCCCTTAGACTACAGGGAGATCCAGCCAGTCCATCCTCAAGGAAATCAGTCCTGAATATTCACTGGAAGCAGAGATGCTGAAGCTGAAGCTCCAATACTTTGGCCACCTGATGCGAAGAACTGACTCATTGGAAAAGACCCTGATTCTAGGAAAGATTGAAGGCGGGAGAAGGGGATCAGAGAGAATGAGGTGGTTGGATGGCATCACTGACTCAATGGACATGAATTTGAGTAAGCTCCAGGTGTCAGTGATGGACAGGGAAGCCTGGTGTGTTGCAATCCATGGGATCACAAAGAGTCGGACACGACTATGTGACTGAACTGAACTGAACAGTTAGTACCACTGAGTTAAAACATTTATATGACTCATACACTAAAGACAACAGGAGACAATGGCCAGGGAACAATAGGATGTCTGAATTTCATATATATTTATACAGTATCTCTGATCTTGAAATGAAAAGGAAAAACTGTGGGAGAAAGTCCATCAGCACTTTGAGGGTCTGTTGTCAGCCAGCTTTCCTTTGGGAACAGAGTAATGGAGGTTATTGTTCAAAGGTGCAGGGAATCAGGCTATTATTTTTGTCTGCCCTTCAGTTTGCAGTTTGGGGATGAAGAGAAACCTAGCAATATTCTTTTCTGTTTCCTTTTTCTTTGTTCTAGTTACCAAGTCCTCAATCCAGTTTACCACTATGCATCTCTTCCTAGAGGAATTTAGATGAAGGTTGTTGGTTTTGAAAGCCACATATAACTTTTTTAAAAGCTGGTCTAATTATAACCAAACAGTGCAAAATCATCCCACTTACGATTGCTCCTGATTATGTGGAGGCTCTCTTGTTCACTGCAGGAGGCTTCAGATCATTACAGGAAAGTGCAAGGTGCCCACTGCCTTCCAGGATGGGAAGGGCTCACAGAAAACAAAACTATTGCAGCTGTGCTCTATCATTTTATTGCTGAAATTGTATCTTAACATTTCTGAGAATGGTTAACTTGAAATTGGCATGATCCAATTAATGCTTTTAGTGACTTGATCTAATGGGCTTCTCTGGTGGCTCAGTGGCAAAGAATCCACCAATTCAGGAGATGCGGGTTTGAGCCCTGGGTCAGGAAGATCCCCTGGAGGAGGAAATGCAACCCACTCCACTTTTCTTGCCTGGGGAATCCCATAGAGGAGCCTGGCAGGCTACAATCCAAGGGGTCACAAAAGAGGTGGACACAACTTAGCAATTAAACAAAAATAAAACAAATGAATTGACCTGATGTTCAGTAAATAAATAGTAATCAACTGATGATTAAGTAATCACCCACAAGCTACCATAATATCATGGTCAGGCTTCAACAGCATAGAAAGAACACCATTTTGTTCAAGCTACTGCAAAAAAGGGTGATTTTCTTTGTTTCTTCTAACTTTTATTTTATATTGGAGCGTAGTTGGTTAACAATGTTGTATTAGTTTCAGGTGTATAGCCAAGTGATTCTGTTATATATAAACATGTATCTACTCTATTTCAAGTACTTATCATATTTAGGTTATAACAGAATATTGAGCAGAGTTCCCTGTGCTATACTTTGGATTGAAGTGGAATTCCATGGAAATTGAAGGTCAAGGGTCACAATGGTGCAGGTCTGACTTTGCTGAGAGCCATTTCTGCCCTTGCATCCCCAACGAGATCCTTTTAGCTCTCACTCTGTCTCAGCTGCCTTCCCTTGCTGACTTCTAGTTTCTCCCCTCTGCACTCCTCAGCCTCTCACTTCCGCATATTCTATCCTGGCACGGCTTCTCCAGTCACAGTTCGATTTCATGATCTCTCAGATGTAGGCTTGACTGTCTCCTGGCAGTTATTTCTTTGCTTTCTGACTCAGATGTTAGAGGCTCGTGTCTGTGCTCAGTCACTAAGTTGCATCTGACTCTGAACCCCATGGACTATAGCCCACCAGGCTCCTCCATCCATGGCATTTTCTAGGCAAGAATACTTGAGGGGGTTGCCATTTCCTCCTCCAGGGAGTCTTCCCGATTCAGGGATCAAACCCACATCTCCTACATATCCTGCATTGGCAGGCAGATTCTTTACAACTGAGCCACCAGGGAAGCCCTGGATTTTAGAGGAGTTCTTATTAAAGTTATGTTTTCAATGCAGTTCACTTTTGTCACAAAGTGGCTGCATGCTAGGCCATTGATGAAGACATTCCCCGAATAAATGATGAGGACAGCCAGATATCATGACTGACATACCTGGTATCTGTGAGAGAGTCAGTTCCTAGGCAGGTTGATATGTGCACCAGAAGATATACACATGCATTTAAGAAGGCTCCAACAGGTAGCCCCAGACTAGAAACTTCCCAAACCTTCCTCAAGAGTAGGACAGACACACACATAGTTGTATACTCTGCATGTGTGTGCTAAGTCACTTTGGTCCTGTCTGACTCTTTGTTACCCCATGGACTGTTGCCTGCCAGGCTCCTCTGTCCATGGGATTTTCCAGACAAGGATACTGGAGTGGGTCGCCATGCCCTCCTCCAGGGGATCTTCCCAACCCAGGGATCGATCCTGCATCTCTTATGTCTCTTGCATTGGCAGGCAGGGTCTTTACCCCTAGTGCCACCTGGGAAGCTATACTCTGCCTAGCCATCAGCAGACTAGACTACAGTCTACAGGGAAACTATGACCTGCAGATCAAGGCGGGCACAATGCCTGCTTTATTATTGACCTTTGAGCTACGAATGGATTTCATATTTTTTAAGGGGTTGTAAAAGCAACAACAAAAAGAAATAAATAGCAGAGACATGGAAGGATGTGTACCAGAGACTATACATGGCCTACAAAGCCTCAAATATTGACTGTTTGGCCTTTTATAGAAAAGTTTGCAAACCTTGAATTCAGGAGAGAATGAGCAAACCACAAGCAACACAATGGATGGATTTATAAGCCACAGGTTGAGCCAAAGGAGTGACATTGACAGAGAAACACACACAAAATCAAGCTGGGATCTGAGAAGGCAGGTGAGCGGTTGTGCTGGACCATAGCAGAGACTGGAAGAGAGGGATGAAGTATATAATGCTATTTAAGAGCGGCATGTGCCCAATTTGTGGGAAATTTGACAAGCTGCACCCTTATGACGTGTGTAAGCACATATTTGAACAGCTGTAACTGGACCAGAGAGTCTATGACTGACTGAGCCCAGCACCGCTGACAGATTATGGGGACATGCAACTTGAATTATAAATCTCCCCGTCCTCTCTCAGATCATGTAAAAATATGGAGGGATTTCTGAGGCACCCAAAAATTGAGACAAGTCTTTTCATCTTCAGGCTACTGTGATGACCAGGTATGTCCTTTTGAAATCATGTGTTCCTTTCAGATACTGCCATTTGTTTACAAACTAGACATTTTTTTAACCTGATACTGAGACACTTGCAACTTAAGTCTTTGATTTCTTATTTTCAGTTGTTGTCTTTCTCATCTCATACCTAAGCCATGAGGCCACCCTGTGGATTCTACCAACATTGTGCATCCACAGTCCAACCATTTTTCTCAGCTTTTGCGGCTGCAAGCAGCATGGTTCATGCTGTCAGCCTGTCTTCCCTGGTTTGTCAGTCTCATGGTTTTTTCCCTTTGAGTTCCCCACCCCTGCCAACCTGTCCCCAGACAGTCTATTCTTAACATAGAAACTAGTGTGATCCTTTGAAAACAAAGATTGTGTCACTGCTCAGGTCAAAACTCCAATAACTCTCCTTTTCATTCAGAATAAAAGCTAACATCCTCACAATGGCTAACAGCCAGCCTCTGTCTCGGCTCTCTCCCACAAACATACATTCACTCCCTCCCCACCCTTGACACATACTAGCCTCCTTCTCTTCCACAGAAATGTCAGGACCCTTCCTGCCTTGAGGCCTTTGAGTGAGTTGTTCCAGCTACCTGGATCATTCATTCTCTAACCAGCTCAGGAGCTAAGCCCTTGCCTCCTTCAAGTTTTTACTAAAATCTCTTCAAAGACACGAAGGCCTTGTGAAGCCTATTGTGATGGTTCTATTTAAAATTGTCAGACCCCCCTCCCCACATCCCCAAGTGATCATTCTGACCTTGCTCTTTTAAAATCACAATTATTGCACTCGAGCATCCTTTTTTTTTTTTAATTTTTTAATTTATTTATTTTTTTTATTATTATTATTTTTTTTCCCAGTGGGTTTTGTCATACATTGATATGAATCAGCCATGGATTTACATGTATTCCCAATCCCGATCCCCCCTCCCACCTCCCTCTCCACCCGATTCCTCTGGGTCTTCCCAGTGCACCAGGCCGGAGCACTTGTCTCGTGCATCCCACCTGGGCTGGTGATCTGTTTCACCATAGATAGTATACATGCTGTTCTTTTCAAATATCCCACCCTCACATTCTCCCACAAAGTTCAAAAGTCTGTTCTGTATTTCTGTGTCTCTTTTTCTGTTCTGCATATAGGGTTATCGTTATCACCTTTCTAAATTCCATATACATGTGTCAGTATGCTGTAATGTTCTTTATCTTTCTGGTTTACTTCACTCTGTATAAGGGGCTCCAGCTTCATCCATCTCATTAGGACTGGTTCAAATGAATTCTTTTTAATGGCTGAGTAATATTCCATGGTGTATATGTACCACAGCTTCCTTATCCATTCATCTGCTGATGGGCATCTAGGTTGCTTCCATGTCCTGGCTATTATAAACAGTGCATCCTTTATAAGGTATTTATTTATGATGAACATTGTCTATTACCTCTCTTTTCCGGGTAATGTATAAGTTCCTGAAGGGCAGCGATTTTTCATTTGTCTAGTGATATATCCCAGGTGGCTATCCCAGTGCTTGGCACACGGAAAGCTTCAGTAGGTACTGTTGAATGAATTGGGAATGAATAAACGGAGTCTGGTCTCACAAGTACACCACTCCTCTAGCATCTCTGAGGCTTGCCACTTCCCTGAAGCACTGCTATAGACTGATACAGGTCATCACTCCATTAGGGTCCTGTAGGGAGTCTCCACCCAGCATGAGGAATTATGTCTTCTTTCTCATGGGGCTTCTGCACTTCTTCTGATATAACACTTTTAGAGAAACAAAGCCATTAGGGAGATAATTTTTAAAGAGCAGATGAAATGAAGAAAGACAGACAGTAATTTATCCCAACACTCATAAGCATCCCTGTCTTTCCCAAGAGACTCAGCTGTGGCGAGCTCCAGGGCTATGGTGGGTCTGGAACATTTGAAAGCAAAATTTAGAAAGCTCAACTTTGGGTTGGGGCTTCCCAGGTGGCTCAGTGGTAAAGAATTCATCTGCCAATGCAGGAGACACAGGAGACTCAGGTTCAATCCCTATGTCAGAAAGATCTGGAGGAGGAAATGGTAGCCCACTGCAGTATTCTTGCCTGAGAAATCCCAAGGATAGAGGAGCTTGGAGGGCTGCAGTCCATGGGGTCGCAAAGAGTCAGACTTGACTTAGCAGCTGAGCATGCACACACATAGCTTTGAGTCTCTGAATATGAATTTAGTTTTATGTGGCTTTATAGAAAGGATATTTGATATTACTTTTATTTATAAGACCCAATCTTTGTATTTTATTTTAGTTGGGCTTTGAAAGTTGGTAGCTTATCTTTTATGATACTAAAAACAGTAATCCCCTACATAAGAACAAGTTCAATTCTGAGAGCACATTCGTAAGTCCAATCAGTTTGTAAGTCCAACAAAGTTAGCCTAGGTACCCAGCTAATACAACTGGCTATAAACATTGCTTTCATGCCTGCTTCTAGACATCCTGGACTTGAAATAAAGCTATTGTTTGGCTGTACTCTATAGAGCACTGTACAGTAAAGTACACAAAAGTGTCCATTTGCAGAGGATGCAGGCATGTGACAATGTACTCGAGATACTTAGACTAACACGTGATTGGACATGCAGAGGCACGTTCACGTCTTTGGAAGTTCGCAATTTGAAGGTTCCTATGTAGGGCATCTACTGTATTTTTTTAGTCCATGTTTTGCTGTCACATAAAATATACTGATTTTTCTGAACTTGTCTTCCAAGGTCATGTTTAAACAATTATTCGTTAAATGTACTCAACAGTGGGAACACAATGCCAGACATTATGGAGGAAGAGATATGCACATGCAACAGGATCAACATTTAAAATATTTGGTAGAGTTGACCCTTGAAAGGTGTGTGGGGGTGGGTATTAGCAGTGCCACCACTGGGGAATTAGGGACAAGGATTCTTGGCACGGTCCAAAATCTATGTATAATTTATAATTAGCCCTCTGAATGCATGGTTGGCTTCACATTGGGGATTCAACCAACCAGGGGTGGTATAGTAATCTAGTATTTCGCTATGAAAAAAATATCCACATATAATGGACTTATGTAATTCAAGTCCACCTTGTTCAAGGGTCATCTGTACTTACCGAGGTGAAGAAAAAGACTAGGCTGTCACAGGAAGAGGATTTTAATTCTACTTTAAAATATATTTTGTTCTATTATTGTAACTCCAAGCAGAGTCCTTATTTGTTAATGGGAAAGGTAAAAACACATTTTGATGTTAACTGACTTAAGTGAGAAGAAGGTTTATCCTTCCATGAAGAGAAGAACAAATGGAAAGCAAGGCAAAAGCTCTAAAAATGCAAAGCAAGCCAATTAAAATATCAAGGTCACTTAACAGAAATAATAATAATGGTTACTCAAAAATCACAACACACTCCATCAGGGGTGGTTTTCATTAAAAATGTCAATGATATGAGATTTTTTGCTCACCAAATGCATCTAGAAAACATAACTCATGCAACATTAAATAAATGATTTTTTTTAGTAATGTCTTTATGACATTTTTTACTTTGAAAGATGACCAAATAGAGTTTATAAATGTAAGTAATTTGTATTTTTGGCTTCCCAGGTGGGGTTGCAAAAAGTCAGACATGACTGAGCGACTGAGTTTACACACCCCCACACATCGAGATGGCTCCAGGGTTAAAGAATCCCCTGCCGGTGCAGGAGAGGAGGGTTTGATCCCTGGGTCAGAAAGATCCCCTGGAGGAAATGGCACCCCACTACAGGATTCTTGCCCAGATAATTCCATGGATCAGAGGAGCCTGACAGGTTACAGTCCATGGGGTCACAGAAAAGTTGGACACAACTTAGTGACTAAACAACAACAACAAATTTGTATTTTACTCCAAAAAGATCTGAAAAGCAGCTCAGAATCCACCTTAAAGCATTATCATTATTTTGTACTTAAGTGCCCAGAAAACACTCCTACATATTATAACTGAAAAATTAAGTGGGGAATTGGGGCCTTGATCTGTCACAAAACAGATCATGCTTCATATAATTGGCTTAGCAATCAAGTTGGGTTAATTACTTAACTTGTCCAAGACTTCATTTCCTCACTTATAAAATGAAGATAATATTAGTGCCCAGGGCATACTCTGTTGTGAGGATTATATATATATATATATATCCACATACACATATATATAATAATAATAATATAAAGTGTTAAATATATAATGTATACCTAATTAAAGTATTAAATATATAATATATATATTTATATTTAAAGAATATAGTTGAGTATCTGGCACATAGTACAAATACAGTAAGTCCTAGCTGTTGTTGTTACAGTTGTTTTGTTTTTTTTTCTAAATAAACTTTGTGAGTAGAGCTTTATAAACTTATAGCATTGGTTTTTGCATTCAAATACAAAACTTTAAATGAATTTCCATTACCTGTGTTCTTAGTAAATGCAGCCCATCTGTCCACACTATTAATATCATCTTAGATCTCAAATTTATCATCTCCCTCTGAGGCTTCCCTGATAGCTCAGTTGGTCAAGAATCCACCTGCAATGCAGGAGACCCTGGTTCAATTCCTGGGTTGGGAAGATCCCCTGGAGAAGGGATAGGCTACCAGCTCCAGTATTCTTGGGATTCCCTTGTGGCTCAGCTGGTAAAGAATCCGCTTGCAATGCAGAAGACCTGGGTTTGATCCCTGGGTTGGGAAGATCCCCTGGAGAAGGGAAAGGCTACCCACTCCAGTAGTCTGGCCTGGAGAATTTCATGGACTCTATAGGGTCACAAAGAGTCGGACACGACTGAGAAACTTTGACTTTCACTTTTTCTTCTATCCCTCCTAGTCTCATACTACTTATAATTCTTATTGTCATGTCATCTACACCTTTACTCAACTCATTTGTAAAAAAAGAAAAAAAAGCATGTTAGGCAAAACTGGTGATACTCAGATTCCTAAATTTCAGCCTTATGAATTGAATTAACAGGAGGCCAAAAATCAGCTCTCTTTGGTTAAAGTCATTCCATCTGTTACAAATTTTTGAATGTTCTCTCATAGAGTTAATATTGTATTTATTATGTTATGCATTAACAGTAGTTTTCATACATTTCTTAATTTCTCTACTAAACTGTAGGTTCCTTGTTATTAAGAGCTATAGCTTACTCATCTTTATTATTTATTCATTTTATTCACAGTATGTAGCAAAGTACCAATTGATGCACTTTCTCAGTAGCTATTTTCTGAGTTAACAGGATGAAAAAATGATTAAAGGCAAAGATGGGCATACCTTTGACTTAAAAATATGTGTCAATTGAGAAAAAGGTCACCTTCTTTAATGCAATGTGTACAGCTTCGGGAAGGGTACTAACCCACCTTTGAGATCAATAAAGTGGCAATGATCATAGAAAGGTCACCTTCACATCTATTTCATTTTCTAAGCACTCACATGCTTCTCTTTTACAATCTTTCTTGCCCTCTTCCACCTTAGATTCCCCTGCTGTGAAGCTTAATTAAACTATGATTGCAAAGCATGTTGAATTCTTTTTTTTTTTTGCATGTTGAATTCTTCAGGATAAAGATGCTCTGCAATTGTGCTGCATGCCCAGTGATGTGACATCTCTGCCCCCTCCTCAGTCATGTCTATAAACCCCTTGGTCATGTGCTCCTAACTGGAGGCAGCAAAGTATTATATTGAATGTAATCTGAAGCAATATCAAAATACAACACATTTCCACTGAGTATTCCTAAAAGGCTCTCAGAATGTGTTTTATTTAAAAACATGTATCCCAGATGGTTTTTCTTACTAAATATCTATGAGCAGATGTTGGGAATAGATTCCAACCCTGCCAATAGTTGACTTTGTTTCATTGAACTATGATGGATACACTGAACGACCTTGGATAATTACTTTACATCTTAAACCTTGGTTTCTTCATCTATGAAACATGGAGACAGAATAGGTGATCACTCACCTTTGAGATCTGCCAAAATATCAAGCAGAGAAGGCAATGTAATTCCTTAAGCAAGATTTATATACTCTATTGTATGTGACAGTTATAATTTGGGGCCTCAAAGATTAGGATGATTTAAATGTGTTCATGATTTAAACATAAGTGACTTAGAGAAGGTTTGCCAAATGTAAGTGATTATCTTAAATCTCAACTCCCTGGAAAGTCCTTTTACTCACTCTTTATGTTAGGTACATCCTGGCCATAGCCTCAAGTCCAGTCTTATGGAAAGTCATCTCTGGGCCATCCTGTGCTGTTATTTTACTTTTATTCTCTACATGTTTTCTTTCTCCAACTAAATTTAAGGTCTCTGAGGAAGGACCTTATGTCTTCTACTTCTTTGCATCTTGAAAGAACCTACACATCCCAGCCTCAGAAATTTTGAGCACTCAGTGATTAAATAGTTTTTATAAGCCTCTGATCACTATTTCAGCTGCATCACTGTTTAAAGATAAACCTAAGCAACATTAAATGCCTGTGTATATCATAATGAGAATCAACATAGGTCCAAAGCCTGACTCTGCCATTACTCAAGGTTTCTATCTCTCAAGTTCCAAATTTGTAAAGTAGTGAATTGTTGTCTATCTTTTAGAGGTGTTAGGATTAAATGAAATCCCACGTGAGCAAAGTTGATACATAATAGATATTTGATAAATGGTAACTATAGATATCATACTTTGCCTTTGTACAGTTATAAAGTTAATCATTGGTTTTTTACTTCTATGTGTAAACAGATCTCCTGGGGAGCCTCTTAAATATTTTGCTTCTTAGTACTCAGTCTTAGAGCTTCTGACTCTGGTGATCCTTGATCCTTAGCTTGAGAAATGCTGTCTCACAGCTGAATTGTTCATAACTCACTCTTATTCTTAAAATACTTTAGATACACATTCCTCAGAGTTCCACAATTGTCAAGCATTTGACTCTTTACTGAGCATTAAAATATGAAACTATTTTGATGCCAGCTATCTTGAAAGTTAGGTGGCTTGTTAAAAGAACCTGGAAGCTATTAGCTTGAAAAACAGGGATGAAAAATTACCTAGTGCAATTTTTCTGACCCAAGAAAATAATTGCTTTCTCACAGTCTGAAAATTACACAAACTTTTCTCCCCTCATATTACAACTGCCGTTTCCAATTTTTAAGTGTGGTTAAGGCCTCAGGTTACCCACATATTCTTTGAACTTCAACACTTTAGACAATTATTTTTAGGGCAAGTTTTTCACTGGATTTCATTTTGCTCTTCTGACATTTGGCAATATCACTATAAAATTGATATTAAAACTGGTGTCTATAAATTGCTTCAACTGATACTATTTGATACATTGTTTCTTAGCTCAACTTGCTTTAGAGTTTGAGAGCAAACTATGAAAGATTAAGAGCACTGGGGCAAAAAACATGCTAGAATTATAGATATAATCAATTTCTATCAGCACAGATTTTCAAACTATGAAACTATTTAAACTTCTAGTCTCTACTTCAAAAAATCTAAGCCTTTGGGGACTTCTCTTGTGGTCCAGTGACTAAGACTCTGTGCTCCCAATGAGGTGGGGGGGGCAGGTGGGGCAGGTCTGATCCCTGAGCGGGGAACTAGATCCCACATGCCACAGATGAGTTCACATGCTGTAACTGAAGATCGTGTATGCCACAACTAAGACCAAATAAATAAAAATAAACATTAAAAAGAGTGAAAAAAACAAAAGAAGAAAACACTAAGCCGTTATGAAGAATGCTAATTGAGAACTAACAAATTGCCTTTATTCTTCCCAGAATCTATTTCTTAATGTATTAGTTAGGATAAAAGTTTGATTTCTGTTAAGAGAGAGATCAAAATAATGGTGGTTTATAGAAGAGGAGTTTATTTTCTTCTTGCATAAAAGTCTGGCTCAGTCATCCAAGGTCATTAGGAGGTACCACAATCAACAGAGACCCACACCCCTTCCATCTTGTTACTATGTCATTCTCAGTCCAGAGTTTGCATTTCACTGCTCAAAATGAGCATCCCAGCTACTGTCAATATATCCACATTATGGCCCATGGGAAGGGGTCACTGGAGGGGTCAGGCATGCTTCTTCTTTTGAAGTATACAACCCAGAAACTGCACTGGAAAATTCATGCACTTTCCAATCGGCAGCACTTTGTCACATGACCACATGTAGCTTCAAAGGAGTATAAGAAATGGAATCTTTTACTGGATTTTCATAACAGAGCTACAATTTCTTTTACTAAGAATGATATTGGAAAACATCTAGTTTTCTCTGCTACATCTGATACTCAGTAAGTTCAAGTGGATTCATGCAGTGCTCAATGAATGCTACTGAGCCAGGGTACTAACTGACAAGATTATATGAAAGGTAGAAACAATATTAAGAAATGAGAAGTTAAAGTCCCAGAGACGAAATGTGCTGCTGTTATACCGATAATATCAGCCTGATGATCCAATGGTTTAGAAGTGATCAGATATTTTTCCAAGCATCTAACTTGCTAAACAGTAAAGGGAATCAAGCATTTTTATTAGATACCATAATATCTGAAGTAGAGAAACTTGGATTTTGTCTAAGAAGTCCAGTAAAACATATCAGTTACTCCATCTTATCAAACAAGTGTAACCTCCTAGAGATGCTAAAATTTGAGTATATATACTTACTCTGTGATAAAACCTGTGATCATTCCATAGAACTATAAAAACTAACATTTCGTTCCCTTATATAGCTGCTTAACATCTCACTGTGTAATTGCATCACTGTCATTCAACTACTGGTTTCCTACTGATGATAAGTCAGATTGTTTGCAGACTTTGCTATTACCAATAGTGCTACAAAAAATGGCCTTGTAATGGTACTTTTCTAACAATACTGGCAGCATATCTTTGGGATAGAATTTTGGAAATGGCCATGAATATGTTTAGGTATTTAAAATGGTATATGTTTTGGTATTTAAAAAGGTATTCAAAATCCAAAGATGAAACCAGACTCTAAGGATTTTGAATACCATGCCAAAGTCTGAACTTGCCAGTGAAAATTTATCAGGAAGGGATTGCTATTTTTGGACATGTTTTAGAAAAATGACTTTTATAGTAGTAAAAAGGATAAGGTAAAGAGGTTGGTTAGAGGGCAAAGGTTACTGCCTTCATAAAATTCACCATATTTTGGGTATCTGTAATCAGGAATCATGTGATACAAGTGAAACAGTTTAAAAAATATCTATATATCATTTTTTCGCTTTAGGAAAACTAACACAATTCATGAAAGACATAGGCCAGAGGGCAGTTTTATCTCAGTCAATGAGTAAAGAAAGTCACATTATGTCTTGCCTACTCCTGAGTATAAAGACCCATCAGTTAATAATGTCTATTGGAACAGAGGGATATAATGGAAGCCATCTTTCATCCCAGCCATCTTACAGAACACAAATTTTGATTCTGCTGGGGAAAATACTGATATCTATGGCTAAGACCAACTATAGGTAAGAAATGCAAGGCAAAATATCTTCTACAATGTGTGCTTGTTTAGAACCAAATAGCTGTTTCTTTAAGAGCTGAGATTCAAGTAAGATTGGAGCAGTGGTTAGGTGAGCAACTAGAGAACAGCAATTAAAGGATTGAACTTTGAGAAATAAGAATTGTGCAGCAGATTCTGTGTCTGCCCTGCCCTCTGTCCTCTCAGATCCTTTCCATGTACATTTATAGCCCCACTGAACAGTTTGCATATACTCTGATAACACCCATTGAAGACACCTGCTTTTTTTTTTTTTTTTTTTTTTGCTTCTCTGCCTGAGGGCTTTCTTTGATTCTAGGGTAGCTTTTTCAGTTGAAGTTCAAGGCAGGTATTTAACACCCAGAAAACACTCCTCAGCCAAAGTAGTATACAATTGGTAGAAAAATATTCCCAGGTTTCCCATTTCTTTGTGGGAAAATTCTGAGCTGAATTTTATAAGGTTCTTCAGAGTGAGCCTCAGTCACCCACAGTCCATCCATCAACACACCCCTTATTGGCTTTCTCACTTTCATGTCCCATCTGCCATACTTCTCTCTTGTTCATCCTGGGACCACCTTTCAAATGTTTAAGCCTTTGTCTTAGTCTCCTTTGGAACACCCAGATGATGACTAGCAGAACTTTCTCTTAATTCCTCTGAACTGTATTGCTGTCTGTTTCAAGGCTCCACTGGAAACTTCCTACTAGCCTATCTAGCCCTGATCTATCATAATTAACAGAATTTCCCCGTCAACATAGGGAGCTCCATTTTTTTGTCTTGTTATTCACAGTGCCTTGCCTATTCCCTGGCATAGAGCAGCTGGACATTAGGTAATTGTGGAATGAATGAATAAATAAATGAAAGAAGTTCCAAAAGGCAAGCAGGTTATATCTGGGAAATCTAGCAGTAAACAAACAGAGGATACTTATGCAAGAGTAGGGGATCAGGAACAATAAATAGAAATCTCAGGAAGCAAGTAATTACATCAACCAAAAAAATGAATAAATACAAGAAGATGTAGAGACAGAATTTCAGGAAAACGATCCTGTCTTCAAAGAAGATACTTAGGTCAAAAGAAAATGGTGAACTTTAGAGTGAGAAGGCAATGATGAGGACTATCAAAGTACTCAATTAATTCTTACGTTAGTCATATAACACAGGTATTGCTTCACTTAATGGATAGGAAAAAATAAGCCATAGAAAGGTAAATAAAAATGACCAAGTTTAGGCAGTAAGCACTATTAGAAAATCAGGAGATGCGTCATTTGGTATTTCTAGCTGTAATTTCTAGAAGTGAAAACTCCTAGGAGGACTCAAGGTGATTCTTATTTTTGAGGAGTCAGCCACCAGAATTACACCCTGTGCCTCCAGTTTCACTAGAGAAATCTAGTCCTCATATGAAGAAGCAGGTGACTGAACCAGCTATCCCTGCAGCATGGGAATAAGAGTTTCAGGGCCACCATTTTTGTTTTAGGATTCAAAGTTATAGTTTCTTTGCAATGATGGAAGGAATGTTCCAACAGTGTCACAAGTGACCAAATTCTGATCACTAACATTAAAAAAAATAATTGGAGGTTATGTATTATTCTTTCTTTTTCTTTTCTTCCCTTCACTTTACATTCCTCAACATAATTTCCTCAATTATAATGGAAGCAAACTCTCATTTCCTATCTGTGTGCTCCTAGTCTATGATTCAAAATTACAGTGCTGTTTTAGAGGCATCATTTTGCTTCTGTGGTAACATTTCCTCTGAATCTTTGCCTTGTGGCCTCAACGAATGCATTTGGCAGAAGAAGCAGGCTGATAGGAAAAGGAGGGCTTCTGTGAACACAAGTACCTTGGGAAATCAGCAATGATGTGAAAAGAAATATATAAAAGCTACCCTGCACAGTAGATCTGTTTTTAATGGGACTTCATTAAAAATATATATTTCTTAAAGTTTGCCTCAACATGGCAGTGGGCTTCTACAGAGGAAGTTTGAGAGCACTTCGTTTTCTTTCACTTCTTTTTAATTCACTCACTACAAACTTTGATAGAACAAAAGGAGAATAATTTCGGGCTCATATTAACTTCGCAGTAGGATTTATATCATTTGCCACTCATTTTCTAGAAACCTTAAAAATCAGAGTCAAAAGGGAGCTCCTGATTTATGAAACTAGAGTTTAAATCATTAGAAAAGTGGCTCAGCAGAAGCTACCGTCAAGGGCATTGTACCCAAAGAAGTGTGCATTTTGGAAGGTTCTAGAACACAACCTTTACTAATGCCGTGGCTCAGAGGAGGGCTTTGAATCTGAGCAATGACTAACACTGAGTTGACCCTCTGTGAATATCTAATGAATGAATTAGTATCACATCAGTGGGGGGAAAAACCCAGAAACGGTAACAGAATTCTAAAGATGAGAGGTAAAAGCAGAAAACAGAGGAATTTTTAACATGGCAAACACTGGCTACAAGAGGACAGGAATTCTATATGGTAGTGGAAAAATATTTCATAGATGAAATGAATTCAGTGTAAGGACTTTAAATGCTAGAGAGTTATAGGCAATGGAGAACCAGTAAAGGTTTTCCAAGTAGTGACATCAAAGGAGTTCTTTAAGATTACTTAGCTGGTTGGTTTTGAAGGGAGGACAACACAGGCATAGAGAAAAGTCAAGAGTCTAATTCTAGCAAGGGAATAAAGCAGTCAGGAGCACTGGCATCAGGGTCAGAGAGATCTGAAATTGTATTCCCCATGGACCACTCACTGTTTGGGAATAATTTTATTTCTTCAGGTATCACTGTTCTCATCTGCATAGGTTTAACTCCATCAGTATTCTGGAATCTACCTTTTTGTCATTCTTTGCTCTAGAAGCTGAGCAAACAGTTACACAATAGATAATCTTGCATGAAACACTCTGAAGGTGACGTTCAAGTTAAGAACTAAAAAGGGCAGAGGGGTAACACATAGTTAGAAGACAGACACTTCCTGAAGAGGCAATAATTAGCACAAATGCCTGAGGCCAGAATGAGTTGGGTGCCCTCGGGGAACTGAAGGAAAGTCAGCCTGTACCTATGGGTGAACAGGGGAGTGAGATGAGTTAAGGACAGGTGGCTAAGGTGGGGGCCAAATTTTGGAGAGGCTCATAAGCTGGGCTAAGAAGACTGGAAATATTTTAAATCTGATGGGAAATGTCTAGAGAGTATTTTTGTAGATGACTATTGCCGAATAGAAAATGGATTGTGGTGGGATGTGGATTGGAGCTGGGAGACCAGTTACACAGCTATTGCAGAATCTGGGAAAGAGATGATGAAGGTTCGCAATAGGACTGATAATGAAAGAAAAAGATACAATCTATTTGTAGGACATACATTAAGTTCACCTTAAAAATGCATTCCAACCTACATTAGGTGCAGACAAATATTATTTGATTCCATTTATACAAGGTACCTAGACTAGTCATAGAGTCAGAATGTACACTGAGGGATGGGGTGGAGGGGTAAGGAGATAGTGTTAAATGTGGACACAGTTTCAGTTTAGGAAGGTGAAAAATTCTGAAGGTGGATGATGTCTGAAAGTCACACAACAACATGAATGTACTTAATTCCATTGAAGTGTACAGTTAAGTATGGTTAAAATAACATGTTTTATTTTATGCTACCTTTACCACAATAAAAAAACATTAGAAAAAAGTTATCATTGACATATAACATGTGAATTTATGTATATGATATAATGATTTGCTATTTGTATTTAGTGCTAAATGATCACAAATCTGATTAATGTTCATCACCACCAATAGTAACAATCTGTGTCTGTGTGTGAAGGGAGATAAGAATTCTTATGATCAACTCTCCTAGCAACTCTCAAGCATACATTTCTGTTAGCTATTGTCACCAAGCTGTACATTCCAAGTTTTCAGATTTGATGCAGTAAAAAGTTCATTAAGCCTGTTCTTAGAAAATAAATAAAGGGAGAAGCATAGATGTGGGATGTGTTCAGGAGGTAAGATCAATAGGACTTGGTTATAAATTAAACTGAAGAGTAATGGAAGGCAAGAAATCATAGAAAACCCCTACATTTCTGGCTAAAGCAATGGGCTATAAGGTTATGTTTTGTTAATATGGGTGAGGGGGAGAAGCAGGATAGCAAATCAAGAGTATTTTCATGATCTTAAAGTGTATGAAAGTGAAAGTGTCAGTCACTCAGTCATGTCCAGCTCTTTGTGACCCATTGGACTGTAGCCTGCCAGATTCCTCTGTCCATGGGATTTCCAGGGAAGAACACTGGAATGAGTAACCATTCCTTTCTCCAGGTGATCTTCCAGACCCAAGGATTGAACCCACATCTCCTGCATTGTAGGCAGATTCTTAACAGTCTGAGCTGTCAGGGAATCTTCAGTCCATAACTATGGTGATAAAAGTAACATGGAGTGGCGGACATAAATCTAAAGAAAAAAATTCAGTTAGGTATCTTATATCAGACTGACAAAATTCATGTGTGAGAACTGGGTCAGGAATAGGCAGCCTGGCTAACCTCTTATCCTATTGAGAGGATCCCCACAACTGTCTTCACATCAGAATCCATGCCCTGGAGTTTGTGACTTACTTAAAATAGGACTCACTGTGGATTTTATATGTGTGCTTTCATCCTGCCTGCTAAGTTGCTTCAGTCATGTCTGCTCTTTGTGACCCTATGGACTGCCAGGCTCCTCTGTCCATGGGATTCTCTAGGCAAGAATACTGGAGTGGGTTGCCATTTCCTTCTCCAGGGGATCTCGCTGTCCCGGGGACTGAATCTGTACCTCATGTCTCTTGCATTGACAGGAGGGCTCTTTACCACTAGCGCCACCTGGGAATCTCCATGGGTTTTGGTCTCCTGCCTTGCGGGCAGATTGTTTACCATCTGAGCCACCAGGGAAACCCTGAGTGTGCTCAAACCTGGTCATTTCAAAAATTTTTACAAAATAGAAATTCCCAAGGTTCATATATATATTCATATAGATCATATGTATATAAATCCATTTCATGAATATATGACTTTTATATGTATATAATATGCATATTATATACTGAACACATTTGATGAACTGAACTGAATATATAGATATAGATATATGATCCATATGAATATATATGAAACAGGAATTTCTATATTGTAAAAACACTTGAAATGACCAGGTTTGAGCACACTTAGGGCTTCCCTGTTGGTTCAGTTCGTCACCAACTCCTGGAGCTTACTCAAACTCATGTCCATTGAGTCGGTGATGCCATCCAACCATCTCATCCTCAGTCGTCCACTTCTCCTCCTGCCTTCAGTCATTCCCAGCATCAGGATCTTTTCAAATGAGTCATTTCTTTGCATCAGGTGGCCAAAGTATTAGAGCTTCAGCATCAATCCTTCCAATGAATAATCAGGACTGATTTCCTTTAGAATGGACTGGTTGGATCTCCTTGCAGTCCAAGGGACTCTCAAGAGTCTTCTCCAACACCACAGTTCAAAAGCATCAATTCTTCAGTGACACTCAGCTTTCTTTATAGTCCAACTCTCACATCCATACATGACTACTGGAAAAACCAAAGCTTTGACTAGACAGACCTTTGTTGACTAATGTCTCTGCTTTTTAATATGCTGTCTAGGTTGGTCATAACTTTTCTTCCAAGGAGCAAGTGTGTTTTAATTTCATGGCTGCAGTCAACATCTGCAGTAATTTTGGAGCCCCAAAATATAAAGTATGTCATTGTTTCCATTGTTTCCCCATCTATTTGCCATGAAGTGATGGGACCAGATGCCATGATCTTAGTTTTCTGAATGTTGAGCTTTAAGCCAACTTTTTCACTCTCCTCTTTCACTTTCATCAAGAGGCTCTTTAGTTCTTTCTTCACTTTCTGCCATAAGGGTGGTATCATCTGCATTTCTGAGGTTATTGAGATTTCTCCCAGTAATCTTGATTCCAGCTTGTGCTTCTTCCATCCCAGCATTTCTCATGATGTACTCTGCATATAAGTTAAATAGGCAGGGTGACAATATACAGCCTTGACGTACTCCTTTCCCTATTTGGAACCAATCTGTTGTTCCATGTCCAGAAGGACAGACATGAACTCTTATCATTAAGGATCATAGTAGCTGCATTACCAACTGTAGTTGGCATGGTAAGCAAACAAGATAGTGTATACATCCCTGATAGCTCAGTTGGTAAAGAATCCGCCTGCAATGTGGGAGACCTGGGTTCGATCCCTGGCTTGGGACAATCCCCTGGAGAAGGGAAAAGGCTATGTGCTTCAGTATTCTGTCCTGGAGAATTCCATGGACTATATATATATAGTTCATGGGGTCACAAAGAGTCGGACACGACTGAGTGACTTTCACTTTCATTTACCACATCACCAGACTCTGAGGTCAGAAACTGGACGCTAAGTAGAATCTGTTGCCCTTCCTCCAAGACGAGGGCCCACTTTTCTGTGAACTACTTCTAACAGGGCAGACAGTGGTTTTACACATAAAGATGCTTCTGCTTCTCCTCCATTCTTCCTGAACATACAATAGCAGTAGATACTCTGTCAAGAGCACATGCCTCATGATGACGGCTCAATATGTTTTCCAAGAGCACTATGTATATTATTTTCCTGCTCTGTTTAACAAAGTTACTGTAACTGGGAGAAGTAGGTACAGAGAAGAATTATGACCCTCTGCACACTCTTATTTTTTAATCTACAAGTAGAGACGCTTTCAGCAGAGATGGTGCTGTCCAGGGTACCTCTAGGACATTACACAATTGAGATGGAACACTTTGGCCTTCCCTGAAGATGGATGGCGGGCTCTTCTAAATGCTGCTCACGACCAGAGGCTTTACTTAAGTATAAATAAGGAAGATGTCACTAGAGATATTGAATAAGGTGTTCCTTAAGAACAAAAGACATAGACACTGGAAAGTGGAAGCATTAAGTGGCTATACCTTCAACACGTACCCAGTCATCTCTAAAAGTGACAATGCCCAAAATCTGGGAAAGGGAGGTGTGATTGTCCTCACTGGTGTCTCAGCTGCCATCCACATAGAGACCTTGATTCCAAGTTCCAGCTCTATGTATCCCCCCAGTTCAGTTGCTGTTTCCTGGGCCCTCACAGACCACAGAAGACAAGCCATTTTTGAAAGTCTGAGATAGGTATACATGATATTCTGTTTCACTTTTGTTGGGCCTCATTCCTTCAGTTCCTGCTTTGCTTAAGTCAAAATGTTCAAGGTGATTATGAATTCATAGACTGCTACAGAATCAGTGAAGAAGGGTTTTGGGCATATCTAGTAAGTTCAATGGGCATTATAACTATACCATATGTTAGAATGAAGATGCCTTTTGCTGCAATACTTAACATAAAGGTAGATTAAAAGAATATCTTAATAGTAAAAAAAAAAAAAGATCCATGTTTTATATTGAAGATGGGCTTCTCAGACGGTGCTAATGGTATTGGGAATACATGTAAATCCATGGCTGATTCATATCAGTGTATGACAAAACCCACTGGAAAAAATAAATAAATAAATAAATAAAAAAAAGAATACACTTGCCAATGCAGGAAACATAAGAGATGTGGGTTTGATCCCTGGGTTGGGAAGATTCCCTGGAGGACGGCATGGCAACCCACTCCAGTATTCTAGCCAGGAGCATCCCATGGACAGAGGAGCCGGGTGGGCTACAGTCCATGGGGTTGCAAAGAGTTGGACATGACTGAGCGACTAACACACAGAAACAGGAAAATGTTCAGATCCAGGATTATTGGGTAAACAGAGATGAATGATGGTATAAAATTTACCACTTCAGAGGATTTTTCTTAATTTTTAAAAACCTTTTATTCTGTATTGGGGTATAGACAATTAATAATATTGTGATAGTTCCAGGTGAACAATGAAGGTACTCAGCCAAGTATCCACTCTCCCACCAACTCCCCTCCCATCCAGGCTGCCACATAATACTGAGCAGAGTTCCATGTGCGATACAGTAGGTCCTTGCCGGTCATCCATTTTAAATGTAACAGTATGTACATGTCCACCTCAAACTCCCTGACTATCCCTTCCCAATTTTATTCAACCTAGACACATTTCTCTGGCATGTACTAGGCACTAAATAAAAGAGAAATAAGGCTCAAAGTCCTTGACCTTGTGGTAAAGGAGATCAGAAGATCTATTTCAGATGATGGAGTTTTAACCCTAAATAAACCTCTCTTTACTTATTAATCCATTATCCCCAATACCTTCAGTCACGAGGAGGTGTTGTTGAAAGAACAAGGAATAATTACTGGAAAGAATTGAATGCTACTGAGGTCTTAGGGGTCTTCTTAGGCTCTGAATGCTTCCATAGTCACCAGTTCTGTCTGTTGATATTGGTTTTGAGTCAGTTTTATTGAGGTACAATTGACATACAATAAAACTAAGTCCTTTTAGCTGTATAGTTCTTAAGATTTAACAATGTATGCACTCAAATAACCACAACAACCAAGATATAAAATATTTCAATCATATCAAAGATTTCCCTATGAACTTCATAGCTGACCATCTCCTTCTATGTCCACCTCTTGGAAACCCAAGGCCTGTTTCCTTGTACCTAAGTTTGCTCTTTTCCAGAAAGGCATACAGTGGAATTATGTAGTATTTTGGCTTTTTCAGTCTGGTTTCTTTCACTTTGCATATGCTATTCAGATTCAACCATGATGTTTGATATATTGATAGGATACCATTTGTCTTTTTTTCTTATAGCTTTTCACACTCCATACCATGAATGTAGCACAATTTGTTTCTGTATTCATCAGCTGATGGCATTTGAATTGTTTCCAGTTTGGGGGTATTTTGACTAGAGCTGCTATGAATGTTTGCATAAGATTTTCTTGTGGACTTGTGCGTAAGTTTCTCTTGGATAAAAACCTGGGAGGAAAATCGCTGAGTCGTAGAGTAAGTGTATGTTTAACTTTTGAGGAAACTGCCAAACAGTTTTCCAGTGTGGCTGCAGCATTTATGCATTTCCACCAGCAATACGTGAACTGGGAACTTCCAGATGTTCAAGCTGGTTTTAGAAAAGGCAGAGGAACCAAAGATCAAATTGCCAACATCTGATGGATCATTGAAAAAGCAAGAAAGTTCCAGAAAAACATCTATTTTTGCTTTATTGACTATGCCAAGGCCTTTGACTGTGTGGATCACAACAAACTGTGGAAAATTCTGAAAGAGATGGGCATACCAGACTACCTGACCTGCCTCTTGAGAAACCTGTATGCAGGTCAGGAAGCAACAGTTAGAACTGAACATGGAACAACAGACTGGTTTCAAATAATTAAAGGAGTGCGTCAAGGCTGTATACTGTCACCCTGCTTATCTAACTTATATGCAGAGTACATCATGAGAAACGCTGGGCTGGAAGAAGCACAAGCTGGAATCAAGATTGCCAGGAGAAATCTCAATAACCTCAGAAATGCAGATGACACCACCCTTATGGCAGAAAGTGAAGAAGAACTAGTCTCTTGATGAAGGTGAAAGAGGGGAGTGAAAAAATTGGCTTAAAGCTCAACATTCAGAAAACTAAGATCATGGCATCTGGTCCCATCACTTCATGGCAAATAGATGGGGAAACAATGGAGACAGTGGCTGACTTTACTTTTCTGGGCTCCAAAATCACTGCAGATGGTGATTGCAGCCATGAAGTTAAAAGATGTGTGCTCCTTGGAAGGAAAATTATGACCAACCTAGACAGCATATTAAAAGCAGAGAAATTACTTTGTTAACAAAGGTCCATCTAGTCAAGGCTATGGTTTTTCCAGTGGTCATGTATGGATGTGAGAGTTGGGTTATAAAGAAAGCTGAGCGCCAAAGAATTATAACACGCTTCTGAATAACCAACAAATCATAGAAGAAATCAAAAAAGAAATCAAAATATGTATAGAAATGAATGAAAATGAAAACACAACAACCCAAAACCTATGGGACACTGTAAAAGCAGTGCTAAGGGGAAGGTTCATAGCATTACAGGCTTACATCAAGAAACAGGAAAAAAACCAATTAAATAACCTAACTCTACACCTAAAGCAATTAGAGAAGGAAGAAATGAAGAACCCCAGAGTTAGCAGAAGGAAAGAAATCTTAAAAATCAGGGCAGAAATAAATGCAAAAGAAACTAAAGAGACCATAGCAAAAATCAACAAAGCTAAAAGCTGGTTTTTTGAAAAAATAAACAAAATTGACAAACCATTAGCAAGACTCATTAAGAAACAAAGAGAGAAAAACCAAATTAACAAAATTAGAAATGAAAATGGAGAGATCACAACAGACAACACTGAAATACAAAGGATCATAAGAGACTACTACCAGCAGCTCTATGCCAATAAAATGGACAACTTGGATGAAATGGACAAATTCTTAGAAAAGTATAACTTTCCAAAACGGAACCAGGAAGAAATAGAAGATCTTAACAGACCCATCACAAGCAAGGAAATCGAAACTGTCATCAAAAATCTTCCAGCAAACAAAAGCCCAGGACCAGATGGCTTCACAGCTGAATTCTACCAAAAATTCAGAGAAGAGCTAACACCTATCTTACTCAAACTCTTCCAGAAAATTGCAGAAGAAGGTAAGCTTCCAAACTCATTCTATGAGGCCACCATCATCCTAATTCCAAAACCAGACAAAGATGCCACAAAAAAAGAAAACTACAGGCCAATATCACTGATGAACATAGATGCAAAAATCCTTAACAAAATTCTAGCAAACAGAATCCAACAACATATTAAAAAAATCATACACCATGACCAAGTGGGCTTTATCCCAGGAATGCAAGGATTCTTTAATATCCGCAAATCAATCAATGTAATACACCACATTAACAAATTGAAAGATAAAAACCATATGATTATCTCAATAGATGCAGAGAAAGCCTTTGACAAAATTCAACACTCATTTATGATTAAAACTCTCCAAAAAGCAGGAATAGAAGGAACATACCTCAACATATTTTTGAATGCTTTTGAACTGCGGTGTTGGAGAAGACTCTTGAGAGTCCCTTGGACTGCAAGGAGATCCAACCAGTCCATCCTAAAGGAGATCAGTCCTGGTGTTCATTGGAAGGACTGATGTTGAAGCCGAAACTCCAATATTTTGGCCACCTGATACAAAGAGCTGACTCATTTGAAAAGACCTTGATGCTGGGAAAGATTGAGGGCAGGAGGAGAAGGGGACGACAGAGGATGAGATGTTTGGATGGCATCACTGACTCAATGGACATGGGTTTGGGTGGACTCTGGGAGTTGGTGATGGACAGGGAGGCCTGGTGTGTTGCAGTTCATGGGGTTGCAAAGAATCAGACACGACTGAGCGACTGAACTGAACTGACCAGCAATATATGAGCATTTCTGTTGCTACACATCCTTGCCAGCATTTTGTATTGTTATTTTATTTAAATACAGGCATTCTAATATGTAAATACCAGTATCTTTGGTTTTAATTTGGAGTTCTCTAATGTCTGGAAGTTAAACACCTTTTCTTGTGCTTATTTGACATCCACATCTGTTTTATAATAAAATGTCTCTTCAACTAATCTCTCCCTTTTTGTTTGTTATTATTATCCTTGCCTTGTGAGAGTTGTTTCTATATTCTGAATACAGAATATGTGCAAATATTTTCTTTAACTATGTTGCTTGTCTCTTTCTTTTCCTTAGTGACTTGTAGAGAGTTAAAACATTTCAAGTCTAATTAATTTATCAATGCTTTCTTTTATAGTTTCTGCTTTTTGTCTTAAAAAAAAAAAAACACCTTTGCCTAAAGGATAATGACTTCTGGTATAAGTTTTACAGGTTTAGACTTAGATCTATGATCAGTTTAGAGTTAATTTTTATAAATTGTGTGAAGTATGGGTCAGGAATTATGTCTTTGCTTATAGATGCCCAGTCATTCCAGCAACATTTGTTGAAAATAAGATCATTTGTTCACTGAATTGCTTTAGCACCTTTGTTGAAAATCATTTGATCATATATATTGATCTATTCTCTGTTTTGTTCCACTGATCTGTGTCCTTCCTTTGCTAATACCATGCTGTCTTGATTACTCGAGCTTTATACTGTTAAAATCAGGTTGTGTGAAGCCTCTAAATTTGTTCTTTTGTTTTGGTTATTCAATGCTCTTTAATTTTCAAAATAAATTTTAGAACTGGCTCATTGATTCCTAAAAAAATCCTGCTGGTATTTTTTTTGATTCCATAGATCAGTTTGGGATAAAATTGACATCTAATGATATTCAGTCTTCCAATTAATGAATCTAGTATATTTTACCATTTATTTAAATCTTATTTGACTTCTTTCAAGATTTTATAGCTTTCATCATAAAACTATACAAAGCTTTCACATACTTTATTAGATTTATCCTTAAGCATTTCCCTTTTAGGGATTCTACTTTAAATGAAACTTTTAAAAAACTTACAATTTGTAATTATATATAGGAAGCATATAGAAATATAGTTTCATGTTATGTATGTTGAGTTTGTATTCTGCAACTCTATTAAATTCCCTTGATCTAATAGCATTTTTATATAAATTTTTTGAAATTCACTACATACAGTCACATCATCTGTAAATCAATACAGTTTCATTTCTTCATTTCTAATCTGTTTGCCTTTGACAAAATTTCCATGTATTATTGTACTGTCCAGGACCTCTAGGAGAATGTGGAGTAGAAGTAGACATTCTTGCTTTGTTTCCTATCTTTGGGGGAAAAAATTCAGTTTTTCAACTATAAAGTATGATGCTAATGATAAATGTTTTGATTGATACCATAGATGAAGTATAAGAATTTCATTTTCACTTCTAGTTTGCTGAGAGTTATTATTATGCCTGGATGTTGATTTTACCAAAATGTATTTTCTATCTATTGTGATGACTCTAAGTTTTTTCTTATTTAATCTGCTGATATGGTAAATTCCATTACCTATAACCCCACAGACAACTTCTATTCACATTTTCTCAAATTTCCTTCCAGTCTTTAATCTATAAATATAACTTCTTTGCTAAAAAAAGAACAGTAATTCTATAATTTGTATATTTCTTAACATTTCATTAAGAGCTATTCCATGTCATTCATTTTGAGAACAGTTTTCCTTTGCTTTGCTAAATAGAAGCCCATCTGATATATATACCATAAAAATAGTCATAAAATAATAATGATAATTATAATAACTGAAACAATAGCCTTTTCTTTGTACAAATCTCTGAGTATTGTTACATATATTAATATTTTCCTCTCAGAACAGCTCCATGAAATAGATATATTATTACTATCATTACACCCATTTACAGATAAAGAGCAGAGACATAGGAAGATTAGACAATTTTCTCAGGGTCTCAAAGCTAGTGAGCAAGGAACTCAGTTTGTGGCTCTGTAGACCACAGTCTTGCCCACGTGACACTGTTTGTGCTGTCATTACATAGTATACAGTTTTCCTGTGTGTCTACAAACAATGCTCTGATAAACACAGCTGGAAGTAAATCTTTAACTATCTCTTTCACAAAATCCTTAGAATAGATTCCTAAAGAGGGACTAATTGGTCAAGGTTTTAAGTTACAAAGTGTGGTTTCTTCAAGAAAGCTTGAGGGATACTGCTCAGTTGCTTTTTTAGAACAGTCCTATGGACACATGGGAATGCTGCAACACAAATGCAGTTAGCTTTTTAATTTTGCTAATTTTTGATAGGTTAAAAATACTATTTATTTTTTCATGTTTAATGTGCTCCTGGGTTTATGTTTCCTTTTTACTGTTCATGATTTTTGCCAATATTTTGTGTATTCAGATTGGAATGAAATTTTGATGTATGAAAAATTAAATTTTATCCTAGAAATTTTGTTTTAAATTCTCTTTGCTCGTTCAGCTTTTTTTTTGAACAGTTTTAAAGTCAAATCAATTTTTCATTTGCATTTTATTCCTCATATATACGGTCAGAAGTTCCTTGCTAAGTCAGTATTAGAGCAGATACATTATTAATAATACTTATATATTTTATTCAAGTATTTTGTAGCTTAAGGTTTTTAAAAATGCATATACTTTAAATCTTGTTGTATGCTGTGAGTTGAGAATATTGATTGACTTTTTCCTAAATAAAAAACCAATTATCCTAGTATCATAAATTTTATAATCATTTTTGCCTAATGAATCAATGGCAACTTGACTTTATGTTAAATTATTATATATGCTCTCTATTCTGCTCTATTAATTCACTGTTATTTTAGCAAAATAATACAGTGTGGCGTAATCTGTGTTCAGATCTGGTATTGCCACTCTTGTATCTCCTGGCTGAGTTACTTAACACCTCCCTTGTTTTCCTCATTTGCAAATAGTTATTTTAAATATTAAATGAAAAAAGAAAAATATATAAAGCACTGAGTTTAATGCCTGACACATAATAAGCACTTAGAAATATCTGTAGTTTCTATTGTTTCCTTCACTATGCCAGGTCCATAGTTTTAATTACTATAGTTGTGACGAAGATTCCTAATCCATTTCCACACTTTCCTCACTGCAGTAGACCCAGCCACCAGCCATGTGGCCCATGAGACCAAGTCCCGGTAAATAGCACATGAGAAGACTTTCTAAAATGTCTCTCACTGGAAAGGGAGGTTTCTTTCCTTACTACCTACCTGCCTTATTTCAGAATTAAATCTAGAAAAGATAGCTGGATATCCAGAGACCTCTTAGACCATGAGGTGAAGATGGATGTCAAGAACTATATCTTATGATAATGGACTTGCCCTGGACTTTATGTTTATGTGAGAGACCAAACCTTTGCTTCTTTAATGTACTATGCTAGAATTTCTATTTCTCACAGAGTATTTCACTTTCACTGACATGTTTGAATATCCAATTCAAGATAAGATGTTTATTTGTACACTTAAGTGTTTATTAGCTTAGTTTTTCTGTATCAAGAGTAAAAAATAATCTCCCTAATTCTCCATCAATTCTAGCCAAGAAAACCAATATTTGGTCTCTTAAATTATTATCTATTAATACATGTTATTGGGCTTCCCCAATGGCTCAGCAGGTAAAGAATCTTCCTGCAGTGCAGGAGACACAGCAGATGCAGGTTTGATCCCTGGGTCGGGAAGATCCCCTGGAGGAGGGCATGGCAACCCACTCCAGTGTTCTTGCCTGGAGAATCCCCATGGACAGAGGAGTCTGGCGGGGTTCAGTGCATGGGGTTGCAGAGAGTCCCAACTTTTAAAAGGGAAGATGAATAGAGTCTTAACCATGAGACAGAAAATCAACAGGTTTCTTTTTTCTGCCTACACCAGGTCTTAGTTGCAGCATGTAGGATCCAATGGGTTGCCCAAGAAGTTCATTAGGGTTTTTCCATTACATCTTATAGAAAAACCTGAATGAACTTTAGGGTTTGAACCCAGCCTCCTGGCATTGGGAACGCAGAGTCATAACCACTGGGCCACTAGGGGAGTCCCACAACTGTTATTTTGAAACTCCTCTAATATGCACTTTACATGAACCAAATTGTAAAAGTAAACATATTTTTCATCATTGCCTTAAGGCAAAGCCATACAAAAGAGATTGTCAATGGAGAGAGAAAAAGCAGGTAATTCAGTTTCCCAAAAGAGTTTTAGAAAATGAATTGCCCTGTTTGGCACTTCGTATTGATCACTTAGCCACAATAATTAACATCCTCTTATTTATATTATACTGAAAACTGAAGTTCAGAATTAGACTATCACTCATTGTTCTTAATATTAATGACCAACCATTATAAGATGCCTTCATGCTGTTTTCTAATAAAGTCAGAAATACCAATTTCATTAAGTTAACTTACTACCTCAGCTTCAAGACATGGATTATGTAAGGGATCAAAGTACTCATGTGCTGCGTCTAGATATAAAGTCCAAATAAGGCAAGGAACCGAGGCTTCCCAGGTGGTGCAGTGGTAAAAGTGATGAAGAATCCACTTGCCAATACAGGAGATACAAGAGAGGTGGGTTCGATCCCTGGGTCAGGAAGATCCCCTGGAGAAGGAAGTGGCTGCCCACTCCAGGATTCTTGCCTGGAGAATTCCATGGGGTCACAATTCATGGGGTCGCAAAGAGTCAGACACAATTGAGTAACTGAGCATGCAAGGTAAGGATCTAGTCAAATAATTCTCTTACTTCAAGATGGAGTGGTATATTTTGGCCTTGCTATGGCTGTTACACTTGAACTCATTCTCAAGGATGAACATTAAGAGAGTATTTGGGGATATCGTTAGAGATAAATCACCTCTTAAAACATTTCTTCAGAAGGTGCGTCCCTGTTCTCTGATGTTTCTAATATCCAAGAATAAAGCTCTTCTCGGTCAGAAAAAATTTCTACCATTTCTGTCTCACCCTCTAGCCTCAGAGAATATCCTGCTAGACAACAATGGGCACTGTAAATTTATTTTCATGTCAGATGGTATATATACCAAGCTGTTTTTGCAGGTTCTAGACACAGAGTGGGAGAGTCCTCTTTTAATTATTTACATAAAGTTGATTCCATGGCAGAGAACTACTTGTGGTCCTATTTCAATTAGAAATATCTAGACCTATTAGTGATTTAAAAGTCTTCACATTTATCTTCATTTATCTTCTTACTCCCCACAGAACTTAGAACAGTTAAAACTTGAGTTTCTATGGAACTTCCCTGGCAGTCCAGTGGCTAAGACGCTGTGCTCCCAGCGCAGGGGGCCCAGGTTTGATCCCTGGTCAGGGAACTAGATCCTACACGCCATAGCTAAGAGTTTGCATGCTACAACTAAAGATTCCCCCATGCTGAAATGAAACGATCCCACACTCTGCAACTAAATGTTCCACTAAATGTTTGTTTGCCACAACAAAGCTTGAAGATCCCACATGCCACCGCTGAGAACTGGTGAAGCCAACTAAATAAATAAGTTAAAGATTTTCAATAAACAAAAACACCCTTGAGATTCTAAAAATGTGTTATTCAGTGATACATTGTCAAAAATCCTGTGAAAAATCTCAAAACAAACATAATTGCTCCAGGAGTCCATTCACTTCCGTATTGGGCATGTATGATATGTCAGGTAGAGGGATAATCTATATTCTATTCTTGGTCAATCTAGTCTGGTAGACTGGCATGAGAATAATATCACAATCCCTGGAACACAGAGGAAGACAAGACTCACTTTGCTGAAAGTACTGGAGAAAGTATCAGAAAAATGTTAGGCACTCAGTTGTATCCAATTCTTTGCCACCCCATGGACTGTAGCCCACCAGGCTCCTCTGTCTAGGGGGTTTCCTAGGCAAGGATACTGGAGTAGGTTGCCATTTCCTTCTCCAAGGAGTTTTCCCAGACCAGGGATCGAAACTGCATCTCTTTCGCTGGCAGGTGGATTCTTTGCCACTGAGTTAGCAGGGAAGCCCCAGGATTTACATTAGGAACTTTTAAAGTTGGACAGCTCTGGGTTTAAGTTCCTGACTATGCTACTTGCATCCTTGAGCATGAGCACATGACTTAGCTTCTATAAAACTCAGTTTCTGTGAAAAATATGAATACTAAAAACACCTACTTTAAGGCAGATGTGTGAGAATTACATTCGAAAATTCATAGAGACATTTAGTCTATATTTGACACATGCCTCTACTTCAGAACTATCAGCCAAAAAAAAAAAAAAAACCTTCTTAAGTAAATGAATATGGGCAGAACTATGGAAACTTATCTTGTCTCTTGACAGAATTCAGATACCCAGGAGCTATTCCAAATCCCCTGTGGAAGAACTCAGGTTCTCTGGAGGATTTGTTAGAATTCTAAGTTGAGGGTGAATCTAAAATTTTAGCTACAAGTCAGATGAGAATTGATGTTTTGGAAATGTGATGCTGGAGAAGACTCTTGAGAATCCCTTGGACAGCAAGGAGATCAAACCAGACAATCCTAAAGGAAATCAACCCTGAATATTAATCGGAAGGACTGATGCTGAAGCTGATGCTCAAATACTTTGGCACCTTATGCAAAGAACTGACTCATTGGAAAAGACCCTGATGCTGGGAAAGATTGAGGGCATGAGGAGAAAGGGGTGACAGAAGATGAGGTGGTTGGATGGCATCATGACTCAATGGACATGAGGTTGAGCAAACTCCAGGAGAAAGTGAAGGACAGGGAAGCCTGGGGTGCCACAGTCAATGGAGTTGCAAAAAGTCAGACAAAACGTAGCAACTAAACAACAGATGAGATTTACTGGGAAGCTTCCTTAATCGACAAGCATTCCTAAATATCTGGCATGCAGAGTGGTCTGGGAGTAGTGGCTAAAGGTCCATCTAGGCCACAGCCTTCTGGCACCACAGTGGAGAGAAAAAAACCTGGCCGAGTAGATATCACTAGAGCATCAGGTCGCTGCCTTACATGGGCAAGTTCATCCACTAGAAATTGAAGTGCTGTCTCCAAAACCCCTAACTGGCCTCTCTTCCATCCAAAAATCAGGGAAGAGAGCCAAAGGTTCTGATTGCACAGCATCTGCTATGTGATTGATGGAGATGTCTGAGTATTCAACAGATGGACTCAAAATATCCTGGGGCTTAGCAACGTGTGCAAGTGACCGTATACAAATTACAAAGTGTTAAGTTATTTTTTTGAGAAAGATGGGACCTGGTATTCTTAGCAAAAAAAAAAAAAAACAAACTTATTTTCATCCATCACAGGGCTTCTCAGAAATCTCTTATAGCAGAAAAGTGTAGAGTCATAAAAAATACTCATTTAGCATGTAGAAAAGTGAAATATATATATATATCCACATAAACATATTCATACACATATACCATATAATGCCCTCACAACTTTACATATCAGTATCACCTTGTATTGACTCTTCGGACACTTTAAAAATAATAAACTTTCATCTAAATATTAGTGTTGTGATTAAGTCAGTGGTTTGCTTTGTATGGGGCTTCCCTGGTCGCGCCAACTGTGAAGAACCTTCCTACAGTGCAGGAGACCTGGGTTCGATCCCTGGGTCGGGAAGATCCCCTGAAGAAGGAAATGGCTACCCATTCCAGTATTCTTACCTGGAGAATTCCATGAACAGAGGATCCTGGTAGGTTCAGTTCATGCAGCATAGGTGCCTAATGGCTTTAATGATATCAGATGAATTATAGTGAGAGTAAAAACATAGGAAAAAATATTAAATGGCACAATTGCCTGATTAGCTTAAGAATGGAGTCCAGGTACATGTGGATTATAATATGTACTATCTTTCAATCTGCTTTGAAGCATTTAGCAAGCATAGCTAGAAAGAAGCTTAGATCATCCAGTTCAACTGTTCATTTTAGACTTGAGAAAACTGACACTCAGAAAGGCTGTTATTTGTTTAAGGTAACCAAGTTAATTAACAACTCCCCTAGAAATGAAAATGTCTCCTACAATATTCAGTTCCTCAGGAAACCTTCCTAACTCTGCAAATCTTCGAATAATTGGAATAAAGGGCCTGATGACTAAGCAAACTCAAAAAATGTCCAAATTTCTATTTTTATATATGTTTTAACTGGAGGACAATTGCTTTACAATGTCGTGTTGGTGTTTTGCCAAACAACAGCTCAAATCAGTCATAACTACATGTATATGTATATCCCTTCCCTCTTGAGCCTCCCCGCACCAGAAATCCTACCCCTCGAGGTCATCACGGGGCTTCCCAGATAGCTCAGTTGATAAAAATCTGTCTGCAATGCGGCATACCCAGGTTGGATTCCTGGGTCAGGAAGATCCTCTGTAGAAGGGATAGGCTACCGACTTCAATTAACTTATATGCTTATTTAACTTATATGCAGAGTACATCATGAGAAACGCTGGGCTGGAAGAAGCACAAGCTGGAATCAAGACTGCTAGGAGAAATATCAATAACCTCAGATATGCAGGTGACACCACCCTTATGGCTGAGAGTGAAAAGGAACTAAAAAGCGTCTTGATAAATGTGAAAGAGGAAAGTGAAAAAGTTGGCTTAAAGCTTAACATTCAGAAAACTAAGATCATGGCATCTAGTCCCATCACTTCATGGGAAATAGATGGGGAGACAGTGGAAACAGTGTCAGACTTTATTTTTTGGGGCTCCAAAATCACTGCGGATGGTGACTGCAGCCATGAAATTAAAAGATGCTTACTCCTTGGAAGGAAAGTTATGACCAACCTAGATAGCATATTAAAAAGCAGAGACATTATTTTGCCAACAAAGGTCCCTCTGGAAAAGTCTATGGTTTTTCCAGTGGTTATGTATGGATGTGAGAGTTGGACTGTGAAGAAAGCTGAGCACCGAAAAATTGATGCTTTTGAACTGTGGTGTTGGAGAAGACTCTTGAGAGTCCCTTGGACTGCAAGGAGATCCAACCAGTCCATCCTAAAGATCAGTCCTGGGTGTTCATTGGAAGGACTGATGCTGAAGCTGAAACTCCAATACTTTGGCCACCTCATGCAAAGAGTTGACTCATTGGAAAAGACCCTGGTGCTGGGAGGGATTGGGGGCAGGAGGAGAAGGGGATGACAGAGGATGAGATGGCTGGATGGCATCACCGACTCGATGGGCATGAGTTTGAGTAAACTCCGGCAGTTGGTGATGGACAGGGAGGCCTGCTATGCTGCGATTCATGGGGTGGCAAAGAGTCGGACACGACTGAGCGACTGAACTGAACTGAACTGAACCAACTTCAATATTCTTGGGCTTTCCTTGTGGCTCAGCTGGTAAAAAAATTCTGCCTGCAATGTGGGAGACCTGGGTTCGATCCCTGGGTTGGAAAGATCCCCTAGCTATCCACTCCAGTATTCTGGCCTGGTGAATTCCATGGACTGTATGGTCCATGGGGTCGCAAAAAGTCTACTGAGTGACTTTTACTTTCTAGGTCATCACAGAGCACCAGGCGAGGCTCCCTGTGTTATATAGCATCTTCCCACTAGCTATTTTTAACTCATACATGTTAGACAGCAGAAAGACCATTTTTATCTTTTGCTTTAAATGTTGTACCAACATTGCCATTTGCTTTGGTACTAATTAAGCATATAATTTTTGCATTTAACATACTACCAGAACTGCCTTTGAGGTGTCAGCTTTATGATATATCTCTTTGTGCTAAGTGCTATGTCACTTCAGTTCTGTCCAACTCTTTGCAACCCCTCGGACTGCAGCTCACCAGGCTCCTTTGTCTGTGGGATTCTCCAGGCAAGAATACTGGAGTGGACTGCTATGCCCTTCTCCACGGGATCTTCCAGGGGATTGAACCCCCATCTCTTGTCTCCTGCAGAGAGGTACTGTCTCTGGCAGGCAGGTACTTTACCACTAGCACCACCTGGGAGCCATCTCTTTATGTAGAGAAATTCTCTTGGGAATTGTCTCCAAATTCTGTGTATTATAGAGTAGTCAAAAGAAATTTAATTTCTTTTACATGTTTCATTTTACTTTGTAAGTTTCTGGCTTACAGTCACCCATAAGCAGTCTGTGTATCATCAGAGTTTCCAGCTAGTAGGCTGAGCATCTTCTTTATAATAATAGTCAGTTATCTGTAACATTATTTGCTTAATAAATATCTCACCACTAGACTTCAGTTGTTCAGGAAAACCAAATACTCCTTTACGCCTTGCACAAAGCCCTGGGACATAACTGGATATCAATAAACTTTTTTTGGGTGAATGAATGGAATGCAGACTAATTTAATATTAATATCAAGTAAAAAACAAAGAGGAGCTATACTATGCCACCAATCAGATGTCTAGAATGCTTTCCAATGGCAAATGTGATGTGTATTGATCTGCCACATTTTTCTATTACATGTTATTAAAAACACCTTGAAAAAAAGGAATATTTGAGATCTGATTCAACATAATTTTTAAATAGTACTTGTGTGTATTTAAGACTGCCTTGTTCAAGGCGATACTTTTCTACCAGTTATAATAGATCAAATTTAAGAATAAAGTTGAAGAGTAACCTAAAGTGTCCTTGCAAGTAAACATGTTCAGTTCTATGAGTGTATCCCTTTATTGCTATAACATCTGTGTTCTAAAGGACTGTTATGTAACTAGCTGCATAGACACTTGTAGAAGAAGATTAAGTCAGGGGATATTCAAAGCTGGAAAAATGGCATTTAAACACCCAGTCCTCTATCACCAAGCTGAAGAGATATGAATGAAACAAATTGACTACATTTCTTTTCATTTATGTCAGGCCCATTCACATGAGCTGCTTACATCAATGAAATGTGAAAAGTCATCATGCGTGCCACTTCTGATCAGAAACATGGCTCCCCATGTATCTTTCTTCTTCTATAAGATCATCAATGTTTCAGACAGAATCTGTTCCATCAGTCAAGATTCTGGAACAAAGAGGCCATGGAGCAAAGATCAATCAAAACATCATAAATATGTCACCTGAGTGAGAAATGTATTTTGTTGATTTAAGTCACTGAGATTTTACGGTTGCTTATTTTTACAATATATTTAATTTAAGCTGAAAGAGACAAAAGCTAGTCGTGTGGATTACATTTGAGAAAGATTCTTACCGAAAAGCAGTGGAAGTGGTTATGGGGGAGACCAAGGTATCCTGAAGATGAAAAACAGAAATAAACCTGAATGGGGAAAATTCCAACAGAAGTTTAAATAAAAATTAGAATGAATCCAAATTTAGATACAGAGAGATAAATAGAGACAAAGATAGAAAACTAAAACAAAAAATAAAAGGGCCTTTAAATTTATCTACTATATCATAAGACATAGCAATAACCATAATGTATTGGTTTTGCCTTTCTTCTGAGCAAAATTGTAACTAGCTGGTCCAGAATGGCACTGATATTATTACTTATTTACCCTCCAAAACTTTCCCACCCAAAGTCTTCTCTATGTAATGAGGTGGCAACTCCATCTTTCCAGTTTTTAAGGCAAAAAGTCTTGGAATCACCTTTGAATCCCTTCATTTCCTTATGTCATACATGTAATCTCAGGAAATTACATTAGTGATATTTTGAAATTTTATCCAGAGGTTATCCAGATGTCTAAAGAAAAGGTTACACTTTAACCAATTTCCTACATTTTTCTTCCCCCAAAATACAAAGTAGTTTCACAAGTATAAAACTCTTATATAAAATATAACCATTCATATGATTTGAAAACAGAGACTACTGAAACTTCAAAATCACTGTGACTAGAAAGAGAAAAAAAATAGCAAAAGCCAGAACTCTAATTCCTTACATTTCTGCCCACTACTGCCCAACCACAAAAATTTTCAATAAGCTAAAGTCCAGAAAACTGTCAAGAAAACAAAAGAAGGGTGCTAGTAATGTATGAGCATTGGGATTGATATCAGAAAGATTAAATCAACACAAAATCTGAATTATAAAAAAAACACCAGGTAGATCAGAGCGCTCACTAGAGGAAAGGAATTTCAAAGTACACATAAGGAATCAGAGCATCTCTAAAGTTCCAGGTGTGCAATTGAAAGAGATTTAAGGGTTGAATATAATTAAAACCACAGGCAAAATATAAAAAGATAGTCTTCCAAAAGCATAACTTCTGAAGGAGAAAAAAGGGAAGCAAAACTGCTTTTTGGAGATTCAATGATGGTTGGAGGTGGGGGAGAATAGAGAAAAATGTAAAGTCATTCAAGACAGAAGAGAACTATAAAATTAGAAGGTTCACATCACCTTCCCCCACCAAAAGAAAACAAATAAGCGATAATCCTTTTAAGTGACTAGATTTTACTAGACTAACAGAAAAACCACTTACTTAGGAATCATATAAAGCACTCTTATATCATGAAAATGTACAAAAGGAAAGTCAAATCCATAGAGAACTACTGCAAATAAATAAGGAAGCAAATTTTCACACAAATATATAGAAGAAAACTCTCCTGGAAAATAATCATGAAATGAAAGAAAAGTATAAATCTACACTCCAGAGTTAAGTAAACTCAAAAAAGCATTTGAGAAAATGGGTATTCATCTTGAATCAAAAATTCAAAAAAAATTAAATGCCCAAATGGATTAAAAACTGAGAGAATGAAAAAGGAGTTGATTGAACTCAGGAAGGAATGAAAGAAAATTTTTAAAATATCACCTGATAAGTGAATAATAGGTTAGAAGACACTAAAGGAAGAAGAGAGTCAAAAGAAAAATTTTAAAAGGGCTTTGAAGAAGGGCCATTAAAGTCAAAAGAATTAGGCTAGCGTTAAAATTTTCAAAGCCCACGTACAAAGCAACCCAGCTCTTTTCACTGAGAGGATCTAAAAAATGAAATCCAGTAGCAATGAGGACATCAGCTTACCTTGTGCCACGGCCATGGTTTTTAAACACCATTTCTAATCAGAGAAACCAGAGTTCATTGGTGAAGTGGTTGATTACAGGGGTTGGTGTAGGAATGGGACACCATGAGCATGAATTAACTTGTAGTACCAGAAATAAGGACATGATCGAAATAAAATGGTGGTTTATACAAGGAACAAGCTGCCAACCTGAGAAAAGCTCCTGAAGTTGAAAAAATTAAGCACAAAATAAATGATAGCACTGGACTTTAACCCACAGAATAAGATAAATTTACTTTGGTAAAGAATCTGCCTGCAATGCAGGAGACCTGGGTTCGATACCTGGGTGGAGAAGATCCTCTGGAGAAGGGAATGGCTACCCACTCCAGTATGCTTGCCTGGAAAATCCCATGGACAGATGAGCTTGAGAGGCTACAGTCCACGGGGTCACAAAGAGTTGGACACGACTGAGTGACTAACACAAGCACACACACATCAATAAATAATAGAAGCAACAAATACATAGGGGAAAGGAGACAACTCTTCCTTACCATTAAGTTTTAATTAAGTGTAGAAAAGAAATGGGAAATCACTATTAGCCAAGAAGCACAATCGCTGCAGACAAGATCCACTGATGAATACTAAAATTAATGGACAGGATATTTGAGGAGAAGCAGGTTTGTAGAGCATCAAATTATTAACTTTCCAGGGAGAAAGATACTACCATAACCAAGTGATCAAAATTAGTAATAAGATTTATTGATACCATGGACCCTTTGATTATGATGCCCTGGAAAGTATCAAGATACGTCATTTCTTTGGTATTCTTGACAAAAATGCATAAACTCATTCTGATCATGAGAAAACATTGAACTTAAATTGAAGGTCACTGTACAAAGTAGTTGATTGGTGCTCTTTAAAAGAGAAAATACATGGCCGATTCATGTCAATGTATGGCAAAATCCACTACAATATTGTAAAGTAGTTAGCCTCCAACTAATAAAAATAAATGGAAAAAAATAAAAGAGAAAGTATTATGAAAGATAAGAAAGACTGAATACTGTCACAGATTGGAGAAGAAATAACCAATACATGCAAGATGGGATTCTGAAAAGTATCCTGGAACAGGAAAAAGACGGTGGAAAAAATGGTGAAGTTTGATTTGAGCCTGGAATTTAGTTAATAACAGGGTGTATGCATATGTGAGTCGCATCAGACGTGTCTGTCTCGTTGCGACCCCATGTTCTGCAGCCTGCCAGGCTTCTCGGTCCATGGGGTTCTCCAGGCAAGAATACTAGTGTGGGTTGCCATGTCCTCATCCAGGGGATCTTCCTGACCCAAGGATTGAATCCATGTTTCCTGTATTGCAGGTGAATTCTTTACCACTGAGCCACTGGAGAAGTCCAATAATAGAGTGCTAAGTGAAGTCGCTCAGTAGTGTCCGACTCTGTGACCCCATGGACTGTAGCCTATCAGGCTTCTCTGTCCATGGGATTTTCCAGGCAAGAGTACTGGAGTGGGTTGCCATTTCCTTCTCCAATTAATAATAGAGTATTGACATTAATTTCTTAGTTTTGATCATCATACTATGGTTATATAAGGAGTTATCACTACTAAGGGACGCTGGATGAGGAATATACAGGAATTCTCAGTCTACGTTTGCAAATTTCTTTATACAATCAACTCAAAATAAAACTTGAAACAAACTTCATCCAGAATCTGAATGCTTCCTGCCACCTTCATTTCTTACCACCCTGGTCTGAACCACCTCTCCTGGATTACTGAAATAGTCTCCTAATGATTCTCCTGCTTCTTTGTACCATGAAGACTCAATCTTTTGAAAACATAAGTCAGATCATGTCACTTCTCTGCTGAAAATCTTCTAATGATTCCTTATTCCTGTCAGAGCAAATCAAGTCCTTTCAAAGGGCTTCAAATCACAGATAATCTGGCTCTCCATTCCCTCTGTAACTTGATCCCCTGCTTTTCTGTTTCCATCACAATCTCTTGCTGGTCCAGCCTCCTTGCTTTCCTGGAACATTCCAGACCCAAGCTCAGGCCTTGGAGCCTTGCACTAACTGTTCTCTCTGAAGTCCCCGCTTACCCCTGCCACCCACACAGGAACACAGATCTTCTTCTCTTCTAGCCTTACTTCAGATTTCTTCTTCTCAAGGAAGCTTACCACAACCACCCTAGTTAGTGTTGCAACAAGCATCACATCCTTTCCCCCACCCTCCTTTTTCTTCTCTTCCTTAGAGCATCTCATCTTCTAAATTACCAGATAGTTAGTTAGCGATGTTGACTTTTATCTTAGTTTCTCCATCTACTATTCCTTCCTTTCAATTTAAGGACCTTTGAGAGGAGGAACATTAGCTTTTTTCAATGATGAATCCCTAGCACTTACAATCTAGAACAGCAATAGGTACATAGACGAATCAGTTTATATGATTTCAAATAATTAATGATTCACTCACTCATTAATATTATAAGCAGAGTTCAGAAGAATTACACTTTATAACTAACTCCACAAGATACATCTTTTCAAAGTGGATATTTAGATACTGAGAGTAGCACAAGGGCAGTTTCCTTAATTTTTTTTAAAAAAGTGAACAAACATATCCAACCAGATAGCTTATTAGTTCATGCAACAGCTATTGTGGGCTCCTGGAGAATATTTTTGATAACCTCTTTAATAAGCTGTGTCCTTACCATGTTACTAAACTGAGTTGCTTAGAACTAAAGCTAAACAGCCATGATCAATGTCAAGGCATAAATTCAATGCTTTGGTTGAACTTTTAAATTGAAAGTATAGGTTACATTGAGGTACATATTGCTACATTTTATCGGATGGATTTTCTTTACACTCTATGGACATCAACAGCAATTTATTTAAAAAAATTTTTTTCAGAAGACAATACAAACTTTGTTATTTTTCTCAACAGATCCATAAAAGCTGTTATTCCCTCCCTGATCCCATGTGGATTTTTAATTGGTGCCATTACACTTCTCAAGGGAGTTAGAAACAGTAGGCCAGATATGCCTTTAATTGGCAGTAGCCAAATTTATTTTTTTACTGTATTAGAGTAGCTGATAAATATCCTAACTTAGTGGAGTAATTTTTATGAGAACTTTGGCTTTTTTTCCCCTTTCCTTTGCTTTCATCTTTTCTTTTTTTTTTTTTTTTTTGTCCCTTTTATTTTTATTTTTTTAAATGGGTAATGGGTGTTGGTAACTTTGTCAGTTGACATCCCATTTCTAGCAATGCAATCCAGCTTCTAAGCAGCCTGGTATTTTGTTTTCTTTTCGTGGTCGGTTGCCCTCTTTAACCTTATCAAAGCAGCTAAATTTCTTCAAACTGTCAACCAGAGCCATGTCAGCATCTTAAAGAAAGCCACTGCTGACACAGCTTAGCAAAGCTGAATTGATCTTTCACCCCTTGGGGCAATCCACAGAGCCAGCCCGTGCACCATCCCCGGAGTTTGATGTAAAGTTCTACTCTTTCTGCCTTCCTATGGGGAAGGCAAGCTGGGCTGTTCTAAAGCAGTATTTAAAAATATTTCTGCTTCCATGTCTAACACCTCAGCTTTTCTCTGGTCCTTATAGGTGACAAGGAAAGTGAAGTTTGAGGGAAGAGATATCAAGAGACAGAAGTAAATTCAGTATTGTGTGTACTGTGACTTGGATGATAAATCAGACCAAGTAATTTTCCATTTAAATGACATAAAGTGCTGCTACTGGAGAAGCCAGGACAGCTTTCTAATCAAACTCCCACTGCTTTTTTCCACCCTTCTCCATCTTTAAGTTTCTCTTACTTGAATTTTTCTCTGGTTTATATTCCGTCACGCTTAAAGACTTATAAACATGTTTCTAGAAAGGATTCTTCAAAAAAAAAAAAAAATGGAGTTGACTCAAACAGCTTCCTGGGTTTCCGTTGTGGCTCAGCTGGTAAAGAATCTGCCTGCAATGCAGGATACCTGGGTTCGATCCCTGGGTTGGAAAGATCCCCTGGAGAATGGAAAGTCTACCTACTCCAGTATCCTGGCCTCAAGATTTCCATGGACTGTATAGTCCATGGGGTCTGAAAGAGTTGGACACGACTGAGTGACTTTCACTATCACTATTGTAAAACTAGAAATTTTTCTTTCTTTCTAGGATGTCTGTATTTGGGGAGAATAATTTAATTTCAGTAAGCAACCACACTTAAAAGTCAATTCATAGAGAAACACCAATACAGTATATTAACACATATATATGAAATTTAGAAAGATGGTAATGATGACCCTATATGCCAGACAGCAAAGGAGACACAGATGTAAAGAACAGACTTTTGGACTCGGTGGGAGAAGGTGAGGATGGGACGATTTGAGAGAATAGCACTGAAACATGTATATTACCATATGTGAAACAGATGACCAATGCAAGTTTGATGCATGAAGCAGGGCACTCAAACCTGGTACTTGGGGACAACCCAGAGGGATGGGGTGGGGAGGGAGGTGGGAGGGGGTTTCAGGATGGGGGACACATGTACGCCTGTGGCTGATGCATGTTAGTGTATGGCCAAACCACCACAATATTATAAAGTAATTAGCCTCCAATTTAAATAAATAAATTATTATTTTTTAAAAAGCCAATTCATGACAAGTCTTTTCCACCATGTAATATATCCCTTTACTTTTGTGTCTCTCATGGGGTCTTTTATAGAAGAAATGTGCTATAAAATTGTTACTTAAGAAATACTTGTTATCAGTTTGGTAACAGTTCTGCATAAAAACCTGCTTTTGAACTTATTGCACTAAATTTAGAGAGTAAATTTGACTCTTGTGTTATCAAAAGTCCTTTCCAATAAAATCTAACTTTTTTGAATTCCATTATCATTTGCTGAGCACCAGTTATGTTGAAATTATACAGATTAACCAGGTAGTTTGCCCTCTCAAATTGATCACAGGGAAGTCAGAGGAGAGCAGGAATAAAGAACTAAAAAAAAAAAAATGCCATTCCATGTGCTAACTGCTCTATGTATGCAGTAAGGATGATGTATTTTCCTTGGATGGGGTTCTATAAATCTCCATACCTCTAAAAAGGGAACAACTCCCAACTCCACTGCTCTGATGTAGCTATTATATGAGACTGTAGATTTGGTGAAATGAATGACACAGAATTAAGATAATTTACCTAAGACCAAAGTATCTTGCTTGACTAACTTAGGTGTAGTGTTTCCATACCGGGAGTATGAGATTCAAGAGCTGATAAGAAAGGTCTCCAGCAGTAATAAAGTGATCATTATCCTGATTTCAACTAAATCCTTTCCTAACTCCTGCTTACCAATCAGCATACCACCTATTTCCACTAAAAAAAAGCACCACGTCAATTTTCTAACTTTTGCCTTCTTTCAGTAATATTAATATAGTTGTATTTTCTCTTATCGCCTCTTCTCCTCTACCTCTTTCTCTGTGCACACACACACACACACATACACACACACATTTCTTATATATATTATGTATTACATATATACATGCCTATGTGAGATTTTACTCTTTAATTATTGAATAACTTTATATATAGGGCATCCTACAATTACTGACAGTTTTTTGCTTTCATTCTGTCAATCTTATTTAATTCCATAGATCTATCACAATTAATGTCCTTCAAAATTGTGATGCTCAACCAATGTGCAATGTTTAATGATCAAAGATCAAGTCACACAGGCATAACATGAAAGACAACAATTGAAATGACCTTCAACCACCTTATTTATTTATAATCTTACCATGAAAGACTGCTGGATTCCATAAATCACAGGAAGAAATCAAGACAATTCATTTTATAAAGGACCTATGCATTTAAAAGATCAAAGATATTAGACACTCCAGGAGTCTATGAAAATGCCAACTGGTAGAATTTTAAGTACTGTCTTCACTGCCAATGATAGATTCTTTTAGGAATCTTCATCTTCATTTCACAATCAAACTGTAATTTCTGTGCTCTTTCTGCAACTATTCATGATATGTATATGGCCATCATTTGGGCATTCAGCAATTCTCTTTACTCATTTTAGAATTTTTCAGAATGCTCCATGTGTTTTTTTCTCAGCAGAACTTTTAAAACTATTTCAGCCAAATTTAAGCATTGTTATCTGAAGTTTATATGAACTTTTCATGAACACCTGTTCAACTTTATTTAAACCAAGTACTGATAACTAATAAATCTTAGTTATACATTTCACAGTATTCAGACTTTACTTCCCTGAAGGCTTTGCTACAATCTCAAAATAACCATTTACTTTATGTGCCCTTGACAGGAAACAAAAAGGACACTAGGGTACTCATGGAAAGTTTTAGTGGAAGGAGTGACTTGACTCAGCATAGAGTAGCTGCCTCCCAAAGTAAGGACTTTGGCTCACTAGGTCTAAACAAGGGGTGATAAATAGGCTCAGAATGCTTGTGATGTATGCATTGAGTTAGGAAGAGTTTATTTTTTTATACCTAGAAACTTCAGGGCCAATAGTATGGCTGAGGAAATGAAAAGGACTGAGATCAGAGGCAGTCAGATCTGTAAGGAACCTAGGCAGTTGTCAGCCTAAAAATGATGACAGTCTTGGCAGCAAAAATGAGGGAGAGGTGGTTTTTGCCACGTATTGAAAAGGATGACTATTCAGGACTTACTTGGCAAATGACTTGAAATAGCAGTGGAAATGAATAAATCAGGGTGATTCTGAGATTCTGCTTCAAGGCTTTGAACATGGCTAAGAATGACCTCTAGTTGGCGTATGAAAATGCAGAGACATTACTTTGCCAACAAAGATCTGTCTAGTCAAAGCTATAGTTTTTCCGGGAGTCATGTATGGATGTGAAAGCAGGACCATAAAAAAAGCTGGGCACTGAAGAACTGACGCTTTTGAACTGTGGTGTTGGAGAAGACTCTTGAGAGTCCCTTGGACAGCAAGGAGATCCAACCAGTCCATCCTAAAGGAAATCAACCCTGAATATTCACTGGAAGGACTGATGCTGAACGTCCTATAATTGGCCATCTGATGAAAAGAGCTAACTCCTTGGAGAAGACCCTGATGCGTGGAAAGATTGAAGGCAGGGAGGAAGAGAAGAGGACAACAGAGGATGAGATGGTTGGATGGCATCACTGACTCGATGGACATGAGTTTGAGCAAGCTCCTGGACTTGGTGATGGACAGGGAAGCCTGGTGTGCTGCAGTCCAAGGGGTCATAATGAGTTGGACACGACTGAGTGACTGAACTGAACTGAACTGAAGACTGACCTCATTACCTCTTCGCCAATGTAGCTCCTCCTGACTCCTGGTATCCTCCTCATCATCTTGGTTACAAAGGATCCCTTTCCTATAAAGTGGTCTGTTTACAAAATCCTCCTGCCTGGTCATTCTGTCCTTAGCCCTCCCATACCATCACATGTTGGTATAACCCATACATTGGAAATAGAATGCGTTTCCAGCAGTTCTGTTTATACCACTAATTGGAGTGGTAATTCACCATCATTCTCAGCCGAATAAGCTTGAAATGTTTCAGATTAAACTAAAAGATAAACAGGAAGACAAGCTCATGTTAAATTGGTAATCATCATATATCATATAGTTTTCAAAGTATTTTTGCAGCAACTTTCACATTTAAGTTTCCTAAGAACTCTCTAAAATAGGAATATCATTCCAATGATGGATATGAAACTCAGAGATTTAACTCTCTGGCTGAAAATCACAGAGCTATTAAATTTTAGTAACATTCAGTGGAGTGTAATATATTAATAGAAACTTGTAATCATTAAATAGATCCTTCTTTTTATCTAAATTTAATTTCCCATATTAGAGACAATAGGCTTTGAGGGCTAAATATGCCAGGATCTACACAATTAATAACTAGAGATTATATAGAATTTTTTCCAAAAATTTTCCCATAATACTACTATGAATTTGACTTACAATTTTCAACCTTCATCTTTTATATGCCACAAAATTTCTGGGGCACAATCTAAAAGTAGTTTATTGCTATACTGCCCTGTTATCAAGAAGCAGGAGAAATCACTGTATTTTCCATTCTGTTAGTTGATGTAACATACATACTAGTGGCATGATGTCATAAACAGCCCAGTTTCCAACTCTCATCCGAGCCTATAGATCTCAGACTAATTATTCCTTGGAAATGGTCCAGCCCTAAAAGATAGCAGACCGTATTTCCAGAGAAGAAGTGGTTGACTTCATGTCAGATCCTCTCTCTCAAGTCATATTCAACAGTGACAACCTGGTCCTTATTGCTTAGATCTTGAGCTTGAACTTCTCTTGCTGCCTCCCTTCCCTGCAGACACATATCAGGGACTCAGGTTCCATTTCTGACTCTTCTTCTCAAAGAATAGCTGCATCACAGCATCACATTAGGTTTTCATTGGATGTGACATCAGAGGACTCACATTTAAATCCTAGTCCTTCCTCATACAATCAGCACAAACTTTAGCTAAATATTTATTGAGGCTTACTGAATGTCACATCTTTTTGACCTTTTACATAGTTCATGAGGTTCTTGAAGCAAGTACCAGGGTGGTTTGCCATTCCTACTGCCAGTGGATCACATTTTGTCAGAAGTCTCTGCTATGACCCATTTGTCTTGGGTGGCCCTGCACAGTGTAGCTCCTAGCTTCATTGAGTTGCACAAGCTCCTTCACCATGATGAGGCAGTGATCCATGAAGGAAAAGAGGGCATCAGAGGATGAGATGGCTGGATGGCCTCACCAATGCAATGGACATGAACTTGGGCAAACTTCTGGAGATGGTGAGGGACAGGGAGGCCTGATGTGCTGCCGTCCATGGGGTCGCAAATAGCCAGACACAACTGGGCGACTGAACAATACTGAATGTCACATGGGCTTCTCAGGTGGTTCAGTGGTAAAGAATCCACCTGCCAATGCAGGAGATACAGGTTCAATTCCTGGCAGGAAAGAACCCCTGGAGAAGAAAATGGCAATCCACTCTAGTATTCTTGCATGGAAAATCTTATGGACAGAGGAGCCTGGGGAAGCTGCCGTCCATGGGGTTGCAAAGAGTCAGACACGACTTAGACAGTCAACAACAACTGAATGTCCCATGCTGTTCTTAGCACTTGACATGCATTAACTCATTTATTTTTCACATCATCAATATAAGCTAATTATTGTTATTATTAGCCTCATTTACCTCTACAGAGCCTGAGACACTAGTGAGTTAAGTTACTTGCTCATTCTGGTTAGTAGCAGCATTAGGACTATTGGCAATTCATTAATCCTATGTGAACTTGCTTCTTCATTAGTAAAATGAGGATAACAGCATACCCCTTATACAGCTGTGTCTGAATTTCACAAGAAAATGTATGTGAAAATACTTATTAAGCTACATAAAGCTCTATAAATCCCAATATTGTTATTATTGACTGATGCCTTGATACCACATTTAGCCAGATCCTAAATAATCTGTCTAGCTCTGATCCATGGCTTTTTCAGACTTTCTAGTTACTTCCCTCCTGGGCAGCCCCTTCCATCTGTAGCCTGAAGGTATATATACATTGATACTACCAACAAGAGTCTCCCTCCTCTAAACTGAATAAACCATTGTTTCCACTTATTTAGCCAGCCAATATGGGTTTGCTGAGCTTATGTATTCCTTAGATGAGGACTGTCCAAATGGCTCCAAACTATCATTCCATGACATAGACAAACTTCAAAACTATTGCATATTACTGAATATTCCTGGAAGTATGACAATTCATATCAAATATGTGTTCCCCAGAGGACAGAACCATCCCATAGTCAACGAAAGCAGACACAAGAAACAGCAGTCAAAGGCAGGCAAGGTGTGGCCAGCAGTGTCAATTCATTTTGTAATCTGTGTCTCTTACGTAACTAAAATACCATGCTGTTGTCACACTGAAAGAAGCACTAGATCCATAAACTGACCCAGTGACGCACTGTTTGTCTCAGTGTTTCTCAGCTACATTGGGATGTGTGTTCTTCTGATCCAGTCTTACTTTACATGTTCAGTAAACACTTTACTTGTTCACAAACTGTAGTTTAAAATTTGGCTCTGTTCTATCCGATTGAGCTTCTGGGCCAATATAGTTTAAATGACAGCTTGGGAATGAAGGTATTCCCTCCTGTATTAAAGAGGAGTTCTGCAGTCCTCCTCATGCTGCTTGTAAGATTATATGGGAGCAGCTGGATCTGTCATATTAGTGACAGGAGAATGGATCTTCTGTCTCCAAGTACAGCACAGAATCCCTTCATGGCGTGAAACTCAAGGGAGAAAGCCAGTAAGGCTTATAAGCCATCTTAACAAGTTTCTTTCAAAGTTTGCCTGTCTTCATCCTTTCATTGTCCAATTAAGCACTATCACACACAAAGGAGTAGACCAAAAGGATTGATTTATCCAAGAATTATAATTGAAACCAAATTTCAAGTCTTCTTGCTTTGATTCACAATTCCTAATTATCTACCAATACTTAATGAAATTTATTCAACAAATATCCACTGATCACTTTTTGTGCTAGCCTGAAGTGTAAAATGACCTTTCACTCTATTTTTGCCTAGATTTCAGTGTGTGGTTGTTTCACACATATATATTACGTATGTTATTGACAAGGTAAAATATAAGGTTATCTTAAGTGCATATAGGATTAATTTACAAGTTTTAGGTGTATGTGATAAGTTCATATTTAGATGAGGGTGTGACTTCTGGGACACACCCAGGAATGTGTGAATAATGTGAAAGGTTTGGTCGATTGTCAAATTTGTACTATTTTATATTAACATTTATATGTGGATCAAATAGGTATAGGTAGAAAGGAAGGAAGAAGGGAAAGGAGGAAGGAAGGTATGGAAGGAGAGAGGAAGAAAGGAATAGAGGTGAGATAAAGACGAAGGGAGAGATGAGGGAGGAATATTATAATAGAAAAGTCGAAGTGAAAAAATATACAACCGTGTGAAAGCTTAACTATTATCACTCTGAGAATTTGTTCAATTATCATTACCTGATCACTCTCCATGCTCAAGTGCACTAGAGTCAGATGTGTAGGAAGACATGCATTCATTTATACTTATACTAACATGTTATCACACTGAGTGGATCCATTCTCTTTTGACAAAATCTAGGAGCCTTTGCATTTTTATAAGATTTCACATTTTTATTAGGCTCTTTTTCTCATGAAAGCGGCAGTCACTCCAGAGGCAGATCTGTCCTATCACATTTCTAGACAAGGGTGGACATGTCTCAATCCCCCATGTATAAACAGCTTGGATCCCTTTTATAATTATATTTACAAGTATGTGTGCCTTTGTGTGTCTATATGAATAGCAACATATACCAACATGGCACATGGAAATTTACCAGAAATATTCTCTTGCTGCTGCTGCTAAGTCACTTCAGTCGTGTACAACTCTGTGTGACCCCATAGACGGCAGCCCACCAGGCTCCGCTGTCCCTGGGATTCTCCAGGCAAGAACACTGGAGTGGGTTGCCATTTCCTTCTCCAATTCATGAAAGTGAAAAGTGAAAGTGAAGTCGCTCAGTTGTGTCCGACTCTGTATGACTCCATGGACTGCAGCCTACCAGGCTCCTCCGTCCATGGGATTTTCCAGGCAAGAGTACTGAGGTGGGTTGCCATTGCCTTCTCCAAGAAATATTCTAGAAGTAAGTAAATCCAGAATTTAAATTCCTTATTTGCAAAATCTATTATTATTTCAAGTCAATTAATAAGTTGATTACAATTTCATGGACTCAGTTCAGTTCAGTTGCTCAGTCATGTTTGTCTGTGACCCCATGGACTGCAGCATGCCAGGCCTCCCAGTCCATCACCAACTGCCGGAGTTTACCCAAACTCATGTCCATTGAGTCGGAGATGCCATCTAACCATCTCATCCTCTGTCATCCCCTTCTCTTCCTGACTTCAATCTTTTCCAGCATCAGGGTCTTTTCAAATGAGTCAGCTCTTCACATCAGGTGACCAAAGTATTGGAGTTTCAGCTTCAACATCAGTCCTACCAATGAACACCCAGGACTGATCTCCTTTAGGATGGACTGGTTGGATCTCCTTGCAGTCCAAGGGACTCTCAAGAGTCTTCTCCAACACCACAGTTCAAAAGCATCAATTCTTCGGCACTCAACTTTCTTTATGGTCCAACTCTCACAACCATACATGACTACTGGAAAACCACAGCCTTGACTAGACAGACCTTTGTTGACAGAGTAATGTCTCTGCTTTTTAATATGCTGTCTAGGTTGGTCATAACTTTTCTTCCAAGGAGTATGTATCTTTAAATTTCATGGCTGCAATCACCATCTGCAGTGATTTTGGAGCCCCCAAAAATAAAGTCAGCCACTGTCCACTGTTTCTCCATCTATTTGCCATGAAGTCATGGGACCAGATGCCATGATCTTCGTTTTCTAAATGTTGAGTTTTAAGCCAACTTTTTCACTCTCCTCTTTCACTTTCATCAAGAGGCTCTTTAGTTCTTCTTCACTTTCTGCCATAAGGGTGGTGTCATCTGTCATCTGCACCACCCTTATTGAGGTTATTGATTTTTCTCCTGGCAATCTTGATTCCAGCTTATGCTTCATCCAACCCAGCATTTCTCATGATGTACTCTGCATATAAGTTAAATAAGCTTTGACATACTCCTTTTCCTATTTGGAACCAGTCTGTTGTTTCATGTCCAGTTCTAATTGTTGCTTCCTGACCTGCATACAGGTTTCTCAAGAGGCAGGTTAGGTAGTCTGGTATGCCCATCTCTTTCAGAATTTTCTACAGTTTGTTGTGATCCACACAGTCAAAGGCCTTGGCATAGTAAATAAAGCAGAAATAGATGTTTTTCTGGAACTCTCTTGCTTTTTCGATGATCCTATAAGCTGTTTTGTTATTTTTACACTGATAATTATTTAAAAGTCTTTTTTCTTGGCAACATTGTTTAGCTGGTATTCTTTTCTAATGCATGTGAGCAAGTGTTAGCCTGAGTATGCAATTAATCCTCCAAATCAGGACATCTTTTAGAGTTAAACAAAATACTAATAAATGATTACATTGAGACAACCAGCATAAAATACGTCTGTCAAAAGCAAATAGGACACGGTATGGACAGTCAAACTAGTGACCCTATAGGACTAGCAAATTCACATGCCAACTGAACTTTAATAAAAATGATAAGGAAACAGGGGTGATGAACAGGTGGGAGACATTAATGGCAATACTTCATTTTTTAAAATTTCTTAATTGACTGCTGCCTTTGGGGCACTTTACGAAATAATCAATATTCCTTTTAAAATTTTTTTCTTTTTTTAACTTTTGCTTTGGCCACACTGCACAGCATGTGGGATCTTAGTTCCCTGACCACGGACTGAACCAGTGCCCCCTGCATTGAAAGATGGAGGCTTAACCAGTGAACCGGCAGGGAAGTTCTGGAAATAATCGATATTTCTATTTCCATTTCAGACATGAACACCAGGATCTCCTACTGCCAGTCTCTCCTCGTGTTTGGTTCCATACCTAATCACACTTCCATTATGTTAATATATGGAATAAATTGAGTGAATCTGATACAGCATTCATAACTGACTTTCTAATCCTTAAAGAATATGTGAAGCTCTGACCAGAAGTTATCAAGTGGGTCAAGGGAAAAAATCGCTAAGATAGATCTATCCTACACTACTGAGTACAATCTACTAAAGCTCTTGTAAATGCTCCCACGCCCAGTAACAGACAATCATTCTATGCTTCATTTAAACTTTAATTGTTTTAACTGTGCAGCATGTAATCCAGAATATGGAATATTTGGCAAACCCAAAGTTGTGGAGGTGTGAAAACACCTTATTACTTTTTATAAACATTTAATAGAAAGAAGCCAGATTTTTCCTGCCAATTATAGGCTTTGTAAATTGTCATATTAACAATTAGTTAGTTAGTCTATGTACAGGTCTTAATGAGAATTTAGGGGCTTTTGCATTGATCTAGTATACAATTTTCATCAGTGAAATGGATGTGAAATTTATGCTTGAAAATAAGGATAAATTTAGATTTAATATGTAATGCAAGCATTTGCCCCACTTGCTTTCATTAGAGTTATTTTGTTCTTATAACATATAATTTATTGTTGCATGGTACAGTAAGCAAATATAGTTTCTGCTTTCAAGGGAAGTCATGAGGTTATATTTTTTCTCTAAATTATATCAATAGAGTTAATCTAGCTTAAGAATTCAGTTTGATAATGGTTGAAATGGATCTAAGTTTTCCATGGATGAACAGATTTTTTACACAATTTCATTAAGTCTTTGTTAGCATTTGTTGAATATGGTCAGAATTACCAAATCAACTTCCATTATTATAAAAACATTAAGTATTAACATTCTGCAGTTATCCATTTATTTAACACATATTTACTGAGCACCTACACTGTTCTAGGTAGTAGGACTTCAATAATAAGCTAGAAGATAAAGATTTCTGTTTTTCCACAGCTTACATCTCATTAGGTGAGATAGATAATATATAAATGCAAAAATTGCTACTTACCATAATTTCAGAGAATAAGAAGTTCTATAAAGAAAAGTAATAAAAGTTAAGTCTTTAGAATTTGATCTGAGTGAGTGTTTTATTTGTTTGTCCTGTTTTTTCAGTCAAGATGTTTATTCAATGTGTCTCCAAGGAAGTGACAGTTGAATAGATTCCTGATAACACATGGAAATGTATAAAGAAATCTTGGATAAGGATAAACCTAGGGGAAATTTTCTGAGAAGGAAATATTGAGTATTAGGAGTATTGTGAAGTAGCAAGAAAGAAGTAAGAGCAGGTCAGCATGGTAGAAAAAGAGTTCAAAGAGTTTGAAAAGGAAAAGTATTTATTTAGATCATGGAAGTGATGGGCTGAAGGAAACAAAATGATGTCCCCACAAAATGTGTATGCTCTAATCCCCCGAGTCTCTGCATATGTTACCTTCAATGGAAAAGGGGACTTTGTAGATATGATTAAATTACGGATCTTGAGCTAGAGAGATTATCCTATCTGGACTGGCCCAGTCAAATCACATGAGATCTTAAAATCAAAGAACTTTTCTCAACTATGTTCAGTGAAATGGGATATGATGCTATGGAGTTGGCTTTGAAAATGAAATAGGGCATCAAAAGTCAAAGAACATGAGTGGCCTTTAAAAGCCAGGAAAGACAAGGAAATGGGTTATTTCTGAGAAGCTCCAGGGAATAATGCAACCCTATCAGCACCTAGAAAAGACCCTGATGCTGGAAAAAGATTGAAGGCGGGAGGAGAAGGAACTGACAGAGGATGCGATGGTTGGATGGCATCACTGATTCGATGGACATGAATTTGAGCAAGCTCCAGGAGTTGGTGATGGACAGGGAAGTCTGGTGTGCTGCAGTCCACGGCATCGCAAAAAGTTGGACAGGATTGAGCGGCTTATCACGCAGGCACTAAAACTGTGGTAACTCTTATAGTAGCAATATAAAATCAATAAAAGGATTTGAGTAGTGATATGGCACCCCTGAAATGTTTATTTTATTGGAATTCCCAGGTAGCTCAGTGGTAAAGAATCCACCTGCTAAGCACAATACTCAGGTTCAATCCCTGGGTTGGGAAGATCCCCTGGAGAAGGAAATGGCTACCCACTCCAGTATTCTTGCCTGGAAAATTCCATGGACAGAGGAGCCTGGTGGGCTACAGTCCATGGGATTGCAAAGAGTCGGACATGATTGAGCAACTGAGCACACACATGATATCTATGACCCATCTTTTAAGTGATCCAGCTGGCAACTATGTGGAGAATATATTGTTAGAGGGGCAAGATGGCAGCAGGAGGATCAGTTAGGATGCTAACGTTGAAAGCAGATATGGTTGCTTGGACTACAGTGGCCAATCATCTGATGGTGATAAGTAGCAATACTTGAAATAAAATTTGGGTATAAAATAAGTGTGAAGGTGGTTTTCAAAGCCACGGGACTAGATGAAAATAACCTGTTGCACTGTCCTATATGGTAGCTACATGTGGCTGTACAACAAAATGAACTAAAATTAAATAAAATTAACCCTTCAATTTCTTGGGCACACTAGTCCCATTTTGAGTTCTCCATGGCTACATGTAGCTAGAGGCTACCACACAGGACAGCACAGACAGAGAATGCTTCATCATCAAAGAAAAGTCTGTTACACAGGGCTGATGGTAGTAAGACAAGACAGAGAGAAAAACACAAATAAAAGATCAAGAACAGATCCCTGGGTTATTCTAACTCTGAGTCAAGGATGGGAAAAGGAACCCTGAAAAGAGACTGAGGACTGGTCAGTGTTTATCTTTTCCAAGACTTAAACACAGCAAAACACAAATGAGGATACTACACTTCTGATAGAAACTGTAATTCTGTATGTAATTAACATAAATGTTTCTGCATAGATTTAGCTGTTGCATCAGCTCACAAGCAGAAGGTGTTAACTTTCTTTGGGATTCCATTTATTATTAAGTCCCTTCTAAAAACTTTGGTGATCCCAAGCCCTTCCCCCCCACCCTTCCCTTCTGGTAACCGAAAGTTTGTTCTCTAAGTCCCTGGGACTGCTTCTGTTTTGTAAACGAGTTCATTTGTATCATTTACTTTTAGATTCTGCATACACACTGCTATATTTAAAATGGATAAGGGACAAGGACCTACTGGATAGCACAGGGAACTCTGCTCAATGTTATGTGGCAGCCTGGATGGGAGGGGGGTTTGGGAAAGAATGGATACATGTATGGCTGAGTCCCTTGGCTGTCCACCTGAAATGATCACGACACGGTTAATCAACTATACTCAAATATAAATAATCAACTATACTCCAATACAAAATAAAAAGTTCTAATAAATAAATAAATTGGAACCTTGGCTCTGGGAGAGACAGTCAAGAAAGGAGAAAGGCAAAGAAGGAAGTAACAGCATGGCACAAGTGTAGTAAAGTATTTCTTTCTTCATAATTCTGTATTGGACCATCTTTGATGGAGAAAAGAAGAGATGAGAAGAGGGGCAGATGAAAAAGGAAAAGAAGCTTAACTTGAACATGAGAACCAACCCATTATTTCCTCTGACCATTCCTAAACCCACATAAAGAAGCTTAAAGTTTTCTCTTTTTACTTTTTAACTTTTTCTACTTGTTTGATAACTTATCATTCATGTTGCTAATAAATGGTCACCAGCTGAGGATTTATCAAACATCTGCTGTTCCTCAGCTGCAGTCAAGTGTTCACTTTCTTAGAGGCAGCTGACCTCTGATACCATATTATTTGATGGTTTTGATGTGTTCTTGTAAAGTTGAGAAAAAAGCAAGAAGCTTACAAGAAGTCAGGCCTTAGGTGAGACACACATAGGACTTTGAAACCAAAGAACTTTAAGGAGAGATTCTGAAAGGGGTGCAAGCAGTGCAGGTGAGAAAAGAGCTGCTGCTATTTTGATTGTTATAATACAGTTTATTGCAGCTAGTTAGTTATCAGACTTGTTATCTAATAAGTTACCTTATTAGTTATCTAACAAGTATTTCCCAACTTCATTCAGTTCTTTGAAATTGTTTTTCTGTTTGGAGATAATGAATACAAATAGACTCAAGTTGAACTTCTCTTCATTGCTTCTTTGTTGACACAAAATAAAGAAATTTGGGGGGAAAAAGGACTGAATAAAATTAACTAAGAAATACAAAATTTGATCAAAGAAGAGAGCTAAGAGTGAGCCAGATATGTGTTTTCATTCATTCAACACTATTTGTTGAGTTTTGATTCTTTGTCCATCCTGTCCTTGGTGGAAAGAATGTAAGACATGGAGTGTTTTCCCAAAGAACTTGCATTTTCTCTTACTTAGAATATCTAATGGTACAAATACTGGGCCTTTATTTCGTCCAGATTTCTCTCAACTACATTATTTATAAGATAAAAAAGTTTTTAATTAATTCATTCATTTTTAATTGCGATACAACTGCTTTACAATACTGTACTAGTTTCTGCTGAACAACAACGTGAGTTAGCCATATGCACACATATATTCCCTCCCTCTTGCACTTCCCTCCGATCTACCCCGACCCCACCCCTCTAGATGATCTCAGAGCACTGACCTGAACACCCTGTGTTATACCGCAGATTCCTTCTAGCTATCTATGTCCCACATGGTAGTGCATATATCTCAATGCTGCCCTCTCAATTCGTCCCACCCTCTTCTTCCCTCTCTGTGTCAACCAGACAGTCTGATCTCTGTGTCTGCATCTCTACTCCTTCCCTGAAAATAGGTAAATCAGTACCATTTTCCTAGGTTCCATATATATGCATTAATATATGATACTTGTTTTTCTCTTTTAACACAAAAGATTGAACACTTCATTTGTCATGATCTCACTAGTACATAATTTTTTCATGATTTTTACTGACATATCCTTCGACTATATCTCAGGTGTACAAATAATGCCATGGATTTTTACCAATAACCAGCTTAACCATTATCTCTGATAGGATATATGGGAATTTCTCTGACCAAATCAGAGCATAGGGTATGCAACCATGTCATTTAATTCATCATTGAATCAACCGCAGTGTTATTTTCACTCAATGTTTGTAATATAACACGCTACCTTATCCATGGACAATATTCAGAATTCTTGGAGTCAATCTTTACATGTGAGTAAACCAAGATATAACATAAGTAGATAGCCTAACTTTGTCCACATTATAAAATGAAAATTTTCTTTGTTCCTCTCCACTTCTGACACAAGAGATGGAGATGGAGGCAACTAGAGATGGAGAGAGTTTTCTTCATTCCTGGTATAGATTAACCCTAGATGGTTCCCATGCAGCTGTTTATGTTAAATACTGTAGCTACTTATTTTGAAATATAAATTAACATGACAGAATTGAAAGAAGATCAGGATGGTTTTATATTTGGGATGCAATAGATATCATATGTTAAACATTATGAAATAAGTGAATTATTCTGCAATTTCATGGCTCAAATTGACACCCATAATCATCCTGGGATCATGGCATGGAAAAGAGAGCTCTAGCATCAGTAACTGTAACCAGCTTCTCAAATACTTCTATTGGAGAATACGAATTTTAGAGAAAAGGCCACTGACTTGAGATCAGAAAGATTATGTTCTAGCCAGATTAGTCAAAATTGCTCCATAATATTTAGGATGATTCTCTACCTTCAACTTGATCATTCTTTTCCCTATCATTTTAATCTTAATTTTCTCACTATCACTAGAAGAGATAGCAGTGGTAAGGTCATACAAATTATTATCTGGTTCACACCTCAGTTAATTAAAACTTATAAATGCTCAGAAGACATTGTATGCATTTTGAAGATTGTTTGTTTTACTGTAGGTGGAGTCTGTGTGGATTTGTTCTACTGGGGACGGGAAACTGTAAAATATATTTAAGACAGCACCTATTGCTCAGAAACACATCTGGGAAGTCTTGGCAGTGTCTGCTTCTCCAGATAATATCTGCCATCTTGCTCACCAGTCCAGGCAGGCTATAGGACATGCTCCTTGGCTGCCAGGCATCTGTGGCCTCACTTCTAGTAGCACAGGGCTAGCAATTATGTCAACAGTTAAGCCAGGCTTTGAGCCTCCTTCCTTGCCCAGACGGGCCATAGAGTGGTCTAACTTTGGTCAATGTGGCCTGTTGGATGGAGACTCAAATTAGGCAGAATTGTCAGCCCCGCTCCCTGACTAGAAAGGGTCACTGGCTTGGCTCTGAAGATGGGAAGAGCCACTGGCTGGGAGATCTATGCAGGATCAGCTGCAAGCAGGAATGTGGTCTGCTCAAATTTTAACTCTAGTTGCTGAAAGTGCTGCCCCTCCTGCTTTCTTTAACTTTATCTCATCTCTGGTGATTGAGTCCAGTAGATTCCCCATCAATCCACATGAGGCAAGAGCCGAGTTGGCCTCTGGGAAACACTGCAGACATGGATGTCCGCCTTGGGTTCTATTTTCCCACTGGAGAAACCATAGGCCCTGGGGTCCCCCCACGGTGTTGCGCTGTACTGGCCTGGGGGCAGGGTGAAGGGTTCACCGTGAAACATCACCTCTAACCCTTCTAATAAGGACCTTCTCAGTCTCCATGGTCCAAGGGTGTGCTTCAGTCTCACCCTCGGTTCTGGGATCTTCACAATGGTGTTTTGTCTGCCAAGTGTTGCTAACTGTTCTTCTTATGAGGAGGAGTAAAGCTGAGAATTACCTCTTGATGAAAGTTAAAGAGGAGAGTGAAAAAGTTGGCTTAAAACTCAACATTCAGAAAACTAAGACCATGGCATCTGGCCCCATCACCTCATGGCAAATAGATGGAATGAAAACAATGACAGACTTTACTTTGGGGGGCTCTAAAATCACTACAGATGTTGACCGTAGCCATGAAATTAAAAGACACTTGCTCCTTGGAAGAAAAGCTATGGCCAACCTAGACAGCACATTAAAAAGCAGAAACAGTACTTTGCCAACAAAGGTCTATCTAGTCAAAGCTATGGTTTTTCCAGTAGTCATGTATGGATGTGAGAGTTGGACTATAAAGAAAGTTGAGCACTGAAGAATTGATGCTTTTGAACTGTGATATTGGAGATGATTCTTGAGAGTCCCTTGAACAGCAAGGATATCCAACCAGTCCATCCTAAAGGAAATCAGTCCTGAATATTCATTGGAAGGACTGATGTTGAAGCTGAAACTTCAATACTTTGGCCATATGATGCAAAGAAATGACTCCTTAGAGAAGACCCTGATGCTGGGAAACATTGAAGGCAGAAGGAGAAGGGGACAACAGAGAATGAGATGGCTGGATGGCATCACCAACTCTATGGACATGAGTTTGAGTAAGCTGCGGAAGTTGGTGATGGACAGGGAAGCCTGGCGTGCTGCAGTCCATAGGGTCTAAAGAGTTGGACACGACTGTATGACTTAACTGAACTGAACTGATGTCATCTGGATGATGTTACTCTGAGTATTAAAATTAGTATTTCAGTAAAGCATCTAGTGGAGTCCTAGCACATAATATCCAATATCATTCTTATATGTGAATTCTCCTTCAGGGCTCACTATGAAACAAATGCTTGTGAAGTAGTTTCTGCTCTACCTATGCTAAGAGATAATATCCTATTGGTATTTTAACATATTTTAGCATGATATCATTTTTGCATGCTACTAATAATGAAGTTAAAATACTATAAATATGGGTGGTTTTGAATCCATAATTAGTATGAAGTCTAAGTAGTCTTAAAAATCTATGGCAAGATACATCTGTAATCTTTGTCAAGCAAGTAGCACAGCCAAGAACAGCTAGGTGCTTCACTCACTTTTCTCTTGGGTATTCTAGAAGTCACTCTTTCCCAACTCTTGTTTTTTCCTCTACTTCACCACAACCCTCTCCCTCCTGCCAATCTCTTCAAAGAGATCAAACCAGTCAATCTTAAAGGAAGTCAATCCTGAATATTCATTGGAAGGACTGATGCTGAAGCTGAAGTTCTAATACTTTGCCACCTGATGCAAAGAGGCTACTCACTGGAAAAGCCTCTGATGCTGGGAAAGATTGATGGCAGGAGGAGAAATGGATGACAGAGGATGAGATGGTTGGATAACATCACCAACTCAAGGGAAATGAGTTTGAACACACTCCAGGAGATGGTGAAGGTCAGGGAAGCCTGGCATGCAGTGCATGGGTCACAAAGAGTTGGGCATGACTGAGAGACTGAAAAACAAAAATTTTACCACAACTCTTTCCCTCCTGCCAGTCTCCTTACCTAACAAATACATGTGCAAATATTCACGCAGTGAACACATGCCCACATACACAATGAATGGAGTATGAGTAGATGAAAGACAATAGGACATTCAACTGAACCTAAGGAAATCTGTGTTTCAGTCAAGCTTGTTGAATGCAAGCAATAGGGACCTACTAAATTTAACTTTAATAAAAGTGACACAGAGAGCATCTTGTAAGGAAGCACTCAAAAAACAAACAAACAGTGAAAAGCTTCCACTGACCAAAGAAAACAAATCCAGCAACACAAGTCCAGCATAGTGATGGACTGTATCCTAAAATATAAAATAAGTATTCATGACTTTCCAATGATCAAACAAATAGTTAGGAGAAAATAAACAAGTCTCCCATGTGAAAGAATTCCAAATAATAAGTGTAGATACTCTGCTCTAAAGGAGAGAGAGCATAACTCTCCACTCCATAGATGTAAGTTGTGCAGAGTGATTTCCTACTAAAGAATACAGTATGAAAAGAGCAGAGAAAGAGTGACTTTACAGTAGAGACACCTGACAAGCACTACCTTGCCCAGGTGATCAAGGTCAACATCATCAATGATGAGTCATGTTGACAGATGTACATTTGATATGATGCGGTGAGAATGGCACTCTCTGTTCCTCTTCTCAAAAACACAAGACTCTGGTGTAATCAAGAAAAAGATAGACAAATCAATGAGGACACATTCTACCACATATCTGATCAATACTCCTCAAAATCTTTAAGGTCATCCAGGTGGCTCAGTGGTAAAGAACCCACCTGCCAATGCAGGAGACATAGGTTCAGTCCCTGGGTGGGAAAGATCCCCTGGAGAAGGAAATGGCAACCTACTCTAGTATTCTTGCCTGGAGAATTCCATGGACATAGAAGGCTCGTGGGCTACAGTCCATGGGGTCACAAAGAGTCAGACACAACTTACTGACTAAATAGCGAACAGCAGGGAGAAAAAGGAAAATCTGAGAAGCTGTCTTGGTAAAGAGCAGTCTAACAAGGTTTGTGTGCTCAGTCATATCCGACTCTTTGCAGCCCATGAACTGTAGCCTGCCAGGCTCCTCTGCCCATGGAATTTTTCAGACAAGAATAATGGAGTGGGGTGCCATTTCATTCTCCAGAAGATCTTCCCCACCCAGTGATAGAACCTCTAACTCGTGCATCTCCTGCACAGGCAGTTGGAGTCTTTACCACTAGTGCCACCTGGGAAGTTTGATGACCAAATATAATATGGCATCCTATAATGGATCCTGAAACAGGAAAAAAAAAATTGGTGAAAAACTAAGGAAATCTGAATAAAGGATGTACCGTATCAGTATTGGTTGACTCACTTTAACAAATGTACCACACTAATGTAAGATGCTAATAATAGGAAGAATTGATTGCAAGAAGTATAAGAACCTTCTGTACTACATTTATAAATTTCCAGGATACCTAAAATTGTTCTAAAAATAACATGGCCCTCATGATAAAGAATCTGCCTGCCAATGGAGGAGATGTAAGAGATGCAGGTTAGATCCCTGGGTCGGGAAAATCTCCTGGAGGAGGGCATGGCAATTGACTCCAGTATTCTTGACTGGAGAATCCCATGGATAGAGGAGACTTGCCGGCTACAGTCCATAAGATCACAAAGAGTCAAACATGATTGAAGCGACTTAGCTCACACAGAGGAGTTGAAGTCTGGCTGGTGACTGAAAGTGAAAGGGAATCTCTTAGAATCAGGGGGTGAACCCATGAAAACCAGAACTGGAGTCCAGAGGGTCACAAGGACACAAGGCCATCTTTGTTTTCTTTTGGAGGTCACCAGCTTTCTCATCTCTGCTTCCTTCTGCATACTGCATTCTATTCTGCAATCTGCTTGATCTAACAATGAACTAACTATGCACATGGGTCAAAATGAAAACCATGCCTAACCTCCCTGTCATTGCATCCACTTCAGCAAGCATCTCAGTTGCTTTAATTCAAATTCCTATCAGATTAGATACAAAATCTGGTTAGCTGCCAACCAGCCAGTTTGCTTGTCTTTGAAACAGGTACACAATCTTAGTCCAAACAGTTAAAGGCAAAAGGGAGTGGAGGGCCATGTGGTAGCCTCTTCTGGGGTCTCAAAGAGAAAGTTCATTAAGCAAAGCTAATTCTTTAAATAAAGGGGAGGCTAATGGAATAAGTTCAGTACATGCAACAAAAGCAAAATATAATTTTTTTGCTATGAATTAGAAACATAATATACATAAATAGAAACAAGAGAAATTGTTATCAGTATGTATGGTCAGAGTAAAGCTATGTGCCAAGCACAAGCCCTTGGTGTCATCAGACAGTAACTATGTACTCAGCTCATGAGTCTGCAGTGCTCCGCAGCTGGAGGCTGGGCTCAGCAGGGTTGGGGGTACACCTGTGGCCATCTGTGGCTTGTTGTCACAATAATGATGTCTGGTGGTTGGCTGCCTGGTAACTGGTACAGTAAGGACACACATTTCTTCTCTAGCAAGCTAGTCTAGACTAGTCTAGACTTGTTCTCATGGCAAAATCAGAGGAAGAAAGGACATGGAAATGGCAGCCACTCTAACAAGCTTCCACTTACACCACAACTGTTGAAGTTGCAGAGGCCCCATCAAATCACAGGTCTTCCCAGGAGGTGCTAGTAGTAAAGAATCCACCTGCCAAGGCAGGAGAACGGTGGGTTCAATCCCTGGGTGGGGAAGATCCCCTGGAGTAGGAATTGGCATTCCACTCCAGTATTCTTGCCTGGAAACTTCCACAGACAGAGAAGCCTGGTGGGCTAGTCTGTGAGGTCGCAAAGGAGCAGACACAACTGAGTGACTGAGCATACACACACACACAATCAAATCACATGGCCCAACTCAGAACTAAGGGTCTGGGAAATAGATTCCCTGAATGCTGAGGACTACTAAAGCACGTGGATATGGGGAGGGGGTGAGGGTATGAAGAACTGGGATCATTTACACAGTCAACGCACCACATAAATGAAATATTAAGGTAAACAGATGGTGGGATTCATCTGAGAAGCCCACCCAGAGGAAGGGATTTGGAATAAGTGTTTAGGCCAAATTATAGAAAAGCATATATAGATGTCTTCATCATTTGGTCTGATTTAAAAGTATTTCTTCATTTGCTATTATAAAGGGATCAGAAGGAGACAGGATATAGCAAGCTTCTATGTCCTGGAGTGAAATGATGATTCAGTTATTAACTCTGCCACTCACTAGCCCACAAGAAGTAATGCTGCATCCTTCGATTTGGCCTTATCTATTGTGACAAGGCTCCAGGGAGCCGATGGGCATGAAATTCATTTCATGTCTCATTCACAGAATGCCTGAGTTTTGAAAATACCTTTATGATGTTTCAGGTTTCAGTTACCTAGTGTGTGATCTCACCAACTCACAGTCTTCAAAAGGAAGAGCATTAACTCTCCTTGGAAGCTTGAAGTTCTTTGTTACGGGAAACCCAGGAGGTATCATCACGGGAGAAACATACAGAGCATACAGGTCACTTTTGATAAAATGTCATGTATTCTAAGGGCCGTAGGAATATGTATTTTATGCAAACTCAGAGCTGAATAGATAGCACAGGCTTAGATAAAATAGATTCAAACCGCCCTTATGTATAATACATTAACAAATAGACCATAGTCTGCCCAGATCTCCACTTTCTCAAAATACTCTGTACAAATAAGAAAACTGGCATTGTGACCAAGGCAGCAAATAGATAAATAAAGGTGCAAGTAAGAACAGCGACATTTTTAGAATCTTCCAGGAAAAATACAATTACATGTTTCTTCCATTAAATGAGAAGAGATAAGAATACGCAGAAGAGATGGGCAAAAGTATAACTCCCTCCTGTTAATTCTGCTGCGTATTTCCAAGGTTGCCATTTATCAGGTTTATTTCTTTCCATGCTTATCGCAATAATTAAACCTGAATTTTTCCATTTGTTTCACTTCCAACAACCCTTTGGGAATAGAGGTAATCTAGTGATTGCTTGGCATTCTCCTCATGCCCTGGCAGATATCACAGTTAAATTTGAAAGCTTTATTTAACAGAGGTTGGACCAGCTTTCTACATCCACCTTAACTTATTCTTCTGTTTTACTCCATCATGAGATCAGAAGCAATAACGTAAGGAAACCCATTTGCCCTCCATGACACAGTTACTTCCTCCCTCTCTGCACCCCTGGTTAATTTAGTCAACTGCTATCCATCCTTCAAATTCCAGCTCACTTACCACCTCCCCCAGAAGTCTTCCCTAACTGATCCTTCTCATTTTGATACATCACTGCTGTGTTCTCATAAAACCCTGGGCATAACTCAATGAAAGCACACTTTATACTGTGTCATCTTCTATATTTAGTTCTCTCTCCCACTCAGTGGTCTGTGAAAGAGACATAAGTAACTAAGAAGAAAGAACAACTAAATGTGGTTGTGATTTGTCTGTGGAGGACATATAATTTTCATAGCCAAGCACTTAGAACATGGTGCTTACAATTTTGGAGGATATGTGCCAGCCTGCGGAGTGCATGACGGAGTGAGTGAGTGACTTAGAAAGTGAAAGAACTTGGAAAAGAAAGGCTGATGTTTGCATGTTTCCTTTTATCCATGCACCTGACCCAGAAAATTACCAATGGTCAGTGACATTTTTCAGAGTTTATTTATAGCAAAAATAGTCCCACTGAAAAATATCAGCCTTATATAACATGTCTCTAAATAGCGCTGAGGTGGGGAAGCATAGAGGTGATGACAGGTGTGTGGGGGGGTTATTTTGGGCTTCATTGAAAGCACCGAGGATAGAAGTTTATTTATTCAGGCAGCTCAGTGGCATTAAGAGAGCAGTGGGGCTTGGAATCATTGGGAGATCATAGCTTACCTGTATTAGGTTACTTAGAATTTCTGAGCTTCAGTTCCTGCCCTTGTAAACTAAAGATAACAAAAACTACCTTCCTAGAAGACTCTGCAGGGGCTGTTGTGACAAGCCTGCCAGGTTGCTGTATGCCTGTTAACCCCGGGGACACCTGATGATATTGACAGAACCTCCGTACCAACCGGAGGCCACAGAATAAAGTTGGTATATCTTTCAGAATCATTTTATTTAAGGAGATTGGGGACATATTAATTTTCTGTTGAAGTAAACATGTATATTACATGTATACAATGCAAAATGATCATGAATATTTATGAGAAACCACAAGACTTCAGAGAAATCTCATGCTTGGATCAGGAAGCAATAGACTCATTCCTGAATTACCTAAGGATTCATATTTACTTTTTTCTGCTGCTAAGTTAGGAACACTAAAAAAATCTGTGGTTGTGGTAAATGATTTCAAACACCATCTAAGTGTGTGAGATGATCACAGTTTTAAATTTTCAAATTATTTATTATTTACAACCTTTTCCTTAGAAATGACTCTTGTGACTGGGTACTGCTCATAGATCCAAACCCAGCAGTACCCAAGTCTTCTTATTTTATTGCCTTGTAAGGAATCCTTGAAGTACATTTACATAATTATTTCCCTAAGCACCTAATTAATTTATTTTTGCCTTTCACAAATGCAAACTGCCTCTCTTGTTGGCAGATCCCTATATGTAAACAATAGGAATGAGAAGAAATGTTAGGCTTTCTGCTCAGGCAGACTCTAACACATACGGTAGCAAGGGCAACTCAGCTGGCAGAAAAAAATAAATTGCAACTCAGTCAGTGTAGAAGAATTTTCAAACACAGCATGCACAAGATGTTATTCTATGTTTGCTTTTAGAATTTGAGAAGAAAGTCCATATGGATGTTCTTTAAGAATAAGAAATTGCCATCACTGCTTAATTTCATAGAACCAGTGGACTCCTGTTATATGTGATCTCATTAACAGTGCTGCTTAAAAGATACAATATGCTTTCACCTACTCACACACATCTGGATGCCACACACACACACACACACACACACACGCACATGCACACGCACAGCTATTCAACTGATTGTATTAAAAGCCATCGAGCCAAAGTACAGAAAAGAAATTGAAGAATGGAAATAATACAAATACAGAAGAGATGTCAAGTAGAAAAGATAAATTATGAAGCAAAGTCAGCTTTGTTCAAGGTAGAACTAAAATTTGCCTATGAAAAATACCTGAGAAAAGGTGCTGTTATAAGCAGATTGAAGGTATATTTGCATGTCCCTGGATTCTCTCTGCACCTGCTTCTAATTTTGTTTATCATCGTCAAATTTCTGTTTTCATATTCCTCGTGAGAGTTTTTGGTCGTTTGGAGAGTGGGTGTGTTCTGTGCTTTACGTCTGTTTACCTTTAAATATACTAGGATAAATATACTAGGAAGACCTTAGGCTGTTCAGTTCAGTTCAGTTCCGTTCAGTCACTCAGTCATGTCTGACTCTGCGACCTCATGGACCGCAGCACACCAGACCTCCCTATCCATCACCAACTCCCAGAGTTTACCCAAACTCATGTTCATTGAGTCAGTGATACTTAGGGTGTTGCTGCTGCTGCTGCTGCTAAATCGCTTCAGTTGTGTCTGACTCTGTGTGACCCCAGAGACGGCAGCCCACCAGGCTTCCCCATCCCTGGGTTTCTCCAGGCAAGAACACTGGAGTGAGTTGCCATTTCCTTCTCCACTTAGGGTGTTAGCATCCGGAAAAATTTTCAGTATCACCACTGTCGTTTGCTCCAAGTTCTGAAACTGAAAAATAGATCCTAGAACCAAAACTTTCATTTTTCCACCTTTATTTCAGAGATCTCACTATCCTTTGTCGTCCGCAAAAGTTTGATTTCTGATTTACCTGTAGACTCTGGTTTGACTGCAGACTGATTACAAGAAAGCCTCGTCTTTCTGTTCAAGAACCAAAGGACAAAAGACACTTTTTTTTCCCCTCTAACAAATTATTTTACTGGCTCATCCTGATTCAGTGATAAAGAATACTCATGCTGGAGAAAGACTTTGGGCCTGATGATAAATGCTGTGGTTGGGTATTATTTCTATTTAAGTGTGCAAAACCCTGGAGGATTGATGGACAGCTGAGAGATGGCATTCTGTAAAGAAGGCTTCTAGTACAAGTTCAGTCATCTATCTGATGAAATAGCTTGATCATACTGTTAATGAGGTACCTGCAATTCCAATACCAGAGACCATTTGGTCACTGAGAGATTTTTTTAAAAAGTTTTTAATTGGAGAATAATTGCTTTACAATGTTATGTTGGTTTCTGCCATACACCATGAACCAGCCATAAGCATATAAATGTCCCCTTCCTCTTGAACCACCCTCTCACCCCTCACCCTATCCTGCCACTCTACGTTGTTACAGAGCACCAGGTTGAGGTCCCTGGGCTATATAGCAACTTCCCCCTAGCTATCTATTTTATATATGGTAATGTATACGTTTCAATGCTACTGTCTCAATTCTTAACCCTTATTATGATTTCTGGGATTTCTTGGTGGCTCAGAAGGTAAAGAATCTGTCCACAATGCGGGAGACCTACATTTGACCCTTGGGTCGGGAAGAGCCCCTAGAGAAGGGAATGGCAACCATCTCCAGTATTCTCGCCTGGAGAATTCCTGGGACAGAGGAGCCTGGCAAGCTACAGTCAATGGGGTTGCAAAGAGTCAGATATGACTGAGTGACTCACTCACACATTATGATTTCTAGATGAATAACCTAATGCCAGAGCTCAAAGATACTGAAATTATATCCTGTACTTAGGTCCTTTTCATGACAGACCACCACTGATGTTCTGGAAGGAGAGAAAGAGAATATCACAGAGGAGCCAGAAACCACTTCACTCGAGCCACATACTTCTAAAGTAGTCTCTTGGTTCATTAGAAGCATGACAAATGCCTACACAGTGAAACTATTTAAGGAATTAATATTGGCCCGTATACTCATAAATATTGGATTCAAGGAACAAACAATGCTAAAATAATCTGCATGGATTTTAAATTGTCAATCCATTAACCACTCTCAAAGAGACACACACTGAAAACTGAGCCAAACCTGCATCGAGTTTTAAACCAGAATCCCTGAGAGACGTAAACCTGAAATGAAAAATAGCATACTCAGTCAAGATCTAGAGTTGTCTGAATTGATATTACATATACTCCTTAATAGATATGTGGGGTTTGCAGGGGGTAGATTTCCAATTCATCTGCTTTACATGACACTGAAAAGATGCATTCAAAATAATCAAGAGCTTTGGGCATAATTCAAATATAAGCGTCATTGAAACAACAGTAATAATGAACTCAGCATGCCATCTCGTCTAGCAGGGCTGTATTCATTTCTTCCCAAGAAAGTACATGTCCATTTCAGGTTCTTTTAAGAAGACACAGATTCAGGTGCTTCCTCCGGTAAACAAGCGTTACCACAGTGTTTTCATTGCCACCAAATTGTTGTCATAATGGGGACTTGTGAGATTTTAAAGAGAAATATCCTTGTAGCAGCAAAACAACCTATGGGCTGGGAGGGAAAGGGGTGGGGGAAGCCATGCTAGAGCAAGAGACTTTATCTTTCCTTCTTCTGAGAAGTAGGAAGAAGATGAGCAGATCTCAAAAGGAGATACTGGGATGTTTCCCACAAGCTGTGTCAGATGGCTCAGTGCAAACCATTTGGTCATCATTTCTTTTTTCTGGGCTCCCCCTGCCAAACTCTATCTTCTCACTTTCAGTTTTCCGATCTGTCGGCTCTTGTTACCCTCTCTTATTCTTCCCTCACTGCTTTCTTTTGTTTTTTTTCTTACTGTTAAAAAGAAAAATAATTACTCATGGCATTTTGTTCAAGAGGCCAACAGGTTTTATCTAGGGGGGCCAGAGCAAGGGGGTTTCTGCGGGAGCTGGGAGAGACTAGGCTCACTCTAAGTATAAAGACCAGTGGAGATTCATGGCTAAGTAGGAGGGGACGCTGGTGAATGGACAGTTATTAAGAAGAAATATCCAAGCTAGGAGGATTCTTGCTAAAACAATCCAACAGAATATTTGCTGAAGGTAGGCCAGAGGATAAAACATCAAGGGTAGGGGATTTTCAAATAACCAAGCCAGCAGGATTTTTGCTAAAAGTAGACTAAACAGCATCAAATACCGAGCCCAAGGTTGGGTCTGTGAAGGTTCAGAGGAATCTGATTAGAGTTAGGTCAAGGAGAAAGTCTTTGTCACTACCTAGAAAAAAGCAACTGTCCTCTAAAACTCTGCACTCCAGTCACCCCAGGAAAGGTGCTTTACATCAGCTTCTTTCTCCGACAAAGGCTCTAAGTGTCATTCTCCAAGTCTGAGAAATAAATATGCACAATTGTAGTCTATAGACCGGTTGGGATAAAACTATTTTCAATATAAGGTCCAGTCTTCTTGTCTTTCTTCCATTTCCTACCATGCTATTTCAGCAGAAATCATGCCCCCTCCATCCAATGAATTAGGCATTTCTTTTCATACTACCTTCAAAATATATCCCAAATAATTTGTTCACTTCCCAGAGTCACTGTGTTATCTCACCATCTTCTCTTTCCTGGATTCCTGCAAATATCTTTTGACTGGTCTCCCCACTTCTTTTCTTGTACTTTACTATCCCCTCTAAGCTTTTCAACACATAGATGAGGAAACAGGCGTTATGAAAAACTGGCATTGTTAAAACAAAAATTGGATCAAAACAAAAACACCCAGATTTATTAAACTCTCCACTGTAATTAGGATATGATCCATCTCCTTGCTTTGATCTCCTTGCTATAAACCTGTGCATGTCTTGGCCTCTGCCTTCCTCTTTAGCCTTATCATGTTTCTGATCTCTGCCGGCTTTGGCCTGCAGTGGCTTATAGTGGGGCTTCAGTTCCTGGCCGGAGATTGTGGCCAAGTCATAACCATGAGCTGAGTCCTAACCACTAGACCCGTGGTCAGTGACAAGGCCCTAGCTCTTCAGCTTTGCAGAGAAGAATTCCCACAAAGACAGAGCAGTTAAACAACTGAAGTGTTTATTAGGAGGAAAAAGAGTAAGGTACTTGTGGATAGACACAAGGGCAGACTCAGAGAGTCATGCCCTCATGGTGGTTTAGACCATTTATGTGGGGCGTTTCTTTAGGGTTTCCTTTGGCCAATCATTTTGATTTGCCTGGTTCTGAGTCCGTATTTGGCAAATCTCAGGATCCTCCCATGTGTTCATATGCGTCTCTCAGCCAAGAGGGACTCTAGAGAGGAGGCCCAGGGTAGATCACCCTTTGACCTCCAAGAATCTTTCCAGTGGGAAGGTATCTTTGACTTTGAGAGCAAGAGATATGTGGTCTTTTATCTCTTAGGTGTTCAGGGCCCAGCTTCCTCTCTTGATTGTCCTGCTGTTTTCATCTTGGATTATTGGTCCTCAGGGAATTGAATTCCACCTGCTTAGCCTGGGGACCCATCTATCTCCTACCTCATTTCAACATCCCTCAGTTCCTTTGGGTCCAGCTCACCTCATGTCTCCCTTCTTCTTTTTCCTTTAGGTTTCAAGGTAAATGCCCCTGTTTAGAACATATCTCTAAAGTAACTTCTGTTCTCTTAGCCCCTCATTTGTTCCCTTCCCAGCACTTATTACTCTTCAACACATTTTTTTCCTGTCCTTTAACTTGTTTTTTGACTGTCTCACCCAGGAACAATTGCTTCTATCCTAGCATCCATCTGTCTTATGCATTATTTGATTCCTAGTAGCTAGAAAATTATCTGATACATGATAGTGACTAGTTTTTGAATGAATGAATGTCTCCAAGGCACTTCTCAGAAGTCCTCTAAACAGGAGTTTCTAGAAAGCGTACAGCAGTCTTGTTTAAAAGCCATATTGTCTTTGAGAGATAATTTATCTTTAGCGAATATGAAATGTCCACTCGATTTCTCTAACCATGCTCAAATTAATTTCATTAATGAGGGCTAGTCATTAATGAGATGTAAAGGGCATAAATTACTAGAGGTGTGTGTCCAAAGAAATTAATTTTACAAAACTATTTAAACCAGTTGTCCACATTGTGACCCAAGCTTGCCAGCAAATATAAAGATGATGATTTAGATCAATAAAATAGAAGTCCCATGTTTATTGTTACAGTTGGGGTGACTCCAGGGTTTTCTGTTGTTGTTTAGTCACTCAGTTGTGTCTGAAGCTTTGTGACCCCATGGACCATAGCCTGTCAGCCTCCTCTGTCCATGGGATTTCCCAGGCAAGAATATTGGAATGGGTTGCCATTTCCTTCTCCAGGGGATCTTCCTGACCCAAAGATCGAACCCGGGTTTCCTGCAGTGGCAGGCAGATTCTTTATCACTGGACCACCTGGGAAGACCAACTTTAGGGTAACCTGAGTTCAAAGGGTGACCCAAGAGTGAAATAGACTTCACTTCCACAAACTCAAAGAGTGAGCCTGCCCTGAGGTCACGTCTTTCCCTGCAGTTTCTGCCAGAGGCAATGGTCAGTAGTGAAGAGTAGCCAACACAGGGCTTGAAGTGCTTTGGAAGGCCACGACAGCTGGCTGAGGCAACCCAGCATCTGACAGAAGAGCTGGCAGGTGCCTGAAACACACACAGTGGATTACTTTCCCTTTCCTAAAATAAATGCAATGCTGATCAGCATTTCTCTTGGAATAACCATGAAATTGGACCCATGATCATGTCATCAAATATCTATCTCGAGAGAATCCAAGTTATGCAACCTGCTTCACCCTGGAAGGCTCAGTCACGTACACATTCATGGCAAACTTTTTGGAAGAACTTCAGCAGCTGCTTGTCCTAAAGAGCTGAACACAAAATTCCTGGGCAGCTTTACATGACCACTCTTTTGAAGGTCACACAGAGTTTCTGTTATGAATGGAGAATTTCATGTAACTTTGTTGGGGAGGGCAGGGGTACAGACATGAGCCAACTGTACTCTCACTGTAAGATTTGATTTCCATGTACAGTCACCTTTTAAGAAAGAAAGCCTTTTATGAATTAATTATAAAAAAATTGCCACCAAACAGTTTAGGTGAATGTACAGTTAGTGAATATGGTCACATTTTTAACCACTTCAAAAAGGGGTAGAATATTAAAATATTTTCTGTGGAAATAGTTCTAATAAATGATGCATATATTGATTTTCCCAGTCATTCAGTTTTTGTTTATTTTTTTGGTTTTTTTTACAGCTGGACACATCCCAGTTATGATGATTGTTTCACATATTTAATTTTTAAGGAATTTCTCCTCATCTTTAGTCAAAGCCTTTTCCAAACAAAACACCACAAATTGAATATATTAATAACAGTACAGATTTAGTCATAACAAGGTAAACTAAAAAGAAACTATAATCCAGTATAATTGAGTAAAAATTAGATACAAAGTTAGAGCAGTATATACTGCTATAAAATGAAACCTCAAAGGTAGGGGGATAAATTGGGAGATTGGAGTAGGAAGGAGACAAAGGCCTTGGAAACACATGACAGGTTTCAGGGTCTTCGTGAGTTCTTTTGAAATGAGCAATTGGGATTTAATCTGACCCGTGCAGGTGTACTATCCAAGTATATTGGATTCAATAAGACAAAATATCCAGTAAATTAGTGTGATCTCATTTTTGTTCAACCGATTCTCTCTCTCCAAAGTTCTTCAAAACCTGATGTAGAACCTATCTGGGCTGGGAGGCTCTTATTTAACAATTGTTGGCCTGACTCTGGAACCCAAACAAGCAAACCAGATAAATTACATCCCTCACCTGTACTGCACCAAAAAGATTCATTTTTGCATAGGTTTAACACATGATACCAAATAGGTACAAACAGTAGAAGAAAAAGACCAGAAAGTTATATCAATACAGTACTTATGCAATAGTTTCTCTGCCTCACAAACAATAAAAACACTTAAATGGTGGCATTTGGCCATACAAGGGGAATATGATGTTCTGCTGTCTTACCTAAAGTTCTTTCCACCCAAAGAGAGTTTCATTATTAACATTTTCACAAAGCAGAATTAGGAGGCTTCTTTTGAAGCATTGTCTCCTAAAAAAAAAATGATTGGCCAGCAAGATAAAAAAAGGATGCAATTCAATAATTACCCTACATTTTTTTTAAAGAATTTTTTTCCTTATCAGGTAATGAAACAATAATAACAACAAAAACCAGAGAACTTGGCACAAAGGGACCAATTCAGTGTTTCACAATAACTCAGATACATGTGCTCATTACGGTTCCGAGTGATGTTCTTCTTTTCTATCACCGTGGAAATTGACATCAAATTATTTTCAATATACTTTTGAGAGGAGAACAGGCACTTCTAGCACATAATAGAGATATTCATACCATGTAATGAAACTGACCACTGTGCTAATGGAAATCTACTTGATGATGAATGGTATTTTTTTTTAAATCTTTCTTTATCCCCTAAAAGCAAAATGCTTTGCCTTGCTTTGTAAGAAAACCTACTCAACAACTCCACAAGAAGTTATGAGTGGCAGAAAAGCTAGTTCAAGCCTAGTTCTCACATTCAAGGGAAAGGTAGTGAGATGAAAGATTTCTTTTCAATTTTACTTTCTTTTCATTTAAAAGCAAAGCGGAAAAAGGATATACTGGCTTCAAAACATCTGAATAGAGTAGATGAATTAATAAATGCTGTACACACTTGTAGTCAAAAGGGAGCTTGTGAAAAGAAAAGGCAAGATGCCACTGGTTGCTGAAAGCCTGAGGCATTCTGAATTTAAAAAGACATTAACATTCAGATATAGTCCTAAACAAGTGGATACTTCAATTAGCTGGTGCTTTCCTGGAAGGACCTCGAGGGGCAGAATAGCTCTTTTGACTGTATTACCTTGTCTCCTTCTTTCAATCAAAGTGCCCGTGCCCTGAAGTTGTATGTTTCCTTCCATCAGAAATGCTTCATTTCTGTGTTATAGCCTTGGCCAGGACTACTGCACTGAAACTTCAAGTAGAGTTGATACAAAAAAAAAAAAAAAAAAATCCTTCCAGAAGTTTATATCTATGATAAAACAGATGATGAACCCAGAATATGGATATTAAGTCCAGATGAGGTGAGGTGATGTAGTGCCACTGGACCACCTCCTTCTTTACCTGAAAATAGTCTTAAATGGCTTTGTGCTCTTTTGATCAGGTGAATTCTTCCTTCCAGGCAAGCTCATGAGACCATGGTGGTCCCAGCATCCCTTGAGAGGCAAGGGAGTCCCTGGGGAAAAGGTCTGTTTGCATCTGTAATTTCATGCATATTATTTGCACTGTTTAATGGTTTATTTAATAGCAGAATGAAGTGAAAAGGTAATTCCAGCCAAGTCTAAATGGGCATTTTAACCAAATTTTAAGCAGAAATAAGCCTCAGAGGACCTGCCTGGCTTACTCCTTTCTGCCCCTTTTCCTCCTAGTGGTGTCCACAGGTGAGCTGGCAGAAATTACTACCCACTCCTCAGGTCTGGGCAAGGAAATAGCAACAAGTGAGGGGTTGAGGGCAGACTTGCAGCCCTCATTTCAATGAGGGGTTTTTGTTTGTTTGTTTGTTTGTTTGTTTGTTTAGGAAAGGAATGTGTGTTATACTCCCCAGTCAGTCTGGAATATATCAGTGTATTTCAGTAAAAGTATCTGAGTGAGGATTCACGTGAAAGTATTCTGTTCATGTTCTGTTCTGGAAAACTCCTGATCAGATTATGGATCTGATATGACCCGTATCATCCACCTTTACAATTAAGGGTTTGTTTTGTTTTGTTTTCACTAGGAACACATAATTAGCATCTGTGGTTGTAGTTGTTGTTGTAGTTAGGTATGTCACATTGAGATCTGTATGTAATCCCACACCAAAGACAAATTCACAGACCACCACCAGTAGCACTGTAACATTTACAAAGCTCCTGTGAGGAGTGTCTCTCCAAAGAAACCTGCTCTCTAAAGTTACTACGAAAAAGCAGAGATAAAACCCACCAATTACAGTCACCTCAGATGCACTAGTAGCTTTATGATAGCCTCTCAATGCTGCCCATCATTTCTGCCCCAAGATAGATTTTTTAAAAGCTTCAAAACAACGTTTCCCTTTTAAACAGACATTAGTTGTGAGCCAGACACAGGCGTGGGGAGATGGTAGTAGACAAGTAAGCTCTGCCAAGACATAGAGTTAGGAAAAGCAAAGCAAAAAACAATAAAAGGGCAGAATCATGTAAGTAGAGGGTTGAAGCTAACATAGACAATATAATTAATTATTGTTTGAGGTAAAAAAAAAAACTGAGATCCAGTAAAAAAATCCACTGGAACTGACCTGCATTTCTCTCATCTTAAAATTAGTGTCTGTTTCTTGTATTTAAAATATTGATTGTGAAAAATGATGACCATCTTTTACTATTGTGACTTTGTAACTGTTACTCACTTAATACCATTGTATCATGATCGGTCAACAGAAAAATAACAGAATTCTATGTCACCAAAATGACCATTTAATAGACAAACCTGTAATCACTGTATAAAATACAGATGCATATCAGAATTATCTTTGAATTTTTTGAAAAATACAAATGACCAGGTGTTACTTTTTTTTCTCCAAAGTTCCAGATATGTTTCTAATGAGCAGTCATATATTAAAACAACTGGACTATATGATTATTTTTACTTTTATCTAGTTTGTTTCACTTTATCTATTTCATATTCAGTGCTCCCATTTAATTTAGTTTATGTTTTCCAATTTCTCCATCTCTTCTTTTTTTGATATTCTTTCTCAAACCTTTATCAAGTGTAGTAGAAAAGCTTTTGTATAGATATATAAAGAGTATGTATAACATATGTTATTTTAGAAAATTTATGATTTTTTTCCTAACTAAAAAAAAAAACATGACATTTTGACTCCACTTGTTTGATTTAGTATGAATAGAATGCTAGGTTTCTAATTTAAAAATATAGACATGCAGCAAGCAACAAATGTTTACTGTATAGCACAGGGAATCATATTCAATAGTTTGTAATAATGTATAATGGAAAATAATCTCAAAAATAATCTATGTGTATATGTACAACTGAATCACCTTGTTGTGCACCTGAAACATTGTAAGTCAAATATACTTCAATAAAATATATATATATATATATAAAGAAAAAATATCACAATTAGATCTACCCTAGAAAACCCAGTGAACCTTGTTTTTTGCAATTGCTCACACACACTGTATTAAAAGGGAAAGGGAAAAGAAGTTTCATTGCTGTCTACCTAGTGCTAAGCTTCCACTCTTTTCACGTGGAAACCACTGCTCACTTTTCTCCAAATGAGGTCAGCCCTGGAGACCTGAGGTCAGGAAGCCTGTGAGCAGCAGGTTCAGACACAGGAGGAGCCCGTGGTCCTTTCACTACTTCACCCTGAAATGCTCAGATACCTGGACACTGTGGCATTGCACTGTGTCGATGTTGTTGTTCAATTGCTAAGTCGCGTCTGATTCTTTGCAACCCCATGCACTGTGGCACACCAAGCTCCTCTGTCCTCCACTGTCTCTGTCTCTTGGAGTTTGCTCAGATTCATGTCCGTTGAGTTGGTGAAGCTATCCAGCCATCTCATCCTCTGCTGCTCCTTCTTCTTTGGCCTTCTATCTTTTCCCGCATCAGGGTCTTTTCCAATGAGTCGGTTCTTTGCATCATGTGGCCAAAGTATTAGCGCTTCAGTAACTGTCCTTCTAATGAATAGTCAGTGTTGATTTCTTTTAGGGTTGACTGGTTTGATCTTCCTGTTGTCCAAGGGACTCTCTAGAGTCTTCTCCAGCACCCCCATTCAAAAGCATCATTTCTTTGGTGCTCAGCCTTCTTTATAGTACAACTCTCACATCTATACATGACTACTGGAAAAACCATAGCTTTGACTATACGGACCTTTGTCAGCAAAGTGTCATTATTAATAATATATATAAATCCCACCTAGTTCTACAACACTATGAAATAATAGTGTGATATTGAAAACACCGTGAAATTGTTTAAAGACAATTATTTTGTATTGTATTTTGCTCTAAAGTTTGTTTATTGCTTAAACATTTATTATTCCTTTACTGTTTAAGATTACCTTGTACTACATCACTTTTTTAAGTGGAGAAAAATAGGAGTCTGAGACTTAAGATCCACAGCTAGGATACACAAGGAGCTGAAATTTCATCTCTGTAAGTCTGGTACGTTTTGGACTACATGATAACTGTCTCAGTGTCCGCAGGGATTCAGAAATTCATTCATTCCACGAATATTTCTGAGCACTTGCTCTGTGTTGAGCAGTGCACTGATGTTGAGGCGGTGATCTTGATTCAAAGATCGCTCCTGGAGACCCAACAGAATAGAACAAGAGGGCAAAAAGGCTGGGAAAAAACCTTGAGATCTCAGCAAAATAGAAAGAGCCAGTAAAGTTACTGAGAATAAGCACGCTAAGGGGGTGTGGTATCAGAGAAGACAAAAGGAGAGTGTTTCAAGGGAGGTCAAGGGGGGGAGAAGTGCTTTCCTGGTTAATTCCATTACCCAAACTTCATTATCTTTCTCTCATCCTATTGTTCTGAGAGTTTCTAATTTAATTCACATCAGAAGATAGGATTTCCTTTTACTTTATTTTGACCCGAATTCTGTATGTAGACCTTTCTTATGGCAGATACATTTCAAATTCAAATGTACTTGAATCAGATGTATAAATTGAATAATATATCATAGGCACAGGGATTGAAAATTCATAGTTTTCTACTTTTTCAAAGGATGGTAATAATCCACTATTACAGAGGATCAAAGATGAGCTCTATTTTACATGATGTGACACTTGAATATGAGTGCAACTATTAATAATTCTCTGGGAATCTGCATGTAAAATAAACTGGTAAAGTCAAACTAATATCCTGACTATAAAAATTTAAAAAAAAACTAATATCCTGACTATAATCATGGAATTCTTTGGATTTCCTACCTTGTATCCACCCATCTTTGCTCAACACATCACTCCATGTTGGGTAGGAGACATACATATATAGAGCACAGTCTACACAAAGGTAATCTTTCTAGACAAAACTGTTGCAACTATTCTTTCCTCAAGAGAATGGAGAGAAAACTGTTACAATTTTGTGGGAAGTGTTTCATTTGGCATTTAAAGGCTCCTTTTGGTTTAAAAATATGGGAGAGAGAAACAGAGATTGTAATGACATCAATAAAAGATTTGAAGTCAGCACATTTCCTTGTGTAGATCTCTATCCCAAAGTTAAGAATCTATGTTTTTCTTCATGAAATGGACAACTGACAATCAGTGAAGATACAGCAGTCACAAACTTTGATTTCTGATACAGTGTCTGAATTTTGGTTTGGTGTGATCTATTCTTTTATTTTGGAGAAGGAAATGGCAAAGCACTCCAGTATTCTTGCCTGAGAAATCCCAAGTCAGACACGACTTGGCAACTAAACCACCACCAGCAGCAGCATTCTTTTATTTGCTATTAAAACTTTAATGTAAGTTTCTATAAGGAAACTCAGATGTATCCCATTGTGTCTGCCTTTCGCTTCTACCAACATTTTCAGAGGTCAAGCTGGAAGAAAAGGTATATTGTGGTGGTGCCTGATAATAAAGCTCTATTCCTCACTTTCATTGTTCAGTTACTCAATTGCTAAGTCGTGTCTGACTCTTTGCAACCCCATGGTCTGTAGCCTGCCAGACTCCTCTGTCCATGGGACTTTCCAGGCAAGAATACTGGAGTGGATTGCTATTTCCTTCTCCAGGCAATCTTCCCGACCCAGATCAAACCCGCATCTTCTGCACTGGCAGGTGGATTCTTTACCACTGAGCCACCAGGGAAATCCCTTACATATTAATAAATTCCAAGGAAAGTAGAAGGAGAAATAGCTACCACTGTGGGTGATAGAGAAATAAAAACCAATGTTTCTGCCAAAAAAAAAAAAAAGGCTTACTGAAAAGCTTTCATAGTATTATTCCCCAGTTAAGCTGACTTGTGCTCTGTCCTTTTAGCCACTAAATTATTTTTTCTCTCTTTTTAAAGACAGTGTGACATGGTAATTGTCATTTGTTCTTGTATATGTCACACTCAGACGGGAACACGTGAATTTTCCTGTGTCCCCCAGTGGCAGAGCAAGCACGTCTGTGCTTGCCAAAGGTGCAGGCTATGCAGTTTTCTCTCCTCACCACACATTTTTGCAATTACTCAATTCTTACAGGAAGGCAAGAGAGCAGATAAACAAGTAGCTATGGGAGTCTCAAGAGGAGGAAAGAGATCAGGATCATCTTAATGTTCCCAAGTACAACATAAAAGAGAGTTTTCTGACTCTCAGACCATCTCACCCACGTTATAAAGGCAATAAGGTAGACAAAGATATGCTCATTTCTGTTTCAATAATAATATGTGTCAGGATCGTTTTGCATGAAGGTTAGCAGAGCCATCCATCATTTCGGTGGAACTGCATATTTTCTTGTTCAGCATTGATAGATTTTTATTTTAACCTTAGAAGTTCCTCTCAAGGGACTTTATTAGGGACACTGTCACTTTTTATTCTGCTCTGTTACTTCTCTTTTGTAAACTTTGATGTATGCAGACAACACATTCTGGCTAGGGAAATTTAATTAGGTAAGTCTACAAATTAATTGTTGCAATTAGACTGCTTCTAACTGCCTGGTGTTATGAATTTATTTATGCAGTAATTATTATCAGATGTCTGGGATAAAAGCCTGCAGAGCTAAAGGTGCTACCTTTCAGATGTATACACAGCACTCCACGGCAATTAGGCACAGAAAAAATAAAAGCAGGTATTTTTTTTAAAATGAAGGAAAAAATATGTCTCCATGGCCATATGCACATACAGATTTTGACAAGCAACTTGTTAATAAAACCTAAAGAGGATTGCTTTCTTCGTATATTGCAAAATTCAAACAGTTAGAAATTACATAAATCACCATAAAACAGTTTGTTAGTATATAAACTAAATAAAAATATAAAGTCTATCCTGTGAAAAGCATATAGGTATTTGTTCATAGTCATGATTATAAGGGCATATTCGAAGACACTGATGATTTTTCAGTAAATTTTGTTTTTAAGCTTTAAGATCATTTACCACAACAAATTTAATGGGTGCATCTTTTAAAGTGTCTTTAAATTTTAAGGAAATAAACAATGGTGCTTCACGTTGTTTTCTCAAATCTTTTCTTCTGTAACAAAGGGCATTGTGGCTTTTAGTAGAAAGACACAGATCTAATACTATTAGCTGAAAGAAGGAAAGCAAAGAGAGACCAATACTGGTGGAGACAGACGCCCGTGAACAGAAGTTTGAAAGTCAAACAGTAAAGTGAGAATGAATCATTGGTAGAAATGTAAATTGGTGTAATTTTACTGAAGAATAATTTTGAAATGGATTCTTACTCACTTTAGAATATTCATTACTTTTGATCCAGTAATATTTTAAATGAGATTTAATCTAAAATAAATAATACCAAATTTAAAAATAACTGATACTGATCTCAGTGTCAATATTTAATAACCCCCAGATCGCACCAACTCATATTTTTACCATGATTATTACTATGTTTTCAAAAACTGGAATTAGTGACTCTTTAATTCATTTATTACCACATTCATTTAATAAATATTTATTCATCACCTACTGAATACAAAGTGTTTTTCTATGCATTGGGGACACAAAGAGAAAATTCCTACTCTCAGGGAGTTTATACTCCTCTGAGGGATGATATAAACTAAGTCAGGTTAAATATAAACAATACTATTTCCGAACAACATCTAAGTGGCAGGTAAATTAAGCCAAGTGAGGTACTGGATGGCCTAGTGTGGAGTTTAGAACGTTCTGCTTTGGACAGAGGAGCCAGAAAGGCCTTTCTGAGATGGTAACATTTGATAAAGAGATCAAATAGTGATTAGTGAATGTCATACTAAAAAAAAAAAACACACACTGATATTTCATTATTTATTTTACATAATGCTGGTCTACTTATATTTTGCAAAATAAACAAATAAGTTTAGATTTGATACAATAAAAATCCATGAAGTCAAATGTTTAATAATTTCAAAAATAAAAATGTACAACTATGTTATGACACCAACTAACCCACACATTCATAAATTCAGAAGTCAAATAAGCATTGTCATTTTAGTATAAGTTATTAAGTGATAAAATTACTAGTAGAAAATTATTACTTAAAAACAAACTAAAAGACTTCCCTGGTGGTGCAGTGGTTAAGACTCCATGCTTCCACTGCAGGGGCATGGGTTCTATCCCTGGTGAGGGAACTAATATCCTGCATGCCAACACAGCATGGCAAAAATAAATTTTAAAATTTTTTAAAAAGATTTAAAACAGACACTCCACAAAAATGAAGAAATTTTAATTAATCCTGAAAGTTTCAAAAGCAACACAATGTAACACATTTACTAAAAAGCATAGCTCATTGATGCTATCATCATTTTTGTATCAAAGGTCATTATATGCAAATTTATAACCAAGTTTATTCTGACTAAAGAAGTCAGTGAGAAGCAATCTTGTGCCCACTCCAAATATTTTCTCTTGACTCTTTTAACAATCCTATCTTTTACTAGAAATCTTTGAAGAGACTTTTTAGAAAATTTTATATGCTTATTTTAATATCTTTAAAAAGACTATAGTGTTTTTATTGATAGGAAGCTGTAGATTTTGTTTCAAAAAAAGACCTGTAGCTTGCCCTTGAGTTTTTTCATGTGTAGATAATTGCGTGAATTGATATCATTACTCTTACATTTATATTCCACTCATTTGAAATACCTTTGAAGAGTGAGTTATTAATTCAATGGAATCTCTGCAACATCATAATCCATTGTTATTTACAGGTGTGGGCCACTCTATAGTGTACACAAGACTTTCTTTCCTTTTATATAAATTTAATAATTGAATTTTGAACCTTGATTTCAAAACATCAATGACTAATTTCAGATTATTTGTATTATTACAGTGACAGTGTAATACCAACAGAAATACCAGAATTTCACTTCTTAAGAATAGCAAATAAACCATAATCCTGGGGTACAGAAAATCAATCATTACCAGCCTGTCTGATTATCATTAACATCTGTGATCAAAAGGAGTACACTTTGTACAGATGTAAGAGAAGAAGATTCCAGAAGAACAAAAGCAAATCATGAAGTTCTGATGTAAAAATGAACAAGGACATAAGTATGCTCAAAGGGTCATTAAAAAGAAGGAGGCTCTCCCCCTGGAGCTGCAAGCCGGAGACAAGACACAGAGGGCCTGATGGGTTTAAGTAAATATTTTGGATCTTAGTCTATTACATTTGCACAGAATTTGTAACCTAACTAATCTAAACCAGATAATGATATGATGTAAAGTTGAAATAAAGATACAAAGTATGATAAGGTATAATGTAACTATGACTTTTTATAATGACAGATAGGAATTTTTTAAAGGAAAAAGTAACCAAATGTAAACAAGTTTTCTATAGGTGGTAGATTATGCATGCTCAAACTTGTCTAGGCTTTTCTCACATTAAACATTTTTTCTGATCAGTATGTATTGTTTTATAAGGAAAAAAGCAAAACTAAAAAAAAATTCATGCAATTTTACTCAAATTTTCAAATACATGGAAAATTTTTAAACAGATGAACACTCCTTGGCAGAGTTCTACCACTAGTCATTTGCCATTAAAGAGCTAAGTGAAAAAGAAAAAGAAAAAAAAAAGAGAGAAAGAGAGACGAGGCAACAGAAAGAATCCAAAGAAGCTTGGCTGGAACCTAACAGAAGCATTCCCCATGTGACTCTGAAGAGCTCCAGCTGCAGGGGACGGTAATGTGTACTCCATGAAATAGAGTTCTTATGGTCAGTGCTCTTTGGGAATCACTGAGTCATACTATAGCCCCCTCTTTGTAAATGTCTAAGATATATTCACAGGTGAAAGTTGTTAAACTTTTTGACTAAAGAACACTGAGGAATTTCATTTAACTCAATTTTTCCTGAACTTTCTCTTTTAACCAGAGAAATCTCAGGTGTTTTTCTTTCATAACGCTTTGGGGACTGCTTCCCAGGAACACAAATTTGGGGTATTCTGCCCTGGAGAAAGGCCACACCTTCATGGAATCATCTTTTTATTTAGCCGTGGGCATAAATAAATGGAGATCAAGAGTTTGATTATAAACATTAGCTTGATCACTAACGGAGGTAAGTCTGTACTAAGACTGGATCTTTATTATTAGGCTCTTAAAAGACCAAGAGGTCTCCAAATTCAAACTGGTGAAAATACTTGAGTAGGATTCCCCCTTCTCAGTACCAGGAACCCAATACAATATTGACAGAAAGAGAGAGGGGAGTGGATTCAATCAAGAAAATGAAAATTGTAAATGAATGAGTAATCAAATCAGTGTGAGCTTTAGTTATCCTTTAAAAAATATGTATTTATTTACTTATTTAGCTGCATCATGTATCAGTTTTGGCTTCAGGAATTTTGTTGCAGCGTGGATCTAATTCCCTGACCAGGGATTGAACCCCGGCCCCCTGCATTGGGAGCTCAGAGTCTTAGCCACTGAACTACCAGGGAAATGATAATGAATGTGTTAGTCACTCAGTCGTGTCTGACTCTTTGCTACCCCATGGATTGTAGCCCACCAGACTCCTCTGTCCATGGAATTCTCCAGGCAAGAATACTGGAGTGAGTTGCCATTTTCCTCTCTAGGGGATCTTCCCAACCCAGGGATCAAACCCAGGTCTCCTGCATTGCTGGCAGATTCTTTACCATCTGAGCCACCATGGAAGTCCAGGGAAGTCATCTTATCAATAATTGCTCTTCCTCCCCTCTCAACTTCCTTCCTCTCACCATCCATCCAGTGTTCATTAAGCTTCATGCTGTGGTGACATTTATGCTGCCCTTCATAATTTCAATGGGTTACCATCAGTCCTTCATTGTCTGCTGCTCTTTGCCATGTTTTCTCTACCTCAAGCTATGTTCCATCCTACTCACCTCCCTCACCCAGTCCTCACATACATCCTGCCATCGTAATATGCAGAGACATATAGATCTTTCATTTCTTTGGGGGCAGGGCAGGCGCTAACATTTGTTCATCCTCTGTCAGCTCTATGTGTGTCCAAACTTCCGGTCAAAGATCAAATCCATGGCAGAAATTGAGGTCAGAGCACAATAAATAATACACAGCACAGAAGTCAGTACTGAATAGCACTTTAGAATGGTTACTGGCTGAGAAAATTTGCACTAAAACTCACTAGCCAAAAATGTTCAGAACAATCTAACTCTTTGGCTTAGAGCATAAGCTAGCACCCAGAGTACAGGGGGACGGGAATACATGTGTAGATACACTATCTTTACTGCTTTTTATGTACATAGGGGAAAATCATTCAGAGAGGAAGAAATATGATATAAAATGGGGTCTGAAAGCCTTCAGAATGGCTTTCATGGTGGCATGTTTCCAAGTCTGTTCTACCTGCACCCTCAGAGATGGATACATACTGAAAATCAGCTCTTGATCTGAAGGAAAACACAATTCAGAAGAATGTTTGTTATATCATATTCTACCAGCATAACCTGGACACAGGGGTTGCAAAGAGTCAGACACGACTGAGCAACTGAACTGAACTGAACTGAACCCAAATATTAAAGGAAGGTAACCAGTTCAGAGGGGCTTCCATGGTGGTTCAGTGGTGAAAGATCTGCCTGCCAAGGCAGGAGATGCAGGTTCGATCCCTGCGTGGCGAGGATCCCTGGAAGAGGAAATGGCAACCCACTCCAGTATCCTTGCCTGGAGAATCCCATGGACAGAGGAGCCTGGTGGGCTACAGTCCATGGAGTCACAAAGAGTCAGACACGACTGAGTCACTGAACAACCACCACCAATTTAGAGAGTACCACATGGTCAGGTGGACCAGCTCTGCCATACACAGATACTGGCTACGTGACCTTGAACCTGTCAGTGCTCTGGACCTCCAATTTTTTCATCTGCAAAATAAGGATACTCATAGTAACTGTCTCACCATCCAGAACTGTTACTATGATCAAATGCATTTGTCAGTCTTCCAAAAAGCATCTAACCCTAATATGTATCACATAACTGTAAATAAATAAAAACAAGGAATTAAATGTTATCCAACATAGTTGTAGGTAACACCACAAAGGTCCATATGAATATCAAAAAAATTATTTTTGATCAGTCTGTACAATTCTAATTTTTCAGAATTTATTGACAGTGTTGTGCTTTCTCTTTCTATTTATGGCACGTGGCCATCAATATTTCACTGTGATCAGTTCCTGGACGTGGAAGGTCTGCGTCATAGAAGATGCACATGGTTGAGGCTCCTGGAGCACATCAACAATTTGCTCACTTGTGCCTGAAAATACACATTTTTCATGCTAGTAATGAAAACCTTTTTTGGCCTTTTTGGCCAGTTTCTTTGTAAGACTTCTGTTCTTCTTGGCTTTCATTTGGATTATTAGTAAAACAATAATATTTTCCTCTCCACTGGTCACTTCATTTCCTTTCTAGGAATTGCTCATTTTGAGAGATGTTTGTCTTATTTCCACTGGTCCACAAGAGATTCATTACAAAAATGAATGCCTTGCCCACTCGCAACTTCCCACATATTCTCTTTGCCTTTATTAATGGCCTTTTAACACCCAGAAACAGCTGGGTGGGGGTGTGAATGTGTGCATGTGTGTATATGTGTGTGTTCATATTTGTGAGATGCACATCCATGTAGTACTTAAGGTATTTCCATCTATCATTTTTTTCACTACAGTTTCTCTATGTGTGCTCATCATGATCTTCCCACCCAGAACCACATAAATAAGCACCCACATTTCTTTTAGGAGATCATTTTGCAATTTCACTTTTTAATATTTAAATGTCAAATCCCTGTGGAACTTATGTTGACTATGTGAGTCAGGGATGGGACATTACTAACTTCCAAAGAGTCTTGGCTTCATTTAATTCTTACATTTTACAGAAGCCACCCAAAGAGTGCATTGCATCATGATTTTATTTCTCTTATGATTTCATAGTGCAACTAAGGGTGCTGAAAGAAGTGCAGTTAGCCAAGCGGGTAGCAGGGAGCCCTCCCAAGTGGTGTCCGCATGAAACTCACAGCAAGTTGACTGCTCCACACTGAGTCTATCAACAGAACACTTAGAAAAGCAGCTGGCTTTTGTTTTGTGTTTGGGTTTTGGTGGGCTTTTTTTTAGTCTAAAAGGAACTTTTTTCAGATGCAGTTTATGAAGTGTTAGTCATGCAGTCATGTCAGACACTTTGCAACCCCAAGGACTGTAGTCTGCCAGGCTCTTCTGTCCATGGAATTTTCACTTTATGACTAGGATTAATAAAAATCATCATCACCTTCAAATCCAAATAGAGAAGAAATAGATGCTATTCCATAATAGTCTGGAAGAAAAGGCTTGAAGTGCTTTCTAATATGTTATAGCGGTAATTATAAGATGACCTGCTCCTTTTCTATGAGCTCACTCCAAGGATATGCTATCGACTATACGGCGCACACATCCACCCATACCCTGTATATGCATTTGTTGTTGTTTGGTCATTAAATTGTACCTGACTCTGTGACTCCATGGACTGTAGCCCACCAGGCTCCTCTGTCCATGGGAGTCTCCAGGCAAGAATACTGAAGTGGGCTGCCATTTCCTTCCCCAGGGGTTCTTCCTGACCCACGGATTGAAACTGTGTCTCCTGCATCGGCAGGCAGGTTCTTTACCGCTGAACCACCAGGGAAGCCCCTGTGCATGTGTTTAGCTTACTTGGTGCCAAAATATCCAGGCAATTTTTAAAGTTCAAATAACCCGATGCCTTAACAATGCAATTCCAGACGTCTAAATAATTTAAAGTATCTTGGGTCTCATTAACATTTCTCTGATACAGAATAGTTAGGAATGCTGGTTAACTTACGCTGGGCCAAGACACTAGCTAGGTGCAGGATGATCCAGAAAGTATCTCTCCACAGATACTCTTAAGGCTAAGATAAAGACAATATCCTATGTAAATAAAGATATCTGAAGTCACACAGGTGTAGTCTGTTTGGGCTGCTCTAACAAAAGACCACAACTTATAAAGACAGCTTATAAACAACAGAATTTTATTTCTCACAGTTCAAGAGGCTGGAAGGACAAAATAAAGGTGCCAGCATAGTCACATGAAGACCCTTTTTCATGTTGAAGTCTTCTGATTGTATCCTCAGATGGCAGAAGCTGGTCTGGGTCCTCTTCCGTAATGCACTGATTCCATTCATGAGGATTCCAACCTCATGATTCAAGCACCTATCAAAGGCCCCACCTACTAATACCATCACCTTTGGGAGGTTAGGATTTCAACCTATGAATTTGTAGGGGAGACAAAAACATTCAGGCTATAGCATACACTAAAGTATGCAATCAAAAAAAAAATCTTAGATATCTAAGTTAATAGAATTTTAATTATATTTTCTAAGCTTGTTTCTTAGAGAAGATAAAAGAAATCTTTTTAGGTCGGTATCGTCAATTTATTTATCCCCTGCAGAAGGAAATGGCAACCCATTCCAGTATTCTTGCCTGGAGAATCCCATGGACAGAGGAGCCTGACAGGCTACAGTCCATGGGATCGCAAGAGTTGGACACAACTTAGCGACTGAACCAAACCATACGTGAAATAGATAACTAATGAGAACCTACTGTACACACAGGGAACTCCACTCAGTGCTCTGTGGCAACCTAAATGGGGAGGAAATCCAAAAAAAGAGTTGCTGTGTGTATTTGTATAGCTGATTCACTTTGCTGTACAGTAGAAGCTAACACAACATTGTAAAGCATCTGTATTCCAATGAAAATTAAAAACCAAACCAAACCAAAAAAAAAAAAAAGTAACCAGAAATCTACCTGGTTACCTTTTTTGAAGACTATATTGAGAGAGTGAGTGAAGTCGCTCAGTCGTGTCAGACTCTTTGCAACCCCATAGACTGTAGCCTACCAGGCTCCTCCATCCATGGGATTCTCCAGGCAAGAATACTGGAGTGGGTTGTCATTTCCTTCTCCAGGGGATCTTCCCAACCCAGGGATTGAACCCACGTCTCCCGCATTGCGGGCAGATGCTTTAACCTCTGAGCCACCAGGTGGTAACAACTTTAGTTCATATGTAATGGTCATTTACTGTTTCTCAAGCTGAGCTTCATGCTCACATAAGTAAAATAACTTGAAAGATAAGATAAAGTGTAACCTCCCTCCCCCCACTGCATTCTTCACTATTTGAATTACCACAGTCAAGTCATTAGAATTTCTTCAAATGGCAGTATTTGTTCTGGAAAATGTTACTTCTCATTGAAATCCAAACATGCTATTTGATGAAAATAGTAATTTCACACATGTCACTCTACTCTGATTGATCTGTCAACTCCCGAACAGAAAACAGGACCTGCTTGGAACTGGTGGTATGTTGTTTCTCATAAGAAGGAATATCTGGAAAAGTCAGGAATTTTTGAGGGCAGTTCTTGAAACATGCCATGGAAGGAAGCTCTGGACAAGCAGAAGAACTGGTAACTGAGAAAAAAAAAGAAAAAGAAGGCCAGAGTGATACTTCCTAATTAAGCTAGGCCATACACACATTCATGCTAAATCCACCAGTGACTCCCAGAGTCACTTCCTTAGAGCTGGGGGCTATGGCTTACAAGTACTTTTAATACATACAGCCCCTTACAAGTTTGCAAACACAATGTGCCTCTGACACATTTTAAGTTGCCTTTAAAACTTTACAACATGAGTTTAAATAAGTTTATTTTCTGTTATTTGGAAGGAGAAAATTAGATTGAGCAAGGTAAAATATGAAAATGTATTCTAATGGAATACATATTTCATGTTTTGGTAAAAAATAAGCTTGAGCACCTTATTATATAACATTATAATTTATTAAAATGGGTTTCAATGACTTTATTAAATAACATCCATGGAATTTGAGAAAAATTAATGTAAATATTTTATCAGTGGATTTTAATCTAATGTGGTCTTGCAAATGCAGTAACTCCAGAAAATATTCCAGTTATTTATTTTTTTTAATTAATACCATAATCTATACTGCTCTGGTTTTTCTGAATTCTGAACATTCTGCGGTAGGATAAACTTTTCTCTTAATAGATGTAAGGGGAAGGACAGAAGGCCAGGTAGGTTTAAGATACTTTAATTCATCAATACTGGAGACATCTTTAAAGCCAGCATTTCTTTTTTTTTTTTTCCATTTATTTTTATTAGTTGGAGGCTAATTACTTTACAATATTGTAGTGGTTTTTGCCATACATTGACATGAATCAGCCATGGATTTACATGTGTTCCCCATCCTGAACACCCCTCCCACCTCCCTCCCCATCCCATCCCTCTGGGTCATCCTAGTGCAAGATCCCCGAGCACTTGTCTCATGCATCCAACCTGGACTGGCGATCTGTTTCACACTTGATAATATACATGTTTTGATGCTATTCTCTCAGATCATCCCACCCTCACCTTCTCCCATAGAGTTCAAAAGTCTGTTCTGTATTTCTGTGTCTCTTTTTCTGTTTTGCATATAGGGTTATCATTACCATCTTTCTAAATTCCATATATATGTGTTAGTATACTGTATTGGTGTATTTCTTTCTGGCTTACTTCACTCTGTATAATGGGTTCCAGTTTCATCCATCTCATTAGAACTGATTCAAATGTATTCTTTTTAATGGCTGAGTAATATTCCATGGTGTACATGTACCATAGCTTTCTTATCCATTCGTCTGCTGATGGGCATTTAGGTTGCTTCCATGTCCTGGCTATTATAAACAGTGCTGTGATGAACATCGGGGTGCACGTGTCTCTTTCAGATCTGGTTTCCTCAGTGTGTATGCCCAGGAGTGGTATTGCTGGGTCATGGCAGTTCTATTTCCAGTTTTTTAAGAAATCTCCACACTGTTCTCCATAGTGGCTGTACTAGTTTGCATTCCCACTAACAGTGTAAGAGGGTTCTCCCTTTTCTCCACACCCTCTCCAGCATTTATTGCTTGTAGACTTTTGGATAGCAGCCATTCTGACTGGCGTGTAATGGTACCTCATTGAGGTTTTGATTTGCATTTCTCTGATAATGAGTGATGTTGAGCATCTTTTCATGTGTTTGTTAGCCATCTGTAGGTCTTCTTTGGAGAAAGGTCTGTTTAGTTCTTTGGCCCATTTTTTGATTGGGTCATTTATTTTTCTGGAATTGAGCTGCAGGAGTTGCTTGCATATTTTTAAGATTAATCCTTTGTCTGTTGCTTCATTTGCTATTATTTTCTCCCATTCTGAAGACTGTCTTTTCACCTTCTTACAGTTTCCTTTGTAGTGCAAAAGCTTTTAAGTTTCATTAGGTCCCATTTGTTTATTTTTGCTTTTATTTCCAATATTCTGGGAGGTGGGTCATAGAGGATCTTGCTGTGATTTATGTCGGAGAGGGTTTTGCCTATGTTCTCCTCTAGGAGTTTTATAGTTTCTGGTCTTACATTTAGATCTTTAATTCATTTTCAGTTTATTTTTGTGTATGGTGTTAGAAAGTGTTCTAGGTTTATTCTTTTACAAGTGGTTGACCAGTTTTCCCAGCACCACTTGTTAAAGAGGTTGTCTTTTTTCCATTGTATATTCTTGCCTCCTTTGTTGAAGATAAGGTGTCCATAGGTACGTGGATTTATCTCTGGGCTTTCTATTCTGTTCCATTGATCTATATTTCTGTCTTTGTGCCAGTATCATACTGTCTTGATGACTGTGGCTTTGTAGTAGAGCCTGAAGTCAGGCAGGTTGATTCCTCCAGTTCCATTCTTCTTTCTCAAGATTGAAAAGCCAGCATTTCAAATTATGACTATTTGATGTCTAGAGAGAATTAATAGCCCAGAGCTAACCAGTTGACCCCTTGGAAAAGACCTCAATGCTTGGAAAGATTGAAGGCAAACAGAGAGGAAGGTAGCAGAGGATGAGATGGTTGGAGAGCATCACCGATTCAACAGACATGAACCTCAGCAAACTTCAGGAGATAGTGAGGGACACGGAGGCCTGGGGTACTGCAGCCCAAGGGGTTACAAGGAGTCATACACAACTTAGCGACTGAGCAGCAACCAGTCTAGTACAATTTGGAAAGAGTGTGATGTTTGCCTTTCTTTTCTGAAGTGGGGAAGGTGTAATATAAATACAGATCTGTTCTCAGGAAGGGCCACCTTGGGGAAAAGTGGGTATGGAAATTCAGGATCTATAAATTAACACCCTTAAAACTCTCTATGTATAAGTGCTCTGTAAAATGTTTTCCTCACATGCCCAGGATTTATGTATCTCACTTTTAAGACTCTGGGGTGGGGGTGAATTTTGAAAAATCTATAAGCAAATGAAGAGCTCAGAACAACAGCATAAGCTACAGGGCTAAATTTATAAGTGTAGTCAAAAGTCAGTTCCTGAGGACTGACAGTGAAGGAGTTCCTCAAATGAAATTAAGATTTGGAAATGCCATATTTTCAAGAAAAGAAGGATGGCAGACTGGTGGGAAGGATGGACGGGATTTTTTTCCTCCTCGTCTAGCATCTGTCCATTCTTCGGTCATTCTTCCCCTGGAGGTCCACCCTCACCCCATGAAGGACCCTTTCACAGGAGTTAATACTGCCTCAGCGCAGGGAGAAAGCATGTGACCCAAGTCTTGCCAAGCACACATTTACATGCACAGATATACTACCCAATAAGAGCCATTAAGTCACAGTGGCATTTTTACTGAATCTACAGGAAGAAAGTCATGCTTTTCACCTCTATGAGCATGTGGATTCAGAACCACTGTCAAACCTCCTGAAACCACGAACCAACCAGTTATCTACACACCTGGAACTAACACAATATTGTGCATCAACTATACTTTTCTAAAAAGTGTTGTGTTCTTCTAAAATTGTCTTTTTTACTGAATTATGGACTTCATTTACATTTAAAAAAAGAGAAAAAAATTACTGATTTTCTCATTGACAATAAGCACTAAGGAAGTCTCAAAATTTCTAAGTGGGAAAAGAAAAAAATTTTTGATATTAGGGAGAGACAGCCATAGAGTCTAAGGAAACACAAATGAGAAATCTATTATCATATTTTCTTTCACAGATTAATTAAAATGTATTTTATTAATACCACAATATCTTAGCTATCGACGTATTCTATCTACTGAAGAGGGTCTCCAATCAAGGAACAGAAGCCTCTAGGAAACAGCCTCAGACAAAAAAAAAAAAACAGATGATTGAGGTGTGAGAGGTCTGAAAGATCATTTGACCCAATCCTCCAATTTTACAGTTCACAATACAGAAGGCAAAAAAGGTTAAGCAACTTACTCAAGGTCATACAACTAATTATTGGCAGAGTTAGGAGCCAACAGGTCTCTATTTTATTTTTCTTTATTCCGGCTTCTGATGAGATCTGTGACATAAACCAAATACTGAATTTCTTTGTACGTCAGCTGCCTTCATTGTAAGATGGAGGTAAGACTCTTTAGTTCTTCCAGATTTCATAAGCATTTTGTTAAAAGTTTGTGTGAGCCATGAGCAACATACTTGAGCTTCAGTGAAAAGCAAATTATTATTACCTACCATTTTGTCTGTTAGGATTCTCTGATGATAAGCAACAGAAAACACACAGTTTACCTGCTTTAAGCAAAAAGGGAGTTGACTGGAATGATGTAAGGGGCCTCAGAGATTTAAAGGAAGTATTGAGTAACTAGCTTAGCATAGATGAGAACGAGGGTGCAGAGAGGGTGTAAATGTGGAAACAGTCCCCCAGTCTTACCTAGCCATTCCTAGAGGATTGAGTCTCCTCCAGTAGTTCCTTCAACAGGGAATCTCTACTGAGGATCCAAAATTGTGGACAAGAGATTCAATCAGCTCAGATAAGATGACACATTTTTCCCTTTGCTCCAACAGAGCAGTGAGACGGGTCTATCACAAGGAGCTTTCACAGCCCTCTCAGCTTCCTTAGCAAGAGGAGAGGGCCCCTCAATTACTGGCCTCCCAAGATGACACACAGGGAAGAAGAGTAAGTCTCCCAAAGGAAACAGAGATGCTATTAAGAAGAGAAAGTCATGTACTGATTAACCAAAAATTAACTAATGCCTACCGTGACTGAACACCACCAACAACACTATGACCAACACATTTATGTTGACTGCTGAACTTTGCATTTGATGATATAGCCCTGGAAATAAAAACTGTATATTTAGACCACGTGTCCCTGATGTGAAGGGGCAATGTGGTATTGTCCTGATGGCCAATGCAGAGCGCTTGTCAAACCAATCAAGATTGCAATCTAAGAAAGCCAGAGTCACTGAATAAACTTTTAAATGGTCAATCCGCTGGTGATGCAAATACAACCCGCTTTCATGATTCTCTTAATACAGGTATCAATGTTAGCTAGAATTTAAGCAGAAAAGGAAAATGTTTCATCTGAATTTAGATCCAGACAGTCAGCTCAGCACTTGTTGCTCAAGAAGCCAAAACAGTCCCGTCTCCTGTCAACATAAGAGGACAGACTATATACACATCTCAGAGTACTCCTAGACCTGGAAGATATAGACTAGGCAATGAAGTCTTCACATCAGGTTTAGAGAGCTCATTCCTCTAGGATTACAATAGCCATCATTTTATCAGGGAGACTGAGGCTCTCAGGAAAAATCTTGCCCATCCCTGGCTTAAATGTCTTGACCTTCTGGGCAAAAAATATTTTTTTCAATATTAATGACACTGCTAATATATTTTTCTTAAAAATATTTATGCACAGGTTTGAAAATCCTAAACTAAGTAATAGTTAAAGAGGGGAGAGGGGCAAAGGCATATTTATCTTTGAATGTCACGTAAGGTTTCCTCCACTATTCGTCCCCAACTCATTTCCAAACTCCACTGTATTTGAGCCTCGGTCCATTTCAAGGGCAGCGTGATCTTTCGAAATAAACAAGATCATGTTACTCCTCCCTACAACATTCTTCACTGGCTCCTTAGAACCTTCAGGTCAGCTTGTACCTTGCCACCCACCAAGGCATCTAGGGTCCCTCAGGTCAGCTCTCTGTTGGCCTCCCATGCCCCCATCCCCACTGGCCACCGTAATGCACTCTACAGTCAACCACGTGCAAAACTGCTCCATGTCGCCAACACCTGTCACTGAATCTCCTCTATCTAATACTCCTTTCCTCCTCTCTGTCTCTGCCCCAGTTACCACTTCCCCATCCATATCCCTTCTTTGACTAGCTCTGTTCATTTTGGAACTTTCAGCTCAAGCGTCTTCCCTTCCAGAAACTCTTCCTGAGATAGGAGACCCTATGTATGTGCTCGTAATAATGCCCTCAGCATGGCAACCATCGTCACAACTCTCATGAGACTGTACCATCTTATGTATTTAGAAATCTAGCTCCTCCATTCAGCTGTGAACTTCTAGAACAATAGGGAGTTTAAAGACATTTAAAGATGTCTTATTCCTCTGTGTACTTCCAATATCTGACACATTATTGGGTACAAACTATGTGATATAATCATGTCTATTGAAGACAACAAGAGCACTAAATTAGAACTACAGAGGCATCATTATGCTCACCCTCATCTTCTGCCATGGCTGGAAGTAGGTATTATCATCCTTTCATTATCCCCATGCTGAGAAAAGGATAACTACCTCTTCTCTGCTTAAAGAGAAAATGACAAGGTGGCCTTCTGCTAGCACTGCATACAAAATCAGGCTTGAGTGCGGCTATCCAGTCATCCAGCGGCCTCCTACCTGGAATGGGTGGTGACTCTAAGCTTTTCACTTGCTGTGAATGCCTTAGAAGGCTGATTTCACAAGCAGGCAGGGGAAGATTTGAAAAGCACTGGCTTGGATTCTTATAAACTCTATTTGAGATAGAAACTGGGGTTGCTACATCAGAGAGCCTGGCCTGTTCTCCTTGCAACATGATGTAATGGTTTCTAAGTGAGAAGCAAAGCAGAGGCAAGGACTGGCAGTGTCTGGTACCTTCCAGTGGCAGAGAAGCTGAGGTCCATTGGGTGCTAGAGGTCCAATCAGAATGCAGATAAAAGAAAACCTGTCCTGTGATACCCGTAAACGAATGAGGACAGGGAATTGATGGGCTGGAAAGGAAGGACAGAACCATATTGTAAAGGCTACTGATATTTAGATCTATGTAATCTTGCATTTACTGACTAGCATTGGTGAGGTTGAAGAAAGACAAAGGTTAGCTGAGTAATCTCGTTTCCGAGCCTTTGCTAGTTTGACCACCAGCATTTATGCTAGGACCTAGGGATATTGTGATACTACGGTTTACGTTTGACACAGGAGCCTTTCTCCATTCTAGTCATAAGTAGCTTGTCCAGAGTTTCACACAGCACAGAATATTTGTAAAAGCTGCCATCTTTAGGATTTTTTTCCATCTCGAGCACATTTGAAAAGTTGGCATTTACAATTCCCTCAAGTATCCATCTCTAATGAAAACAACGTTGGAGCCTTAAGCACTTTGGCATTTTCTGGACACACCATAAATATACAGGATGTATTTTATCACAGACTGTGTGTGAGAGCAACAGGGACAAAGAACGAGCACCAGGGAAAATGGTTTGAGGCAATTCTTTCAACATATTTTCCAAGGCCGTTTCAAACGACAACCCTGTCCTTGAACTCCCTGGTGATCATTTTAATAGCAACAAGGACCATTCACTAACAGGCCCGGACTGCAAGTTGCATTTGACTTTTTTTGTTACTAAGGAGACCGTGGTCTAGCCTCTTAAGATGTTTCAAGCTTTCTTAGCTCCATATCCCTAAAACTTCACAAAACTGTTAAGAAATTCTGAATAGGCTTTAGTTTTTTTAAAAAAGAAAAATATTTATTTGTCTGCCCCAGGTCTTAATTGTAGCACACAAGATCTTAAATCTTCATTGTGGGATTTTTTTTTTTTTTTTTTTTTTTTTTAGTTGTCACATATGGGATCTAGTTCCCTGATCAGGAATCAGACCTAAATTGGCCCCCTGAATTGGGAGCCCAGAGTCAGCCACTGGAACACCAGGGAAGTCTCAAGGCTTTAGTTTGAAACCATTCATTAAACTTCTATTATTTTATTTCTTCCATTTAACCACCTTTGACAGTTGACTTGGTAACAGAAATCCTGTGCTAACACCGTGGTCGGCTAGATGAGGGAAACGCAAATAGTGGCCCAAATGAACACTGCTTCATCACCAGCCGTCATTAGCTCACTGCAACTCACTGCATGTTCTGCTCGGGTAATTTCTGAAATCGGGGAGGTGGGGGGGGGGGGGTGGCTGGGCAGGGAGGACCGGTGACAGGAAATATGAAAATAATTTTAGTCTCACCTCTGATCTCCCCCCACACCCACTTTTTTGAAACTTCAAAGCCAGCTGGGCAGGCTGGCGACAGTCCAGGCTACATGGGCGCCCTTTAGAGACAGCATTCTAAGAACACTACCCAGCGTTCTTTGGAATCTGCCAGCATCTCTCAGCCGAATACAGTTAGACAGATCATGGAGCTGCTACTTGGAGGACATCCCTTCGTATACCAGAGGAGGCTCAGCCTCTCCGGGATGTATTTGTGGACAGAGTGACGCCTCCATCTGCACCAGATGGAGGAATGACGGTGCTGGGGCCTGCTCCAGAGATCCGAGCTGAAAGAAGAGAGTCACGGCGCGTGTCGCCATGGAAGCGGCACCTTGACAGAGCGGTACCTGTAAAAGTGAAATGTTTAACGACGAATAATTTTGTTTGAAGCTCTTCTGACTCCACATTTCCACGGAAAATGAAACCACGGGAGGCATGAAAAATCTCTAAAGGGCCTTTATACATAGATTAATGTGGTAATTCTCTCATTACTATGTTCTGAAGAAGAGAGCCTTACGCCAGGCTCTGTGCTTTGCCTTCAGTTATGACATGGCTTTGCATTAAGTGTTTTAATAAAATGTGAAATTAAATGATCATCCCTGGTGATACTCAGCTTTGGGTTGAGGCAAGGAAAAAATGTACTTCTGCAGTACATAAAGCCGAAGAGATGGTTCTGTCCCCAGTGAAGAGATCACTGGTCAAATGATGTGATTTCCCATGGGTCTGCGCCTCTCCATTAATGGGGAATTTGTTACTACTCTCTCCGGCACCTTTGAGAATTACAAATGATGTAACACATTGACAGTCATGGAATACGTATCCTGTCTGAAGCCAACCAATTTAATTTATTCTTTGTTGCACATTTAACCAGGTAGCACTGGGGAGAGCAATTATTAATAGTAATATATTATGCTGTTTTTAACTCTCTGTGCTTCTCTCTGGTGTAACAGCAATGGTAGAGAAATAACAATAGAAGCCTTCTGAGCAGCATTCATCTATTGACAGGTGGACATGTTAATAATAAGAGACATGAACAATTAAGGGAGATGGAATGTGATTCTTTTGTAGAAAAAATGATGTAACAGCTTTTCATATGACTTATTCTAAAATAATGAAGTGATTCTTCAAGACTGTTGAGGTTTTTACTTTCAAAGCAAGTGGTTTGACCAAACAGCTCGAAGAGTCCCCACTAATGATGTGAGAGAATTCTCACAGGAATTGCAAGAATTCTTAAAAGTTGATTGTTCTCGTTAGGTATTAAAACTCCAATTCTTCCAGAGTAAGGCTGAGTTGACAAACCTAAAAGGCAACCACATGTTGACTGCACTAATTCTTTAACAAAGTCACATCGCTTTGCTTCCTGAGGCTTCCACAACAGAAGACACAGCTCTGAGCCCAGCTACCTAAGTGATGGTTGAGACCTTGGGCTCAGAACCCAGACTTTCTAGCTTTGAATCCTGGTTCTGCCACTTATTACCTTGGGCAAGTTTCTTAACCTTCCTCCAGCTTATTGTCTTCATCTGTACATTGATCATGTAAATTTCTTATTCCTGATAGGAAGATTAAATGAGACACTAATGACAGAGCACTTAGAATGAGCTTAGAACATGGTAGATATTTGTTAAATGTTAGTTGTTGTCAGATTGGAACTCTAAGTCCCCCATAAACTCATGAAGTCCAGTCCTCCCATCGTTTCTCTCATGACACGTCATAACCATGTTCTAACTGAACGATGGGGTTATACTCATAACTAACACATATTTCTAATTAAGGAAGACCTGAAACCTGCCACATTGAACTCATCATTTTTGAAAATGTCTGGAGACCAACTATGTAATAAATACTAAGTAGATTAAATTTCATCAGCCTTGTCTTTCTGAGCCTTGGGTACATTTTCCATTTTAGCGGAATCAGAAGTGTCTGATCTCTGTAGAGCCTAAGCCAAGATCTAGTGACTATAGTGAAATCATTCCCTGTGGCAGATTCTGTGTAAAGGTACTTGATTTCCATACTGAGGTGAGAGTAAAGAAAACAACAATGAAAAATACAATTAATTCTCTGGGGTTGTAAGAGAGTCACTTGTTATATCCCTCTTTCCTTCTTCTAGGTACAAAACTATACACATTTACACAGTGTTCACAAGAGCTCTTTGTGAAGTAAATAAATAAATACACAATATAGTCCTGTTTGTGCTTCCCTGATGGTTCAGCTGGTAAAGAATCCACCTGCAATGCGGGAGACCTGGGGTTGATCCCTGGGTTGGGAAGATTTCCCTGGAGAAGGGAAAGGCTACCCACTCCAGTATTCTGGCCTGGAGAATTTCATAGACTTCTGTATAGTCCATGGGGTTGCAAGGAGTTGGACACGACTGAGCGACTTTCACTTTCACACTTTCATAGTCCTGTACAAGAGGCAGCACTTACTGGCTATGTTATTTTCATTGTGAGTTTAAAACCAGGGTCAATCCTCTACCATGCATATGCGCGTGTGCGCATGTGCGTGCACACACACACACATTCTGCACATTACATGCCAAATACATATACCAACTGATCACTGGGCAAAGGAATTGGAATCTCTTGATCATAAAACCAGATGAGAATGTAGAAGAAATCATCTAAAACAAGAGATACATTTTACATATTTATAAATGAACACTTGGCATCTAGGACTGCTATGTTATTGACTCAAGGTCAGAAAATAAATTAGACCTAGAGCTAGAACTAAAATTCACTCTCTGTCCAGACTTCTATCACATCTTGCTGCCTCTGTTGGCAACGTTACTCTGAACTTGCTTCAATTATTCACATAAATGCTGAGTAAAACCCTGTGAGAATCTGAGAACACACCCAATCTTTATTTCTTGACCCAACTTGCCAGACTAAGGTCAGATTGTTAATCTTGCATTATTTCTTGATTCAAAAATTGACACATAATTTAGTCCTTTCCAGAAGGATTAATAGGTTCTTCTTGTGTTAAGAGATATTTACACTCGAGTCTTAAAAATACTGAGTAGCATTACAGAAAATAAATCAACAAAAGTTCACATTACTTTTCAAATATCAATCATATGCTGACAAGTCAGTCCCTTTCAAATTACAAATTGCTAAGAACAGTCTAGCTGGTAGTAATTGCCAATGTTTTAAATGCAAGTCTTCTGTGAAACCAGCGCTTCCCCTACAAGAATAGTTTGTTTTCTGCAAGAGTAAATTATTTTTCTGCTTCTAATTTTATGTGTGTTTTATTCAAATTTCATAGACTATAATCACAACATTGCTGATACTCCCTTGCATGGCAAATTTGCTTTCTCACCACCACCCCTCCCCCGATAATATTTGGACGAATTCTATTTGTTTTTTAAAAGGCAGTAAAAAGAAATCCATGTCTTCATAGGTAATCAAAATCTACTCATTCATAAATTAACTGGTTGGTTCTGATGGCAACTCTGCCCATTGGAAAAGGCAGTGTTTTGGCTCAAAACCCACTGCTGCCACCTACTGTTACTGGACAAGCACTGCCTCGGCTTTATTTCTCCTGTGTCAGAGACACAGTCCTCCATAGAGAGAAAGAGACAGAGGTCTGTTACTTTAGCAACGATCTTAGTAATTAATTATTTAGGAAACTTTTGTCTCTCTCTATTGACTCTTTTATATTTGAATAGTCTGGGTTCCAGACATGCTTCTTTACTATGCTTGGCATTTGAATTCTTTGAAGGCTTTAAATCGATGAATACTAACAATGCAAGAGCTAAAGGCAATCATCCATATTGATGAAGTTCACTATAAATAGATATATGCTGCAATAACCCATGTGTAAAAGCGCTGTGTCCTTTTATTCTATTCCTATTGATTCCAAACCCTCGAAGGGCTTGGTTGTCAATAGCTGAGCCAGAGGCATCAGAAGAAGCCCACAGACCACTAAGTCATTTTGCATTACAGGGCAAAGACAAGCTCAGGAAAGAAAGCCACTCCTGTGTTCCAATTGAACTGATCAAACAAAGTACAAGGATTTTCTTACATGAGAAATTATTTTGTTGAATAGGAACTACCTTCCAAGGGCTCTAAAGGAATGTGATTTAAATAAATTTAAAGGTCCATATCCATTTTATAGGGGTGATTATACACCACGCAGTAGGAGCTCTTCGGGGAAGGGCTATTAGAAACGTGAAAGGCTGCGGTTCCACAGTCATGAGCAAGCTGGGGGGCGGCCAGTGTGTGGAATGGATTTCAAGACTGGGAGGATGTTATGATTCCCTCTTTCTCTGCCACGTACAGCAGAGTACCCCACGTCCAGGGGTCTGGAGAGGCTCTCAGGGAGGGGACCTGGAGCAGAGGAGCCCTCTAAGGAGCAGAGAGGCCATAAAATCTGTTGTAACAAGGGCACAGAACCGAGGGTCTTTGGGTCTTCGGACATGGACTTTTCCATTAACTTGAGTCATAATCTAACTCAGGTCTTTTCTACTCTTACTAATTTCCACGTGTTTGTAGACCAGACTTGGAGTTTTTTTAGAGCACTTTCACTCTCATTCCACTGGACTGAATTCAGACACATGATTACACACAGACGTCATGTGCTGGGAAATGGTGTCTAGATCTGTGCTCAGGAAGTACAGGAAATAAATTCTGATGAATATGTAGCAGGAGTGTTTCCCTTACTGATGCAACTAAATAGATCTCTGGGGCATTCTCTTCTGCAAATATGTGTAGAATAAGTTCCTCCTCAGTACTGCTGGGCTTCCCTGGTGGCTCAGACGGTAAAGAATCCATCTACAATGCAGGAGACCCAGATGCTATCCCTGGGTCAGAAAGATCTCCTGGAGAAGGCAATGGCAACCCACTCTTGCCTGGAGTATCCCATGGACAGACAACCTGGCTGGCTACAGTCCATGGGGTTGCAAAGAGTTGAACACAGCTGAGCAATTAACACTTTAACTTCAGTTTCAGTACTGCTAGCTTTGAGATATGTACAGATGAATGGATCCCCAAATCTCAGTGGCTTTACCAACAATAACCACTTATTTCTCATACATATTGTAGTTAAATATGAGAGTTCTGTAAGCAGTCTTCCATGATGAAATATGGGGATGCAGCCCTCCTCAACACTGTGGCACTTCCATCCACGAGAACTTTGAAGACTTAACTCCAGCCAGAGCATGGGGGATCAACAAGCATGGGGAATTGCACGAGATGTTTGTAGACCAGACCTGGAGTTTTTTAGAGCACTTTCACCCTCATTCCACTGGACAGAATTCAGACACGTAGATTACACACAGACTTCATGTGCTGGGAAATGGTATCTAGATTTGTGCTCAGGAAGTACAGGAAATAAATTCTGATGAATATATAGCAATACAATAAATATTGTATTTAATATACAATGTAATACAAACTCATCTCACAGTACCATATGATTGTCAAACAGAGGTCAGCAAACTACAGCCCATGAGCCAAATCTAGCAGACCACTTGTTTTCATATATCCCAAGAACTAAGAATGTTTATTACATTATTAAATAGTTAGAAGACTCTAAGAGAGAAAGAATACACAACAGGCATCATTTATGACCCGCAAAGCTTAAAATGTTTATTATATGGGCCTTTCACAAAAAGTAATGGCCAACGTCTGGTCCACCTGTTTCATTTAGTGTCCTGGAAAGAAATAGATGTCACCCTCAAAAGATCATTAATGAAGGGACTTGTATTAGTTTTCTACTGCTGGCTTTGTTTCTGTTGGTGGCTTAAAGCAACACACACATGTTATCTTATAATTTCTGTGGATCAGGATTCTTGGGTCCCTTGCTTAAGGTCTCACTGTTTTACAGTCCAGGTATTGGCTGGGGCTGTGGTCTTATCCAAGACTTGAACAGGGAAAGATTCCTTTCCAAGTACTCTTGGGCTGATGGCAGAATTTATCTCCTTGTGTTTGTAGGCCTGAGATCCCATTTTCATGCTGACTAGAGACTTCCCTAAGGCTCTAGAGACCCCCGTAGATCTCTACCATGTAACCCTAATCAAGGGAGTGATATCTGATCACCTTTGCATGCTGTGTTGCTTAGAAACAAATCACAGATTCTACCTGTCTGTGCTCAAGGGGAGGGGATTACCAGTTACTAGAATAGGATGAGACTCTAGCTATAGGAAAAGACCACCACAATGGTGCCCATGGCCTTCAGTGTAGAATGCAACCACTACCAACCTGTGGCCTAGCAGGACAAGTGGGGGAATAAGGACCAGAGCTTCTCCTTCTTCCAGTTCTCTGTCTGTTGTCTGACTCCCCTCTCCCCCTTCTCCAGAAATCCAACAGAAAGGCAGAGGACAATGAAGACTGATTGATGCAACTGTGCAAAGTCAGCTTCCTAAATTACAGAGGAAGGTAGAGATGGGTGGAGAGTGGATCTTTGAGGGGCAAATAAAAGCCATTCCAAATTTTGGGCTTTTGATTTTCTCACATTTCAAGGAAAACAGCAAATACCCTTCAGATCAAATGATGAGTCTATTATTTGACTAATAGTTATCCACATCAGAACCAAGAATGACCAGGGCCTGCTACCATCCAGAGGACCATTAAGGCTACTCAAAATCATCTGAAAAGCCAACACGGCTTGACTTGCCTCAGAGGTAAGTTGAGCTCAGAGAACACTCATGCTCACCCTGCTTCTGGAAATGAAAATGCAGCAGCATGTTTTACTCTGACCAAGTGATACTGTTGGAGAATGCTCTTTATGGAAAGATGAATACAACTCCACCCAACGATGGGAGCAGGTGACACCTGCCAGTAATTCTCACTTGAATTCCCACTTAGTGTCTGTGCTGAGATGAACGATGACTTTCTCCCACTGGGTCATGCCTGCTATAGAAACAGAGGCCTGGCCTACCTGGGGAAAGCTGGCATTGACAACACTAGCTTTTCAGTACTCAAATTTCTCAGTAGCAGAGCATTTCACTACTAGGTCCGTTTCCCCAGTCAGCTGCTCGACTATATCAAATGCATCAAGGAGAGGGGGCCCTTAAAAAGTGTGAGTATGTTGTTCCTGGAACTGCTGGTGAATAATTAAGACCAAGGCAAAAGACCTAGGGATCATCGTTCTTTGGCATATTTCTAGGTATTTTCTGTTTTGTTATTAGCATATAAAAGAATAAGTGGTGATTATCCAAAAGTGAGTTCAGAGTCCTTAAACAATATATATTGGGTGTAAGGTGGGCTCAAGGATATATTGTACAACACAGGGAAAAGAGTCGATATTTTGTAATAACTGTCAATGGAAATTAATCTTTCAAAATGATACAAAAACTTTTAAAATTGAAAATTAAAAGAAATTAAATTTAAAAATGATAAACTTGGCCTCAAATTACAAATGAAGAGCTACATATAATGCAAAATAATGACAATATATTCATAGAATTTGAGTATATCTTGCATGTAAAAATGCCTACAGAATCAGAGATGGAGGAGGTGAGAACAGATCTCATAAACAAGGCTTTGAGCCATGAATTCTGCTAATAAAATTAGAGTAAATTCTTTCGTTAATATAAGAGGTTTTCCTTCATATCACTTCCTCCCACACACTGTACCCAATAAGGCATTGCTGCCTAATTGAAAAGTTTTCTAATGAGAGTTTAGGTAAAACTCATTAGCTAGATATGATAACATGGCAGACTTCCTAGCAGCAACTTTATTGGTTACCTATAAATAGAAAATTAATTAATGATGAAGAAAATAAATCTGTAGCCATACCAGAGGTATGAATGGTAGTATTGTTTTAAACTTCTATTAACTAATAGTTAATTGCAACAAATTACCATGGCCATGGAAGCATCATCTGAACATCCAGTTTACCTGTGATTGGTAACACTGAATCAGACACCATATGAGCTTGTGATTGGAGATTTTAAACTCTTCCTATAAAACATGTAGCCTAGAAAACCTTAGCAGCAAAGTGTTGCTCACTTTAAAATAGGAATCTTTAGTTGTTTGGTGCATGCTAAGTCGCTTCAGTTGTGTCCAATTCTTTGCGACTCCATGGATTGCAGCCCGCCAGGCTCCTCTGTCCATGGGATCCTCCAAGTAAGCATACTGGAGTGGGTTACCATTTCCTTCTTCAGGGTATTTGTTGGGTATAAGAGGATAATTTTTAATCACTTTTTGATTTTTTGAATTTTTATATCAAGAATTCTTTATAATACACAGTAAAGTTCATTAAAAAAATCAAACCCACATAAAGTAGATAAAATGTAGTCAGAAACTTACTTTATATGAACAAAACAGAGTGGAGAATTTTGTTTTCTGAAATGGAGGTGGATGGTGGATATTGGAAAAGAAAGTTTGTTTTATTTCTCTTATTCAAGCAATAGTTACAAAATCTTACCCTCAAATTCAATTTAACATTAAAGAGTTGATATATGGTTACATATTACAGTATTGAGTAGAATTCAGTAGTTATCTATTTAATTAGGCCATCAGGCAAAAGATTTCAGAAAATATCCCAGAGAGTATGCATTTTCCAAAGTACAATTGGCATTCCCACTGATTCCTTTACACTAGTCATTTCCCACTTCGTACTGCACAAGATAGAACCTGAATAAGAATCTTTGATTGAAAATACTCAATACTTTCCCACCATCTTTCTCTGTATACATAATACACACAACACGTAGCCCAAATTTATCATGTGTGGAAGTTAGCCCCTTCAAACTCTTCTCTTTATATCCCAGACTCCATTCACACACTCCCTGGATATTCTTCATGTCAACACATAGAACCATGTGTTCTGGCTTTGTTTTCCATTTTTCCTATCCTCACACCTTTGACATGAATTCCCTCAATTTGAAATCCCCCTCATTTGTTATCCATCATGTAAACTCTTCCCTATCTGGGAATGGAAGCACACTCTCATCCGTAAAGTCTCCTGGTAACATTCATGCAAAGATTAGTCATTCTTTCTCAGAATGCTCGGCAGTCTGTAAAGATCACAGCATTATTTAAACTGCATTGCAATTATTTGTTTGCATGCCCATTTTCACTGCTGAACTGTAGGTAGCTTCTTCTCATTTGTACCACCTCACCACCAGCATGGTGGAACAGAGTAGACTTGAACAGGTTTTGGTTTACTAAATGAATGATTAAATGCACAGGTGAATATTAAAATTGGCTTACTGAGAATCAATCATCAGTTTTATATAGCACAGGGAAGAATAATGGCTTCAAAAGTTTACATACTAGTCACCTATAATCTAGGGCAATATTGACAGCAAATAACAAGGACTGCTGCATCCTTGATCCTAGCGCACATGCCAATTTCTAATCTCCTGCATTTCCATTAAGGAAGATGTAGCTTTCGTTTTTTTAGGTTCCTCTGCTAAATCTAAAACGTATCAACAGGAACGACATAGCCAGAAGAGGTTGGTAAGGAAAGAATCTGAAGTTCGTTAAGTTTATTCAAGGAGAAAATACAACAGAGAGAAACCAGAGGCACTGGAAATCTCTGAAAACGACAGGGAGACTTGAACCTTTACATCCTTTGCCGTGCTGAGCCAACATGAAGCAGGAGGTAGTGTTTTCATGGTGCCAGTAGAGGGCAGCACACACTTCATTAACTAGGAAAGCCGGCTGTGCTGAATTCCTGCTTAAGGAGCCAGAACTCCAACAAGCGCTCTAGCAACAGAAGAACCCAGGATTCTTTCACCTCAAGCAGAAATCTGCCCCCCCAAAACGTGATGCATTAAATATTTTTGTGTTAATATCATTTCATCCAATTATACTGCAGATTTTAAGCTGTGATTGTGTTTATGCTTTAAGGGTTAGTGTGGCAAAGCAGAAAGAAGGTAGGCTTTGAACTTAGACTAGGTTTGAACACCTGATCCACCACTAGCTAGCTGTGTGATTTGGTAAAGTTACTGAATCGTTCCAATCCTCTTTTTACTCACATTTAAGATACAGATAATAAAATCTCAGTCATGGAGTCAGATCAAATGAATATATGGGTATCAGCTTGATGTTCTATAGCTGTCTTCCCTCCTTCTCTTCCCATTTAAGAAAAGCAAACATGTACAAATGTCTATGATATACAAGGCAGGACACCTTGACAGAACCAAAAAGTGCCCAGAACCAGCCCTGGATAAATTTGCCAACTGAGCCAAATTTCTCTTCCAGGAGTTCTGGCAGAGAGTATTAGAACACAATGAATAATAGTAATATTGCAAAGTTTTTTGACAGTAATAAACACATTACACATTATAGAAATATGGAAGACAACACCATTTAGTAATGTGTAATATAGTACTGCAGTAGGAATTCAAGAGAATTTAGTCTTCATTTACAATGACATGGTTAGGATGTATTGGTGACCCACAACAAAGTTTGTCCACGTAGATACCAGCCTAGGGAACCACAAAGTCACCAGTGTGTGAGGTCAGCTAGAACAACAGACTTCAAGAATCCCTGCCTATCCTGTACCATACAATTACTCTCCTTTTATAACCAAAAACCACTTTTACACAGCACAACATAAAACAGTAACAAAAAAGAGAGCAACAGGGATGAAAAAGCCTGTTTCCACCAAGCATGCCAACCAAATAGGAACCAACAACAAAATCTGGGGACCAAACTGGGAATAAATAGCTGAGAAATTCAACACAAAGACAACAAACTTCGGAGCTAAAGCTGACTTACCACGTAAGCGTGGACTTGACAAGCTGTGTATAGCGGGGCACTAGGGGCCTCTCTGTCTTCTCAGGAAACTCGTGGTCCAAGGCTGGGGTCTGCAGAGTTGGGTAGCGCCCACTGTGTCTGATGGGATGTCCATGAGAGCTGTGGAAATCAGTGAGTTCATCCACATGAGACCAAGAAGAGGCTGTTTATTCAGAGCTTTCTATAGCAAGGGGTCAGCCACCATCACTTGTGTTTGGCAGAAACTTAAAGGCAGGTAGAGACATGGGCAAGCCTTCTGGTGGAAGCAGGGTGACATCAGGTGTGCCCTGATTGGAGGCTGTTGGCATGGAGACCCTGCAGGTGGGCTAGCTACAGGTGGAGCATCCTCTGTGAGCATCCTTTGTGATTGGTCAGGGGTTCATGTTTGGGGTTCTCAGGTTGGTCCTATGTTGGAAGAGAGGGCAAAATTAGGGAAATTGTCAGTTATTAATATTAATCACATCTTAGCCATTTCAGACCAGTTGTCACATGGCTGTATTTAGTCTCCTGGATTGGTTCTTACAGACAACACTCTGACTTCTTGGATTGGTTATAGTGGAGAGCAGCCTGGCTTCCTGGACTGGTCCCTGCAGGTGGTCGGTCAGGGTTTATTCCTATATACGTCTTGGCCATATTTAGATGCAATCTATAGATGGTATCACCGACTCAATGGACATGCGTTTGAATAAACTCCGAAAGTTGGTGATGGACAGGAAGGCCTGGCATACTGCAGTCCATGGGGTCGCAAAGAGTTGGACACGACTGAGCAACTGAACTGAACTGATGGCTTGGCCATTGTCCCTTTGACACTTGTTTCTCACTAACAGAGAAATAAATACCATGCCAGGAAGATGTCTTGCTCAGTCTCTAGATCTCTTATTCTCTGACTTTTGAGATCTTTACTCTCTGTCTCCATGGCCTTGGGTGAGTTGGTTATTCTCTGTAAGCCTCAGATTTCTTTTCTGAAAAATGACAGGTTTCATCTAGAAAACAGTTCCCAGCTTCATGATACCAGTATATAAATGGAGGAGAGAAATGGTTCTGGCGGAGGGGCATTTAGGTAGCAATTTGAAATTGCACAGAACCCACAGGTGATATCACCTGTGTAGCAAGCTCAAGTGAGTGAAGTGAGGACAAAGTTCAGGGACAGGCTACCTGGCAGGTATTAAAGTATCGCTTTCGGGGGGAAATGGTTGAAAACCACTGGCCCAGTTAATCTATCAGGTTCATTCCACTCCGATTGTAAGAAGAACCATTTCCCAGCTACAAACTCCCCTACGTTCAGCCTGTGCATGACCATCGCCAGCATTAAAAAGAGTGGGAGAAAAAGTGAACACTGTCCTAATGATCTCTGTGGGGTCACCTGACTGGTGTATGTTGATCAAGGCCAAGATCAAGTAGAGATCTCAATTTGGTCGTTAAATTCCTCTTGGTTTTCCAGTCTCACTAATTTTAATCCCCTCTTCGTTTCAGGGGGTTTAATTGTCCTTTTGGAAGAGCCACTGCCTTAGCTAAAAATTAAATTACTATTTATGTTTATTTCTGAACAAAATGTGATGTGAACTGCCCCGGGCTGCTCTCTTCAGATTACTCAAATGGCAGACCACTTTCAGTCATTCTGAGTCATTTTGCCAGAAATTGTGATGAATTTTCTTAAAAATAAATAGATAAATAAATAAACCTTGCTTACTTAGGTATATATGCACAATGTTAACCATTTTTCTATTCAGTATATATTTATTGCTCTTAGTACTTAACTAGGGTTTCCCTGGTGGCTCAGATGGTAAAGAATCTGCCTGCAAAGCAGGAGACCCAGGATCAAATCCTGAATCAGGAAGACCCCCTGGAGTAGGGCATGACTAAGTACTTAGTGCTTGGGCTAAGTTGCTTCAGTTCCCTGCATTCTCCTGTGGGTGCTTTACCACAGTGCCACCTGAGAAGCCCAGTAAAGTGCTTACCTAGGTCCAAAGAAGCTATCAACAAATAAAAACAAGTGAGTCCTGCTGCTCACTGGAGCTTACATCCTAATGCTATAAATTGGGCTTAAATATCAAATTCCTATTCCTTAAGTGATAAATACTAGGAAGTATCATAAAGAGATACAGCAGGAGGAGTGTGTAACTTACATGATGTTGTGGTCGAAGACCTCTAGGTTAAATTGATAAACAGAGATCCAAAGAAAGTGGAAAAAAGGCAATATAGATATAAGGAAAAAGTTTTCTGGGCAAAGGAAAAATGTACCAAGGCCCTGAGACCACAGCATCCTTGGGATGTTGCAGACACAGAAATGAGGCCAATAGGTTAGAGCTGAGGGGTGAGGGAAGGAGGGCACCAGGTGATCATGGCTTGAAATGTGTAGAAGAGAAAGACCACAGAAGGTCTTGGGGCCAGAGTAAGAGTCTGGGGATTTACTCTGAGTTAAACAAGGAGGCATTGGAGATTTTGAAGAGAAGGACTGATATGATCTCACTTGCACTGATACTTTAAAAGATCACTCTGGATGTTGTGTCAGGAAAAGACCAAAGAAGGACACGGGATTCGCAGATTGTGGCCGTGGCAAAGAATCTGCCTGCTAATGCGGGAGATGCAAGAGACGAGCATTTGATCCCCGGGTCGGGAAGGTCCCCTGCAGGGGGAAATGGCAGCCCACTCCAGTGTTCTTGCCAGGAAAATTCCCCAGACAGAGGAGCCTGCCAGGCTATAATCCATGGGGTTGCAAAGAATCAGACATGACTGTACACATACCCCAACTCTACGGAGGACAAAGATGGAAGCAGAGAGACAAACTAGGAGGCCACTGCAATGGAGCAAATATGGGAATAACTTGTCTAAAAATGCCTCCATGCTTTTTGAGGCCTGAACAATGAAGAAGGAGTTGACAGTGACTGAGATGGGAAGACTTTATGCAGAGCATACTTGACACTGATAGAGGCAGAGCTCAATTACTGAACACCTAAGAGGCCTATCAGACATGCAAGTGAAATCTCACGTAGGCAAGTGCTCAAGTGTATCTGAAGTTCAAGAATAAGGTCAGAGCAAGAGGTATGAATTTGGAAGTCATTGGTTTACCTGTGGAACTACTACAGTCACAATGGGTGAAATCATCAATGGAGCAAGTGCAGGCAGAGAAGATTGGAGGCTCAGGCCCTCGGCCCTCAGGTGTTCCAGCTTTTGGAATCTGGTATGTACAGTGGAATCAAGAAACAATCTGGGATAGGAAAGGAGAGACTCAAGAGAGAAGGGAAGCCCAGAGTTCAAGTGAAGACAATGTACCTTTGCTGAAGGATATAAATAAAGTAAGATGAAACCTAAAGTGTCTTCAAATGGTAACATAGAAATCATACTTGATGTTGACTGGAGAGGATTTAGTGGATTTCTGGAGATGAAAAATTGATTAGAATGAAATCAGGGGAGGAGTGTAGGAAGAAGAAGTCTTGAGTATAGACAATTCTTTGAATGACTTCTGCTGAAAAGGTGAGTTTAAAAATAGAGCATTAGATCATGGAATCTAGTCCCATCACTTCACAGCAAATAGAAGGGAGAAAAGTGGAAGCAGTGACAGATTTTCTTTTCTTGGGCTTCAAAATCACTGCAGACAGTGACTGCAGCCATAAAATTTAAAAATGTTAGCTCCTTGGAAGGAAAGTTATGACAAACCTAGACAGTGTATTAAAAAGCAGAGACATCACTTTGCCAACAAAGGTCTATATAGTCAAAGGTATGGTTTTTCCAGGAGTCATGTACCAATGTGAGATTTGGACCATAAAGAAAGCAGAGAGCCAAATAATTGATGCTTTCAAATAATGATGCTGGAGAAGACTCCTGAGAGTCCCCTGGACTGCAAGGAGATCAAACTAGTCAATCCTAAAGGAAATCAGTCTTGAATATTCATTGGAAGCACTGATGCTGAAGCTCCAGTGCTTTGGCCACCTGATGCAAAGAACTGACTCATTGGAAAAGAACCTGATGCTGGGAAAGACTGAGGCAAAAGGTGAAGGGAGCAGCCACGGATGAGATGGATAGATAGAATCACTGACTCAACAGTGGTTGAGTAGGGAAATAGTGGAGGACAGAGGAGCCTCGTGTGCTACAGCCCATGTGGTCCCAAAGAGTAGGACACAACTTGGTGACTGAAAAACATCAGCAATTCTGATCAAAATTTGAAGGGTATTTAAAGGGGAAGTGGGATTGGGTAAGACCAATCAAAATGATCATAAAACTCACCTAATAAACCTATGAAAATAGTCAAAACTGTCTTAAGAAACAAAGAATTTTGAGTTATAATTATCAGGTATTATAATCTCTAGTAATTAGGACATTAAAGTGGCAGAATTAAAGCATGAGTTTATTTCATTTCTCTCCATTTTTTTTTTCCTAAAATGAATATTTTTAAAAAGTCCATAAAAACATAGAGCATTACCTCTTGAGGGACATGAAAAAGGTAGCGTTTTTAAAATGAGATATTTTAGCATGTTTATATGGTGAAGGGAATTATTCAGTGGAAAGAGAATACCTTATGACACGGGAGCGGGGGGGGTGGGAATGATGGCAGGAGTGTTGTCCTTTAAGAGCTCAGAGGAATTGGTACCCAGTGTCCCAGTGAAGGGACTGAAGAGTGCATCAATGTTTATTTCAACAAGAAGAAAGGGGGAGCCATGAACAAAAATCTAAGTATAAAATCCTAGAGCCATGAATCTGGACAGATAGGTTGAGAATAGGTTGTTAATAAAGTAGTCTTTCTTTCAGCTTTTATTTTTATTTTTTTTTTTAAAGCATAAGTAGTATTTTATTTTATTTTTTTTATTTTTTTTTTGTACTTCAGCTTTTTCTTTTATTATTATTATTATTTTTTTTTTTTTTTGTCATACATTGATATGAATCAGCCATAGATTTACACGTATTCCCCATCCCAATCCCCCCTCCCACCTCCCTCTCCACCCGATTCCTCTGGGTCTTCCCAGTGCACCAGGTCCGAGCACTTGTCTCATGCATCCCACCTGGGCTGGTGATCTGTTTCACCATAGATAGTATACATGCTGTTCTTTTGAAATATCCCACCCTCACATTCTCCCACAGAGTTCAAAAGTCTGTTCTGTATTTCTGTGTCTCTTTTTCTGTTTTGCATATAGGGTTATCATTACCATCTTTCTAAATTCTATATATATATGTGTTAGTATGCTGTAATGTTCTTTATCTTTCTGGCTTACTTCACTCTGTATAAGGGGCTCCAGTTTCATCCATCTCATTAGGACTGGTTCAAATGAATTCTTTTTAATGGCTGAGTAATATTCCATGGTGTATATGTACCACAGCTTCCTTATCCATTCATCTGCTGATGGGCATCTAGGTTGCTTCCATGTCCTGGCTATTATAAACAGTGCTGCGATGAACATTGGGGTGCACGTGTCTCTTTCAGATCTGGTTTCCTCAGTGTGTATGCCCAGAAGTGGGATTGCTGGGTCATATGGCAGTTCTATTTCCAGTTTTTTAAGAAATCTCCACACTGTTCTCCATAGCGGCTGTACCAGTTTGCATTCCCACCAACAGTGTAAGAGGGTTCCCTTTTCTCCACACCCTCTCCAGCATTTATTGCTTGTAGACTTTTGGATAGCAGCCATCCTGACTGGTGTGTAATGGTACCTCACTGTGGTTTTGATTTGCATTTCTCTGATAATGAGTGATGTTGAGCATCTTTTCATGTGTTTGTTAGCCATCTGTATGTCTTCTTTGGAGAAATGTCTGTTTAGTTCTTTGGCCCATTTTTTGATTGGGTCATTTATTTTTCTGGAATTGAGCTTCAGGAGTTGCTTGTATATTTTTGAGATTAATCCTTTGTCTGTTTCTTCATTTGCTATTATTTTCTCCCAATCTGAGGGCTGTCTTTTCACCTTACTTATAGTTTCCTTTGTAGTGCAAAAGCTTTTAAGTTTCATTAGGTCCCATTTGTTTAGTTTTGCTTTTATTTCCAATATTCTGGGAGGTGGGTCATAGAGGATCTTGCTGTGATTTATGTCGGAGAGTGTTTTGCCTATGTTCTCCTCTAGGAGTTTTATAGTTTCTGGTCTTACATTTAGATCTTTAATTCATTTTGAGTTTATTTTTGTGTATGGTGTTAGAAAGTGTTCTAGTTTCATTCTTTTACAAGTGGTTGACCAGTTTTCCCAGCACCACTTGTTAAAGAGGTTGTCTTTTTTCCATTGTATATCCTTGCCTCCTTTGTCAAAGATAAGGTGTCCATAGGTTTGTGGATTTATCTCTGGGCTTTCTATTCTGTTCCATTGATCTATATTTCTGTCTTTGTGCCAGTACCATACTGTCTTGATGACTGTGGCTTTGTAGTAGAGTCTGAAGTCAGGCAGGTTGATTCCTCCAGTTCCATTCTTTTTTCGCAAGATTACTTTGGCTATTCGAGGTTTTTTGTATTTCCATACAAATTGTGAAATTCTTTGGTCTAGTTCTGTGAAAAATACCGTTGGTAACTTGATAGGGATTGCATTGAATCTATAGATTGCTTTGAGTAGAATAACCATTTTGACAATATTGATTCTTCCAATCCATGAACACGGTATGTTTCTCCATCTGTTTGTGTCCTCTTTGATTTCTTTCATCAGTGTTTTATAGTTTTCTATGTATAGGTCTTTTGTTTCTTTAGGTAGATATACTCCTAAGTATTTTATTCTTTTTGTTGCAGTGGTGAATGGTATTGTTACTTTAATTTCTCTGTCTGTTTTTTCATTGTTAGTATATAGGAATGCAAGGGATTTCTGTGTGTTAATTTTATATCCTGCAACTTTACTATATTCATTGATTAGCTCTAGTAATTTTCTGGTAGAGTCTTTAGGGTCTTCTATGTAGAGGATCATGTCATCTGCAAACAGTGAGAGTTTCACTTCTTCTTTTCCTATCTGGATTCCTTTTACTTCTTTTTCTGCTCTGATTGCTGTGGCCAGAACTTCCAACACTATGTTGAATAGTAGTGGTGAGAGTGGGCACCCTTGTCTTGTTCCTGATTTCAGGGGAAATGCTTTCAATTTTTCACCATTGAGGGTGATGCTTGCTGTGGGTTTGTCATATATAGCTTTTATTATGTTGAGGTATGTTCCTTCTATTCCTGCTTTTTGGAGAGTTTTAATCATAAATGAGTGTTGAATTTTGTCAAAGGCTTTCTCTGCATCTATTGAGAGAATCATATGGTTTTTACCTTTCAATTTGTTAATGTGGTGTATTACATTGATTGATTTGCGGATATTAAAGAATCCTTGCATTCCTGGGATAAAGCCCACTTGGTCATGGTGTATGATTTTTTTAATATGTTGTTGGATTCTGTTTGCTAGAATTTTGTTAAGGATTTTTGCATCTATGTTCATCAGTGATATTGGCCTGTAGTTTTCTTTTTTTGTGACATCTTTGTCTGGTTTTGGAATTAGGGTGATGGTGGCCTCATAGAATGAGTTTGGAAGCTTACCTTCCTCACAACCCAAAACCTATGGGACACTGTAAAAGCAGTGCTAAGGGGAAGGTTCATAGCATTACAGGCTTACATCAAGAAACAAGAAAAAAACCAAATAAATACCCTAACTCTACACCTAAAGCAACTAGAGAAGGAAGAAATGAAGAACCCCAGGGTTAGCAGAAGGAAAGAAATTTTAAAAATCAGGGCAGAAATAAATGCAAAAGAAACTAAAGAGATCATAGCAAAAATCAACAAAGCTAAAAGCTGGTTTCTTTCAGCTTTTATTTAGTGAGTTTTTATTTAGTTTTTTTGTTTTTAAGCAGAAAAAGATTGACATGGGTGAATCTCATTTTCAGTTGACTGGGTGGCTGCATGGAAGGGGAATGGAAGGAAGAAGAGGACATTAGGTGTTAGATTTAATAATTAAGTGTTAGATTAAATAATTAGACTTAATAATTAAGGACCTACACTAGAACATGGGCAGCTCTGGTGAAACGAATGGTTGGATTAAAGAAACATTTTGAAAAGGCAATTGACAAGTCTTGCTGACTGACTTGTTATGAAGGATAGAGTATAAGATTTCTTTATGTTTTCTGTCTTACCAGATTAAGTGAAAAGTGATATAACTAACTGAAAGAAGAATTGTAGGAGAAATGGTAAATTTCTTTCTTTTCTTTCTTTTTTGGAAAGATAAAAAGTTTTTGAATTTTAGCACTATGTTTGATTTGTAGGTGTCCATAGTGCAAATACAGGCAAATGTCCGAAAACCAATATTTGAAAGCTATCATTGTGTCAGCACCAGTTAACGGTTGGAAGATGATGATCTCATTGCATGTTGATGTCTGCAGTAAGAAAAGAAAATTGAAGACTGACTCTAAGAGAAAATGCTAGTAATTAAAAGCTAAGTCAATGTGAGCCTGTGAAAGAAGGACATGATCAACTTAACCAGTTTCCAGGAAAACTGAAGCCACATTCAGGTTGCAGCCATGAGTCAGCCAATGGAGACTTTAGTGAATATGCCTTCAGTTAACACAGCCACACAAAAGAGAATGGACATTTCAAAACAAAGGTGATAATTATACATATGTTTAAAAAAAGAATCACACCCCTAATCCCCCCTCCCAAGAAGGAGGAGGACATGTGCATACCTATGGTTGATTCATGTTACTGTAAGGCAGAAACCAACACAATATTGTAAGCAATTATCCTTCAATTAAAAAAAATTAAAAATCACAGATATTATGTACCCCCAGTTATGAGCATCAGGATTAGGAAGTATCACTCTGATGTTGAAAATAAAGTGGATGGTATTAGAGACCTTATGGTCTAATCCCAATAGCCATCCAGCCCAGATCTCTGTTATATACCACAATAGATGTTCCACTCCTATAGGAAGATAGGAGAGGAGGTGGTAGATTAAAGAGCAATGAGATACAATTCAGTTAGGAGGTCCTGGTCACTTTAAGGATGATTATTCTAAAATGTAAAAAGCACCACACCACCCCTATCCAAGTCTCTTCTTGAAAGCCTAACAAACAAACCCGAACATTCAACTTTACCAAAATACCTGGGAACTAGGCATGTATGAGAAGGAAATAAGTGTAGAAGAAGAGACATCACCATTCTTTAGTGTTTTGTCTTTTTTTCTAAATTGCTCTCTGATGAGGCCATATGAACAACTCATAGGAAGAAGCTGTTTTGGATGTAATTATTCAAACTCTGGCTCAGATGGCAAAGAATCTGCCTGCAATGCAGGAGACCTAGGCTCAACCCCTGGGTTAGGAAGATCTTTGGAAAACTCAGCAGTGGCCACAGGACTGGAGAAGGTCAGTTTTCATTTCAATCCCTAAGAAAGGCAATACCAAAGAATGCTCAAACTACCGCACAATTGCACTCATCTCACACGCTAGTAAAGTAATGCTCAAAATTCTCCAAGCCAGGCTTCAGCAATACATGAACTGAGAGCTTCCAGATGTTCAAGCTGGTTTTAGAAAAGGCAGAGGAACCAGAGATCAAATTGCCAATATCTGCTGGATCATCAAAAAAGCAAGAGAGTTCCAGAAAAACATTTATTTCTGCTTTATTGACTACGCCAAAGCATTCGACTTTGTGTGGATCACAATAAACTGTGGAAAATTCTGAAAGAGATAGGTATACCAGACCACCTGACCTGCTCTTGAGAAATGTGTATGCAGGTCAGGAATAAACAGTTAGAACTGGACATGGAACAACAGACTGGTTCCAAATAGGGAAAGGAGTACGTCAAGGCTGTATATTGTCACCCTGCTTATTTAACTTATATGCAGAGCTCATCATGAAAAATGCTGGGCTGGAAGAAACACAAGCTGGAATCAAGATTGCTAGGAGAAATATCAATAACCTCAGATATGCAGATGACACCACCCTTATGGCAGAAAGTGAAGAGGAACTAAAAAGCCTCTTGATGAAAGTGAAAGAGGAGAGTGAAAAAGTTGGCTTAAAGCTCAACATTCAGAAAACTAAGATCATGGCATCTGGTCCCATCACCTCATGGGAAATAGATGGGGAGACAGTAGAAACAGTGTCAGACTTCATTTTTGGGGGCTCCAAAATCACTGCAGATGGTAACTGCAGCCATGAAATTAAAAGATGCTTACTCCTTGGAAGGAAAGTTATGACCAACCTAGATAGCATATTAAAAAGCAAAGACATTACTTTGCCAACAAAGGTTCATCTGGTCAAGGCTATGGTTTTTCCAGTGGTCATGTATGGATGTGAGGGTTGGACTGTGAAGAAAGCTGAGTGCCGAAAAATTGATGCTTTGGAACTATGGTGTTGGAGAAGACTCTTGAGAGTCCCTTGGACTGCAAGGAGATCCAACCAGTCCATCCTAAAGGAGATCAGTCCTGGGTGTTCATTGGAAGGACTGATGCTGAAGCTGAAACTCCAATACTTTGGCCACCTCATGTGAAGAGTTGACTCATTGGAAAAGACCCTGATGCTGGGAGGGATTGGAGACAGGAGGAGAAGGGGACGACAGAGGATGAGATGGCTGGATGGCATCACCGACTCGATGGGCATGAGTTTGAGTAAACTCTGGGAGTTGGTGATGGACAGGGAGGCCTGGTGTGCTGCGATTCATGGGGTCGCAAAGAGTCGGACACGACTGAGAGACTGAACTGAACTGAACTGATGGAGAAGGGAATGGCTACCCACTCCAGTATTCTTGCCTGGAGAATTCCATGGATAGTGGAACCTGGTAGGCTCCAGTCCATGGGACTGCAGTGTCAGACACAACTGAAGTGACTGAGTGGATGCATGTGCGTGCACACACACACACACACACACATTCAAACTCACTGCTGCTGCTGCTGCTGCTGCTGCTAAGTCTCTTCAGTCATGTCCGACTCTGTGCGACCCCTTAGACGGCAGCCCACCAGGCTCCACCGTCCCTGGGATTCTCCAGGCAAGAACACTGGAGTGGGCTGCCATTTCCTTCTCCAATGCATGAAAGTGAAAATTGCAAGTGAAGTCGCTCAGTCGTGTCCGACTCTTCACGACCCCATGGACGGCAGCCCACCAGGCTCCTCTGTCCATGGGATTTTCCAGGCAAGAGTACTGGAGTGGGTTGCCATTGCCTTGTCTGTCAAACTCACTATATTACTTCATTCTCCAAGCTACACACTTTTTAAAAAACACAAGAACAGTAAGAACAATATTTGTATTTTTCATACAAGTGATTTTTTAAAGCAGTATCTTATTCAAATTCCCAATAATCCTATGAACTTTGCAATATTATCATAATTATTAAAAATGTGAAAAACAAGCCTTGGGATAAGGTAATGAATTTAACTTCAGGTTGTTTGTATAGGAAAAGGCAGAACCAGGATTTAATTGAATCCAGGTAATTTGACCCCTATGCTCTTTCTACTCTATTAACTAGCTTGTTCAACAGATGGTGTCTGGATCCAGAGAGATTTCCTTTAATTTCACAAGAAACAAATTGCTTTGTTAACTGGGCTAGCTCCCCTATAACTTCACAAATCAAAGTTTGTAAAGACTATATACCCTTTGATATGGGTCAGTGTTCAAAATTTAAGTTAAACAAGAAGTTGTTACTATTTCATAAGGTATATAATGAACATATAACAAAAATATTGAGAAATGAAAGAAAGCATTTTAAGCAGTTTTGACAGTTTCCTCTGAAACCATTCAAATGACTGTGTACTGCAAGGAATTAAGGTAATCAGCTTTAGAAAAGGTGTTTGTACACTGATGAGACATATGAAAGGACTGTATAAATGATTTTAAAGGTTTTCTGATATTTTATGAAGATGCCCAGAAAATGTGGGTGGTGATGACTTGCTTAAATCCTGGAGAAAAATATTAAATACTTAGTTGAGGGTCAAAGAGAAACACTGACTAATAGAAGAACATTTCAAGATGTCTGCAGGTTATACATACAAAATCAAGTGGTTGTACTCTTTCTCATCAAATATTTAAGAGATTTTTCAGGAACATTTTGATGAGATTTTAAGTTTTTAATTTTTACACAGACCTAGAGTATAATACTTGGGAAAAGTTGAATACTGTTAACATTTCAAACTGGAACATTGGAAATTGAGGTTGAAGGACACTCGGCCTTTGAAGATACAGTATGACTCAAGAGAAAGGTTAGGAGGATAAAATGAAAAGAAGTAATGTACTCAGCCCATACCACCAGGGCAGAGGATTTGTGTCAAACAGTTCATTGTTGGGAAAAGTTCCTTCCTGGTGGCTTTTCTTCTAAGTGGCAGGAACTGGAAGGTGACTTTATTTCCATTCATAAGAACCACATTCAGCTGCCAATGCAGATATCCTGTCCTTAAGGCTTGAGGCATACTCATGCAAATTTATAGACTAATGCCTGATTTCTGTAAAGCTACTTTCCTTTACAGCAGGGTTTACAGTTTGGGCTGTGCTCTTTAAAAATGTTTGGAAAGTTACCTATTTATATCACATGCACATTTTTGTTGGGGAACTTTCACCATACATGGAAAGGAATATCTTTAGAGGCTCAGGTTAACTTCCATATACAGAAAAGTAATTAAGATACTTAGTGATGGTGAAGTTCTTTTTCTTACTTTCGACATCTAATTTTTATTCCTACAGGATGGAACAAGGTGACTCTGAACTTGAGCCAGGATAAAGCCACTCTGAAAGTCCAAACTTCACTCTTTCATTGTAATCACTGACTAAAATGGTGGCCAAGGGCAAACCAGAGATGGAGAATTTTGTCACCCACAGAATTGAGACCACATTACTTGAATAAATGACATGTTAAGCCATGCTCGGCCATTTTACTTCCTGCTGAGAGTTGTGACAAATCATAGACTTCAAATTTCAATCATGGGGGGAAAAATGAGTTCTTTAGGAAAGAACAGTATTTGTCTTCCTCAAGTATAACTCATCATTAAGAACAAGTGTCTGGAAAAGGAAACAGTTCTTCAGTTGACATTGTAACTGTGCCCCTTTTATTAACATTACAAGGGAATTTTGTAGGAAAATCGACATGCATTTATTACTTCTCTTGATCCCTTGCCAATCTGTCATTAGTGAAGTAGCAACTTGTATAAAAGTTTTTTTTAAATGCGTAATGCACACAGAAGAATATGCTTCTTGAAAAATAATCAATGTCTTAAAATTTTTTAATACATTTTAAGCTATGCTATCCAAGAGTGTATACATATATATATGTATGTATGTATACATACATATATATATATATATATATATATATATATATATATACACATACACACATGCACACACATATAGTTCTGGAGAAAGAAAGGGCAACCCCCTCCAGTATTCTTGCCTGGAGAATCCTATGGACAGAGGAGCCTGGTGGGCTACAGTCCATGGGGTTGCAAAAGAGTTGGACATGACTTAGCAAGTAAACATAAACAATATATATATATATATATATATATATATATATATATATATAATGAGGTCCTTTGCAGATATGAATAAAAGAAGATGCAAACATTCAACTTGTTACTTAATGCTTTGTATTCTACACAGATGTTGATTATCAAGACTATTAAATAATAATCATTCTTATTATTTTCTAAGAGAATGTGTTTTCCCAACAAAAACAAAATATAAGTAGAAACCAACTAAAGTACAGCCAGTATATTCAAACTCTTAAATAGAATGCTTATCTGCTATAGGAAAGACATCAGCTTAGATTTTTTCTAGATTCTAGCCAAAATTCACCTTGCTGCTCTCAGATGAAGGACTTGCTACTTAATGTTGACTTTTCCTTAATGGCACTAATTTACTTCATTAACAATAAGATCAGGTAAAAATTGATGTCCAGAATACTTAGATGAGTCTGTAGATGAGGTTTTTTTATTTTTTTCCTGGAACAATCAATTTCATTTTACATAAATTACCTCATCGATCTCTAACATTGTTCAAGGATGGTGTTATCTACATTTTGCAGATAAGCTTAGCCCCGCCCCCCAAAACACCTTGAGTCCATTTTAAGATTCAACTAACCATTGATGTACATACCTGTCACTGGTTAATCGCTTGAACAGTATTTGAATTTTGCACCTCCGAAATTCTTAAAGAGACTATTCTGTATGATTCTGCCTGAGATAGCATGGCCTGTTCATCAGTTTCTTTCAGTTGTTTGAATTTTCTTATCCTCACGGTGTTTTACCTCACTTATGTTTTACCTGTAAATAAAACTCAAGAGAATGCTGATCTTTTGGCCAGGTACAGAGAACCACATCGCTGAATAGGAAGTGTGGTTGATGTATAAAACATCTAGATTTTTCAATTTTTTGGAAAAGCTAAACTTCAGATAGATTTCTCAGCAAAGGTAACGGCTTGCCTTGACAACTTGATGAGCAGAGTATCATCATTTCACACAAAATATATGGCAGGCATTAATTTTCAGTGTCAGATCAATTCATTGACCACAACTATCAAGAGCACAAAGAGAATGGACAATTAATTCCTTTTTGACATGAAATTACTATATAATAGAACTGCAACTTTCACTCTTTCTCCAACTAGTTGTCTGATACTCTGCTTTCAGAGGTCATGGGAAGCACAGTGCAGAAAACCTTTGACCAAAACTCTTGTCATGTTTCTACACTTGTTGGCTGACTGATTCATAGCAAATCATTCTTTTCTTTTTAAATGCTCCCCCTATCTTTCCTATGTAGAAATATCAGAAATGCATGGCTTTAATTTTAATGTTTCTCATCCTTCTCTTGTAAAGGAACTGATCAATTTTTCCTTTATAGGAGTGTGACTGCATTATTTGTACACAGTACTTAAACTTATATATAGAGTCCTTTAAATCTGTTTTGTGCTGATTCTAGTTAAAGGTAGATATATGCAGTCTCCTGAGGCCTGGAGTTTGATATTGAAGTTTACCTTTAGTGTGATCCTGAAGTTTATCTTTAGTGTAAGTCTGACACCTGATAATGTAGAATATTTCAACTTTAAAATATCATGCTGTTTTTTTCAGAGTCGGATGAGACTATTAAATAGTCTTTAGCACACCACAAAACCCTATATATCTAGCTTAATGCCTGCCATGTAGTGGGCATTCAATGAGGACTTGTTAAGTTAATGAATGAGTTCTTTTTAAAGACATTGTGGTAATGTCTAATTTACATGAATTGATTCCAGCAAGTTGAGAGCCCGTTGTATTTGTCAATGTTAGTCATGTTCTTGTCCAGTTAACAAAGGTGGTTTTTATGTATTCCTGGGAATGCTGACAAAGCAAAGCAATACAGTGATTTTCTATTCTGTGGAAACTCAGTGGCATTAAGGATGGAGACATAAGTAGAAGTGAGCTGGGCATAGGGATTGAAGATGTGGAGTCCGGAGCTAAAACACCTGGATCTGAGACCTGACTTTCTGCTCTGAGACCTTGGACAAATTATTTAAACTCTGTTTAATGGCAGTGTTGATAATATCAACTTTACAGGTCTAAAGTAAGACCATTAGATGAGCTAAAGTAACTAAAACAGTTCCTGACATAAAGCAAGCTTGTGAACCACAAAAGGCACAGTACCTCTATCACTGGTCTCCAAAAGCAAAAATGTCACTTCCTCACTTTTCCATTTTTCTGTAATTGTTCCTCTTTCCTCTCTCAGCTCATTGAACTCGAATGCAAGTATAAAAATAAATCAAAATATTTTGAAGTATATTTGTTTCCCTATATTACATTCAAAAGTCATTGGCAATCAATTTCTCACTACTACAGATTCTTCTAGAGGCTTCCTTAGGACGCTTTGCACTGAGCACTCAGCACTGGTCTCTTCATGACCCTGCAGAAAGCCCAGATGCAGGAGGGCTCAGATGCCTGGGGGGTTCTCCAAAGTCTCTCCAATCACACATGTCCTGAGAATAGTGGGATTCCCTGAATTCACCTGATGTGACAGATGCTATGCTGAGTGTTTTGTGTGTTGACACCACATACCCTGACCAAGACGGAGGAGTATTGCTGGACAGGATCTGGGAAGATCTTACAGCTGTTGAATACCTGACTGCTCTGCCTTTAGCAAAGTGTCTCAGAACATTCAAGGGCTACAGGGAGGGAAATGAGCCTCAAACAGCTCACACTAGCCTGGTGACAATTAATTCCAGGTTATGCTGTTTCCTACTGATTTCAAGACTTCTGAGGTGGACCTCTCAATAGACACTTCAACCCCTAGTGCCTGGGGACTTCTGTTCTTCAAATCTCAACTTCCTCAGACTTAGATCCAGCCACCCCTTTTGAACAGGCCTTCAGCTTCATCTCTTTGATTGATATGCCAATCAACCTTGGCCTGAGTCCATCAGCCACTGAGCTTCTAGACCCCAATCTAGAAACAGATGCTGCTGCTCAGGGTGCACAAATTACTGATCCTTACAAAGAACATTTAGGTTAGAGTTGAAATTCAGAATATTTAACCCAAACTGGTAATATTTTGAATAGCAGGGAGCAGGTCTCTAAAAAAAAAATCCTTATTTATTGTCCCTCTTTCATAATCCAAAATATTTAGTATTGAAGGTTTAAATCCTTTTTTTTTAACCAAATAAATTATTTTAATTTGTTCATACTATGATAATAAAAGGGTTTCCCTAGTGGCTCAGACTGTAAAGAATCTGCCTGCAATACAGGAGACCCAGGTTCGATCCCTGGGTTGGGAAGATTCCCTGGAAAGGGGACTGGCTACCCATTCCAGTATACTTGCCTGAAGAATTCCAAGGACAGAAGAGCCTGCTGAGCTGCAGTCCATGGGATCGCAAGAGTTGGACATGACTGTGCAACTAACACTTTCACTTTTTCAAGATAATAAAAACCGTTTACATCTATATATTGCTCTCATACCTTAACATTAGTTCTTTAGTTAGATTTGATCATTATAAGTTTCCTTTTCTTAGAATTATTTATTTTTAATTGGAGGATAATTGCTTTACGATATTGTGTTGTTTTCTGCCATATATCAACATGAATCAGCTATAGGTTTATGCATGTCCCCTCCCTCTTGAATCTTCCTCCCACCTCCCACTGATCCCACCCCTCTAGGGTGTTACAGAGCATATGATTTGAGCTTCTTGTATCATTCAGCAAATTTCCTCTGGCCATCTTACACATGGTAATGCTATGTTTCAGAGCTACTCCCTCAATTCTTCCCTCCCTCTCCCTCCCCCTCTGTGTCCAGAAATCCCTTCTCCATGTTTGTATCTTCATTGCTCCCCTGTAGATAGGATCATCAGTACCATTTTTCTAGATTCCATATATATGCATTAATATTTAAGTCTTTTTTTCTTTAAGTCTTAAAAGTACTCTGTTTTTTCTGTCTGAAAGGCCCTTAGAGTTTCTGAAAAATGCAACTCCCTAAGAAATGCAATTCCTGTACTATTTGTGTAGTTCACCAACCACATAAAGATTAGGCTCTAGGGCATTATTATATTTAATCTTACGATCTTATCTATTACATTTAATCTTCAAATTAAATCCACAGGCCAGACTCATCATAACAAGCTCAAGATGAAGAAACTGAGGTTCAGAGAAGACTGCATAGCTTTGGGGTACCTAAGAAGTAGATGTGACTGACCCTCAGGCCATTCCTGTCATCCTTCCCTACTGCTTGCTCAAATTTGGTTGACTTAAATTTACTGATTTTATTTTTAAAGTTTGAATTCACCCAAATAACCTTTTATACTTACTTTTTCTCTCTCCACCTAGTTGTTTTGATTCTGTATGGACACTGATCCTATTCACCAGTTACTTTCAAAGGCTTTTAAATGTCAAAAGTTGAGCTGAGATTTCATGACTCTCCAGTCTCTGAACAGCTCATTAGTCCAAAGCACTTTCTACACCAACCCATCAGCCCCTCATGACTCCACATGCCAGTTAAACAGATGCCCACCCTCAATAATATCTACTTAAAACCCAAAGAGTCAATCTTAAAAGTAGCTCTGCAGATTCAACTATTGAAAGACTAATGGGCCCATATAAAATAATCTTCTTCCAACTTCTGGGTTTAGGAAAGCCCTAAAAACAAATTAACTTTAATATTTTTCCAAGGTTTGTTAACCTTGCTCACTCAACAGCTGCTCTGCTTTCATAATGAAAGAGACACGAAGCCATAACGGCTCTAAGGTCGCCAAAACTGGGGGGTGAACAAGCTTTCCACACTCCCCAGAACATTCCCTCTCTAGGAAGTATGACTGTCAGATTCCAAAAGTCTGAGGACATTTATATCTCAGCAGTGATGAATGCCACAGATAGACAGCAAATAGGGCCGCAGTGAAATTTAATGTTCACTTTAGATGCTCCCGTTCTTATTAGAAAAGGTCACACATTGTCCTGCTCAGATGATTAATGCAGACTCTTGCATCTTTATGGGATATTTCTGCAATATGTGCTGTCTAAGTGACTGTTTGTTCCTCATTTCAGACTCTACCAGTGCTTAATACTCAACATGAATTTAGATGGGTGGCAAATACCATTTTACACACTCAGGTTTCTGTAGATTGCTCTGTTTTTAAAAAAATCTTAAATCATGGGGTCCAAAGAAAGCTTAAAGCCCATTTTCATCAAATTTTCCACAGTAGTTTTCTTTAAATGGATGCTTATAGCATAATTACTGTAATAAACAAGCCCCTTTCCAGTGGAATTTGAAAAATGGAAACCAGAACTATTTTCTTTCAGAAGCTAACTAGTTAAGTCAGACCTATGGTAGTGGCAGTATCTGTCCTTATCCCTATGTCAGAAAAAGCAAAATTTCTTTAAACAAATCCTGCTTACCTTACCTGCTAGTGAGTTTGAACACAAACGCACAATAGTGTTTGCATTATTATTTGAGGTAGCAAACGTGTCACTTTCTGGGGTCAAAAAGAAAACAATTTTAATTCCTTTCTCTCTCCCTATCCAAAGAATCCTTAGAGGGCAAAATTTTCAGCATCAACCACCCAAATTTAAACAACTGTGTTCCAATTTCTCTTGTTTTTTTTTTTTTTTTTTTTTGCTAGCCTTGTCTCTGTTCTTGATCTTATTTCTCCAATGTGAGAAATCCCAGAAGTACTAATTGATTAAAGTCTATTTTTATTTAATTTCCACTCATGTAACATTCACCTGGGCTTCCCGAGTGCCTCAGATGGTAAAGAATCTGCCTGTAATGCAAGAGACCCAGGTGTGATCCCTGGGTCAGGAAAATTCCCTGTAGAAAGGAATTCAACCCACTCCAGTACTCTTGCCTGGAGAATTCCAGGGACAGACGAGCCTGGTGGGCTACAGTCCGTGGGATCACAAAGAGTCGGACACAACTAAGTGACTAACACTTTGACTTCAGCATTCAGCTGGCTGTACTAATTCATTACCAAGTTTATACTATTGCCCTGGAATATTTTTGTGAAACCCTGGATATTAGATGGAGAAAAAGAACATTTTCCAAATGTAGTTGACCTAGAAGAATTTGCCCCATCACTCAAACGACTTTTTCTCTGTGGCTTTTTTGTTCCCCAACCTCCCAATATGTGTGTTGTTGAACTGCTACATGGCTGCTTAATGTGAGTTAACATTTCGTAACGCCACCAAGTTCAATATTTGCAGGCCAAACTGTTTTGGCTTCTGCCACTAATGTTGGTCACAAAGAACTGATCAAATTGTCAACAGTCAATGTGAAAGAATCAATTATATAGATCTAGCACAGTGCAGGTAGAACTGTAGGTTTAGTAAAATAAGATTTTCTTTTCTTTTCATAAGCCAGTCCCATCTGCCAAAGGGTTCAATCAGTTCACTTTAAATGTCATGGCTTAAATTTGGAACTGGTCATGTGACTGAACCAAAATCTGGTGAGAAGATAAAAATAATAGGTACTACTGGGTACTTACTATAATGTATCCTTTAGATTATAGTACACAAATAAGGGAGGTCTGGACCAAGATGGTGGAGCAGGAAAATCCTGAGACTGTCACCTCCTAAACCAAAACTACCATTGCATATAGGACAGCGATCTCCAAGAATGACCCGAAGACCAGAAGAACAGATGTGTTGTTAATAAATAAGGGTAGAAAGGAAAGGCCATACCAAGATAGTAGGAGGGGCCAAGACGTAGTCTTATCAGGACCCACACCTCCAGTGTGGTGACTCCTAAATGGGAGGGATAAAATAACCACAGGGTCCCCCTGAGCAGTGAGGAGATCAAGCCCCACTTTGGGTTCTCCAGACAAGGGGACCAGCACTGGGAAGCTGAACCCCCATAACATCTGGCTTTGCAAACTGGTGGGGCTTTTGTCCCAAAGAACCAGAAGGCTGAGACCAAGATGCTCCCTCTCATCAATTTGTTCTGAGCCCCAGCACAGAGGCAGCAGCTTGAAAAGCAGCTGGGTCATATGAGAAGGAATTTCATGGGCTAGGTTTAAAGCATATGCTGGAGGCGGAGGAATCTAGTTTCTCTGGGGATAGAAGTGCCAGTGGCATAATTTTTTAATGTAGTAGCTGACCAGGTTTTGGAGGATGCTGTGTCTGTCATGGTCCATCAAACTAGCTAACACCAGGCAGCTTGCCCTGGCATTCCCCTGAGAATCAGCCCTGCTCAAATTCCCAAACTGCTGGCCCCATTGAAAAGGCTCCACCCCACCCCACGTGGAAGGAAATTTTTTCCAAGGGTGCCAAGACCATTCAATGGAGAAAAGACGGTCTTTTCAACAATGCTGGGAAAACTGGAAATCTACATTGCAAGAATGAAAGCTGTACTCTTAATTCATATAAAAAAAATCACTCCAACGGCTCAATGACTTCAGTAGAAGAGCTAACATTGTAGAAATTCTGAAAACATAGAGGAATATCTTCATGATGTTGGATTTGGCAAGAGATCTCTTGACTATAACACCAAAAGTACAGGCAATGAAATGAAAAATAGATTAATACCCTATATATGAAGAACTACTATAACTCCATAACAACAAAAATAACCTAAATTAAAAAGGGAGAAAGGATTTGAATAGGCATTTCTCCAAGGAAGATGTACATATGGCTAGTAAGTAAATAGAAAGATGCTCAACATCACTAATCAGGAAAATACAAATCAAAAGCACAATGAGTTACTACTTCTCGTCCATTAAAATGGTTACTATAAAAAACAAAACAGAAAGGAAGTGTTGGCAAGAATGCAGTGAAATTGGAACCCTCATATTCTGCTGGTAGAAATATAAAATTGTGCAGTCACTTTGGAAAAGTATATGCTGGTTCCCCAAAAAGTTATACATGGAGTTATCATATGACCCAGCTATTCCACTTCCAGGTAAATTATATCCAAGATAAATGAAAATATATGTCCACACAAAAACTTATACACAAGTATTCACAGTAGATATTACTCAGAATAGCCATAAAATGGGTGGAAAACAAACCAAGTAACTAATCAATATACAAAATGTGTTATATTCATACAATGAAATATTATCCAGCTATACAAAAGAATAAAGTTCTGATATATGCTACACCTTGGATGACCTTTGGAAGTATGCTATGTGAAAAAAGGCAGACATAAAAGGCCACATAATTATATGATTCTGTTTACGTGAAATGTACAAAATAAGCAAATCCATAGACACAGAAAAAATAGATTACGTTTTCCGGAAGCTAGAGGGAGTAGGCAATGGTGTTTGACTACTAATAGATACAGAGTTCTCTTTGGGGGGTGATAAAGCTATTCTGAAATTAAATAGTGGTAATGCTTGAATAACTTTGTAAATATAATAAAAATCTCTTTAAACTTGTATAATATATAAGAGTGAACTGTATGTTGTATGAATGATCCCTCAATTTTCATAAATTTACAGGACTTAATAAAACCCAGATCAGATGTATGTGGCTCAGTTCAAAGAACATCCACATGCTAGGTTTACTAGCATCTGATCCTGTCTCACACTCTTTCCAAGAAAACAGAAAGTAACTTGCTGGTAACCGTGTATCTGTGGGCAGATGAGAGCCTGGATGCAAAACTGAGAAAGTACCTTTACCCCATTAATGATGGACAGCCTAGAACCTTCACCTAGGATTTGTATTCATTTATAACACCATGGTTCCAAAGTCCCTCCCAGAGCACCAGACCCAGCAAGTGCTGTTCATCCATCCATTTCCATCTGGCCTTGCTGGTAGCTTGGTGAAGGGATGGATGGACAGGACCAAATCAATGGAATAATATTGTATTCATGAATAGACTTGCAAAGAGTTGATACTTCTTTCTACTTCCTGTGTCCTTAGGTAGCTTTTGCCCAAGTGGACCCACTTCAGTTCCACTGAATAGATGAGGGTTATTCTTGTTGTTTAGTCGCTAAGTCATTTCCGACTCTTCTGCAATCCCATGGACTGTAGTCTGCCAGGCTCCTCAGTCCATAGGATTTCCCAGGCAAGAATATCAGAGTGGGTTGCCATTTCCTTCTCTAAGGGATCTTTCCAACCCAAGGACTGAATCCACATCTTTTGCACTGGCAGGCACATTCTTTACCCCTGAGCCACTCTACGGTGCTGTGATTAGTCATTCAGTCGTGTTCGGCTCTTTGCAACCCCATGGACTACAAACCATCAGGCTCCTCTGTCCGTGGGGATTCTCCAGGCAAGAATGCTAGAGTGGCTTGCCACGCCCTTCTCCAGGGGATCTTCCCAACCCAGGGACTGAGCCCAGGTCTCCTGCATTGCAGGCGATTCTTTACCATCTGAGGCACCAGGGAAGCCACTAGGGAAGCCCGATATGAGAGTAAAGCACAGGAATTTACATTTTTAATAAATACTCCTGGCAATTCTTCCAACTTAGGTTTAACAACCACTGAGAATATTTTTCTGCTATCTTTATATTTTGAAAAATGTCAAATTTATAGAAAATTGAAAATATATAGTATAATGAATGTCCACTAAAATATTAATAAATGTTGTAGATTAGATTCCCTAACTGTTAGCACTGTCATATTTTCTTCCTATCTATTCTCTCTGTTAACCAATTACTTTGAGAGTTAGGTGCAGTCATAATGACACTTCAAATACTTCCGTTTGTTTCACCTAAAAACAAACATATTCCATTTATAACCATAAGTCAGTTGTCATATTCAGGATAATTAATGTTGATGCCCATATATTATCAAACATGAAATCCACATTCTTATTCCCCCAGTTGTCCCAATAGCATCCTTGATAGCAATCCAGGATCCAGTCAAGGATCACAATGGCAAATAGTTGTCACATCCCTTTAATTGTTGTCACATCCCTTTAATTGTTTTGGGCTTCCCTGGTGGCTCAGTGGTAAAGAATCCCCCTGCCAGTGCAGAAGACATGGGTTCGATCCCTGATCTGGGAAGATCCCACATGCTTAGGAGCAACTAACTCCGTGTGTCACAACTATTGAGCCCTTGCATCCTACAGCCCTTGCTCTGCAACAAGAGAAGCCACTGCGATGAGAACACTGTATACTACAACTAGAGAGTAACCCACCCTCGCCACAACTAGAGAAAAGCCTGTGCAGCAACGAAGACTCAGTGAAGCCAAAAATAAATTAAAAAACACATAAATAAATATTGTTTTTGAAGAATGTCCTTCAATTTGCATTTGCTTTGTTGTTCCCTAAATATTGCACTTATATTAAAGAGTTTTGTCAGATAATGTGTTCATTCATTATCAATAGTGCTAGCTTTTACCACTTACTGGCACATCCTCCCTATTTCTCTGCTGTAAAGATGCTTTTTATCTTTGTAATCAGTAAATAATCTGAGGGTAATACTTTGAAACCAATCATTTATTCTTATGCATAAGAATTTTGAATGAGCCTCTCTACTATAACTAACTCAACAATCGCAGATCTCTATTTTTTCTTTAGTTATAAGAGAAACCATTAAACTTCAGGTTTTATTGTCATATTTCCCTCTTAATGTTTTCATTTGTACCTTAAATATAGTGCCAAAATCTAATAAAGTCATCTTTATTTAATACTGATTTTTCTATGTAACCAGAATTTAAAATATAAACACTCCTATTTCCTAAATAATTTCGTTTCCAAAAATTAGTGTTTGACAGGAAATGTTTTCTAGTCCACAGTCCTCTAAATCACCTAAATTTATTAAGTGTGATAAATAATGGACTGCTAACATGTTTATCTTTGTATTCTTTGTATTTATAAACCACTTATAAATAAAAGGTTATTTTGTTCTGCTTTATAAATCCTACAGATGTTAAACAATTTTATAAGATGACTGATTCATTTTTTTAAAAAATGAAAAGATAGTGCATTTTAAGCTATCTTTTAAGCATTGCTGAAATCCAGTTGTGACTGTGGAATGCATTTACACATAGATTTTAAATACACTGAAGACCATGATGTGACAAAGGCAGAATCAAGCATTGACTTTGAATGAAACTTGTCTCATCTATTTTTCATATATGTAGATATTTGACTATTTAATCTGACATGCTTAGATAAGATTATCTGTTTGTCTGTAATGTGTAAGTTTTGCCATAACAAACTACAAAATATTTCACCTGTTTTATTCAACCCTACTTCACCAGGTCTCATACAATGCCAGGCACCCCAAAAACCTCAACGGTGAATAGAATCCTATTACTTAAGGAATATTGACATTTATTTTCCTACAAAGAGCGTTAACTTTGAAAAGCACCAGATACTCCCTATAGATCCCTACCATTTGGTTGGGTTTTGTCTCACCACCATGCCATGTTGTTAGCAAATGACTGGCTGGCAATTGGGACACAAATTATCAGACTTTGGCAAGCAGGAGGCCAGGGGCCCTGAAATTGGCTTTGTCAAGAGTCCTGGGAGCCTACTGATGAGAGGGGTCATTACTCAGTGGTGATTAGCATCATCCATTGGTCCCACTTCCACACTGCAAACTACTGCCACTGTGCCGAAGTCCCTCAGCATTTTGCCGCCGCATTTAAGTCATAGTTGCTAATGAAGTTCAATATAAAAATATTTATTAATCACTACCTATAAGCAATGCATAGTGTTAAGTTTTGCTGTGGGTAATAAATGCAATCCCTTCCTCTATATAAATTGCAAGTCAGTAAGAAAAAAAGATTTTTTTTTTTTAATTTGGGGGGGAAGTCTTTTTAAAAATTTTTATTGGATGAGTTTTTTTAAGTAGCACTGTTACATCTCAGATTGTGTCAAATCCCCAAAAAAGGAAAAAAGCATAAAAAGCTATGGCAATTTGAAAAAGGGAAACAGAAATTTACCCACAAATTGAGAGCTAGGAAGCACCCCGCCAGGTTTTGTGAGACTAGGGGATTTTCTGAGAATGCCAGATTGTGGGAAGACTTCTGGTATAAACTGTCCTGAGAGAATCACAGCTTTTAAGTTTTAGAAAACCCATCCCAGTAGGAAGTTAGCCCTCACGATTTTAGGCAGACTATTTTACTAACTTAACATATCAAAATGACAAGGTCTGGACACATTCACTCATTTCCCCATTCAAAACTTTTCATTTAACAGCTGCTAGAAACTGGAGTCTGAACTTGGTCCCGCTGGTGTAATAGTCAACGAAACACTCTAGTTGGATGGGGCGGACACAGTGATGCAGTAATTTCACTGCATTGTCTATGTCATCTGTGTGTACAGGTGAGATGTGAAGTCACGTGATGAACGTCTCCCCCATTCTGGAGGATTCAGAGTCTCAGAAAGAGACACTATTGGACTTAAAGCTAAAAAAACAATATTTCAGCTCAGAAAACAACATGAGCCAGAGCCCTAACTGTCCCAAGCTCTGTACCCCTGTGTTACAAGACCCTCCAATTACAGATATCTGACTTGAAAGAAATCTAAGATATCTTCTCACCCTCTAGTAAGCACGATAATATAAACGACATTCATTTCCCATTATGATATCATTGATCCATAAGAACACAACATCCTGCTCCATTTAGAAGGCATTTATTTACCACAGTCTAAAGATATTAAATACTTGTGCAAATTAAATCAGCCTTTGGTTAAGCCATGTACACCAGTGATGGCCAGCTGGTCAAATGATTAAGGATTTCATTTTAAATCAAGAGAGAACAAAATCGTTTGTGAGCATTAGAATTTGCATGGCATTTGTTTAGGATATAAATTACAGTCCACTGGTAAGAGGAAAAGTTCAGAGAGGTTTGAGCACTTAATAAAAACCATGGCGATGACCCGATTTTCAGTCTGATTGAAGAACTGCAAAGACAGTCTCAGCTCTGCTCGAGATGCAGCTGAAGCTCAATTTGGATGATCAGTGAAGTGAGAGAGGCTGAACGTTCTCAGTGCAGCAGTTAAGTGATCTCGGCAGAGGGAAGAACCAAAGAGATTTGTTCTAGTTAAGGGAATGAATATTTGGAACTGCTTCTGTAGCACTCTGGGGACTATTTTTCTTATTTGCTAATGTGAACTAAGAAATAAATTCATCGCATTTGCCAAAGTCTCTACACAATGCAAGATTGAAAAGAGGCTCGACAGATTCCTTAAGGGCATCTGCGATGCTTGGTGTCTGTGAGCTGCTGTGAATCCATTTGGATGGATCCCTTGCCCAACCCCATGCATGAAATGGGGCACATGAGAGCATGTTTTGCTGTCTCTCTGGGACCCTGTTCTATCATCAGCTCTTTCCTCTCACATATCTTCCATCTTTTCCACTCTACTGACTTCTCAGCATTTATACATTCTCATGTCTCTCACATTTTTAAAATATGAAGGTTATTTTTTAGCCACACTTCTCCTGGCTTCTCTCTTGTCGCTCTTCTTCTATTCATAGACATAATTCTTGACAAACACGCTGCAGCCACCATCTGAACTTCCTTGTCAGGCACTGGGTCTCCAGTCTGACTTCTGCCACCATATTCTGCTCTATCTGCTCAAACAAAGATCTGAGGGGTTTGAGCACTTAATAAATACTGTAATGATGACCCAATTTTTAGTCTGATTGAAGAATTGCAAAGACAGTCTAAAAGTGAAAAAGTCGGTCACACAGTCGTGTCTGACTCTTCGTGATCCCTTGAACTGTAGCCTGTCCAGCTTCTCTATCCATGAAATTCTCCAGGCAAGAATACTGGAGTGAGTTGCCATCTCCTTCTCCAGGGAATCTTCCCAACTCAGGGATCAAACCCAGGTCTCCTGCATTGCAGGCAGATTCTTTACCAACCGAGCTACAAAGGAAGCCCTGCAAAAACAATCTAGGCTCTGCTCAAGATGCAGCTGAAGTTTAATTTGGATGATCAGTGAAGTGAGGGAGGTTGAACATTCTCAATGCAGCAGTTAGTTAAGTGATCTCAGCAGAGAGAAGAACCAAAGAGATTTGTTCCTTTGGTTTGTTTCCATGCCTGCTCAATGCAGAAACTGATGGACTCTTCTTCATGCCTTGTGATCGACCTCCTGGTGACATCTGACTTCAGACCACTCTTCTCTTTGTAAATATCCTTCTTCAGCTTCTGAAATGTTATCCCCAACTTATGCTCTTTCTGAGGTCACCGACTATTCCTTCTCTCTTTTGTGGGGTCTGTTTTCCCTGTCTAATATCCCTTAAATATTCGCTGCAATTAACCTTCTTTTATCAGTTTTTATGCAGCTTCAAATATCTTCTTTCACTTGGTGAATCGCACATCTATGTTATCAGGAGAGGATCTTCTCTTGAGGGCCATGCTTGTAATGTCATCCTGCCTAATGACAACAGCTCCGTCTGGATGTCACATAGGCACTTCGCACTCAATATGATCAACTCCAAACTATCATCTTTCATTCCCAATTCTCTCCACTACTTACGAGTGATCAGGCTCACCTTAGAGGAATTTTTCTTTTTATTTTTTTGGTCTATCACTGAACTGTATGCATGCATTTTTAAAGCTTATCTAGTCTACTTACTAAATTACAAGTTCTGTGGGGAGAAAAGGTCTCCACCTTCCTAATTTTCATATCCACAGCACCTAGCAGCGCCATAATTATTTGGAAGTTATAAATGAATGAACAGAATGAGGTGCGGTCCACCTCATAGCTGTATTTTTTTGCACCTAAAGGAAGTGTATCAGATAAGAGTCCCAACACATGGTTGGAGGTATTCCCTGGCAGAAGTGCTCAGTGAACGATCTCTTTCTTTTCTGCTGGCAGCTCTCAAAACACTGCCATGTGCCAATGTTCTCTCTCCCAGGCAGATATGAGAATGTAGTCCCAGGAGAATGTATAAGGGAAGAAAAGTGTCCCAAAGAGTATCGCTATGAGGAATGAGTACGTTTTCAAAGGAAACAGAGTGCCATGCTCCAGGCAGAAGGACCAGTAGTTCTTTTTTGATATTTAACATTCAACAGACTGAAAGCATTCATTCTGTGGTGACAGATAATGGCCTTGAAATATGTGAGACGATTTTAGCATGAAGCCTTACAAATCACAAAAAGTTCAAAAGAAATAAATTTAGTTGGAAAGATAAAACTGCTATAGGGTAACAGCAGAACGTCCACCCTTCAAAAGTACATATTTATCAGTGTCCAAGGAGCCTTTGGGGTCTTAAGACCACCTTAAAATAAACTATTATGCAGAAGATTCTAGGAAGGGCAAGCGGGGCACCTGGACTGGTTCTACAGTAGGCAAGGGAGTCCTGCCTGAGAAAGTAAAGCCTGAGCTAGTTTTCAAAAGTTAACTTTTATATTGGAGCTTGTAAGCAGAAAGAAGAGCTGGCAGTAAGGCACAGCAGGGTAATATGACATCTCATTTGAGGAATCATGACAAGTTTGGCAGGACTTAAATGAAACATGGGTGCATGGGAGGTGGGAGATAGGAAATGTCACAAAGAACAAAGTAGGAGGCACCTGGTATGTTGTGTTTTGCAGTCTGACATCAATGGTAGACGGGTAGCCATAGAGGGACTTTGAGTAGGTGAGTGGCATGATCAGATTTCTATTTTAGAAAGATAATTCTGGAGCTAACGTGTGTGATAAATTTGGGAGGAATATGCCTCGAGGCAGGAAGATAGGAAGACCTTTGCAATAACCAGACAGAAATCAGACTAGAGAAAGAAAGGAGAGGAATTGATTCAACAGTAGTCCGAGAAGCTGAATCACGGAAACCTGATGCATTGTGGAGCAAGCAAGAAGGGGGCAGCATGTTTATTCATTTATTTATATGAAAGTGTTAGTTACTCAGTTGTGTCCAGCTCTTTGCGACCCCATGGATTGTAGCCCACCAAGCTCCTCTGTCCTTGGAATTCTCCAGGCAAGAATACTGGAGTGGGTTGCCATTCCCTTCTCCAGGGGATCTTCCCAACTCAGGGATCAAACCTTGGTCTCCTGCATTGCAGGCAGATTCTTCACCATCTGAGCCACCAGGGAAGCTCTTAACAGAGCCTGGGAAATGGTTATGATATACCTATATATGATATGTGTATATATAATAACTATTTACATATGTGGTTTATCATAACCCTATATATGATATATATCATATAATCATAATCATTTTATATATGGCTTATCATAATCATATATATATGTGATATATATCATATTTATCATAACTATTTATATACATATAACCATTTCCCAGGTCCTGATAAGGGCTTCCCTGGTGGCTCAGATGGTAAAGAATCTGCCTGCAATGCAGGAGACCAGGGTTCAATTCCTGCATTGGAAAGATCCCCTGGAGAAGGGAAAGGCTACCCATCTAGTATTCTTGCCTGGAGAATCTCCATGGACAGAGGAGCCTGGCGGGCTACAGTCCATGGGGTCACAAAGAGTTGGACACTACTGAATGACTAACACACACACACACACACACACACACACACACACACACACACACACATGCTCTGATAATAGAGTAACAAATAAGACACAGCTCTAAGCCTCAGGGAACTGAGTCTAGTGGGATTATAGACAAGTAAAAAGGGTCAAGACATATACACAGTGCTATATTTAAAATGGATAACCAATAAGGACCTACTGGATAGCACTGGGAACACTGCTTAATGTTATGTGGCAGCCTGGAGAGAAGGGGAGTTTGGGGAAGCATGGATAGCTGCATGTGGATGGCTAAGTCCCTTCATCGTTCACCTGAAACTATCACAACATTGTTAACTGGCTATACCCCAATACAAAATAAAATGTTGTGTTTTTTTTTTTTTTAAGAAATTATCAAGAAAGTATGCAATAGGGACTTCTAGCCAAGACTTGAGATTTGATATAAGATTCCTGAAAGAAGTATTAATAGTAGTTCTGCTGAGTTTCTATTGATTAAAAGTACTAGCTGAGTTTAAAAGCACTAGCTGAGTGAAATTGACTAGGGAAATATTCCCAGCAAATGAACTAGCATCTGAAAAGAGAAAAGAGGTAATAAGGCAAAAAAAAATTTTTTTTTAACTGCAAGAAAGACTGGGTAACATCACACACAAAAAGCAGGAGAAGAGGAGGATAAGAAGGCTCATGTTAATGATGAGCCCAGACTTGTGCATACTGAGATGGAGATGTCTGTGGGATGTCTAGAAAAATCAAGTCTCAAGGAAACTTCTGATGTGTTTGAGGTGTGTTTGAAGGACCAGGTCTCTCTTAGAGAAAAAAAATAAGAAAATAAAAATCTCATCCTAAAGAGAGAGTTTTGCTCCAGGGTAGCACAGGCAGGTCTCCAAGAGAAAAGAGTGATTGTCATTTCAGCTTGCTTCCTGTCTTTAGTTCTAGTTCTCAAGGACTAAACTCTGGAAAGATAAAATAGAACTAATGAGAGATAAAAATCTAAAAAAGCCATTCTTTTAAATAAGATATTGCATCAGAATGGCCTCGCTCCCCATCTGTATCAGATCCTGGCAAGAATCTCTGTCTGGGGCAGATGTGGGAAAGCACTGAGGCAGAGAAGGGACACAGGACATCAGGCTGGACCAGCCCACATCTGTAGCCATGAAGACAAAGGTCAGAAAACCACAGGAAGGGAGGAAAATACAGAGAGTCACATACAAGTTAAGAGCTAGTGCATCATCACTCTTAAGGTACAAAAAGGCCACAAAGGAGAAAGGGAAACTGTGATGGGGCTAAAATCTCCAAAATTAAAGACGAGAGAGCCCGGGATGTGTCCTTATATTACTTTGCTTGTGGTACAAGGACCCAGGGTCTCATAAACATGTGATCCCTGGGAGAGAGGGCTTCTCTGGCGGCTCAGAGGGTATAGAATCCGCCTGCAGTGCAGGAGACCTGGGTTTGATGCTTAGGTCGGGAAGATCCTCTGGAGAAGGGAATGGCAACCCACTCAGTATTCTTGCCTGGAGAATTCCATAGACAGAGGATCCTGGTGTGTTAATGAGTGGGAATGAGTGACTAACACACACACACACACACACACACACACACACACACCCTGAGAGAGATGGAGTAGATGAGAGAAGAAAAAAACAACTCGCCTCCAAATAAAGCTGTCCTGAAGATATTAGTTCCATTTAGTTTCAAATATTCAAATCATGTTTTAAACTGTTTTACCCTATAAACATATGACTTAACTTAAGGATTTTACTCCTTTCACAAATCTCAGCTGTCAGCTGGAAAGAAATACGTGAACAATTTTTCATCTTCTGACCATAGCGTTTAGGTCAGTTATCAGCAACAACTAAGACAGCTTGTAAAAAAAAAAAAATTAAACCACTAAAAATATGTAAGCTGTCTTGAAATAGAAAACCTGGTGGCAGAGAACCTTCAGTTTCTTTGGCACAATGAAGTTAGATGTAGCATCTGTAGAATCTGTTCATATACCCTTTTCATAGATGGCTTATGAAGCCAACACTCACTCGAGAGCCTTAGGGGAAGCCAGATTTCACACCCCCACCCTTCAAAGTTCTAACATAAGGAAGGAAATCTGAAGTCATATCATCTTTAAGAGACTTTGTGGAGAGAGATGAGACGCCGGTCATGGAATGCCCACTGCCTGCCAAGGGGCTCTTCCTGGTGTCCTGTGTTCATGAAAGAAAATGCCCACAGCCGTGAAGGTCTCCAGCCCTTTCAGCAAAGCATCTAAAGGCAAAATAGAGAGGAAAGACAATCCTCTGGTTTTGTAACTACACAAAGAACTTGCATCCTCAGAGACTCGTCCAACTTCATAAACACTTTTTAAATGGAGATCATATTGTCTCCAGGGAAAGGACAATGAAAGAAGAGGCCTTGATAGCATCCGGCTGCCATATGTCTGGCACAAGAGATCACAGACCTCTGAATGAAAAGCAACGTGAACCAGTGAAGAGAGCCCTCCCTTAGGTTTATGGACAACCTGCTCTTCGATTTCACCCAGTGAGGGCATTCATGTTCTTAATAAAATGCTTTGAAATCTTAACATGAGAAACACAAAACATTATCATCACTAAAATCCATAGAGTTCTCAATGCTGTTCCAGTGTGTGTGTATGCTCAGTCATGTCTGACTTTTTTGCAACCCCATGAACTGTAGCCCACCAGGCTCCTCAGTCCACAGGATTTTCTGCAAGAATATTTGAGTGTGTTGCCATTTCCTTGTTGTGATTGTTCACTCACTAAGTCATATGCAACTCTGTGACCCTGTAGACTGCAGCAGGCCAGACTTCCCTGTCCTTTGCTATCTCCCAGAGTTTGCTCAAATTCATGCCATTTCCTACTCCAAGGGATCTTCGCTATCCAGGGATGTAACCTGAGTCTCTTGTGTCTCCTGCATTGGTAGCTGGGTTTTTTTGTTTATCACTGGGCCACCTGGCAAGCACCAGAGATCTCAGCTAAACCACAGAAGGGAAATACCAATAGGCTTCCCATGTTACTTAAGAACAAACGCATACAAATATCTGGACTCAGATAAAAATGGCCTCTCGTGTAAAACACTTTCCTGGTCCTAACAGATCTCACCTGCTGTTACCTAAATCCAACGTTTCCCTCTCTGAATAAGTGCCTGAGCCTCAGACAAGGTCAAGCACACTCCATCTCAGTAGGAGTGACTACTTTAAACAGCAACGCTTTAGAAATGACTGATGTAGATACCCAGAGGTTCTTAATGGACCAGTTGCCATCACCACAATGGAGGCTGTTTCAGGAGCTGTCTTTCATATTTGCTGTGCAAATCGTTTCCATAAATGTGTGGGATTATTGATCTGAATAAACAGTCCCTTGCTGTAAAGAAGGTAAGATCTTTGTTAGTCATTGACTATTTCAGTACTAATAAGGTCACACTTTGGAGAATTTGTTCCCTTTCAGACTCATTGCTTCTCATTTGGTTTGGTTTGAGTCCAGAGGGTGTAAAACCTCTAAGTGTCTGCTTAATAATATACAGAGAAAAGGTCTTTACTCTTATTTCTTTTAATCCTGTTCATAGCAGCTAGAATATAGCAGACATGTTAAGTGAAGGACTTTATTGTACTCCCAAATCCAACAATTCACTATATATTCTGTGTTAGGACATTGAACACTGAGTAGCATACTAGAAATAGAAATTAAGAAGAATAAATAGAAAGGATCTGCATCAAAGACTCATTTCAAGCTGGTTGAAGTCATGTAGTGCAATTTCCACTGGACCTTAATGATTATAGGAAAATATGAAAAGGACCACTCTGTCATATTATCTTTGGTTTTTATTCCTAACAGTGTCTTCACATATAATGGAGAGTTAATCAATAATTTCTGGATGGATTGATTTTTTTTGTCACAGTCAGTCAAAATATAAATTCCAAATTCTAGGAAATTCTTTTCCATGAAGAAAACTTGTGTGTGGGGGGAACCTCTTAATGTACCTCTGCCTGATCAAGGGAAAACAGAGATTTCCTGCATACAATAAAAGGTTTTCTCATTTTATACATCCCCTATCCTGGACTTTGGGCTTCCCAGGTATCTCAGTTGTAAATAATCTGCCTGCCAATGCAGGAAACACAGGAGACATGGGTTTGATCCCTCGGTCAGGAAGATACCCTGGAGAAGTAAATGGCAACCCCCACCAGTATTCTTGCCTGGGAAATCCCATGCAGAGAGGAGCCTGGTGGACTACAGTCCATGAAAAGAGTCAGACACAACTTAGCAACTGAATAACAGCAACAACTATCCTGGTGTCTACACATAGAATTGGCAGAAAAAAAGAAGTCTACCAACTCCTTAAATTATTTTAGTTTCTTTTTTATGGCTGCTTTCCTTTTTTTTTTCTACCTTGGTTGTATGTCAGCAAAATATCCATTTAATTGGGTACTTAGACTTGAGTTTTTAAAAATATGACATATTTACAGACTCCTGGTTGATACTTCATGAGGTGGTTCTAGAGGGCTGGGCAGGAAAAGACTGGGGTTTGAAAATTGGGCAGTAACAGCAATGGGTTGTTCAGCAATTCTGCACGGTTATCTTAGTGGTTATTATATACTTGCTATTTTTAGGATATGCTCAGTAATTAAAATATAATTTCATACAAACTCTGAGATGCACCAAAAGAATCTAGTATGTTTTACTGTTACTAGCTACACATTTCTCATATGCTCACTTCTTAAATATAGGCCAGAAGCTAATATAAAGTATGTGGTGAATTTTCTGGTTACATAAGAGGTACATGACAAACAAAATTTAATAATCCTCCGACTGTAACACAAAAGAGTCGACAGTGACAAATGGTTTCCTACAGTGAAAAGGGAAGGCTTCCCAGGTGGCTCAGTGGTAAAGAATCCACCTGCCAAGCAGGAGACACAGGTTCGATCCCTGGATCAGGAAGATCTCCTGGAGAAGGAAATGGCAACCCACTCCAGTATTCTTGCCTCGGGAATCCCACGGACAGAGAAGCCTGGTGGGCTACAGTCCACGGGGTCGCAGAGTCAGACACGACTGAGTGACTTAAACAGCAACAATATACTGAAAAGGGCTGAGACCATTTTGCTTACAAATTTTAGCTGCGTATCAGTTAAGTAAAAGAGGACAATACCCAAATGACTATTTTCTCTCTATAAGAGGTTTTAATAAATTCCCAGTAACAAGTGTCATAAATGACAATAAAACTGAATTCATTTATTTGCTCTCAAGCATAATATTACTTTATCTGATGCAACAAATTTCATTTCTGTTTACATTTTTGGTCTAGGAACAATCATTATTCTTTACATCAATATTAAATCTATAAACTTGAGCACTAAGCTATCAGCAGTAAACTGTTTATTTAGGTAACAGACAAGAAAATCAATAATCAATTTTGATTAGTTATTTCTGGGAATCCCCTAACATCCAAAACTTAAAATAATCATACATAGATGTAAACACCCAGCTTGTAAAACAATTTCTGAAATTGTTTTAAAGTCATGTGCAATTTCCAGTTTCTTGATACACCAGGGAGAACATGTGCAAATGTATCCAGTTTGGCATTTGAAGGAGAAAATCCCTTAGATGCAGAATTTCATTGGCTGCTCAGACAGGAAAGTCATTTTGGTTTCACTTAAAAATTAACACATCCTCTCACTGACATTTAAGACTAGTAATTGGCTGTGAAGTGCTCAGTGATGCTTTCAGAGGAACTGTGATATGTATATAATGAATATAAATGAGGTCTATATGTATATCATTATACATATATAATGACACATATAATGGTACATATAGAAACTTCTAGTTTCCTACTCTACTACATCATGATGTTGCTGGAATGTATTGTATGTCATAATATTGGCATTATGTTGTATGAAATACTATTATAAAAAAAGTGACTGGCTTTTTTCCCTCAAGGACTTTCTGAGATGGTAAAATCTGAATCAAATAACTTCCAAATCCTAATAAAACTGGTAGCTGAAAAGCAAAAGGAAGGGTTGAAGCCTCGAAGAAGCTCTCTTACACTGATTTCTCTATCTTTTCATTCTTGCATATATTCTACCACATTTTTATAGGAGCTGTGTGATGCATTTGCTGCTGCTGCTGCTGCTAAGTCGCGTCAGTCGTGTCCGACTCTGTGTGACCCCATCGACGGCAGCCCACCAGGCTCCGTCCCTGGGATTCTCCAGGCAAGAGTACCGGAGTGGGGTGCCATTGCCTTCTCTGTGATACATCTAGACAAGTTTTAAATAAAAATGTTAATATGGAAAGAATGAAGAAACAGGAAAGAGAAAGGATGGGGGCACAGGATGCTTAAATAGCTAAAATATACACACCTCTATGTAAAATATTTTCCATTTATACTAATAAATTAAACTCAGATTGTGGGACAGTTAAGAGAAAACATCAGATATAAGGAAAGGAAAGAATCAAACAATGGTTGGAGAAGGTATTGTATTATCTTCTTTCCCTTATTTTCAAGTTTTGCCCCTATCATTTATCTCCTAAACATTTAGAAAAGATGCAGAAAATAAAACCAGCAACTATAATCCATCACCAAGCGTTTTGACTTCTACCCTAGGAACATGCTCCAGTTAAAGAATGATCACTTTTCTTCTATTTTTTTATTGGAATATAATTGCTTTACAATGTGTTACTCGTTTCTGCCGTACAATATCGTGAATCAGCCATGTGTACACACGTGTCCTCTCCCTCTCAAGCCTTTCTCCCACCCCTTTCATCTCACCCCTCTGGTTTATCAGAGCGCAGCGAACTGGGCTCCCTGTGCTTTATGGCAGCTTCCTATTAGCTATCTATTTTGTAAGAAGGATCACTTTCAGTTTTAATGTATTTGGATAAAAAATATTCACTGAGCACCCATGATGTGCCAGTTTCTTAAAGTTTCCACCTTGATATTATACTCTGTCTGTTATTTCTTGCCCAAACACAGAATGCTGCAACCTGGAATTCCTATGAAACATAAGTAATATTGGGGAATATTAAAAATTGTTCCATTAATTAGAGTTATTTGCTAGAGTTGTAAGAACTTTTTATTGGATTAAAAAGAAAAGATGATGTAGCACTAGGTGATTCCCATATTTGTAATTCTCTCTGAATATACAAAACAATCTCCTTCAGTTTATATTAATCTTTAGAGTCAAGAAAAATTTATATGTACAAATATATACATGAAAAGCTACTGTGAAGGGCTTTTGTTCAAAATAATGCTTTGTGTTGAGAACACAGATAAACACACAATCTGATTATCCTTAATGCTTATTTTTCAATAAAGACAGTTTAAAAAACTTGTAGTTCAATGAGGGCTAAACTCAAGGACTGTACTCATTTTAAAATGTACTTAGTGGAGCTATATTCCTATTCCTCCAAGCTTTGCCCTATAAATAGTCATTCTGATTGTTGTATAATGGTGGTTTCATTTTTCAGTGAGGAAGAAGAAGAGTTAATGAGAAACTTTTAGTTTTTTTCTGACCAAAGTATAATACTAGAAGGAGTACTCTGGTGAACATAAAAAATGACTGGTTCTGCTCAATTTACAGTGTTAGCTCCTAGCCCTTAAAATTAAAAACAAAAGAAAACAAAATGCTACTTAATTCTCTAGTATTTTACCTAGGACAGAGCTATATAGAAGACTTCAAAGAACCTCTGTCTTTCTAAGACTGTCTAGTTCTGAAAGCTTGGCACATGAAAGCCATCTAGGTTAATCATTTGTTTCAATTATGCTTCAAATGTTTAAAATATACATAGAAATGAAAAACATTATCATAATATCTTCAGCCAAAGAAGGCAATCACTCATTCAGAAAACAAAGATGAAAATATTAACCATTATTTGAAATATGAATTATTATAATTTGAGAAATATTATGGCAATATGCACAAAGTGCTAAAACATTCATAATTGCTTTTAACTTGGATATGCATTTCTTATTTTAAAATTTTTATTGACATATAGTTGATTTACAATATTGTCCTAATCTCTGCTGTACAACAAACAGACTTGCATTTCTATAAAACAATTTAAAAGTCTCCGAAAGTCTCTACCTTTAATATTAAAATATACTGGCGTGCTATGATTCACAGGGTCGCAAAGAGTCGGACAAGACTGAGCAACTGAGCTGAACTGAATATTCATTAGAAAAAATTGAAATTAAGGGCATGGTTAAGTAAACCATGGCACATGCATAGAGAAAATATTACCAAGTCATTATTATTATCCTTCTGAGGTTTTAAGTTTTCTTTAAAGTTTTGTCGATATATAACACTCATATAAAAATTCATAGTTGGATGAATTTTTGCAAAATAAACACACATATGTGAACCCTTGCCCCAATCAAGAAACAAAATATTAACTTCATTCCAATGTGTATAAAGTTTAAAAACCTAGGTTCTATAAGTTTAGACCTCAGAGCAGCAGCATTAATCTCACATGGGGAATCTCACAATTGCAAATTGTTCTCTAACTTGCAATTCTAAGTTCCAGCCCTAGACCTACCCAGTTAGAAGGCCCAGAGACAAAGAGACCCAGGAATTGGTGTTTTATCAAAGCCTGTAGGTGATTTAAAGGCACACAAAAGTTTAAGAACCACTAGTCCAGAGAAATGAATTTTGTTATAAAATGACAAAAGTACTGATGCATATAATTTTAATGATGTAAAAATTAAGCATAGGAAAAAAGAATGAAAATAAATATGACAAATGATGATAGTAGTTATTACTAAAAAGTAAAACTATAGGTGACTAGGTGATTTTTATTTTCTTATTTATATGTTTTTGTATTATCCAGATTTACCAAAAAGATTTTAATACTTTGGGGATATTACTGAACACATCTATTTTGGCCTTTGTTATCTTCAGCTAAACCCAAAGAGCTTCTTACGACACTGTACAGTTGGCTTGTTTGAATTCACTGTCATTACAATTTCCACTCTGCATACCAGTATCTACATGTGGGTTAGAGAAGGGAGAAAATCCTACCCAGTTATTCTTTAAATGTTCAGCAAAATAAAAGTACACAGTTACCAACTGAACACATTGATAGTTGCACAGATGGAAATAAATTTTGCCTTGCATGAACATAGGAGGCAATCTTGAAACTGGAAGGCAAGCTAAATCCTCAAAGACTTCAAATTTACTAAGTCTTTTTATTTTAAGTAACATGACCTTTCTAAAAGAAGCTTTTCAATTCCATCTCTCCCCCAAAAGGCTAAAGAAGTAATTCTTTATCATAGCAAAATGGATCTTTGATGAGGATGGATTAAAAGAATGATTCAGGAGCTAAAAAAACACGGAACCTGATTCTGATGATAATAAAGTAGTTATAGTAGCTGCTATCAGTGCCCAGCCAGAAACTTCAGTCCTATTTCTTCAGAAAGCAGGACTTCCACAAACCAGTATTGGGAAATCTGTGTTTGAAGACTCTTCGGGAAGGCTGCTCTGTTCTAGGGCTCACAGATCATAAGTGTCAAGGACTTAACATTCAGAGGAGCAGCCCTCAACCGATAACTGGCAATGTGGGTGTATAAATACCACAGCTCCCTTGACCCACCTAGCAGGATATTTCTGAAGCATACATCTCAACAATTTCCAGAGATTCCCTGCAGGATTAAGTTTATTTCACAAGATGGTAACAGGCCAATCCCCTTCCCTGTATTACTTTCCTATTTCTTTGCTGGTGTTTCTTGTACTTCCCAAATAATTGACTTTCGCTTGAATTCTGTCTCTGTATTACTTGGGCAAGGCACACAAGAAAACTGTTGATCTGCTGAATAATGTAGAAGACAGGATAGGCATTACCTCCAATAAATTTATTAAAATGCATTTTTATAAGCCTTGGGGATTACACTCATTGCTATGATTATAATTATGAACGTAAATTAACCTTGCTAATTAGACATTGCTTCTTGAGGATTTGAGCAGTCCTCAGTTTTCTTATGAAGGTTTGAACCATTATTCATATAATGAAAAAGGCACATACAGATGATAGTCAATATTATTTAACAATAGGTATAATATGATTTTTTTTTTTGGGGGGGGGGGTAAAGAATCTGCCTGCAATGCGAGAGACCCAGTTTCAGTCCCTGGGTTGGGAAGATTCCCTGGAGAAGAGAATGGCTACCCACTCCAGCATTCTTGCATGGAGACTCTTGTGGACAGAGGAGTCTGGTCTCTGGACTATCGTCCATGGGATCACAAAGAGTCTGACACAACTGAGCAACTACCACTACTACTATGATATGATTGTTATTGTAAGAGCTCTAATAAAAATAAACATTGCCATAGAGCTAGACCAAATCTCCTTTGCCATCTATTAACCATTTGGTGGCAGGAATCTTTTTTTTAATATTTTTTTTATCTATTTGACTGTGCTGGGTCTTAGTTGCAACATGTGAGATCCTCGATCTTCATTTTTGCATGCAGGATCTTTAGTTGTGGCATGTGGAATCTCTAGTTGTGGCAAGTGAACTCTTAGTCGTGGCATGTGAGATCATGTGAGATCTGACCAGGGATCAAACCCAAACCCATGGCATTAGGAGTAGAGTCTTGGACACTGGACCGCCAGGGAAGTCCCCTGGTGTCAGGGTACTCAGGGAAGAGTCTGAAACAACAGAGGGATATTATAAAGGATCAGGCAAGTGGACATTTAACAATAAGTTTCGAAGAACTTTTTAATTTTAATAATCAGTAAGGCCCTACCAGTGCATGAAAGAAAGGTGAAAATGAAAGTATTAGTCACTCAGTCATGTCTGATTCTGCAGATCCATGGGCTGTAGCCTACCAGGCTCTTCTGTCCATGGAATTCTTCAGGCAAGAATACTGGAGTGGGCTGCCTTTCCCTTCTCCAGGGAATCTTCCTGACCCAGGGATCAAACCCAGGTTTCCCACATTCCTGGCAGATTCTTTACCATCTGAGCCACCAGGAAAGTCCTCTACTGGAGGATACCAAATGAACATTAACATATCCAAAGAAAAGAATCTTGAATACAAAATATATATGAATGTCTTCATATTATAATAAAAACAATTTAGCATTATTTCCAATGGCATCAACATGCAAAATAACTGCCAAGAGGCACTCTGTTCTTGGGAATCAAGTTTTCAAAGAAAACAAATGTGAAGAATGTGGATAATTTTAAAATAAAACACAGGAAAGCTTTCAATCTAGCAAAATGACTATCAACCAAGGATAAACCCTCCTGGTGATGTGAGTGGAACTCCTCAACATAAATGAATATAACATGCCTATTGAAATACAATAGCATCCTGATTGGAACGCTTCCTTATTTACTCTATGCTATAAACACACAAGGATTTCACCCTGTGTTGAGTGCTGAATAAAAAGGTGAATGAAAATACACAGCTGCTAAAAAAAAGGTTTGTAATCTCCAAGTATTAATACTATAGGGGAATTCAGAGGCTAATATTCAAAATACAAGGTTAGAGGCCATGGTTATCAAAATGATTTCCTACAATGTTGGGCAATTAACTAAAGTGTCAAGTATGAGAGGCCATAAAAATGTATTGTTCCTGCTGTAGTTGTACAGAAAAGAAGAAAAAAAAAAGAAAGGCAAAGGAAACTAGCGAGCAGAATATTCCTTGAAAGATTCAGGATTTACCGTTTTTAACAATATTTTATAAGCCTCAAGAACAGATTCCTATCTAGAGAGAAAAATAAATCAAATTGAAATGAACTCTTCCTGAACTTATGCAAACAGGTAATGAACAAAATGATTTCTGTATTAGATTTCAACATAGAGTATTTAAAAAGAATAATTCTACATCTGAAAAAGGTAACATTTCTGAACAGGACCTATTTTTTTCCAGTCTCCTACCATGCACAGTGAGAGTTTATAAATTTCCAAATACATCAAATATATCATCGAATACATCATCAAATACAAATACATCAAAGTATGTTTGAGATTAATTTCTCATTTTGATACTAATTTCTCATTTAAATGCTTTCTTCTCTGCAATCAGCCTCTGTGTTTTTTCAGTGTTCTAACATTATTGAGGCTTTCAATGGCTAAACTAAAGATTTCTCTTGGTAAATATCACATTGCACTTGAAAATAAGTGGGTTATTTTCAAATATCTTTTGATATTGATTTCTAACATAATTCCACAGTGATAAGAGAAGAGACTTTGTATGATTTCAATACCTTTATACAATGAAATTTTTGCAACTTGTTTTATGTCCCTGGATATGTTCCAGTGTCTCCTAGTTTATAGTTTATGTGAACTTGAATATAATTTGTACCCTGCTGTTCTGTGAAAATAGGACAAATCTTATGTTGAATTGGTTCACAGTGTTTTTCTGGTCTACTTTATCCTTCTGCTTTTCCATACATTCATTCTATTAATTTTTTAGAGTTTGATATTGAAACTCCAACTAACAATCTTGTCTACTTAAAAAAATAACTGTAATATATAGTGAAATGATATGCAAATTTTCTCTGTATTTTCAAAGTCTCCTGTAAATGTGTTATCATACTTTCATAATTTTTAAAAAAATCATAGCACTATCTAGTCACCACAACAGAGAATTATATGCAACTTTTCCTTTATGCTTCAATTGCAAACCATACCTTTAAATAATTTTTCCACATTCAAACTCAGATGCCTGGTATTGGATGAACTGTATCTCTGTGCCATGACATGGACATCATTGATCCACACTCGCCTCACTTTTATTGGTTAGTTATTCAATTAGTGCTTTTTGAACAATGTAACAATTGTTACATTGGTGGTGCTAATTCACCATCCCAAAACAAAAGCTACAATGTAGGGCATAACTGACATCTAATTACATGATTCCTCCAACAGTACATCCCTGTTGGCCCTGCACTGCAAGATAGGCATCATCCAAAATTCTGATCATTTCCTAACTTTCCTTTGAAAATAATTTTTTGCATTTCTATGTATCATTTGTTAGTTTGCTCTAGTTCTTTTTAATGTTACAGAAAGGATAGCATGCTACCTGTAAGCTTTTGGAACTCATTTTCTTCCTATAATATTACATTGCTATGATTTTTGATGGTGTCATTTATTTCTATTGTCCATTTACTTTATGGATAATATTTTATTGTGTGAATATGAACTTTATTAATCCATTTTCCAATAAATGAACTTTTGAGCTGCTTCCAGTTTTTACTATTGGAAATTGTATTATGGATTTTTTGGTATATGCTTCCTTTGTAAATGTGTAAGATTTTCTCTTTAATGGAGGTTTCCTCTAAACTGGAATATGCTGAGTCATGGTAAATTGAATGCTCAACTTCAGGAGATAACACCAAATTACACTTCTGCCAGCAATGTATAAGAAATTCCATGTATCTATATCCTCCTTGAAAAGTATTTCTACGTGGAAATATTGACTGACCCCGGTTTCCTAGTGTGAAATACAAAATATATGAGATTAAAACAACATATTAGTGAAATAGAAACATTCACATTTATTATAAATAACTAATACTAATATATTTATAGACCAAAACATCATAATATAAATATAATTACAATGTTTAATTTTGGGATTGTTGTCTATTCCTCTTTCATTTAACCAAATAACTTATGAATATATATTGTATAAACTAAATTATAATACAAATAAATATCATTTTTAAAGCACAAAATTTATAACATGCTCAATTCCTAGTATCAAAAAGAATAGATTTTTCTCTCCTATAATATTTTACTCACCCATCAAAATGATATCTTTCTCAAGCTTCTTCTGTTTTCTCTCCTTCCACATCCCAGGAGGGCCACTGATTTCCACGGATCTAATACTAATCTTCTTTCGCTCTCACACTAAATTCCCTTCCCGAGAAATCCCACCTAGTTTCACTGGCTTAAAATACCATTTACATACTTGCGAATTATTTTTTTCCTCCAGTCTCTCTTCTGAGCTCCAGGTCCCAATTTCCATTCACCCACTGGACATCCTGCAGCCTCAATTGACTAATAAAATCAGTAGACATGATTAGTAACCACATAAAGAGACCCTCATATCTCTCTAACAGAGAATGTATAATTTTTCATTGTCCATGAAGATTTACAAAATAGTACATTTGGTCATAAACAAAATCCTAACAGTTCCTCAAAAGTTGATATTTTATAAGTCTCTATGTATAATCATAATCCAATAAAATTAGAAATAATAAAAGTTCATCTAGAAAAATCCAGAAGTATAGCTCATTAATCACATATTTATTTATTAAGTGTAATAACAGGAGGTATGTGGCATTTCAATTAAGTACAAAAAATTATTTAATAATGACAGTCATCCAACCACCTAGAAGAAAGTAAAACTGGAAATCATATGAGTGCAATTTCCAGGTAAATTTTTAATGTAAAAATAAAATAATGAATTCCTGCAAGAGAATATCAAATACATTCTTATTCCATTGAAAAACTTGGAAAAACATAAAAGACAACATAGATACAGAGGAAAAATATCAAAAGCAAAGTTAATCAATAAATGATATGCTTTGAAAGATAATTAGGTAAAGCAGGTAGCCACAGGACTAATAAATAGATTTGCAAGAGTATTATTTCTTATATTGACAAACAAGCAAACCAGTGGAATATTAAAAACAATTGACAGGCAATTTTGATGACTAAATATATATAAAAAGAAGCTCATAATCACTTATGGAGAAAGCAAACTAAAGGAAATAAATATCTTTTTACACCCATCCCTGTTGGCTCAGATGGTAAAGAATCAGCCTGCAATGCAGGAGACCTACATTCGACCCCTGGGTCAAAAAGATCCCCTGGAAAAAGGAATGGCTGGCTACCCACTCCAGTATTCTGCCTGGTGGATGCCACGGACAGAGGATCCTGGCAGGCTACAGAGCATGAGGTTGCAAAGAGCTGGACATGACTGAGTGACTAACAGTTTCACTTTTTTTTCCCACTTTACACCCATCAGAGTAGCAAAACATGAAAGACTAAGAACATATATTATGAGAGAGTGAGAAAATAGTATCGTGGTACTATGACGTGCTGGCACTTTTTGGAAATCAGTCTAGCAACATTTCATAAAATTAACAATAGGTAGGTCTTTTGAGACAGCAATTTGTTCCTAGAAAGAAAATCCTAAGAGAGATAGAAGTATTTAAGGAGGATGATTGAATAATATTGCTATATCCACAGGGAATAATATGCAGCTACTAAAAAGAATGAATTGGAATAATTTGAGGAATTTCCAAGAGGTATTTTCAAGGAAAAAAAGCAAGATAACAGAGACTATGATTTTTTAAAAGGCAGACAATAGCAATAGAAACCCTGTATGTGGAGAAAAATATGCGAGGATGAATTCTAGATACTAACACATGTTACTGGGTGAAGAAGGGGCTGATGGATTAAATATGCTGAAACGTTTTTCACAGCCCATGGGTCTGTGATCTGATATAATCACATCCTTAAAGGACTTCCCCAGTGGCTCAGCGGCAAAAAATCTGCCATGCAGGAGACACAGGTGGCATGGGTTGAATCCCTGGGTCAGAAAGGTCCTGGAGGAGAAAATGGCAACCCACTTCAGTATTCTTGCCTGGGGAATCCCATGGACAGTGGAGCCTGGCAGGGTACAGTCCAAAGGGTCTCAAAGAGTAGGAAATGACTGAGCGATTCAGCATAAATGATCAAAATGTGTGCACTACTCCTGAATACATTTAAAACACACAGCTCAAAACCAGTCATATAACTTCATTTATAAAACAAGTATGAGTGTTTCATTTTCATAAGAAGAGATTTCTTAAAAGACATAAGGATTTACTTTCAAAAGTCCTAGCACATCCTCTATTGGTCCGGAAAATTAAGTGGGTAGGGAGGGTTTTTGTCCTAGCAACTAGAAGTCCTGCAATCCTTTATTGTTTATTCTTTTTACTCTTTGACTTCTTGTCCTTTACTCTCCCTAAGGATGAAATTAATGGTCAGCTGCACCTGTCCATCTGACCCAGTTGGTTAATTTAGAATTAAAATTCACTTATTCAGCACCACCTCAACCCCTGTGGCACTACAATGATAGCAATAATTCCAATTAAAAATGTACCTATTCCTGCATGTACTATCTAACTCTTATATACCCTTTTAAAAAAGATAATTAATGCTTCTTCTTGTTGTCTCTGGGTTTTTAGTATCTCTCTGTCAATAACAGCTTTGCTTTTAATCATTTGTACCTATTAAAAAGCAGAAGTAGGCAGAAAGAAGAGGGGGGAAAAAAACATCATTTGTGTCTCTGTAGAGAAATTGCTTCGAAAGCTGTCGAAGTTTCTTTAGATGATTTAAATCAGGGAAGGTAGCTTTTAGAGGAAATGAATGTGTGACAACAGATTAGGTAGGCAAATTCACTGTGGATAATTTATTTTTTTAACATTAGGGTGTCCAGTGCATTGCAGGTATGTATTTGTATGTGGGCATGCAAATCCTTATATATTTATGAGTATTCAAAATTGCATATGCTTCAAATATAAAAATCTCCAGAATGAAATCAACTGGTATTTTTTCAGTAGCTTATAGCAGTTCAAGGCCCCCCCTGAGTGATCACACCACTCAATAAAATAGATCTTGAGTTGGGTTTCCCAGGTGGCACTAGTGACGAATCAGTCTGCCAATGCAAAAGACATAAGAGATGCGGGTTTGATTCCTGGGTTGGGAAGATCCCCTGGAGGAAGGCATGGCCACCTGCTCCAGTACTCTTAACTGGAAAATCCCATGGACAGAGGAGCCTGGTGGGCTACAGTCCATAGGGTCACAGAGTCTAACATGACTGAAGCGACCTAGCATGCACATCTTGATTTATAAGTATAGTCAAATAATAAATTTTATTCCAAGCATTCTTACAAAGAAAATAGGCTCCTCATGTTTCAGACCTGTCTCTACCTAAAAGTTAAGTTATCCTGAATAGGCAGAGATTCTAGTTACTTCTTTAAAAGCAATTATTTTCAGCCACACCAAACCCAACCAACTAATTAGCCAGCATTTCTTCTTTTATATTTGGTAATAAATCTTTTTCTGTTTTTACATTGTTAATGTTTTGTGTTATTTTACTTCCTTTCTACGTGTAAGAAACTTTGGTTAGAATTTATTTTCTTTTCCTAAGAAGTTTTGTCTTTTATTATCATATGCCCAGGTGGCGCTAGTGGTAAAGAATCCACTTGCCAAGGCAGGAGACGCAAAAGACACAGGTTTGATTTCTGGGTTGGGAAGATTCCCTGAAGGAGGCCATGGCAACCCACTCCAGGATTCTTGCCTAGAGAATCGCATGGACAGAGGAGCCTGGTGGGCTGCAGTCCATGGGGTTGCAAAGAGTCAGACATGCCTGAAGCGACTTAGCACTGTGAAATTCTAAGCTATTCTTTTAGTATTTGATGTCTAATCTTAAGTCTGAAGTCTCATATTTGGTTAATGATAAACTCTTCTTTCATTTTTTTACATTTTGTCTTTTGTTACGTGAACTGTGATTTTTCTTTGTTTTTCAAGATTTGCATTATTGTCTAAGGATTTTGAAATATTCATACTCTTGGTTTTGTAAACTTTCACATATGCATACTTTTGAAGAACTTATAGTATCAGAACTCAAAGTCAAGTATGAAAGTCTTTTTTGATACTGCCAGTATAAATCTATGTATTTAGGACATATTTATGATACCTGATAATAGCCTCATATTCCTTTTATTATCGTCATCTGGAATTTTCAGTATTTATAAGAACTGCTTTTGATATTCAACCTAATTTATTTTTCACTAATTTAAATGTCATTCAAAATCATTTCTTTTATGACTCTGAATCTTTACTTTGGATTCTTGTGTCCTTTAGCTATGGCAAGTCTTCATTTTCCTGGAAAATTTCCTGCAAGAATGCCTTGCCTTTGCATCCATAACTAAAGCTTCTGGGTACCAAATGTTTGTGGCATAACTTTCCCATCCCAGACCTGTAGCCATAGAGTTCTGTTTTCCTTGCTATCTCCAACTGCAGGGAGATGGAAAACCAATCTGATTTTTGTTCCTTTGTATTAATATTACCCAGATGCTTTAACTATGAGATTTCCCCCCCTATAAGTGAATAAAAAGGATCATAGTATTTTGAGGCAACAGCCTTTGTTTTCTATTTATTTATTTTTGGCTGCACTGAGTCTTCGTTGCTGTGTCTGGGCTTTCTCTAGCTATGGGAAGTGGGGGGTTACTCTTCATCGTGGTGCTCAGGCTTCTCACTGCGGTGACTTCTCTTGTTATAGAGCACAGGCTCTAGAGCGCTGGCTTCAGTAGTTGTGGCTCACAGTCTCTAGAGCATGAAGTCTTTTTTTCCTCCCCATCATTCTTCCCAGCTAAAATTCTAACATTTTTGAATGTGTGTGTTTAGGTTAATTTTATTCAGAAATAGTTTTCTTTTATTTTATGTGTTTTTCTTTCTTTCTATTTGTTCTGGTTGCAGAGGTGTCAAAAATTCTTGTGCTCAGTCCCTCAGTTGTATCCGACTCTTTGCAGCCCCATGGACTGTAGCCCTTCTGGCTCCTCTGTCCTTGAAATTTTCCAGGCAAGAATATTAGAGTGGGGTGCCATTTCCTACCCCAAGGGATCTCCCGAGCCAAGGATCAAACCCAAGTCTCCTGCATTGGCAGATGGATTCTTTACCACTAGTGCCATCTGGAAGCCCCAAACATTCTTAAAGAATACAAACTAAATACAGATAGAGAAGTAAAGATCCTCAGTTTAATTACAGGTGTCAGATGGACAGGGAAGCCTGCCATGCTGCAGTCCATGGGGTCGCAAAGTCAGACACGACTCAGTGACTGAACTGAACTGTCAGTTTAGAATAAGTTAATATCCAAATTTCATTGTCAATCTTAAGATGTTCATCCCCAGAACTGGTAGCCTATCTACCACAGTATCAATATTTTGAATGTCTAGATGTTTTCTGGCTGGACTCTGATTTTGAGCCTAAGTTCATCACTAACTGTCAACTAGCCCATGTGGTGGTCTCTCCCGTAGAGTCAGAGAATGCTCTTCTTATCTGATGCCTCAGCTTTGATCATATCAACAACCATACTTGCTTTGTTCTGGACCTTAACCCTGCCTTCCAAAAGTCAGTTATTTTGCCTTACCCTTTAATCTTGTCTTATACAATTAGCCTCCACTAAATTCACTTGGATAGAATCACACACAGAACGTCTATGTAATTTTGTGTGTGTATGTGTTAGTTGCTCAGTCATGTCTGACTCTTTGCGACCACATGGACTATAGCCCACAAGGCTCCTACGTCCGTGGGATCTCCAGGCAAGGATACTGGAATGGGTTGCCATTTCCTTCTCCAGAGATATAGTTTGGTAGAAGATCACTTAATATAGAGATAAATTATGGAAGCAACACGAGTAAGCATAGGAGATGCACAGTATAAAGCTCCCATAGACCTCATTTCACTACTGTGATTGAATACAAGGTTTTAAGCTGCAAGTACAATATTGATAATTTTATAGGTGGTATGTCAATAAAGAGAAATATCAAATCTTTTCAACTTTGTTTGCTTCTCTTGCAATTATGAGGTGATTAAAAGCTGATACTATGTTGAAAATCACACCTCTTACTTAAGACAACAAAAGAATACCACAAACTTTGTAATTGGATGAAATACAGCTTAGTCAGCACCTTCCCTCAATCTTCAGGCAGTGCCATCCAAGCTCCAGAGCTGTGATGTGTCGTTAAGTAGTTCAGTTCAGTTCAGCCATGTCTGCTGCTTTGTGACCCCATGGACTGCAGCACACCAGGCCTCCCTGTCCATCACCAACTCCTGGAGCTTGCTCAAACTCATGTCCATTGAGTTGGTGATGCCATGCAACCATCTCATCCTCTGTTGTCCCCTTCTCCTCCTGCCTTCAATCCTTCCCATCATCAGGGTCTTTTCTAAAGAGTCTGTTCTTCACATCAGGTGGCCAAAGTATTGGAGCTTCAACTTCAGCATCAGTCCTTTCAGCATCATTAAGCAGTACCATGAACTTATTCCTATGGCTCCCTATTGTAAACATGCTAAGCCTGAAAGCAACAGTCATCCTATTCTAGGGACTCTTCATCTTCCCAAATATTCATTTTCACCTCCAAATAGCTAATTTTGTAAACTCCTTGAGGATAAGCACTGTTATCTTTTACCTTTACCCACAACATCCACCAGGCTTCCCAGGTGGTGCTAGTGGTAAAGAATTTGCCTGCCAATGCAGAAGACATAAGAGATGTGGGTTGGATCCCTGGGTAGAGAAGATCCCCTGGAGGAGGGCACAGCAACCCACTCCAATATTCTTGCCTAGAGAATCCCAAGGACAGAGGAGCCTAGTGGGCTACAGTCCATAGGGTTGCAGAGAGATGTGACTGAAGCGACTTAGCATGCAGCCGCATACAACACCCACATCAGAGGCTTCAACACAGCATTTCTGCTCAGTAGAAAGTAAATGATGGATGAATGAAAGAATGAATTAACGAAACAGTTGTTTATTCATATTCCCACCCATCTTTTATTTCTGTATCAAAGTTAATTCCACTGTTGAAGTGAATATAATTTGAAAACTAAATACTGCCAAGTTCTTCTTACTTAAACTTGTCCATGGGAGGTATGTTCTCTTTCTCTTTGTAACTTTGCTTGGTTCTCTGGAGATATATCGTTTAAGAAACACATTTCCCTTAGGTGCATGAGAAGATTTAATAGACTTGGCACCACTTCTCTGAGCCAAGTATAGTAAAGCCCTGTCTATTCTGGTTGCTGTCATCGCCTTCAAGACAATTGTCTTCTATTTTAACCCCAGTCCTTTCAGGCACTTTGGAATTTGAGATAACTACAGAGTTACTTGATGTATTGAAAACTGCCCAAATTCTACTTTCTCTTTTGTTCTCCCTTCTTGGTTCACTGAGAACATTGTATCCAGCCTGCCCCACTGCTTCCCCTATGAGATTTGAGATGCTTGTCAAAGAAAAACAACAGTGAAGAGGATAATTAATGATCCTTTGATGCTCGCCAGCTCTTAAGAGGTACTTACCTGTGGGCTTTCAAGTGTTTCATAATTCCTTGACAGGCCCAAGTGCTTGTCCTTCTAGCCAAGTTCCATATTTCCTTCAGAGTATGGTAGACAGTGTAAATATTTTCTGGGTCCCCACTGCACTATAGCTCAATGTATTGAAGTAAATCTTTTCCATGGAATGATCACAGTACATGTGCAGTATGCTTGAGAAGTATGTAGTTATGATGGTATGCCAAGTGCTTTCTCTGAAAGTTTTGAGATAATCAGAGATGTCCTGTGGGATTTGTCTTTCTTTCTTCTACTTCGAACACATGAAAGGATTTAGAACTGCTTCCTTAGTCAGAATTCATTTTATGTCTAAAGAAACTGAACTTTTTCACCCCATCTTATTATAAGCTGGGACTTTGGGGAGGAAATAAGTTAGTGTTTTACAAAACTTGGCAATTACTTTTTGAAAGATCAATGATACATAGATACATAAAGAAATAAATAGGGCTTGAGCTAAACATGAACTAGTGTAAAATATGTGAGCCGGGGTCTTCTTGGTCTTATGGAAGCTTTTCTTAGGTCCTTGTTGTTGTTACTGTTCAGCTACTAAGTCGTATCTGACTCTTGTGACCCTATGGACCATACCCACCAGGCTCCTTTGTCCATGGGATTTCCCAGGCAATAATACTGGACTGGGTAGTCATTTCCTTCTACAGGGGAAATCCAGGGATCAAACTCACATCTTCTGCATTGGCAGGCAGATTTTTTACCAGTCTTTTACCAAAATCTTTTACCAATTTTGAGCCAATAGGAATACCCTCATAGGTCTTATATTTAGCTGTAATTCTGACTTATGAGTAAGGCTTAATACCAATAGAATAGAAAGTCTGGGAATGAGAAGGAAGAGTGAAAGAAGAGCATCTTCTATTGCCAAGAGATTATTATTTATTTGGGCTACTTAAGAGACCATTCAAAAAGTCACTATGACATTTTGTCTCATTTTACTTGAAAAATGATAAATTTCTTCCATAATTTTCTCAATTATCATATGTAAGGAAAGATGTTGCCAAGGACATTTTCTCTTCTTTTTTAAAATATTTGTTAATGTATATGTCTGTGTTGGGTTTTAGTTGTGGCAAGTGGGCCTCTCTAATTGTGTCACATGGCTCCAGGGTGCATGGGCTCAGTAGTTGTGGCACGTGGGTTTAGTGGCCCCAGGCATGTGGGATCCTAGTTTCCAGACCAGGGATCAAACATATATCCCCTGCATTGGAAGGCAGATTCTTAGCCACTGGGCTACCAGGGAATTCCCTTTTTATCTTACAATACTGTTTTTATAAGCAAAGAAGTTTTATCAGAAATTCTATTTTAAGAAGTTTCTGAAATCAGGGATAAACTTTCCATCACAAAGTGAACTAAGCATCTCACATTATAAAGATCACAGAACAGGACGAGTAGACAAGATGTTAAAGAGTTTGTTTTGAGATAAATCCCTCCAGGAAGATGTTTTCCAGTTTCCAAAACCCTTTCTGGATTTGGGGGTTTCCAAAATCCAAGACCCTCATTTATTCACAGCTCTGATATTTCATTATGCAACTGGGTGTTGCACAACTTTGAGAAATTTTCATCACTTAGACTACCAGGCTGTGTTAACATGGTGGCCTCCAATCCATATTTGTCACTTTAGACAAATAGGTGTCCAAATAAGAACCATAAGAAATAGTTCTTATTTTAGGAAAATTGAATCTTTCCAAAAAAATAAATCTTATTCAGAACTCCACCATATAAAGTAGATAAATCATGATCACTCTGGTGGAAGTATAGATGGGGCATCCCGTGGACCTACCTCAACTAGCTCCCTGGAAGGGTTTTTATGTCTCTATGAAAAGCAATTCAAATGTGGTGCTTTAAAGCAAAAAGTTTGTGTAAGGAAAAGACATATTTTTCAATATCAGTTGAAGCCTTGGAAAGTGGTTTGATAGAAAAGTATAAACATGGACTTCCATAACCACTTCAGATTTGGGTCTTGAGTGAGTCACAGCTGTTTTAGGACATTGGATGAGATAAATGAGAGGGGTATGTGAGCTTTTTTTTTTTTTTGAGCCATAGGCTCTTTGAGAATCTGAAAAAAAAAAACAAGAAAACATTGTAAGTGGTCTCCCTTTACCTTGTCAGAACCACATAGACCCACATCTATGCTTTCAGAGTCCAAGGATCTTTGACCTTGACCTCCTGGGGCTCCGTGGGCATTTGCTCTACATAAGCATAAGGTCATTCAGATCTCAGAGCTATTTTACATTTTTTAAGTACCTTTAAGGGATATTCAAGTCTAACGAGGAAATTTACCTCTGCTTTCTGTTTGCTTCCCAATGCGAGTCAGCTGGCTCCCCTGTTCCATAGATGCAGAATAAGACTACATGCCCTGCTCTAAACAGAATTTTTGCAACATTTGCTACCTTCAAAAAAATAAAAATAGAAAGCCTGGTCCTAATGAGTATAGCTCCATGGTGTAGTCCTTCCCTCTCCTGCAAATATGCTTTACAAAGCAAGTCCTTCTGAAGCAAAGAACCATTATCATTAAGCATGAAACAGCCTTGCCCATCAGAGAAGACATACCTGCAGGGCTGCAGCTGCTGGAAATCCAACTGTGTCTAGTTAACTAGATGGGGAGGCTGAAGATGGCCAGCAGTCCTTTTAAACCAGAAAATCTCAGAATCTGCATGCATTAGGCATGTACTATTTCTTGTTGAAAAAACTATGACCAGGATATACTAATATTCACCCTCCCTCTCCTCTTCTCATTAGAAAAGACCCTGATGCTGGAAAAGATTGAAGGCAGGAGGAGAAGGGGATGACAGAGGATGAGACGGTTGGATGGCATCACCAACTCAGTGGACATGAGTTTGAGCAAGCTCTGGAAGTTAGTGATGGACAGGGAAGCCAGGCATGCTGCAGACCATGGGGTTGCAAAGAGCTGGATAGGACTGAGCGACTGAACTGAACTGAACCCTCCCCTTCTGTTCCCACTCAATTCCACACTGTATTACTGCTTACAACTCAATTATTGATAGTGATGGAAAACCAGTTACCTCTGAATCCAGAAGTGCCCAAATTTCTAAATGACTGACACTGAGGTTTTTCTTTTCCTGAACTCTCCAACTCATTGATGCTTTTTTCTCTTCTAAGACACTGATGAAATTCTAGACTTCCATGCTGGTCCAGCAGTTAGGAATCCATCTGCCATTCTAGGAGTCAGGTTCAATCCCTGGTCCAGGAAGCTTCCACGTGCCTTGGAGCAACTAAGCCCATGAGCCACAACTACTGAGCCCAAGCGCTTCAAGTACCGAAGCCCACGTGCCTGAGAGCTCATGTTCTGCGGCTGGAGAAGCCACTGCAGTGAGTGACCCGTGCACCAAACTAGAGGTAGCCCCTGCTCGCTCAACTAGAGAAAATCTCCTGCAGAGCAACAAAGACCCAGCACAGCCAACAATAAATAAATAAGCGTTTTCTTTTAATTTAAAAATGTGTCTTAAAAAAAAGACACTGATGAAATTCTAACCTGCATGTAAATTATGTGTGCACACTTGGAAAATGTACATTTCTGGAGAGCAGGAATTGGATTCCAAATGAAAAAATAGTGTCTTCTCTTCTATCAACTTCTATTTACCAATGGAGGAAGGCTGCCCAGAGCAAAAAGTTAGAAGAATTAGAACAATTCCAAGGATGGGGTTTTATAACCAAGTAATACGTGGAGAAGGCAACGGCACCCCACTCCAATACTCTTGCCTGAAAAATCCCATGGATGGAGGAGCCTGGTGGGCTGCAGTCCATGGGGTTGCTAAGAATCGGACATGACTGAGTGAATTCACTTTCACTTTTCACTTTCATGCATTGGAGAAGGAAATGGCAACCCACTCCAGTGTTCTTGCCTGGAGAATCCCAGGGGTGGGGGAGCCTGGTGGGCTGCCTTTAATGGGGTCGCACAGAGTCGGACACGACTGAAGCGACTTAGCAGCAGCAGCAGTAGCAATACGTGTCCAAGCACAGAAGGTATTTTAAGGATCCTAAACTCTCTCTTCAGCAGCCTTTGTCAACACCCCTGGCAGGGCTCCTGCTCACCAAGAGAAAGCAGTACTTGTTGAGCAAACTGATAGATAAACTGATAGATAATGTAAAGAAGGCAAAGCAACATGCATAAAATCCCAGCAAAATGTCTATTTTCTGCCCATTTGGGTTTAAGAAAATGCACAGCATTTTCATCTATTATTCTTAAATCATAAAATATGTGTTATATCTATGTTTCAATGTACCTAGAAAATTTCTGGATATGCACCATGAAACACTGAATGATGATTTCCAGGGAATAAGAATGCAACAGGTTGGAGGAAGTCCTTCGCTTATGAGCATAATTTCTGTAGGAGGATCCTCACCATCAAGTGAGTTGGTAAACTGTGAGTTCTGAAAGAGTTAATGCTGATATCAAGTGTAATCCCTAGACCTGAACCTCTTTACAGGAAGATTGTTTTGCCACTTTAGGGACCTGGTCATTTTCTGAAACAAAATAGGTGCTCAAAGCTTGTTTGATGAATTAATGCATCAACCAACCAATTAACCAATCAAGCAAAGTGCCTTAGACATGGCTCCTAAATTATAACTCTAGACTGGTTCTACCCAAACCTCTTTCTTGCTTCACGATAACCAGGTAGACCAGATTTCACATTTTGTATGTACCATGCATTAGCTATAGGATTTGGGGTGAATTCTTAAATTTTTTGCAGTTAAAGTTACTCCTTTGTGGGATTTTCCTGGCAGCCTAGCAGTTAAGACTCCACACTCCCACTTCAAGGGGCATGGGTTTGATCCCTGGTCAGGGAGCTAACATCTTAGTTCCCTTAGTGTGGTGTGACCAAAAGAGTTTTTTAAAAATTCATAAAGGTTTCTCCTTTGTAAATTGGGAATGATCCTCAAGACTAAATAGAATGACAGTCACAGAGCACCTACTTAGCTCGGGGCCATGTGAATGGTAGGTACCACTAGTGTTAATTTCTTAAAGATGCCACTAACTTTCAAGGCTAACTTTGTGGTTCTTTTTTCCCTCCCTATTTAAATGATGTGATAGGAACGTAACAACAACAACAAAAGTCCTGCAAAAGTATTATTCAGCTCCTATTGGGTGATAGAATGTCCCCGACTCGGAGTGTACTCCCTTTGAGCACTCACAGAAGTGTATGACAATAATTTAAAGGACAACACAGCTGAACTGATTTATCATTAAGTGCCCTATGTTGAATCCCATGTTTCCTTAGTTTTCCTAGCATGCTTAACTATTTCTCAATGCTCTTCATGTGATGCTTAATAAAATGTCATATGTGCCCTTCAATAGGCAATTACATTCAGTTATCCCATTTTGAAAGGGACAAAAAAGAACAAAGAGAGACTTTTAGAGTGAATGCCATCCTCATAAATCAGTGTTTAATCTCTTATAATCCCTTTTTCCTTGGATACAATATGAACCCTATGTGAATTTTAGTCAATTTCCATAAAAGCATTTCTTTTGAACTCTTTGAAAATCGTGCATACCATATTTTCTAGAATTACAGTCACTTTCCACTTTTACATGTTATCTATTTTTTCTAAGTTTCCTAAAAAGTTTTTTAAAAATGAGAAAAATGGCAAATCATTTTGTCAAATCATAACTCTGTTGGTCTAAATATTCAATGTCTTAAGTTGCTTTTAAAACCTAATAGTCTAAAGTCTATTTAGACTATTTAGACTGAAATGACAGACATTTCGGTGATTATGTAAACTATTCAGTCAATTCAGCTGAATAAATTAGATATGACTAACTCATTTTGGTATCCCCCTAACTCAGCTTACTGCCTTGTCCAAACATAGTAGGCACAAATAAATATTTATTGATTTAACTTGTTTGTTCTTTGAAGTTTAATGTACTTAGGTTGAAACTAGAACAAGTAATTCTGATAATGCATGTGAAATGCCTAATAACTTCTATTAAGTCCTTTTCTAATTCTCGTGCACCTTCCTCTGATAAGTGAGTTTCATTTGTTCTCTTATGCTATTGAGCTTGGGTTTAGATGCAGATTGGCAAATTACTTTTCCAATATCTATTATCTATTTTGTTTTTAATAACTTTATTGGGTTTTAAGTCATCTCCCCATCGTCTTTGCTCTAAGCACCCCTCTGTTGTGAATGGTTACACAAATAAGAAAAAAGTAAAGAAGAAACACCATGGATGCCAATGAGTACAAGCTTCCTGCCAGCAGGTGAGATTCATTAATAAGTGAGAAGGAAAATCATTAATGTTTCACTCCTATGAGACAATAACTCTGTAAGAGTTAGATTTGATCAAATAATGATTAGATGAACTGGAGGAGGATTCAGATTAACTGTGAAATTATTACTTCTGGGAATCTGGTTTTGTACTTTTTAATTTTTAAATATGAGAGCATGATTCTAACAGATCAATAAATCTGAGGAAAGAATAAGATATCACCCAATGTGTTTTTATATACAACCATAATGATACTATTATGAGGTTTATTAAAATAGCCGCATGTTGGGTTATCCCTCTTGATCCTTTATGTTTTGAATTCCAGTAAGCCATCATAACCAAACCACCAAGGAGCATATACTTCTATCATGTAATCTGCATTTTGTCACTGTGTATGCATTCGTGCCTACTAAGTCACTTCAGTTGTGTCTGACTCTTTGTAACCTTATGGACTGTAGCCCCCCAGGCTCCTCTCCATGGGATTCTCCAGGCAAGAATACTAGAGTGGGTTGCCATTCTCTCCTCCAGGGGATCTTCTAGACTCAGGGATCAAACCCTGGTCTCTCCTGTCTCCTTCATTGGCAGGTGGGTTCTTTACCACTAGCACCACCTGGGAAGCCCTTATCACTGCAACCAAAACAAAATGTAAAATGTATTTTTTTCTACCGTATTTTTTTCTAAATACAGTTTCGTCATCCCAAAACTGAGGTTAGAGTTGCCTTTATAAAATTCAATTCCAAAGGTAGGAAATTATATAGCTGATATATAATCGGATGAATTTTCTTGCCCTCTCTTTCTGAAGAACTAGAAACAAAGAAAACCACTTGGATAGCCCTAGGCTTCTCTGATAACTTGACTATCACATATAAACAACCAATATGTCATAAGACACAGAATCCTATAGCTCTACCTTTAGATCCAAGCAACTGGGGTGCTGTCCAGGGCCCCACACTTAACTACCCTTCAGGTGCCTGGGATCACCCAGAGCCAACAGGGCCATGGGGGTGGGGTAACCCAAGCCTGGACAAGAATCCACATGGTCCTCAGTACTGGTTTCCAGGGTGCTCTCTGGGCCCTCTTCAACCTTCTACCACCAAACATGGGGTTGACCAGAGAGCACGAAGAACGCTGAGGTTCACTTCTACTGGGTTGTCCTGTTTTAGGCCTGGATTCCAGGGACCACTTAGCAAGCAGATCACTCTAGTTCCCTGGCACCGTATGTCTTTCACAGAATCAGCTGAGATTGGGCCCCCAGGACACTGATTTGTGGGAACCTCATGTCAGATATAAGCCAAGATTTGAACCCTAGATAGAGGCTCATTTGTGACTCTAGCCGTCCATATTCTGGCCTCAAAAGTGTCTCTGGGCTTCACTATCTGAGAATCTAATGTGGTGTTGGGCATCCTTTACCCCATGTTCTCCTAGCTGCTGGCACCCAGGGTAGCCCCTCCATCTTTACAGCCTTCACAGGCTGTCCTGGGGGTGGCTGCCCTCTTCCCAGGGCTTTTGAGGTCATTGCTCCACAACGCCAACAAGCCTTGCCAATCCATGTCCTCTCTCACCTCCTATCCAAGTACTTGCTGTATTTCTCTCTAGATTGCCCTAAGTTGTACTGGAGAAAGAAGGGACATTGTGTGTACAAATGAGACTGCTCTTCCCACTCTGCCCACAGTCCCTGAACCATAGTCCCTACAGGTGGTGATATATGAACAACAGTTCACATTCCAGGAACGCAATGATTACTACCTAAAGAGTGACTGGAAGATGTGTTGTTCTGTTTATACCATAAAATTCTGACAGGTAACTATTAAAATGATTAGCAAACAAATTATTGTTCACATTTGCCTGCATGTGCCAGGTAAGTCTTGCTTTGTGATCCCCTTTGGAGAAGCCCAGCAACAGTCCTTTCTGGACAGAGTCATTGGAAGTCAGTATTCACATGTGGTTCAATGGATGATGTGGTATCATGAGGAATGATGTGGTTGACATTAAATAGATGGCATGAGGGAACTGTAAAAGCAAGAAAATCTATATTGTTTAAAATATAAATATGAAGGAACTGTGGTATTGTGAGAAATAACAGCATTGCCACCTTTCCTGTCATGGTAGGAGATATGGAATTAGCCAGGAGACAATGTATTTGACAATAGACAATATAAATAGATGGTACCTAGACATTTGATATGCATTGGAATGGATAACAAACAAACAAATCCATAAGTACTGCTTTTCTACCCTTATTTTATATCTTCATCAATAAATCCTTATATCTCATGAATGTCTGTAACATATGCATTTTATAATGGCTTTTTAAATGAAACTCTACACAGACGTAGCAAAAAATATTTTATCCAAGGCTTCACAAGCTCTAGCAGTTGCCCACAAGGTCTAAATCTATATCCTTATGCAGTGCAAAAGCAGCTAGACAGTGTTTGTCAAGTCTTGTCAATATCAAGTACACTGGGAAAAATTTACCATAATCTCATAAGTCAAACAGTTATGTTCTGGGTCAGTGTCTTAATCAACTCAGACTCCTTTGACAAAATATCATATACCAAGTGACTTAAATGATAGACCTTTATTTCTTACAGTTCTCCGGGGCTAGGGAGTCTAAGATCAGGGTGCCAGCATGGTTGGGCTCTGGTGAGAACTCTCTTCCTGCCTTGTAGATGGCTTTTTGTCTTGTATCCTCACCTGGCAAGGGTGGAGGGAGGGGGAGGGAGGAAAGAGATAGAGAAGTAGGGCGTGCAATCTCTCTGTTCTTTATTTATAAGGGTCTTCATCCCACCATACAAGGAAAGTGTTAGTTGCTCAGTTGTGTCCAGCTCCTTGCAATCCCATGAACTGTAGCCCACCAGGCTCATCTGTCCTTGTAATTCTCCAAGCAAGAATACTGGAGTGGGTAGCCATTCCCTTCTCTAGGGGATCTTCCCAACCCAGGAATTGCCATAGTATACATGTATGGCGCCTCCCTCCTGAATCTCCCTCTTACCTCCCACCCCATCCCACCGCTCTGAAAGTGAAAGTGAAAGTGAAGTCGCTCAGTCCTGTCCGACTCTTTGCCACCCCATGGACTGTAGCCTACAGGCTCCTCCGTCCATGGGATTTTCCAGGCAAGAATACTGGAGTGGGTTGCCATTTCCTTCTCCAGATCTTCCCAACCCAGGGACTGAACTCAGGTCTCCCACATTGTAGGCAGATGCTTTACCATCTGAGCCAAATCTCACCCCTCTAGGTTATCACAAAGCACCAGATTTGTGCTCCCTGCATCATATAGTACATTTCCACTGGCTATCTAATTTTACATATGGCAGTGTGTGTGTTTCAATGCTACTCTCTCAATTCATCCCACCCTATCCTTCCCTCACTGTGTCCACAAGTTTCTCTACCCTCTTGAGTTTAGTTTGTAGGAGTCTGCAAATTAAACTAGCAAAAGACAGATTAGGCCCTCAATCTTTATTAATGTTTATGTGCACAGGGGTTCACAGAAAAGAAACAAAACTCAAAGAGAGATTCAGGGACAAACACACAGTTTTAACAAAGGAAAAAGGGTTTGGACTTCAGGGATGATAAGCTGTGGGGAAGTGACTTGGAAATATATGTGGGAATTAATAGAAAACAAGGGCTATTTTAATAAACTCTGTTTATGCAAACTCATCTTGGTATCAACTCCCCAACTTCTAGGATGAGTTATTTTTCTGTCCCTGGTATGGAATGGAGTGGATAACCTCCTCAAGGGGAATTTTATACCCTTCTTTTAAGCCAGCAGTCCCCAACCTTTTTGGCACCAGGGATTGGTTTCATGAAAGACAATTTTTCTATGGACCAGGGCCGGAGAGATGGTTTGGGGATAATTCAAGTGCATTACATTTATTGTGCACTTTATTTCTATTATTATTACATCAGTTCCACCTCAGATCATCAGGTATTAAATCCCAGAGGTTGGAGACCCCTGTTTTAAGCAGATAAGGAGAGTGGGGAAAACTCTTTCTGCATCTGCTAAGTCTCAATGGCTCTTTAGCACAAAATAATCCATATACCTGAGGGTCATAGTTAGGGTGGCATGTTCTGATCTCCCTCACTGATGAGTGAAAGTGAAGTGAAGTTGCTCAGTCATTTCTGACCCTTTGCGACCCCATGGACTGTAGCCCACCAGGCTCCTCCATCCATGGGATTCTCCAGGCAAGAATACTGGAGTGGGTTGCCATTTCCTTCTCCAGGGAATCTTCCCAACCCAGGGATTGAACCCAGGTCTCCCACATTGCAGGCAGACGCTTTAACCTCTGAGCCACCAGGGAAGCCCCAAAGTGAAAGTGAAAGTCACTCAGTCGTGTCTGACTCTTTGTGACCCCATGGACTGTACCATGGAATTCTCCAGGCCAGAATACTGGAGTGGGTAGCCTTTCTCTTCTCCATGGGATCTTCCCAACCCAAGGATCAAAGCCAGGTCTCCCGCATTGCGGGCAGATTCTTTATCAGCTGAGCCACAAGGGAAGCCCTCGCTGATGAGAGTGGTTCTCAAATCTTATTATGCATGAAAACCACCTGAGGAGATTTAGTATCTTTTTAAATTAGTGATTTGGTCTCTTTTGGACTGAGGGGGACCCAGATGAAGGTCTATTCAGGGAGCTCTGTTGGTGACCCTTACATGCAGCAGTCACAGCCTGTGTGATCCTCACCTGGGCTGCACAAGAAGATTGTCCAAGATCTTTTTAAAATATATCAATGCTAAGGCCCTACCCAAGACTAACTAAATCAGAATTTAAAGAGATGGGGCCCCTAAATTGGTCAGTTGGAATTTAATAAAATCCCAGACAACTCATCTGCAATGAGTGTTGAGACCACTACTCTAGAATAATTTCACCCTGTGCCCTCTATGTTTACATGATGAAAAAGCATCATCTCTTTTCTCCAAATGGACTGATTTCTTCAAAACTGTACAGACAAAAATGTAATCATAAATCTAATTTAAATGCCAACACCTGTTACCTTTGACCTAGAAAATGTTGTAGTACTTATAATGTTCCACCGCAAATTTCCCTGGCATTTAAGCTGGTTCGTTATTTGAGTGGACCTGTCCACGGTCTCCTGAAAAGCAGAGTTGTTCTAATTTCATATATTTGCATTTATCCATAAATGGACTGTAGAAGAATCTGGGGGGGCGGTTCCTATCAGAATTGCACCTCAAGGAGCTTTAGGATTATGCCGTGCACATTTTTGCTGTCCCTTTCCCACCTGCCTTTACAGAACAAGACCACAATGCACCATCACCCCCCATAAGGTGGGAGGCAAACCTGATAAGCAAAGAGAGGAGCTGGCAGGTTTGGGAGCGACACAACCAAATCTCAGGCTTTTGTTTATCCAATCGTTAAATGCTAAAGCTCTTGAATAACTGTTGTTTAAATTCATTTCTCAGAGGCAGAACAAAAGGGATGGAATCAAAGCCATGCCATCATTAGAGCGCTCATTAGAGTCAGTGAGGAGAAAGCAGGCTTTGAGATCAACATTCTCAGGGAGACAACATCCAGGCCATCTTTTGGTTCACAATAAGATCAGTAGGCAGAGCGGTGGTTAGGCAAAGCCATTTGCTTTGTCTGCAGAAAGATTATAGAAAGGAGGACAATCAATAGCTCCATGGCAGAAAATCTCCCTGGTTTGTGCAACCCTTTCGCTGACTCTTTTGTTGCTAATTCGGTTTTGGTCACAAGAATCTCCTCCAGTTCCTTTCAGGGCATGCATTCTAGGAGCGGTTAGTCAAGCAGAAAGGCCACAGATCAAGCCTATTGTCTGCTGCCAAAGGCTCCATTGAACCCTAATGGACATAGGAATCTAGCTAAACAAAGAATCCTTAGTGCTTTGCTCAAATGAATCCAACATCAGAGGCCAAGGGAGTCGTTTTGATTATCTGAAAAGGTAGTGATTAGAAGATGCATATATTATGAATCCCAAAAGGGGGGTGAAGGAAGGAAAGAAGGGAATAAAAGAAGGTAAAAATGAGAAGGATGAAAATTCTCTAGCTGTAATGTTTTCTCAAGGGTTTGTTGGCAAAAATTTGAAAGCAAGCTTAATATCCCTATATAGAGTGGTCTATGTGTCCTTTATCTATTTGAATGCAGAAATGTGCTACTCACTGTCTCAAAGAGAGACAGGTTGCGGGTTGTGTTAGTGTTTTAACTAGTCTTCCCAATTTGTGACAAATGAAAAAGAGGAAGGGCACGGTCAGCTTATATAACTCATCATTTAACGCTGGTAACTTTTAGAAATCAAGTGATCTTTTCTCTAAAATCTTAAGTATCCATTCTCTTAGTCTCAATTGGTAATTTCTGCTTTGACTCTGTTTTTTTTCTCCTCTAACTCTAAGGGCACTCTTTCCTTGATGGGTAAAGTGATATTGTGATATCAGTCAGTGATAATGTGCTTTCACTCTGAGGGTTAGAAAATAACAAAGGACAAAGCCTTTAACCACTGAAATTAAGAAACAAAAATGTTGAGAAGATCTGCTGGAGAAGGAAATGGCAACCCACTTCAGTAGTCTTGCATTGAGACTCCTATGGACAGAGGAAGTTGGCAGGCTACAGTCCATGGGGCTGCAAAGAGTCAGACTTTGAGTGACTGAGCACACACACACACATGAGTGAGTTATCTTAACTTGAAGGACAGGAAGTTGACCACCACCAAGGGGGTTCAACCCCTGCTCATCAGGGTTCAATCCCTGGGTTGGGAAGATCCCCTGGAGAAGGGAATGGCAATACACTCCAGTATTCTTGTCTGGGAAATCCCATGGACAGAGGAGCCTGGCAGCTATAGTACAAAGGGAAAACAGAGTTGGACACAACTGAGCAACGAACACACACGGAAATAAAAACAAAAATAAAAAAATAAAATAACCAGAAATTAGTACCCACACTATTGACTGACCATTTACCATATGACAAGAAAAAGTTAGGCTCACTTAAAATCCACAAATATCCTGAGGGATAGATAGTGTGTGTCACTTCAGTCTTGTCTAACTCTGTGAGCCTATGGATTGTAGCCTGCGAGGATACTGGAATGGGCTGCCATGCCCTTCTCAGGGGATCTTCTTGACCCAGGGATCAAATCCACATCTCTTACATCTCCTGCATTGGCAGGCAGGTTCTTTACCACAAGTAATACCTGGGAAGTGACAAAAGTGAGGATAAGGGTACTTAGGTCACTTCCTGGAAGTTAGGTAGCCCCTAAGCAAACCATGACTAGGATCAGGGCTGGCTGGCTGAGACCCATCCTCCTTACAGCCTTCTCAACGCTCCCTGTGATGCCCTTCCCAGATCTGCCCTTTCCTTTTCTTCATCCTACTGAGATTGTCTCCCAAGCCTGTCCTTTCTGAAACTAAAAAAAAAAAAAAAAAAAAAAAAAAAAAATCTGTTTTATTGCTCTCAGATTATGATATGGAGAACTTTAGTTTGAACAAAACTCTTTATTCAATTGGAATGTCTGATTCCTTCTCACCGTATCCATTTAATATAACTCCCTATAAAGACCTATAGAAAGAAAAGTGCGGGCAGTGGGGGGCAGGGGTTGTAAAAAAAACATGCTGACTGCAAACTCAGTGATCTGCTTCACTGCTCTCCTCCTCCACGATGCTACAAGGGCCACTACAAAGTTGGTTCTGCTTCAAAATTGCCCATCAGTGCAGCTCTGGGAGAAGTAGGGCACTCAGAGAGTGAGTTTCCCAGAGCTTTCTTCAGGAGAAGCAGACACTCAACCAACTCAGACATGTGGTCAGACGTAAGCAAGCAAGGGTTTTCCTATGGCAGGGATTTCTACTTGGTTCTCCTTTGATTTTTAGTCACTACTAGGGTTTCTCTCATGTCTCAGATAGTAAAGAATCTGCCCGCAATGTGGGAGATCTGGGTTCGATCCCTGGGTCAGGAAGATCCCCTGGAGGAGGGCATGGCAACCCATTCCAGTATTCTTGCCTGGAGAATTCCATGGACACAGGAGCCTGGCAGGCTACAGCCGATGGGGTCACAAAGAGTCAGACACAACTGAGCAGCTAAGCGCAGCACAGCACAGGTATCCCAGCATGAGAAAATGAAAATATAGGATGTACAGTTGAATTTGAATTTCAGGTAAATTATGAAAAATTTTCTAGTCAATGTAAACTTATAATTCAGGTAAATAGTAGGTAATGTTTTTGGTTTCCCTAAAGAAGGAAATGGCAACACACTCCAGTATTCTTCCCTGGAAAATTCCATGAATTGGGGAGCCTGGCGGGCTGCAATCCATGGGTCACAAAGAGTCAGAGGCAGCAGAGCACACACACCCATGCAAAGGAGTTTCCCTGGTAGTCTAATGGTTAGAACTTTGTGGTTAACCCATGCAGGGTGTGTGGGTTCTATCCCTAGTCAGGGAACTTAAGGTCCTACAGACCACAGAGGGTGCAGCCAAAAAGAATTATTTTTTAATAATAGGTAATGTTTAGTATCAATGTTGTTAATGTAATTGTGACCTGTGCAATATTGGAGATATCCTTATACCAAAAGTTTTTTTATATTAAAAATTATATACTGTTTTTTAGAAATTTAAATTTAACTGGATATCCTAATTTTATCTGGCAATCATAGAACTCACTATGATGAATCTACACATGACAATGGAACCTGGAATGGGCTATTTGTACAAAGAGACTTTGCCTTTGAATTTTTAGAAAAAAGAGATTCACAAATACTGTATGATATCACTATAAGTGTATGATATCATTTACATGTGGAATCCAAGAAAAAATAAACTAGTGAATATAACAAAAGAGGAACAGACTCACAAATACCGAGAACAAATTAGTGGTCGCCTGTGGGGAGAGGAAAGAGGAAGAACTAAGATAGGGGGAGGAGTTTAAGAGGTACAAACTACTACATATATTATAGTATTATATTATATATATATATATTTTATACATATATATCATATATGCATGTATATATGTACATATATACATATATATACATGACATATATGTATATATATACACACACATATATATATATACAAGGTTATATTATACAGTACAGGAAATATAGCCTATATTTTATAAAAACTATAAATGGAGTATAAACTTTAAAAATTATAAATCAGTATGTTGTATATCTGAAACTTGCATAATATTGTATGTCAACTCTACCTCCACTTAAAAAAAAAGAAAGAAAATTACCGCCACCATCCTAAGGAAAACCACTGACAATAATGTACTACAGAAGAGATTCGCCTACTCTAATGGAGAACAGTGGGCTTCCCTGGAGGCTCAGTGGTTCAGAATTTGCCTGCCAATGCAGGAGGCACAGTTTCAATCCCTAGGTGGGGAAGATCCCCTAGAGAAGGAAACGGCAGCCCACTCCAGTATCCTTGCCTGGGGAATCCCATGGACAGAGGAGCCTGGTGGGCTACAATCCATGGGGTCTCAGGAGAGTCAGATATGACTTGCAGACTAAGCAACAACAAGAACAGAGGACAGAGGTGTTTCTAGTCACAGAGTATTACGGAGTACCATCTCACCACACACTGTGAACAACCATTTAATGATAACAGTGACAGCACCGACACAGAAAAAATCAAGACACACAATAACGAAGACGCACATTTAGTCACAATCTACTCTGAGTACCCTGGTGAGAAAACTAAAGGACGTGCCAATGGGTGTAGCATTTCCTTTGTAATTCTCATGAGATCTCATTGCCATTTGATTGCTATTTTATTGCCTTTTTGGTATCAGTCTTGGTAGAACATTTTCTGGATACATATTTATTCAATTATACCTTCATTCTCTTAACAAATATGTATTGTGTACTAACTATGTGTAATGTAACGCATTTAACTTGTGCGATCCTGCTTTGTTCATGCTCACTTGTGTTTGACTCTTTGGGGCCACCTGAATCATAGCCCATCAGGCTCCTCTATCCATGGGATTTCCCAGGCAAGAATACAGGAGTGGGTTACAATTTCCTACTTCAGAGATCTTCTCGACCCAGGGACTGAACCTGCATCTCCTGCACTGGCAGGCAGATTCTTTACCCCTGTATCATTGGGACTCAAAAATGAGTATGAGCCAACCACCATCTTTAAAAAATGCTACCATTCTATTAAAACAGTGTACATGCCTAAGAATGCAGGGAGGAAGGTGTCACTTATGTCTGAAGTTAGAGGCTGAGTGTGGTGGGCACTGGTAGACCTCCTATTGGACAGTACTGAAGAAAGAGAAACATCCTAGTCAGAAACCAGTCCTTATAATTGTCATGTCAGTATTTATTCAGTTTTGCTGCCTATAATTTCACATGAATGGCAAATTGGTTTGTGGACATTTTGAAAAAAATAATTTATTTTTAAAAGTAAAGCATGGCCAGGGTCTTCAGTGACCGTTTTATAGACCTTCATTGTTTTGCTTGAGTGGTTTTATTTTTAATGTCATGAGTAGTTAGCCTTGAGTGCACATTTTAAGTTTTTCCTTATGTTTCAGCATTTTGCCAGGACCAACAAACACCAGTTTTACATTTAGGAGTGAATTCTATCCCGCCTTCTCTGGGCCTCAATTAGGGAAACATTTCTTTTCTCAGGGCCTGTTTGCTGTTGCACTATCAATAGAATGTAAAAAATATATATTATGACTTCTGTCTTCCTACCAGGTATAGTAATGAAGGCAATGCCTGTGAGAAGCCTTCAGCCTCCTTGGGGATTCTGAAACCCTGAGCTGTTGTGTATCGCTCAGCCCAGCTGCCACACATTCCTCCAGTCGGTGGTAGTTATGAGGAGCTGTTGACCAGACCTTTCAACTCAAACGAAAGCGCCCTTTCCCGACACGCAAAGTGGCTGCTGTTTGCACTTGAGCTGCAGGTCTTGGGGCTCTGGATCCTGTTTGCTTATTGGGTGTACACTGTGAACCCGGGATGCAGAGAGAAATTGCCGCTGGTCTCATTACCGTGTGTCTGGGCTCAAGCTCCAGCTGAAGTATTTGGCTTGTTGACTTCCACACTGGAATTCATTTCCTTCTGCTCTCTCCAATTACTGCTACTTCTTTTTGTTTAGACAGCTCCAAGGAACCCAAAAACTATGCCAGGGTCATTAGTTCCCTCAAAGTCCTTCTCTAAGAAGACGATTATTCCATGAATATCAAGAATAGCCAAACAATGTTCAAAAATCTTTGTATTCATCTTTCATTGTGGCCAATCCCATCAATGTTTAATACAAAACGAATCCCTGGACCCTGAGCATAGAGCTAACAGGCAGACTGTCACAGAAGAGAACTCAGCGAGGTCAACAGTCATTTATTTCAAAACATCATTTCCCTACCAAGGGCAAGTCATCTTAGGGGTCAGCTGACATTTACCTGGTAGTTCAGGGGAATAATTTCAGTTATTCTACTTTCCTTCATGTGGCGTTTTTCCTTACTATCCATCAATAGTGAGTCATAGTCATATTAGATGCTGAACTCAATTTCAGCAAATTTTTTCTTTTCTGCTTCAGTGTTATCAGCGTTAAATTCTAAGTATTGCGCATGAAGGGGTTGTCAGTATTTGCTTTCCAATTAACTGATAAAGCCCCTTGGAATTTCCCTACAACATGTGAGAGACCTTGAAGGGAAAACCATCCCTGGATGAGGAGCTTCGTAAGATTGTTCAGTGACAGTTGGCATTACCTTGTGTTCCTGAATGATTCTAACCAAGAAATATTTGTCGTGTTTAATTGACAGTTTAGTGTTATAATTATGTATTAAGTATATTTACTCCAGCCAAGCATTAAGGTAAGTAAAAACATAGCTTCTTCGCTCATAAGAATTAGGGGAAAGCATGCTAAATATTTCCTTATCTGCTGACAGCGAGGTTGCCTGTAAGCGCTTATCTCTGGTGGCCTTTTGGGGATGTCATCTCCAGTTTTGTGAACACGATCAGTGTCACAGCAGTGTGGATAGCCACTTGGGATCCATCAAAGCAGGCCCGGCTCCAGGCCCTTTCTCTGCTTAAGAAATAGAGCCTGATCTTGATCCTAACAACATCTGTTTAGGATTACCTACTACTTTTCAGTGCTCCTCTTTTGGCCTTCCATCTTTTTGCATAATCCTCTCCAATTCTTATCTCCTAAGGGTGCCACTCTGGCTTAAAACGAGATAGAGTGTCTGCCTGACTAGAGATACCTGCCTGAGAAATGTGAATTCTTCTCTGTAAAAGTTTGGGTTCTTTTCTCCCCCCCCTAGCATTTACACTGAATGTTCGAGAAAAAGACAGGAAAGAAGGGAAAGTGATGACATGTGATTTTTTTCCCCCCATGGTCTTCCTATCATCTCTTCTATTTCTAAAATTACCTCTTTTCTCTTGGGAAAGGAGGAACTGCCTTCTTTGCATAATTGAGTGTGGCTGTGTAGAGGTCAGGCTTAGTGAGAAGTGATAGGTTTGGTAAAGTGGGTGAAGATCCCCACAGTATAGCAATTTTTTAAAGTTGCTTTTTCTGCATCAAGATTTTTTTTTATTTATTTTTTTTGTGAGTGTGTGAATGAGATTGGGGTTCTTACTCATGGACTCCTACTTCAAAAACCTTTCAACTCTCAGAACAGTAGCATATTCTCATGTTTTCCTATTGCTATTGTTACAATGGACATAATAAATACAATGAACACATGTAGTGTTGCATAAGGATTGTGGAAAGGGAAAAATCATGATAGTGCAATTTCTTCATCACCAAAGAAAAAAACCACAACCTTAGAAAAGGTGATGAGATGTTTAGTGCCTGGAAACAATACCTATAGGCAAGTTCAAATGTTCAAAGAAGCCGATAAACAGAGAGATGGGGAGACTGGGAATGTATGTCTGCATGCTCGGTTGCTAACTCTTGTCCAACTCTTTGCAACCCTGTGGACCATAGCCTGCCAGGCTCCTCTGTTCATGGAGTTTTCCAGGCAAGAATACTGGAGTGAGTTGCCATTTCCTCCTCTTCCCAACCCAGTGACTGAACCATCTCCTACAGCTCCTGCATTGTGCAGGTGATTTTTTTTTTTTTTTAACCACTGAGCCACCTGGGAAGCCCCAACATATTTGGAGAAGACCCTCCAAAGGTCTCCCTTCCCCTTTCTTGCACTGCCTGCATCTCCACACACAAATACACTCACACCAATCACTAATACTTACAATTTTCCTAGGATTTCTTCTGTTGAAGCAAATCGAAATACTATTTAGAAGGATACTGGTTACATGACCACCATCTATCAACTCAAATTTGTTTACATCTGGTTAGAAGATGTAAATTCTAACCAGTTCTTAACTGGTTAGAAGAACTCTTGAGTAAATTCAGCAGAGAAACCCTGGCATCCTAAATTGACCTAATTAACTATGTACTTGGGACAAAGGGCTATGGGGGATCTATCTCTACTTCAGTCTTGTCTGACTCTGTGACCCTAAGGACTGTAGCCTGCCAGGCTCCTCTGTCCATGGGATTCTTCAGGAAAGAATACTGTAGTGGGTTCCTATGCCCTCCTCCAGGGGATCTTCCTGACCCAGGGACTGAACCCACAGCTCATGTTTCCTGCATTGGCAGGCAGATTCTTTACCACTATCACCACCTGGGAAGCCCTGTACCTTAAGAAACTGGGCAGCAATTCAGATGCTACTGTGGGGGTGTCTGGAGCCACAGGTAGATCCTGAGGCCAGAGTGAAGGATGAAGGGGAACAGAAGCAGCGTCAGAAAGAGAGGATCAAGAGAGATCAGTGAGTTATAAAGGATGCTGGAGGAAGAGTCCTTTAATTCATAGGTAACCATGGCCATGAGTGTCTCTGAGTATTTCTCAAACAGGCCAGTGACTATATGGGTATCTATTTCCCTCATGTTTATGAGGCCTCATAACTGAGTCAGTTGAGATCTAAATATTTCTTTTTATAAAAATACACTGTTAAGAAATCATCTCTGTACATCATCTAGTGATCTGTTAAAACTGGGAATTAATTGGTAGAAAACAATCACTTCAGAAAGTCTTTGCTGCAACTAAATAAATGTAAGATAAGTTAATATGAATGGGTAACAAGAAATGATTTCCATATTTTACTGACAAGTCATGTTAGGAATCATTATCCTAATGGCTTATGAACTTCCTGTATTATCAAATGACATTCTAGAATAATATTATGATCAGAAGAAGAGTTTTTCATTGGCGTGTGACATAAGCAAGGAGGTTCCGTGACATATACATGTTTTCACTCCCTTAGCAAATCATTGGTTTCAGAACACTCTAACAGAAAAGTGGAAGTCGCTCAATCATGTCTGATTCTTTGTGAGCCCATGGACTGTAGCCTACCAGTCTCCTCTGTCCATGGAATTCTCCAGGCAAGAATACTAGAGTGGGTTGCCATTCCCTTCTCCGGAGGAATCGTCCCAACCCAGGGATGGAATATGGGTCTCCTGAATTGCAGGTAGATTCTTTACTATCTGAACCACCAGGGAAGCCCTTGTAACAGAAAAAAAGAGAAATTTAAAGTTTTTTGATGGACTTAACATATTCAGAAGGCCCTGGAAAGCCATAGTCATCACCATAAATTCTATTCTCATCCCAGTAAATTTTTCCAATGTGAGAAGCTTGTCTCCATGACTTAAACAACTGTCTGCAGCTGATAGTGAATGACGGCAGGGCAGGAGCCTTCTTTGCTCTTGTGTTAACAGCTGGGCTTAATTCCTGCATTGAGGATCAGAAGGTAATCGAATAGTCTAGAGCCCATCCAGCCAATTGCCTAGGGAAAAGTGTCTCAGGGACAGAAAGCAGAGCTGAGGAGGATGGGACTGCATGGTGGCCCTCTGCCCCTTGCCATTATGGGGATGACTCCTGACCACTAAGTCCCCTATATACTAATGAGTTTCATTCTGAGAGCACATTCATAAGTCCAATTTGTTTTTAAGTCCAACAAAGAAAGCCTAGGTACCTAGCTAACACAATTGTCTATATAGCACTATACTGTAATAGGTTTATAATACTTTTCACACAAATAATTGATAAAAAAATAAACTTCCCTGATAGCTCAGTTGGTAAAGAATCTGCCTGCAATGCAGGAGACCCCGGTTCATTTCCTGAGTTGGGACGATCCACTGGAGAAGGGATAGGCTACCCACTCCAGTATTCTTGGGCTTCCCTGGTGACGCAGCTGGTAAAGAATCCACCTACACTGTGGGAGACCTGGATTCCATCCCTGGGTCGGGAAGATCCCCTGGAGAAGGGAAAGGCTATTCATTCCAGTATTCTAGCCTGGAGAATTCCATGGACTGTATATCCATGGTCTCGCAAAGAGTTGGACATGACTGACAGACTTTCACTTTCTCAAACACAAAATATTAAGACATTTTTAATCCTACAGTATAATACATTGAAAAGTGCAGTCATACAACACAGCAGCCGGCACACAGGCACTGGCATTGAGTGAAGAGACAAGAAGAGTTGCTGACTGGAGGAAGGACAGGAGGTGGGAGGTGATAGAGCTCAAGGATCGTCAGCAACAGGAGAAAAAGGGCAAGCTGCAATTTCACTCACACCTGACGTTGATAGAATGCACGTTCCCATCTTTGAAAGTTCGCAACTTGAAGGTTGCTATGTACTGGACTTACTGTGTCTCTGAGAGGGGCCTGGAGTTTGTGAATGTGACCTTGGGTTCCTCCAAATTCTGAGTGAGGGGAACTGGGGCAGAATGCTCTCACTCAGGGCCACAAGGAAGCTCAGGTTGGATGTGCATCCAAATAACCAGTCTGCAGGGTTAGCTTGGATGGAAGAGACCCATGTTCCCTGATGAGACAGAGACACCAGCTCACATGAGTTTTAGGAAGGAGGTGCCAATCTTCCCGGTTCCAAGGAGCTGTGCACAAATGTGTCCCAGAGTTTGGGAGGGGATGGCCTTGGCAACAGAGGACACCCGGGGGCCACAAGGCCTCTCTGGTATCTGCCACATGGTCACAGGGTGCAGGCTCACACCTCCAATAGTCTAGCATGTGGCCACAGTCTGCACATGGCAGCATCTGGACCCCAGGAGGACATGCACGAGAGGTGACCCCCAAACTAATCAGGGAACCTAAAGGGATTCAGTGAAAGCACATAAGGAATCACTGAGTCTTAAAAATTATGGTTTATGAATTTTCAAATTCAGTAAGGAAATCAGAAAAATAAGTCATTAACACAAAGGAATAGAATCATTCAATTGATAAGCTGAAGTTAGCAAATATATCCTCACCACATAGAAACTGTATATTTTTATATATCAAAGGAATATTTACAAAAATGATCAGATAGATACTGGTCTACAAATGAAACTTTAACCAGTTTTTCATAACCAACAAATTTCTTTCCTGGGACATATGATCTGATCAAAAAAAAAAAGTTTGGAATTGGGTAAATTTTTAAATTTGCCCAAAGCAGAGTAACTTCTGAAAATTAGTGAACAGTCTTGCAATTTACACTTAGAATACAGAAGACTCTATGGATGAGCAAAGGGCTTTTATGTGGGCATTATTAAATGAGGTCTTTCTCTTGACCCTGCCTGGGAAAGTAATATCAGTGGGTAAACATCATGTGGAGGCCCCCAGGAGGCTCAGAATATAGAGCTACCTTCAAGTGAAGGAGCTTCTAAGCCGGCTACCCGAGAAAATAAGAGACTAACACAAGTCGTTTGATCCTGGGGAACTCTATCTTTGATAGCATCGGCAATTTATTCACATATGTTTCTTTGTTTCCTTTGTTACTTTTAATGTGCTCTGCCATGGAATTTAGTATTAGGTGGCTCTAGTGAGTGGTAACAGAGAAGGCAATGGCAACTCACTCCAGTACTCTTGCCTGGAAAATCCCATGGGCAGAGGAGCCTGGTGGGCTGCAGCCCGTGGGGTCGCAAAGAGTCGGACATGACTGAGTGACTTCACTTTCACTTTTCACTTTCATGCATTGGAGAAGGAAATGGCAACCCACTCCAGCGTTCTTGCCTGGAGAATCCCAGGGATGGGGGAGCCTGGTGGGTTGCCGTCTGTGGGGTCGCACAGAGTCGGCCACGACTGAAGTGACTTAGCAGCAGCAGCAGCAGCAGCAGTGAGTGGTAAAGAACCCACCTACCAATGCAGAAGACATTAGAGATGTGGGCTCGACCCCTGGGTCAGGAACATCCCCTGCAGGAGGGCATGGCAACCCACTCCAGTATTCTTACCTGGAGAATTCCATGGACAGAGGAGCCTGGGAGGCTGTAGTCCATGGGGTCACAAAGAGTTGGACATGACTTAGTGACTGAACACACACACACATATATATACACATATGTACATATATATATGGGTAATATAAATATTTATTTCTATATTAATTTATATAAAACATTTATTTTATATATAATGTATATAAATGTGTGAAAGTCACTCAGTCACGTCCAACTCTTTGTGATCCCATGGTCTATACAGTCCATGGAATTTTCCAGGCCAGAATACTGAAGTGGGTAGCCATTCCCTTCTCCAGGCTGCTGCTGCTGCTAAGAAACTTCAGTCGTGTCCGACCCTGTGCAACCCCATAGATGGCAGCCCACCAGGCTCCCCCGTCCCTGGGATTATCCAGGCAAGAACACTGGAGTTGGTTGACATTTCCTTCTCCAATGCAGGAAGGTGAAAAGTGAAAGTGAAGTCTCTCAGTCGTGTCTAACTCTTAGCGATCCTATGGACTGCAGCCTACCAGGCTCCTCCATCCATGGGATTTTCCAGGCAGGAGTACTGGAGTGGGGTGCTATTGCCTTCTTTCCTTCTCCAGGGGATCGATACAAATTACATATAAAATATTTTTACATAAAATATATCATTATATAAAATACATAAAAACATATATGATGTGTATTTATGAGAAATGGAATATTTTTTATGAGAAATGGAGTATTTCCTGCCGTATCAATAAACAATGATGCCACAGTCATCAGCTATTGCAGCCCTCCAGGGCAACCAGGAAGGAGAACAATACCTGAGATCTGGCACTAGGTTACAGCCACTTCCTGTGGTGTAAGCACTGAGGGGAAATACAGGAACCTGCCCCGATAGCTGAGATGCATATGAAAGTAATGATTTCAATGAGCCCAGACTCTTGCTTCTTTCCAAACATACAAAAGTGCTAATTTCCTTACCTTGAGCTATCAGGTTTTGTTTAATTCACAAAGATACTTTTTGATGTTCAGGCTACCTGCCCTTTGTTGCAAACTTCTGTATAACCCAAGTCCTCCCCACCCTCCCACCCCTGCCTCCTCTAAGCAGTTCTCTCAGGGTCACTTGAGAGGCTGCCTCCCAGGCTTCCAAGTCCTAAAAATTCCCACCAAATAAACCATAATTCTCAACTTTTAGGTTGTGAATAAAGTTTATTAATTTATTTGTGTTTCTGGCTCCCAGCTTGCCTTGGAAGAAACACCAGAGGCCATGGGCCATTGTGGAGGTTATTCTCTATTATCTCTGCCAACTCTCCAGATGTTGCCTTTTATCACTCAGGTTACCTAGGAAAGCCCCTTCTGTGTCACCTGAATGGCTGAGATTGAAAGTTGACAAGAGCCACGGCAGCTAGAAGTAGAAGGAGTTTCCTTCTAAGGCAAGGGTCCCGCACCTCTGGCATTAGGTTAAAGTGCACAGAAAATGTCATGCGCTCAAATCATCCCCAAATCACTACCCTCCCCATCCTCGTCCATGGAAAAATTGTCTTCCAGGAAACTGACCGCTGGTTCCCAAAAGTTGGGACATCTGCTCTAAGGCATGTTAAAAACAAGTCTGGATTAATAGGCAAGACTATTCCAAGAGTAATTTATTTTTTGCTTTTATGAAGATTTTAGGAATAAGGCACATACACCTGAGAAATGAAGGATAATGAAAAAACTGACACTGTTTAGAAAATTCCCGAATGTTCAGGTCCCACTGCAACTTAAAGAATTAGAGTCCATGATGCACTGCCATGAAGGTCTCAGTTTGCATATACCAGGAAAGAAAAATATTTCCCTGATGTTCTGTTCACATCTTCTTAAATAAATCTTAATTTGCACCACTGTGGTGTAGATGTGTGGTATTCTAGGTAGTGCTGTGTTAAGCTTTGACAGAGTCAAAACTGCCAGAAAAACATGAGTGACCTTCTAATGTAAAAAATTTCAAGGATTGTATTAGTTACAGTATTAGTTAAAGTTGTATTGATTGCACTGCTGCTGCTGCTGTTGTCGTTCACTTGCTACCTCATGTCTGACTCTTTGTGACCCCAGGGACTGTAGCCCACCAGGCTCCTCTGTCCATGGAATTCTCCAGGCAATAATCCTGGAGTGGGTTGTCACTTCCTCCCCCAGAGTATCTTCCCGACCCAGCGATCCAACCTGCGTCTCCTGTGACTCCTGCCCTGGCAGGTGGATTCTTTACCACTGAGCCACTTGGGAAGCCCTGAGCTGCTGTAACAACCTCTAAAATGTGTAATAAACAGAAACCATTTCTTGCTTATGCCATGTCCAAACTGGGCATTCCTAATTAGCGGACAGCTCTCTTCCAAGTGATGATCCACAGGAATCACCATGCAACTTGTGGCTTCCAAAGTTGCTTGGGTGATGACTTCCAGCCACTCAGAAGAAGGCAAGAGCAGTAATAATAATAAAAAGAATGAAATAAAGCCATTTGCAGCAACATGGATGGATCTAGAGATTATAATACTAAGGGAAGTCAGACAAGGGAAGACAAATATCATGATACTGCTTATATGTGGAATCTAAAAATAATCTTGAACTTATATACAAAACAGAAATAGACTCACAAACATAGAAAACAAGCTTATGATTACCAAAGAGGAAAGGAGGGGGATAAATTAGGAGTCTGAGATTAACATACAGACACTACTATATATAAAATAGATGGCCAACAAGCACGTACTATATAACACAGGGAACTATACTCAATATTATGTAATAACTTATAATGGAAAAGCATCTGAAAAAGAGGTATCTTGAGGTCGGTAACAGTGGGCTTGGCTGCAAACTAGTATATGTTGCTCATGCTTCTGTTTCATTTATGGCAAGTCCACACATGTCCACACATGGAAGACTGAGAGCTACAGCTAAGCTATGAGCTCAGGACAAAGAAGAAATGGGTTTGGTAAATATCGAAGAGGTTCTTCCACTCTGGTCTTCTAAATTCATTTTGGTTACCAATTTTTTTTTTTTTTTAGAATGAGGAATACTCTTAAAAATCTATGCAGTCCACTGCTAACTTGCAATGTTATTTGGTGGTGAATGTTAGAATCTGCCTGCAATGCAGGAGACCCCAGTTCAATTCCTGGATCAGGAAGATCTGCTGATGAACGAATAGGTTACCCACTCCCATATTCTTGGGCTTCCCTTGTACCTCAACTGGTCAAGAATCTGCCTGCAATGCGTGAGACCTGGGTTCGATTCCTGGGTTGGGAAGATCACCTGGAGAAGGAAAAGGCTACCCACTCCAGTATTCTAGCCTGGAAACTGTATAGTCCATGGGGTCGCAAAGAGTCAGACACAACTGACCGACTTTCACTAATTTGCAATGTATTCTATAGGCAACTCCATCACACTTAAATGAACACTAAAGTTATGCTATTTTAAATGACCTATTCTGAATCTTTTTCGTGTCTCTTTCCTAACCAGATATCCTCCTCATGTGGCTTTGTCTTTTCCCTTTCTGTCTAAAGATTTGGTTTCCTTCTTTGACCTCTGGACTGTGTAGTCCATCTCCAAAAGTGCACTAACTGCAAAGTTTGTTCAGCTAAACTAGCCGGGAAACAGAATAAACTCACTGCAATTCGTTCCTAAGCTGGGGCTTTCTTTCCCCAATGTTTCATATCCTCCACTTGGCAAACCAAAATTGCCTCTGCCCTCCCAGGAACTCCGGAGAAGCTGGTGGGTCAGACAGCTGTCCCTTTATCCTCACACAAACCAGATGCTGACACCAAACCTCATGTAAACAGAGCACAAACAGGGAAGATGCAGTAAGTGTCAGTCGAGCTGCCACTAGGCACCACTTGATGTTTGTGGAGATTGACATAGAGAAACGCTTCTGAGAAATCCCCCCTTTGGCGCTGCAGCAGAAATTTCACATCCACCCTAAAGTCACTAGCTGAGCGATTTGCACTCTGCCACAAAAGTTTCCATCAGCAGAGAGGACAGCTGGGGTTTGGGTCTGAAAACACCTCCTTAGACCGTGTTTGCCAAGACCTGCAGAAAGAGAAGTTCTCCAGTCTTCCTGGCAGTTCCTGTGAGGACCTTAATGAGGCACCTTGTTTGAAAAAGAAAAAAGCAGAACCAGAAAGCAAAGGCTCAGATGCCAAACTGATGGCTGTATATTAGAAATGCTGAGATGGCGTGGGTGCAGAACTGATGTTTCTAGGGCACAGTCTGGTATGCATCCAGACACTACAAGCAGGACTTCAGCACCATGTGTAGCCTTGACAGTCTCTGTCACCATCTGCCAGGTGAAGCCAGGGGCCAACTCGAGCTGATCAAGCTCTTCCTTACCCCGGCTGGGCAGGTTTCAAGACATCAGCGCTGAACCCTGATGTGCAGCAACAGTCCTAAATCCTAAAGACCTTGCACACTTGGCTGTGTCTTTGTGTTTTTCTGAGTGTCTGCTTCCTCTGATTGCTTGCGTTCATCCTGCATTCTGTCTCTGCTTAGGACTTGGAACAATTCCCCCAGCCTTGACCTGTTGGTCTGGCCCACATCTTCATTTCTTCCTGTGTCCCAAGGCTAAACCATCATTATATCATACCAATGTTCCAGTCCAATCTTCCGTTCTTGTTTCTTTTCTTTTTAAATATGTATTTATTTATAAAAAATAAATTTGGCCCTGGGACACAGGAAGAAATGAAGATATGGGCCAGATTTATTTGACTTCCCTGATGGCTTAGTTGGTAAAGAATCCACCTGCCATGCAGGAGATCCCGGTTTGATTCCTGGGTTGGGAAGATCCACTGGAGAAGGGATAGGCTACCCACTCCAGTATTCTGGCCTGGAGAATTCCATGGACTGGAGTCCATGGGGTCACAAAGAGTCGGACACAACTGAGTGACTTTCACTTTTCACTTTCATTTTTGCATTTGGCTGTGTCGACTCTTAGTTGCCGCACAAGAAATCTTCCTTGCATCGTGTAGAATCTTTTGCTGTGGCCCGGGGGGGCGGGTTCCAGAGCACCAGGCTCACTAGTTGCAGTGCTCAGGCTTAGTTGCCTCAGGAATGTCAGATCTTAATTTCCAGACCAGGGACAGAACCTAACCCTAACCTGCATTGCAACTTGCATTCTTAACCACCAGACTACCAGGAAAGTCCCTGTTCTTGTTTCTTACATAAAACCTAAACAACAACTATTCTACTGCCCAAATCAAATTATCACAACCAACTTCTGTTGCTCTGTATTTCACAGTTTAAGTATTTCCTTATGTCTCTTTTCTCTTCATGAACCCCAAATATACCTATCTTCTATACTTTTCCCTAAGACTTTAAACTTGTAAGGTTGCTAAATGATCTCACAAATAAATTGAAAAAAAAAAATGTGTTCAGCTGGGTTATAGATAAATGAGCTTTATTCACTAAGGAATGAGACTGCATAAAATCGAGATGTTCTGAATATTGTGCTTTAACAAAGCAGGTGGTGGGGACATCTGCCATCTGGTATACTTTTAGGGGAGATGCTTGGGAAAAGATTTCTAGAATCCTTTAAACAACATAGTAAAATGACTCCTCTGCTTACATCTACAGCCATCATTGTTTCATGACTTTTCTCAGAAACCATAAAGAATTTTGTGGAACACTAACTATTGCTATATTTATAGTTTGTTTAAAATAAACTGACATTGTGGTATTTAACAGCATTTTTTTATTCGATGCATTTATATAAGGACAAAAGACTAGAGAGACAATGTTTAATCTACCTTCAGAATGATTAAAAAATGCATGTGCTCTGATGAAATTTTTTGCAGAGTAGCAATGGAGACACAGACATAGGGAACAGACTTACAGACACGGTGGGGGTGGGGGGCGGAATGAGGAAGGAGAGGGTGGGATGTATGGAAAGAGTAACATGGGAATATACATTACCATGTGTAAAATAGATAATCAATGAGAATTTGCTGTTATGACTCAGGGAACTCGAACCAAGGCTCTGAAACCACCTACGAGGTGGGATGGGGAGTGAGGTTGGAGGGAGGTTACAGAGGGAAGGGACACATGTATATCTATGGCTGGTTCATGTTGATGTTGGGCAGAAACCAACACAATTCTGTAAAGCAATTATCCTTCAATTAAAATAAACTGTAAAAATTAAAAAGAAATGCATGTGCATGTCTGTGTATCATGTTCTCAACTCATTTGTCTTACTCTATAGACATAGGTCCCTAATAATGGTAAATATTTAAATAATAGTATTTAAAAATATTTAAACAGTAAATAGTTAAATAGCTTATAGTAATAGTAAGTAGTTAAATAGTAAATAGTTAAATAATAGTAGGTGAATTATGATTAAGCAATGGAATAAAAAATCTGAGTGTAGAGATGAAAATAGCAAAAACTGTATCTAGGTAAATGAATAATTGGAAAATGAAAGAGTTGAATGCTCTTCAGGAATTGATAGAAGAGTCAGCATAAGTCAACAGAAAAACTCAAGGCAAGAGTGAGCAAAAAGAATAGTCTTAACTCCAAAAATACTTGATAAAATGCTGACAACAGTTACATTCATTGATCACATGGATATAGGCCAATTTGCAGTAAACTCCAATAATTAAAATGACCCCACAAAGGCATATGAGGAAAATTGATATGTGAAATAATAAGTCACTGAAAGATCCTGAATCCCTCTGATGCACTAAAAATGTGATTGTGCTCAATATACTTTCAGAATGCATTTATTTCTGAATAAAGAGGCTTAAAATTATTTCCATTCACAAGGAGCTATTCTAGTAGAAATCATAATATTTTTGAGCTAGAAATTCTCCTGTTGCAGTACCAAAGTTAAATTGTTAATTCAGTAGGAAGCACTAAACTGGAGAGAAGAGGGTGGTCAGGGACACTGGGGAATTTGAGACCAATGTTGCACTGAGGGGATGGAGAGGGAGGTGACAGGGATGGAGACCAGGGGAGGGGGGCCTAGCATGAGATCTGGAATAACAAACATGACTTGTCAAATTTCAAATAGTGTAAATCTGTATGGCTGAGCCCATGTGGTCTGTGTGGTCAAAAGTCCATGGACAAACCATCAAAGTGTGGGAACTAGAAGGAAGCATGATCAGTAGTCTGAGGTGATATCCTGACATATTTCTTATGACATACAAGGGGTCTTAGTTTGTCCTCGAAACCAGCAGCCTGCCTCTGCTCACCCCCTCACCCCCTTTGACCAATGCGGAAAACTCAAGTTTAAAAGAAAAAAATTGTCCAAGGCCATACAGTTGGAAGTAGCAGAGCTAGGAATTATATTCCAAGTTTTACATATTCTGGGCAATCTACTCTTAAATCTAAAAAGCAACCTCCAGGTACACTTCTGCTCTAGATTTTCCTGGTTATGTCACCTTAGGTGACGCTCTGAACCCTCTTCCAAGCCATTGAAGATAATGAAATTTAGAACTGTTGCTTCAAACATTGCATCCACTTGAGATGTTCCCCCTTGGTGTTATGCAGTATTGCATTGTTGTAAGGATCAAATAAGAGAGTACACATAAAATTAGATAAATCATTGGTGGGAAAAACTACCCAATAACTGAGAGTTTAAATAACAGCAGTGACATCAATGAGAATTGACTTCCTAAAGAAACTATAGCTGGATCACAATTTAAGGATATAAACAATACTGAATGTCCCTGGAATCCTTAATGTGATTCCAGAAATTTCTGAGACAATGGGGAAACTCAGAAACGTCAGAACCTAGGATAATCTCCTAAGAACTACTTCTGCTTTCAAAATATCAAATGTTTAAACACCTATCTATTGACTTATGGTAATAATTGAGATGCTCTGAAAAAAGAAATTTTTTTTAAACATGATAAAATGGCTAAAATATCTCTACCCCAAATTTGACTTAATCTTTCTTATTTCTGGGGAAGCAGCAGAAACTAGACTTTTCCAGATCCTGAAAGTTTAATTTCATTCCTTATCTCTTACCCAGGAGAGGTACCAATGCCTAGGGAGAAAATCCTTTTAACACAGAGCTTGAGGCTTTCAAAAAAGATTTAAGTCATTTTTTTTAAACAGCTTTGTTTAGATAAACACCCATACATTTCACATTTTCAAGCGTAAAATTCTGAGACTTCCCTTGTGGTACAGTGGTTAAGACTAGGTCTTTCTATGTAGGGGATGCATGTTTGATCCCTGATTAGGGAGCTAAGAAAGATCCCACATTGCTTCTGGCCAAAAAAGCCAAAACATAAAACAGAAACAATATTGTAACAGATTCAATGAAGACCTTAAAATTGGTTTGCATCAAAAAGTCTTTAAAAAACTAAAGTATATAATCCAATGATTTTAGTGATTTCACATAGTTGTGCAACCAGCACTGGGTCAATTTTAGAATATTTTCATCACCCTCAAAGAAACTGAGGACCCATTAGCAGTCATTCCCCAATTTATCCCCTTTCCCCAGCCTCTGGCAATGACTAATCTGTTTTTGTCCTTTATAGATTTGCCTACTTTGGAAATTTCCTATAAATGTAATAATATAATTTGTGATCCTTTCTGAATAACTTCTTTCATGCGGCATAATGTTTTCAAGTTTTATTCATATTGTGGCACATATTTGCCCTTCATTTTTTATTACCAAATAACATTCCATTGTATGGATACCTCACTTTTTGTTTATATATTCACAGTTGATCAACACTTCGGTTGCTTCTACTTTTTTGTTATTATGAATAAAGCTGCTATGAACATTTGTTTGGATATATATCTTCATTTCTCTTGGATATATATCTAGGAGTGAAATTACTGTGACATGTCATAAATCCATGTTAAACCTTTTGAGAAATCACCAAACTATTTTTCAAGGCACTGCACTATTTTACATTCCTATGACTGGAGCCACTTTAAAAGCCTAGTATTCCACGTTCACTTTTTTTAAAAAATTAGTGGCTTTACTTTGACCTGTCATTTTACATCTGTTAGAGTGACTGGCCAAAGAGCCAGCTAAAGTGATAAGGTTACCAAAGGAAAACAAGGCCACGCATTAAATCACCAAAATGCTTCCTTTGTTTAAACAACTTCAGTCCCTTTCTTTTTTGTTGACAATCCAGTCACACCTGTCATCTAAGCCTTTAGTTACAATGCATTTTTCCCCTCTCTGAATCTTCTCCAACAGTGTTCTTGGAGTGAAAACAATTCATGCTATCTGCACATTAGTTGTTGTTATTTAGTTGCTAAGTTGTGTCAGACTCTTTTGTGACCCCATGGGCTATACTCTCCAGTCTCCTCTGTCCATGGAATCTCCCAGGTAAGAATACTGGTGTGGGCTGCCATTTCCTTCTTCAGGAGATCTTCCCAACCCAGGGACTGAACCTACCTTTCCTGCACTGACAGATGGGTTCTTTACTATTGAGCCTCAGGAAGTCCACACATTAGTTACCTTAGTGCTAGTGGTTTTTAGTCTTTGTATCAGTTTATTTTACTGCTTTCCTGCTGCTTTTACAAATGTAACCTTTATATTCACCATTGTAGGTTGACAAGGAAATGAATAGATGGTGTTGACAAAATGAAACAAAATAATAAATTTTTGGTAAGATGTTTCACTATGCTATTATTAACCCAAGAAAACAAAAAGTAAACAGTCATAAGCATAATTTGCACATGCACTCTTTGTTTATAATTTGCAAAATCCATAAAATTGGATCTCCTAACAGGAAGACAGGTATTGCATTAATATAGCAACAAAACATTATTTTATTTTTAACTAATTTTTTATTGAAATATAGCTGATTTACAATGTTGTGTTTTTGTGGTTTTTGTTTTTTTGTCACACCATGTGTCCTGTGGGATCTTAGTTCCCTGCAGGGATCAAACATGTGCCCCCTGCAATGGAAGCATGAGTCTTAAACCATGGACCTCTAGGGAAGCCCCTATATTACTTTATTTTTAACATGGATTACAATTTAAACATATAGTTGGCTATCATTTCCTTCCTACAAATCATATTAGAAAGCTATGTACTTGTAATACTTCCTTATTTCTGAAATTTCTCCTTTGGTGGTAACTTCAGAACCTGCAGTGCAGTCAAAAGCAATTCCACAAAATCTTAATTGGGTGTCAACCATCTGTAAGGCATTGTGCTAAACCCTCCTTTGAAAGGAATTTTAGAAGCTATTTTTCTTTTGAATGTGCTCACTGGAAGCAAGTATTACTCCATGGATGGTGGATTTTATTTGGAGATACGGTCAAAAGTTATTCAGAGTCAATTCTGATGGATGAGGTGGGTAAGATCCATCAAGCACTGTGACACCCTTAATGGTCAAAATTATGTGGGACTATAAATTTATGAGGCTGGCTTCTCATGTGGTTCATTAACCAGATTTGAAGACAATTGCACAAGAGGAGTTCTAGCAATATTCAGAGTTATAAAGACAATGGGGACTGTCAATGGATGGCAATCTTTGGGTGTATTAGTCCTGGCATGTTTTGAAAACTCACTCATTGCTTATGATCACACACCATATAGTGCCCCCCAAAAATTACTCAATCCAGTAAAACTTAGCCATATCCACAGCCATGATAATGTCATTTTCTAGACAACTGCTAGCACATGTGACTTTCCACCTTCCATAGCCAGAAAGGAGCTGTGGCTTGAACGATGCTTGCCCTAACAAAAGAATTGACCGAAAGGAAAGCGGTCCAGCTGACAGATGCCTCTTCAGTGCTTGGCTTATAGAAACCTTCTCCAGGTGGCACTATTTGTAGTCTTGGAAAGAGAACTTGGCTCTTATTATTTATTTATTACAAGAGTGAAACTAGTTTCATAGACTTTTAGAGGGATCAATCAAGATTGAAGGCCATGTATTCACTACTTGTTGCATTCTATCTTCCCCAGCTTCTTTGCACTCTCCTAGGTCTGAAAGCTTCTCTTTCATAGCCTAGCCCAGGAATTATAGATCAGGTTACTAAAACCTCAGGACTGCAGGCACAAGTTACCACAAACCAGGTGGCTTAAAACAACAGGAATGTTTTTGTCTCACAGTTCTGGATGTCTGAAGTCTGAAATCAAGGTGTCAGCTGAATTTGTTCCTTCTAGAGGCTGAGCAAGCACCTGTTCTGTGCCTCTTTCCCAGATTCTTGTGATTGCTGGGAATCCCTGACATTCTTGGGTTTGTAGATACCTCTCTCCAATCTCTGCCTCCATCATCGCAAGACTTTTTTCCCTTTGTGCCTGGATGCAATTTTCTCTCTTATTAGGACACCAGTCATTGGAGAAGGGCTGGCGCAGTGGAACTGGGGACCTGAAATAAATATTGACTGATTCTTACCTGTGACTCCATGAAGGCAGAAAATGACTATTCGTTTCTTCATCAACTTCCATTTCTGGCAGAGGGACTTTTACACAATAGGTGTTTAAAATGATTTATTGAGTAATGAATGACAACTAGCAGGCAGATCTGAAAATGTTATAAGTTCAATCATGGGGAAAGTTGTTGTTCCATGTGATCTTTTCATCTCTGAGTATTAGGGATGAAGGTGATAGAGAGGGGTCACAACTGCTCACAGAATTGACATCAACTCTATGGAATGGGGAACTACACAAGGATGCTTCACTTATTTCCCAGACTCTGATGCTATTAAAGGTCTTTAGATGCTTTGTTTCATCCTTCTGTGATAGCTGAGCTGGGGTGATGACATTTTATCTTGAATGTCTAGAGGCTTGTTAGCAGAGACCCTGTCACCGCCAGGGATCACAGCATCTCTGTGCTCAGTCCTTAGGGCACTGATCTCGACTGTACAGCTGGACTCAGCAGCAGACGCCACATGCTCTAACATGACAAGCAGCTGGGTTTCCAGCCAACAGGCAGACTTATTTTCCTGAAATGAATGGCAGTTTGCAAAGCAGAGCAGGGGGTAGCTTTTTCATTCTTATGTCGCTCAAATCAGCTCAACTTCCGCAATCACAGAGATCCAAAGAGAACAGAAGAGGAAAAGGTAGTTTATTTTGGCAGCATTGGGCTAATGTGTGTTTCAAGCAGGTGGAAAGGAGCAGCCCAATCTGCCTAATCTATTTCTGCAAAAATTGATGCAAGGTGGGACTGGGTATAAAGCAAACACAGAGATGGAGATGGGAAAGGCAAAATACCTAAGCGTACAAGTGAACTTTGGCATTCAGAGTAATTTTATACATGCTCTCTGTGAGCAAAGTGATCAACATAGTGTGGCTTTCACTTTCTTAACCATCTGTCTTTGCTACAGGACAATCTCTCTGTCCCTGAAAGTTGTAAATCAGGAAGTGAGCCACAGGATACTATAGGCTTTAAACCAATGTTTGCTCTGAGACTGGAAACTATCAAGGAAGTGGTGACATCGTTTCCAGCCGAAGTAGATGGCTGCCTAACTCTCAATTTGAGCAGTGCTGTTGGCAGTTATAGGCACATCTCCTCCTTTACTTCCAAAGAAAGTAAAATGCCAGCTAGTCACAAAGGATGTTTTTCCATTTTTTGTTAGTCAGTGGATGGTGGCACGTCAAGCCACCAGGGGAGGGAAATGTTTAGCCTACTTTAACTTTCTGTCCCAGTGAATCTTTTGAAATATTGTTTTCCAAAAAGTATTTCAACCTTCATGTTTCTCACATTAAGTGAGAATGGAATGAGCAAACACATTGAGAGAATTGTTTCTCAAGTTAAATATTTTTTTGTGTTAGAATTTCTTTCTTCAAAGCCATTCAAATTGGATGAACTGGGTCAAGAAGACAGTCAAATAGCACATGAAATGTGCTTACATTATAGTCATGGATATAGAGGAATTATTTGTAGTCCCGAATTTTCTGAGGTCTTTGATATTTGGAATGTCAAACAATATACAGGAGCAAAATAATTGTAATTCTAACCAAGATGGGATAGTCTCAGTGGACAATAGAATATTGGACTTAGGTAATTTTGTTTAATTATTGAAGGATGGAGAAAAGAAGCAAATAGCAGAGATCTGTCTTCAATGAAAATCCTGACCTGGTAGCCTAGGATGAGGTCTAGCTGGAGATACAACATTTCATTGGTTTGAGAAAATGATCTCAAGCCCTAGTGGCATTTGGGCTTTTACACACTAGTCGCATTTGGGCTTTTACACACTTTTATACATAGAGTCTATTTTAAGGTAAATTTAGCAAAATAATAGAAGGTCTCTCACTGGTAAAAGAGTTTCTTGGAACTGTTCCAAGCGGAACTGCACAGAAAGGACCACATATCACTTCAGAATGTGCACAGAATTAAATATATTCATGCATGTGTGCGTTGTAGAACAGTAAACAAAGAATCATGCACTACATCATTAAAAACCAAAGTCTGGATCTTTGAAAAGACAATACAATTGTTTAAAAGTAGATAAACCTTGATAACTCTGATCAAAAGAGATATGATAAAATATGCCAGTGCTCTTACAAATAATAGTCTTTAACTGTACTAAAGAGGATTAAAATTATAAAAGTATGTAAAATATATTTTTATCAATAAACTTGAAAACCTGAAAAAAGTCACTGTTTTCTTCTAAGAAAATATATGTTACCAAAATTGACTCAAGAAAATTTCATAAACCTTTAAGAAATCTTAGAAGAATCAGAGTCAAGGGCTGACAAGACATACTTCTAAGAAAGACTGGGTCCAAATGATTGGGTTGAGAACTTCAAAAATCTTTAAGGAAAAGATAGCTTTCAATATAGAGAATAGAAAAAGAGCAAAAGTTTTAGCTCATTTTATGACCTAGAATTATCTCTATTCTGAAACAAGAAAGAAGTACAAAAAGAGTATATAAACATAGATGACAAATACATACACACATTATTTCCAAGTTGAACACAGGAATATATTTAAAGAATGATATAGGAATGAAAAATTTTTCAACATTAAGAATATAAGGAATATACATATACATAAATTATACACAATATATAAAATTAAAAAGACATGCAGAAATGAATTTTATAAAATTCATCACTCATTCTAAATAAAATCTCTTAGAAAATTAGCAATAGAAAAAAACTTCCTTAACCTGAAAAATAGTAGTTACCAAAAAGTTATAAAACCATGATTTTTAATAATACAGTATTAGAAACATTACCTCAATTGTCAAGCATCAGATATTTTGGCTGCTATCATCACTAATATTCAGTATGTTAGTAAAGATCCTTACCAAAGCAGTAATCCAAGAAAACATAAATATAATGTGGAAAACTATGAAAGGATGAGATAAAAATGAAACTAATTTAGATTCTAAGAATATCTACTTAAATATAAATACACATGGCCATAGAAAGGATCAACACAGAAAATAAAACTTTCCTGTAATGCAGTAAGAACCAACAAGACAATGCAATCAGAAGTGAAAAATAAGTGGGGAGGGGATTCCATTCAGAGCACAGTAAAAACCATAAAACATCAAAGAAAAAACTTAAGAATGTGGCAACACTTGATTACTTTAAAAGCTTACTACAGAATAATGAAATAAAGATAACAAGGTATGTGTGGTCAATATTACTAGTGTTCCACAGTGGTAGTACAAATTCATATTTCCCCCAGTAGCATGACAAAGCCAGTTTCTCCCCAGTATCAGTGTTGCCTTAAGGATTTTAATTTACACTTCCTTGATGATGAATGAACTTGGAACTTTGTTTTCATAACTTTGGTATTTTTGTATATAGAGATGACCTCTATACAGTATGAGACAGAATTTGATATTTTCTATCATATTATCATGTTGGTCCAGAACTATTCATTAAAAAAAAAAATCTTTACCCAACTAAATCACAGTTGCCTGCATGTACCATATATGAGTCTATTTCTGAACTTTATTACATTCTACTGATCTATTTATCTCTGAATCAATTTTACCCTGTTTTAATTGTAATAACTTTAAGTCTTGAAATTTAATAGTGTCAGTCTTTCAACTTTATAACTTATAGTTAGCCCTCTGTATCCATGGGTCCTCCATTATCCGGGCTTCCTGCTTGCTTCTGTCTGATCCTTGGTTCTGCATCCCTGGATTCAATCAGTTATGAACCATCTGTCAATCATTTAATATTGTAGTATTTACTATTGAAAGCGGACCCATGCAGTTCAAACTCAGATTGTTCAAGGGTCAACTATATTTGTTCCATCTTTTAAAGATTCTAAACTTTATTCATGTCTATCATCCAAATTTAATTTTCATAATAACTGTCCCCTTCTTTTTAAGAGGAATAAATTGGCTCAGTCAATCCCAAAGAAAATTAACCCTGCATATTCATTGGAAGGACATGCTGAAGCTCTAACACTTTCACTGCCTGATGTGAAGATCTGACTCACTGGAAAAGACCCCAGTGCTGGGAAAGATTGAAGGCAGGAGGAGAAGGAGACGATAGAGGATGAGATGGTTGGATAGCATCCCCAACTCAATGGACATGAATTTGAGCAATCTCTGGGAGACAGTGGAGGACAGAGGAACCTGGCGGGCTACAGTCCATGGGATCACAAAGAGTAGGACATGATTTAGCAACTGAAAAACAACAAAATTGGTTTAACAAAGTAAAATTTTCCCAACAGTTCCACAGCTTGGATTCAGGTCTGGCTGAGTCTCAGCAGGTTCCTATTCTGTCTGTACCATGAATCTTTAGGATTCAAAACCCCTCAGAAAATAATGCTACAGAACTGAATGACAATCAACTGCTTTTATGTCTCTTTGGTCACGGTGTTTGATTTGCTTTCTCCTATTCTGTTCTTCTCATTGTATTTGATTTTGGGAATGTAATAGAATAAGTCATATATCCATGTTTAAAATGGTATAAACATTGCATGGTTTCAGATAAAATGGGTAATCACAGGTTCAGAGACAAAGAAATTGAATGGTGCAGGTAAACCATGGAACTGTTTACCTGTTTATTATATGAGTTATTTACTGAGCATTTACAATGCATGTTCACAGAACTATGAGGCTATACTATGACTAAAACATGATCTGGGTTATAGATTACATTCTTCAAGTATCAAGAAGTCAGGGCTTTAATACATATATAAGTACGTATATAGTAACTCTTTTCAGTGTCCAACACATCATAGGTATTAGTTAATACGTATTAATGAATTAATATAATTGTTCTAAAGTGTGGTCCAGAGTCCCCTTGGAGGGGGTCCCTGAGTCTCTTTCTGGTAGTTCATAAGATAAAACTATTTCAGTAATACTAAAACATTTTGCCTATGTATGTTCATTCTCTTACAAGTATCCAGCAGTTTTCCAGAAACTATATGTGATGCCATTGCTCTGATGGCTAATGAAATGTGTATTTGTGGATTCTAAAAACTCTCAGTTTTAATTTCTGACACTGTAAATGTTGATGTATTACTATATAACTGACAAAACAATATCTTTTCAGGGTTCTGATCATTTTTAAGAATGCAAAGTCTTCTGAGACTAAAAAGTGTAGAGGCTGCTGAATTAAGAAACGTCTTTCGAATTTAAGAGATGTGCTTGTTATGCTGGCGGTGGGAGAAAGGGGTGACAGAGAAATCAAAGATTTGTTTCCTTTCTTATAAATTTTAAATGAAATATCACATTATATTAATTTCAGGTATATGACATAATAATTTGATATATGTATATATTGCAAAATGGTACCTACAAGTCATCTAATTAGGATCCATTACCACATCACTACTTTCTCTTATGATGAAAAATGTTAAAATCTATTCTCTTAGCAATTTTCAAACATATACACAATTAGAAAGTATGATTACAAAGCATTCACTTACTAATTGTTTCTTAAACTGTTCTCAAATGATAAACCAACTATGCCTCACTTCCCATTCCCCAGCTCTGTTTTATTATTATTTTAAGAATTTGCATAGGTGGTTCTATGGTATTAACACTATGTGATAAACTGTGATATCAATAAACCTGAGTTGTTCCTATACTTTGTCCTCTACCCTAGTGTTTTGTTTTAGGTTAATAAAGTTGTATCTAAGCAGAGTGGAGAAATGCTTGGGTACCAAATAGTTCCCACATAACAATATTCTGATAAGCTAAACTTAAATGAATCTCAGTCATCCAGCATTTCTCAGGGCCTATTTGAAGGCTTTCAACATGATTGGAAATACACTGAGGAAAGCCATACTAAGGGACCTTTTCAACCGAATCCATTTAAAAAAGCAATGGGAGGTATTTGTCAAATGCATATGTACTGGACTTGGATGAAACCACTTTGTCATTTTTCCATCTACACATTTTTCTCCTTAGTTATTTGTAGGTGAAAAACATTAAATTTGTCTTTAACATACTGTATGTGACTCTTTCCTATACAGTAGTGGGGAAGACAGACTATGTAATAAGAGGTACATCCTCTAGTAGGAATTGTTTTATTTAACCTTGCCTTTCCCAAATGTGCATTTTATGAAATCCTTTTTCCGTTCAAGTGGAAGATAGACAAGCATGTGGTGAACTCCAGATTTTCATTTGATTTTATTTATCTCCAAAATAAGTTTTGTCTCATTCAAAAAATTTTACAATTTGAAAATAATCTTTTGCTCAGTTCTCAAAATTTGATTCTGTTTTGGAAAGATTGGAAATTTGAAACATTTGACATTATGAATTATATCATAATTCATATCACGTAGGGTATGATTGGTTTTTTTAACATGACTAAAAACATCAAAATTAGCCAGATAAATCAATGGATATTTTTGCTGTCATTCACAAAGCTTGAGTTGTAAAGTTTGTCAATTTTACTATAAAGAGAATGATGATAAAATCTGTTCTGAAAATTCTATATGAATAGAGAGGAAAATATATTAGTAACACCTCAAGGGGAAATACATAAATAGGTTACACATTTTAAAAACATCCTTTCAGTCAAAATTGAGCTAACCTTTGCTCAGGAGATAAGATAAGCAAGTAAGAAAACTATGCAAACAAAAACAAGTTGAAGGTCAACTTATGAATTGTGGAGGCTAGTTTTGCCCCAAGAGTTATCTATTGTAAATTCAGGGCTTGTTAAGCACAGGTCTAATATAAATGCCAGGATTTCACATTAAGGGATCCTTTGGGCCTCACTCTGGGGTGAGCTTGAATTTGCCAAGTATTACTACAAAGAATGTTTGCAAAAATCTGTTCATCGGAAAATTGAACCCTTGAGAATCTCCATGAAGAAAATAAGTGTTCAGATGAGTTTAGGAACCACTGAATACTGGGAAATATGCCTCATGGAGTTTTGAACGCATGTTCATCCATCAAGGACTTTGCAAACCCTTCCAAAGGGTGTATTCTGATTTTATGTAACCCAGCATGTCCCCAAGATTATAACAGAGTCCTCTTTGATGTAACTTAAAACCACACTTCCAGAAATATTAACCCAGGGTAAGAGTCTGCCTCTCGTGCCCACTCTCAACTAGGGGGGATGCAGGTGTCTCCCTCCAGATACTGCTCTGAACTGAGCTACCTGGGAGCACCATTCATGCCTCATTCTATTGGGCTGGCCAATAAGTGCACTCCAGTTTTCCCATAAAATATGATGGAAAAACCCAAACAAAATTGTTGGGCAACCCAATGTTTCTCCTGCCTCTGCTTGCCTTTCTGAGACCCCACCACCATCACCGTCCCTATGGTCATTTCTGCCTTGATTTCTGGTACTATTGTTTACATTTAACACTAAAGTAATCTATGTAATGATTCACTACCTAGATGAAATGGATAAGAAATCATATCATTTTCTACTTGAAAAGAACCTAACTCAAGCTGGAAAAGTTAGACCCAGTGCCTTTGTCCCTTGCCCCAAGTTGTACAATCACTGAAACATGTTATGGGGAAGTAGAGTTGACCAAAAAGCTGTAGCCAGCAATGTGATGTATTTGGATTAGATTATGCTACCCTTAAAACAGAAAGTCAATTCCAACCCTGAGTGGTTTTAATTCCAAAATGGGCTAGGAAAGAAAAACAAAAAATGTCAACTGTGGTAGAAAACAAAGATGATGTGTAATAGAAAGTCCATCACCAAAGTTGCCCTAATATGCATCATTTTGTTGATGGCAGTAGCAAAGCATATCAGTGACGTCTTCAGGCCAACATGATATCAACTCAGAGTTTACACCGCCATTAGTCAGATGCCAAGTGAATTGCTTGCCATGGGCCTCTGGCAATGCCTTGAATTTCCTTAGGTGACTGTTAGAGAAAGAATTGCTTGTGAATTCATTAATTCATTTCCCTATGACCTCAGGGAGAAGAGTTTTCACAGCTGCTGATTGTTATACTAGACATTCAGTTTTGATGGGTGTTTCCCACTTGGGATTTTATCAGTTGGTTTATGAGAAGCTTATCATCACTTCCTTGTCTTTATGTTCCTTTTTTGTTAAGGGCTCAGTTTAAAACACGCTCCCATTTATTTCTGTGTCATAAAAATCAAAGTTTAACTAAACTGAAATGAAGAGAGGCCTGCTCCTCATCTTGTCGCTTCTTTGATGTTCCCATCCCTTTTCCATTTGCACCATTATGACTGATGATAAAATTCCATAAACACCTCTCTCACTGGGCTCCCTTTGGCTACTTACCATTTGTTCATTCCAGATGATGGCTATTACCATGATCATTATTATCATCTTCAACAAATAAGCATCAGGCACCCACCAGGGCCTGCCGCTAGAGGTAGATTGCTTCATAAAATCATGGAGATCACGTGCTATAATAGATGAAACCCACAAATGGGATTTTGAAAAACACAAGCTTTGTTTATTGTCCTACTCATGATGTGTTGCCTGGAATTGTTCCAAACATGTAATTTCTTGAGGCTCTAGTTTCCACTTCTCTGAAATGTAAATAATGTTCATGCCAGCCTCTTGTCTCTCCCTATGATTTTATGAGAAATCATACAACGAAGTAGAAACCGTTTTAGAAATAGTCACTGTATCAGCAGAAGATATTGGAGGATTATCTCTTTTGCTCTAATCCTCAACTACTGTTCACATTTTAACAGGCTTTCTTTGATTGTCATTCCAGACCTCGGGAGCCCTGGCTTTCCATGCCAATATTACAAATAGAAAAGTGGAAAGTCCAGCCTAACAGCTGGTGCCTGGGGCTTGCATTTTGAAACATGACTCTTGTGAAAGCCTTGTTTTCCTCCAGCTATAACTGGCTGGTTTGCTAAATTAACTAAATTAACTGCTTGTTTTGACAACAATAAAGCCTTAAATAGCTGAAGACAATAAAACCATATAGATAGGCTCATTTTTCCTTTTTGGCATCACTATGGTTGTTTAAATGTGTGTCTTATGAGGGGTCTAAGTAAGTTTAGTCAATTCAACTTTTAAAAAAACATCAAACCGAGTTAAGGTGTTGAAGTATTGATTAAATCACTTGCATTATAACTCAATATTTACTTCTAGCCCTCTACAAGCAGTCTTTGTCTGCCTGTCCCCTTCACGTTTGGGAGATTGCCTTTCTCCTTTCTTTCCCCTGCTTCCTCTTTTGTCCCTTCTTTTCAAGGACAACATTGATCACTCATCCCCAGGCACTTCTCTCTGCATCTCATGACCATGTTAAACAAGGGCTGGAGTAGCTGCCCCATGCCACAGGCAGAGGCAGACTGGAGGAGAGAAGGCACACCTCACACTTACCCCTGCTCTCCTTCCCCAAACTTCTAAGGATAACTTTGGTCACCTGGAATTCTCAGACCCCTGTCACACTGTCTAGTCCTTTGCTGTGATCCTGTTTTACTCTATCTCAGGGCCCCTGTCCTGCCTGGACCATCTCACAAAATATTTAGGAGAAACCTGTTCAGGTTGTCCTCTGACATCTGCCTTTATTTTAGCCCACTGCACACAAAGCCTTCCTGTAAACCCTGCTGCAAGCCTCTATCTTGTCTCCTGAGTCGAGGTGTAAAAGGAGACATTTTTCAGCCTTTATTTCACTTAAAGTCCTGAGTATTGGACACTCAGTCAAACCACTCCTTCCTGGAAACTCTCCCCACTGGCTCTTGGCACAACTCTTCCTCATCTCCTGACCACGCCTTTCCCATCTCCTCCCTTCTCTTGCCCTCTCTCCCCTCCTCTGTTTTCCCCTCCGTAAGTCCTCTCCTCCTAGCTTCTCACCTGCAACCTTGCCCTGAGTGCTCTCACTCAAGATCTCCATGTTTGGTATGCTTCTTGCTCTAAGACTGAAGTCAGTCAGCGATTTAATTTAAAAAGTCTTAATTTAAAAAGATCAATCTTTCACGCAGCTGGGAGGAAGAGAAGCAAGTTGTCTCCCCTACTGCAGCAAAGATGGCCAGTGTCTCACTTAGTTATACAAATAAAAGGCAAGCAGCAATGTTTATCCTGGGCAATGTGCATAACAGCCTCTCCTTGGAGGGTTTAATCTGTGTTTGTGAAGTCTCAGAAACTCCTGCCCACTTCGATATGTGGAAGTCAAAGGAGGGGTTTGTTCATTCGCACAAGTAGCAGAGTTTTCTAGTGAGTGGAAGGCTGAGGACTTCTATTTCCTGCAATGCTAAAAAACTGAGACTCTGCTGGGGTGGCCTAGGTCAAGGACCAGGGTTGAGAAGGTACGTTCTCCTGGAAGTGTATTGCCATTGGGGTGTGTCTCGGTCAGTGCCAGCTGCTGTAACAAATAGCATAGGCTGAGTAGCTTAAGCAACAAACTTTTCTATCTCACCATTCTGGAGGCTGGAAGTCAAAGACTGGGGTGCCTACAGACCGACTGTCTGCTGTACTGCTTCCTAGTTGGCAGATGGCCTTCTGTATCCTTAGGTGACAGCAGAAAGAGTGCCATGTCTTTTTTTTTTTTTTTAAGAGAATTAGTCTCATCATAAGGGCACTACCCTCGTGGCCTAGCCTAAGCTTAATTACCTCCTAACAGCCTCACCCCCAAAGATCATTGATCAAGGGTTAGTATTTCTACATGTAAACCTGGGAAAAACACAAACATTCACTCCACCAGAGTGGAGTAATCACTGGACTGGCCTCTGTCCTGAAGATAATGTGGATGATGATCTGGTTCCCAGAATTTATACCAGCTCAGCATTTCTATGCTGGGAGGAAGTAGGGTCAGATTGTACCCCCAGAGAGATGACTACAGGAGCAGATGGAACACGCCAAACCTCAAAGACTCCCAATTCACATATCATGAGCTTCTCTTGACTGAGCATCTGCTGGATACTCCAGTCACCCTCCCTGGAGGACTCTGTAGCACTGGGGCTGGGAGTTGGTCCAGTACCTGGGGTGGCATCTAGGGGAGAGGACTTGGGGGCAGGTGACTTGATCACAACACTTCAGATCTACACCTGAACACCCAAGGCTTCTTCACTCTAGGCCACGTGTCCTCACCATAAACAGAATGTCTCCACTGGAGAAAGACCTTCTTCAGTGTAGACAATGGCCTACTCATCAGAGAGAGCTCTTCTCTGTAGAAAGGGAGGGGAGGATATGTTGAAGAGCTATACATTTCTAAGGGAAACTAGGGCCAATTTTTTTTTTTTTTAATGTTTTTTGACTAACCACAACATGAAAAAGTGATCATCGTCTAAAGCAGTAACAGCAAATGGAAAGCCTCAGACTTACTTTTTTTAGACCTACCTTTTGATCAATGAGTCATTAGCTCTCTGCTGATGGCCTGGGAGTAGCTGTTGTTTATTCACTTCAGTCATGTCTGACTCTTGTGACCCCTGGACTACAGCCCGCCAGGCTCCTTTGTCCTTGGGATTTTCCAGGCAAGATACTGGAGTGGGTTGCCATTTCCTCCTCTAGGGGAGCTTCCTGACCCAGGGATCAAACCAACCCACATCTCCCACGTGGGCAGATTCTTTACCACTGAGCCACCTGGGAAGCCCTGGTCCAGGAGTAAGCCTAAGCAATACATCTCCATGTTGGTCTTACTTTCAGGGTTTTCAGGCTTCAGCTAAGGGCATCCAACTCAGTTATAGTTTATCTCAATGAGCCATGTGTAGTTAACAAGGGACTTCCCCTCTTGTTGCCACATACTTAAACCTAGGCATTAGCAATTAAGAGCAAAGCAATTCTGGACATATTAAGGGAGAGAATGGGGACCCTTTTAAAGAGGTAAACTTCATTTCCTGCTACCTGGGCAAGGTATGAGTTCTAGTATTAATTCTCTGCATCTATAATTGCAACATACACTGTAAAAATCAAGTTATATTTGGGTCTGTGATACCACATGCTGAGTGTGCCTAGATGCCTGATAGCTAGATCTGAAACTCAAAAACACCCCCAGTGGATTTCATCTTTACTCTCCCTCCCCCCCACTCCCCCGTTTCCCCTCAATTTCCTTTTTCTGAGGATGACGCCACTTAGATACTCAAGTCCCAATGTGGAAATATCATTGACTCCTTCTCTATCCTTGCCTTCACTTTATTTTGGCTATCAATCTTTTTCTCTCTTAAAATTCGAGAGCCCCACCTCCTATCATTCTATCTATCATCTATCTCTATGGAGTTGTACTTTTACCCATTGGATCTCTTCTCTGCAGACATGTCTCCATACCATCCCTTCTTTACCCTGCTGCCATCTTAGTCTCTTGTGTAGAAGCCTTGGATGGTTCCTCGTTGTCTTCTGGATTACATGCTCAGTCACTCTGTTGTGTTCAACTCTGTGTGACCCCATGGACTGCAGCACATCAGGCTCCTCTGTTCATGGAATTTTCCATGCAAGAAGACTGGAGTGGGTTGCCATTTCCTACTCCAGTCCTCTGGATTAGGTCTAGATGACTGAGCATGATAAACATTACCCACTCCATCCTGGCCAAATTCTCTTGGTCTCAATTCTCTTGGTCTCATTTATCTCCACTCTCCTCCCCCTAAAAATACTGAGAAGTTTGCAATTTCCTCGAACCAGACCTGGGTCTCAAACCTCTGAGCCACATGGCTCCCCAGGCCTGGAATGGTCTTGTCTCACTCCTCCAATGCCTAATCTCTCTTCTGTCCTGGAAAATCAGTCTGCTCCCTTCTTTTGCTCTTGAGATACGTGAGGTTGCCTCTCAGATCTTCCCCACAGCTCCTAGAGCACTTAACTCACCACACAATAACAGTTTTAATCTCTCTCATTGTCAGTCTCCTACGGGCAGGACCACATTTTGCTCATCTCTGTGCCTCTAGCACCAAATAAGCATCCTATAGCTGTCACTCAATTCCTATTTGCTGAAGGAATGAATAAATAAATGAATGAATGCAGAAAGGGGAAGCCTGGAGGAAGTCCATGTGTTCTCAGTCGGGTCCTTACTTGTTACTAACAAACCTCAGAAGGCCCATTCACTTGAAGGATGAGAGGAGATCTGAGTATTAGAAGAGCAGACAAAAGGACTCAGTTGGAAATAGTCAATGAGAACCAGCACTTTGCTGTTCAATCCAAGTGTCATATCCAGACTACATTAATGTGATTTACCTAGGAGAGCCAGAAGAAATTAGATGAGGAGGTAATTTGTTAGTGACTGAGTACTAATTCCCACTCATTAGCTAAAAATTGCAAAATTCATTAAAGCAACTTGGTTGAAAACACAGTCACTAAAAGAGCAGAAGCTAATGATAGATTAAATAAAGATGTAAGAAACCTTGAGTTTTTATTATATCCATGCTTCCTATGGCTCAGCTACATTGAAAGTCTTAATTTTAATACATTAAATAAAAATTCACTAATGATAATCCTACATGAGAATTAACAAGATGATCACAAATTTATATTTACACCTTAACAGTGACAGCAAAATATTTCACTGTACATCTGTTCTGTTTCATTTTCAATTTTTAGAGAATATGTAACATAGCTCCTATTTTACTTTTCAATTTAGTCTCATAGTTTCAGCCAAATACGTAGTATATGAATCATAAAACGATACTAAGGTTTTAATATCTTGTAAAACTATTAATTATCATTCAATGTCACTTCCCTTTTGCCTGCTCCTTTTTATTCCTCCTTGCATTCTCTCAGCTCTTCTAAATTGCATTAATATACTTTTTATCATTTACCTTTCATTCTATGAGATACCCTTTATTGATTTTTATTAAAATTGAAGTTACCTGCCAAGTTAAGGGAAATTTCCAAGGTTAGAAACATGTTTTTCTTACATGAGTTAAGAGAATCTTGAAATTCAAGGCCCCTTCTTGAGATAATCTGAATATTTCTAAAACTTTAAGCTACAAAAAAATCTAAGAGAACTGAATTATAAATCAGGACAGGGTGTCTAATCTTAAATCCATCTGCAATTCATTCTGGACTCTGTGCAGGTCACTATGGACTTTACAAAGAGAATTTTTACCAAGAGCTCAATCATGTCTTTACATTCATATACCACTGGGACATCTAAAGTTCAAAAACTGACCCACACGATGGAACCGGAATTAATGTTTTTCCAGTTTGCAGTTGTAATGGAAAGTGAAAAGCAGCTCATTCTGTTGAAGTCAGTTTTTAAATGTATAAGGAACTCTGTCTCAAAAATTCAGCTATTAGTAACATAAGTCCCCAAAGGGGGTATCTCCGTAGATTTCATCACAATGCTACTGGAGGAAAGGAACTCGCCCTTCAGTGGCACCAACTATACCTTAAGGAAATGAAAGGGGACTTTACTAACAAGAGAGGTGACATGACATCAAAAGCATCCATCCATTCATTTGTTCTACAAATGTGAAATCGATACTTCGTATATGGGAAAAGCCGTTTGTTGGAAACAAAAATCTACCAAGACATGGTTCTTGACCTAAAGAGCACACAATTCCATCAGGGAGCATGAGGGGAACTGAATGAGTATAAGAGTAGGGTCAAATCATTAGAATAGAGAAAAAAAGACAGTAAAAATTGCTGTATTTGGCATATTAAAATTTCCAAAAGACAACTGAGTCCTTTCTGTGCCATGTTCTATTCTAAATGCTTTGTATGCTTTGACTCAATTAGTCCTCATAGTTCTCCCTGAAGGTAGTCAGTTACCACTCCAATTTATAAATTAGGAAACTGAACCTCAGAGAGGTTAAGGAGTTTGAGCAAGGTCACAAAATTAATGAATGGGGGAGTTTGTGTTTAATCATAGCAGTCTGCCTTAACATTGTGCTAATAATGGCTTACAACAGTGCTTGTCAGTGGGCATAACTGACAAATGATTCACATTGAGGATACATAAGGGATTCCTGGGCTTCCTGGGTGGCACTCGTGGTAAAGAGTCTGCCTGCCAATGCAGGAGACTTGGGTTCGATCCCTGGGTCTGGAAGATCATCCACTCCAGTATTCTTGCCTTTAGAATTCCTTGGACAGAGGAGCCTGGCAGGGAGGGTACAGTCCATAGGGTTGCAAAGAGTTGGACACAACTGAAGCTATTTAGCACACACACACAAGGAATTCCTACAATCTGCAAGAGGCAGACATCCCAAATGTAGAAACAGGTAAACTGTAAGAGCAGAAATGTATCAGTTTGACCTAGGTCAGCAAAAGAGCATTCTACTAGATACTCAGTCTGGCAGTGTTAACTGAAATCAAGACTACATATATCCTCCAACAAGGTCACCCTACTTCTATGTACACATCTCTGAGAAACCTTCAAGGAGATACACAAGTTACATATTTAAGGTTGTTCACCACAGCTTTGTTGGGAAAGGCAAATGGCTAAATCAACCTAAATGGACATTGAAGGGAAAACATAAAAAGAAGCTATATGCCTATAAAGATTTATAGAACTCAAAAATAAATGAACTAGGTCAACTTATATATGTATAATAAATCTGAAACATGAATTTAAAAGATAATCAAAACAAAGTATTAGATGCATGTAAAATGATACACAGAGTAACTGTATGTAAGATGCCTAGATATCCATACGTAAATAAAACAATATGCAAGTGAAAGTGTGCCAGTGAGTTAAAAGAACATGTTAAATGAACAAAATGCTCAAATATCTATTAAAATCCTGAGTGATAAGGTCTCCTTAAGTATAATAAATTAATGATAGTAATGATAACAACAGCTAATACTTATCAGTACTTCCCAGGTATTATTTCCAAGAATTTTTAAAGTATTAGCTCTCAAAAGTGAGTTATGTACTACATTTACTGTAATTTTACAAATGAGAAACCTGAGTCATAGAGAGGTAGACATGTTTCTCCTGATCACAGGAATTTTAGATGTTGAATATGAGATTTGAATCCAGCAATCTGACTCTATATTCAATGCTCTTGCTATATTTTTAATAATTATATTGTATCTCCAGACCAGTGATATGTGAGAAGTCTGAGAAAATGCTCAGAAATTAAAATAAGATTTATCAGCATCTACACAACGTTTTGGAGTGGGGAAGATGTATCTGAGACTCAAGAATAAACTGTACATCCATAGACATTTGAAAGGTCATCAAGACAAAGATGGTGAACAGCTATTCTGCTCCCATTGACTCTCCCCTAGTATAAGCTGAATTCAACTGTGAAATGAGGGGTTTGAATAAAATAGAAAGGGGAGATAGAGATAGATCATATTTTTGAGTTTCCACCATGTGCCAGTACATAAATGTACAGTAAGTACATTTATATATATTATCACACTGCATCTTCTGAGGCAGGTATTACCAGTCTCATTTCATAGGTATGAATGCCCAGACACAGGAAGGATAGGTATCTTCCTACTACCACACACTGAGGAGCTGTAGAAGGAACTCATCTAACTCCAAGGCCAGTGATCTTCCACATGACATCATCTCTTTAAAAAGTTAAGTGGTCCTCCCACCTCGTGATCTATTTATTCAGTGTTTCTCCAGCTAGCAATGTACCAATTACTCCCATCAATTCACCTGATAGAATTAGTATCATTACCAGAGACAGCAGGACTCATGACCGTGTTCTGAATCATATAATTGATACTTTTCACTTTCCAACACAGACACTGAGTGTCTTGGTCATCAGACAATTTGGGGTGTCTATTTGAGGTTGGAAGAGTTTCCGGTGGCATATGGAATTTCTCATTCTTTTGACAAGATTTTAAATTTGCTTTTAAATGACTGAATTTCCATTTATTCTTATTTCTGCTTTTCCACAGGTCTAAAAATGAGTGGGTTTTTAAACAGTGACACGTAATACAAGGCTTCACCTTCCATTTCTGGATTCCTTCCTTTTGACCAAAAGCTGTCTTTTGAATCTGAACAAATGTGGATTTTATTTCTCTAATCTGTCTCAGCATACAAAGTAAGTATCATTTATGATACCAGAAGGGATCAGGTGAAGAAAGGAAATGGTTATGGCTACTTCTCCATGCTTATCAAAGCCCACTAGGGTTTCTTGTAGCTTTGAAAACGCAGCATAACCAAAAAGCAAAGGGGCTATGAAGTCAGGAAAACCTGAGTGTGAATCCCAAATCCTCCATTTACAATCAATGTGACTTCAGTCAGATTATTCTCCAAGCTGGATTTTTACGACTTTAAGACGGACATCGTAATACTTACCTTTGTGGGTAACTTACAGGATTCTAGAAAAGATATGCTTACAGTTAACTGGGATATACATTCTAAATGAATGGTCCTCATTGTCATTGTGTTAGCATCCAGAGTTTTTAAACTAAGTTGTCATTTCCTTCTCCAGGTGATCTTCCCCATCCAGGGATCGAACCTGTGTCTCTCGCATTGGCAGGCAGATAGTCTGATTCTTTACAACTGAACCTCTTGGGAAACCCCTAAAGGTACCTTAGGGTCATACTAGTGACACCTGGACATTTTACAAGACAGTAAGCTTAAGCCAGAGGGCAAAGTATCTTGTCTGAGGTCACACAACCAGCTTGCAACTCAGCTGGGACTGGGGCATAATCTTTGGACTATGTTCTATGCTGAGTTCTTTTTGATGTTTCTCAGACTTTCGCAGTGTTTCTAGGCTTTCAACAGCCTGTTTCCCTCTGGGTTTCTAACTCTTTTTTTCACACAAACATTTTTATTCCACTAGTGATGGATTTTTTTTTTTTTCTTAGTAGCCTCCACCATGAGACCCATTTGGAATCTGAAATACATTTGGAAAACCTCAGAGTTTACTCTTTCTTGGTCTGTTTCTGTCATATATGAACATACACATGGTATTTGGAGGTTTTAAAAAAAAGTTCTTAGGGGTTATGTTTAATTTCTTCACTACCTTGACATCTTCATACTTTGTAGTTAATTTATCATAAGCATGGTAATGTTGAAGGAAATTTCTTCTGAGTGTACAAGCAGCTGAAAAATCGTTGCAAGGAGTCACAGCAGTAATAAGACTATTGCTGAGTCTGAGTTTATTAGAAAGCAAAATAAACAGCAAGCTGCATGCTGACTTCATCTTCATTAAACATTCATACTGGAAATGCTTACCTTGTCTACAGCCAAGATGTTATCCTTTGCAGAAGGGGAAAAAAAAAAAAAAAAGAAAAACCCAATCACTAAGCCAATATACTGGTAAATGTTCCAAGGTTTTGGGAAAACAGTGTTACATAAAATCTTCAAGTAAGTTAGCCTAAGCAGTTTGGGCTACAAATAATTTCCACCATCTTGGGGCAGGGCATGGTGAGGAAGGCATCTGGAGGGGAGAGTGAATTGACTGGCATGCTAGCATGCAGAGAACTGTAAATAAAAATAGAAGGGGCCTTTATGCCACTGCCATCATAGTCTGTGAGTTACTCAGCCTAATATGTTAAGAGGATTAGCACTAAAGCTGTGTGAACTTTGAAATAGCCCAATGAAGCTTATGCGCTTGCCAACTTAAATTGGCCCCCAGCAAGACCTCTCTGGTCATTGGGAATCTGGGGCCTGAGCATTCTGCTGCAACCTTCAAAGCAAGATGCAGCCCCCTAGGGGTTGGAACAGTAGCCTCTCTTTGTATTTAAGGTGGAGGAGAAGGCAAGGGGAGCTGGAAGGCAAAGAGACTCGGGTTACCAAGGAGGTCATGATGGAAGCCAAAGTCTAAAATATTTCTTGTGCATGCTTCCCCAAATTAAATTTAACCAAATCACTTAAAAACAAAATCACCCTCCAGAAGCTGCATCCTACTTATGCCTTAAAGTGTCAAAAGAAAAGCCTTTTCTCTACCCATTAAAACTAGAGGCAGCTTCAGTGGGCAATGAATGTCTCTCCCCTATAGAAATAACCACACCCATGCTGTGTGGTTCACATGGAAAACAAGTCTGGAAAAGGATAGGGAAGTGTGTTGAAGTGTTAGACACTCAGTCTTATCCAATTGTTTGCGACCCCATGAACTGTAGCTCACGAGGCTCCTCTGGAATGCAACTCTCCAGGTGAGAATACTGAAGTGGGTTGCCATTTCCTTCTCCAGGGGATCTTCACGACCCAGGGATTGAACCCAGGTCTCCCACATTGCAGGTGGATTCTTTACTACTTGAGCCATCTGGGAAGCCTACAGTGAAATGGTTTTTCTCCTAAGAAGCCCCTGAAACCATTTTTACACTGCTGCTGCTGCTAAGTCGCTTCAGTCATGTCCGACTCTGTGCAACCCCAGAGATGGCAGCCCACCAGGCTCCCCTGTCCCTGGGATTCTCCAGGCAAGAACACTGGAGTGGGTTGCCATTTCCTTCTCCAATGCGTGAAAGTGAAAAGTGAAAGTGAAGTCGCTCAGTCGTGTCCGACTCTTAGCGAACCTATGGCCTGTAGCCTGCCAGGCTCCTCTGTCCGTGGGATTTTCCAGGCAGGAATACTGGAGTGGGTTGCCATTGCCTTCTCCATTCCAACCTAGTAAAGATGGAGTATATCACTGACTACAGAGGCAGGCTGAAAAATCTTCCCATTACAAGCTGATCATTACATAGTCTGAACATGCTGAATGTCCAGGAAATAGGTCATATGCGTCTGTCTGGGCATTTCAGTGTACCCCAAGTGTGTCTGAGAATTCAAAGTCATAGTTGCAGGATCAACCTAAAACATATACTCCCAGCAAACACAGACCTAAAAAAAAATTCTTTAAGGCATGCAGCCTCCAGATACAGATTTCGTGGGGACTTTTGCCTGGGATGCCAATGGTTTTTGGAAGGCATTTACATGAAATGCATCATTCAGGAAGCAGCTGGGAAGCCTGTTCCTATGACTCTCCTGGGTGTCCTTTGAAGCTCTTGCTTCTGCTTCAAGGATATCAAATGATGGGAACACTTCTTTGTCTCCAAGAAGGGGAAAAACCTGGGAGGGTGGCTTAAACACCTGAGCCAGTTCTATGTCATCATCACAAAAGACAAGCTGAGAAGAACAGTCAGTCCAGTCAAAGACATTTTAGAGAATCAATAAAAGCTGACAATAAAAAAGAAGGTTCCTGGATTCAGATGTTGTTTTCTACAAACTGAGGGTGATCTAGATCATTTTAAGACAGAAAGCAAGAGGCAGGGGGAGAAAGGCAAGTGCTACTTGATAGCTTTGCAGTGTTATCTGGAAATGAGACTGTGTTTAGATTTCATTCTGGCCCTTCGCCACGGCCAACAGGTTTGCGTAATAACTCTGTCATGTTCTCTTTCTCCCATCCTGTGTCCACTGCCATGAGGTGAATTCAAGAGGAAACCAAGAATTGGTCTGACAAAATAGAAAATCAGTTGTAGAAGCAAAGAATTTTTTAGCGGAAAATATATTGTATTTTTAACAAACCGTGACTTCTCCACTGAAGGAGATGTAATGCAAGATCAACTGCATGGGATGAAATGCTTTTGTTCACCACAGATGTATTTTCATTTACAATTACATCATGCAAAGAGCATGGCTGGGGCCCCATTCCAGACAGGCTGGAACACCCAGCAAGCAATATGTGTGACTGCTGTTCACGCAGTTGTTAACTCTCCTTTGGGGACTTTCTTGCAAGATCTTTTTTTTTTTTTTTAATGTAAACCAAAATTAACAAAGAGATCAAATGTACTCAGTATTGCTCAGGGGTTGTTGGAAGTCTGTGCAAAAACCTCAAAATATAATTCTGAAAAAACAAAAAAAAAAAAGTTATCTGGAAAATAAACACATTGCCAATTTTTGTAGCTATTAAAATTCAACTGTCCAGATTTCCCTAGATTTGAATGAGGAGTCCACTTCTCAAGAAAGTAGGCTGACTGATCAGGCGATTCTGTGTTTCTGGCATTAGGGTGAGATATCAAATCTGTCTCTTGATTTTGGCCTCCACTCTGTTCTGGGGCTCATGACCTGACTCAAAGTGCTTAAAAGGTCCAAGAGAGCCATTCTTCCCTTTAACCCAAGCTTGTAGCTTTGGCCCAGATCCAACAAGCTTCTCTGAGTTCAGCAGGAAAGTGAGGATTCCACAAGACCTTTAACTCTGAGAGACTGACCACATAAAGAAACAGTGGCCAGGCCATATATCAAAATAGAACTCTGACCCAGGCCCGGCAGCAGCCTGCCCAGGAAACTAACCCTTTATAATCATCAGCCCTGGAAATCAGGGCTACCATAAATCAACCATGCAGGAAGTCAGACTGCTACCTGTAGTAACAACTAAGGAGGCCAAACAATAACTTTTATAATAATCAGCCCCAAATTCCAAGCATTGATTAATGCTGACAGCTTCCCCAATTTTTGACCCTGCTTCCTACTTAGGACCAAAGAGAAAACCAAATATGCAACCCTAACCAATCACATAGGACATCCCACTTCTAGTTAACCTGTCAACAAAAGATTCTCTGTGATTCTCAGATTTTAGAGACTAGCCATATTATTGTGATCTATAAACTTGGAAAGCAGAGGAAAAAATCATACATTTAGGATTCGAATAGTCCATCGGCATCCAACCAGAAACAGAAAACCACTCCATATTTCAAACAGAGCAATGTTGAGAAAAGACCCTGGTTATAGAGGAGCTGGAATTTCTGAGGCTGATGCGAGTGGTGCTGGAAGGGGGAAAGAGAGAATCGTTGCTCATCAAGGATCAGGAAACCACCACTGCTCCTGGACAGACTCCTGTGAACCCACACTGACTGCTACTTTGATGGAACCACATTAGTCCTGAGTGGAAAAACTGGAGCTGCATTCCTTTCAGACAGCTGGCAAAGATGGCTTGGTAAACAGTTTGCAGTCTTCCAATCCCAGCATGAAGAGAAAGCAAGTGTGGAACTGAGAGAACAGATACTACCAAGGCACAGGTAAGAAACATGTTTTGGCCTAAACTGTATCATTAGCCCAAACCAAGAGTAAGATAAAAGTCAAGTTCACAATGTTAGGTTGCCATGACCTTGAATGCCCCTATGAGGGAATGAGTGGCAGAGCTAGGCCCCCACCTCCCTGTCTCTGATGTTCTAGGCGTGGGGATGGGCTGAGTGTGGGGTGAAGAATGGCAGGGCATGGAGAAACAGTGACATTTGCACAAATTCTGAGGCAATTACAGGGGGGATTTATGAAAGGAGAGCTATGTTCCTCCGGTACATAGGAAGTTCTGACACTCCACTCTGTTTCTGACTCACCCTAGCTCTTGAAAGACAGTTTCTACAGCTCTCTACAATAGCTATTCACAACACAGCCACTGGAAGATGCATTCCTCCAGAAAGAACCAGAGCCAGAATTTGTAGAATTGTATCTGGGACCACCAGTGGAAGCTGATGAGGATGCATAATAAAGAAACCTCTTCTCTCTTTTCCAGCCCGTTGATTTATTTCACTCGACTACTACTTACTGAGGGCTGACTGTGTGTGCTGCTATCATTTCAAACACAGGGGATACAGCAGAGAAAAAATTCCTGCCCTCAAACAGTTTACATTCATCAGGGAGAAGATAGACAATCAGGTGATTAAAAGGTGGTAGGTATCTTCATGAAAATAAATAAATAAATAAATCAGAGCAGGAAAGGGGGCAAGGTAGTACAAAGGCAGACTTTGCCATTTTAATTAGGTGGATGGGATGGGCTTCGTCAAAGAGGTAACATTTGAGCAAAGTTGTCAAGACAGTGAGGAATCACATGAACACCAGGGGAAGATCTACTTTCAGCAGATGAAACTGCAAATGCAAAGGCCTTGAGGCAAAACAAGAAAACATGATTGTGTTTAGCAAAGCATTCAGGTGGCTAGAAGAGAAAAGTGGCAGTGAGGTCAGACAGAACAAACATCACATCACAGAGGGCCCTGAAAAGTGAAAGTGTTAGTTGCTCAGTTGTGTCTGACTCTCTGTGACCCCACAGACTGTAGCCCGCCAGGCTCCTCTGTCCATGGAATTCTCCAGGCAAGAATACTGGAGTGATTAGTCATTCTCTTCTCCAGGGGAATCTTCCCAACATGACCCAGGGATTAAACCCACGTCTCCTGCATTGCAGGCAGATTCTTTAACCTCTGAGCTGCCAGGGAAGCCCCTGGCAACCATTGCAAAGATCTTTTCCTCAGAAAGAGACGGCAAGGCACTGGAGGGTTTGGAGCAAAAGAGTGATGAGATGTGATTTTGAGAGCTTCATGGGATCTCTATGAAAGCCATGTAAATGGGCAAAGGCAGTGGTGAGGGTGGAGACAGGGAGACCAGTTTGGGCACTCGCAACACATGCAAGATGCCTGGCAGTGGTGGTTGTGGAGATATTGACAAGTAAATAGTTTGTTCACATAAATAGAAATAGGAAATTATTCAAGCTAGACAGAATTATATCTGCCAACACTCCACTGGAAATCCATTCTAAATATATACTCTTGATGTTAGCAGAATCACCTTTAGACCTATGTATTATAGCAAAATTCACTACATATTTTCAGCCTCTATGCCAAAACTGCTTCATTTTGGCAGAAAATATGTTGCTCTTGGATCATAATTAATAGGACAGATAACTAAATGCATTTTGCATCGAGCACCTCTCCTTTTATTTGCTTATGGTGCTTTTGCCAAATGAGGACACTTTTAACAGAAAATGACTATGACTATTTCCATTAAGCTGTATGGTTAGCTCCTATAGATGAAAATAATACATGATGACAAAAAGCTACACTAAAATCAATAATGCTTGAAAATGTTGTATTTTATAAGCACAACAGCCACTCCACTTGACTGAAAAGTAATTGCAGGTGCACAAAACCAAATACTTATAATTCACTGACCGCATGTAAGGTGCATAAGACTTTACAGACCCCTTGTCTTTGTTGTGGAAGTAACCTCTGAAGAAGAGTGACAGCCAAGTCAGTCTTGTGATACACTAAATTCATTCAGGAGCCATTTAAAAAATGGAGGTCACTTATCAGAGGGGACAGATAGGAAAAGCAAGAATTCAGAATAGAAATAAATAATACATGGATTAGCCAAAGCTAAGCACCATGGATTACATGGGTGGTGGCTGTGGACTTCAGTCTCCCTTGAAATTCAAGGAATGAGCTATCTCATCCCCAAGGTGGTGGATAAAGGTGATCATTCCCTTCATCAAATTGTGGGCTCTACATCATAATGACTATAAAAGGAAGCTTACCTTAAACGTCACTAGTTTCTGATCACACAGCCAACCAAAACCTTTGGTCAATTAGCAACCTCCAGGAGCTAATAACATAATTTAAAACTTAATTCCCTTGGTAAGCAAAACTGCAATTGTTTTGTTAGACATTATATTCTTTGGGAAGAACTAAATCATACCTCTTAGGATATTTTTTATGTTAGATTTAGAACTAATTTATATATGAGATATTTTAGGTACTGATAATGTATAAGAGGATTTGACATATTAGGCTGTCCTAATGCAAAGAGCCGACTCATTGGAAAAGACCCTGATGCTGGGAAAGATTGAGGATAGGAGTAGAAGGGGAAGGCCGAGGATGAGATGGTTGGTTGGCATCACCGACTCAATGGACATGAGTTTGAGCAAACTCTGGGAGACAATGAAGGACAGGGAAGCCTGGCATTTTGCAGCTCATGGGGCTGCAAAGAGTCGGACATGACTTAACAACTGAACAACAATGCAAAATAAATCATGATTTTGATTAAAGGATCAATTTGGACATGATATTAACCAAAAGTCTTATAAATCTGCACATAACATAGGGACATTTAAGACACTGGTCCTCAAACCTTCCCACCCTTCAGAATCCCCCAGAGAGCTTACCAGGCCAGTTTCTCATTCAGTAGATCTGGAGTGGAATCTGGGAATTTGCATTTCTAACAAATTCTCAGGTGACGCTGACACTGCTGGCCCAGGGATCACACTTTGAGAAACACTCCTCTTAACAAATTTACCTTATGAATAAAGTGAATCTTATCAGACATAAGTATTACTTGAGTTTGGGAAACTTTATTAATCTGATTAAAAAGAAAGTCAATAATATTAAACCTATAAACACAGTTTAAATTATTAAAAGGTTAATGATCTAAGTCTGCAAATGGTACCAAACATTAATAAAAGGTCCCAAAAAACATACCCTTTATTGAATAAGATTTAGAAGCTTATGGAAAAAGTCAGGTTTTACTTGAGCAACTTTATTCAATTAAATATTAATATTTAAAACCAATGTGACCCTTGAATCATCTTTTTTGTGCACAAGACTCACTCTTGAGGGAAAAAAAAAAAAATCCATCATTGACAGTCATCACTTCATTTCCCAAAGCTTCCAAGCCTATGGATGGGGAAACTTTGGCACAGAGGACAGACTAAACGTTCACTTTTCCTAAATCATTTCATGCCTCTTCAAGAGGCAAGCCACCTTCAGAGGTTTTACTCCTCTGCTCAGAGTCAGAGCTTGCCTTGAAGTCAGTGGGCTGAACAGAGTCCACATCTTGATCAACTTTGCCTGCCACAGGAATGAATCTCCTGCAAACACTCTGGGAGCTTCTCTCTTGACTCCCCTTCTACCTGTCATCATCTTCATACACTGTCAGAGGACACCACAGAAAGAAGAATGGCGTGTCAAGATCAATCTTCCTCCAGAGACACTCCTTGAAGTCATGTTGAATAGCCGAGCTTTTGGAAGCCTTTTCTTCTGAGACCAATTATCTCCCTGCTACAATGGATTCAGCCTTCACCAGCTTGGCTTCTGGCCCCAGCTGTTTTCTGCAAGGCCAGATGTATTTTGACTCACAGATGTGATTGTTTAAATTAACTAAGTATTCCATGTTTTTAAAAAGGGACATTTATTAGCCTTCAGAGAAGACTGTCCTTGGTTCACTTTCCAGGCTAAAATTGCTGTCCCTCATCTCTTTTAGACTTAAAAGTATTAATACATCACAAATAAAAACACAATGAAAGAACCTAAAGCTACCATCTAGTGCAAGGAAAAAGATAAAGTTAGTGGAAGTCCTAGATTCCTATAGATGTCCATATCCCATTTGAAGCCCAAAGCTATCGAATGCTGAGTGTCAGTCATTGGTTAAGGCCAGATCCACACTAAGGCACCCTTAGAGTTTAAGTATGTTTTATTTGGGTCACAAACAATCCTTATTACCTTTGAATCTTAATTTTTAGATCTAATCTTAAGTATAAATTTATAGAAAGCTGTCGGTTAAAAAAAAAATTATGGTCAATTTCCTTTGGACTTCAAGACATTGAAATACATGCAACCAGTTTTAGCAAACACTCTCTGTTAAAAATCATGTTGTGTTATTACAGGAGACATGGGCTATGAAAATGTTGTGTGGTGAGATGCTTAAAATTCAGGCATGGCCTTGCCTAAGCCTGTTTTCTCATTAAAAAGAAAAACAAGAAAGAAAACATTACCTAACTAGTGTCTGTTTGGTTGATGATGCCCAAAAAACCTTACCTATAATGTTTTTTAACCTAAACGCCTATCAGTCAGAAAACTGTGTAATCACTTTGGTGGAATTATATGTGGTCATTAAAAACAGTTTTGTAAAACAATGTAATATTTAAAATATAAAATGATTAAACTATAAACGATATAACTAAGCCATTTATAAAACAGTATCTAGTGAAACTCTACCAAATTATTAATAAACTACTGTGGAACTATGGCCTTTTCAAAATTATCCTTTCTATTTTATGTTTTGGAGGCATTTTCATCTCATCAGTAGAGACCAAATGAACAAATTGAATAAGCAGAAATGTTTAAACTGTGAGTGAAATTGCATTAGCATATTGAACTCTATTATAAACTACAACTGTTTCACAACTGTTATGACACATAAAGGTTGTATCTTGCACCCCCATATACATCACAATCACAATTAAAACTGTATCTGAATTATTGCTTACCTTGAAGATATTTTCAATCAACCTTTGTAGCAGATGGAGTGGTTATTATTTCTTTTCATTTGACAGGTGAGAAAGTTGGCAACAGGCACACTCAGCTTCTTAATTATGAAGCTACTATGGACACCAGTAACCTCATGGATTGTGCTCACTGGGCACCCTGTTGACCTTGCTCAATATACACTTACAGCTGATTTGCGCTGCTGTACGGCAGAAACCAACAAACGTTGTAAAGCAATTGTCCCCCATTTAAAAAGAAAAATAAATACACTTTAAAAAAGATTAGGGAACTTCTCATTGAACTAAGTGAGTGCCAGCCTCTCTGATGTGTATCTCCATCTACAGATGGGAACAGAGACATCTTCCCTCAACATCTCCCACAGTTATGAGAGACCCAAACAACATAGTGCAAGTGGAAACTTTTCAGTAAGTAAATTTAAGGTATTTTCTTGTATTCTTTTTAAACAATGTTAAAATCTCCAAAACTAACTGGGGATAACCCCATGCTTCATGCTGTAAGGAAGGGAAGTGCCTCTTAGCAGGTGCCCCCTAAATATTAATTCCTCTTTCTTTACTGTCCTCAAGTAAGAGAATATTACTAAAGCTGTAGTTCTATAGAATTTTGGAGTTTTCAGAGGTCATTGACTCCACCTCATCACAGCATCTCTGATAATGGTATGCAGCCTCTGCCTGAGCACTTCAATTGAAGGAGAAACGGTACCTCATGGGGCACTAGTCCAGTGGCATTCCATTTACATGTGTATTTCACTGAGCTCCATCAGAAAGGAAGTAGCAGCTATATATTTGTTTTTAATCTTAGGAGAATCATAATCAAATACTGTTTAGGCATTTATTTTATTGTTGTTTTTTTTTTTCCTTTTCAACTTTCTTCCGCTGTGCCTGGATTGTTCATCTGAATGTCTAATGAGGTCTCAATTTTCCTGGGTTTTCCTTGAGCACTGTTGCACAGCAGGCAAGAATTTTCATTTTTAAAATTTCATAACATCAACATAATCCTACATCATAAAATGGACTGAAAAAAAATTAGCTTAGGGGTTAGTTGTGCAGTATGGGTAGCAATTTGCAAATATTTTGCCTTGAACCTCAGAACTGGACCTGTAATGAACAGAACCCCTGAAAGCAGTGATGGGAGTGTGTCATTCTTTGAACACTCCAACTGTATACCATGTGGTAAGAAAATTTTAAACCTTGCAAGAACTACCACACCTTGTTCAGTGGGAAAACTTCTCTTGCTTATATCTATTGAGACACAGAAGTGTGTTGAAATTTAAATACAAAAAATGTACAATTTTGTCCATCTTTACTCAGCTCAGGCATACCTAGCACTGTGACTGCTTTTTGGTCAGCAATGAAGAGTAGGATAGCAAAGAAAACAAGTTGTGTGGCTCCAATCGTCAACTGGCCCCAGTGTCTTATCTCAGAGGACAACAGTTGTGAGACAGCCCAGAAAATTCATCTTGCCCACTGCCATGGCCCAAGGGTCTACCAATGTCAAGTGTGCATTAATAATCATAAGGAAGTTTTCTTGTAAAGAAAAGCTGCATAGCTTAGAAAATACCTTAATTGGGCTCAAACTGTTCTTTTTCAATTGTGATGGTGTTGAAATCCATCAGCTCTTCTTATTTACTCAAGCTTTAGGTCACTCACGGTAGGAGGTACCCAGCCTAAAGAACGTTTTGTTCTCTTAGTTGACCCCCAGAGTAAAGGAGGATTCTGTTGCTTGGAAAGTCAGCAGTCTCCCCCAGAGTGAGAGGACTTATGTGGCTACTAAAAGAATCTCATTTTAATTAGAGATCTTTGGGTATCATTAGCTATGCCTGCGTGCTAAGTTGCTTCAGTTGTGTCTGACTCTTTGCCATGCTATGGAATGTAGCCCACCGGGCTGCTCTGTCCAGGAGATCCTCCAGACAAGAATACTGAGGTGGGTTGCCATGCCCCCTTCCAGGGTATCTTCCTAACCCAGGAATAGAACCCACATCTCCTGCATTGGCAGGTGGGTTCTTTACCACTAGCACCACCTGGGAAGCCCCCAGCCACCCCCAAAATCCCCAAGCCCTGCTTCCTCTAAACTATTTCCTAAGACTTGCAAGAGGCAAGTTACCCACATAGTTACCCACTGAGTTTCGTGGTGAGTTCTGGCTGACACAGCTATTTCCTTTTCTCAGCAGCCAGTCGAAGCCTGTCACAGTGCAAAACTAAAGGTTGCTATTGTGCTCGGAATACCGATGAGGCACCTGCATGCCATCTGTGGCTCGATTGCTCTGGCTGCCTCCTACTTGCTCCTGTCCTCCACCAAGGGACAAGGAAGGAGGGAGGCACGGATGTGGCCAGTGAGGCACATTAACACTGTTTCTATTTATTCATCATGCAATTTTACAAAGATATGATTTTATAAATACTAATGTCAAGGCTGTGAGCAGGAGGCTGGGCATCTTTGAGTGACGACAAAAAGGCTGACTCAAGGGTCAGAAGAACTATCCTGTGAGCCGTGGGGAGGTCCAGGAAAGGTTAAAGAGCTTACGGAGTTCAACAACGTTCCCAAGCAGTATCCGTGCTCCGTTTCTTCATTTTCCTGGGCAGTTAATCAACATAAAAGTGGAAGGCTCAAAACTGTGACCCTGCCAAAGCCAGGGTGGTAAGTGAAGAAGGTGACCAGGGCAGGAGCCAAAGGATGGCAGACGCAGGCCGAGAGAGGGTAGGCTGACACAAGATGAAGAGGAGAGAAGCAGCGACACTAAATGCCTAGGTCAGCAAACTCCTGCTTGAAAAAACACACTAGAACCTCAGTACTGAATCTGTAATGAAGAAATGCCTGCCCAGTAATGACAGGAGTGAGTCCTTTCTCAAACATCCTGTCTGGATACCATGGAATAAGAAAACATTTAAGCCTTATAAGAACCAAGTTTAAGCTGGTGCAACTTATACCACAAAGGGTCAATAGTTCTTCTAAATAAAGAGCTTTTAAATGCCAAGAAGAAAAAACACAATCAACAGAAAAAAAAAAAAAAAAGGAAAAGGGCCTAAACAAAATGTAAGTGACCCTTGTGAAAGTGAAGTTGCTCAGTCCTGTCTGACTCTCTGCAACTCCAGGGACAGTAGCCTGCACCAGGCTCCTCCGTCCATGGGATTTTCTAGGCAAGAGTACTGGAGTGGGTTGCATGCTCGAATTCACTCATATTCAGAAAATTAATAGTTAGACAGAAGTACCATTTCTTACATATGTTGTCTAATATTCAAAAGCATATCGACATATACTGTGTCAATAAAACAGGTTCTTTCATAACTTGTTAACAGGAATTCAAAATGGCACAAATCTTACAAGAGGAATGTGGTAACATTACATATTCATACAGACACAGACACACACAACATCATCATCATCTGACCGAGTAGTCCATTCCACTTTCAGGATTCTGTTCCAATGATACACTGACAAAGAAATGATATCTGAAGAAATCGAGTTGTTGTGCTATCATTCACAATAGTAAAAGACTAAACACAACCTAATAACCATCAACAAAGACAGGTTGAATAAACTAAGGTTCATCCGTATTATGGAGTATGTTTATCTTTAAGCTGTAAAATAAAATTTATATCATTGATATGAAGTTATCTCCATGTTTTTTTAATTTATTTTTTAATTGAAGGATAATTGCTTTACAGAATTTTGTTGTTTTCTGTCAAACTGCAATATGCATCAGCCACAGGTATACATATATCCCCTCCCTTCTGAACCTCCCTCCCGTCTCCCTCCCATCCCGCCCCTCTAGGCTGATACAGAGCCCCTGTTTGAGTTTCCTGAGCCAGACAGCAAATTCCCTCTGGCTATCTGTTTTACATACGGTGATGTAAGCTTCTATGTTACTCTCTCCACACATCTCACCCTTTCCTCCCCTCTCTCCAAGTCCATAAGTCTATTTTCTATGTCTGTTTCTCTATTGCTGTCCTGTAAATAAATTCTTCAGTCCCATTTTTCTAGATTCTGTATATATGTATTAGAATATAATATTTATCTTTCTCTTTCTGACTTACTTCACTCTGTATAATAGGTTCTAGGTTCATCCACTTCATTAGAAGTGACTCTCATTCCTTTCTATGGCTGAGTAATATTCCATTGTGCATATGTACCACTACTTCTTTATCCACTCATCTGTCGATGGACATTTAGGTTGCTTCCATGTTCTAGCTATTGTAAATAGTGCTGCAATGAACAATGGGATACATGTGTCTTTTTCAATTTTGGTTTCCTCAAGGTATATGTCTAGAAGTGGGATTTCTGGGTCATATGGTGGTTTTATTCCTAGTTTTTTAAGGACTCTCCATATCATCTTCCATAGCGCTGTGTCAATTTACATTCCCACCAACAGTGCAAGAGCATTCTCTTTTCTCCACACCCTCTCCAGCATTTACTGTTTGTAGACTTTTTGATGATGGCCATTCTGACTGGTGTGAGGTGATATCTTGTTGTGGCTTTGATTTGCATTTCTCTGATAATGAATGACATTGAACATCTTTTCATGTGTTTGTCAGCCGTCTGTATGTCTTTTTTGGAGAAATGTCTGTTACGTCTTTTCCACACTTTTTGATTGGGTTGTTTGTTTTTCTGGTGTTGAGTTATATGAGCTGTTTGTATATTTTGGAAATTAATGCTTTGTCAGTTGTTTCATTTGCTATTATTTTCTCCCATTCTGAGGATTGTCTTTTCACCTTGCTTATAGTTTCCTTTGCTGTGCAAAAGCTTTTCAGTTTAATCCTGTCCCACTTGTTTACTTTTGCTTTTATTTCCATTACTCTAGGAGGGGGCTCATAGAGGACCTTGCTTTATGTATCGAGTGTTCTGCCTATGTTCTCCTCTAAGAGTTTTATAGTTTCTGGTCTCACATGTAGGTCTTTAATCCATTTTGAGTTTATCTTTGTGTATGGTGTTAGGAGGTGTTCTAATTTCATCCTTTTACATGTAGCTGTCCAGTTTTCTCAGCACCATTTATTGAAGAGGCTGTCTTTGCCCCATTGTATATTCTTGCCTCCTTTGTCAAAAATAAGGTACCCATAAGTGCATGGGTTTATTTCTGAGCTTTCTATCTTGTTCCTTGGTCTATATTTCTGTTTTTGTGCCAGTACCACACTGTCTTGATGACTGTAGCTGAGTAGTATAATCTGAAGTCAGGAAGGTTGATTCCTCCAGCTCCATTCTTCTTTCTCAAGACTGCTTTGGCTATTCAGGATCTTTACTGTTTCCATATGAATTGTGAAGTTTTTTGTTCTAGTTCTGTGAAAAATGCCATTGGTAATTTGATAGGAATCATGATCCAGGATGGATAACTTGGAAGAAATGGACAGATTCGTTAAAAAGGTCAATCTTTCAAGACTGAACCAGGAAGAAACAGAAATTATGAACAACCCAATTACAAACACTGAAATTGAAGTTGCAATAAAAAATCTCCAAAAAACAAAAGCCCAGGACCAGATGGATTCACAGGAGAATTCTATCAAACATTTAGAGAAGAGCTAGTGCCTATCTTTCTAAAACTCTTTCAAAAAACTGCAGAGGAAGGAACACTTCCAAACTCATTCTATGAGGCCACCATCACCCTGATACCAAAACCAGACAAAGACAACACACAAAAAAATAGAAAACTACAGGCCAGTATCATTGATAAACACAGATGCAAAAATCCTCAACAAAATTGTAGCAAACAGAATTCAGCAACACATCAACAGCTCATATACCATGATCAAGTTGGGTTTATTCCAGGGATGTAAGGATTCTTCAATATATGCAAATCAATCCATGTGATACACCATATTAACAAATTGAAAAATAAAAGCCATATGATAATCTCCATAGATGCAGAGAAAGCCTTTGACAAAATTCAGCACCCATTTATGATTAAAACTCTTCAAAAAATGGGCATAGAAGGAACCTATCTCAACACAGTAAAGGCCATATATGATAAGCCTACAGGCAAACATTATTCTCAATGGTGAAAACTGAAAGCATTTTTCCTCCAAGATCAGGAATAAGACAAGGGTGTCCACTTTCACCACTACTATTCAACATAGTTCTGGAAGTCTTAGTTACAGCAATCAGAGAAGAAAAAGAAATAGAAGGAATCCAGATGAGAAAAGCAGAAGCAAAGTTCTCACTGTTTGCAGATGACATGATACTGTACATAAAAAACTCTAAAGAGAGTATCAGAAAATTACTAGATCTAATCAGTCAATTTAGCAAAGCTGCAGGATACAAAAATCACTTGCATTTCTATATACTAACAATGAAAAATCAGAAAGAGAAATTAAGGAATCAATTCCATTCACCACTGCAACAAAAACAATTAAGTATCTAGGAATAAACTTACCTAAGGAGACAAAAGAACTGTACACAGAAAATTATAAGACACTGATAAAAGAAATTAAAGACGACATAAACAGATGGGGAGGTACTCCATGTTCCTGGGTAGGAAGAATCAATATTGTGAAAATAACTGTACTACCAAACACAATCCAGCATGTATTTATAAGAGACAGTGTCAAGTGCAGAATACACAGTATAACATCAATTTCTGTTTTATAAAGTGGGAATATGTAAATATACAAAGATATGTTTACATTCTCAAAGAGAAATAATGGAAAAATAAATTTAAAAAACCAATAAAGATGGTCACCTGGACATGAATAGCATGAAAGAGTTGAAAATAAGGATTAAAAAAAAAAAAAAAGGTACCTTGTTCTGTAGATTTGACTTTTAGGCTATTTAAATGTTTCTGTTTAAAGTAAAAACAAAATTAAAATATTGCAAAGAGTGAGTCTGTTTATCAAACTATTGGCATACCACACTCAAAACCAGGTAGTTTCCAACGAATTTTTCAACAGGATTTTGACATCTATTTTTAGTCACATACATAAAATAACCAACAATCTAGATCTTACCCAGGACTGAGGGGTTTCTTGGCACACAAGATTTTCAGTGCTAAAAGCAGGAAAATCCTAGGCAAACCAAGACAACTGTAGCACCTTATTTTAAGATAAATAATAAATATAAAGAAATCTTAAGTTGAGTACAGTAATTTTTTCTTTATTTTGAAGTTATTATAGATATATGTCAAAATAGAGTCATTATATTAATAGTATGAATCAGGATTTCAGCATAAAAGTACTAGTAACATACAAAATTGAAGTAAAAACAAGAAACAAGTAAATGCGAATCGGAAAGAATTGGGGACAATACTGAGGCAGCAGTGTTATCTTTTTAAAAATCCCTTCAAATACCCTCAGAAAAAAGGACAGAGCAGCTGGGAATGCAGAACAAAAATACAGAGAAACATTTACAACAAAATTCTGTGACAAGTAGCCCGCAGATAGAAAGGTATGTGGATAACAACGCTATGAGCATCTCTGCAGGAGAGGAAACTAGTGCGCTGCCTGCTAGACCTGAAAATAAAGGAAGCCTAAGTCTCCTCCATCTGTGGGATTTCCCAGGCAAGAATACTGGAGTGGGTTGCCATTTCCTTCTCCGGGGGGTCTTCCCGACCCAGGGATGGAACCTGGGTCTCCAGTATTGCAGGCAGATTCTTTGGCTTTCCTGATGGCTCAGTGAGTAAACAATTGATAGGTATTTACTGCAAAGTCTGACACACCAAAGTAAAATTAGGATTTTGAATGCTCACAGACAATTAGAAGGTGTGCATCTGAAGAGGCTAGAGCTCTGAGGATCCAAGCTCACTTAATACAGAAAGCCCCCTGTCAGGAAAAGCCTCATCCTGAGGACAGTTGGCAACAGGTTCCAAACTTTGCAAGTCAAAATCCATGGAAGTAAAGGATAAAGGAAGATACGGATAAAGTAGGAGAGGGGAAAGAGACAGAAAATAATAGACCGTATTTAAGTTTGATTTGTAAACATCTGACAAAGATAAAAAAATTAAAAGGGCAGTTTTAGATTTGTGACACTAGAAAAGCTAACCTGACCCACCCTGGCCTCCTCAAAATTCAGTAATATCTCACAGAAATGAGCAATAAACAGAACTGTGTCAAATGCCACATACTCACACATCAGGAGGAGCACAAAAACGTCCCTCCAGATTGAAAGAAGGTCAAGTCACCAAGTAGATGAAAGCTATAGCTACTTCAAACAAACTAAAAGGAATTTTCATATATTTTAAAATTTACATAATATCCCAAGTTAAGACTGAAAAAGTCAGATATGGGAGGAGAACAAAGGAAAGAATTAGAAATAAAAGAAAAAATCACTTCAGATATGAAGCCATTATAATTCATGCAAGAGGAAACGGAGGAAACATAATTCTTTGTGAGAGGTAGGAGGTAAAAGCAAAGAAAATTTACAATTAAAAGAAAGCAAAGGGATAAAATGTATTTGGAGGGAGGGGCAAATAGTAGATAGACAAGAAGAGCCAACATGTATATAAAGTTGCTAAAAAGGAAATCCAACGAAACAAAGCAAATACTGAAACTCAGAAAATTTACTACCCCCACCCCCAATTATTTTGGTGAAAGGGAACAATGATTATCTGGGGACAACAATCAAGAATGACACACTCTGAAACGTTAACTGGACTTTAAAGCAAAGTCTTTGGACCCACAGGCAACAAACCAAGAGACTTATTAGAGGGAAAATCAGGCAAAAAGTGCATTTTTAGTGTTAATTTTTATGCTAGTAAATAATGGAGTAACAGATACGCACGACTATGTATAAAATAGATAACCAACAAGAACTTCACCGTCTAGCACAGGGAACTATACTTAATACTTTGCAATAACCAATAAGGGGAAAGAATCTGAAAAACAATATATAGATGATAGATACATAGGCAGATAGATACACATATAGATCACTTTGCTGTATATCTGAAACTAACACAACACTATAAATCACACTTTTATCAAACTATACTTTGACAAAAAATTACATTTAAATTTTTTTTAATTTAAAAAATAATGGAGTAATAGCTTAAGAATGCAGAAGACAGACAAGTGATTTCAAGATTTAATAGGCAGCTGACCTGAATCTCAAGTGTAAAGGCTACAAACACTTACCCTTCTATAAGAAATCAGACGAGCCCTTTTGGAGAAATCTCCTAGAAAATAACCTTTAGATGACCAGCAGGACTGGAAAGACACTGACATAAGGATGAGTGTATCACCTTGGAGGCTGCAGTTGGTTTCATCATGGTCCTTATATGGGTATTTTCAGTCCCTGAGGGCCCCACTTCTAAAACAATAAATCCTTAAGCCTCTGTCTCTTCCCTTTTTTTTTCTGGGCCTATTCTTATTATCTCTGGGTAAACTCAGCATCTTGCTTTATATATCTGCAACCAATCCTAATTTTAAAAAGGTTTTTAAAAGAAGTTAGAAATATCAGTATAAACACCTTATTTTTTCCTTCAAAAAAAAAAAAAAAAAACACAAGTCTTCCTGCTTTGTGTATTGGAAAAGCCAAGAACCAATAACATCCCAATAGCAATGAACACAGATATCACCCTGGCCGCTATGGTCCATCTGCCATGACAAAGAACCAGGGCTCCTTTCTTACTCCAAATCTTGGAAACCTATAAAATAAGCCAGAGATACCAAAGACTAGAAAGATCACAGGGGCCAATGTGAAGGAGCTCTCACTGACCAAAAGCCAGAACAGTTTGAGCAAGGAAAAGAATGAATGTATCGAAGCCCATCAAATACATTTCTAAAACCCATGCCTTCAGAGTAATATTAAAGATCCATGAAATTATGTTGGTAAAACTTTTAAAGAGCATTGGTCATTTTTGGAAGTTGCTGGAGCCCCAACTCACTCTGAAAGCTGATTAAAAAAAAAAAATCAAAGATTTGTCTTTCTGTGCTAACTGTATTTCAAATAGTTGTTAAGAGACTGTTCTTTAAAATGCACGAGGAATTACAGACCTAGGAAACCACTGTTTCAAAACCCATAATGAAATAAATAATGGATACAGACAATGATTGTCATAAATATTAAATCCACCAGGTAAAATGTTAATGGGTAATTTGAGAGTAGGTGAATGAGCCCACAACAACCTGAACCAATGAAGTCATCTTGGCATCATTGAAAGAACCACCAACCAGACTTAGGTGCCTGTGTTCAAACAGAGCAGGAAGGACACAGCACCACTGGTGGAGCATTCTTATCCACTCAAAAACCCAGTGTGAATAAGCATTCTCTAGATTGTACTACTAACTTACAGGACATGTGGAAGGTAAACAATCTAAAGGACACCGAAATAAAACATTCTTGAATCTAAAATGGGGTCTTTCTACTTGAAAAAAAAGTGAACCAGGTTTCTCGAACAAATCAAAAGAATGAAAAGGAAACTAGGGTAATAATAGTGAGACATAAAGACAAAGTGTGAAATCTAAAAAACAAATTAACAAACAAAACAGAAATAAGAGTGACAGATACAGAGAAAAAACAGGTGGTTGCCAGACAGGAGGGGGTGGGAAAAGGAGAGAAATAGATGAGGGAGATTGCAAGACATCAACTTCCAGTTGCAAAACTGAAGTGAGTCACAGATATAAGATGTACAGTGTGGGAGACGATCAATAATAATGTAACCTCTTTGTATCATGACAGTAACAACTGTACTTATCATGCATTTTGAAATGTACAGAAACATTGACTCACTATATTGTGTAACAGAAAATATAATATGGTTCTGTTGTAGATAAATTATAACTCAAAAACAAACTCATAGAAAAAGAGAACAGATTTAAGGTTACCAGAGACAGGAGGTGGATGGAGAGGGATGGAGGAAGGACGTCAAAAGGTACAAGCTTCCAGCTATAAGATAGCTAAATACTAGGGGTGTAATGTACAAAATGATAAATATAATCCATGCTACTCATGTACGGTCAAAGCTATGGTTTCTCCAGTGGGCATGTATGGACGTGAGAGGTGGACCATAAAGAAGGCTGAGCACCAAAGAATTGATGCTTTTAACTGTGGTGTTGGAGAAGACTCTCGAGGGTCCCTTGGACTGCAAGGAGATCAAACCAGTCAATCCTAAAGGAAAATAATCCTGAATATTCATTGAAAGGACTGATGCTAAAGCTCTAATACTTTGGCCATCTTATGCGAAGAGCTGACTCATTGGAAAAGACCCTAATGCTGGGAAAGATTGAAGGCAGGAGGAGAAGGGGATGACAGAGGACGAGATGGTTGGATGGCATCACTGACTCAATGGACATGAGTTTGAACAAGCTCTGGGAGATGGTGAAGGACAGGAAAGCCTGGCGTGCTACACTCCATGGAGCCGTAAAGAGTCGGACATGACTGAGCAACAACTATATGCTATATATGAAAGTTGTTAAAACAGCAATTCCCAGGAGTTCTCACCACAAGGAAATTTTTTTTCTATTTCTTTGATTTTTGTATCTATGAGATAATGGGTGTTCACTAAACTTGTGATAATCATTTCATAGTCAGATCATTATGCTATATACCTTAAACTTATATGGTGATATATATGTCAACTCTATCTCAATAAACAGTGGCTGACTTTATTTTTGGGGGCTCCAAAATCAGTGCAGATGGTGACTGCAGCTATAAAATTAAAAGACACTTACTCCTTGGAAGGAAAGTTATGACCAACCTAGACAGCATACTAAAAAGCAGAGACATTACTTTGCCAACTAAGGTCTGTCTAAGGCTATGGTTTTTCCAGTAGTCATGTATGGATGTGAGAGTTGAACTATAAGGAAAGCTGAGCACCGAAGAATTGATGCTTTTGAACTGTGGTATTGGAGAAGACTCTTGAGAGTCCCTTGGACTGCAAGGAGATCCAACCAGTCCATTCTAAAGGAGATCAGTCCTAGGTGTTCATTGGAAGGATTGATGTTGAAGCTGGAACTCCAATACTTTGGCCACCTGATGCGAAGAGCTGACTCACTGGAAAAGACCCTGATGCTGGGAAAGATTGAGGGCAGGAGGAGAAGGGGACGACAGAGGATGAGATGGTTGGATGACATCATCAATTCAATGGTCATGAGTTTGGGTGGACTCCGGGAGTTGGTGATGGACAGGGAAGCCTGGCGTGCTGCAGTTCATGGGGTCGCAAAGACTCAGACATGACTGAGTGACTGAACTGAACTGATCTCAATAAAACTAGGAAAAAACCTAACTAAGATTTGGATCTTGCTTCAAATATACTAAGACTGTAAAGACATACTTGAGAAAATTGGGGAGTCTGTCTGTCTCTACCAATGGGCCAAGGGTTTCACACTTTTTTGGCTTTTCTTCCCCCTTTGGAAATACAAGAGACTGGTTTCTGACATGTGATATAGACTAGAATTTAATTTCTCACAGAATACTGAAAATCTTCATCCTTGTGGATTTTAATCAGCTGTAGTTATCCAACATCTTTGAATATTTTCCTTATATTTTATTAACTTTCCACATTTAAAGACCCTCTTTCTTGAGGCAGAAAAGACTCATCTCTCTAGATTCCTAAGCAGTGCAGATTCTAACGAGGAGACATACACATGCCTTAAACTTGGAAATGACAGCCAGGCAGAAGTGGCTGTGAGAAGAGGACTAACTTTCTAGCACACATGGTCGCAGAGCCCAGGAGTAAGGGTGGGTGGAGCTTCCCACATCCCACGAACAAGATCATAGGTGACAAATGGTAGTGATGCCCTGTGGGGGGCCAGGCATTCTACCTGGTTGGTAGCTTCAGACTCTAGCTCTCTGGACTCCCTAGAAATTCTTTTCTGCTGAAAGTGAATAGTGTGATTCTAGTGTGTGCAAAGACCCCTGAGTCTCATCCATCCAGAGCCTCTTTGCTATGTCCCTGGGCCAGAGGATGATTGCAGCCACGGGACTTAGCAGACACTAATTTTCTGAGCAAAGAATTTTTTTAACAAATCAGAAGAGCTAAAAGTGGGTGTCCAAGTATGGGCTAGGCCTTCAAAGGACTCAGATTAATGCAGTTACCTCATTCCTAGTCCCCCATCTTATGCAGGCCCCAAGGTTCATTCTCCTATAGCTATCTGGGCATTAAAATTTCAATCTTTAGCCCCTCAATAGGGCTTATGATGTTCGACTTGATTCTCTACTCTAGGGGTCAACAAACAATGGCCTGCTGTTTCTTTAAATAAAGTTTTCTGGCTACACAGTCAGACTAATTCACTTATGAATTGTCTCTGACTGTTTTTGAGGTAGAATGGCAGAATTGAGTAGCTACAACAGTGACCATAATGGACCAGAAGACGTGAAATACTTACTATCTGGTCCTTCATAGAAAATATTTGCCAATCTCTGCTCTACTAGATTAGAATGGCATTATCTTTGAGCTTCTTTATTTCTGACACCTGGTGATTTTTCTTCTGGTTTCAAGACTGAGAGAGGGATTTTAATTTTACTATTCTTTCTTTGATGGGAGACAGTTCTCACCAGTTTAGTGTACCACACTGTTGAGAGCTCCTGGTATAATATGCACAAACCCAAAATGCAGGAGGAAAGAAATTTCATGGTGTCATAGAAAGGGGGAGGAACCCGGGAATAATAAGAACAGTGATGCAACTTAAATGTACTAAATGATGTACTTAAATGATGGGCTAACATGTACATACTGGCACAGCTCCAATACTTTGGCCACCGGATGTGAAGAGCCAGCTCATTAGAAAAGACCCTGATGCTGGGAAAGAATGAGGGCAGGAGGAGAAGGGGGCAACAGAGGACGAGGTGATTGGATGGCATCACCAACTCAATGGACATGAGTTTGAGCAAGTTCTGGAAGACTGTGAAGGACAGGGAAGATTGACATGCTGCAGTCCATGGGGTCGCAAAGGGTCATAGAGGACTGAGAGACTGAACAACAATAATCTCTTTACTTCTTTCCTGTAAAGATCTTAAAGCTACTCAAAAAAACTTTGGAAGTATGTTCCAACTTTCTTTTCATTCAAAGCTATCAATTAAGAGTCACAGACGGCTGTCCAAGCCTATTCTGGATGAATATTCATCTATTTGTCAATTCTTTGGTCAACAGAGAGAAACAGCACAGCATAAAGTTTAGGCAGACAGGAAGAGGAGACTGGGGAATTCAAGCCTATGTTACTCTTCTACTTAATCACTGTGAACTGCAAGGAGTTAGGTGAATTCTCCAGCCTCTGTTCTCTACCTATAAAAAGGGATTCATAGTAACAATGTCCTTGTAAATTTGTTGTAAAAAAAATGAAATTGACTAAAGTAAAACATTGAGCTTAGTGTCTGTTCCATAGTGATAGTTTGATAAATACTAGCTGCTGTTATTACTATCATCAATATTATTTGATAACTGAGGTCACACAAAACAAAAATCTATAATGGACATAAATTTTACCCTGCAATACTGGATGTAAAAAAAAAAAAAAAAAAGTTACTTTTCTCTGTTTCCTTAAATCAAATTCCACACGTTCAGAAACCATCCCACTATGAGGGCAGTAATCCTTTGTTATTATTGAACCCCACCACCAATCTGATTTCTTCTGGTGCATATGGAATTGGGAACATCTTCAGAAAGCCTGACTTTTCTTGCTCTGCCCTCCTTAAGTTACCAGTGGTTCTTGAAAAATGGCAACTCCATAACTTCCATGCAAATTTCCCTCAACTTCCCAGCATGCGATGTTAGTGACCAATTCCTACCATCACCACAGTCCTTATTACAGTGTCCACCACTGCTTCTTATGACACTTCATGTGGAAGCTGAGTGATGGGGTGCTGGTCTCAGCTACTCCTGGAACCAACAAACCCCTTACTCTTCTCAGTATCTGAGGGAATACCCTAAATCTTTTGGGAATTTTCCATCAGCTTCCACTGTCCTTCTGCTAAAATAATCTCATAATCCCACCCAGTGCCCCTTTATCTTTTTAATTAATTTAATTGGAGGATAATTATAATATCGTGATGGTTTCTGCCAAACATCAGCCATAGGCATACATGTGTGCCCTCCCTCCTGAAACCCCTCCCACACTTCCCTCCCCACCCCATCCCTCCAGGTTGTCATGGAGCACTGACTTTGGGTTCCCCGTGTCATACCTCAAACTCCCACTGCCTATCTATTTTACATATGGTAATGTATATGTTTCAGAGCTATTCTCTCAAATTATCTCACCCTCTCCTTCCATCAAGTACGAGAGTCTGTTCTTTGTGTCTGTGTCTCCTTTGCTGCCCTGCATGTAGGATTGTCGGTACCATCTTTCTAGATTCCATATATATGCTTTATTCTATATATATGCTATTTGTCTTTCTCTTTCTGACTTACTTTAGACACCTTGGTCTTTCTTATCCCCAAGAGTTGTGTGGAGCCTGGGATACTGGAAGGAGGTATTGTTCCCCTTCTAATTAACCAGTTACACTGGAGATTAAGTAAGCAAGTGATGAGACGATGGTAAGGAAGGAAAACAGAGCCGGGCACAGGGGGGATGAGAAAGGGGTGGGCGTGGGTAAGAGGGCAAAGAGCCAGCAGGGCACTTCTGGTAGAAGGAACACATAGCTCTGGTGAGTCCATCCCACACAAACACTCTATAACCTATTTTCCTTTTTTGTCTCCTTGGTAAAATATTAAAAGAAAAACTAGGCACAAAAGTCTCAAGTAGAAATAATGAACTGACCTACTCTGACTTCATCTTACTTCTCCTGCTCTCATCATATTTAATTTTCTCACATCTATCTGAAGAAAACAAGAAATAGGAAATAAAATTTCTCTGAGAAGAATTCATCTCAATGAACCACTCTTGGCATCAGAGATGTAAATAAATTTTCCAACTCACTTTGTCCTCACAAGAAAGTCTGATGGACAATAAAAGGACCCATACCTTGTGCCAGGGCTCTATAAGAATCCCAGTAGGGAAGAAAACCAGCACTCAAAGCTAAAAAAAACAGGAAAGAAAAAAAAAGTAAAGCTGGCTGAATGAATGAGGAATGCAAGAAAGCACATGAAAGAATAAAGGAGTATGAAGTGCTGCTGACTTTTCCATATCCACAGACAGGAAGAAGGCAGCACTTTCAGTCCTCTCTGTCAATATCCAAGAAGCACTGAAAAGAACAGTGAGGAGTTTTCAGGAAAGTCAGGGGAAAACACTTTAGACAGATTGCCACTTATAATGGGCTGGGGTTACAGAAAAGGAGGTTGGAATTTAGGTGGGCCTAGGTCAGAGGGCCTAGGTCAAAATAGAACCTATTAAGAGGTGCTTTACTAAAGTATTTGGAAAATGAGTAAGACTTCTAAGAGCATACATGTGGGAAAGAGATATTCAACATCACTCCCAACAGATGCCACCGCAGCTCTGCCAAGAGGAAGGTGCCATTACATCAGCAAGCAAACCCAATGGAGGAACCAACTCTCTCAAACTTAAAGTGTTAGTCCTTCAGCCATGTCTGATTCTTTGTGACCCCATGGACTGTAGCCCACCAGACTCCTTTATCTATGGGATTCTCCAGGCAAGAATACTGGAGAGGGTTCCCATTTCCTCCTCCAGGGGATATTCCTGTCCCAATAATCAAACCTGGGTCTCCTGCATTGCAGGCAGATTCTTTACCCTCTGAGTCACCAGGGAAGCTCACCAACTCTCTCAGGCAGTGGGAAATCAGATAAAATATCCAGAGTTCAGCATACGAGGCTGCTTTTGGAAGATTCAACTGTTCAGTTCAGTTGCTCAGTCGTTTCTGACTCTTTGCAACCCCACGGACTGCAGCACGCGAGGCCTCCCCTTCCATCACCAACTCCCAGAGTTTACTTAGACACATGTCCATTGAGTTGGTGATGTCATCCAACCATCTTATCCTCTGTAATCCCCTTCTCCTCCAGCTTTCAATCTTTCCCAGCATCAGAGTCTTTTCAAATGAGTCAGTTCTTTGCATCAGGCGGCCAAAGTATTGGAGTTTCAGCTTGAAAATCTGTTCTTCGAATGAATATTCAGGACTGATTTCCTTTAGGATGGACTGGTTTTATCTCCTCGCAGTCCAAGGGACTCTCAAGAGCCTTCTCCAACATCAGTGGTCAAAAGCATCAATTCTTCAGCGCTCAGCTTTCTTTATAGTCCAACTCTCATATCCACACATGACTCCTGGAAAAACCATAGCTTTGACTAGACAGACCTTTCTTGGCAAAGTAATGTCTCTGCTTTTTAATATGCTGTCTAGGTTGGTCATAGCTTTTCTTCCAAAGAGCGTCTTTTAATTTCATGACTGCAGTCACCATCTGCAGTGATTTTGGAGCCTAAAAAACTAAAGTCTGTCACTGTTTCCACTGTCTCCCCATCTATTTGCCATGAAATCATGGGACCAGATGCCATGATCTTAGTTTTCTGAATGTTGGGTATTAAGCCAACTGTTTCCCTCTTCTCTTTCACTTTCATCAAGAGGCTCTTTAGTTTCTTCTTTGCTTCAACTGTAGTAGCTGACAAACTGCATGAGTGTAGCAACATTTGGGATAGGCAGCTGAGGCAAGAAGAGAAAGAGCATAGCTGATCCCATGTCCCCTGACCAAGCCTGTTCATGGTCATATATGGAGACTCCTGGGTATACCATGGTGGGGAGTAGAACAAGTCCCAGTTAAATGTGAGCTGTATGTCACTGCATAACAAGAGTACCCACCTCATAGGTATTTCATGATTTAACATGAATTCACTTTGTGAGCTTCAAATCACCAGTAAGATTTAAGGTATTTCTAGTATCAGTAGGTTTACAGCCAACATTATCATCTCAAGTATCCCAGACTTTGAGGAAAAATGCTAAGGATTTCTTTTGGAAACATGGTCTTTGTAATATAGGCTCCTAAATGCACTGAGGTTCCAAGATGCTTTGAAAAATACAAGTTTTGTTCCAACTTTATCTGCAAGGCTAGTATTACACCATTGCAAGAAAGAATCATCTTTTCTTGAAAGCCACTATTGATGGCAGGGATGAAGAAAAGCAACATGCCAAATTACACTCATTATTTTTCTCACTTCCAAACTTGCTTCTCTCCAGTGAACCCTCTAACAGTACATCCCAAACTAGTGACTGGGGCATCATCTCTGACTTCTCTCTCCCTTATCCTTGACATCCAATTAAGCATTCAGATGTCTTCAGTGTATCTCGAATCCACATACTCTCTCCAGCCCTAAGAATACTGCCTTAATTTAGGCCACTCTGCTTTCTTCCTTAGAATACTTCAACAGCTAAGAAGTCTTCAATTCTAAATATCATTACACAGCACAAGTGGCTTTACCTAATTGGCCCCTGCTTATCGCCTTCAGTTTATTTATGTCGGCACCCTCACATTACATTCTGCAAACCCTTTGAATCCCTTGCAGAACAATGAAAGTGCCACGCTTTCTCACCTTCAAGTCATTTCCTGCACGCTTTTGTTTTTTTTTGTCTCTGACCATCCTTCCTTCAATTTTGTAACACCTAAGTTTTCTCTCCTAGCACTTACTTGAGATGTCATCTCTTCAGAGCATCATTTCCTGACTCTCCTAGCTCTTAATTTTACTATGCCTACTCTAGCTTTTACTTTCACCACCAGACACATCAACAACTGAGCATCATTTCCACCTTGGCCCAGACTCTTCATTCTTTTCGGAGCTCTTTCTTCACCCTTCCCCAGTAACATTGAATACCTACCGACCTGGGGGCTCATCTTCTGGTGTCCTATCTTTTCACCTTTTCATACCATTCATGGGGTTCTTGAGGCAAGAATACTGGGGTGATTTGCCATTCCCTTCTCCAGTGGACCACGTTTTGTCAGAACTCTCCACCACTATCCATCCATCTCAGGTGGCCCTGCAAGGCATGGCTCCTAGCTTCACTGAGTTGCACAAGGCTGTGATCATCAACTCAATGGACATGAGTTTGAGGAAACCCTGGGAGACAGTGAAGGACAGGGAAGCCTGGAGTGCTACAGTCCATGGGGTCATAAAGAGTCTGACACAACTTAGTGACTGAACAGCAACCACTCCAGCTTATCATTGAAAACGCAGTTGCCCTTGGCTGTTTACAGACCAAACTAGACCAGCAGGTCTCCAAGCATGAACTGTACACTCCTAGAGATACCTGAGAATCAGTGTCCACAACATCAAAACTATTTTCAAATAGTAGAAATAACTTAAGACTTTCTTAGCCTTTCTGTGTTGACATGTACACCAATGTTGCAAACACAATGGTAGATTAAATATGGTGAAATCTTAGCTCAAATCAAAACAGTGGCTCCCAACTTGACTAGAAGCCATAAATTTTTCACTGCCACATACTCACTGTAAAAACAATGGCTATTTCACTTACAAATCATCTGTTGGAAGAGTAACAATTATTTCAAATAAAGTTCTGCCGTTACATGCACATCTTTTTCACAGTCTCTGTGGTGACAGGAGAAGCAAGCCCAGAGCACTTCTGCTGTATACCAATAGATGAAAGTTGTCTCAAGGAAAAGCACTTTTACTTAGTTTACCAGTGGAACTCACTTTTTTTAAAAAAATAGAATTTCACTTTCCCATGAAAGAATGATTGAAAAACTAACTATTCAGACTTGGGTATTTGGTAGACATTTTATGAAAAATGAACAAAGTCTCTCAGTTCAAGGAAGAAAACTGACAACATTTATTATTAAGAAGATTCAAGCTTTCAAGTGAAAATTAGAATTTGAAAAACATGTCACTATCACCTTGAGAGTTTCCCAATACTTCAAGATTTTTCTGATAAGATCAGTGATACTGACAAATATAACTTTTTGATAAGATATGATGAAACATTAGATTAGCATTTAGAAAACCGGCATAACTAAATAGGGCAATACTTTCCAAATGACCAGTGCACTGACAAAATACCCATTCAAAGTATAACATGGAACAGTGGACCTTAACCTAACAGAGTAAGAAAAGTTAATTTATGTGGTTTCAAAATCCACTTTGGAACTAACGTTTAGGGATCTATCATTTGCTGCATTTTAGTATAGCATCAAAGAAGAATATCTACAATTATCTGAAAAGCAATTAAAATCCTCATCCTTTCCCAGCTACTTATCTTCTTATACTCAAGCCAAAATAACATCTCACAACAGACTGAAAGCAAAAAACAGGTAAGCAAATTCAGCTGTCTTCTATTAAGCTAGACATTAACAATGCATCTGAAAAAATGGTGAACGATGTCATTCTTCTCACACAATTTACCTTATGTCAAAAACTATTTTTTCATTAAGACAGAATTCATTATTTTTTCATTTTTTATATTAACATGTTGTGAGTTAGTGTTGTCTTTAAATGAGTATTTAAACATGTCTAAGTTTTCCTTTCCATTATGGGAGATATCAATACATATAGTCAACATAAAATAAGTTATTTGAGGTCCTCAATAATCTTTCAGAGGCCAAATCCTGAGCGACTTTGAGATCTCTTCCTTTAGGCCACAAGCTCTTTGTCACAGAGCCTCATTATGTTGACTTTCATATCCCAGCTCCTAGCCCAGTACTGCAAGAGTCAATTCCTAGGCAGGTTGATAAGAAGTCTAGGGGTCCCCATGGAGAGAGGGGTCTGGAATTCTCAAGGAGAAAGAAAGGACAAACTTTTTTTTTCCTTCTACATTCCTTAGGATTATATAACAATAATGTACCCTGCTTGAGGACACTCTCTGGAAAAAACCTTCTGGCTAATTCTGTTAAATCATGGGAGTAGGTCTGGTGAGGTCTTTATAACCTCTAGACATTCTTTTGATTCACTGTAATAACTAATTTGAGAGTATATAATTCCAGTGCTAAGACTAGCAAGGGGGTACTCTTTCTACCCCCTTCTGATGTCTATGTCAGAAGCTTTCTCTGACTTTTATACTTTAACAAAACTTTATTACACAAATAAGTGTAATATTTGAGGCTCTGAGTGATCCAGCCTCGTCTCTGGCCCCGGATTGAATTCTTCTCCTCCGGAGGCCAAGAACCCTGGCATCTTTGTGTGATTCAGCAACAACCTTTCAGTACCAAACCCAAAGAAAGCATTAAATAAATATATTTCGAAGAAATGAAATACAGATGGGTCACTGCTCAGTGGGAAGGAAATGTGAAATTCAGAAGATGGTTTGCCACTTCACCACAGGACTCTTCAAGAAAACAGACAGACACACCTGAATCCATAATGGTCAGTCCTCCTCTGCCCTGCTGCATTCAGACCTGCCTAGGGATTTACCTTTAGTTCTGTGATAACTCACTCAAGAGTAGTAGGAAATGCTGGAGAGGTTTTACAAGAGCCACAGAGAAGATTCAGAGTTAAATCAACCAAAGTGAAAGTTAGATTATTCTGTTTATAAGAGGGACTGTAAAGAAGAAACCTAATAATGCTTGTCACATGAAGAGTTCTACAAAGCACGCTGGCCAACCACTCTTTGTCTTCATGGAAGCAGGAACGAGAGGAGACAATTTAACCTGAACCCTAGGGAACCTGGAAGCAAAGAGAACTTGGTGGTGTTGAGGGTTATTAAACATTAGAATGGGCTTGTTAGGGATGCCACGCAGGTTCAGGTTAATCAAAGAACTCTTCTTCTGAAGGGAAAGGAGCAGAATACTGTGCTGATCGACTCAACTGATTGTGTTAATTCCAACAAACAGGTAGAGCTACACTACTTAGAAGAATACAGTTTCAATTAAAAATCCAAGAAATATATAAACCATCATAAAAGCATTTCCATTTATATCTCTTTTAATAATGTTATGGTTTACTCTGAACAGAGAAAAGTATAAAGGGCCTAAAAATTTAATTCACAGTATTACTCAAGTTTCTGCCTGCTATGGGTTGAACGGTGTCCCCCACCCTCACCCAACCCCATATACACAGTGAAGTCCTAACTCCAGGGTGTCAGGATGTGACCTTATTTGGAAGCACTGTCATTGTGGATGTGAGGATGGGCTCAGATTGGAGTAGGGGCCCACCTTACTCCAGTGTGCCTGAAATCCTTAGAAAAAGGGCCATTTGGTGACAGAGAAGTACAGAAAGAAGACAGCATGAACATACAGGGGACATACCTCGTGAAGGTGAAGGCAGAGACTGGGCATGATGCTTCTACAAGCCAATGATTTTCAAGGATGGCCAGCAAACCACCAGAAGGAAGGGGTGAGGCATGGAAGAGATTTATCCTGTGGCCCTCAGAAGGAACCAACTCTGCTGATGCCAGATTTCCAGCAGCTGGCCTCCAAAATGGACACCCAAACTGACAAAAAAAAAAGGACTATGTTTAAGCCCCTAAGTTTGGGATACATTGTAATGGCAGCCCCAGCAAATATGCTGCCTCTGGCTGCAAAGAGATTCTTAGCTTAATGGGTGACAGGAGACAACAAGTAAGTATATCCAGGTTATAAATGATGTCCCAGGGTAAGACACAGAGGACCATGCTCAGGTGGGCACCAATCTGCAGTTTTCTTGATACAAGGAGTCTGGGGACAGGAATATGATGCACAAGGGGCTCACCAACCCCTACCCCTCTCATCCCCTAAAGTCACTCATCACCCTGCTCCATCAGAGCCACACTTCTCACCCCTAGGAATCATGCTCCTTAAAATGCAGCTGACCTGTGTTCAAAGGTTCCCCTACCCACTGAGGAGCTCCAGCAGCGCAGACCATGGCAGTGTGTTAATATACAGTTACACAGAAGTACAGTCAGCTTTAAGCTCATGGTCTATGCAGCTTAGGCTTTCCTGGTAGCTCAGATGGTGGAGAGTGTACCTGCAATGCATGAGTCCTAAGTTCAATCCTTGGGTTGGGAAGATCCCCTGGAGAAGAGAATGACAACCAACTCCAGTAATTCTTGCCCCAAGAATCCCATGAACAGAGGAGCCTGGAGGGCTACAGTCCATGAGGTCAGAGAGTCAGACACAACTGAATAACTAACACACACATGCAACTTAATGTTTAAAAATAATGGTGATGACTGGGAATGGCAGTGAGAATTATGGGGACTCAGACGGTATATCTACACTTGTGTATGCATCCATTTCCCACTGTTTGTCAAGCCCCCCTAAAGCACAGTACAGCACAGTACTTGAATGAGTCAAAAATGATGTCAAAGGACATAGGGGGAAACATTGAGAACATTGGTCTTAACTAACAGTCAAGTTGGTTGATTGAAAATTCAATTCAGTGATACAAGCTTTCATTCAGTCTCTAGAATGTGCACCAGATATTTTTTGACCTTTTATATTTCCCTTAGTGATGTATAGTCAAGCCTTCAGCACCCGACCAAATCTCCCCATCTTTTACCTCTTATTCCCACTCCATAAGAAGGAAAGTAAATATCTCACTACCTTCCCTGTGAGGAAGCTGCCTACATGCTAATTAGCTGCAACCATGCTCGTTTAACTTGATTCCTTTTATCCTTCCAGTATTTAAATTTTGTTTCTATTTTCAAACTCAGCATCACGGAATTGTTTCTGTCAAGTCATGCCTGAGTAGAAAGCAGATCCTTGGGAGATCAGAGAGAAGAGCAAGGAATTGAGAAGGGTGTTGGCTTGTAGATGTCTGAAGACTGAGCCAATGATCTCATCACCCCAGTTTCTGGTCCACTGGTCTGTGCAATGAGTGAGCTCTAGGTTACTCTAGGGTTTGAGGCATTGGTTGGGCTTCACGCTCCACCCCTTCAGCTGTTGAGCTCACCTCTACATCTGAGACATTCCTTCATATACTGAGAAAGATGTGCAGGTTGGGAATATTTTTTAAGTATAGCAAGCCACACTGTATTTATCTGTTCTCTAATAACCAATTCATTAGTCAAGTTCAAGGAAAAGTTTTCCCATCCCAAAGGATCAAATTTCTCTACACCAATCTGTACTGTAATTATGGATTACTCTACTGTAATTATGGATTATTCACCCAGATCTCATCTCTCTGGCAGCTTGTAGCTAAGACTACTGTAGCTAGCAAATGAGATCACCCACAAGGTGATCTGTCATTATCACAGGTTAGTTCTGTATGTGTTTTAACCCAGACTCTCCACAATAACCATCTTTGTTATAATGCTGGGTCATGGACGACTTAGGAATTTGCACTTTTGGGTAGGAAATCATCTGGTTGCTTACAGTTCCCCCCAAAAAAATACAGCCCACAAACACACAAATATTAAAGGGACAAATGATAATGAAAAATCTAAATCAGAAAGGTCAACTCTTGTTTGGTTAAAGACAGAAAAGGGTAATAAAGGTAAGTATTGTTATCTGTAACTACACAAAAGTAAAAGACTTCCCTTGTGGCTCAGACGGTAAAGAATCTGCCTTCAATGCAGGAGACCCAGATTCCATCCCTGGGTCAGGAAGATCCCCTGGAGAAGAGAATGGCCACCTACTCCAGTATTCTTGCCTAGAGAATTCCATGGACAGAGGAGCCTGGCAGGCTACAGTCCACGGGTTCGCAAAGAGTTGGACACTACTAAGCGACTAACATACACACAAAAGTAAAAGCATTCCTATATTGATGTTACTGATGCAGCTTCATTGGTTACCATAAGCTTCTGACTATCAGTCTGTCCCCACTAAGGGAAGGGGGAAAAACCCGCCACTGGGGCTGAGACAACTGCCTTAGTCCTGAAGACTCCTGCAAGGAATGTTGTGTATATAGTTTCCCTCCAGTTTCCTGCTAAGAAAATGTAACTGTACTGCCCTCTAATGGCTATCACCTTGCAGGTTTAAGGTTACCAGAATTGAGCTGCAGAACCATCTTCCTGCAAGGGATGTCACCGAAGGAACAATGCAGCAGATGGATTCTAAACCAAACCGACGTCATCTTTTCCAAAGGAATCACCATTTTGAACCAGCACTAGAATCATCACTGATCTGCATTAGTGTTTGACTTGAGAAATTATGGAGTTCTCAGAACTCAACATCAGACACCTTTTCGTTAATAGATCATTGAAATACTAAAGGATCCTACTTTAGACTGTAGTACAATATATTCTCATTGAAAACAAAGATATTTATCAGGAAGGAAGCAATACCTGAAGTTTGTGGCAGTGCCCTTTGAATGCACAGATTATCACAGTCATGTAAAAGTGAAAGTGTTAGTCCTGCAGTCATGTCCAACTCTTTATGACCCCATGGACTATAGCCTGCCAGGCTCCTCGGTCCAGGTCCATGGAATTCTCCAGGCAAGAATACTGGAGTTAGTAGCCATTCCCTTCTCCAGGGATCTTCCCAACCCAGGAGTTAAACTCTAATCTCCCGCATTGCAGGCAGATTCTTTACCAACTGAGCTATCAGGGAAGCCCCTTACCATCTGGTATCAGACTGTAAATAAACATACCTGTGTCTTTTTAAAAAAAAAAACATATAAATACATCATAATAAACATATTAACAAATGGGGAAAAAAGTGTAAATTCATTAACCCAAGTTTTTCAATCTGTTTTGAAAATTCCCTTTATCTCAGATTACTCATTGCCATTTATGTATTGTCAAAAGTTCAAATCAGAACCTTCATCCAAGTTTCAGTGTCTGAGCTTCCAGATTTGCTATTTTCAGGCATATGCTTCAGCCATAAAGGAACTGTACAGATATGTTTGGCACAGTCTTCAGCTGGGGCCCGACCCTCCATCACCCCTGAAGTTTGACCAAGAAAAGAATCTGCTCATAATTACAGACGAGGGAGAAGAGGAAGCCTTCTTCCACACAGCCCGGGGAAGACCTGCATCTAAACTAGCTGATCAAGTCACATAAATATTAATAACACTGTTTAGAGTGGCATGGCCACGCCTCAGTCAGAGCAGCTTCTATAGCCCAGCTGCTAGCTGCTGTGCCTGAGACACATTTATAAATAATTGAAGTATTTAGTGTGAAATTACTACTCTGTATCTGAAAGAGATCACTGTGCCAGTGCCCATCAGATGGGGAATCCCAAATTAGTGTTAGGTTGAAGAAGATGGGGCGGGCCCTATCGCTAGGGTATGTGTGTGTGTGTGCACACGCACGCACGCACACCCTATCGCGAGGGTGTATGAGCGTGTGTGTCTACATGTGCACACATGCCTATAATCAGCGCATCAGCAATCTCCTGTAACAGAAAAGGAGAGAAGGATATGGCTTAAATTGTTCCTTTATCTCCTCCAAGTGAATGTCTAGGTCAAAGCATCAGCTTTGACCCGAAGCTCTTGAATTTTCTTCTAGCTGGAAAAGCTGGATTGTAGTTATAAAAAAAAAAATTTGAGAAAGGGAAAAGCAAAATGTCAGGGTGTGATAGCATTGCTACCAAGGCATCACCGAAGTCTGATTCAAATAGCTCAAGAAAATTCAACTCACACATGTAAACAGAATTCTCAATAACATTATTCTTATAGATAAAAAGGAGAGAAAACTGTGCAGATAGCAGGAAAGGGGGAAGAAAGTGTTAGAATTCTAGCATTCTAGAAATAATGGTTTAAAGGTGGTAGGGAGAGCAGGGGTAATCAGCATGGAAAACTTTTTTACATAGCTTTCCTTTTTTTTTTTTTTGCTTTAATACTTTTAGTTTAGGATGCAAGAAGCAGCAGTCTGTATATGGTTGACAAGTGCCAAATCCAGATGGAGTGAGTTTTCATTTTATAAACTGCAAACTATCCTCACTCTTATCTCCTCCAAACAGATTACATTAATTCTGCAGAGAAATTTGAGTCAATTTATTAACAAATAGCTCCTTACAAAGGTTTTTTGAAGATGCGGATAAAACTAATTTGAAGAGTTTGGTACAAGAGATTTTTTTTTTAATTAAGTATTACGTTTCACTAAATGTAAAAATTCTAAAATTTCTTGAGATAGCTCATTCTTCAAAGTAAGGAAATACTGCTTCCAAAGCACACACATTTTGCCAGCAGTTATTTACTGAGAATCTTCCCTGTTTCGAGTATGGTGCTAGATAGGCAAGGAGGAGGTTCAAAAATTTATGAAGCAGAGTTTTTGCCCCCAAAGACTCTATGTAGTTTATAGAGATGTTCCAGCAGAATAAATCCATGTTCCTACATTGATTTTTTGGATCATATCTAATTCAAAAGATTCCTAGACAACTCTCCCCTACAGAGTCTACTGAATTCTTATTGAATCATAAATATAGGAGATGCAATAGAAACTTTTCCTCTGGATTTTCCTGTAAAGATAGAGAAACCACCAATGACAAAGGCTGAACTCACAACTCCAGCTAGTTTATACTAAAGATTATTGTTGAGTAGCTAAGTCGTGTCGATGTTGTTGTGACCCCATGGACTGTAGCCTGCCAGGCTCCTCTGTCCATGGGATTTCCCAGGCAAGAATACTGGAATGGGTTGCAATTTCCTTCTCCAGGGTATATTCCCTACCCAGGGATCAAACCTACACCTCCTGCATTGGCAGGCAGATTCTTTACCACTGCGCCACGGGGGCAGCCCATACTAAAGATCACATGTGATCAACTTGGAAGGGCCATCTACAGTTTCACAGAATAGCAAGAAATTCTAAGGAGGAGGAGATAGACTTCAGTTGTTTCATTTAATCTCAAGAGCCCAGGTTGTCAAAGGAGACACTTTTCACTGGACTAGGACCCAAGATCAGGGAAAATGAGAAGGATGGCCATGACACGTTGCTGGTTTATACAAAAGGCTGTATTACCTGAAGCCACTAAAATAGGCTGGTGCTGAGACAGCTGCTATAATTGAAGCTAATCTCATTTGTATCCTCAGCTCATATACTCATCTTTGGCTACAGTCACTGAGCTAAACATTTGTGCTACCCAGGCTCTCAGCGTGTGCCTAGCTGATACATTTCTAGGTTTCTGCACATCCCTGTGTCCGATGGAAAACCATGGGGGTGGCACACCAGCTCTTTTAAATTCAGCTTCCCTTAGGAATACGAGCTGCATCTTTGGTGTCATAATGTGGGAGGTGAGGGTGTCAGATCCTCACAGGCAGCTGTTCTGTACTTAGATCAGTGTTATATCTGTCAAGGTTGTTGGCACTGGGAAGAGGGAGAGATATCTGGAAAATGATAGGCAGCAAAAGCCAGGCAACAGAGAAGCTATTTTCTATCCATTGTTTCACTTATTTCTTCCATTCATCCTGGATGTTGCCCTGGGATCCTCTATTAAGGTGTTTTCTAGCCATTGGCTTGTTTATTTCACCCCTTATTCCTGGAACCTCGCTCTGAGATTCTCCATGAAACCTGGCATCTTTTAATGCCACAGAGATCACAACATATCACATCAAGATGATTTCAGTGGAACTGCTGCCACAGAGGTGGACAGAGCCAAGTGCTTTAGTATGTGGAACCCAGCTACACCATCACCCCAACCCTTCCTTCTCTTTTTATTGCTGTTGTTGTTCAGTTGCCCAGTCATGTCTGACTCTTTGCAATCCCATGGACTGCGGCACGCCAGGCCTCTCTTCTTATACATTTACTCAAATGATAACCTTAAAGAAAATGGAACCAGATTTGAGAATGGAAAACCTGGAGAGATCTAATGTCACCTCTGTTCTTGGGCTCTTATAGGTCAGACAAGAGAATGCCCTGTTGCACAAAGGTATGAAAATGATAACACTACAAAATGCCACCCCACTGATATCATCAATAGGACCAGTCCTCTTCTTTCTCTCTTTATATGACACTGGCTGAGGAGGGAAGAATTCCAAGGTAAAGGATTATCATTCTGATCTTGGGGGGGCGAGCAACTGAAATGTCATAGAAGCATTTACACATGAGTCCTACAAATATCCATGTTCCTTTGAACATGGACACAGCTTGTGAGGAACTGACAGTGAATGCCTATCTGGAAAACAACTCCAAAAAGGCTAATGAAGCATGTGCCATCAAATCTGGGGCCAGTGTCTCTCTCAAATTTCCTTCCCACTCATCTGACATTCATGTTTTTCATCTATCTACTTTCCACTACCCTGTGAGATCTCTGAGAACAGGAAGTACATCTTATCTATCTTTACAGGCCCAGCACTCTGTGTCATACCTGGAAAACAGTAGCTTTTAAGTATTAATGGAATTAAATTAATTTCAAATTTCCTGTATTAGATGCTTGCTCCAAGTCATAGGGTTATGCTAGTCAACATAAATCTAAGATTTGCTCCTTTACTCTTTACTGAAAAACAGTGAACTATTCCAAGTACTGTTGGTCTGAGAGAAGTTTTCATGTATAAATATAGACATATGAAAAAATAAATCAAAAGGACTAGTTTTAGTTCTGTTAGAAAGCAGCTTTAAACCATCAAATAAAAGATTAAGCCTACATAATAAATAATCAGACTTTAATTTTTATGTTGCCTGATACTTATACCATTGAATTAGCAACTTTAAACATAACATGCTAAGAGTCTAGAAGATATTTTTGTAGTGTGTTTTTCTAAGTGAAAAAGGAAGATCTACATTTGGGGAAAATATCATTCTGGTAAAAAAGGACATTTTGAATTAGTCCATTTGGGCTAATGATGTGTAGCTGCCACAAACCTTAGCTCTGAAATTCATTAGCAGCATTACATTACATACCAAGAGGGAGAGACAGTCTTTCGAAAAAAACTGAGATTATCTTAATGTATATAAATTTAGCATCAAGAGCATCCTAAGAAATCAAAATATAAAGTCTTGAAAAATAGCCTAGATATATGTTTGTTATGAATACACTGTGATAGGCAATAAGGATCTCTCTAAAACCCTTCAATAATAAAATCTATAGAACAAAAAAATCCTTTGAAATTAAGTAAGCTATTGCCTTTGGAAAATAATTTATGAACATCAAGGCATGAGTAATCTATATATATTATTAGCATGTCATTAGTTGTTAAAATTTATGAGGAATATTTCTATTTTTTTTTTTAAGTTGGTTGTTAGCTATGCAAAAAACCAACTGGGCAAACATAAGTAAATTAATTTTCTGAACCTGTTTCCTCATCTGTAATAAAAATAATATCAACCTGTAAGAATTTATATTTTACAAACAAGATTATCAACATATCAAAAACATTAAAGTCTTTATTATATATAAGTTCTTATTCACCTATCATTGAAATAGTTATTTGTACAATTTCAAAACTTCTAAGAGCAAGAGAAAAATTCTATACCTGTTAAAGAAAACACAGAAACTCTTTCATAATATACAGCATCAATGAAAAATTAGTTTACAAGAAATCAATGTTCTTCCTTTATGTCTTTTCCATACTGACATTAATTTAAATGCCACAAAAATGTGGCAGAAGAGTGAACTTCCAGAGAACAGAGCTCTAAAAAAAGCAAGAGGATAGGAAACAGAACTAAATAACCAGGCTAACACAAAGGGGAGAAAGAGGTGATAACATTTTTCTTTCTGTATATGAAATAGCTTTAGTGAAATGTCTAGACAAACTGAAGCTTTGCTAATTTGAATAGACTGTCCATGAACCAAAGCCTCTTTTTTGTCCATTTGTACATTCAAAAAACAATCAATTTAGTTTGAATCTTCTCCTTAAAACACACTGATGTATTGAAATACAGCAATAAATATGTCAGTTCAATAATGCTAATAATGGGAGAAACAAAGAAGTACTGACAGTGTTTCTGGCTTCAGCGAGACTGTAGACTTTCTAAGGGGTAGCCTGGAACTGAGGGGCAACAAATGGGAAAATGAGAGTCTCAGCCCACCAAACCTACAGTAAAAGAATCATGTTGGCTTAGTCCATCTTTTTATTCAGTTTTTATATGTGCCAAACAAAAGATAAAGAGGACAGTGAAGTTGGTCTTGACTGTTTGTCATGACTGATATTTAGCTAATTTGTACTCTTTGAAAGTGAAAGTCGCTGAGTCATATCCGACTCTTTGCGAGACCCTACGGACTATACAGTCCATGGAATTCTCCAGGCCAGAATACTGGAGTGGGTAGCCTTTCCCTTCTCCATGGGATCATCCCAACTCAGGGATCGAGCCCAGGTCTCCCGCATTGCAGGCAGATTCTTTCCCAACTGAGTTATCAGGGAAACCCCCAAAAAGGAATATAAAATTTAATTCAACAAGCATTTATTTAATACCTGCTATATGCAGGGCACTGTGCTAGGTTTAACTAATTTATTTTCCTTATCTTTCCTTACATGTTTATACCTACTAATCTTTTAAAATCCCTGTAGTTTAGACTAACTTAAAATCTAATCTGTCTTCACTTGCAATGTGGGGCTTAGAAACTCAGTTGATTAAGTCCAAATTGAGAAGCAATAGAATTTTAAAACAGCTTCTAACATGCAAAAGAAACAGGTTCTGCAGCCCAGATCATTTAAGAGCAATTTTTTTTAGTTACATAAAGAGACATTTTCAGGCCTCTAATTGCTCCAAATTTATCTGCTAAAGAGTCATTATGATCCATTTTTAACCCCTCTCTGACATCAAGAACTAATGCTGTAATTGAACTGTGTCATCATTGATCTCAATTCTAAATCATTAGAAGAGCTGGTTTCTGTTTCACTGCAATTGCACCATTTTCCTTTTAATCACTCCAGTGCCTGCAGATATGCAGTGTAACCAAGAAAGAGCTATTTAAAACCCAGCTAGATGTTGTGTATGGATGTTAGAGTTCGACCATAAAGGTGGCTAAGTGCCAAATAACTGATGTTTTCAAACAGTGGTGCTGGAGAAGACACCTTGAAAGTCTCATGGATAGCAAGGAGATCAAATCAGTCAATCCTAAAGGAAATCAATCCTGTTGGAAGGACTGATGCTGAAGCTGAAGCTCTAATACTTTGGCCACCTAATGCAAAGAGTTGACTCACTGGAAAAGACCCTGATGCTGGGAAAGACTGAAGGCAAAAGAAGGGGGAGGCAGAGGATGAGATGGTTGGATAGCATTACTGACTCAATGGACATGAATTTGAGCAAACTCTGGGAGACAGTGGAGAACAGGGGAGCTTCACATGCTGCAGTCCTTGAGATCAAAAGAGTCAGACACAACTTACTGACTGAACAACAAGATGTTGTGAGGGGCTTCTCAGGTGATCCCTGGATCAGGAAAGTCAGGAAGATCCCCTGCAGAAGGAAATGGCAACCCACTTCAGTATTCTTGACTGGGAAATCCTGTGGACAGAGGAAACTGGAGGGCTACAGTCCATGGGGGTCACAAAGAGTCAGACATGACTTAGCAACTAAGCATGCACGTAGATGTTGTGAATGAGTATCTTATCTGGAAGACTATTATGTGCCATTTTCACACATTTAAAGTAAGGATACAAGTGCAGATATCTCTATTTTTAAAGCTCATTTTCCCATATTTTCCATTTTGTCTGAAAGTTCTTTTATAGTAGCTTAATTTAGTTTGCTTACTTGTATTTATAACAGAGACAAGAGAATCAAAGAATTTTAGATCTTTCCCACTGCTGATGCTAAATACACATAACTTTTATTCTTAAGGGACACAAAATCCACAAGAAGAAAATACAAAAAGAAAATGTATAGAGCAATTGTGTTTGAGCCTTGAAATTACAACTATGCATTGAAACAGCTCGAATACACTAACAATGGCTAGAATTTTGTGCTAAATCTTCACTTCATCCTGATCTCAATATGATGGGAGTGGAAAAAGGAGTATCTAATTCAGTGAATATTAAAATGATCAAATTGTTGAATTTTACTGCTCAATTTAGGAAGTTTTATATTACTTTTGTGTGGCATATGTCCTGTTTGTCATAACATCTATAAAACTTTGTCCTTAAATCTGAAAAATAAGATTTTTTAACTCAGAAGCTGGTAAAGTACCAATCTCGTACCTCCTCCTATCATAAAAATAATTTCATGGAAAGTTACATTTGGTTCCCAACCAGGGATTTGGCAATGCACAGAGAAGAGGGGACTGTCAGGAACACTGACTTCTGACCTCATCTTCACAGTTACTGACCTGTGCTTCACATTTCCTCTTTCTAAGCTTCAGTGTCTTTATTGTAAATGAGGGGGTTGAAATAAAATGCAGTCTGAGTCCCTTCTGACTCTAAGACTAAGAAATAAAAAGCTACACAGCATCATCAATAGTCAGCTTGGAATGAATGTAGTATTAATGATAAAGCTCGACAGTAGTTGAAAGTAATAAAGACAGATTTTATTCAGTAGTGACTATTTATTGCATTAGAGAAGAGAACGTTGTGTAATCTGAGCTCAATCCCATTGAAACACAAAAGGCAGGATACTTTTAAGGAAAGACATCTAAAGGCATTAAGGGGTTAAAGGGTAGGTCCATGGAGTAGGCTAAAGGACACTTATACAGAAAAGAAACAAACATCTCATCTCTATGCCAGGGGGTAAAATGGTGCAGATTGGAGCAAGGAGCCCACCAAGGTCTGGTCCTTGTCTTACTTTGAAGCCTAGAAACTGAGAGGGAGAGTTCTTTCTCTGGATGTTTTCATTATGAAGACTTCTCCCAGATCTTTGAGGAGTCCATTTTAGGTGATAGAAGAGTTCCATCTCAAAGGTCAGAGAAGATTTCTAACTGCAGGCTTTTTAGGAACACATTTTAACACATTATTGATCAGGGGATTTTTTTCAGAAATTAACTCCTATGGCTGGCAATTTGTTAGGTAAGTGAATACTGAAACATCTCTGGGCAATAACATTTGGGAAAGAAAAGACATATTAATATATCTCTTGTCAATAATGAGTTAAGTGGGGCCTGGAGTTATCCTAGTGACATGGTCTGAAGTAGCTAGAAGCCATGCTAGAGTTCAGACAAAGTGAAAGCCTTGTTAGGAGCAATGGACCAGTTCAGGACACTAATAACCATCTGGTGTCCTGAAGGACACCAAAGCTCAGATGAAAATATACTGTAGCACTGAACCATTTTTTGTTGGTTGTGCTGGGTCTTTGTTGCTACACACAGGCTTGTTCTTGTTGCAGTCAGTGGGGGCTACTCTTTGTTGTATGCACAAGCTTCTCTCTGCAGTGGCTTCTTTTGTTGTGGAGCACGGGCTCTAGGCACACAGGCTTCAGCAGCTGAAGCATGTGGGCTCAGTAGTTAGGGCACACGAGCTTAGTCACTGCATAGCATATGGAATCTTCTTGGACCAGGGATGGAAGTCACCTTCACTGGCAGGCAGATTCCTATCCACTCTACAAGTCCCGGACCAATTTTTAGCAGGTACAAAAAGTCTATTTATGTAACTTTTTTTCGGTTCTACATACAAAAAAAGCTCAAAAAAAGAAAATGGTTGGTCCCAAATATCTTAGTCAGTGGCTCCATCTAATCTTATCGTAGCACTGTCTTGAGCCATTTAAATAAGCATTTAAGAGAAATGTAGCAATACATAACAGCTGAATGTTGAGCCCGTTTTAATACTCTTCACTCCCAGAAAAATGGGTCAAATATGACCATCAGAAAGGCCATAGTGGAGAATGACAAGCCCTTTGATTTTTATCAAAAACCATAGTTCTTCATATTTTCATATCACATTTTCTAAAATAAGAGATTTCAAACTGAAAGATCTTGAGAGGACATTTCTCTGAAGTCCTATTTAGCTTTCATAAAAAATTTAAATGTGAGTTTTTGTAAATGCAAATGAAAGCATTAAAGGTGCTTGATACATTCACAGAATAGATTGATATTTTTTTCATGCGATAATGTTAATATGCTGTGCCCTCTCTAGTGGTACCATAATTAAACCTGTTGGCATTTCCATTTTAAACCTAGTCATAAAATATCCCTCTGGGCAATAATGTGCCATTCCAAGACTTGAACCAGCCGTTTTCCACTGTTTAGGAACAATATTTGAGAAAGTTTTAGCAGGGGGTCAAGTTCTCATAAAGTAAAACATTTAGCACAATTTTTTTCTTTATTTCACCCCAGATGCTTGTTTGTCCTTTGTAAACTAATTCCAATCTAATGTGTGATAGTTATAAGTAGGACAGGCACATAGCATGAGAAAAGCAGTGAGGCTCCAGTTGAGAAAATGTAGTTTATTATATACTATTGTATCAAGTTTTGTTAGACCCAGAGTTTAAATAATTTGAGAGGATAATGTTTAAGAAAAAGATAAAATTAAAAATAAAAGCTTAGTTGTAATTTAATTGTAAATCAACCATACATCAATAAACTGAATTTTAAGTGAGAAATGGAAGTGAATATTAAGAATGAGAAAAGTTATCAAAAACTAAAAGAATGGCTGACAAATACCACAATATCATAAAATCCAGAAGGATCACAAGATACATCTAAAGTATCGGTTTCACCCATACAATTTTTGCTACATATTTTGACTGCATACTCTGATCGTCTCTTCATATGACAAAGATTTTATAATATTAAGTATTATGAAGAGAATTTAGTCTTTCCCATTACCATAAGATAAGCAAACTTTCTATGAATATGCATGCATGTGTGTGCATGCATGCATGCTCAGTCATGTCTGACTCTTTGTGACCCACCAGGCTCCTCTGTTCACGGAATTTCCCAGGAAAGAATACTGGAGTGGGTTGCCATTTCCTTCTCCAAGGGATCTTCCCAACCCAGGGATCAGACCTACATCTCCTGCAGCTCCTGCATTGGCAGGCAGATTCTTTACCACTGAGCCACCTGGGAAGTCCCTTCTATAAAAGGCCAGATAGTAGGTATTTTAAACTTCATACCACACACTCTCCATCACAGGATTCAACTCAGTCATAGCATAATACCAGTGATAGATGATAAATACATGAATGGGCATGACTGTGTTTGAATACAACAGCTTTGGACTCTAAATTGTCAATTTTATGTAACTTTTGCAGGTCATGAAATATTTTCCCCAGTTATCTAAAAATATAAAAACCATTATTAGGCCACGAGCCACAGAAATCAGCCCATAGTTTGCCCCCTCTGTTCCACTCCAGTTGATAATAATTTATTATTGATAATTTTTGAAAGCCATCTTCAGCTTCTCAAATTATTATTAATAATATGTATATTTTCTGGTGGACTTCCTTGGTGGCTCAGATGGTAAAGCATCTACCACAATGCAGGAGAGCCACGTTCAATCCCTGGATGGGGAAGATCTCCCTAGAGAAGAGAAATGGCTACGCTCTCCAGTATTCTTGCCTGGAGCACTTGATGGACAGAGAAGCCTGGCGGGCTACAGTCCATGGGGTCACACAGAGTCGGGCACAACTGAGCAACTAACACATACTCATCCCCTCATTATGGTAGTTGTCAACTTCGAAAATATTCCTTTTACATGTGAGCATTTTGAGTTTTTTCTGCTGTGATTAGTTTTAACTTTAACTTAACCAGTTTGTCATTGATAACTTCAGTGCAAAGACATCGTATCAGCTTGTTATTAGTAGCATTTTAAATTAAATCAAGAAATTACTAATATTTTCCCAAAGGGTTCAGATGTCATTCATTCATACGACTTAATGCAAGAACCTATTCACTACTTCTATCAGAAATTTATCACTTCCTCTTAACTATTCTTTACTATGCTCTGAAAAACTTTTGGTTGTAATTATATGCTCAATGTTAGCATAATTTCTAGTGACTTCATCACTTACTTTTCATCACTTTGGTTCACATTCATGCATTTTTTAATCTGAAATTACTCTCAGTTCTTTAATAAGTAACTTTGAGATGACAAGAGAGATTCATCTTATACATCTAACACAGGTCTAATTTCTCATGTTTTACTAAAACATCCCAAAATGTCTTTTCAAACTGCTTGCACCTTTTTGTGTTAGGACACTTGGTCAGTTGGCACACTGGGCAGTAGGAGTATTCCAGGAAGCCATTGCAAATCCAAGACAGTTAGCACTCACGCAACTGCACTACACAGAAATGAAAACCATGCCCACATGTCCCATTAGACACAACACAATCTATTCTCTCAGCTAGGTATCAAAACGTCTGCAGCCACCGGATACCACTCATTGTGAGGTTAAGAGGTAATAGAAAGGAAAGAGACTGGAAACGACAAAAACTTATACCAACTAAGTAACCATGCTAAGACCCAGTAGGGCCCCTGTGCTGGTCTCGGGAAGTGTTTGCACACCTGAAGCCTATCTCCATTAGTCTTTGGGTCAATCCCCCTCTTAGCCTTCCCCAGGAGATGTATCATGCAGCTAAGTAGTCCCCTGAAACACTATCAATCACATTCTCTTGACCATTCTATTCCACAGATAGCCAAAGGTGAACATTAAACAAACAACATTCAGGAGGGAGCTAATGAGAACACATGTATTCCACTTACAAATTACGTAAAAGGTATTTTAAAAAAAACACAAAGTACAGTAAACACTTAATGGTTTAGAAAAAGAACAAATCAGACAAGTCATCCACTGAGGTTTGAATGTGATATGTATGCTTAGGACATTTCATTCAACAAAGATTAGTAGAAAATTTTATATCACATTCACACATCATAATTACTGATTCTAATTTAATTATGTGATTGCACATATATATTTACTCCAGGTACTACAACAGATATACTGTAATTAAAGAGCATAACAAATAAAAGACTAAATTTTCAAAGGAAAACAAGAAATTTCACAAAGCCTTTTGCATAGTTAAAAAAATTGGAAAGGTCAATTACAAGCTTACAAAAGCAGTCTATTCTGATTTGAAAGATAATTGCAATCAGCTCACTGCCTTTCTCTACTATACTAGACACTCTTTTCAAGAGCTTCAAGGGAAGCTCAGTTAGTTCAGTCGCTCAGTCGTGTCCAACTCTTTGTGACCCCATGAACTGCAGCACACCAGGCATTCCTGTCCATCACCAACTGCCGGAGTCCACCCAAACCCATGTCCATTGAGTCGGTGATGCTGTCCAACCATCTCATCCTCTGTCATCCCCTTCTCCTCTTGCCCTCAATCCCTCCCAGCATCAGGGTCTTTTCCAATGAGTCAGCTCTTTGCATCAGGTGGCTAAAGTATTGGAGTTTCAGCTTCAACCTCAGTCCTACCAATGAACACCCAGGACTGATCTCCTTTAGGATGGACTGGTTGGATCTCCTTGCAGTCCAAGGGACTCTGAAGAGTCTTCTCCAACACCACAGTACAAAAGCATCAATTCTTCGGTGCCCAGCTTTCTTCACAGTCCAACTCTCACAACCATACATGACTACTGGAAAAACCATAGCCTTAACTAGACAGACCTTTGTTGACAGAGTAATGTCTCTGCTTTTTAATATGCTGTCTAGGTTGGTCATAACTTTCCTTCCAAGGAGTAAGCATCTGTTAATTTCATGGCTGCAATCACCATCTGCAGTGACTTTGGAGCCCAGAAAAATAAGTCAGCCACTGTTTCCACATCTATTTGCTATGAAGTGATGGGGCCAGATGCCATGATCTTAGTTTTCTGAATGTTGCACTTTAAGCCAACTTTTTCACTCTCCTCTTTCACTTTCATCAAGAGGCTCAAAGGAAGCTCAGGTACATCTTATATAGCTTGGCAAGCAACCACATTTGTAGAGATCTCCACACAATTCTCCTTGTGTAAATAGAGTCATTTGAGGCTTAATTAATCTGCAGCTCAGACCTTTGTCCTTTTTACTTGCATTTCTTTTAGCCTTAGGGTCTTTGTAATACTTTTCTGGTCTTAAATCCACAAGCTTTAGAGAGTCTATTGCTTTCCTAACATAAACCTAATAGCTTTTTTCTCAGTATTGTGGTAATTCATGTAAAGGATAATTAATTCCAAGAAATTACTATTTTTTAGGATACTATAGGAAAATTATAGGTACACCCAAGTGTATTTTCCATACTATTAAATACTATATTTAATTTTAAAATAACATTAAGAAGTCTGCCTGCATTGATAAAAACAAATCTAAGACATTAGACAAAAATACCAAAAACAGTTTAGAATAAAGTATTACTCATACTACAGAGAAAATACTTCATTATTTCGCCAGTCTCTGGTTTCTCTAAATTACAAGCTGACTTATGGCATTTAAAATATCACTTTTAAAGCACTATACACAGTAAAATAATTAAACTATCTCCACCTTCCTTAAGCCTTTATCAAACATTCTTATCAGGGTATATTTCTACTCTATAGCAGTTAATGTCAATAGTAAGATTGTGACTTCATTGAGATCAAAATAATATTTTCACGATTATATCCTCCAGATTTGTTAATTTCTAAGAGCTAATTTCTATGAATAATTCTATTACTAAGTAACAGATGATTTACAAACATAAGAGATTTGAGGAGTATGTGTGGAGAAAATGCTTAATTAAGCCATGGTGTAAATTCTGACATCTTTCTTCATTGTTCATAGAATACTCTTTTGCTGACACATATCTTCAATAGTGTGGTCAACTTAAAATTTTATTATCCCAATATTAAAAAAGAGCATTACAGAGTCATAATATGGTAACAAAAAATTTATTTTATTTTTAAAATACAGGTTATCTTACTCACTAAGCCAAAATCATCTAGTAGCACCAAAAAAAAAAAAAAATTTTGCACTAAAATATGCCACTCACAAAATATGCTGGATTTGTGATGGGTTAAAACAACTTTGAATTCGAGAAGCTCCATTTTAGTTGGGACTAAGCTTGGGACACAGACATGTTGCTTCAGGGGCTCTGAAGCAGTTCACTCATTATACTATCAACACCAGCACTTTGTGTGTTATAATTTTCCTCCCAGAGGATGTACTAAAACTGTGGACTTACTACGTAGGAACCCAAAGGGTATCAAAGAGAACTTAGGCTAAAAAATTTATTTTCTTCTTCAGTTTCCCACATTTATATAAGCCATGCAATTCTACCCATGAAAGCATTAACGGAAATCACTAACATCACATCAGAATTCAAGTTTCTAATTCACAGGCGGTTAAATTCTAAAATGTTATTAATTAGGAGGCCCAAACCACTAACATATAGTATTAGTCAGTCAATTTTGTCTGACTCTCTGTGACCAATGGACTGGAGCCCACCAGCTTCCTCTATGCATGCATGGAATTCTCCAAGCACTAATACAAGAGTGGGTAACCATTCCCTTCTCCAGGGGAACACATATCGACTGTGATTCAACTCTAGAAATTAAGGTATTTCTTTATATTCTAATAGTCCATGTCAGGTTTTCAGGCACAGTATGCATATGTGGTCCATTCCCAACTTCTACACCACTTATAACAATTGCAATGTAAACTGGTAAGTGTTCCCAGTCAGTTTTATTAGCCAAAGAAACAGTGTTATAACCAAATTTAAACAGGGCGTGCTGTAAATCAGATATTCTCACAACATATTCTAACTTCTCACTAAGGGACCTTTATATGTTTGAAGAGAAGCAGTATTCAGACAAAATTTTGTGATGCATAAATTCAATTTGGTCTCAGAATAAGAGCTGTTCAGATGGGAGCCAACTATTCTGCCAATATAGTATTTGCTATTCAGATATTTTTCCAGTATTTTTTCAAGTATTCTTCCAGTAGTCATGTGTGGATGAGTGTTGGATGATAAAGAAAGCTGAGTGCTGAAGAACTGATGCTTTTGAAGTGTGGTGTTGGGACTCTTGAGAGTCCCTTGGGCAGCAAGGAGATCAAACCAGTCAACCCTAAAGGAAATCAGTCCTGAATATTCATTGGAAAGACTGATGCTGAAGCTCCAATACTTTGGCCACCAGATGCAAAGAACTGCCTCATTGGAAAAGACCCTGATGCTGGGAAAGATTGAAGGCATGAGAAGAAGGGGATGACAGAGGATGAGATGGTTGGATGGCATCACGGACTCGATGGACATAAGTCTGAGCAAGCCCTGGGAGTTGGTGATGAACAGGGAAGCCTGGCGTGCTGCACTTGCAAAGAGTTGGACACGACTGAGTGACTGACCTCTTCAAATGCAGCTGCAAAACAAGTCTCTCCCCATTTCAACATAGTATCATCCCTTAGCCCCTCCAAGAAAGGAATACAGAAGCTGTTCTTATTTGAAGATTTTTTTTACTTATTTTTAATTGGAGGATAATTGCTTTACAATGTTGTGTTGGTTTCTGCCACACACCAGTATGAATTAGCCACAGATATACATATGTCCCCTCCGTCCTGACCCTCCGTCCCACCTCCCACCCCCTCTAGGTTGTTACAGAGTACCAGGTGGAGTCCCCTGAGTCCTACAGCAAATTCCCACTGGCTGTTTTATGTATGGTAACATAAATGTTTCCATGCTATACTCAATTCATCACACCCTCTCCTTCCCCCACTGTGTCCACAAGTCTGGTCTGTCTGCGTCTCCACTGCTGCCCTGCAAACAGGTTTATCGGTACTGTCTTTCTGGATTCCATATATATGTGTTAATATACAATATTTGTTTTTCTGACTTACTTCATTCTGTATAATAAGCTCTAGGTTCATCCACCTCACTAGGACTGACTCAAATATCTTCATTTTTATGGCTGTACGTATTATGCACCACAACTTCTTTATCCATTTATCTGCCAGTGGGTATCTAGGTTGCTTCCATGTCCTAGCTATTGTAAAGTGTGAAGTCCCTGAGTTATGTCTGACTCTGCAACCCCATGGACTGTAGTCCCCAGGCTCCTCCATCCATGGGATTTTCCAGGCAAGAGTATTGGAGTAGGTTGCCATTTCCTTCTCCAGGGGATTTTCCCAACCCAGGGATCAAACCCAGGTTTCCTGCATTGCAGGTGGATTCTTTACCAGCTTAGCCACCAGGGAAGCCTAGCTATTGTAAACAGTGCTGCAATTAATATTGGGGTACATGGGTCTCTTTCAGTTATGGTTTTCTCCAGGTATATGCCCAGTAGTAGGACTGATGGGTCAAAGGTAGTTCTATTCCTAGTTTTTTAAGGAATCTCCAGGTTGTTGGAGGTTGTATTTTTTTAAATCATGTAGTAATAAAGAAAAGAGACTTATATAAAACTATATAGTTCAATCTTCTGTTCAGCTTCCAAAACTCCATACGCATACCCATTCTAGCCCAACCAAATGATTAGAATTCACTTTCAGGGTTCCAAAGACCCTATGAATCAGGTGGAAACAGCCCAAATGACAAATGAAAGAATATATCTGTGACTATCATATGCAGCTGAGTTTGAACTAGTGATGAAAAAAAGGAATTGGTGGGCTACATTTTATGAATTTGAAGAAATAAGGTTTTAAGTACATGGCCTAGAGTCCATGCTGGAAACATATGACAAGTACAATGAAGGGGAGAAGGCTCTGAAAGAAATCACCCCAGCTTATTATTTAGTAAAAATGAAAAAGTCATTCAATGTTTCTCATCTCAGACGAACAGTAGGGTTTTATGAAAAGCTCCTCAAATAAGTCATACTAATTTTAAAATATTCTCAGAAAAGTACCTTGCTGCTTTCAAGAGACACATTTTATCTCATCCCATCACCAAATAATGGAACACAAGGTAGTTTTGACTACAAGTCTTCCTGGGCCTATGGGTTTTACTGACTCTGACTGAAGTTTCCACCCACCTAGGTAACTCCTGGCAAGTTCCAATAAAATATCAAGTTTCACATTGACAATACTCTTCTTTTCCTACATTTCATTCAAGCAATAAAAAGTTTTTCAGAAGTCTTGGGAAAAACTAGAAATTAGTAACACTAATTCAATTTTACTATCACTAAAATTACATTAATTACGTCAATCACATTTGGTTCCAGTGTAACAGAAGTCAATATTGTAATATATTATGTGAATTAAATACAGATTCTGGGCATTTGGGTAATTCTTATATGCAGCACCATACTGCCCTATGTTTGCCTTTGAAAAATATTTTCCTTTGTGGATCTATGCTTATAAGGCCCATAAAAATAGATGCATAATCAAGCTGAACTTTTCAAAAATAGTTTCTGACCTTTCATCATGACCCTCTGCCTCTCCAAGATTAGACAGTTCTGACATACCTAGCTAGACAACCATTGCCCCATCTCTTTCAGTGAACCACAATTCTTACCTATCCACCCAACCATCTTAGTCTGCTCAGGGTATTAAAAGTTCATGTGTGGGTTTAGTATTTTCATTCTGTTCTATCCAGTATTGGTATGTTCAATCAATCCATGTATCTTAGATAACTGAAGCAAGCATGGTACCATTTTTCTCCTTTTAGCACCTGGTTCCCAAGGTCTCTTACTGGACCCTGGGAAAATGGGAGGCTGCTGCCAATGTAAACGTTCTGTCAATAACAAGAGCAATTTACAAAGCATGACTATGAAGCAGTTCTCACATGAAGAATCAGACGTGGATCCTGGAATCTGTATTTAACATGAACCCCAGGTGATTCTGATGCTGGTCACTGGCAGCCAGGTGTTCAAAACCACTGCTATCAAGCAGTCAGCGTCAGGCTTCGATGCAATCCTTGTACACTGCTTTTGACACCATCAGCTTGGTATCATCTATTTTTCTCTTCTAAAAGATTTAGCAACTTGTCCTTTGGGAGGTTCTCACCAAGCAGTGGCCTAGAATTTGAAGCTAGTTTTTGTTACTGCAGAAGAACATCAAAGAAAAGCTCCCTGTGATGCAAATATGTGACACCACAGTGCTCTGCTGGGTGATATACAGATGTTTCCTAATCTAATCATAGGGCTCACTGCTTTCTTTGACATGGATCCTCACAGGAATGATTTTGTGCCAGACAATGCACTGACTGATGAGGATACAGTAGTAAACAGAACATACAAAAGTCCTGTCATCATGGAGTTCATCATCTATTAGTGGGGGAAATAAAATAGACATACATGGTACACTAGATGGAAAGAAGTCCCAAGTACAAGATAACTCAGGACAAGGGAAAAGACAAAGAGATGTGATAAGAGTGATCAGGGCAGGCCTCTCTGAAAAGATGCCCTAGGAAGGGAAGGGAGTGAGAGGTATGATTGGATTTGGTTTATTGATTTATTTTGAACATAGAGCTAACAGGATATGGTGATAGCTAGAGAGTAGAACAGGAAAGAAAGAGAAAAACTAAGAATGACTCCAAAACTTTTGAACAAAATGATGGAATTCCCACTTTCTAAGCTGGGCCTCACTGTGAGAGATGGGACTGTTGCTTGAGTTCTGTGTGGAAAGACAGTGAAAGCGTTAGTCGGTCAGTTGCATTTGACTCTTTAAGACCCCATGGACTGCAGCCCACCAGGTTTCTCTGTCCATGCGATTTCCGAGGCAAGAATAATGGATTGGGGTGCCATTTCCTCCTCCGGGGGATCTTCCCAAACTAGAGATCGATCCCAGGTCTCTTGCATTTCAGGCAGATTCTTAACCATCTGAGCCACCAGGAGAGCCAAGAATTAGTAAAGCTGGGCTCCCCTGGACTGTGGCTTTGCCTCAGGTAACACAGCCTGTTTGTGGTAGAAGTGGGCCTGGAACAAGTCGGGCAGACTCTGGAGGGTATACAATCATAAAGGCAGCTCTAAGACCCCTTGTTCCACTCTTGACCCACGTTGGCCTTGAACACAGCCCTAGAATCTCAAGCAGCTCAGAATAAACATGGATGGAAGAGCAGGGCTCAGTTGCAGTACAGGGTTTTAAGAGCATGGCCATGCCCGTCCATCAATATCCCTTCACACAGTCCCCACAGAGCAAAGGCCTCTGCCTGTTCCCTTGGTGTGACATTTCAGAGATGCCTGCTGCTCACGTCTGTCTATATATAGGCAGGTCCAGCCCCAGACAGGTGCAGGATGCAGAACAAATCTCAGTGCCTCTCCTGTATCCCACCCCCCGCCCCCCTCCAGCATATGGTCTGTGGGAGGAAGGAGATTAAAAAGAACATCAAGGACAACCTTGGAGGAGAAATGAAATCATCACCAAAAGGAAACATGCAGTGGAATAAAGGGGGAGTAGTCGATGATAAAGGAGGTGTTGGAGGGCTGATTATACGGACAAGGAATGACCATCTGCCCATTGTTTTTCAAAAGCATCTATATAGGTGATTAAGTTTCAGGCTAAGCAGAGGAAGAAGGGGAAAGGATAAAAGCATCTACTGATCATCTGCCAAGAGCCAGACACTGGACTAGGTGCTTTGTGCACATTTCCATGACACCATGTGGCGTTGTCCTTACTGCGCCGGTTGTATAAAGACGAGGTCACTCAAGCTGAGACTTGAGCTATCTCTATTGCACAATGTTAACCTATAAGCTCTGTGCAGGGAGAAACCGTTCCCTGCCAGGCCCACACCACACTGCTGAGCACAGTGCCTGGCACTCCGAGGGGTGGGGCCAGCGGGGGTCCTGGACTCTTCCGTGAGTCAACGCTGTCTTCTTTCCAACTCTCATTTCAGACCTGGCATCGCCTTCCATTTCACCGTGCAGAGAGCCAGGTCTTTGATTCCCAGGGCCATCTCTGCTTTGCCAGTGGCTGAGGCTGAGGGCATCAGGAACACCCTCCAGCCGTGATGGTGACCATCAAAAAGGGAGTCCGGGGGCAAGAACGAGGAGAGGCGGTGGGCATCCCTGGACCACCGCAGCTTGTCTGCTCTCAACCTGCGCAGGCAAAGGGAGCCCTTCCTTCTAAGCAGACAGCTGTGTCTGCCTACAGAGGAGACGTCCTGAAAAAATCCATCATCTCCCAGAGCTTCTGCTTTGGAGTCTAGCTCTGGACTGATGCCTCCACCACCCAGGCTCTTTTGGCAGCTGATCCAGCAACTTCCTGTTCTCTGCCACCTGCCTCTCTGAGTCACTGGTTTTTAAGTCTCTGAAGTAACCCAGGGCCCCAACAGCCTTAATTCACTTGTTCATTCCATTACCAATGGTAATTCATTCTTTTATCATTTATTCTGAGCAGAGGTAGTAGTTAAGAATGCAAAATGGTGGCATACACACATGAGACAAGCTAAGGAATTGTATGACAACCCATCCTTGAATTTGCAAATGGAAACAGATTTAACTTTTATTCTATATTTACATTCCTACTCAGATGATTAATTTGGGATGGAATTATTTTATAGCCCAGGAAAAAAAAATGTCAGCAGACCAATGTCAGACTACACTAATGGGAAACTGTCCCAAGTGGCTCAGTGGTAAAGAATCTGCCTATAATGTAGGAGATGCAGGTTTGATCCTCAGGTTGGGAAGACCCCCTGGGTCAAGAAGGAAATGGCAACCCAGTCCTATATTCTTACCTGGAAAATTCCACAGACAGAGAAGTTTGACGGGCTACAGTTAATGGGGTCACAAAAGAGTCAGACACAACTTAGAGACTAAACAAAAAATGAACCAGGCAAAATCTAGCAGTAGTGGTAACCAGTTGACATCTGGGTAGAACTAATACCTAAAATGTTCAACTTCAGAGCTACAATTCAAAACACCAAAACATAGCTTTCTCTAAATATTCAAAAGTAAACAGAGCAATGAACTGCCCATTAGACAATGGAATCTCCCTTTCACTCAAGTAACATGATCTGAGAAAAACTTCTCCTTTCTTCATCTACAATGTGATGCTTGCTTCCCAGTCTTAAGTGTTTCACTTTAGTCTTACTCGTTATTTGATGACAGATTTAAAGTGGCCTCAGATTCCATTTCCTTCTGTGCTATAAAACAGGCAGAAAGAAAAGCAAGCATTGTATTGTGTTTCTTTTTATGCCCCTTACAACTATTCTTTTTAGAATACATTTTATTATTGACCAGAATGGGGCTTTTCGTAATTATAGAAAATCATGGGAGATATGTCATGTTCTGAAGTACTCTCAGAGAACCCATTCTACCCTCCAGCCTGGGTGTGCCTTCATTACAACTCCCTTTCAGAACTTCACAGGCACCAGCACAAATACCAGAAAGTGATACCCAGCTAGAAGACTCGACCATCAAATTTCTCACTGTGGCAACACACCTCACTTGTCACACCGCAAAAAAAATTTAACATTGATGCCCCCAATAAACATTAACACCAACTGTTTCCAGAGAGAAAGAGGAAAAAAAAAATAACATGTTCAAAAGCACCTGCATGAAACAGATGCTTTCTAGGAGAAAATGTGAAAATTAGATATAGAGAAGTCTTAAGATAAGTTTTCACAACAATTAAATGTGAGAAGGTAAAGCAACGGTGTCAGTGCACATTGAATAGAAATACAACAGGGCTTATTTATGAGAAAAGCATCACTTCCCTAGTAGGATTACAGTCTGAAGCCACCCAAAGTCCTAGCCACCCTTTGGAGCTCTGTGAACTCGGTCCATGGAGGCATGGTTCCAGAGATGTTACTTTCTGTCAGAACGCAAAGACTGATGGCATGCGGGAAACACCCCTAATGGCTTTTACTAAACAGACAAAGATTGTTCCCACTAAATCAGCCAGGGGCATCACTTTTACTTCTTGGAGAATTAAGAATAATGGACAACGCATTGTGTTTACACCAAGCTAAGGAGGCCAGAGTTCAACACCGTGTGTCTGTTATAATAGGAAGTGTTGTGGGTTTTGTGTTAGGACCCAACATCTTCTCTCATTTTCCAGCCTTCTTATCTGCCTCAGAGGAAACACAGCCATAGAGAGTTTCAGAGTGGTGGCAGTGGTGATAAAAATGCACACACACACACACACACACACACACACACACACACTCTCTCTCTCTCACATGATGTGCATGTATGCACACACACTTGACTGGGGGGCAGGGGTACAGGTTATTTTATCTCATACCAAAACCAAGCTTGAATATTCTCGGTTCTGCTTTTTCAAGACTATTACCCAAGAAAATTTAATAAAAGGATAAAAAAAGAAATAGACAAAATAAATATCCTTCTGTCACTTGGAGTGAGAACAAAGATCAGGGTCTCTGAATTCATCCAAGTCCAAACTTCTATTAATATAACAGTTAATGCGATCAATTTATCTATGTATTAAATGTATCAAATGTATTAAAATAACCTTTCTAACCTGTTTTAGTACTACCTAACTACCAATAATTAGATTCTATTATCAAGATTTATGAAACACAGGCAAATAACTTCTCAGGATTCAAATATACTACAATAGAATGACTGGTTGAGACTAGGGAGAAACACGTATCCATAAAATTGAGATAGAGATAGTATCTGATGAACAGAATTAAGAGGGAAGAATAGTTTTTTGTCATCTTTTTTCTTCCCTCCTTTCTGTTCTCTCTTTCTCAAACCAGAATATAGCTTGACACAACTTTTAATTATTCTTTCCCATACCCCACCTTTTTTTTTCCAATCCTGGTACAAATTATGAGAACTAAATATTTTCTTTTGGAAATTTAATCTTAATGTTTATTCCATATCACAAATACCCTGAGCAATGATGTTTAACCAAGTATCCAATAAAAATGGAGAAGCCCGAAAAATAATAAGAAAAATACTTTCACCTTTAAATGTCTGGTTTATCTGATACACATTCTGTGACTGTATTTGTTTCTAAGCCTCTGTATTAAAAAAGATATATGAAATTCCAATGGACTGATGTTAGTGGTAATTTGTTTTCTCTAAGGATAAAATGAGAATATTTCAATTTAAAGAAAAAAAAAATCAACATCTAAAAAGGGGTTAGCACTATCTACTTATTCAAGGATATTCCTTGAATTACAGGATATTACAGTTCTTAAAATTACTTATCAAGCTATACGCAGATCAGATGCTGCTATAGAATGAGTTGTTATTCAAACTGGGCAACACAGAAGACTCTGAAGATTTAATGAACATCTTCTCACAGTATCTGGCTACAAGAAACTGAATGTGGCCTCATAAAAATTACTAAGTGGGGGAACATGATCCAGGAACCATCACTTAGGCTTTGGTCATTTTTACCATCCAGCATAATGCTGCCTCGTTTGACATAGAGGAAATATTAACTGATAAGAGGAATGCATTTTTAAGGTTCTTCAAAAATTCCAAGAAAAAGTGATCCAATTTTCTAGTGCCTTACGTAAAAGTTGCACATAAAATTGCTAAAGAATAAAAAAGAAAGATCACAGCTCTTCTTCAGTCTCCACAAAGAAGATCAAACTTTCTATTCAGGAGTAAGACAATTTTCTTAACAATCACAGATATTGTAGCTAGAAAGAGTTTTAGAGACGACATCTCCAGCCTCTTCATTCTGCAGATGAGAAAACTGGGCGTCAGACAATTTAAGTGACTCAGGGCCATCTTCATTCTTAGCTTTTAATGAGATACTGTAGACATTCTAATTTTTTAAGATTTGTATTGTAGATTTACTTCACTAAGATGTAAGCCACAAAGGTTTACAAAGAATGTGCACTCTTGCATATGACTGTGAACAGTCAGCAAAGTAAGTGCCAGCTCCTATGGTGGTTACCTATGAGATAAATTCAACACTTAGGTCACCACCAGCCCTTTCCTCTGCTTTGAAAATCAAGTACAATGCCCGTTCTCTCCTTTTACTTTCTCCATATTACTAGATGTCCTTGCCAGTAGAAGCAGGCAAAGAAAGTGAATAGTATATTTACCTTGTGTTTTCCTGAAGACAAATAATCTGGGAATCATTTAGGAATACTGCTTGCTCAAATAAAATATTTCTGTTCAAAAAATGCTAATTGCTACCTTTAAAAGGACTTATGTTTGGTGGTGACCTTTGTGAGTTTTCTGGTATTTTTCTCATCAGTTTCAAATGTTGGCCTACTGCCTGGGATAGTTTGGCATGGAAAAGTGTCCAAAAGAGTCACTCCTCAATTGTCAGAGTCCTTGAGGTACTTGTGAGTGTTGGAATTCCCTGGGGTGTGGACTTACCTTCTCTGTTCAGTCAACAAACCTAGGAAGACTTTTAAAGAGTGCGAAAGGAAACATTTGGAGAAGCAAACCTCTGGATCCTGTTCTACACTGTTCTCTCCAGGCCCTGGAAGGCATGGGCGTGATATCAAGACCATGGGCGTGAGGTCAACACCACGGTGACCACTGCTTTGCTGCGAGTTCCAATCTACTCTCAACAAAGGCCCTTGTTGTTGTTTAGTTGCTAAGTTATGTCTGACTCTCTGCAACCCCATGGACTGTAGTCTGCCAGGCTCCTCAGTCCATGGAATTTCCCAGCCAAGAATATTGGAGTGGATTGCCATTTCCTTCTCCAGGGAATCTTCCCAACCCAGAGATCAAACCTGTGTCTCTTGCATTGCAGATAGATTCTTCACCATCTTACTGAGTCACCAGAGAAGCTATCATCGGTTAGCTATGCTTAAAGCAAAATAGATAGAGTTGGCCCAGGCCTGACAGCCATGAAGTGAACCATTACACATGAAGCAAAACTTCCAGATAAGAGGGGACAGAGCATTTTATACTATTCAGATTCCTTTTTCTTTATTAAGAAAAGTGCCTCCAAACTTAAAGCATAATGAACCAGGACAAATCCTGATATATTTCTAGTGTGAAAGAAAATCTAATTACTCAAAACAGAGTGAATTATATTTCCAAGTATTGAACTATCTTGTAAGTTTGATCAAGAACCATTTGTGATCATCTTTGCACAATTAGGGGGAATAGAAGAAATCTGAATAGACTGAAGATACAAAACATCTTGAACCAAGTTTTAAAAACATAAATTTCAGAAATTATTGACTGTTCCACTTGACTCAGACTCCTAATAAATTCTATAAAGGGTCCAAGAGCAAGTGGTTTAGAAGACCTGAGCAAATAAGTCACCACAGTTTACTAGGAACAAATCTCAAAGGATTTCTGTTCATTTTGAATCATACATCAGGAAAAGAAGTACAGAATAAAATAAGATTTTTTCCAATATATCTGATAGTTTCTTGTGATATTCTCATGAATACCATGGAGAAATATGGATTGGATAATAATTAACAATTCATTTAACCATACTAATTAAACAAGCTTATTCAAAAGCAATTGGTAAGGCTTCCCTGGTAATCCAGTGGTTAAGAATCCACCTGCCAAAGCAGGAGAGGATGCGGGTTTGATCCCTGATCTGGTAAGATCCCACATGCTGCAGAGCAACTAAGCCCATGGACCACAACGACTGAGCCCACATGCCCTAGAGCCTGTGCTCCACAAGAGGAGCCACTGAATGAGACTCACACACTACAACCTGAGAGTAGCCTGCATGCAGCAGTGAGGCTCTGTGCATAAACAAACAGAAGTTTTTAAAATTCAATTGGTAATTCAGAAAGAAAAAAAGTAATCGAAACTTCATGATAGAGACCACCTGTTCTTAACCAAAGTCCTTCCTTCCTGTATCTGCTGTTCCCTTTGGCCTGAAATGTTCTCTCAGCTCTTTGAATAGCTGAATTCTTCTGAAACTTAAGGCATTAGTTTTAATGCCACCTATTCAGCAACTATCTCTAAAGTAGATGGCCACCTATTCAACCTTATTTTTCTCTAACCTATCCATGTTTACCTCCTACCACATGCTGTTTATATTCCATCTCGTTCACTAAAACATCAGCTTCACAAAAGCTAAGGCTTTAATTACTCATAAGGCTGAACACAGTATCTGGCATGGGCTGAGCTTCCATGAACATTTGAGTGACTTAATGAAATAAAACCTATTTTGTGACATTATATCTTCTATTTGGTCTTTAAGAATTTATTTTCTGTCATTCTGTATCTCTTATATGGAGATACGCAAGGCATGGCTGGGGGTTCTTGGTTGGTTTTGGTTTCTTTTTTTTCTCATTACAATATCCTGCACAAGGAAATAAGAATTCAAAAGAAACTCAAGGGATTGAAAGTCCAAACCCACATAACAAAATGACATAATTAGGATACATGGAAAGTTCTATGCTTAGAATCAAAGGAATTGTTGGTGCTATCACAGGATATGGAAACTTGGTTTGTCATTGGGATTTGTTAAAAGTAGTTGGGTTTTAGTTCATTCTAGTCTTGTTATGAGCCAACAGTATGATGCTAAAAGGCATTAAAAAGTGCTGGAGTCTTGGAAGCAAATATGGCACCTCCAGACCAAATTATGTATAATACTTGTTCAATTATATCACTAACATGTAAAAACACTGGAAAAACTAAAAAGGTTATTGAAAGGAAGATAATGATTATGCAAGGCATGGAAAACTACTCATAAGAATCAAATGTTCACCAATAACTTCAGTGAGAAGGAAGGATTTCCTAACAGTCTTCAGTCACCCCAAGATACACTGGATTCTTCCATGAAACAGCAAATTCCTCATCAATGTAGATTTCCACTAAACAGTTAACAGTCAGGATAGAGTGGAGGGCATTCTCTGACAACACAAGGTTATTTAATGATTAATGATTTACATATTTAAAACTGAGCTTTTATACTCCCCAATTTCACTACTGTTGAGTATTTGTATAAAATACTTGCATTTTGCTGTTTTACAATAAACCATTTATGGAGAAACTGGTTGAAAGTCATGTAAATGTTGTCAATCTGCATATGATAAGAGAATTGTTATAATAAGTATTCTATTGTATGTTGGGGGACTCTAGGGACATCTAAAGAAATGATCAACCTCCTACCCAGACACCCAGGTATGGAATATTCAGTATTACATACACATTGCACAGGAGTATGTAGGAGTTAACTCAGGAGGTTCTCTCCAAACTTATATCTCAAGAAGTCAGAGGGTCTGAAATGGAATAGCAGGAAAGCAGATTTGAAAGACGTTTATAATTTTTAAAACAGGAACATAACTATCAGTTTGGAGAAAAACTGAACAGGATAACAGTCAGCCTGAAGAACAGGGCAGAAAGACCAGGAGCCTGAAGTTGACCTTATATATCAAGTCCCATAAAAGACAGACACTTTTCGGTTCCTATAGTGATGCCGTCTATAATGATGGACAATTCAAGAGGTTTAAACCAGCCGTGGGGAAATATGCCTCAAGGCTGCCCTCTTCACCAAGCGACTCTAGGTAAATTCACTTCTCAGGGATTCTGATACATTGTACTCGTCTCCCCATTCTAAACAGACCTTATGGCAAGCCATTCCAGTATTCTTGCCTGGAAGATCCTGTGGACAGAGGAGCCTGGTAGGCTGTACAGTCCATGGGGTCACAAAGAGTCAGACACGACTGAACTACTGAGCATACCCTTTAGTGTTACATGATTGATTAGCATGAGTCAGCCCTTCCAATTCTATAAAACACGAAACAACATAATAGGGAGGTAAGTGTGTAGGCTATGGTTATACCACAGCATAATGGTACTTTGGGCAGTTCCTTGGTAGAGAGCCATGTAGACCTCATCTGACCACACTGATATTCCCTTTCAAACCTACATCATTTCATATTGACTACATGTTTTAACATGAGCTGTTCACTCTGACAGAATTAAAATAAAGAGATGTTTGATTCTTGGTATGAACATCAACCACTGAACCTAAAGGTCAGTAAAAAGCCTACAGGTTTAGAAAGTAACTTAGAGTGCTAGGGAGCACATGAGATGATTTGGAAAGGAAAGTTTCAGAGAACAGAGAAAAGGAAAAAATTAACACTTGGGTATTTTAAACCTTGGAAGCAAGCAACAAAGCATAATTCTCACAGGGAAAGGATGACATTGGACAAAAAGGTTAGCAGGAAGCTTGGCATCTGAAGGAAATATACGCAGTGACCTGCGGACCTGAAATAACTGCACTCTGAGATGTCAGTGGAGACACCTCAGATGGGAACCCCAAATGACACAGAGAGACAGACCCTGGAGAAAAGGCTGCTGAATCACGTCTGCAAATTTAACAAGAAAGAGGACAAGGCAGAATTCACCCTTGGAATTCTCCCTCAGCACATCTTTGGAAACACAAAAACTCCTGCTTGCATGTTTTTCTTCCAGAAGAGTGGAAGGAGAAACTATTCTGAGTGTGACTTGGGTTAGAACTGTGAAATGTATCAGCTGCACAATGAAGCATTCAGCACTCAACTGCTGACTCACTCTCTCCTCTGTCATGAGGGGTACCCTCTCATTCCACCCAGAATTTATGTGACCCAGGAACGACAGTCCCCAAGAAGAGAAAGTGAGCCTGTCTCCTTGGGTTTCTTTATGCTTCGTTTGCTTTGGGGAATGATATGGTGACATCACAGCACAGCATTTATAAATGATACATGAAACGCTCTTGACCACTATACAGAGAACATCATCACGGACTGCTAGGTAATCTTTGTCACGGTGCATTCAGCTCACAGAGCTGTGAAAAATCCACACCCACGACGGCACCCACACCCACACATCATTTGTTTATATTCTAAAAGAATTTATTATCTATGGTGGCCCCTCTCATTCATTAGACAGTCACTCCAAGATGTTGGACTATGACCTTGGAGAGCAAATTACATCCATATACACAATGAGCAGTCCTATAAATTTCATAAAGAAAGAAGCATTTTTCTTCTACTACCACACCCCCCCTTCAATAAGAGCTTTTGAAATTTAGATGGTAGAAGCATGAAGCAAACATGAAAGAGTAAAATAATGCCACTTGACTTTCTGGTTGGTGTATCTGATGGATAAACTGAAGTTCTTATTTGCCCAGTGACTACAGGCCAAGCATCCAGCTACTTCCCAGCCCTAATTAAGTCTGTAGCTGACCTGCAAGGAAAGGATGGTGCCTGCCATGCAGAGAAAAGGAAAGGAGGCAGAGCAGACTTGTGATCAATACCAGTTATTCCAGCAAATCTGTGCTAGAGGCAGAAATTAAGAACTGGTACATTCAGTTCCTTCTCCCAGTCACCAGGTTCAATTTTGGTCTTCAGATGATATAGCAACTGACCAATAAGAAACAAAGATATTATTCCTGCCCGTGTATATACCTTCCAGGGACAAGTATTTAGATTTTTTACAGTACTGACAAATAAACATATATTATTTTATATGCAGCAAGTCATTTAAGCATCTGGAAATATCTAGAAGCATGATACTGAATCATAAATTAAAAACTACAATTTTTTATTATGGGATCTGAGCTGTCTATTAACAACACTATAAAAACAGGAAAAAAAAATGATAACAGCCAATTCAAATCAAGATATTTGAGCCTTTATTTTTTTTACCATTAACTTGCTTTTGAAGATGGTCATTTGTAAAACATCTGGACCTAATTGTTTAAGTAAACCAGGGTAGTCGTCGGCTTCAGAACAAAACAAAATGTTTACTTTGTGGCTGCTCCTTCAGTTATGGTCCCCTCTTTCCAGCAGTCTTGGATACTGACCAGCTGCAGCAAACAGTTGAAGCAGAGATTCAACCAAGTGGTAAGAATCCATTTTCAATGCCACAAAGGAACCATAGCCAGCATTAACACATGCAAGTAATGCAACCTACTGTGTGAGAAAGTCTAACTCCTGGATGGAAGTAATGAGAAAGCTAAGCTAGGAAGCCAATTTACAGAAGCCATATTCACCTGTCTGAAAAGGCACCCACTGAGAAATCATCAGAACATCTCGACAGCCTGCCAAAAAATTCTGGGCAACCTTCATCTGGAACGGATGCTAACAGCAGCACTGCTTGGTAATTGTTTCAAAGACAAAGAGCAACCATCACATTGCTCCAGGACTCCACCTAGGCTGGTTATCTTGAGATTCATGGACTTCTTACCAGGTTTAAAATTCTGTTCAGTAACAGTGTCTTGGTTTGATATAGTTCTGAATTGTCAGTAAGCCACAGAAATAACTAAACTCGTGTTAGATTTTGTCATTGCCACTTAGGAATGTCTCTAGCCCGTGCCAGATGTTTAAAGTATGAAGATCACGGATGGACTTAAGAGAATTCAGTTTTGAGGCTTTAAAAAAAAAAAAGGGTTGGTGGGGAGCTCTTGGATACCTCAGAAAACATGTGCTTGTTTTTTCTGAAATGAATCATTTTAACAAATAAGAGGTTTGTGGCAGTTGGGTAAACCTAACACTCATGGTTGGAGTTAAAATACATTCTTCCAAATTTTAATTCAATTCATAGTAGGCTAAGGAGTCTAAAGTTCTTATTTTTAGACAGTCTTACAATTGGGTGATGTTTTTATACGGTATGGGTACTGAGGAGATGAAGAATTCTTCCTTAGCTTAAAGACTCATTTTACTCTGAATGCAAAAACGCTCTTTTACTCATTTTCTTTAGGTAAATTTGCAATGGTGTTTTAACATCGGAAACTGCCATCCATGAATTTGAATGTCTGCATCATTAAATGGGCAACAAGCTAGTGCTGGTTGATGAAAATATGAGCTGGAAGATAATAGCACCATATGGAATGATGATCACATCATGAACCAGGAAACCCAGAACTGAGTGAGTCAGGCAGCTTAGAAGTACAAAACAAAGTTATGGTACTCTTGAAATTACAACTCTCACCAATGGTAAAGAACATTAACTTCCAAATTACCACCTCAAATCAGAAAGTTATGTCCCCAGATCATTCCTAAGCATGTAGGCAGCTCTCATCAATTTAAAAAAAATTGTATTTTAATCCTTCCTTTTCAATAAAACTTGAGGCTACACTTTTGACTGACTGTTACTTTCCCACTGACAGGGAAAGCATGTGCTTAGCCACTCAGTCATGTTCGACTCTTTGCGACCCCGTGAACAGTAGCCCACGAGGCTCCTCTGGCCATGGAATTCTCCAGGCAAGAATATTGGAGTGGGTTTGCCATTTCCTTCTCCAAGGGAAAGCATAATGATGTGCAATATTATTTTTAAGTTTGAAGCTCTAAACATATAGTCATAGTCAAGGCTGAGATTTATATAACCAGAGTGTTATTTTACTAACAGAAACCAGTTTCACTGAGCCATGAGTCTTGGAATGATGATATTGCAGGCCACAAATCACATTTTCTCTGACTTGGTTTATTTTTACTCAAGAGATTTTGGTACTTTATGGTTTGGGGAACAACTACTCAATAGTTATGGCTTGAATTACAACAACAAAAAAGTAGCTGAATATACTTTAATAACACACATGCAGTAACATTAAGCAACATATTAAAAGAGTAATAATGATCTAGATTGCTCCCAATGTCTGAACAGCTCCCAGGGAATGATGGGTGTTAAGAGCTTAGGATGTGTTCATCATTTTCAGTCACCAGAAGACATTAAATAAAACACTCAAGACTACATAGATAGCCTGCCATAGTTAAAAGCAATAAGCTACATGCACAGTGGATTTCTTCATGAAATATCTAATTTAATTCTCATGAAAGGCTTGTGAGTTATGTGAGATGTGAATAATAAAACCTAAGAAAAGTTAAAGGATTTACCTTGGATCACGTAGCTAGTAGAATATCAAAGCAAGCCTGGAAGAAGGATGGTAACACTTGTATTGTGCTTACTATGTATCAAGCATTGCTCTGAACTTGCCTCACATAAATTTAATTCTCAAGAGGGAAGACTGAGGTCCAAGGTCACAAGATCTGGGTTGGCACTGTGTCTCCAGAATCTGTGCTCTCAACCGCCCCCTTGTGCTTCCTTCTACTGTCTCTAGGAACTTCTGGAACAATCAAAGAAATACTCAGGCCCAGTGTTTGGGGATTCTAGCTGAGTGTTATGTAGTTCAGTTAGCCAAATACAAATAGAGTAGTAACAATAGTTAAAAGATTCAATTCCCAAATAAAATCTTAAGATGCTAAAATTCTTATTTCTATGTCATTCTCTCGAATTGAATTTGCCTTCAAAAAATAGCTCCCTTGCTTCAAACCACCTAAAAATGTTTCAGAAATGACAGTATCTTTATCTCCAAGAAATTCCAAAAGAAAATATTGTCAGGAACTGTGCCATTCCATTACCTCATGGGGGAGAGTTTTGTCAAAATCAAGAGATACAGAATGGTCATAAAATTGTTTTGATGTAAAAGATCCTACATCTGCTTCCAATGATTTTGCTACGAAAAGAGGTGAGACAGGAAGCACACAAGTTCAGATAGAAAGGACTAAGTGATTAGCGATGTTTAAAAGCAGTTTTGTCAATTAAAAAAAATCATTTCATGCCCTGTTTTTGTCCCCATATTCGCATCTTGAATTTTTTGTCAAATAGATGAGCTCTTCATGTACTTAAGCACATTCTTTACTGAGATTCTTAAAAAGGATTTATCATTGGTTCTGCACAGAAATAGGAATATAAAGTTCTTAGGTACTATAAGAATAAAATGTATAGTTGTGTGTGATTTTTAAATATTTATTGAGACTGACAGGTAAACCAAGCGTATTAGACATGATTCTTGTCAGTGAGCTGGAATTTCAAATTCAACATGGCAACAGGTCACATGGGACAGTTTACAAAAATGCATTTAGAGGAAAGTGGAATTTCAAAAGGCAACAACCAATTAACTTTCCATTATAAAGAAAATGTCCATAATATGATTTATGAAAAAAAATGGTCTTCAAAATAGCATTGTCATTGAAAAATAAAATGGATTTCTAAAACAATCTCAGACAATCACTGAGATATGTGATAGGAAATTCCCATGTGAGACTTCTTCACTTTGTATTCTCATTTACTGAAAATTTAGAAAATACTGAACTGCTTCAATATGGATGTTGTGGGGGGTGGGTAAAAAAGGAGCAAAAGAATAGCAGACGTAATGATGTCATTTACTAATTGCCATTCTGAGCCTTACTGATCAAAAATCACAAAGCATGTTCTCAAAATAGATGTCTTCTCCAAAAAAAAAAAAAAAGGAAAAAAGTTAAGAAGCACAGAGGTCTACACAATAAAATCTGAGAACAAAGTTTAAGCCTAACTTTATCCTGCATGCATGTGACAGTTCACAAGAGGAAATACTTTTCAATTCAACTGCTTCCTCAACTACAAAGTTTGTACTAGACTATGAACATTCTAGGGATTCCCTTGTGACTCAACTGGTAAAGAATCCACCTGCACTGTGGGAGACCTGGGCTTGATCCCTGGGTTGGGAGGCTCCCCTGGAAAAGGGAAAGGCTACCCACTCCAGTAGTCTGGCCTGGAGAATTCCAAGGACTGTAGAGTCCATGGGGTTGCGAAGAGTCGGACATGACTGAGCAACTTTCACTTTCATGAACATTCTAATTCCTAGCAGGACTCTAACAGAAGAGCATCTCTACGTACTAAATTATGATTATTTTAATGAAGTGCTCCAGAGAGTGTAAGGCACACTTGAGAGAATAAAGTACTTTTTTTTATAAGAACAGTTATCCCCATAATGTTACTGTCCTTGGGCAAATGTATTCCCCAAAAATAAAGAATGAATTCTAATCCCAGTATCTCAGAACGTGACCTTATTTGGAAATAGCATCATTGTTGATGTAAACAGTTAAGATGTGGTCATACTGGAGCAGATTGGTGCCCCCCCAGGCTGGCTGTGTGAAGATGGAGGGACACAGGGAAAAGGCCATGTGAAGACAAGGACAGAGACTGGACTCAGGCCACTGACAAACAAACAGCAAAGATTGCCAGCCAACCACCAAGAGCTTCCAAGAGGAATGGAGCGGTTCCAATACAGATTCCAGAGGGAGGGGTCCTGCCGACACTTTGATTTTGGACTCCTAGCCCCCCAAACTGTGAGACAATTGATTTCTGTTGTTTTAAGCCACCCAGTTCATGGTACTTTGTTGCAGAAGCCCTAGAAAACTAATGAAGGCACATTATACACTGTATTTCTCTCCCTTGTTATCCTCCTCCTGGGTTTTTGTTTTGTTTTTAAACAGAGGGCAGGGTGGAAGGTATCTGATACACCTGAATTTGAATCCTGATCCTATTGTTTATTTGCTCTCTTCAAGCAATTTGCTTAACTTCTCCAAGTTTCAGGTTACTCACATGGCAAGTGAGAAGACTCCTCCATAAAGTTCCTAGAAGATTTAATGAAACAATCATCTAAAGTGCTTGGCATATCCTAGGCACTGTGTACACATTAGGTCTAGTCTCTCCTTCCTCAATCACACTGTTGCAATAAAAATTAAGTGAGGTCAGATATGTAAGTGCATTAACGCTAGGCACTACCATACACTGTTTTATTCTAAAGTCATCCACAACCCGGGCATGCCACGAAAGTCCCCAAAGTGTCCCATCACAGGGTCAGTTGTTGAGACCCTGGGAGCCAAGGAAGAGAACTTGGGATGGGGTGGAGCTGAGTTCTATAGGATAGAAAAGAAGTGAATGTGTTAGTCCTCAGTTGTGTCCAGCTCTTTGTGATCTCCGGGACTGTAGCCCTCCAGGCTCTTCTGTCCATGGGGTTTTCCAGGCAAGAATACTGGAGTGAGTAGCCATTCCTTTCTCCAGAGGATCTTCCCAACCCAGGGATCAAACTCAGGTCTCCCACATTGCAGGCAGATTCTTTACCTTCTACAGAAGACTCAGGGAAATATAATCCCTTTCAGAGCCCTAAAAATTCCCATCAAGCATCAGAGAGGGCAGCCTCACATGCCTTTCACAGCTTCGTTCCTTGAGAATATGCCCTGAACAAAGGAAGCATGAAACTTTCTTGAAAGAGCAAAATCACATCCCGTTGGAAAGAAAGCTACTGAAAGAGAAAGGGCAAAAACACCTATTGGCTATATCTGCTGCTCCAACAAAGACGAGGCAGAACTAGCAGCTGGCATAAAATGTCCCCAACTGGGATCAGTAACAACCATTGCTGGGCAAGGTCAATACAGAGTTCAGAGGAAAAGCAGGATCCAGCCATGGAGAGGCCAATCCACAGACCTAAAAGCAGCACCAGGAATTGTTACATCCACACCATGGATGTTACTGGCCAGCAAACAGGAATAAGCTAGTGATACAAGTAGTCACTATGAAAGACATGGAGCTTTCTCAAAAAATTAAAAATAGAACTGCCATATGATACAGCAATTTCATTCTGAATATTTATCTGAGGAAAACAAAGACTCTGATTCAAAAAGATATGTGCCCCTCCATTGTGCACTGCAGCATTACTTATGGAAGCAACCAAAGTATTCATGGATCCATGGATAAAGAAAATGTGAACTATGTATACAATGGAATATTATTCAGACATTAAAAAGAAGGAAATTCTGCGACAAATGGATGGACCTCTAGGGTATCATGCTAAGTTAAATAATTCAGATAGAGAAAGATAAATACTGTATGATCTCAGTTATACTTGGATTTCTTTATTTAAAAAAAAAAAAAAAAGACCCAAACTCTTACATACAGAGAACAGATGTGTCATTGCCAAAGGTGGGGTTGGGTCAAATGGGTCAAGATAGTCGAAAGGTACAAACTTTACACTTAAAAATAAACACTGGGGATGTAATATACAATATGGTGACAACAATAATACTGTACTGAAAGTTGCTAAGAGAATAAATCATAAAAGTGTTCAACACAAGAAAAAGATTTTGTAACTATGTGTGGTGATTTATTATGGTGATCATATTGTAATATATGCATGGATTGAATCATTATGTTATTCATCTGAAACTAGTTTTATGTCTATTGTATTTCAATTTTTAAAAGTATTGATACATACAAGTTGGATGATTCTCAAAGACATCGTGCTGACTGAAAAGTGCCAATCTCAAGCTGTCACATACTGTATGATTTGCAGTTGTATAAGAGTCTTGAAAATAAAAAGCTATAATGACTGACGATAGATGAGTGATTGCCAAGAGTTAAAGGTGGAGGAATATGTGACCAGGAAGAGACAGCACAAGGGAGTTTCTAGAATGGTGCACTGACTCTCTATCCTAACTGTGATGGTGGATATGTGAATATATCCCTGTGAGAAAATTCTAGAACTGTACATCAAGGATAAATGTACTATATGCTAATTTGTAACACAAATTTAGCTAAAAAACTACAGGTAAAGATGTGGTACTTATATACAATGGAAAATTACTCAGCCATAAAAAGAACAAAATTGGGCCATTTGCAGAGAGAACAAAAATGGGCCATCCATTCACATGGATGAGCATAGAGACTTCACTTGAGTGAAGTCAGTCAGAAAGAGAAAAACCAATATCATATACTAATGTATTCAGGTGGGACTCTAGAAATATGGTATATATCATCTTCTTTGTAAAGCAGAGAGACACATAGAGAACAAATGTATGGACACCAAGGGGTAAAGGGCAGGTGGGGTAGGATGAATTTGGCCTGACATATATACATATTGATACTCTATATAAAATAGATAACTAATGAGAATCTCCTGGATAGCTCAGGGAACCCCACTCAATGCTCTGTGCTGACCTAAATGAGAAGGAAACCCAAAAAAGAGGGGATATATGTAAATATATACCTGATTCACTTTGCTATATAGCAGAAACTAATACAGCTTTGTAAAATGACCATACTCAGATTTAAAAACAAAACAAAACTACACACATACATCACCAGGACTCAGAGGGGCCCCAGGAGGTCTAAAGCCTAGTTGATTCTGCTCTACTACTCAAGGAACCTCAGCTCACCTTGAGTAAAGCAATTTGCAAGATGGGGAGGGGGAAAAAAGATCATTTCCATGTAATAAAAAGGCAAGACTACCCTTTGGGAAATGAGGGGAAAAAATCCAGAATGTGAGAAAACCCTTCTGAAATTGAAGGAGGAAGTCATCAGGAACCCAATCACTGGTTTCCCTATTTGCGAGCTTTAGAGAAGAAGGACCACTGTCTCCCTAAACAAGAGTTACTTACTCTGTGCCACGTGGCTCCCCCTTTCTAAGTCCTCTCAGTTAACTCAGCCAAAGATGAGGGCAAAGGCAGCAAATACATCATTAGAACTTGTGCACCCAAAGCAGGCCTCTAGGATACACTGCTAAGAGAATTCTCTTCTCAGTTGTTATTCAGAATAGAAAGATCACCCCAACAGTAGGCAAATAATTGTAAGAACTTTTAAGAATAATTAAGAAGAATTGGCAAAAATACACAGAGAAACAACACAAAAAAGATCTGAATGACCTGGATAACCATGATGATGTGACCACTCACTCACCTAGAGCCAGGCATCCAGGAGTGTGAAGGCAAGTGGGCCTTAGGAAGCATCACTACAAACAAAGCTACTGGAGATAACAGAATTAGAACTGAACCACATCAAATCCTAAAAGATGATGCTGTTAAAATGTTGCACTCAATATGCCAGGAAATTTGGAAAACTCAGCAGTGGCCACAGGACTGGAAAAGGTCAGTTTTCATTCCATTCCCAAAGAAAAACACCACCAAAGAATGCTCAAACTACCACACAATTGCACTCATTTCACATGCTAGCAAAGTAATGCTCAAACTCCTCCAAGCTACGCTTCAATAGTACATGAACTGAGAACTTCCAGATTTACAAACTGGATTTAGAAAAGGCAGAAGAACCAGAGATCAAATTGCCAACATAGGTTGGATCATAGAAAAAGCAGAATTCCAGAAAAACAACTGCTTCATTGACTATACTAAAGCCTTTGACTGTGTGGATCACAACAAACTGTGGAAAATTTTTCAAGAGTTGGGAATACCAGACCACCATACCTACCTCCCGAGAAACCGGCATGCAGGTCAAGAAGCAACAGTTAGAAATGGATGTGAAACAACGAACTGGTTCCAAATTGGGAAAGGAGTACGTCAAGGCTGTATATTGTCACCATGCTTGTTTAACTTATATGCAGAGTACATCATGAGAAAAGCTGGGATGGATGAAGCACAAGGTGGAATCAAGATTGCCAGGAGAAATATCAATAACTTCAGATATGCAGATGACACCACCCTTATGGCAGAAAGTGAAGAGGAACTAAAGAGCCTCTTGATGAAAGTGAACGAGGAGAGTGAAAAAGCTGGCTTAAAACTCAACATTCATAAAATGAAGATGATGGCATCTGGTCCCATCACTCCATGGCAAATAGATGGGGAAACAGTGGCAGACTTTCTTGGGTTCCCAAATCACTGCAGATGGCAACTATAGCCATGAAATTAAAATATGCTTGCTCCTTGGATGAAAAGCTATGACAAACTTAGACAGCATATTAAAAAGCAGAGACCTTTGACAACAAAGGTCTGTCTAGTCAAAGCTATGGTTTTTCCAATAGTCATCTATGGATGTGAGAATTAGACCATAAAGAACACTGAATGCCAACGAATTGATACTTTTGAACTGTGGTGTTGGAGAAGACTCTTGAGAGTCCCTTGAACTGCAAGGAGATCAAACCAATCAATCCTAAAGGAACTCAGTCCTGAATATTCATTTGAAGAACTGATGCTGAAGCTGAAACTCCCAACACTTTGACCACCTGATAAGAACAGGCTCATTTGAAAAGACCCTGATGCTGGGAAAGATTAAAGGCAGGAAGAGAAGGGGATGACAGAGAATGAGACGGTTGGATGGTACCACTGACCCAGTGGACATGAGTTTGAGCAAGCTCCGGGAGTTGGTGATAGACAGAGAAGCCTGTCATGCTGCCGTCAGTGGGGTCATGAAGAGTCAGACACGACTGAGCGACTGAACCGAATCAGTTTTTAGGTTAATGACCGTCTTTGGTAAGCATGGTTGCCAGGGCTTTGAAGAGGCTTAGAGGTTCATGTAAGAGGTGACCCCTCTTTCTCACGGGGCATCTGGAGGCAGATGGCACCCTGCCCTCCTGAAGAGGGAAATTGCACAATGCAGAGTTCCCTCCTGAGGAGAGCAGCACGTGAATGACAGGTCACGAAGATCACGCAGGACACCAAAAGAGGATGAGCTGCAGGTGGGACGGCTGAAGAAATTCCTCCCACCACCTGGCTGGTCCTCTCACCCAGGGCACAACCCCAGGGGAGCTCCAAAAGGGAGAAGGTGGGAGGGAGAGATGGAGAAGACCACGCCCCTTCCCACAGCACATGGAGATCCCTAGAGTGAAGCACCACTCATGAACCATAAACGGAGTCATGACGGGAGCTCTGAAGCAGAGTGGCCCGGATTTTAACAGAGGAGAGTGAATGGACCGCTGTTCCAGGTATCAGGGGATGAAGGAGCGAGTCCGCAGAACATGGTTTAAAGGGATGATTGAATAAAAATAAAACCTTTTCCTATCTGCCTCCTCCCCTGACCCACCCCACCGAGTGCAAAGCCACTTCAGTGAACAACAGAGGAACAGATCTGGAGAGAAGAGCTGCTGAATCATGCAGTGACCAACTTCCGGGACCGAGTCCAGCCAGGCTGGGTGAGTCAGGGTAACTGGTGGGAGCCGGGCGGGCAGAGGCTCAGAGCAGAGACTGGGAAGTGCTGCTGTTATTCTGAAGTAATGAGCGGCCTCTGATGCCACTGATGCAGGGGCCGTGACTTGACATTTTAAGAAGCCAATTCTGAGAGTGGCCTAGAGTATGGAGGAGGAACACAGGCAGGGGTGAGAACGAGGCAGGAAGGCCAAACATGATTTGAGTCGTCTAGTCCTTCATCAGCCCCTGGATCTAACCTCTGTGGAGGGAGGTCAAGGACAAGATGGAACCCAGAATGGCAAAGGATGGAGTTGTCACAGCCGAGATGAAGAACTCGTGGGGGGCTTTTTAAATAATTTTAATCAACTCATACTTGAATGCATCTGATTAGCAGAGCAATGCGTGAAATTCTTCCTGCTTGGATAGCAAACTTGCTTGGGGGGGGGTGGGGTGCAGGGGCAGGCGGGGAAACAGACCCAGTATGGTTCAAGTCAAAAAAAAAAGAAACAGAAAAAAACTGGAATATGTGACTTAAGCTATATATTGTCTAGGCCACAAGAGAGTCTGTGGAGAAATAGTCTTTGAAACTCAAATATAATACAGCTTAGCACTCCACGGGAAGAGAACTGCCAATGTTTTGAAACTCAGGCCTTAATTAGTACAATAAAGAAGATATTCTGTCTGGGACAGTCCTTACCCTCCTGTAGGTATCTCTAGAACCTACCACAGTAGGGGACAACTGCATGAAAACTTTGGAGGTGAGGTCTGGCCTGTATGCAATTCTTGAAAAAACAGCTATTAGTACAGAGGAGCTGAATATAGAATTCCTCATATTGATGAGGAATGGTGACGTGAGTAGGTGCAAGAGACAGGCTGAAAATAACCTAATGTTGTTGTTTAGTCACTAAGTTGTGTCCAACTCTTTTGCACTGACTGTAGCCCACCAGGCTCCTCTGGTGGGCAAGAATACTGGAGTGGGTTGTCATTTCCCTCTCCAGAGGATCTTCCTGACCCAGGGATCAAACCGAAGTTTCCTGCATTGCAGGGGGATTTTTCACCACTGAGCCCCAGGGAAGACCACCACCTACACCTTGTTGCATTCTTGTTGTTGCTGAGTCACTCAGTCGTGTCACCCCATGGACTGCAACCTGCCAGGCTCCTCTGTCCATGGAATTTCCCAGCAAGAATACTGGAGTGGGTTGCCATTTCCTTCTCCAGGGGATCTTTCTGATCCAGGGACTGAACCTATGTCTCCTGCACTGCAGGCAGATTCTTTACCACTGAGCCACCTGGGAAGCCTAAAGGAAACTTAAACAGGGACTTACACTCCATTAGGTATCAAGTATGAAGGGAGACAGAACAATTGCAGGTTTTGAGCAGGAATGAATGAGGAAGTGAAGTGAAAGTCACTCAGTTATGTATGACTCTTTGTGACCTCGTGGACTATACAGTCCATGGAATTCTCCAGGCCAGAATACTGGAGTGGGTAGCCTATCCCCGCTCTAGTGGATCTTCCTGACCCAGGAATAGAACCGGGGTCTCCAACATTGTAGGTGGACTCTTTACCAACTGAGCTATCAGGGAAGACTGAATGAGAAAAGGGCTATTAATTAATAGAAACAGAGGGTGAGAGAAGATTCAGAGAGAAGAAGTAAGCTTAATCCTCTCAAACATTTTTTACCTATTTTGTTTTCCTTCCAGTTTTGGGATATGATTGACATGCTGCGTAAGTGCAAGGGGCACAGCCTCAGGACTGGACATGCACATATACTGCAAAATGACCACCACAGGAAGCTGAGCTAGCAACCATCACCTCATATGGTTACAGAAAATACAGTTCTCTGTGATGAGAACCTTTAGCATTTACCCTTACCGCAACTTCCAAATACACCATACAGCTTTTTTAGTTAAGGTCATCATGCTGTATGTTATAGCTCCAATGCTTATTTACCTTAGAGTTAGCAATCTATACACTTTGCCCGGTTCGCCTGCATACTAGAAGACTGCGTTATACTCACTGATATTGGAAGTGAGAGACTGCTGGGGTACGAGATGGGGCGGGGGGCTGTCCCTTCCCTACAGACCCCTCCAGCAGTGGGACTGGACTTTCTGTGCTCCTGCACCAGAAAGAAGAACCAAGCTCCGGCTGCAACACACAAAGCAGCTCCAAGAAAGAGAATCCTGTTTTGCACAGAGACCGCTGTGACTCGCGGGGCTGGCAATGCCTCCAGGTGTTAAGAGAGTGAACACCCCGCTTATGTCAATGCTGAACTAATCACCAAGGGCCCCAACTGCAGACGCTGTGAGGTTTGTGACAGACAGAAACAGAAATGGCACATGCCACAAGGATGAGGAACTCAGTGCCTAAGAAACACATGTTATTTAACAATCTGCCACAGAGTGAACAAAAACCAGCTGAAATCAAGCTAGAGGCAGCCAAGAACGCACCGCTGAAGTCATCACAGAGCACTACCAGGATTGGCTCGGGAAAAGTAGAGCTGCGAGTCTCATTCTGCCAGAAGGGGCGAGGAGGAGAGCCCTGACAGAGTGTGCTGGAAACTGGTAATGAGGGCGGGGAAAGGCAAGCACTGATTTAAAGCTAATTAATATACTGAGTGGCCAGGCCAAAGAAAAAGAGGGGCTCACCCCCGCAAAGAATACAGCTGTCTGTGGGCTTACGTCAGGGATAGTTCTACTTCGTCAGCTATGCTCTCTGTACCTTTCATGAAGCAGAGTAGTAACCTCCAAACCCAGCAGTTCCCCAAGTGCACTGAGGAGTGTATACCAGTGTCTCTTAGGGGAAGAGGCTCCTTTACCAGGGAGGGAGCAGAGCACTCCTGACTTTAAGAGGGGGGGATGCACAGCACCCGAAACCACACGCTCACTGGAAGGAAGAGCAGCTTTCATCAGTAACACAAGTTGGAACTAAACAAGGCACATGACACAAGTAGACAAATATAAGAGCTAAATCAGCAGAAACACTGTACAACAAATGATGCATTTCAATCGTATGGCCATTTAGCCTTGGTTTTCTCATCTGCAAAATGGGGACAGCAATGTCTCTCTTATAGGGATGTCATAAGAATTAGATGAAAATAAGATTCTGGTCAGAAGACTAATTGAACACATGGAATCTGATGTTAAAAGGAGAACTGATACATTTAAACCAGAACTGGCTGCTTCACCTGAGCAAGTTAACAGCTCTGTGCTCTCTTCTCTCACCTTAAAAACTGCATCTACTTAATAGAGTCCACATATAAGGGATGTCAAATGCTATTTCTCCTTCTCTGTCTGACTTACTTCACTCAGTATGATACTCTCTAGGTCTAGCCCTATTGCTACAAATGGCATTATTTCATTGCTTTTTATGGCTGAGTGATATTCCATTTTATATACACACACACCCCCCCCACATCTTCTTTATCCATTCCTCTGTCAAATGAACTTATTTACAAAACAGAAATAGACTTATAGACTTGAAGAACAAGCTTATAGTTTCTGGGGGAGGCGAAGGATGGGGAAAAAGGATAGTTATGGAAATTTGGGGATGGGCATACACACACTGCTAAATTTAAAATGGATAACCAACGAGGGCCTACTGTAGAGCACATGGAACTCTGCTCAATGTTCTGTGGCAGCCTGGCTGGCCCGGGGATTTGGGGAAGAATGGACTCATGTGTATGTGTAGCTGAGTTCTTTAGCTGTTCACCTGGAAGCGTCACAACACTGTTTATCCCAATATAAAACAAAAAATTTAAAAAAAAAGCAAAAACAAACAAAACGGATCTACTTAAATTACCTTATTCTTAGGTCTATTAGGGCTTAGTGAATAGCGCAACAGTCTTACAGTAGTGCCAGGTTATGCTCATTAAAGGTTAATGTCATTTTTAAGCAGAAGCAGAAGTTCCCTAAAACCTCCTCAGCTGCTTAAGCTACGGATTCATCCTCAGAAAAAGAAAAACTGCTTTATTATTTCTGTGTTCTTATTCTAGTTGTATAGAACTGTAGAATCAGCAGCAAACCTGAACATAAATATCAAGCCATCCAAACACCAACATGGTCTTTTTTTCTATCCATGATTGAATTTAGGGGAGAAGGGGGGGAGTAACAATGTTTGCAGCACCTACTCAGGATAGAAACTATGTAAAAGCTGGACGTAATCAGGGCTGACACACAGGCAGGTGCCCAGACACGGACACATCAATTCTTAAGATGCTAAAGTATTTCACCAGCTGATTAATAGCAACTCCCTTAAGCTCCCCACTGACCCCCTTCCTTGAACACCGGGGGATGCCTCGTTAACTAGCAGCAGGAAGGTTTACTCTGAGTTAAAGGATAATTTTTCAGAATAAGGTACAATCATGACTCACACAAATATAACACTAACTATGCCACAGATTCAACTCACTAATGAGGGAACAGGAAGAGCTGTCATAAACAGTGCAAAGGAGAATTCAAAGCCCATCAGGAATGCTGAAACAAATTTGCTGAAGGGATGCAAAACTGACTTCTACAACAGCGACGGAAGTCAACTGAATGTCGGTAGCACAAAACCAAAAAAAAAAACCTTACTGCCAATAATTTTATCTACAGCCATGGATTATAGCAGTATTATACAAGTTAGTGTCAGTAAAGTTAATATCTAGCTACCTCTAGAGTTGCAAAATAACTCAAAGACCATGAAAAGCACAAACCCTATAGACTCAGATAACTCTGAAAGGTATGGTCTAAACAATGCACAGGTTTCCCCTGAAAGATCTTGGAAATATCTTGGCCTAAAAGTCTTTGACAGTTTTTTGGTTATGATTTTCCACCTTGATCAAGGATAATCCCAAAGAAGAAAAATCATCCTTGTAGGGCTGGTCTTATTAGACGTGGCTTCATTACTTGCATAGATGGGGCCCAGGGCAGGCCACCCCAAAATGTGCCACTCTTGCACCTGGATTATTTTGAGCTGAGAACCACCAAGGCCCAGAGACTCAGGAAGAACTTTGAACTTCTCCCTTAACGTTTCAAAGAATTTAAGATAGGAGGCCTGTCCCAGAAAGAAGCTATTGCCATTAACTATGTTAAATATTAGGTGCGGTCGACAGACAGGAACCAGGCCAGGCCCATTTGATCAAAGTCCTTTCTGTGCCCCATTGTGTCTACATGTCCCATTGACTCTTTTTCGTCCTATAAATTACTTTAGTGACCCCCTGAAGCCTCAGACCCCTACCTCTTTCTCCTTAGTTGTGTGTGTGTGTGTGTGTGTGTGTGTGTGTGTTTCACATTGCCTTGCTGTCTTCGGAATTCATCCCATGTGAATTTTGTGCACAAACAGTAAATTTGATTTTCTCCTGTTAACCAGCCTTATATGATTTTAATTGCTAGCCAAAAGAACGAAGGGGGAAATTTTTCCTCCCCAACAGTATCAAGAGGCTTTATCAAGTTGGCTTTGGCAAATTCTAAGCTCTATAGTATGGAACAATCACAAAGTAAACTTCTGGTGGGAAGTTTTCTCATAAAAAATTTCAGATTGAACCCTTTCATGTTTCTAGCATTTGCTGTCTTGAGGATAGGAAAGCAAGCCCCCAAAACACTCTTCACCCAATGTCACCTGCAGTATCTGTTAAGTATGGGTGAATTTCTCTCTCTTCAATGCCCCAGGCCTCCCTGGAGATAGCTTCTTCACCATGGGTAAGACTAGGCCCCAGTAAGCAAGATTCTAGGCGAGTTTTCCTTAGGAGTTTCAAAAGACATTGGCTTCATTAAAAAGGCTGTAAATGAAATATAAGGAGTCAGTCTTATCTTCTTAAAAGTGACTCTCATACCTGACTGAAAACTATTCTCAAATAAGACATTCCAGGTAAGGCTTTGTGTGTATACCTGATTTTTTTCAATTAACTCCTAGTGTTAAGGAGAACACATTCTTATTGAACCTATACAAATAGAACAAGATGATTCTACACTAGTAGAACAAGAACAGAAGATGATTTAGTGACAGTTTCCCATTTCCAGTAGAAGTGAGGGGGAAGGAATTAGTGAGAATCAGATATCATTTGAAAATGCTCTGTTTTTGTTTAAAATAGCATCTATTAAAAACTGTTGGTTACAGATAGCTGAAGAACTTTTCTAAAAAGGATGCTTCTTACATATCTAGAAGAAAGAACATTAAAAGAACATCAACCAGTATTCTAAACAAATACTCATAATAAATATTTCAACATGAGTTCACTTAGTGCTATGTAATTTAGTAGTGTTGTGCTAGATCTCAGCATAGCAGACTCAGGAAGCCCTCTTATTCTGAACTAAAGAATTTGAAGATTCTGACTCAGCCTACTGGCAAGCAATGGCTTCTGCACCCAAGAGTCTATTCTTAGAAGAGGCAATAATTTGACATAGCTTGTACACCATGGGGCCAGGACAATCCTTACTGAAGACACGAACTGACAGACTCTGCTCATTCAGGTGAAAATTAGTGTAAAATAAAAACTATCCATGGAGGAAAGAGATGTGAAATAGGTGTGGTTAGTTATTACTGATAATTTTCAAATGTGAAAGATCTCATGAGAGAATAAAATGACAAGGAAATGTGGTCACTTCTGTGGGGTCCAAAGCTAGATAATAAGGCCTTTCCAAAAAATGTAGATGAAATGTTTCTGTGCAATGATTAAGTCAATTTCAAGTATTACATTTGATTTATAAATGCACAAATATGATTTTTAAAGGGAAAAAATCCTTGAGATATACAGTAATCCCCAGAGGAACATATCAGGAATATCAAGAGGTTCAGGAACTCTGGAGTAGGGCCTAGACTTTTGTATTTTTATAGAACTCTACAGATAAGTCTAATGTGCATCACCAATTTAGAAATACCAGCCTAGAAGATGCCAGATTAAAATTAAAGCTTATCAATAAGACAAAAGATAGAAAGAGAGCAAGAATGTGGGGGGGCGGGGGAAGGGAACTCCTAAGTACTGTTAGTAGAAATGTAAATTGGTATAGTCACTATGGGAAACAGTATAGAGGTTCCTCAAAAAATTAAAAATAGAATTACCATACGGTCTATTGGGTTTCCCAGGTGGCGCTAGTGAGAAAGAATCTATTTGCCAATACAGGAGATGCAAGAGATCCAGGTTTGATCCCTGGGTCGGGAAGATCCCCCGGAGTAAGAAATAGCAACCCACTCCAGTATTCTTGCCTGGAAAATTCCATGGACAGAGGAACCTGGTAGGCTACAGTCCATGGGGTCACATGGGGACACAACTGAGCATACTCACACACACACAATCTAGTAATCCCACTTCTGGGTATATATATCTAAAGGAAATGAAATCACCATCTTGAAAAGATACTTGCACCCCTGATCATTGCCTGTATTATGAGCAATGAGGTCACTGACCCAACCTCTAGGAATTTTCCATGAAAACAATTTCTGAAATATTTATACACATTTTATGTGTTCAAATGTAACCTAGGGAAATCTAAGCATGTCTTCTGATTGAGTAGCTCATTAGAAAAACTTATTTCTAGCAATTTATGAGAACAAATCACTAGATTTCCAGAGATCTTCTGGGAAATCTCAAAGATGGTTTCAGGCATAAAAAGATATTCTGCAAAGTTTTATTTTCCTATATTTAGAACATTCTGAAGGCAAAAAAAACAACAAAAAAAGTCAGATAAAATTTACATACATCTGACTAACACAGGACCTCATATGAGTGCCTCAGAGAAATACTTGACTACCTACTTAATCAAAGTGACATTAAAGCATTTAAATGTAAACAATGATAACACAACTAAAAAGAAACTTCTTTCCTAAGACAGGAAGTTTCATCTTCTGTTAGGTGTATTTTCTTTAAATAATCTTGATGGAAGAGCTCCACAACTATTTAAGGACAAATTTTTTTGTGAAAAGATAAAATGACTCTCATACAGACTTAGAATAAACACCTGTCAGAGATTTTAACTCTAATTAACAAGGAAACCCAAAGAGGTGCCATGACCAGTTCAAAGGAAAATTCAAAGACCATGTAAATATATAAGCCCATCAGGCCTGTGAAAATTAAATTACTAGATAGGTGCAACACTGACTGCTTCCACAGTGGGGAACAGAAATCAACTGAACATCCACCAGACATTTTTGAATGTCTATTAAAAAAAATGTATTTTCCTGTTACTAAGGTGCAAATTAACTTCAGCAAGTTAACTTCTATTTCTGCAGAGTTGCAGGATGATGCCAAGACAATGAAAGGTCCAGACTTCACAGATTCAGACCAACTGGAAGAATGGTCCCCACACCATGCATGTTCCACTGAACACAACTGCTAATCATTTTAATCATCAACTCAATGGACATGAGTTTGAGCAAATTTAGGGAGAAAGTGAAGGGCAGGGAAGCCTGGTGTACTGCAGTCCATGGGGTCACCAAGAGTCAGACACGACTGAGTGAATGAACAACAATCATTTGAAAATCGGGCACCATTTCTCCTTCACTCTGCAGGGGGCCTCTAGGGCCCATTAGCTGGCCAGGTTTGTTAATATGTATAATCACACATTAAATATGTTTACTATCACTTCTATACACAGAGAAAAAGACAGTTTGTGTCTTTGATGGGCTCTTAGCCCAGTGATAAAGACTCACCAATAAGTAGAGCAGAGATAAGCACAGGGGCTTGGAGGAGGCACTTAAACCAGAGCAGTGGGAATTAGAAAAGAGACGGGGAAGTGTGTACAAGACGGGAAGAAGAAAGCAAAGGGACTCTATCCAGGAGAGGTAGCAGGAGCCATGACGTGGAGGCAAATTAGACCACGGAGAGTTCAAGAAACTCCAGGTTCATTTAGGCTTAGAACAGGAAAAGAAAAAATGTTTATCATATCCTTGACTTGGCAAAGGATAAACCCCTGAGTATCAATGCTTCCTCTCTGCTTCAAGGATGCTAAGAAAAATACATAGTGAACATATGACAGGCAAAGGGTGCAAGTTGGGTATTGTAAATAATTCTCAACCAATCCTAAAAATTGCTTGTGGCCATTATAAATATTGCCTGGGAATTATTTATAATGCCTGATATAACATTCTGTGAGAACATAAGCACACACAATTGAGAGTTGGTTAAAATTTAATTCCAATGTGAAAGCTAGGTGGAGAGGGCCAAGACCAGAATGGGCAAGAGATTTTCGTCAGGACATATTAAACAAGTTAGAAAAGACCCTAAAACTCAAAAAATTAAAATTACCATTTTCCAGAGTTGGTAAATTCTTAAACGGGCAGAAAGCTATCTCTTCTCATGATTGGTTGCCACATTCACAGAGGACTAGACTTTCACTGGTCTTGTTGAAGAGAGCTATTAGTTGACAGGCCCCTTCCTGGCACATGTCCCCAGCCTATCCTAACTCTAAAATCACATCTGGAAAAATGAAATTATAATCAGAGCTTCCAGATGGTTCAACAGTGAAGAACTCTTCATAAAAACAGCGCTACCATTTATTCACTATGTATCAGGCACTTTTAAAACATTGCTTGTTTAATCTCAACAAAACTCTGTGTGATAGACAGCAAGTTATCATGCCCATTTTACAGATGAAGAAACCATGAATCAGGGAGGTTAAATAACTTTCCTAAATTTTTCATCCATCCAAAATCTTGAGAAGCTCACATTCTAATCCACATTAATTCTAAAACCCATTGTCTTAAAAATACAGACCCTCTCTAGAAAAACAGAGCTCCCCCAAGAACTTTTAGATGATGATATTTATTCACAGCATCTGAGTTGATAGAAGGGGCTTTTGTTATATCTTGAGCAGGCTTCTAAGACCATAACCAGGCCTGCCTTCAGCATTTCCAGGGCTCTGGACAAGAATACAAATTAAAAATCCACATGTCTAAATGTTAAAAATAGTAAATCAGTTTAACAAGTAGTGGTGCTGGGAAAACTGGTCAACCACTTGTAGAAGAATGAAACTAGAACACTTTCTAACACCATACACAAAAATAAACTCAAAATGGATTAAAGATCTAAATGTCAGACCAGAAACTGTAAAACTCCTAGAGGAAAACAGGCAAAATACTCTGACATAAATCATAGCAGGATCTTCTATGACCCACCTCCCAGAGTAATGGAAATAAAAGCAAAAATAAACAAATGGGACCTAATGAAACTTAAAAGCTTTTGCACAACGAAGGAAATGATAAGCAAGGTGAAAAGACAGTCTTCAGAATGGGAGAAAATGAAGCAAATGAAGCAACAAAGAATTAATCTCTAAAATATACAAGCAGCTTCTGCAGCTCAATTTCAGAAAAATAAGCGACCCAATCAAAAAATGGGCCAAAGAACTAAACAGACATTTCTCCAAAGAAGACATACAGATGACTAACAGACACATGAAAAGATGCTCAACATCACTCATTATCAGAGAAATGCAAATCAAAACCACAATGAGGTACCATCTCACACCAGTCAGAATGGCTGCTATCAAAGAGTCTACAAACAATAAATGTTAGAGAGGGTGAGGAGAAAAAGGAACCCTCTTACACTGCTGGTGGGAATGCAAATTAGTACAGCCACTGTGGAGAACAGTGTGGAGATTCCTTAAAAAACTGGAAATAGAACTGCCATATGACCCAGCAATCCCACTGCTGGGCATACACACGAGGAAACCAGAATTTGAAAGAGACATGTGTACTCAATGTTCATTGCAGCACTGTTTACAATAGACAGAACATGGAAGCAACCTAGATGTCCGTCAGCAGATGAATGGATAAGAAAGCTGTGGTACACTCAGCTATTAAAAAGAATGCATTTGAAATCAGTTCTAATGAGGTGGATGAAACTGGAGCCTATTATACAGAGTGAAGTAAGTCAGAAAGAAAAACACCAATACAGTATATTAACCATATATATGGAATTTAGAAAGACGGTAACCATGATCCTATATGCAAGACAGCAAAAGAGACAGAGATGTAAAGAACAGACTTTTGGACTTGGTGAGAGAAGGCGAGCGTGGGATGATTTGAGAGAATAGCATTGAAACATGTGTATTATCATACGTGAAATAGGTCACCAGTCCAGGTTCAATGCATGAGACAGGGTGCTCGGGGCTGGTGCACTGGGATGACCCTGAGGGATGGGATGGGGAGGGAGGAGGGAGGGGGGTTCAGGATGGGGAACACATGTGCACCCATGGCTGATTCATGTCAATGTATGGCAAAAACCACCACAATATTATAAAGTAATTAGCCTCCAATTAATATAAATAAATTAATTTAAAAAAACAAGTTATTAAGTATGTTCTTCACTTCTACCTTGATAAATATACCTTATAATGACTGCAAGACCAGGCACAAATTTAGAATTTCTCAGCTCAGAGCATGGCTCCCAACTTCTCCCCCATCTCCCTCCCACACGCCCTCTTCCAAGCTCTGCTCTGCCTTACTCTGCAAGTGGGCCTGGGACCCACATGGGTGGCCACCCCATCCCACACATCCAAGCTCTAGCCTCAATCTCCACGTACAACAGCCCCTTGGCCACTAGCAGTGTGACCTGCCTCCAGAGTATGGATTTAGGGGAAAGTTCTACACAAATCCAGGAAGCAAGTGCAGGTCTCTTTGGGCAGGGGATTCTGGGGCCCCACACATGGTCTAGAAAGTACTATTGAAAGTACAGTCTTTGAACCTGGTTCTTGAACTAGTAAGTCTACATCAAGTACAGACAGGGAAAGCAAGCATGTAGAGCCTTTCACAGCAATCTGATACTGCTGCATCATCCCAGGGTAGAATTTTGTATGTTACAGAAGTATTGATCAGCCACAAACAGGAAAACAAAAATGTTAAGAAGGGAGGGCCTCTTACTCATAAATGCCTAGTATAGGGAGGCAGTGGGGGCAGTGGTGGTCACAGCCCTTTCTCTGTGGGCAGGGGCCTAAGTATGGGCTTCCAAAACAAGACTTCTCTCACTCAGGTCTGAGGGCAGCTGTGATGATGACAATACATTTTCTGCTTTTCCAATCTTTCTTTAAAGATCTGCCATCTTTGGGGCCTTGTGCTCTGAAGAAGCTGCAAGAACCATGAGAGCAGCTCTATCGTCAAGTGCATGGGCTCTGGGGCCCCTCCATGACCATAAGTGGATGCAGAGCCAGAGAGTGGCTAAGAGGAAACCACTAAGCCCTGCGAATGCCTGCCACCAGCATTCTACCGACCAGCTCCAGTAGGAAAGGCAGGTCAAAGCCAGTAAAATTCAGCTCCCATAAATTCAGGACAACCTTGATAGTTCAATGGCAAGATATTAGATCTCCTGTAATGTTTTTCTTGCATCAAACCTCAATTCTTACCAAAGACACATTTCTTAACCATTTGTATTTGTTTCTGTGCCTGCTGATAAAATGATTTTAAAGGAAAAAATCTGAGATGTTTCAGAGTAAATGAATTTTTCAAAGAGTAAGGCAAAAATATCCTGAAACACTATTTGCAATTATTTTGATATTATTGCCTAAAGGTTTTGGCCAGGAAAAAAAATTTTTTTAATGACAAGGGATAAGTACTTTTTGCCGCTACAATTTTTTTTTTGCACTTCATAATTATATTGATTTAACATTGTACCTATTTTTTCCTTTTTTCTACCCCCTTCCTTTTTGGCATCCCTCTCAATGGATACATATGTACCTCACCCCAATAAGCCAACAGCTGATGAGAATTTTAGTAGTTCTACATTTAACTATTAATAATTTAGCAAAGGCCTATTTCTGATATAGACCATGTAGTAAGAGAGATTTTTTAAAGCAACAAATTGCTAACTACAACAACTTGTTTTTATTAAAATATCTAGCTTTTGATCCTACAACAGTGCTCAGAAATTTTCTATTAGAACACAAAATCTCAGGATTCAGGTCTATGTGCACCGGCCGCAAAGGAGGTATAATGAAAGGAGAGCGCTATCAGTACCCGCTGTAAGGAGGGCGCCCCTCTCTCTTTCACAGCACACACACATTTTATGACAAATCCACTCCCTTTCCTTTGAGGCCAAGGTTTTGTTCAACACCTGAGATCACTATCGACTTAATAGGGAAGTTAAGTTCAAGACTGTAAACCAACAAAAGCTTTCGCTACCACACTTAAAATTACGCAAATACTGTTCAGTAACACCAATACCTTAGTGAATAAGAGACCCCTTAAGTACAAACACCATTTTAACCCTAGAACCCACTGTCAACAACTACCCTTTTTGCTCAAACAGTGACTTGATCCCTGGAGACGCAAAATGACTTAGGTCTGTTTTCCTGAGCTTTTCTTGGTATTAACTTATTTTAGGTAGGAGCCTTTCTTTCCACCTAGACAACTGCATATTCCCAGGCCACCTCCCCAGAGACTGAGCTTCACTAGGCCTGACATAATAATATCTTGCCAGGAGTCTGCATTTTTAACAAGTATCCCAGGTGATTCCAATGAAGTTGTTCTACGGAACAGCCTTTAACAAACACTGTATTGGAATCTTGAATGTTTTATGTGCTGAATGGATCAACTAGCACTTACTGGCATCTTGAGCCAATTTTGATAATACACATATCATGGTGGGAAAAAATAACTTTATAGACTGAGTCACAAACCAATATGTCATAGAAGTTGACTGAATAATGATAGAGCCAAAGTTGCCAAAGTAAATTCAGATCCATAGTCTCTCATAAGGAACTTTGCTAATTAAAAGTCACCAAAATTTAGAAATAAAGAGGATGACCATATGCATTTCAACCCTACTGTTTAACTGGCTTAACCCAAGGAATATTAAAGTATATAAAGTATCTTTTTTTAATGTTTAACTAGACTGGACACTGTGAAGTTACATGTAAACTTGTAGATTTCTATCCATAGGAAAGGTAATCCCAAAAGTTAGAGTTGTGTGCCCTGTAATGCATTAACCAGATTTGCATCTACAAGCAAATTCATTCTGTTCTTTGATCTGACTTCATTTTTTAAGCTCTCTTGAGCCATCTTACCATCTTAGTGATCTCTTCATTAAGCAATGGGCTGAATAAAATTATTAATATGTATTTAATGTTTCTATGAGTCACATTTAATTTTTTGACACTTGTGCTCTGGCAGTTTTGGAGGTTCTACCGATATGTTCAGATGCACTTACCTGCCAAAGCCAATTAAGCTGCATTGATCAAGAAGTGCAATTTCTTGGGCTTTGTGAGCCCAGGCACACCTTCTCTTGGCTCCCACAGCTGATCTCAAGCAGCAGAAGACTTGCTGACTTGTTCTGCCTGTGCTTTTGTTTCACTTCTGGTCCTTGGCCACATTCGGATCTGATTCTAGTTTGTGTACAACCAATGTACTATTTTCCACTGGAAGCAATGGGGGTCTGGTTGAGGTCTGACAGCATGTCATTTGTACTGAGATGGGCGCTTGCTTTCTGTGGGGAAGACAGGGAAGAACTTTTTGTCTCTCTATGTGCTCACATCAATTAAAACAATATTTTCTACACATTAAAAAGGAAAACAGCTCTTGAAGAGACAAACTGGTTTTTGTGTTTCTGTTTTGACCTATGGCTCAGAGAGTTTTAGTGAAATATGGATCTGTGTATCTAAGGTTGAGAGAAAGCCTTAAGCTCTCACTGTGTAAATTTTGAAATACTGTCCTGCCCCTGGAAGTTATTAATACATTAATTGCAGAGTCTCAAAATAAAGGGACTGTTTTGTGTGGGTTTAGAGACATTAATACCTACTTGAGTGAACCACTCCTAAAATTTCTCCAGAACTGAATTTTGAATAGGATAGCTTTTAAAGATAAAACCAATAAATCACTACTCCAAAAGCATGATTATGTAACAATCCAAGTTCACATAATCAAGTTGAACCACTGGGCAAATGAGACTGTCTTGATAGTTTTGGTTATGAAAACAGTGATATATCTTTCCTGTGATTATATCAGAATTCAGTATTATATAAAAATACATTTTAAAGATTTGATTTTGTTTTCATGAATTTCCTAAGCTTCTTCACTCACTTGATCAAAAGCTTATACTACTCCTACATTATATTTTAAGATTATGAAAAATTTTTAAAAATAAACTAAGATAAATTATAATTCTGATAAACTTTTTGATATGAACAGAAATTATGTTCTGTAGCATTTCAGTTTAAACATAATTCCCTAGATCCTTCATTAACTAAAAAAAATCTCGAACTGACTGTAGAGTTAATTACTGTATAGTCTTCAGATACCTGAATAATTTCCAAGTAAAATAATACTGAAATTCAAGCACAGGTTTACTATATGTACCTTTAGTTTCTTTACTATAAAGTGATTATAGTTTTGGATATTATTGGATGTGCTCATCCACTTTAACGATGTATAAAGCTGTTATGTGTGGCTATAGGAACTGAAGTCATGCTTGTTGTTTGCTAAACTATAAGACAGGAAATTATCAATTACCTACCTCTAAGCAAAATAGAAGTAAGCTTATTTGGAGCACTTAGGAGCAGAAAAATACAACTGAATACCCAAGTTATGGGATGCAAATGTTTTTTCAGGAAAATCAGAAAAGTATTGTTGGAAAGTGTCTGTGTGTTCCAGAATATGAAAGAACATAATGGAGAACAAAATTTGAATTTGTATAGCAAGTTGTAGACATTTACAGGGAACTGAATTTCATTACCTTGGTTGAAAATACCTGAGTCTGAAAAGAATGAAATGTTAAAACTGACAGCTTGCTTAGTTTTGATGAGCTTAATTGGAAAACCCTTAACTGACAAATATTGTATTAATATGAAACAGAATTTGGCTGGCTATTAAAATGACAACTGGTCTTGAAATACTTAGTCATAACAATGGATAGTAAATGGTTACTTTTTAGTGTAACCTGTCCAAATAGGATTCCACACTCACCAGGGTAATTCTCCGTGCTTTGCATTGCTTCATTTTGCCTTGCTTTAACAAAAAATAATAGAGGACAGAGTGTACTCACTTGTGAGGGTGTTAAGGTGTGAAGGAGGCTGGGTTGCACGTGAGCAGATAGTGTCAAGACAGAAGCAAAGTACAGAACTGGCAGGAGTTAAAGAATGCAGGCCCCACAACTCTTCAGCCAACCCCCTGGGCAACCCTGGAACATACACTGCTCAAAGTGTTCAGAGCTGGACCAAGATGTGAGGCCTTTCCACCTGGGATCGCTGGATCTGAGCCACCCTGGAAGAAGAACACTTAGACAAGGCAGCTCTATGCATCTGAGCAAAGTTCTTGGGAGCTGAAAGCTTGAGGCTGCCTACTGACTGCTGGGCAGGTCCTTCCATGAACAGGAACCCTACCGTCCACAATCCCCTATGGTCATGTTACCTTCTACTGCATTCATTTTGAAATATTGTAAAGTTACCTTGATTAACTAGGTAGCCAAGTATTTGGACTTTATCTCAAGAATCCATAAAGCCTATCTTAATAACTCTTAGTTTGGACTTAAGATCAGAACTCACATTTACAAAAGACATAAATTTCCAGATTTTTTTAATTTTTAGAAATAATTTTGCAATTTCCCATTCAGCCTCTGGATAACCACAAATATGTCTTTTTGCCTTGGGTTTCCCCGATAGCTCCTGCAGTGCAGGAGACCCCAGATTAATCCCTGGGTTGGGAAGGTCCCCTGGAAAAGGGAATGGCTACCCACTCCAGTATTCTTGCCTGGAGAATCCCATGGACAGAGGAGCCTGGCAGGCTATAGTCCATTGGATCACAAAGAGTTGGACATGACTGAGTGACTAAGCAAACGTTAGAAAAAGACCGACCCTAGACATGATAGAGAGTGTTTGGGAAGCTGTATATTTCTCAATTACCTCAACACTATTATAAGGACACTCTTGAAAGTTGTCAAAGGATGAATGTGTACAAGATATAATATTAACAATAGTATTTCAGATTATACCCTTTACAGTGTTTCTCAAAGTATGATCCCCTGACCACTGGCAGCAACAGTATTACTGGGAATCTTGTTCATAAATGGGAACAAAATATGTCACCCGAAAATATATCTCTTTGGCATGAAGTTTATTTTAGGCTGATTACTTTTAATGAACAGGCAACTCAGGAAGTCTTGTTTTCTTGTTTTTTAACCTCTCCCTTCACTGCCTAAAATAATTTATATAAAGCGCCTGGTTCAGGAAGAGCCCTGTCACCAGAGAAATCTACAGATTGTGGGCAAGGTGTGGTAAAAGGAACTGAAGACCGGCCTTCTGTGTCCTACTATCTCCGAATGGCATCAATAAATGTTTATCAAATATTTGTTTTCCCATCTCTGTGAATTGAATGCCTTCCCTTTAAAGTCCCAGATCCCCAGCCACCCCCCCCCCCTTTTCTTAAATGGTACATAAGCTTCAATGGAACCTCCTCCACCCCTGTACATACGTAACTAAATTTTACTTTCTCCTGCTAATGTCTGATGTCAATTTAATTCTTAGACCTGCCAGAAGAACCCAGAAGATAGGGCGAAGTTCTTTTCCCCCACATTAGAAATACCAATTCTCAGGGACTTCCCTGGTTGTCCAGTGGCTAAGACTCCACTCTCTCAATGCAAGGGGGTCCTGGGTTCCATCTCTGGTCAGCAAACTAGATCTCATAATCTGAAACTAAGTTTTCATGCCACAAGCAGAAGAGCCCACGTGCCGTAACTAAGACCTGCTGCAGCCAAATAAATAAAAATAGATTTTTCTTTAAAAAAAGAAATACCAATTCTAGACACCCACCTCAGACCTACCTACCTACCTACCTGAGAAATTCTCCAGGTGGGGCCCAACAATGTGACCTTTAGATAAGCCTCCCTATGTGATACTAGTGATACCATACTGTGTGATGCCATGATCTCACAGAACTGGTTGAAAGACCCTAGAAATTCATAAATACCCTCAATCTGCTTTATACATTCTTACTCAGGAGTAATAATGATCAAATTCAAACAGTGTATTTTATTTCAATAGAGAATTTTACCCTCTTGTATTTTTACATTATTGGCTACTGTGATAAATGAATCACAGCAACTACCCTCATAATCAAACAGGCTTCTGTCCTACCAGGATGCTTACCTAAAGACTCTGCTATAGTCTACCAGCATGAGTTTGTATCTTCAACAAGAAAAAAAGATGATCTCAGCCAACTCCTAGAAAAGTCTGTATCAGAGATTCCAAGGTCAAAACTCACAGATCAGGCTTTGGAGCTTAAAGATGATGTCACTTAGCTAGTTATTCCTGAAGGCAGTCAGGATTTATAAAACCCTTTGTCTCAGAAGCTGACAATTTCATGGGAGTTGAGCAAAACTTAATTACAGCAGACTAAATGAACCAATGAGAGAAACGTAATTGTAGTTATTTATTTTGGAATATATTTAGTATTATTGGTAGTGTTCTATTTTCCAGTCAGTATATGAGAAAGTCTCTCTCAAATTAGCAGACTGTGCTTCTACAGATTGGATCATTTGACAAATGATATCCAATTCTTATCAATCCACAGAATTCAAATGATTTTCAGAGACTCTATTTGTAATAAAAAAATGCATATTTGCTCTTTTTGCTTTTAATGGGAGCACGATTATTTGCATAGATTCTCTCCTAGTAGAGAGAGGCATTTCTCCCTACTAAGGTATAACTGTACTAATTGGGTAACCACAACCATACCCAGAGTGTCATGTAAGAATCCTTATTTGATATAGTATAATGAACATTATAAGAATACAAATTAAACAATAAAAATAATTCTTGATGTGTGGAGATAATGCTTACCAATCCTTCCCAGGAAAGCTGGCCTGGAAACTATTCTACTGCTTAGAAAGGTCCAGTCTCACAGTGGTAGGGAAAGTCACTTGCTAAGACAACCTTGTAAAATGGTGGGAATATCTATGAGATGGGACTTCACCCCAACTTGCAGGTACTGCAAGTGAAATTTCATGATGAGAGATTCTTAGCCTTGGCTTCCTACTCTCAAGAGAAAAGCACATAACAGAGTGCGTTAATCACTCAGTTGTGCTCTACCCTTTGCGACCCCGTGGACTGTGGCCCTCCAGGCTCCTCTGTCCATGGGATTCTCCAGGCAAGAATGCTGCAGTGGGTAGCCATTCATTCCCTTCTGCATGGGATCTCCACAACCCAGGGATCAAACCCAGGTTTCCTGCATTGCAGGCAGATTCTTTACCACCTGCGCCACCAGGAAAGCCTAAATAACGAGTTGTCAAATAAGAAGTGTCCCTTGTACTGTCTACAGTAATGAAGTCACTGGGCTTCCCTGGTGGCTCAGGGGGTAAAGAATCCGCCTGAACTGCGGGAGACCTGGGTTCAATCCCCAGGTTGGGAAGATCCCCTGGAGGAGGGAATGGCTACTCACTCCAGTATTCTGGTCTGGAGAATTCCATGACTGTATAGTCCATGGTGTTTCAAGGACTGAGCTATTTTCACTTTCACTTTCTTTCAATGAAGTCACTACCCACGGCTGTCACTGGCCTTCAACATACCCTGAAAGGAGTTTCAGAAAAAGATCAGGAACGAGGCACTCTGTGCTCTGAGGAAGCACAGGCAGAATAGGCAGATACATTCAGCACAAGATTTTTTTTTTTTTTTTCCCAGTGGGTTTTGTCATACATTGATATGAATCAGCCATGGATTTACATGTATTCCCAATCCCGATCCCCCCTCCCACCTCCCTCTCCACCCGATTCTTCTGGGTCTTCCCAGTGCACCAGGCCGGAGCACTTGTCTCATGCATCCCACCTGGGCTGGTGATCTGTTTCACCATAGATAGTATACATGCTGTTCTTTTGAAATATCCCACCCTCACATTCTCCCACAAAGTTCAAAAGTCTGTTCTGTATTTCTGTGTCTCTTTTTCTGTTCTGCATACAGGGTTATCGTTATCACCTTTCTAAATTCCATATACATGTGTCAGTATGCTGTAATGTTCTTTATCTTTCTGGCTTACTTCACTCTGTATAATGGGCTCCAGCTTCATCCATCTCATTAGGACTGGTTCAAATGAATTCTTTTTAATGGCTGAGTAATATTCCATGGTGTATATGTACCACAGCTTCCTTATCCATTCATCTGCTGATGGGCATCTAGGTTGCTTCCATGTCCTGGCTATTATAAACAGTGCTGCGATGAACATTGGGGTGCACGTGTCTCTTTCAGATCTGGTTTCCTCAGTGTGTATGCCCAGAAGTGGGATTGCTGGGTCATATGGCAGTTCTATGTCCAGTTTTTTAAGAAATCTCCACACTGTTTTCCATAGCGGCTGTACTAGTTTGCATTCCCACCAACAGTGTAAGAGGGTTCCCTTTTCTCCACACCCTCTCCAGCATTTATTGCTTGTAGACTTTTGGATAGCAGCCATCCTGACTGGCGTGTAATGGTACCTCATTGTGGTTTTGATTTGCATTTCTCTAATAATGAGTGATGTTTAGCATCTTTTCATGTGTTTGTTAGCCATCTGTATGTCTTCTTTGGAGAAAGGTCTGTTTAGTTCTTTGGCCCATTTTTTGATTGGGTCATTTATTTTTCTGGAATTGAGCTGCAGGAGTTGCTTGTATATGTTTGAGATTAATCCTTTGTCTGTTTCTTCATTTGCTATTATTTTCTCCCAATCTGAGGGCTGTCTTTTCACCTTACTTATAGTTTCCTTTGTAGTGCAAAAGCTTTGAAGTTTAATTAGGTCCCATTTGTTTAGTTTTGCTTTTATTTCCAATATTCTGGGAGGTGGGTCATAGAGGATCTTGCTTTGATTTATGTCGGAGAGTGTTTTGCCTATGTTCTCCTGTAGGAGTTTTATAGTTTCTGGTCTTACATTTAGATCTTTAATCCATTTTGAGTTTATTTTTGTGTATGGTGTTAGAAAGTGTTCTAGTTTCATTCTTTTACAAGTGGTTGACCAGTTTTCCCAGCACCACTTGTTAAAGAGGTTGTCTTTTTTCCATTGTATATCCTTGCCTCCTTTGTCAAAGATAAGGTGTCCATAGGTTCGTGGATTTATCTCTGGGCTTTCTATTCTGTTCCATTGATCTATATTTCTGTCTTTGTGCCAGTACCATACTGTCTTGATGACTGTGGCTTTGTAGTAGAGTCTGAAGTCAGGCAGGTTGATTCCTCCAGTTCCATTCTTCTTTCTCAAGATTACTTTGGCTATTCGAGGTTTTTTGTATTTCCATACAAATTGTGAAATTCTTTGGTCTAGTTCTGTGAAAAATACCGTTGGTAGCTTGATAGGGATTGCATTGAATCTATAGATTGCTTTGAGTAGAATAGCCATTTTGACAATATTAATTCTTCCAATCCATGAACACGGTATGTTTCTCCATCTGTTTGTGTCCTCTTTGATTTCTTTCATCAGTGTTTTATAGTTTTCTATGTATAGGTCCTTTGTTTCTTTAGGTAGATATACTCCTAAGTATTTTATTCTTTTTGTTGCAATGGTGAATGGTATTGTTTCCTTAATTTCTCTTTCTGTTTTTTCATTGTTAGTATATAGGAATGCAAGGGATTTCTGTGTGTTAATTTTATATCCTGCAACTTTACTATATTCATTGATTAGCTCTAGTAATTTTCTGGTAGAGTCTTTAGGGTTTTCTATGTAGAGGATCATGTCATCTGCAAACAGTGAGAGTTTTACTTCTTCTTTTCCTATCTGGATTCCTTTTACTTCTTTTTCTGCTCTGATTGCTGTGGCCAAAACTTCCAACACTATGTTGAATAGTAGTGGTGAGAGTGGGCACCCTTGTCTTGTTCCTGATTTCAGGGGAAATGCCTTCAATTTTTCACCATTGAGGGTGATGCTTGCTGTGGGTTTGTCATATATAGCTTTTATTATGTTGAGGTATGTTCCTTCTATTCTTGCTTTTTGGAGAGTTTTAATCATAAATGAGTGTTGAATTTTGTCAAAGGCTTTCTCTGCATCTATTGAGATAATCATATGGTTTTTATCTTTCAATTTGTTAATGTGGTGTATTACATTGATTGATTTGTGGATATTAAAGAATCCTTGCATTCCTGGGATAAAGCCCACTTGGTCATGGTGTATGATTTTTTTAATATGTTGTTGGATTCTGTTTGCTAGAATTTTGTTAAGGATTTTTGCATCTATGTTCATCAGTGATATTGGCCTGTAGTTTTCTTTTTTTATGGCATCTTTGTCTGGTTTTGGAATTAGGGTGATGGTGGCCTCATAGAATGAGTTTGGAAGCTTACCTTCTTCTGCAATTTTCTGGAAGAGTTTGAGTAAGATAGGTGTTAGCTCTTCTCTGAATTTTTGGTAGAATTCACCTGTGAAGCCATCTGGTCCTGGGCTTTTGTTTGCTGGAAGATTTTTGATTACAGTTTCAATTTCCTTGCTTGTGATGGGTCTGTTAAGATCTTCTATTTCTTCCTGGTTCAGTTTTGGAAAGTTATACTTTTCTAAGAATTTGTCCATTTCATCCAAGTTGTCCATTTTATTGGCATAGAGCTGCTGGTAGTAGTCTCTTATGATCCTTTGTATTTCAGTGTTGTCTGTTGTGATCTCTCCATTTTCATTTCTAATTTTGTTAATTTGGTTTTTCTCTCTTTGTTTCTTAATGAGTCTTGCTAATGGTTTGTCAATTTTGTTTATTTTTTTCAAAAAACCAGCTTTTAGCTTTGTTGATTTTTGCTATGGTCTCTTTAGTTTCTTTTGCATTTATTTCTGCCCTGATTTTTAAGATTTCTTTCCTTCTGCTAACTCTGGGGTTCTTCATTTCTTCCTTCTCTAATTGCTTTAGGTGTAGAGTTAGGTTATTTAATTGGTTTTTTTCCTGTTTCTTGATGTAAGCCTGTAATGCTATGAACCTTCCCCTTAGCACTGCTTTTACAGTGTCCCATAGGTTTTGGGTTGTTGTGTTTTCATTTTCATTCATTTCTATACATATTTTGATTTCTTTTTTGATTTCTTCTATGGTTTGTTGGTTATTCAGAAGCATGTTATTTAGCCTCCATATGTTTGAAGTTTTAACAATTTTTTCCCTGTAATTGAGATCTAATCTTACTGCACTGTGGTCAGAAAAGATGACTGGAATGATTTCAATTTTTTTGAATTTTCCAAGACCAGATTTATGGCCCAGGATGTGATCTATTCTGGAGGAGTAGGACGGGGAGACCACTTTCTCTCCTACAAATTCATCAAAAGAATAACTGAACGCAGAGCAAACTTCGCAAAACAACTTCTGATCGCTAGCTGAGGTCATCAGGCGCCCAGAAAAGCAGCCCATTGTCTTCGAAAGGAGGTAGGACAAAATATAAAAGATAAAAAGTGAGACAAAAGAGCTAAGGACGGAGATCCGTCCCGTGAGCTCTTAGGCGGCATTGCTTGGGGTAGGGTCCGGGCTCGAGTGCCCTGAGGACAATCGGAGGGAGCTTCTGTGAGTTGCCAACATGAATTGTGGGAGACCAAAAGAGAGAGAGTAAATTAACCGGCCCGAACACACTGCCGGCCGTTCGCAGAACAAAGAGACCGAGAGGGTCCAGAGAGGAGCTCGCAGGCTGTGGACCGGCCCAGCCCCGCCGGAGGCAGGAGGCAGTGGGGAGGGGAAGGTCGCGGCGAGACACAGGGCGCAGGCACCCGACCGGCGCGGGCGAGGACTGGGGCTGGGGACGCGGAGGGCAGAAGGCGCGCGCACCCGACTGGCGCCAGCGGAAACTGAGACTGGGTCCGCGGAAGGGAGGGGGCGCGCCACACCTGGGGAGAGTGCGCCCACCAAGCCCCTGGCTGCCTGGACTGCTCTGACGGGGAAGGCAGAGAGAGCAGGCGCAGCTTTTCCTTCCGCGCTTTTGTGGAACAGCCGAGGGCTGGAACCTCGCGCAGCGCGGGGCGCGCTCCATGTAGAACAGCCGGGAGCCTGAGCGGCGCAGACGGAGAAAGCAGCGTCAACCCCTCCGGGCAGCCCCAGTCTGTCCCCGCGGCGCAAGCCCGTCCCCGCAGCACCAGCCCCTCCCCGCAGCGCCAGCCCCTCCCCACAGAGCGACGGAACTAGCTACCTGAATAAGAGTCCACCTCCGCCCGCCTGTGTCAGGGCAGAAATGAGGCTCTGAAGAGACCGGCAAACAGAAGCCAAATAAACAAAGGGAACCGCTTCAGAAGGGACTGGTGCAACAGATTAAAATCCCTCTAGGAAACATTGACTACACAGGAGGAGCCTGTAGATATCGAGAAGCGTAAGCTGGAACGAGGAGCTATCTGAAACTGAGCCGAACCCACACTGACCGCAACAGCTCCAGAGAAACTCCTAGATATAATTTTACTTTTTTCTCTTTTTTTTTTTCTCTTTTTTCTTTTTTATTTTTTCTCTTTTATTTTCCTTTAAAATCCCCTATTACTGCCCCATTACTCCTTAACTTTCATTTCCATAGACTTTTTCGATTTTTTAATTAGGGGGGAAAAAATTTTTTTTTCTTTCTTTTTTTTTTCTTTTTCTTTCTTTTCTTTCCTTTTTCTCTTCTATTTTCTATTTTTCTTTTTCTCTTATTTCTTTTAAAGTCCTCTAGTACTCCTCTACTACTCCTTAATTTTCATTTTCAATACACTATAACCTTACAAAAAAAAAAAAAAAGAAGAGAAGCCCTATTTTTAAACCGAAGATTATTCTCTCCCAATCTTGACTCTCTGTTTTCTACCTCAGAACACCTCTATTTCCTCCTTTCCCCTTCTCTTCCCAATCCAATTCTGTGAATCTTTGTAGGTGACTGGGCTACGGAGAACACTCTGGGAACAGACAGCTGCGTAGATCTGTCTCTCTCCTCTTGAGTCCCCCTTTTTCTCCTCCTGTTCATCTCTATCTCCCTCCTCCCTCTCCTCTTCTTCATGTGACTCTGTGAACCTCTCTGCGTGTCCCTAACGGGGGAGAATCTTTTAGCCATTAACCTAGAAGTTTTCTTATCAGGGCTGTATAGTTGGAGAAGTCCTGAGACTACAGGAAGAATAAAACTGAAATCCAGAGGCAGGAGACTTAAGCCCAAAACCTGAGAACACCAGAAAACTCCTGACTACAAGGAACTTTAAGTAATAAGTGACTGTCCAAAAGCCTCCATACCTACACTGAAACCAACCACCACCCAAGAGCCAATAAGTTTTAGAGCAAGACATACCACGCAAATTCTCCAGCAACGCAGGAATATAGCCCTGAACATCAACATACAGGCTGCCCGAGGTCACACCTAACACATAAACCCATCTCAAAACTCATTACTGGGCACTCCATTGCTCTCCAAAGAGAAGAAATCAAGTTCCACGCACCGGAACACTGACGCAAGCTTCCCTAACCAGGAAATCTCGACAAGCCAATCGTCTAACCCCACCCACTGGGTTAATCCTCCACAACAAAAAGGAACCACAGACCTCCAGAATACAGAAAGCCCACTCCAGATACAGCAATCTAAACAAGATGAAAAGGCAAAGAAATACCCAACAGGTAAAGGAACATGAAAAATGCCCCCCAAGGCAAACAAAAGAGGAGGAGATAGGGAATCTACCTGAAAAAGAATTTAGAATAATGATAATAAAAATGATCCAAAATCTTGAAAACAAAATGGAGTTACAGATAAATAGCCTGGAAACAAAGATTGAAAAGATTCAAGAACTGTTTAATAAAGACCTAGAAGAAATAAAAAAGAGTCAATTAAAAATGAATAATGCAATGAATGAGACCAAAAACACTTTGGAGGGAACCAAGAGTAGAATAACGGAGGCAGAAGATAGGATAAGTGAGGTAGACGATAAAATGGTGGAAATAAATGAAGCAGAGAGGAAAAAAGAAAAAAGGATCAAAAGAAATGAGGACAACCTCAGGGACCTCTGGGACAATGTGAAACGCCCCAACATTCGAATCATAGGAGTTCCAGAAGAAGAAGACAAAAAGAAAGGCCATGAGAAAATACTCGAGGAGATAATAGCTGAAAACTTCCCTAAAATGGGGAAGGAAATAGCCACCCAAGTCCAAGAAACCCAGAGAGTCCCAAACAGGATAAACCCAAGGCGAAACACCCCAAGACACATATTAATCAAATTAACAAAGATCAAACACAAAGAGCAAATATTAAAAGCAGCAAGGGAGAAACAACAAATAACACACAAAGGGATTCCCATAAGGATAACAGCTGATCTATCAATAGAAACCCTCCAGGCCAGAAGGGAATGGCAGGACATACTGAAAGTAATGAAAGAGAATAACCTACAACCTAGATTACTGTATCCAGCAAGGATCTCATTCAGATATGAAGGAGAATTCAAAAGCTTTACAGATAAGCAAAAGCTGAGAGAACTCAGCACCACCAAACCAGCTCTTCAACAAATGCTAAAGGATCTTCTCTAGACAGGAAATGCAGAAAGGTTGTATAAACGTGAACCCAAAACAACAAAGTAAATGGCAACGGGACCACACCTATCAATAATTACCCTAAATGTAAATGGGTTGAATGCCCCAACCAAAAGACAAAGATTGGCTGAATGGATACAAAAACAAGACCCCTATATATGCTGTCTACAAGAGACCCACCTCAAAACAAGAGACACATACAGCCTAAAAGTGAAGGGCTGGAAAAAAATATTTCATGCAAACGGAGACCAAAAGAAAGCAGGAGTCACAATACTCATATCAGATAAAATAGACTTTCAAATAAAGGAAGTGAAAAGAGACAAAGAAGGACACTACATAATGATCAAAGGATCAATCAAAAAAGAAGATATAACAATTATAAATATATATGCACCCAACATAGGAGCACCGCAATATGTACGCAAACGCTAACGAGTATGAAAGAGGAAATTAATAGTAACACAATAATAGTGGGAGACTTTAATACCCCACTCACAACTATGGATAGATCAACTAAACAGAAAATTAACAAGGAAACACAAACCTTAAATGACACAATGGACCAGCTAGACCTAATTGATATCTATAGGACATTTCACCCCAAAACAATCAACTTCACCTTTTTCTCAGCACAAGATTTTATGAGTCCAATTTCTTACATCTTCTCCATCTTAGTTTGCAAAGGACTACATGCCAGAAGAGGCTTGTGTGTGTTAACATACATGTCTCACTCTACCTGTTTAAAGAATGGGGCCAAAATGAATAAGACCACCTCTTGTTGCTCTCAAGAATAAGCTTTAGAAATTATTTATGGTCATAGTGGAGACTGAGCAAGGAGTTGAGAAAAAATATCCAAAAATTGGAAATAAAACTTAAGGATAATAGCATGTCCTTTAAAAAAAATTTGGCTGCACCAGTTCTTAATTGTGTTAGTTGTGGCATGTAGGATCTAGTTTCCTGACCAGGGATTGAACCCGGCTCCCTGTATTAAGAGCATGGGGTCTTAGGCACTGGACTGACAGGGAAGTCTCCACATGTCCTTTCAACGTTATTATTTAACTAAGGATTATATAAATATCTTGGAGAATACACCTATGTATTTGACTTTGTCATTTAATATTAAGTCAAAGTACTGATACTTTGAAATCACATGAAAATTTGAAGGCTCCTCTTGAATTAAGTTCTTAATTTGTAAGCCATTAACCATTTTTTAATCTAGTCACACACATTTATTTCAGTTTTCCTTTGACTGTCTGACTATATACATCTTTATTCCCCCAATTCTCCTTTGAACCAGGCTTACCATCTTACTGGTTTCCTCATCAATTAATGAGTTGAATAAAATCTTTGACATGTGTTCATTTTATATTTATGAAGAGTCTTTTTTGTGAAAATTATGCTTTGATACCTGGAACCAGATATGTTTGGAATTCAGAAGTAAGATTTTAGAAAGTGCAGAGATGTATATTTTATATTTTTCTATTTCATAGAAATAGATAACTCCAGCAGCATCTGGGAGATCACCCCATAAGTAAACATCTTGATGTTTTCTCAGTGAAACACATAAATATTTATACTCAGTGGGATTAAAGACAAGATGGTAAATAGCCTCATGTCATTTCAGGTTTGGTTTTACCACTGAAGGAGCTCAGAACAGGTCAGGATACTACCAAAAGATTTATGAAAAATTTGTCAGTTTTCAACACTTTGTTTTTGCCTACCACAGATTTTGGTAGGCAATTAAGAGACTGTGAACCTAAAATTTCTATCACCATCTCAAACTACAGTTATTTAGTCAAAGATAATAAAAAGAGGAAGTGTGAAGCCTTAGAAACCATTCATAATTTAATACCCTAGAATGTAATCCAATGTCAGTCATTTCTTTGAGGAGAGTAATAGGGTTAGAAAATGTAACATTCCCAAAGTAATGACTAAAGCTCCATGATCCATGTTTTGCAAGACTTCATAAACAAGAGCCCTAATAAGCAAATAAACTGCAAACAAAACTGGAAAATACTTGAAATGTATAAAGTGAAAGTTGCTCAGTCATGTCCAACTCTTTGTGACCCCATGAACTGTAGCCTGCCAGGCTCCTCTGTCCATGGGATTCTCCAGACAAGAATATTGGAGTGAGTAGCCATTTCCTTCTCCAGGGGATCTTCCCAACCCAGGGATCAAACCCAGGTCTCCCACAATGCAGGTGGATTTTTTACTGTCTGAGCTACCAGGGAAGCCCTGAAATGTATAAACAAATGTATGAAACTTTCTAAAGTTTAAAAAAGATAACTTCTCATATAGTGACACTTCATGGCAAATATAAACTTCTGCATAATAAACTTTTTGAAATCTTAAAATAAGTGAAATATTTAAAAGCAGCACATTCAGAGAAACTGCTAATTTACTGATGGTAAGATTGAAAAGGGTTACGTCAAGTCATGCAAAAGGTACTCTTCACTGAATAAAGATCATCGCTAGATTGGGGGTAAAAACTAGAGACTAAGTTAAAACATAAGTCAGTTTAGAAAATCAAGAACAGAGAAAGATAAAAGGAAGTTCTACTGCAAAGATTATGCTTTCTATGCTTTTGTATCTTAACACAAATCTTTTATAACATTTGTCATATTTTGCGTGCTGATGACCTTGATTTGAGTTTCAAAATACTAAATAAATTCCTTAACTCTCTTCTCAGTAAACAGTAAGCTTTTGTTTATAGAAAAGGATCAAGAGAAAAGTAGACATTTCTGACTTTTTAAGATGATATTTATGGTTATCCACCACCCCCTCACCAAATTTAACAGAAAAACAAAAAGATATGGAAAGAAAAGGAAAGGAGATGGGCAGGGTGCTCTGAACAAGCTGGAGAACTGGGGTTACAGGAAGATGAAAGGACTGCATGAACATCCCATGCTGCAGAGAGTCCTCCTTTGGTTGCCTGAAGATATATACCCACAGTGTTGAAAGTCCTGGGGCCACATCACGGGAGACTCAAAACTCAGTATTGAAGCTTCTGCCAGAGTAGGGCCACCCCATTCATCTTTGTCATACTCTGGGAAACCTGATACATTAGCCTTTCTTAACACAGGCAAATTTATCTGGGCACTATCTCAGCACCCGCCCATCCCCCACCAGGGAAATTTAACATTCTTCGCTGACCCTCTTTTGCCACTATCCTAGGGGTTTGCTGAAATGAGCTTGTATCTATCTGTTTGTCATCTGTCCATCCATCGATCATCTATCTAAATATATATTCTAATAAATATGTTCCCCCTACAAAATTTTCACACATAATCCACATTCATGAACTACATTCCTGGAACTTCTGAAGCAGGATATGACTCAATTCAAAACATAAAAGGATGATTGCTGATTGAAGGTTCTCCCTAAATGCCATCTCTCTCAAAATTTATCCTATCAAAAAAATAAGACAGCCTGAATCAAGCCTGAATCATTTTTAACACCAAGGAATATTTACTGAATGCTTAGTAAATAATTTACTATTTGAAAAGCTTTTGTGCACAGAAACTTTTGATACTATCGTAAAAAAAACAAAAAAACAAAAAAAAACTATGTTATTAATCTTTTCTATTATTCTAGGAGTGTCCTATGTTTCATGTGTTACAATTTACCTTTCCTCTAAGAAGCAGAATAAGAGTGCTGAAGTTTTAGTTTGAATTTTACATATACGTACACATTTAAAAAGTTTAAAGACAGTATTCTTAGTCTTTAAGTTGAAGATTTGTCTAGAATGTTCTCCCTGCCCTCTCCCCCCATCCATTTTCCCACTAGTCACGTATTAGTCTTCCTACAAGGACAACGCCCTGTGACGTTCCCCTGACATGCTTTTCCATCAACACTGGCAAGGTAATCAGCTTGGAATTATTTTATCAGTTCATATATGTTAGCTACCCCAGCTAAATTCTAAGTGTAACCCCCAACTGGGCAATACAGTTAGACAGGAGAATATAGAAGTCAAGAAAGTAAAATCATGTTCGATGAGATGATGTAAAAAGTCAGTGATTTTGCACAGTGAAACAGGCAGTCAAGGCCTACCCATGGGAGCCTCTCTCCAGACATCCAAGAATAAGGTCAACTCCAGAACACTTCCAATTAATTGCCGTGCAGACGGGAAACATCAGGACAGAGCCCAAAGCATGGTGGCATCATCCTCACGTGGAAATACAATCCTAAGGAGAACACATTATAGGAAAGACCAGCTCCCTCAGTTTTGGCCCCACAGACATATGTTGATCAGAAAACAGATCACTGGAATATAAAATGTCAACCTTGTACTTAAAGTATGAATTTCAGAATCTTCAGCTTAAGGTGTCTGAGAAATCTACACCATTGGGAAATAGTCTGAAGACCAGCAACTGCTGTTTCCATGCAAATGTCATGAATAGAGAAGAGCAGAGACTCCTGAAGAGGGGTAACCTGGGGTCAGGAGGGCCAACAAGGAGAGTGCAGGCAGGCCCTGGACAGATGCAAGCCTGGGCTTCAGGTGATTAACCCATCTGAAGAGGACTCCAGGTTAGCATCAGAACCGAGCTATTTCCTATGAGCAACCACTATGTCTCTGGGTCTCCCAGTTGGCACGAGTGGTAAAGAATTCACCTGCTAATGCAGGAAATGCAGGTTCGATCCCTGAATCAGGAAGATCCCCTGGAGAAGGAAATGGCAGTCCACTCCAGTTATTCTTGCCCGGGAAATCCCATGGACAGAGGAGCCTGGCAGGCAGCATCTGAGCACAGTTGCTATGTCTCTATCAGACAAGTGGCAGATAAAAATGTGACACCCTGATGCTGAAATCACCATGGCTCCCAGCCATTCTAACCCAGCCATACTCCACTGTCCCACCACTTCCTTGGCACAGTCTCCTCCTGTTTCTCTGGAAATCACTGTTGAGTGTTCCTCAAAACAACACTCATTTATGTTCTTCCCCTTCTTCTGACAAGGTACCCCAGCACAGCCTTAGCCACTTGTCCTCTCATACGGATGTTCCTCTGCCAGACACAGCTGTTCTTGCCCAGGTGCTGCCCCAGCCCTTCAGAAGCTTGAAGCTGACTGTGGTCCATGACCCCGTGGGTATTTCATCTCCCATACAATCAGCATTTGCCCACACTGCAGTAACTGCTCATTGCCTGTCTCTTAGATGGTTCCCGGCTCAGTTTTCTACTAGAAATGTGTGGCAGACCACTTGTGAAAATGGTATCATCTTTCCAGCCCCTTCTTCCTTTATCCATGACATTTCCAGTAAGAGATGGAATCTATTTCCCTGGCCTGTTAATCTGGACTCGCCTCGCAACTTGCTTTGGCAAACAAAATATAGCCAAGGTGACATGTGCCTTACCTGCCCCCTACAACCAAAAGCAAAAGCCCAGCTAAGGGCTGGGATCTGAGGGATCACATGACCAGTCACCCTTGTCAGCCCAGGTGACAGCTGGCCAATGCCCAGGAGCAGGGCCACCCAAGTGGCCTGCAGTTCCCCAGAGACGTGTGAGGCAGCCCAGCCAATATCAGAACCACCCAGCTGGGGCCAGCCTGAATTGCTGACCCATAGAGTCATGAGTCATTTAACTGTTTGTTATTTTAAGTCATTAAATTTGAGAGTGGTTTGCTACATGATAATAAGTAATTAACAGAATAGGCTACCTATGACAAATGGTCCACATAGCAGTTAACTCTCTAAATCAGTTAACTCCCTCCAGAGAAATATCTCAACTGTTATGTATTATAACGTACATTAGAGTATTAAAATAACGTTTCATTATAACACTGCATCACAGTGTTATTATGCTGTAATATTGGGCTTCCCTGATGGCTCAGATGGTAAAGAATCCGCCTGTCAATACAGAAGACAAAGTTTCGATCCCTGGGTCAGGAAGGTCCCCTGGAGAAGGAAATGGCAACACATTCCAGAATTCTTGCCTGGGAAATCTCATGGACAGAGGAGCCTGGCAGGTTGCAGTCCATGGTGTTGCAAAGCTGGACACAACTGAGTGACTCAACAACAACAATGTTGCAATATTATCTTGAGTTACAATATTATCTGCCCCTCCTTTTCAGAAGGCACAGGTATTCAGGGGAAGCTATGTCCATGGTGGGGAGGAAGAAGGATATTACACCTAGACTCACACTGTACCAGGAAATGCTGTTCCTTCCAGCAGCCAGACCTTGCTGCTCTGACTGAACTTTCTCCTTTCTTGTTTCCGCTCCCCCCCCACCACCACCACCACCAAATTGCTCCTCATTCTGTCTTTCACTAACGTTCCAGTTCTTTCAGACATATCTGTATATACTTCTCACCTGTCATTTGGGATGCCTACAGATGCAGGCACCTAAATTGGCTGTCTAAAAGTGAGAAAATTTCTTCTCACGTGTCAAAAATATCCAGATGTAGACAGTTCCATGTTTGCTTAATTCAGCAGTTTCCTCAGTATCACCAAGAATACATCTTTCTGCCCAACTTTTGAATAAGACTGCAGCTTTGTCTTGAGAACAACTCTCTCTCCTGGGCACAAATTGTTGCCACTGTTGTAGACAACAGAACTAGACATGATAGCATCTTTTCTTTAAAGTGTCCTGCTAAGAATCTTTCCCAGAAATCCACCATCAGACTTTATAGATCTCATTGGCCAAAACTGTGTCACATGCCTCACTGTAAACCAATCACTAGCAACTGGTATAGCACACTCATAATTCGCTTGAACCAGTTAGAATTTTCCCCATTAGTAGTGTCTGCTAAAATAGCTGGGGGTTTTTTGTTTTGTTTACTTTTTTTTGGCTGTGCCAGGCAGCTTGTGGGATCTTAATTCCCTGAAAAGGGGTTGAACCTGGGCTCCCAACAGTGGAAGCAGAGAGTCCTAACCCCTGGACCACCAGGGAATTCCCCAAAATACCTAACTTCTATTTAGGAATGAGGTCAAACCATTTTTATGGTGTTCAGAAGTCTGTGCCACTTAATGTATTTGGCCCAAGAGTCCGTTTTAAAATTTATCTGTTCATTCCATGACAGTTCTCTGGGGCAAATTCTTTCCTCAGCTATGTGTCAATTCAGCCAATATTCCCTACTCTATGTGGCTTTAGATAAGGAGCACTATGTAAGTGTTGGAGACACCCACTTTCACTTCCCAATACCACTTCAAGTTCAACCATTTTCAGATTTGATCCCTGAACCAGTAGCATCAGCATCACCTGGGATCTTTCATTTTGTTTTGGCCCATTCCCAGATTATGAAACAATCTGAGGGTAAGACCCAGCCATGTGTGTTTCAGCAAGTCTTTCAGGTCATTCAGATGATCGCTAAAGTTGGAGAACCACTGCACTACATACTTGCTCTGTGGCTTTGGGCAAGACATATACTCACTTAGGTTCAGACTGTCAGTCTTTATAATGGGGCAATAAGGTCTCTTAAGGTGATATAAAATGCTTAGTACAGTGCTGGCAAAAATAAATAGAACATGTTGGCATATCTTCATGTACATAAAGCTATATATTAATTCGTAAGATCTATATACAACTATCAAGATATGTATATTTTAAATAAACTGATTATTAAACTATGTATTTTTAAATATATATACATTTCTACTTGATTTTATATCTTATTAGTTTTATATGTTTTTATTATATATAGTTCCCAAAAAAGTAATATGAAAACTTTATAAAAATAGCAGTTTCCTGGCTGCATCACAACCACTTGGCTATATTTTAGCAAATTTTTATGCCATTTATCTCCATATTACTGAATAAGATGCCCAGATTTCTATTTCTTAATTTACCAATTTTAGACATTCCTTTCATAAGGATGAGGATTTAGTTCTCTTAAACTATCTCTAGTTCCTTCTGCCTCATGTTCCAAATGAGATTTTATCTTAGTATTTAGCTAAATCAATATTCTTAAATTACTATGACTGTGTAAATGTAGGTGTTTTTAAATCAATAATTTACAGCAATGTTTCTTGTGTATTTTTTCTATTTTAGAGGCAATAATTGTTCAATATTCCAAGAGCTCAGGAAAATTAATCTCAGTAATACTTTCTATACAAATATATCAGATAAATTATCAGTTTCATCTTCTTCTAAAGAACTTTCTCCTGGCTGCTAAGATTTCTCTATCACATTCTTTCACTGTGTTGGAAGCATTCTTTCCTGATCCTCCACCTTACAGTCTTCTAGGCTTACTTTCAGCAGCTTCTTGAGAAGGACTAAAGGAGAGGCAAGTGGTTTGGGTTCTCCCATGATCGCAAAATGTCTTCCCTTTCACTTTGTCAGTTTGTGATTAAAATTGAATTCCAGGTTAAAAAACATTTTTCATAAGAAATAAAAGGGATCACTCTAGTAGTTTCTACCTTCCAGGGTTCAATGCCACATTTTATTCCAGTTTATTCACCTTTAATTTTCTTTCTGCAAGTTCTCATCATCCAGTCAGTTCAGTTGCTCAGTGGTGTCTGATTCTTTTGTGACCCCATGGTCACAGCACGCCAGGACTGCAGCACACCAGGACTGCAGCATGCCAGGCTTCTCTGTCCATCACCAACTCCCAGACCTTGCTCAAGCTCATGTCCATTGAGTCAGTGATGCCATCCAACCATCTCATCCTCTGTCGTCCCCTTCTCCTTTCACGGCTGCATTCACCATCTGCAGTGATTTTGGAGGCCAAGAAAATAGTCTGTCACTGTTTCCATTGTCTCTCCATCTATTTTTCATGGAGTGATGGGACCAGATGCCATGATCTTAGTTTTCTGAATGCTGAGTTTTAAGCCAGCTTTTTCATTCTCTTTCACCTTCATTAAGAAGTTCTTTAGTGCCTCTTCAATTTCTGCCCTAAGGGTGGTGACATCTGCGTATCTAAGGTTATTGATAGTTCTCCCAGCAATCTTGATTCCAGCTTGTGCTTCATCCAGCCCGGCATTTCCCATGATGTACTCTGCATCTAAGTTAAATAAGCAACATGACAATATACAGCCTTGATGTACTCCTTTACCGCTGTGGAACCAGTCTGTTGTTCCATGTCCAGTTCTAACTGTTGCTTCCTGACCTGCATACAGATTTCTCAGGAGGCAGGTAAGGTGGTCTGGTATTCCCATCTCTTGAAGAATCTTCCACAGTTCGTTGTGATCTACACAGTCAAAGGCTTTGGCGTAATCAATAAAACAGAAGTAGATGTTTTTCTGGAACACTCTTGCTTTTTCTATGATCCAATGGATGTTGGCAATTTGATCGCTGGTTTCTCTGCCTTTTCTAAATCCAGCTTGAACATCTGGAAGGTCACAGTTCATGTACTGTTGAAGCCTGACTTGGAGGATTTTGAGCATTACTTTGCTAGTATGTGAGATGAGTGCAATCGTACGGTAGTTTGAACATTCTTTGGCATTGCTTTTCTTTGGGATTGGAATGAAAAGTGAACTTTTTAGTCCTGTGGCCACTGCTGAGTTTTCCAGATTTGCTAGCATATTGAGTGCAGCACTTTTACTCAATCAGCATCATCTTTTAGGATTTGAAATAGCTTAATTGGAATTCCATCACCTCCACTAGCTTTGTTCATAGTGATGCTTCCTAAGGCCCACTTGACTTCACATTCCAGGATGTCTAGCTTTAGGTGAGTGATCACACCATCATGTGATCCCAGGATTATCTGGGTCATGAAGTTCTTTTTTTATAGTTCTTCTGTGTATTCTTGCCACCTCTTCGTGTATCTTCTGCTTCTGTTAGGTCCATGCCAAGATCATCCCCAAGAAAAAGGAAGGCAAAAAGGTTGTCTGAGGAAGCCTTACAAATAGCTGAGAAAAGAAGAGAAGCTAAAGGGAGAAAAGGAAAGATATACCTATTTGAATGCAGAGTTCCAAAGAATAGCAAGGAGAGATAAGAAAGCCTTCCTCAGTGATCAATGGAAAGAAATAAAGGAAAACAATAGAATGGGAAAGACTAGAGATCTCTTCAAGAAAATTAGAGATACCAAGGGAACATTTATCATCATTAGTGCTTTGAGATAACATCTCTTTATGGGAGTCTTTTTATTCATTGTACTGGGTACTCTGTGGGCCCTTCATGGTCTGCAAGTTCTGTTATTTTGTTTTTTTTGTTGTTGTTCTCTGTTTTTATTCTAGTAGATATTCTAAGTCCTGACTGATTTGTTAACTGCCCCATCATTTCTATCCTATTGTGCATTTCATTTTTTGATCATTCTCATTTCAACGTTTCTATTTCAGGATCTTTTTCAACATTGACTTATAAGTCTCTGATCTCAGATATTTGTATACATTTTTTAGAGTGCTATCTGCATTTCCCATTGTGCTTAGTTCACTCAGTCATGTCAGACTCTGTGCGACCCCATGGACTGTAGCCCACCAGGCTCCTATGTCCATGGGGATCCAGGCAAGGGAATGGGGATCCCTTCTCCAGGGGATCTTCCCAACCCAGGAATTGAACTGGGCTCTCCTGCATTGCTGGTGGATCCTCTACCAGTTGAGCTATCAGGTAAGCCAATTTTCTCTTGTATTTTGTTTTGGTTGGTCTTCCTGTTAGATTTCCTTAATTATCTCATGGTCCTTTGCTATCTGTGGACATTGTAGAATGAGGCACTAAAAATCTAATCTGATGCTCTGGGTTTTGAGTAATTTTTGAGACTAGATGCTACTTGTAAGATAATCAGGATAGCAACTGGAATTTTCTTTGGAGAAACTCCAAGCATCAACATTCTATTTCCTATAGTGTTTAGTTTCTTATTTGAAAAATCTGCCAATTTTCCACTGAGGGGTATGAGTTCCAAAAACAGAAGAGAGCTAGAAAATCTGCCTCTCAGTACATAAAATTATGCTTAATTTTCACCACCCTCAAGAGAAAAAAAAATTGCCCACTGCTCAGGAAAGTGACCAATATCTTTCAGTAGTGACCCAATTACACAAACTCCTCTAAGATCTGGATAACCCTGTATTTCTCTTATGCATCTGACAGTTCTTGTTATGGACTGAATTGTGTTCCCCCCAAAATTCATATGACGACATCCTAAGTCCCAGTATTTCAGAATGGGACACTAATTAGAAACAGGGCCTTGAAGGTGGCAATTAAGGTAAGATAAACCCTTAAGGGTAGGTCCTAATCCCATCTGACTGGTGCCCTTCTAGGAGATTAGAGATGGGAGACACACCAGGGATTCTTGGGCACAGAATGAAAAGCCATGTGAGGACATCGAGAAAACAGCCACCTGCACACCAAGGAGCAAGGCCTCAGCAAAGCCAACCCAGCAAACACTTTCATCTTGGGCTTGCAGCCCCTAAAACTGTGAGAAAGTAAGTTTGTCTTGTTTAAGTCACCCAGGCTGCAGTATTTTGTTATAGCAGCCCTAACAAACTGATATTAGTAACATGTATAGGTGGGTACTGTAAGTATTCATTATTGAATAACTGATTTGATTGTAGTAAGTCTCCTACATACAAACCTTCAAGTTGCAGACTTTCAAAGATGGAAATGCACACTCCATCAACATCAGGCATTAAGTGACATTGCAGCTTGTCTCCGTCTCCTATTGCTGACAATCCTTCAGCTTCACCACCTCCAAACCCCGCTCCCTCCTCCAGTCAGTAACTCTTCCTGCCTGTTCAGTTGGTACCAGCCCCTGTATGCCAGCTGTTGCATGTACTGCTGAACTTTCCAAGGTACTGTAAGATTTAAGGTGTTTTATTTTTTTCATTTTTTTTATGAGAAGTATTACAAACCTATTTCAGTACTATGTAGTCAATTGTGTTAGTTGGGTACCTGGGCTAACTTTTTCAAACTGAACAAGCTCTATTTGTACGCAGAGGACTTACTGTAATTGGCTCATTGGCGCCCTGCCCACATGCACTCACCTACTACTCAGGGGTCATCTACAAACAACTCCCAAACATAATGAGAGCTTCCCTCATCCCTGGAGGTCAAGGGTACAAGCTGGACAGGCCACAGTTTGTGCTGCCACACTCAACCAACAAGGGGTCGGAGTGGTGGGCCAGCTCCTTCCCCTCTTAATGGGAGGATTCCAACCTGTGTCTCTCAGAAGGTTCCCAGCAGAGCTGAGCAGCCTTTGTCTGCTGTCACCCCACAGCCAAGTCTTAAAGTTGAAGGACTGCGTAAGGGGGAAAAAACTCAAACAAAAATTCCACAAGAGTTATGTATTTCAAATTATATGATCCTTTATCCCCACTACACTAATAATTCAACCTGCTGCTGCTCCAGGCTTTTTCTCTTACAGCATCAGTGATGTCAACTATAAAAAGGCTGCTCTCAAATCACACTTAGGTCACATCGAAGGTTTGCATAAGGGCTTGAAAAAGAATTACAAATAGATTTCATTATACAGTAAAACATTAAAGTTTCCACTATCTTATGTTATTAGATTTAGGAAAAAATTTAAATTTTATCAGGAGAAGACGTTTTGTTATACCAGTGACTCATGTCTGCTGATGAGTTTGTGGAATGCCATTCCACTGTAATAATTCCGAGTATGAAGTCCCACAGTGGATTTCACTACATCTTCCCCCTATTCTTGCCTGGAGAATCCCATGGACGGAGGAGTCTGGTAGGCTACAGTCCACGGGGTCGCAAAGAGTCGGACACGACGGAGCGACTTCACTTTCACTTTTTTTTTTCTTTTCCCCCTAAAATTGGCATTGAATTTTGTACAGCCACATGCTACAGAAAAGACACTATTAGAAAGTTTTGGCCACAAAATGACGAAGCTCAACAAAACTGTACAATATGAAGATTTTAATTCCATTTGGCCTGATTCTATGATGAGTTTCAGTCTAGAATTTCTTGCCTCTGATAATTCACTCTTCTCACACCTGGGTCTTAGTTTCAGTTCCTTCCAAAGCACATTGGAAGTGCGTAGCTATTTGGGAAGCTACAAGTATCCAGCAGAAGGATGAAGGGGAGAATCCAAATTTGACCAAGTTTAAATCCTCCAAAGATGGAATATTTCCAAAGGAGACCAAATTTAGAGATAGTCTTAAACCAGAATTGCCCACAATGTCTTTAAGTAACAGAATAGGTGAAGTCACACTACACAAGTGGGTCCACTACTAGAAAAATTGTAGACCAAGAACAAAGTTTGTTGGTTTTCTTTTTTAAATCACCAACTATGGTTAGAGATGAGTGGAAAAAAAGCGGGAGAACGCAGAAACAGAATTTGAGTTCAAGGGCAGGGATGGCTGCCTTCTGTTCAATGCTGTCAACACCATGCCTAGAACATTGCCTGGATGTAGGAGTCAACTGCTGACTTTGATGGGGAAAGGATTGGGTGAGATAGAAAGGACTCAGGGTTCCCAAGCACATCATTTCATTTGAAGCTGAAATTAAAAACAATCTTCCCGAAACTGTCATATACATGAGAAGAGCACACTGATGGTATATCCAACAGGAGAAGCAATCAAAAAGGTCATACGTATACGAGTGTGTGTATATTATTTCTGAACAGGGAAGGAAAGATTTCTTTGTTCTGAAACAGAAAATAATGTGAAAATACCAAGTCAAGTACTATTGGATAAAACTTACCTTTATGAATGTTTGGAAGCTGTTTTTTAGTCCACTAGGGCCCCACTCACTAAATTAGAATATTCAGTTTTCATTATCATGCTAATTTGTAGTAGTATAAGTAAACACAGAAACCAGACAAAAGTCATGTATTTGTTCACAGCACATAAATTCTGGAATCTGAACATTCAAAATGACCCAACTTTAGGGATGACCAAACTCCTGAAGTCTCAATACCCAGGTTTGAAACCCATTTCCACAGCTTGCCATCTGAATGACTTGTTACAATGTTCTTAACATCTCTGCAGCTCTCTTTTCTCATCTCTAAAATGGGAATTATATTAGTCCCTCATCACTAGGTTATAGTAGCTGTTTAGTCACTAAGTCATGTCTAACTCTTTTGCAACCCCAGAGAACATAGTCGGCCAGGTTCCTCTGTCCGTGGGATTTCCCAGGCAAGAACAGAGTGGGTTGCCATTTCCTTCTCCAGGGGATCTTCCTGACCCAGGGATTGAACCTGTGTCTCGTGGATTACAGGCAAATTCTTTACCACTTTTGCCACCAGGGAAGCCCAGGTTATAGTTGGGATAAGAGATTATCTCTGTAAAGCATGTAGTGAATGTTTGGCACATGGAATCAAGGTGTGAGTCTTATTCAATGCAGGGGCTTTCCCTAATTAACAGCGGACACAGTTACAACAGCTGATACTAACTTAGCATTTATATTGGGCTAGTCACCCTGCAAAAAGTGTTTTGTGTGCCTCTACAAGTTTTAAAATGCATTACATCTCAAAATGGCCTAAAATGCCATTATTTGCTGTGATAATCCCTGTTGAATGAAGGACTCAAGCAATACCAGAATTTTTTAATATGAATTGCCATTTTCAGATTTCTCTCAGCCCTATCTTTATAATGGTTAATTTCTTTAATGTACAAGTAGGTGACTATGTTTGACCATGGCTAAATTTCATTTTCCTGGTCTTGGACCATCATTCCAGCTAACTCTAGTCTGTTTTCCCAAATAGTAAATGGCCTGCAACTTTGGATTGAATAATACTGAAAGCAAGAGAGAAACCCAATGGTTAACTAGCAATGACCTCTTTCCAGTTAATCCACAAGTCAGTTGTTTTAATATTGTCTGATAGCCTTTAAACTTTCCCAGCTGACCTACCTAGTTAAATTTCTAAACTCAAAGATCTTATCTGTAAAATGGGTGAAGTCTTACAATGTTATATACAAGGTTCAAGTGAAAACACACTGAACTGTCAATACTTACACTACATTACACTGTGTTAGTTCACCCCACCCCCCACCCCATTTAACTGTGACATCTGGAGTGCTGGCTGGGTCTTCTAAGGAAATTATATTTCATCACGGAATTTTTCTTCCACTCACTAGCCTGCGGTCTAAACTAGCTGAAACCCAGAGGCTAAAAAAAAGAAAGAAAATTCAAATGGATTGTAATGTATCAATTTAGGCCATGATGCCACATTAGAAATGTAAAAAGGGTGAATGGCTTTTTGTTCTGTAATTCAGGAGGATGGGTGTTACTTGTGCTGAGACATTGAGAGTGAAATGGATAATGGATGATCTGAGGCCTGGCTCCCACCCCTGCCGTGAGGGAGACCCCCCCATGGAAACACTCTTCCTGTTCTATGCAGGTGAAGCAGGCTGCCCCAAACTACTCCACGGTCTGCACTCCCGTGCGGTCAGCACTTACCTCCCCTGAAGGCAGAAGATGGCAGCAGACGCAGCCTCACCTCCTCCCCACACCCGGTCCTTGGAGAACCAGGTCAGTCAAGCTTGCCCTTGTGGGTCCGTCACCTTATAAAGTCTATGAGTCTCGCGAGTAAGCCCACTATCGCGCGATCTAGCCAACTGGTATCGCGAGTCTCAAACCCAGCTGCTGCTGCTACTGCTAAGTCACTTCAGTCGTGTCCGACTCTGTGCGACCCCATAGATGGCAGCCCACCAGGCTCCCCCGTCCCTGGGATTCTCCAGGCAAGAACACTGGAGTGGGTTGCCGTTTCCTTCTCCAATTAAAGTGAAAAGTGAAAGTGAAGTCGCTCAGTCTTGTCTGACTCCTAGCAACCCCATGGACTGCAGCCTACCAGGCTCCTCCGTCCAAGGGATTCTCCAGGCGAGAGTACTGGAGCCGGTTGCCATTGCCTTCTCAAACCCAGCTACACATTGGAAACACCTGGCGATCCTGAAGCCCTAAATGAGCCGGGGGTCTAGCCCATGAGATGCTGACTGACTGGCTTCATGTGTGGGCTGGATCAGGTGATGACGATACAGTGCGCAGCAGCCATTGAAAATCACTGCTTCAAAGGGCAAAGAACCTGCGCCTGATTCCACCTCTGGATTTGCTGGAGGAGCACCCAAGAGTGGGCTCCTATCTAACACTCCGAAGTGGATTATCCAAAGAGACACAGGTACTGTACTGACAAAGCAAAAGACCTTATTGCAAAGGGGTGCTTGAGGAGAGTTGCTGGGGTAAGAGAACTCAGGAAGACAGCCCTGCCTCCAGGCTTGAAGTCTTGGGATTAGTTTCCAGTTTGTCTTGAGTCAGTCATCTTGCTCGTGCCTGTATTTGGCTCCACTCAGAACCCTTCAGCACATCTCTCAGTCAGGATGGAGTCTAGTTCCAGGCTTTCTGAGAAGTCAGGCATCACATGGGCTGGCGTCTCCTACCTCTTTTAGCCCTTCCCAAGTTTTTTTCCGGTTGGTTTTGGTGGCAGCTTGTTAGTTTCCTGTTCCTGTATCAGGACCTCTTCTTGTGAGACACTTATGCAAGCTGTTGTTTTCATGCCTGGCCAGGGCAGGTGGTTTTGATCAAAGGTTCCATACCAGAACTACAAAGCTCACCGTCATTCAGATCAGTGAATCCAGGCGTCTAGATCCTGCTCTTCCTATTCCTTTTTCTTTCACTCATCCCATAGATTCTACTCACCTACCTGGTCTCCACAATTCCTCATGAGCCCTAATGGAGGTGAGGGTTCAATTGGGAGTCCTTCTACTTAGCCCACCCTTACTAACCTCTTACCCAGATTCAGCTTCAACTCTGACAACATAATACTAATATAGGATTAATTTCATAAATTCACTTAAACAACTTGATTTCACAGAAAGAAATCAAATCAGTCCAGCCCATTGTGTCCTTTATGTGGGCAAAAATTTTGTAAATGATTTGGTTTTTTCCAACTATTCTAATATAAACACCTCAACTTTTTTTTTTTTAACTTAAACATAACAACTGAAAACCTCCCAGAGAATATTTCCCCAGGTGACAGTTTGGACAGCCCAGGCCGCTTTTTAAAAATATTATTTATGAAACAGTGGATTAAATATCCGTAATAGACATTCTATTCTTTATTCACATTCTCAAAGGCACTCAATATGTATATTTCTCAAGCAACATAAAATGAAACAGTAGGCTTTTTTCCCAAAGAGAAATGATTTGGTAAACAGCATTATCTTAAAAGCAACTAGTTCTTTTTAATACTTATCATGCTTTGCCTGTATTCAGTTTAAATGTCACACATCAACATCTACAGGTAGGCTATTGTCAGTGACCTTTATATTATGTTGAAAAGCACCAGGAATTTCTGGGTCTTTTTTCTTTTTCTTTTTCCTGTATTTTCAAAGAATTGGTGGTGGTGGGGGGGTTGGATTTTCAGCCCACTCTTTCACTGCTAGAAATATTTGCACTTAAGAGTCTAATGTTTCTTGTTCAATGATATCACAAGTGTAGTGAATAAATTTTGATAACAAATTCAACCAGAACTCTGTGGATCCCTTGAGCTAACAGCCAAATGCACAGGGGGTGGTGAAGGGTGGAAATCTCTTCTTAATAGGTTTTGTATGTGCCTCTGCTCTGCAGAAAATGGTAACCTTAACCTAGGGTCTAGTGGGTTCATAAATAATACAAAGCATTTGTGTGTAAACATAAACTTGTGTCCTAAAGTGTTTTTTAAAAAACATGTGTGTATATATGCACATATGATGAATGTACCCTTCATTGTAAACCAACAACAAAAAATGGTAGATAATTAAATGCTAATGTTTCAAACTGGGTGCTTATGTTTTGGATTACTTGCTTCGTGGTGTTAGCATTTAAATGGTCAGCTTTGAAGTTAACAAACAGCCATTAAGATGCATCAGGGGAGTTCTCAGTTTTTTTGCAGTCATTGTTTTCATCTGGCTGGCTACAGGCTCAACTAAATGATAGACACAGGATTTACATAGCGAAGGCTATTTTTGTTAGTGAGAGGGATGAAAACTTTTCTTCCAAATAAATAAATAAGAGGGATGGTCTTGAGAGACTGGCATGTGGGAAAAGCGAAATCCCTCGTCCCCCTTCTCCGCCAGCCTTGAGATAATTGTTTTTCCCTCTTTCCCTCCAAGGCTTCAATGCAAATTTTTTAGTTCCCAAGCCTTTGCCTTGTAGGTTGCTCACAGCATCTCAGCCCCCTCTCAAAGGATTCCTTGGAAACTGCGCCAACTGTCTGCAAGATTCATTATTCTGGACTTTCTGGGGTTAATACCTAAATCCTCTCCCATGGCAGTACAAGTCAGAAGAGGAACCAGAGGGGAAAAAATTACATGAAAATTCCTAAAGGCATTGTCTATTGAAAAGAGGGCAATAATTAAGAGATAATATGAAAGGGGAGAGAACATTCTCACAGGATAATGGGCTCCCCCTGTTGCAAGAATGTTGAGGCAAAGCCAGGCCATTTTATGGAAAATAAATGCCATGGTGAGGGAGGGGAAGACATTTACTTTCAAATCAATCAGAAAAGCCAGTCCCTTGGCAGAGTCCTGTGATGCCAAATTATCAAAACGGATTGAATAATTTTATCCAATGGCTATTCCTGCAGAAGAGGGGCACTTACTCTGTCATTAGTAGCCTGCAGAGTTAGAGGCCCTCTTAATAACTGATAGAGAGATAGAGAGGTGGATAGATTGTTGTTTAGTCGCTAAGACATTTCCGACTCTTTTACGACCCCGTGGACTGTAGCCCACCAGGCTCCTCTGTCCATGGGATTGCCCAGGCAAGAATACTGGAGTGGGTTGCCATTTCCTTCTCCAGAGAATCTTCCTGATCCAGGAATCAAACCCACATCTCTTTCATCTCCTGCACTGGCCGGCGGGTTCTTTACCACTTTTGCCACCTGGGAAGCCCCAAGAAGCCAGGATGGATGAATAAATTGGAGTTAAAATCATGGACAGCTTCATGGAGAGATAATGTGGCTGCCAGGAGCATGACCAAATTAGGACCGTAGCACTGTTTAAAACCCCCACTGGGTTCCGCATATCATTCAAGGTAAAAGCCAAAGTCCCTCCCATAACTTACAAGTTCTAGGTTAGCTTCTCTGAGAGTATCTTCTGCCACTTTTTTCTCATTCATTCCACCTACCCTGGCCTCTCTGCTACTTCTAGAAAGTCAGAGGCACAGTGCTGCCTCAGGGCCTTTAAATAGGCAGTTCCTTCTGAATGAAGTGTGCCTGGCCCAGGTAGCCACATCCTCACTGTTTGCTATATCAATTCAGGTTTGCATTTTTTTTGTTGTTGTTTTTTGTGATATAGAATTAGTTTTTAAAAATTTTTTATACAATTTTGAAAAGTTGCTTTCCATTTACATTTATTACAAATATTGGCTATATTCTCTGCATTGTACATCCTTGGTAGGGGGCAGGGAGTGGGAAGTACTCTTTCAGATCTTCTTTTTTAAAATTATTTTTTATTGCAGTATATTTGCTTTAGGGCTTCCCAGGTAGCACTGTGGTAAGGATTCCACCTGCCAATGCAGGAGACAAGGGTTCGATTCCTGGGTTGGGAAGATCCTCTGGTAGGTACTGGCAACCCACTCTAGTATTCTTGCTTGGAAAATCCCATAGTCAGAGGAGGCTGGTAGGCTACAGTCCACGGGGTCTCAAAGAGTCGGACCTGATTGACTGACTGAGCATGCACGAGTATGTGGTTGCTTCACAATGTTCTGTTAACTTCTGCATAGAAAAATGAATCCATCGTAATAGCCATACATCCCCTCCCTTTTGGACTTCATTCCCAATTAGGTCGCCGCAGAACATTGAGTTTCCTGAGCTATACAGTAGGTTCCCGTCCATTGTCTGTTTCATGCCTAGCATCAGTAGAGTATACCTGTCAATCTCAATCTCTCAATTTTTCAGACCTTAAATGTTCCCCTTTTTAGCAACACCTTGCTTTGCCATCATTCTTGAAACTAGGACTTCTCACAACTCCCCCAACATTTCTTGCTCCCCTTTCCTGCTATTTTCTTCTCCTTACCATTTACTATCTTCTAAATGACTATACGTTTTGCTTATTTTCCACTCCCCCAGTTAGAATATAATCCTATAAGGACAGAAGCTTCTTTATGCTTTATTTAGTTGGAAGAATGCCTGGTCCATAGTAGGGAATCTTAATTGAATTCTTAAACAGCTTCATTGTTCTCATGTTTCACAAGAGGATTTTACCATGGGTGCTCTAATTCCCTAGCTGATCATATAATGCTGTTTCTACAGAATTTCTCCTTGGAACATGACAGAATGTCTTTAAACAAAATGGTGTCTTCACACTATTCCATCAGACCAAAATAGAAATTTTTTTTTTTTTTTTTTTTTATTTTTTTTTTCCCAGTGGGTTTTGTCATACATTGATATGAATCAGCCATGGATTTACATGTATTCCCCATCCCGATCCCCCCTCCCACCTCCCTCTCCACCCGATTCCTCAGGGTCTTCCCAGTGCACCAGGCCGGAGCACTTGTCTCGTGCATCCCACCTGGGCTGGTGATCTGTTTCACCATAGATAGTATACATGCTGTTCTTTTGAAATATCCCACCCTCACATTCTCCCACAAAGTTCAAAAGTCTGTTCTGTATTTCTGTGTCTCTTTTTCTGTTCTGCATATAGGGTTATCGTTATCACCTTTCTAAATTCCATATACATGTGTCAGTATGCTGTAATGTTCTTTATCTTTCTGGCTTACTTCACTCTGTATAAGGGGCTCCAGCTTCATCCATCTCATTAGGACTGGTTCAAATGAATTCTTTTTAATGGCTGAGTAATATTCCATGGTGTATATGTACCACAGCTTCCTTATCCATTCATCTGCTGATGGGCATCTAGGTTGCTTCCATGTCCTGGCTATTATAAACAGTGCTGCGATGAACATTGGGGTGCACGTGTCTCTTTCAGATCTGGTTTCCTCAGTGTGTATGCCCAGAAGTGGGATTGCTGGGTCATAAGCAAAACTAAACAAATGGGACCTAATGAAACTTAAAAGCTTTTGCACTACAAAGGAAACTATAAGTAAGGTGAAAAGACAGCCCTCAGATTGGGAGAAAATAATAGCAAATGAAGAAACAGACAAAGGATTAATCTCAAAAATATACAAGCAACTCCTGAAGCTCAATTCCAGAAAAATAAATGACCCAATCAAAAAATGGGCCAAAGAACTAAACAGACATTTCTCCAAAGAAGACATACAGATGGCTAACAAACACATGAAAAGATGCTCAACATCACTCATTATTAGAGAAATGCAAATCAAAACCACAATGAGGTACCATTACACGCCAGTCAGGATGGCTGCTATCCAAAAGTCTACAAGCAATAAATGCTGGAGAGGGTGTGGAGAAAAGGGAACCCTCTTACACTGTTGGTGGGAATGCAAACTAGTACAGCCGCTTTGGAAAACAGTGTGGAGATTTCTTAAAAAACTGGACATAGAACTGCCATATGACCCAGCAAAATAGAAATTGAAAATAGAAACTGGTCATTGAATGTTTCCATCTGGAAAATAAAGATGTTCAACTAATGATAATCATCATTTGAGTAATATTATCAACCATTTAATCTGCACATACAATGTGCAAGTCAAATTAGTCATTCAACGCTTAAAGAGATGTTTGTTAAGTTTCTAATACAGGCTAGCCTCTTGGAAATATACAGTGAGTAAGAAGTACACATCATTTTATTTGGCTCTTAAATCCCTCCATAATCTAATCTACCCATTTATTCAATCAACAAATATTTACTGAGCACCTATTATGTGTCAAGTATGGTAAAATGCACCCTCCCTTTTCTACAATATTTTCTTCTACTCTTGGAAGTAAGATTAGCCTTATTATTTCCTTTTATATATCTAGGATGTATTCATTGCTCCAGCTGCTCATGCCATTCTCCTTGGTAATTCTTCTTTTCTTGTTCAGACATCACCCCTCCTGGGAGGTGCCCCAGCTTCATACAGTCTGGTCTCCTTTCTGTAGGCACCTTCATCTAGATTTAACTTTAGCCCTTGACACCTCTTCCCACCTGTCACCTTGCTACTCTTCCTCTGAACTTGACTTCATGTCAGAATTCCCAAGGATCGCCAATTTAAACCCAATTTGAAAACAAACTCAAGTAACAAATAACCGGCCTAAATTTAATAAGGTTGTTGGTATCGTTTGCTTTTTGTTACAATGTTACCAGGTATAGCAACAGACGATCAGTCAACAAGATGGTGATTTTCATCTTGAATATTCCTTGACCACCAATTTAAACAAAATCCCGGAAATATGATCTAAAACCATAATAAATGTCTTTCACAGGCCTTCTGTATTCCCTATTTATAACTACAAAATAATGAATTCTATACTACAGGAATACCTGTGGTCACCCATGTCACTCACATTCCCATTGTTTTCTGGACTGCAAATGCTTTTTAAGTAAAAGACATAATAAATAGGGGCTTCCAGCGGTAACTTGCCACCTCTCCTCCAGCGTGACAGGTTTTTAGTGAAAATAATAAGGGTTTGGGGAACTTAGGACACTCAAGTCTTAACTTTTATAGCTCTCCTCAGAGTTTCTCGGTAGAGAGATTTCTGTTGAAAATGTTTTTAGAAGAACTGAAAGATAGAGGTCATTTTTCAAGCAATCATCACTTTTTCAAATACATATTTATCTTTGAACAGAGGAAATTCTAAGTTCCCTGAAGTTGAACTATGTTCTCACAAACCATCACGTGATGGACTGTATCTCAGATGATAAAGAATCTGCCTGCAATGCAGGAGACTGAGGTTTGATCCCTGGTCAGGAAGATCCCCTGGAGAAGGAAACGACAACCCACTCCAGTTTTCTTGTTTGGAGAATCCCATGGACAGAAGAGCCTGATGGGCTACCACCCATGGGTTTGCAAAGAGTCAAACAAGACTGAGTGACTAACATACACAGAGGAAAGTAGGGAGGTGGGAAACTTAAGGGCTGGCATTGCCTCCTGATTGTCATGTAGGAAATTTAGGTTCTGATCAAAACCCTGGTTTCTAACTACACACCCCTCATACAATCGTACTGTGAAGATTTACAGAATACATAAGAATGTACCTAACACTTAAAAGTTACTCAAAAGGGTTTATTCTCTCCATTTGTCTCCATTCTATCTCCACTGGACCCATCGTCATCTCCTTAGCACTTTCCATTTATGAGCCATAATTGTTACCTAGGAAATGTTGACATCTGAGATATTCTTTGTATTTAAAATATGATAGGCATTTAGAAACATTATAAAATAATACATTAGTAAAACCAATTTTGATCAAAAAGAAGGCTTTTGCTGTTTTATTCTGCAGTCACATGAATTAAAATATATTTTCACTTCTTCATCCATCTTCTGCACAGAAGGGAGCATAATCAAAGTGTTCTACTATGTAATTTTGGTGCCACAGTTCCTTCATGCTGCACAGGCAGATCATGAATCCACAGAACTTCTCTGAACGTTGATATTCTCTCTGGCAACTCCACATCACAAACACTGTGGAAAATGAGATCTAAACTGACATTCCCACATGGTTGTCTATCTCCAGGTGTCTTCCATGCGCTGATTCTTTCAGCAACAGAAAATCACAAAACATTCATCATAAGAAGTCCATCGCATGTGTGGTTTATTCCCAACGCATTGATCTGTGAGGAGCTCTGACGTTAAAACCAGTAATTGCTCATATTTAGATAGAATACATGAAAATCATACTGTGTTACAATGCATACAAGGATGCCTTGCTGTCCTGCTCACATCTCTTAGTGGAATTGGAAGGATTATGTCACCCCTTCTAAGAATGGTCTCTGAATCTACACAGCCCTTTGGCTTTTTCAGGGAGGCTTTAAATTCTTAAACCAGAGTCAAGTCACTCTCAGATACCTACCTCACTGTCTTACCACACTGCTGGAAATTTCTGATACTGGCATCATTCCTTAGGGGCCTTTAAAAATCTTTATTATTTTAACTTGTTTTAGGTATTGTAAAGTTATTGGGAAGGACAACCTATCGGGTCATAGGATTCTTTTGTCTGATGAAGCCTGTATCATTTTCTTCCACAGAGAAAGCATGGTTCTGTAGAAATGGAGTGCAAAAGTCATGTAATTATATTTCAGAGGGAGAAGAGGAAAGGGAAAAGTTAGATTGTCTCTGAACTACCCTTTCAGGATGGAGAGAACACAGCAGGACAAGCGGCTCCACAAAGCTGAGAGAGAGACTAGATTTTGCCTACTTCAAATTTTGCCTAGGCCTAAATACCTCTGCTCACCCTACAGACATTTGATAAGCATCAACGTTCTGCTGGGAGCAAAACTCTTTCTGCATTTTGTTTAAACTACTTCAGCTTCCATGAAGGCAAATGTTGACCTAAGCAAACACTGATACATTCTACCTTCATGCTGGAAAAACCATCATATAGATAGCAACTGCTCATCAAGAACTTGGATTTTTTTTATCATTTTCAAAAATATTCTGCCTGCAGCAAATCAATAAGATAAACACTTATTAAATGAAATTAATTTCTGCGTGAAGAGACTTAAGTCTTTTTGCCTGTTATCTTCACCGTGTCTCTGCTGGTACCAACTGCTGACTCAGGTCCACCATCCTGGAGTCCATACTTAGTCTTTCATAGACAGCATCCAAGTCTGTGTCAAGTTCAAAGGCTCTTTTCCTCAATTTTTTTTCTTTGCTTTATTTTTATTCATGCACTCAACAAATATTTAAAGAGTGCTCACAATGTGCCTAACTGATGCAGAACACTGGGATATGGCTCTGAGCAAAACAGACCAAAGTTCTAGCTTATACTCTAATGGGCACAAAAAGACAAGTACAATATGGTAATTGGATGGTAAAGAGGATAGGTGTGCAAGGGGCAAGGATGGGCATGCAGTAGGTATGGGAAAAGGGGTTAGAGTTGGAGGAACAGGGCTTCCCTGGTCACTTAGTGGTTAGTAATCCACCTGCCAATGCAGGAGACAAGAGTTCGATCCCTGGTCCTGGAAGGTCCCACATGCCATGGGGCGGCTAAGTTGTGTGCTGCAACTGCTGAGCCTGTGCTCTAGAGTCCATGAGCCGCGACTACTGAAGACCACATACTGCAATCACCGGAGCTCGAGCATCCTGGAGTCTGTGCTCCACAACAAGAGAAGCCACCACGACAAGAAACCCTCTCACCATAACTAGAGTGTCAGAGTCACCCCTGCTCACCACAACCAGAGAAAAGACCACATGCAGCAAGAAAAACCCATTGCAGCCAAAAATAAACTAGTTAATTAATTAGTTTAAAAAAAAAGAATTGGAGGAATGAAGGATGATGTGGGGGCCTCAGCTCCCATAGTGACTGATGTCAACAGGGATGGGAGATATATCAGGGTGGTCATACTCTCAAAGCAGATGCTGGTTTAGGTCTAGAGGGAAGGGGTGTTATCCAAGCTCTAGAAGCTGACTGTTTCTGGAACACCTTCTTTATTCTTGCAAATGATGAGACACAGACGGTAGAGGGCCTCGGAAAGTGACCTTCTTATCTAGAGCCAGGGAACTCAAGGGCTCCCTCCTGCCTCCTTTGTTCACTGACAGATTCTTTGCTAAATTCTGTGGTGGAGTTGTATCCAGATCCCTGTCCTCCAGATAGACTGAAATAGAAAATTTCTTCTTTGAAATCCCTGGAGAAATTACTAAAAATATACATGCAAGTAAGAAGGCTCGGACGTCTTTGTAAAAATTTTAACATTTGGTGGCTTTTGTCCTCCCAAAGAAATTAAATACGATCCATAACTAAATTTACTCTTTATTTTCTTTCCTTTCCAAGTGGAAAAGAAAAAAAAAAAGAAATCAATTATTCCTGTTTCTGGCATACTGTGATTAAACTGTGCGTTTCTAACTGCGAGCTATCTACTCAAATTGAGAAAAAAAAAATGTGTTAAGTTTTCAAAACATAACCAACACCACAAAATTATACCTAAGTCTCAGAGTGCAGTGGCAGGAATTAGCTGACTGAGTACATCAACAAAGGATAAGTGTTCTTTATAATGGGATTACTGGGCGCCTCACACATCAGCTGGGACTTTTCTACATGGATGCTTCTGTGGGCCCTGGGGAGGGAGTATTTGAAGAGAGCTCAGCTTTGGGCATCGACTAACTGATTTTCTGGCTATAAATAAGAAATGCATCCTGAACAGAGGAAGGAAAGTGGTTGAGCACAGAGGACAAAGCAAGTGGATTGAACAAACATGGAGCATTTTCTCTAAGTGTGATTACAGCAGATTGTATATGGAGAGTGGTGCTGTGTATCTTTGTATAGGCTGCAAGTTGCACGAGGGGACTGAAATGAAGCCCTCACTTTTCTATTCACCAAACCATGTACTCCAGTGAGGGGTCACAGTCCACATCCACCAAGGGATATGCTTTTGTCTAGACATCATGTATTGGAAGAGCTCTGTATAAAAGCGATGTGGTCTTACAACACTTTCCACACCACCCACCCCCCATATATCCAAACTTCCTTTCTCTTGGGTATTTCCACATAGCCAGGAAACACTCTGTAAGATATGTATGCATTTGAAACTTAGCACTCTGCTTATTCATTCCTCAAGCCCACTTCAGTCTTTAATTCCTCTTCATTCACCATCTCCAGCACCTGCCCCCTCTTCCCACCCTACAATCTGCATCCAGCCGCTCTGCTGAAATTTCCCCTTCAATCTCACCATTCTTTCCCTTGGTATCAAATTTACCCATCTCTTCAATGATCCTCTTCTTCCCCAGCATCCCACTGCTGATCAGTATCTCTTCATGCAAAATCTTTCCTTCCTGGCACTGTTCATCCTATTTCTTTCATTCCTTGGAATCATTTTTTTCCCTGACCTCACCTTTGGTCTAGCTCCCTGTCCCAGGCCCCTGGAGTTCTCTATTAAGCCTTTGTCTCCCTTCTCTGTCTTCTAGGAAAATGTATTTACTTTTGTCATTTCAATTATCAGACTTCCAAATAGCTACGGAATGTTTTGACTTCTCTCTTGAGCTCTAATCCCAAATATTGAATTGTGTACTGGATCAACTGGCAAAACCAAACTGATGCAGCTTGCAGTTGGGCCTGGCAAAGGCACTTTCCTCCAACTGGAATAAGACCCAGAGCAACCACAGCTTCACTCTTTTCTGAAGATTCTACAGAAAAGGAAGTGGTGATGGAGGGAGACAGGAAAGAAAAGCTGGGGCAAGAAAGGCAGAGAAAATGATGCTTAGACAGGCATTGGCTCCCACTCAGTGCTCAAAGCTTTGATTCCTGCTAACAGTTCAAAGTTAATCTAGAATATGTGAATTTGTCATTCTCCCTCCCATCCTTTAATTCTTCTGTGTAGGTACCATGTTTATGTCAGTTCATCTTTTGATTCACCTGGGTTCCAAACATCTACACAACTAGTTCCTTTCCAGTTTTACCTAACCTGTTTATTTTCCATTATATCTTCTTCCATCCTTAGACTTGACCTTGGTTTCAGTTCCTGCTGCAACTGGCCTGGACTGTTACAGTAGTGCTCCATATCCATTACCCCCTACTCTAAAGATTCCACTCCTGTATGCCATTTTCAGAGGTCTAGTCTTCCTCCAAACAGTCCCTGTTTATATGGACATATTTTAATAAATACACAAGTTCTGAGAGGTCTCAAGACAAATAATTAAAACTATAAGGGTTGAAAATAATATAATGCTAAAAAATCTGGCAGGCAGTTTCCTAAATTAAGGTCAAGCCCTGTTTCTGGGTGCCAGCACCCAAAGGGGAAGTATTATAAATATTCTATTGAATAGTGTACTTCTCCTAGCTATAAACAAGGGCCATTTATTACTATAATATACATATTTTTTTAAATGTCGTTGTAAAGATTCTTTGGTGATCCAGGAAAGTCTGGGAAAAGATCCACCAGTGAATAAAAGATTTTGTTTGCTGGGAGATGGAAGTGTGTACCAACTAAAGAAAGTCTAAGTAAACCAGGAAAGCATGTTATTCTGCAGAATAAACTAGAGTCTAAAGTCTTAATGTGAGAAAAGAGAATAGGGGAGGGTGTGTGTGTGTGTGTCCCCAGCTAAATAGAAGAGCTCCAATTCCTCAAAATGACCAACTTCGAGTGGAAAGAAACCAAACTCAGAGTACTAAGCAGGAATTCCAGAACATAAGAAATCAATGTTAAGACTGTTCTTCCTAATTAACAACACTAAACTCTGTAAACACACTTTTCACCGTTGAACTTGGCCAATATGTGGTGCCTAATCACCATATATTGAAGAATGTTCTTTCAAAGAGGAGGGGCATCAAAGTCAGTCCTACAAACTTCTGGGACTTCCTTCACATTCTTAGAGAATGATGCCAATCACAACAGCACCATTTACACAGACTATAGTATAAATGTCCCCCTGGAGTTGTGTAAAAAAATCTGTTAATAAGGAGTCACTATTATGGGCCACTTCCCAATTCCCACATCCCCTACCCTGGGAAAGAACCAGGAAATGTCCCTAAATAAACATTTGTAAAAACAGAAGCCCCCTGCTAGTGAGAGAGAAGCAAGACAGGAATCTGTGATTTTGCTTGTATTGTCCCATGAGAAGTTTTAACAGTATTGGTGATCTAACATTGTATGTCCTTCTCCCAACATCCCACCTCTTTAGTCTCCTGACTCACAGTCCATCCCACCTCCCACCTCCATCCCACCCCACCACGTTACACCATCAATCATCTCCTTGAAGGCAATCTGTCTTATTTACCTCTGATCTGGGACTTGTGTAAAACTGTGTAAGTGACACAATAAATTGATGAGATAGTTCTCAAAACATGAGGTTAAAATATCAAAATACGGTATTAATTGGACATAAATTATATTTGTATAAAAGTATTGCTATCCCAAATTATCAATTTCAGAATTAAGTAGGAGAATACATATACCTAACGACATGCACTTTTCTCTATCCGATTATATCCAGCTGACCCCTGTCTACACTTTTGCTCAAGTCTTCCCAATTTCCTTCTTGCCTTTTAGACTGTCTTTAAACATCTTTCAATGCCTCCAACACTCCACAAGCTCACTGGTCTTTGTCACTCTACAGGTGATGGAAACATTTGCCCCTTTTACCTTCTTAACACTCAGGTCTCAACTTGGAGATGATGTCCTAAGGGAGGCCATTTTTGACACCTTATTTATTTTATCCCTTATTTGTTACAGCCCTGGATGACTATATTCCTGAAGTCCTTCCTGTATAAACATGCTATTAACATATTTGGCATCAATTAAGCTATGTTGCTATAGAACCACACACAGTACATTATGTAGTAGATAAGTTTCCAAAAACATCTAAAAAAGAAAATTACCTTTTCCAAGTGAAGAGCATTGTTATCTCAAGGATTAAGTTTTCTTCATTTTTATTGCGCCTCCGTTGGCAGTACCTCTTCACACTTTGTTTCTCTGCTCTAGAATCTTTCTCTCAGTTCATGAGTTATGCACAAACTAGGCTTAAAAAGTATTGGAGGAATAGGTATTTAAATAAATATTTCAATGAATCCTTTTGTGTTAGTGAATGACACATTATTTAACTTTTGTGTAAAGATTCTTTGCTAAACAACCCGCACACACCTGGGATGTGATATGCCCTTTCACTAAGAACATATCAACGTTTCATTTTTGCAGTGATGACATTCAGATTCAGTTTTCCCTTTTTAAAGTTTTTTTTTTTCTTCACTCTAACATTGCCAATATTGGAGTTGCCACTAACAGATTTTTCAGGAGTCAGGATGAAACGATGTGTGAGAGAAAAAAAAAAAAATTATGTGATAGGAAAGTTTGACAAAGTGTTTTAACTAAGCAGAGGCTGAAATTAGAAGGTGGTTATATGAGACATAGATAAGAAGACATGACATAAAATATGCAGTGATATACAGAAACCCTGTTCAAATAGATCATCACAAGCAAAGGTATAGGAGCTTTTCCATGAATAATAAAATAAGAATTAAAATATCAGAAACTTTTCTAATTCAAACCAGAATAGTATTAATGCATTCATGACTGGAACAAGGGAAAGATGAATGGGGACTTAGCCCCAGTGTCAACTCTGTGCTTCTCTGGTGGCTCTGGGGAAAAATCTACCTGCCAATGCAGGCACGGGTTCGATCCCTGGGCCAGGAAAATCCCACATGCCACAGAGCAACTAAGCCCATGTGCCATTACTTCTGATGCCCGCAAGCCTAGAGCCTGTGCTGCACAACAAAAGAAGCCACTGCAATGAGAAGCCTGCACACTACAAGTAGAGAATAGCCCGAGCAGCAATGAAGACCCAGCACAGCCAAAAATAAATAAACAAAGCAAGGTGGGCTGCTGAAGCAACACTTGCATTTTTATACCTATTTCTAAAACCCTATGATCATAACCGTTTTATTCCCTATATTAGGGAAGTTCGATTCATTCACCTTTAAACTCGACCAGCTCCTCAGAGAAACAAACAAACAAAATAACTGCTAACACATCTCATATCTTTGCAGCCACAAAAATGAAGAGAATATGTCCATGACACGTGATGAAAAAATAGGTGACTTCTATTTGGAGGAAGAAAGAGCAAGTCATCTCAAAATACAGGTGAAGGCAGAAGTGGTTTTTGAGGACTGTATACAAAGAAGCCGGGGACAGACAAGGAACCATTAAAAGGAAACATCGTGTCTCCTACTAGGTACTGATTTATTATCAGTCCAAAGGGAGAAGCGCTGGTTGGCTTCCTAGCACCACTTACTGCAACGCCCCAGGAGATCCTGCATCTGCCACCCAGGAGCTGACTTGGTCTGCCCTTGTTTTATTTGTAAGAGCCAATGAGATTGTAGTCAAACTGATATGACTGCAGGGTGCCTAAGTCCCTCGACACACAAACACTTGGATCTTTTTCATCAAAAACATGATCAGCTCACCTTCTGCTGGTTTTGCTTTTTCCGTGTCGGTGCCCTGGAGGGCAGAGTAAGCCAAGGTGATGTGATTCTCCTAATGCTGGTGTAATTTAGTTTGAATTTATAAGACAAGAAACCCAAGATAGATCTCACAAGAGCCTGTTACTTCATCTCTAGGATTGATGTGTGCATTAGTCGCTTAGTTGTGTCAGACTCTGCTACACCATGGACTGTAGCCAGGCAGGCTCCTCTGTCCGTGGAGTTCTCCAGGCAAGAATACTGGAATGGGTAGCCATGCCCTTCTCCAGGGCATCTTCCCAACCCAGGGATCAAACCCGGGTCTCCTGCATTGCTGGCAGATTCTTTACCATCTAAGCCACCAGGGAAACCCCTAGGATGACATATCCAGCTACAAATTGGAAAGTTAGCTGGCTTATATTTTGGTTGGTCCTCAACCAACCAGTATGACTAAGAATTGTCACTAAAATGAATTATTTCTCCAAGGTCTCACTACATTGCTTGTTTAAATCATGAGGTTTAGAAAGCCCAAGAGTAGCTGTCTGATTGATGACTGGTACCAATATGGGCAGTGCCTTCATCATGCACTGAGATGCTTAGTGAGCTCTAGTTTCAAATCAGTGCTGACTTAAGCCTGGGGAAAAGCTGATCAGAGAGTTGTAGAGGTCAGAGCAGAAGAAAAGCTAGCACCCTCAGAAAGAGTCAATACCAACTAAATATGAATGATTCCAGTAATGCTACATTTATGGATTCTTAGAATCAACAAATGACAGTTATGTGTTATTCCTGTCGGGACTGTTCCACTGTATTGGTCACAGAATCGCCTTGAAAAATCAGAGATTCTGATTTACCAGCTGAGCAGGATGTGAATCTACTACTTGGCCAGGGGAACATGTTAAATTGTAAATGGGAGCCTCACTCTAACACACATGGATGCTTCTCAAATGACCCTATACATGGAAAGGCTTTCTCCCCTTTCTTGGTCTGCAAGGAGATAGCCCTGCATGGAGCCACCCATTTGCTTTCTGAGTGGGCCTCTAGCCTGATCCCAAGGATGTATAAACTACTTCTGTATCAGCTCTGAAGTCTCTCCGTTCAGTTCAGTCACTCAGTCATGTCCAACTCTTTGCAACCCCATGGACTGCAGCACACCACCAGGCTTCCCTGTCCATCACCAACTCCCAGAACTTGCTCAAACTCATGTCCATTGAATCAGTGATACCATCCAGCCATCTTATCCTCTGTCGTTCCCTTCTCCTCCTGCCTTCAACCTTTCCCAGCATCAGAGTCTTTTCTAATGAGTCAGTTCTTTGCATCAGGTGGCCAAAGTATTGGAGCTTCAGTTTCAGCATCAGTCCTTCCAATGAATATTCGGGACTGATTTCTTTTAGGATTGACAGGTTAGATCTCGTTACAGTCCAAGGGACTCTTAAGTGTCTTTTCCAACACTACAATTCAAAAGCATCAATTCTTCAGTGCTCAGCTTTCTTTATAGTCCAACTCTCACATCCATACATGACCACTGGAAGAACCATAGCTGTGACTAGATGGACCTTTGTTGGCAAAATAATGTCTCTGCTTTTTAATATGCTATCTAGGTTGGTCAAAGCTTTTCTTCCAAGGAGCAAGCATCTTCTAATTTCATGACTGCAGTCACCATCTGCAGTGATTTTGGAGCCCAAGAAAATAAAGTCTCTCATTGTTTCCATTATTTCCCAATCTATTTGTCATGAAGTGATGGGACTGGATGCCATGATCTTAGTTTTCTGAATGTTGAGTATTAAGCCAACGTTTTCACTCTCCTCTTTCCTTTCATCAAGGGGCTATTTAGTTCTTTTTAGCTTTCTGCCATAAGGGTGGTGTCATCTGCATATCTGAGGTTATTGATATTTCTCCCGGCAATCTTGATTCCAGCTTGTGCTTCATCCATCCCAGCATTTCGCATGATGTACTCTGCATATAAGTTAAATAAGCAGCATGACAATATACAGCCTTGACATACTCCTTTCCCAGTTTGGAACCAGTCTGTTGTTCTATGTCTGTTTCTAACTGTTGCTTCTTGACCTCTATACAGATTTCTCAGGAGGTAGGTCAGGTGGTCTGGTATTCCCATCTCTTGAAGAATTTTCCACAGTTTGTTGTGATCTACACAGTCAAAGGCTTTGATGTAGTCAATAAAGCAGATGTTTTTCTGCAACTGTCTTGATTTTTCTGTGATCTAACGGATGTTGGCAATTTGATTGCTGGTTCCTCTGCCTTTTTAAAGTCCAGCTTGAACATCTGGAAGTTCATGGTTCACCTACTACTGAAGCCTGACTCAGAGAATTTTGAGTGTTACTTTGCTAGTGTGTGAGATGAGTGCAGTCGTGCAGTAGTTTGAACATTCTTTGGCATTGCCTTTCTTTGGGATTGGAATGAAAACTGACCTTTTCCAGTCCTGTGGCCACTGCTGAGTTTTCCAAATTTGTTGGCATATTGCGTTCAGCTAGAGCAGTATAAAACCCTCCTGAGATTTCTCTGGTGGTGCAGTGGATGGGAATCCACCTGCCAGTGCAGATTTCAGTCTCTGGTCTGGGAAGATTCCACATCCTGAAGAATAATTAAAGCCCATGAGCCTACCACTGCTGGGCCTGCATGCTGCAACTACCAAAACCAGCACACCCTAGAGTCTGTGCTCTGTAATAAGAGAAGCCACTGCAATGAGTAACCCGTGCACCACAATGAAGAGTAGCCTGTACTCACTGCAACTAGAGAAAACCCATGTGCAACAAGGAAGACTCAGTGCAGCCAAAAATAAATGAATTAAAAACAAAAAACTCCTAGAGTCAGATCTTCAGAAGTCATATAAATAAGGGGTTCTTTGATCAAACTAAATACAAACCAGATTCAAAGGATCAAGAGGAAATATACAAAGTTAGCTAATCTGTTTCAGATCCAACGAACATCTATGGTTATTGTCAGGAATATGCCTGCTATTTTTCACAACAAGCCTGTCGGGTAGCTTTTATTATCTCCAGGTGAGAAAAGTTTATCTCATCCACTGGTTAAGGAAGAAGGTACAAAGCTGAGATGCCAACCCAGCGCTGTCTGCCTCCGAAGATTTATCTTTCCATTAAGAGCTGTTGTTTCTCTGTTAAAGGCAAATTTAAAAGAAGACTGGCAGAATAATGCTAGCAGTGTTAATGGAAACATTAATTACAGTTACTGTTGCCATTGCTCAAACTCATTCTCCACCCCACCTCTGAGAGGATGGTGTTCAGTTGTTTTTTTTTAATTTTCTAATCACCATATATAAAAAAAATCAAGGCTCACAAAGAGGAAATGATATACTCAAGTCCATGAACAAGTCACTGACAATGTTGTCACTCTGTTTCCATCACTAAATCTCTTCTTACTTCAATATTCTAATTAGTAAAAAGAATAAATGATCTCCCCTCCTCCTACATCAGTGGTCAGGGAAGGAGCCAAGAAAGAAATTCAGCATCCTTGTTTCTCTGTTTAAATGTTTTATTGACAAAACTATATCTACATGCTTGAATTCAAGCTAGGGCAAGAAAAAAAGGAAAAAAAAAAAAAAACTCAAAAAGAGCAGGAAGGGTGTGGAAAAAGCAGCTCATTTTCTCCTTCCTCAAGAAAAAGGAACAATGGCATTGATTCATTTGGAGGTAAAACTTTGGAAAATTCAAGAACTGTGGCATTGACAGTTGAACTCTGTTTCCCACTCTGCCTTGCCTGCCCTTGGCAACTTAGAGCAGAAACTGCCCCATAAAACATGATCCCAGATGCAGGGCGGAGGTGCAGAGCTATGAAAGACCCCACACACACATACCCCTAAATATTCAGTTTCATCCTTTATTTCTGATTCATGGAAAGGAATCATCTGGGTATGCTGATTACCTTGGGATTTGCAGAGTTTTCTGCCAGAAGTGCTATAAGCTTATTTCCAATTTACCCTCCTGGACAAATCAGGAAGTTTCTAGTTCATTCGCCCTTTTCTAGAGGATCTGAGCACCTTTGTGCCCAGAGCAAAATCATTTTAGCAAGTTTCCATCTGTGGGTATAACTAAGCAGTGGGTATAACAATCTGGAATTTAAGAAACACAGTATCAAGACTCACACTTGGTGGACAGTATATTTTTTTTTTTCAAACTTCCAATTTGCTCACCTGTAAATGGGAATTTTAATATTATTTTCATAAACCATGGGAAGAATCTAATGAAACTATGGATGGGTCTCTAACATGAAATGAATGCATGTTAACCTTCCTGACATACTCTATACTCAGACGTCTCTGGGGGCTCCATACCCATTACAGATACCTACATCCTATTTATCCTTCAGATCTCAACTCAAATATCTTTTCCTCAAAGCAGCATTCCTTCTCTAAATAAGCTCTCACAGTAACACTTTACTGTGCTTTGTGGTCTGCTGGCCAAGTCCTAGAGCCACAAAGGCAAGCTTCCTCCTCCATAATCACATGTGGGCACCCAGCATCGTGTACACACATGCGTAAGACAGCACACACACACACACACACACACACACACACACACACACGTGTGTGAAAGTGAAAATATTAGTCGCTCAGTTGTGTCTGACCCTTTGTGACCCCATAGACTGTAGCCCACCAGGCTCCTCTGTCCATGGGATTCTCCAGGCAAAAATACTAGAGTGGGTTGCCATGACCTTCTCCAGGGGATCTTCCTGGCTCAGGGATCAGACTCAGGTCTCCTGCATTATAGGCAGATTCTTTATGGTTTGAGCCACCAGGCAGCTAAATGCAATCCTGATAGAATTCTCTGAAGTTTAATTTACACTCTATTCTACACACACACACATACACACAACATAAATCTTGATGACTGCTGACTTGGGGCCTGGGGTGCATGTGGGATGAAAGTGACTGGCATCCATGGAGTGTATGTGTGTGGGTTTGCAAATGTTCCAGCCCTGCACTGATGCCCACTGGAGAATTAAAAAGTTAACCTGGATCCCAGGTGGCCTCCAGAGTGCTTCTGTTTGTGCAATAATTCTTTTTTTTGTTTACTTACTAAGTTATGTCTGACTCTTCTGAGACCCCATGGACGATAGCCCACCAGGTTCCTCTGTCCATGGGATTTCCCAGGCAAGAATACTAGAGTGGGTTGCCATGCCCTCCTCCAGGGGATCTTCCCAACCCAAGAGTCAAACCCCCATCTCTTACGTCTTCTGCATTGGCAGTTGGGTTCTTCGCCGTCAGTGCCGCCCGAGAAGCCCACTGTCTAAACCCCACTGTGTGCTGTGCTATCACTTCAGTCGTGTCCGAGTCTTTGTGACCCCGTGAACTGTGGCCCGCCAGGCTCCTCTGTCCATGGGATTCTCCAGGCAAGAATACTGGAGTGGGCTGCCGTGCCCCGAGCCCACTATAACCATATACTATTCTCTCTGTCACACCGCCCTGGCTGTAGAGCAACTTCCTCCTCTGCCTTAAACAGACTAAGTTCGCTCCCATGTTGTCTCTTCTGGAGTACTGCCTCTTTCTGACTTTGTATAGCTAGCTGCTTATTATTTAGGTCTCAGATTGAAAACAAACAACCGAGAAAAGAAAAAAAAACCCACCCCCCATCCTATCAAAAACAGCCTCCACCTCAAACCATTATCACATCATCATATTTTCTTTTCTTTATATCAATTATCTCAGTCCAGGCTGCTGTAACAAAATACCAGACTTTAAGTAGCTTATAAACAACAAACATTTGATTCTTACAGTGCTGAAGGCTGAAAAGTCCAGGATCACTGTGCCAGCAGATTCCATGTCTGATGAGACCTGCTTGCTCATTGACAGCTGTTTGGTCACTGTAATCTCACATGGCAGGAGAGGGCAGCGGGGGTCTCTAGGGTTCCCTTAGCAGGAGACATAAGAGACATGGGGTCTATCCCTGAGTTGGGAAAATCCCCTGGATGGGGGGCCCAGGAACCCACTCCAGTATTCTTGCCTAGGAAATCCCATGGACAAAGAAGCCTGGTGGACTACAGTTCATGGGGTCGAAAAGAGTTGGACTGAAGTGACTTAAGCATAGGGCACTAATCCTATTCATGAGGGCTCCACCCACATTACCAAACACCTCCCAAAGCCCCCACCTCCTAATACCATCACACCAGGCATTACATTGTCATTTAGTCACTAAGTCGTGTCCAACTCTTTGAGACCCCATGGACTGCAGCACTCCAGGCTTCCCTGTCTTTCAATATCTCCCGAAGTTTGCTCAAATTCATGTCCACTGAGTCAGAGATGCTATTTAATTACATTATATACAGCAAAATATACAGCATTATATTATGCATGTGAATTTTGAAGGGAGCAAATAATCAGTCCATAGCAGCAATTATCACTATCTGAATTTATCTTGCCTCTTTATTATTTATTTCCTATACCCTTAGGAAAACATAAGCTTCATAAGACAGAGTTGGTCCACAATGAATATTTAATGAATAAACAAGTGCTTGGCTCCACTAACTCTGCTGTACACACATCTTGTGGCTTAGATAAACAGTGTGCCGGCAACCAGGACTAAGCCACAGAGATATTCACCTACATCTTCTTCCTAAGGTTTCTCTGTTTTTATCTTTTCTTTATATTTTTGGGAGGAGGAAGAAGGCAGGGGTTCAATTCTTTTCATTCATTCATTTATTTATTTGGCTGTGCTGGGTCTTCACTGCTGTGAGCAGGCTTTCTCTAGTTGCCGTGTGTGAATTTCTCATTGCAGTGGCTTCTCTTGTTGAGGAGCATGGACTCTAGGGCAAGCAGGCTTCATTAGTTGTGGCGCACAAGCTTAGTTGCTCTGTGGCATATGGGATCTTCCCCAACCAGGGATCAAACCCATGTTCCCTGCATTGGCAGGTGAATTCTTAACCACTGCATCACCAAGGAAGTTAGTTTTTCATTTCTTTAACCAGCAATAAAAGGCTAGAACTCAAGTCTTGGATTCCTGTCTGCACTCCATTGTGTTACAGCCTTGAAGTCATTTGTTGTTGTTGTTACTTTAAACAACATTTGAAGGTTCAGAGCACTGAGATAGTTTTCCCTTTCCCTGTGCAAAGGCATAGAGAAATTCACTCTACCTGTCCCTCTCTCCTGGAAAAAGCCCTTCCATAACCTACTTCAAGCACGAGTTACTTACCTGCCAGTTCTTTAATTCTTAACCCATCTACAGATTTAACCTCATGCCTCTTTTCCATGCAGAAAAGACAATGTGTCTTACTCATCTTTCTATACCCACACACACCATAGGAATGAGCATATAGTAAGTATTCCACAATATTTTTTAAAACAACTAAATATAGTTCAAAAAATTATTACGCTAAAGTGCTAGTCTCTCAGTCATGTCTGACTGTGTGCAGCCCCATGGACTATATAGCCCACTGGGCCCCTCTGTCCATGGAATTCTCCAGGCAAGAAAACTGAAGTGGGTAGCCATTCCCTTCTCCAGGGAGATCTCACGGATCCAGGGATCAAATCTGCGTCTCCCACACTGTAGGCATTTTCTTTACTGTCTGAGCCACCAGGCAAGCCCCTATTAAGCTAAAAGAGAGAGACTACAAGAGAAAAACAAGTCCCTCCCCAAAGGGGGAAAATAACTCTCTTGGATGGAATGAAATTTACTGAATCAAAATATATATAACCAGTTAGACAGAAAAAGCCTTCCACAAGATCAAAATTACCTCCCAAAGGATATAATGAATGTTTCCATCTTGGAGTCACTTCAAACTATACTGAGTAATCTAAAACACACAATTATAAAGTCCTGGAGAAATAAAACTCTGGGTTCCAAAGAAAGATGCTGGGCTTTTGATTCAAATCCAAGATGGGCCAACATTCACTGCATGTTAATCTCCTCAAACCTCAGATTCCACATCTGATAGCACTTACCTGTCTCCCAGGGCTGTCAGGAAGTGGATGAGCTCGTGTCTGCAAAGCATATGAAGACCTTTACATAAAAGGTGTTACAGAAGGCCAAGAAATTCATCCTGGCATTTGTTTCCATTGGAAAATTCCATCAATTATTATATGAAAAAAAATTCCACATATGACTCACCAGGTTTTGACCCTTTGTAAATTTTAAAATCAAAAGATCTTTTAGCTTTACAATGTAAATCTAATTATAGATAAAGGTTATAGGAAATTCTGCAGCACTGTATAAGGCCAAGGGCTCTGGTAATGGCCAGCCTGAAACACTGGCATATATTGTCTCTAATGGCTGTGAATATTCATTGGAAAGACTGATGCTGGAGCTGAAGGTCCAATGCTTTGACCACCTGATGTGAAGACTTGACTCATTGGAAAAAACCCTGATGCTGGGAAAGACTGAGAGCAGGAGGAGAAAGGGGCTGCTGAGTATGAGATGGTTAGACGACATGACCGACTCAATGGACATGAACTTGAGCAAACTCTGGGAGATGGTGGAGGACAGGGCGGCCTGGCATGCTGCAGTCCATGGGGTCAAAAAAATCGGACGTGACTGAGTGACTGAACAACAATGGCTGAAGGGAGGATCACCTCTTTATTCTTTGCTGTGGTTTTCAGGCAAAGGACCAATGCTTACATTAGAACATAATTATCACCAACCATCCTACAGATCCATTTAAAGACACTGCAAGGAAAACTCCAAAGTAGATGAAGCCCTTGTGGACAGAGTGGATAAACTCCGTCATTTATATTCTCCACTCTATATGACTGACGGAAACAAATCTTATCTCTAAAAGATGATTGTTATGAGAAAGTTTTTTCAAGTCTTTTTAGACTTCACATCAGAAAAAAAAAAAAGCTATCATTCTATCCTTTCCTTCTGAGTCTAATTCTCTGTAAAGAACAAGGTCATAAATCATTTAAGCATCTTATGTACAGAGGAGAATATAGTTTTGTTACATTTCAAGATAAGATTTTTTTCTTTAGCATCCCTTCCATTGTATTATATAAAAGAAGATACAAAAAATTGTTTTTGAGTATTTTTTAAAAATATGTTTTTCTACAAAAACCATGCTTGCATCAAACTTATATTAATGATAAATGGCAGTGGGTTAATAATATGAGAATTCAGAATGAAGGCATGGAATCAAAACATTTTAATTCCATCTCTGTGACTCCTATCCCACTAAAACATATGATTTTTATCAAGTTATAACATCCCTTAGTTTCCTCATCAATTTTAAAGGAGAATGTATTTGATCTAATGTATATGATCATTTAATAGTTGTTATAAAGATTAAATAAAATAACTTATCAGAAAGCATTAGTAAAGGGTAATTTATAATATTTTTAAACAAAACACACAGACATCTTTAATACTCCTGACATCTAGATCACTTCGTTCAGTAATTATTCTTGTCATAATATATCAGTCAGAAAAATTGTATCCAATTTCTGCCCTTTTGAAAGAAAGGAGCATTTTAATTACAATCATTATGATCCTATCTTACTTTCTGTATTGTTCAATATTTCAATTCCATCTTATTTTTATCCCCGAATTTGATATTATTGTTGTTTTACTCAGTCAATATTGGTTTGCTGTGCTGTGTTTAGTTGTGTCCAACTCCTTGTGACCCCATGGACTGTAGCCCGTGAGGCTCCTTTGAGGGATTCTCCAGGCAAGAATATTGGAGTGGGTTGCCATGCCCTCTGTCAGGGGATCTTCCCGACCCAGGGATCACACCCAGATCTCCCACATTGCAGGCAATTTCTTTACTGTCTGAGCCACCAGGGAAGCCCAAGAATACTGGAGTGGGTAGCCTACCCCTTCTCCAAAGGGAACTTCCCGACCCAAGAATCGAACCAGGGTCTCCTGCATTGTAGGATTCTTTACTAGCTGAGCTACCCAGGAAGCCCCCAATATTGGTTTAGGTTAACCTAAAGTTTACCAAATGATTTGCTTGAGTTCCGTTTTAGTCTCAGACCTCCCCACAGAGATTTTTCTCTTCTGCTTCATGAACTGCCTCAGAAACAGTGATTCTCCCATGGAAACACCATCAGAGAACCTGGAAACGTGGGTATAACACAATTACAACCCACTCAAGAGTTTCTGGGGCTTTCTAGGTGGTGCTAGGGGTAAAGGACCCAGCTGCTAAAGCAGGAGCCATAAGAGACACGGATTCGACCCCCAGGTGGGGAAGATGCCCTGGAGGAAGTCATGCAACCCACTCCAGTATTCTTGCCTCGAGAATCCCAGGATGGACAGAGGAGCCTGGCAGGCTAGAGTCCATAGGCTCACAGATTTGGACACGACTGAAACGACTTAACACGCACACACGTTGAGCAGGGAACAGTGTCATTGTCACCCTGGAAGCTTATTGAAGCCTTTGCTAAATTGTTACTACCCCAAATATGCCAGATCTCCTGTGACACTTTCTCTTCAGAGCACTAAATTAGGTTCCCTTATAACTTGCTAATGGGAATCTTCCTCTTATCCTGTTGTAACACTCCTCAAACATGATATTGTTTGTGCCATGTCCATCTTCCCGGTCATACCGTAAACTCAATAAGAGCAAAGACCATGACTATTTTTGTTCAAAACTTAATATGCATGATGAATACTAAATATGTATTTCTTGAAGAAAAAAAACAATAAAAGCAAAATATAATAGGTCTCTACCCATATTTTATTTCCAAACTTTCCGCTGAGCATCAGACCCAAATGTACTGTAGTCTACTAGACATCACCACTCAGGAATCTTGATGCAGCTCTAAGATAAAACTCTCTTATGGAGGAGTACAATTTTACTATGGGGTTAGCTTCTAAAGAAAACACAAAAGCCACAATCAAAAATAGACAAGAGTGCCCTTAGGAATACTTAAAGCACAGTGATAATCAGAGACACTGTCTCTCAAGTAAAACCAACACAGCACGTAGGGCTTATTATGGAACTTTTCAGAAAGCAGGTAAGATAAATAATATTTATTTATTGACTGTATGAAATTGTACATTTGGATGTAGTCAGGGAGCAGGGCAAACCAAAGAAAAATAATCATATTGCCAGAAAGGAAGCATTCCAAATTCCTCATGCCTTCTAATCATGCCTGTCTAGAAAAACCTGTCATCAGCTCTAAAATGCTGATTTACATCCTAATTATGCATTCACTAAGCCCAACAACACGACCTGGATATTTTCTAGTTTTTCATTTGGACCTAAAGGATGCAGTCCCTATTAAACAATTAGAAATGCAAGCCACTATGGTGAAACTGCTTCCAGGCAAACAAATATACCCGGAAACAACCCATCAATTTTGGAGACTTGTATTTAACTGTGAACGTTGTCTTCTATTACTGGAAACCACTTAAGGATCCTCTAAAGTGGTCACTTAAGAAGAGGGTATTTCCTCTTACAGAGACAACTCTGTGATTCCTACCTTCTTACGGTTCTCTTGAAAGACTGACCAAGGCTTTAGTGTTTTACTGTTTAGGACAGAGGTGGGGGTAGGAGCTATGGAAATACACTTTTGTCAGGAAGAGCACCTGGTATTCATTCAAAGTAACTATTTTAACCTGATTTTTCTATCATGATTCATGAAATTCTTTCATTCAGTGGATTTATGAGCTGGCACAGCTCCAGGCCCTGGGTCTAGGGAGATAAAATAGAGTAAGTGGGAACAAGAGTATATCATTCTCTAGTGAAGAAGAAAGAAAATAACCTTATAGATGATAATAGCACAGCAGCAGCATGAAAGAAAGAATTTCTCATGCCTTTCCCTGGTTCTACATTCATCTTAAGGCATTTCTTCCATAAAATGTCTATAGTGAATCATAGCTGAGAGATTCATGAGGACCATTTTCAGGCCCACCATGGAAGGATGCTGTGGTTGTACACTGCACAAAAGTGTGGCATCTAGGGAGATCATTCCCGTCATGGACGTAACTTGACATGGACAGATGTGAAGGCCAAGTCCCAAGTGTATTCAGGCATGTCTCCAGTCATTTCTTTCCTGTGCTTCTACTTGAGAAGTCCAGTTCCCTTCATCCAGTTAGATTCAAATCTATTGTGGTTGTTTACCCTGGGGGTAGGTCAGGAAGATCCACTGGAGAAGGGATAGGCTACCCACTCCAGTATTCTTGGGCTTCCCTTGTGGCTCAGGTGGTAAAGAATCTGCCTGCAGTGTGGGAGGCCTGGGTTTGATCCCTGGGTGAGGCAGATCTCCTGGAGTAGGAAATAGTAGGAAATGCCAACCTGTCCCAGTATTCTTGCCTAGAAAATCCCATGGACAGAGGAGACTAGTGGGCTACAGCCCATGGGAACTGCAGAGCTGCACATGTCTGAGCACACACACACACACACACACACACACACACACACAAGCTTTCTGCACCTCTTCAGTCCCTCTGAATCTTCCTGCTGCTGTTGGCTTCATAGGGTATGCTGGGGGCTGGGGGGCTGGGGATGGGGATGGGGTGTGGGAGGTGAGCAGGCAAGCGTATAGGTATGGGTAAGTGTCTGGCTAATATCATTGTCTGTGGGGCTCCAGAAAACTCCCCCGGCATAGAGCTATTTAAGTTACCTAACTTTTTTTCTTTTTTTTTTAACCTTAAGAACCAAACAACTCCTTGTAATTCCCAGACAGGTACTAACAGCAACCATCATCCCATTTCACTTTCCCACAAAACGAAACGGAACAAAATAAAACCAAACCCACACATCTTTCCCTTTCCTTCGTATACGCTCCTTGTCAGAAGATGATGACAAGACAGCAGAAAGCCCAGCATCTAACCAGCACCGCCTTCTGTGCTATGCACGTGTAAAACTCCTTTGATCTGCAGCTGCGGCTGCTATTTCTAGAGCTTGGCTCTGACTGAGGAATTCCTAGTAAGCCCAGAACTTTCACTCTTGAGAAGCTGTCCCTGGCTGCCCCAGCAGTTCCTCTGGTCTCCCAGCTGCCCACCACTCCCCCTGAAGCGGAACTGCCTTGCCTGCTCAGGATTCATCTGTCTCTCCTGCTTGCGGCAGCTTTGCTGCAATTCACTAAGAATCAGGGAGTAGCCACCGCTCTTTTGCTTTCTTGCTTTTCTATCCCTCTGTGCTAAGCTGCTTTGGTCATGTCTGACTCTTTGCGACCCCTTGGACTGTAGCCCACCAGGCTCCTCTGTCCATGGAATTCTCCAGGCAAGAATACCGGGTTGCTTGCCTGCTCCAGGGGATCTTCCCAACCCAGGGTTTTAACCCACGTCTCCTGTGTCTCCTGCGTTGCAGGTGGATTATTTACCAGCTAAACCATAGGGGTAACACTCTAGGGATGGGTTAAACAGGTATAGGTAGAAATGTGAGTTTTGTAAGCAACCTTTCTGGAATACATACAGTTTCTGTCTCCCAAGTTACCTCCCTTGACTCAGTAAAAATCTTAAGACAACAACAAAAGAAACAATAGTGTGTAATTGTATTCATTCCCCCGAGGCCCATAGTAAAAGATCAGAAATGATGACCTTTGTCACCTGAAGCAAGAATAATTCCCTGGCTCAGTTAACGACCTCATCCCCATCGGGCTGGATCCTCAATAACCAGAAATCCCAAGCCCTATACACTGCACAACCTGGGGAAATAGGAGAAAGGAGAAAAACATTATCCATGATCTGGATTTGAAGGACCTTAAACCACCTTGCTTCTGATTTCAGGATGGTCACTGCTGTGCAAACCCTCCTGCATGAGCAGAACTGTTTGAAAAACTTTCCCTTTAAGGTGTGATTGATTTAGTCATAAATAAACCCTGGAGGGACTGTTCTGCTTTTTGCCAGGATGGTCAGCTCACACGAACAGCATGTTCTTTCACATGGAGATATTTGATAGGCCCCAGCACTGGCTAGAAAATGTAATTTGCTCAGTGAGGCATGTCCATTCCTTTCTTCTGATGACTCCCCTACGCCTTTTACCAATGCGCCAGCTCCTCCCCTCTCGGGATCCATCACGACTTATTCGCTGAGGGCAATTAGTTATCAGATTGGTGATCATTTTTATTATAAAGAAAATACACGGGCCAAACAGCCATGTTGATTCAATTATAGAAATGATATCTTTTCCTCCAGATAATTTCTCATTAAGTAATGATAAGGCTTCCGATCCCCTGGAGGAGGAAATGGCAACTCACTCCAGTATTCTTGCCTGGGAAATCCCATGGACAGAGGAGCCCAGGGAGCTACAGTTCATGGGGTTGCAAAGAGTTGGACACACCTTAGCAACTAAACAACAACAGCAAGGCTCACCGAGGCTTTCCTGGATACCAGTAATCCCCTAGTCTTCTTCCATGAACCGTTTTTCTTCTGGGAGCAGGTTAATCTTTATCAGTAAAGTTTCTACTGAGAGGACATTGGTGTTCATCAGTGTTATCACTCTGGTGAGTCTGATTTTCATCAAGAGCTTTTTAAAATGAATAGCCTCTGGGTTTTCTATAAACACCCAAATGCACTAATGTGAAGTATTGCTGAGTGGGTCAGGGATCAAAGTGTGTTTCCATTTCTGCCAGCCTGCCACTGTTCTTTCAATTACTGCCCGTGCCTTCAGTCCCAGTTCTTAAGGTTTGTATCCTATAGGCAGAGGGAATAGCTATTCTTATCTCCGCAGGAGTGGAGTGCAGTCTGGCTCCTTCAACTAGATAACAAGTGCAAATGATTATAATTTCTCGAGATTCAAATTTAAACTTTGCTATATAGCTAAGTGCATGATGAACACAGGTTTTTTTACTGCTCAACCAGAGAAAAGAGTACCTTGACAAAGCACTAGAAAAATATGAATACTAAATAATGGTCTATAAGAAGCATGTGTTTTTGAAAAGGAGATAAAAAGGCATGAACAGTGACATAAGTTGTCTCTAAATAATCTTCCAATTTTCAGTGCAAACCACTTCTGTTGCTATATTCTACTAGGGAATATTGTTACATGCATGTTTGGACAGGGCTTGAGTCACAAATGGAGGGAATTGTTGTAAGGACAATAATACAATAGTGAGTCCTCATTCATGTCCAACTCTTTGCGACCCCATGGACTGTAGCCCACCATGCTCCTCTGTCCATGGGATTCTCCAGGAAAGAATACTGGTGTGGGTAGCCATTCCCTTCTCCAGGGGATCTTCCTGACCCAGAGATCAAATCCTGGTCTCCTGAATCGCAAACTGATTCTTTACTGTCAAGTTACCAGGGAAACTCAATTACACCTGTAATGACCCTATTTTGCAGTAAGGTCACATTCTGAAGTCTTAGGTGGGGAGTGAGGGGGGCATGGGGTGGGGACTACAACTTCAATATATAAAATTGGGAGGGGTGGATTTCAGCTCATAACAGATTGGTTAAAAAAAAAATCTCTAAATTCCCGCTCAAGTTCCAAATTGTATGAGTTTTTCTTAATAATTCAGAAAAACAAACCATAATTGTTTTTGGAAGCCAAAAATGAGGAGTAGGTAAGCTAAATTCTATTAATTAGTAACTTGCAATAATGAAGTTACCAGGTCATGCCTCTTCTCTTTGCCACTCTCTTTCGAGTACAGAGACTCGACAGCAGGTTCACTCACAGGTCGGGGCCCCAGCTGTCCCTTTGGGTGGTGCGTCCACAGATGTTAAAATCCTGCTTTCCTCTGCTGCCCTATGCCCCAGGTCAGAACCTGTCACTGCTGCTCTGAATGACCAGAGACTTTATTTTATTTAATTTATTTTTTACTAACTGAATCACATTCCTAGATGTGTTTACTGTGTGTGCATTTTTTTTTCTTGAGCTCCAGAAATCAGAGCAGCTTGTAAAGGACACAGTGGTAGGTGCTCCAACACTGTCTGATGGTGACATGAAGCTTTATGTTGTGCAATTAATAGCTTTATCTGGGGCCTGAGTACGGTAGAAGCTTTTGTAAATTCCGCATATTACAGTGAATGTGTGCAAAGTACTATGTATCCAAAACATACTATAAACACTACATGTTCCTTTTAAAATTTCTTGTATATTTATTTATTTATTTTTGTCTGTGCTGGCTCTTTGTTGCTGCACATGGGCTTTCTCTAGTTGTGGCGAGCAGGGGCTACTCTCTAGTTCTGTTGCCTGGGCTTCTCACTGTGCTAGCTTCTCTTGATGCAGAGTATGGGCTCTCGGACTCACTGGCTTCAGTAGCTGTGATGCATATGCTCACTTGCCCTGCAGTATATGGGATCTTAGTTTCCAGACCAGGAATCAAACCCCTGTCCACTGCATAGGCAGGCAGATTCTCAACCACTGGACTACCAGGGAAGTCCTCTAGGTCATCTAACAGTTGATGGGGTAACATGGGGAGGGGTTGAGATGCTTTCCTAACTGGGTAGAGGCACTGGTGAGGAATTAACTTAGAAATGATCTTTGGTTCATCTCTTTTCAAAATATATCTGCTGCAGAAGTGCTGAAGCATGTTATTTTTTTTTTTTTCCAGTGGGTTTTGTCATACATTGATATGAATCAGCCATGGATTTACATGTATTCCCAATCCCGATCCCCCCTCCCACCTCCCTCTCCACCCGATTCCTCTGGGTCTTCCCAGTGCACCAGGCCCGAGCACTTGTCTCATGCATCCAGCCTGGGCTGGTGATCTGTTTCACCATAGATAGTATACATGCTGTTCTTTTGAAATATCCCACGCTCACATTCTCCCACAAAGTTCAAAAGTCTGTTCTGTATTTCTGTGTCTCTTTTTCTGTTCTGCATATAGGGTTATCGTTATCACCTTTCTAAATTCCATATACATGTGTCAGTATGCTGTAATGTTCTTTATCTTTCTGGCTTACTTCAGTCTGTATAAGGGGCTCCAGCTTCATCCATCTCATTAGGACTGGAAATAGAACTGCCATATGACCCAGCAATCCCACTTCTGGGCATACACACTGAGGAAACCAGATCTGAAAGAGATACGTGCACCCCAATGTTCATCGCAGCACTGTTTATAATAGCCAGGACATGGAAGCAACCTAGATGCCCATCAGCAGATGAATGGATAAGGAAGCTGTGGTACATATATACCATGGAATATTACTCAGCCATTAAAAAGAATTCATTTGAAGCATGTTATTTTAAGAGAGGTTTTGGGTATTATTAAAAGAATATATCTTTAAATGGAATTTGGTAGTATATCCAAGTCACTTAAAGAGAAGATTAAGGTTTCTTTACATAGTCTGAACTAAAGGCTCAAAACCTTCAGTTTATCTTCATTCTGTATAGAGTCCATCACAAAGGCAATTCAAGTAGGGAAAAGAGGTACACAATCTGGGAGGATTTTGAATGTTCACATTTCCTTAACATTGGGAAATAGTTTTTATTCAATTTGATAGAAAAGTTGCAGTGACCCAGAAGAACTGGATATTCACTTGATTTTTGAATGAGAAATGAAGTACCAGGACATTTCATTATAGCCATCAGCTCTAGATTCATTCTGAACATGAACTCTTTGATTGGTTTCTTTATGAGCACACGGCCCTGGTGCCCTTCTCTGTACACATCTGATGAACGGGCACTGTCCCCAACCAGAGAAGATTCCTCTAAGTGTCTTCAGTGACTCCTGGTCTGAAGATGGCTATTGCTGAGCCTCGTCTTGAAATTATGTGATAAAGAAATAAAACAGTATAAGCCTTCTCCACGTGTGTACACCTTTTGTCTACTGAGGAGAAGAACCATTCCTTGGAACTGATTTTTTGGATTATCAATGTTAAGAAGTTTTCATGGGTTTCCCTGGTGGTCCAATGGTTAAGAATCTGCCTGTCAGTGAAGGGGCATGGATTCAATCCCTGGTCTAGGAGGATGCCCTATGCCTCAGGGCAGATAAGCCTGTGAGCTACAACTTCTGAGCCCCAACTACTGAAACTGGTGGGCCTTAGAGCCTGTGTTCAGAAACAAGAGAAGACACCATAATGAGAAGCCTACACACCACAACAGAAAAAGCTAACAGGCAGCAATGAAGACCCAGCACAGCCAAAAATAAATAAGTAAATAAAAATTTTTTTTTAAAAAAGAAGCGAATTGAATTTCTAACAAATTAGAGAGTAACTTTCAAATCTACAAATATTTCAGTTTTGGAGTAGAGCCCAAGAGATTTTTAATCAGTAAACCCTGTAGCTAAAGTATAGGGTGAGAGATGATTATATTATGTTTCCCCCATAGATAAGATTTATAACTATTAATATGTTATAATATGTGAATACTGTATGTAGGATCTTCTTTAACAGAGTATATGGATTGGATTCACACTTAGTATGCTTATGTTAAAGCCTATGAATGCTGAAGATGAGTGGTTTAGAAGTGTAAAGAAAATAAGCGATGTATCAATATATAATCCAGTCATGACATCATCTCTGAATGTAGGTAAATCTATTTTTTATTTAGCCCACTGGAAGCTTAGGAAACATGATCTTCCAAGCATTCTTCAAAATATAAAATAACTACTGTTAAAAAAAATACCTTACCTGTCACTTTTGTTTATAAAGCATTTACACTGTTTCATAATTTAATAAATACATGAGAGAAGCATTGAATTTTATACTTAAAAAAGACATTCAGTTCAGTTCAGTTCAGTCACTCAGTCATGTCCGACTGTTTGCAACCCCATGGACTGCAGCATGCCAGGCTTTGCTATCCATCACCAACTCCCAGAGATTACTCAAACTCACGTCCTTTGAGTCGGTGATGCCATCCAAACATTTCATCCTCTGTCGTCCCTTTCTCCTCCTGCCTTCAATCTTTCCCAGCATCAGGGTCTTTTCAAATGAGTCAGTTCTTTGCATCAGGTGGCCAAAATATTGGAGTTTCAGCTTTAGCATCAGTCCTTCCAATAAATATTCAGGGTTGATTTCCTTTAGGATTGACTGGTTGGATCTCCTTGTAGTCCAAGAGACTCTTAAGAGTCTTCTCCAATACCACAGTTCAAAAGCATCAATTCTTCAGCACTCAGCTTTCTTATAGTCCAACTCTCACATCTGTACATGACCACTAGAGAAGCCACAGCTTTGACTAGATGGACCTTTGTTGGCAAAGTAATATCTCTGCTTATTAATATGCTATCTAGGTTGGTCATAGCTTTTCTTCCAGGGAGAAAGCATCTATTCATTTCATGACTGGAGTCACCATCTGCAGTGATTTTGGAGCCCAAGAAAATAAAGTCTCTCACTGTTTCCATTATTCCTCATCTATTTGTCATGAAGTGATAGGACTGGATGCCATGATCTTGATTTTCTGAATCTTGATTTTTAAGCCAACTTTTTCACTCTCCTCTTTCACTTTCATCAAGAAGCTCTTTAGTTCTTTGCTTTCTGCCATGAAGGTGGTATCATCTGCATATCTGACATTAGTGGTCACCTAATCCTCTTCTGTTATAGAAATACCTCATTTTATCATGCTCGGCTTTGTTGCACTTCAAAGATGCTGTGTTTCTTATGAATTGAAGGCTCATGGCAAACCTGTATCAAATGAGTCTATTGATATCATTTTTCCAATAGCATCTATTCACTTCTTGTCTCTGTGTTACAATTTTTACTTTTTCACTAGTATTATACTTGTTATGGTGATATGTGATCAGTGATCTTTGATGTTACCATTGCAATCGTTTTGGGGCACCACTAACCATGCCCATATAAGACATTGAACATAACTAATAAATACTGTATGTGTTCTAACTTCTACCAACTAGCCATTTCCCCATCTCTCTCCCTCTCCTCAGTCCCCTCTGTTTCCTGAGAAACAACAATATTGAAATTAGGGCAATTGACAACCCTGAAATGGCCTCTAAGTGTTCAAGTAGAAGGAAGAGTCACTCATCTCTCACTTGAAATCAAATGCTAGAAATGATTAAGTTGAATGGGGAAGGCATGTCTCAAAAAGCAAGAGAGGCCAAAAGCTAGGCCTCTTGCACCAGTTATCCAAGTTGTGAATGCAAAGGGAAAGTTCTTGAAAGAAATTCAAAGAGCCTCTGCAGTGAACACAAATAATAAGAAAGCAAAACAGCCTTATTGTTGATATGGAGAAATTTTGAGTGATATGGATAGAAGATCAAACCAGCCCCACATCCCCTTCATCCAAAGCCTAATCCAGAGCAAGGTCCTAACTCTCCTCAATCCTATGAAGTCTGAGAGGTGAGGAAGCTGCAAAAGGAGAGCCTGAAGCTAGCAAAGGTTGAAAGGAGAGGTTATGGAGAGGAAGAAGACCCTCTCCATAAAATCAAAGTGCAAGGTGAAAAAGCAAGTGCTGATACAGAAGCTGCAGCAATTTATACAGAGGATCTAGCTAAGATATTGAATGAAGGAGGCTACACTGAATAACAGATTTTCAGTGTAGGCAAACCAGCTTTCTACTGAAAGACGATACCATCTAGGGATTTCATAGCTACAGAGGAGAAGTCAATGACTTGTTTCAAAGCTTCAAAGGATAGGCTGACTCTTTTGTTAGGGGCTAATGCTGCTGGTGACTTGAAGTTGGAGCCAATGCTCATTTACCATAACAAAAATCCTACAGCACTTAGAAATTATCTACTCTGCCTGTGCCCTATGGAACAACAAAGCTTGGATGACACCACATCTGTTAACAACATGCTTTACTGAATATTTTAAGCCAACTGTTATGACCAACTGCTCAGGGAAAAGAGTCAACATACATTGTTTGTTGACAATGTGCCTGATTGTCACCCAAAAACTCTGATGGAGATAAAATAAGATTCATGTTTTCATGCCTGCTACCATACTACATTGGAGCTTCTTCTTCAGCATCAGTCCTTCCAATGAATATTCAGAGTTAATTTCCTATAAGATTGATTGATCTCCTTACAGACCAAGGGACTCTCAAGATTCTTCTCCAGGATCACAATTCAAAAGCAGCAATTCTTCTGCACTCAGCCTTCTTTATGGTTCAACTCTCACATACATACATGACTACTGGAAAAACCATAGCTTTGACTCTATGGACCTTTGTTGGAAAGTGATGTCTCTGTTTTAATACTCTGTCTAGGTATGTCATAGCTTTCCTTTCAAGGAGCATCTTTTAGTTTCATGGCTGCAGTCACTGTCTGCAATGATTTTGGAGCCCATGGATCAGGGAGACATTTTAACTCTCAAATGTTGTTATTTAAGAAACACATTTCAAGAGGCTGTAGCTGACAAAGATAGTGATCCTAACTGTATAAATTCATAGGCCAAATATGTTTCACTATTCTCATGACCCTTGAAAACTATTACACCTCTAGCCAAAATGGTCTTTTACCATATTTTTGACATAAGTATGCACCTTGAAGTCTGTGATCCTAGTAGGGAATGTTAGAATGCCTAAAAAAGGATTGTGATTTGGGGAGAGGACTAAAAATGCAACAATCTGTGATTGTGCATGAATCAGCAAATAATTTTTAATGTGACATGTGTGTGTCAATCGTGTCCAACTCTTTGAGAGCCCATGGAGACTGTAGCCAGCCAGGCTTCTCTGTCCATGGAATTCTCCAGGCAAGAATACTGGAGTGGGTTGCCATTCCCTTCTCCAGGGGATCTCCTGGATCCAGGGATCAAACCCGGATCTCCTGCTTTGCAGGCATATTCTTTACCGTCTTAGCCACCAGGGAAGCCCTTTTAATGTGATAAGAACCTCTAAATTTTAGAGGCTTTTAAATTCACACATCATTATAATGAAAACCTATCTATGTTAACTGGCTAATTATTGACTGACATATCAAAATCGGACATAAAATAATGTGTATGTATATCTTCCTTCAAAAAATTAGCGATTCGGTCTTCTTAAAGGGATACAGTCAGGGCCAGTCACTGTAACATTCCAAAAAAATTGAGAATGTTCCCAAATGATCATTTTATTTATTATTTTTCTCTACCAAGAAGACACTCTAGAAACCTTGGTATTTTTCACATGCATTGTAAATGCCACAACCTCTCTTTGGGATGGTCATAATTTTATTTTGTGATGCTCTTAACATAATCTTGGCAGGAGAAAAGTTCCCAGGTGCACCTGCAGAGAGCAGATGGCTTGAATCGCTCTGCTTGAGGGGAGGCCTCAGTTCCCTGCAGGCATCACCCTTTCTGGGGAGCAAAGCACCAGGTGTTTCACAAGCTCCATTTATATTCCACACACAATACATTTCTCTTTTGCATCCAAACTTGCAGAAAACTATTTTTGCCATCATTTTGTATTGATAACATCTGCTTTATCTTTTTTAGAGAGAGTTAGTGGGTGGGGATGACTGAAAGGGGGTCTTACTGATGAGAGGACAGGGCAAGCTGGAGTGGAAATGGAGAAATTTCCACCAGTTCATCACAGAACTGAGAGGGGTATGGGAGAAATTTTAAAGGGAAAAATATTTAAGAAAAAAATTGTTATCTCTTGTTTTTCTTCTCAGTACTTATCTTACAAGCTGAGTTCATACAAATTAATAATATTACCAACAGATAAACTGAAGAAGGCTGTGGCTATGGTCATCCCACAGAGGAGATAATACATTGTAAGCAAGCTTTTGAAAATAAGTAATCTCATTTTATTTTCTTCGGCTCCAAAATCACTGCGGACAGTGACTGCAGTCATGAAATGAAAAGATGCTTGCTCCTTGGAAGAAAAACTATGACAAGCCTAGACAGCATATTAAAAGCAGACACATAACTTTGCCAACAAAAGTGCATATGGCCAAAGCTATGATTTTTCCAGTAGTCATTTTTCCAGTTGAACCATAAAGAAGGCTGAACACTGAAGGATTGATGCTTTTGAACTGTGGTGCGGGAGAAGACTCTTGAGAGTCCTTTGGACTGCAAGGAGATCAAACCAGTCAATCCTAAAGGAAATCAATCCTAAATATTCATTGAAAGCACTAATGCTGAAGCTGAAGCTTCAATACTCTGGCCACCTGATGCCAAGAGTCGACTCATTTGAAAAGACCCTGATGCTGGGAAAGATTGAGGGCAGGAGAAGAAGGGGGCAACAGAGGATGAGATGGTTAGATGGCATCATCAGCTCAATGGCCATGAGTCTGAGCAAACTGCAGGTGACGGTGATGGACAGGGAAGCCTGGTGTGCTACAGTCCATGGAGTCACTAAGAGTCAGACACAACTTTGCAACTGAACAACATCTTTTTCGAAGGTATGAAAATTAAAATGCTGTATCATTATCTCTCTATTAAATTATTGAAACTTAAAAATAATCATACCCAACCCTTTTATATACTCATGTCCTATAAATAACAGTTTTAAGTTGGAAAGTAGAAACTCTATCTCAACATTTTTGATAATGCTTCTGTCATTTTGCCAAGATTTCCAAATTGTTGGAATGTATAATTTTTAAAAAGTTACAAAAGACAGGATGATACCAACATACATCATGATATTCAGGGCAGTTATTATGTTAATAATAAATTGGAAAATAGAAACTTACAAGTTCAATAAGACAATAATCAATTCCATAGTTGCAGATCACCAACTTTATAGGATACAATGCCATTAAAATAGTTCTTTAACATAATATAGCAACATGGAAATGCATTTATTATACAGTGTTACTTAATACAAATTATCTCTTGACTGTGATTACATCAGTGCATAACTATGAAATAGACATGAGTAAATGAAACCAATTTGGGTATTAGAAAAATATGGATGTTTGTTCTTTTGTATTTCCTTTATTTATAATATGACAATATTTTAAAGTTTTGTTGTCATTCCGTTGCTAAGTCATTCTGACTCTTCGCAACCTCATGGATGGCAGTACACAGTTTTAAAGTTTATGATACTAATATACTTGTCTCTCAAAGCCATACTCTAACCTTTAACAATTCATTCAGTCAAAATCTTCCTGACTATCACCAAAATTCAAGTGTAACCAAAACAGCACATATAATAAGGAATGCTGTTTTTTAAGGAAAACTGCTTTTCCTCGTACCCATGATTTCAGTAATAATTTCATGTTAGAATGTTATCTGTGGTAGTTAAACTGAAATAAAATAACTCAAGCAATATGCATGATTTAAAACTCAATTTGGCTTAGCTTCTTAGCCAGCTTCACTATGGCCTTTCTTATTGACTCTGGCAACTTCCCAGATTCTGAAGTATCGTTAAAAACTGTAAGGAAAAAAAAAAAACTATGCACGTCAGGTATAACTTTGTCAAAATTAAGCTGAAAGCCCATCTGGCTCCACTGTCTTATTGAATTTGTCACATTTTATAAGCAGTTGAGTTTCTTTCCTAATAATCCATCTTTCCAAAGGATGACAAGAATTACTTCATTGTGTAAGTAAAGTGCTATAGTTGGTCACATCAACATGACATTTTCTCTCTCAGAATTTCACTGCTTATATAAATTTTGAAATTTTTATTTTGAAGATGTCATTTTGAAACCACCAGTAGGCCTCAAAGGAGTCATTTTATCTCTACCACCACCCAACTCCAACCACCATCACATCTTACTCTGAATTTCAAAGAGTCTCTTAATGGATCATCTCACATAAACACCTTCTTACTTCAGTAAGTCCTCACTTTGGAGTTCAGAGTGATATTTTTGAAACACAATTTGAATCATTTTACAAAATCACCAACCTCACCCTCTATCCTCTTATTTTTCTGTGTGTGTGTGTGTGTGTGTGCTAAGTCACTTCAATCCTGTCTGAATCTTTGCAACACCATGGACTGTAGCCCACCAGGCTCCTCTGTCCATAGAATTCTCCAGGCAAGCATCCTGGAGTGGGTTGCCATACCCTCCTGCAGGGGATCTGCCCAACCCAGGGATCGAACTCAGGTCTCCCACATTGCAAGCGGATAATTTATCTTCTGAGTCACAGGGATCTAACCCACATCCCTTGCATTGCAAGGTGGATTCTTAACCATTGGACCATCAGGGAAGAATCAAAGATGATTTTACTTGCTTTTCTCTTCATACTTTTTTCCTTTCTTGCCCTGATAGGTTTTATGTCAACTCCTTTTGGTATTTACCTAATCATATTTTTCTAAATTCTAGTTTAATGATTCAACCTCTATACAGTACTGGGTTTCCCTGATAGCTCAGCTGGTAAAGAATCTGCCTGCAATGCAGGAGACACTGGTTCGATTCCTGGGTTGGGAAGATCTTCTAGAGAAGGGAAGGGCTACCCACTCCAGTATTCTGCACTGGAGAATTCCATGGACTGCATAGTCCATGGGGTCCCAAAGAGTTGGACACAACTAAGGAACTTTCACTATACAGCACTATCAATCTGTCTGATCTTTTCTTGTCTAATCTATTGGCTCAGCTGGTAAAGCATCTGCCTGCAATGCGGGAGACCCGGGTTTGATCCCTGGGTCGGGAAGATCCCCTGGAGAAGGAAATGGCAACTCACTCCAGTACTCTTGGAAAATTCCATGGATGGAGGAGCCTGGTAGGCTATAGTCCATGGGGTTGTAAAGAGTTGGACACGACTGAGCAACCCCACTTTAATCCTTTTCTTATCTAATCTTTGTTGTTGTTTAGTCCCTAAGTTGTGTCTGACTTTTTGCCACCCCACCAGCCTCCTCTGTCCATGGGATTCTCCAGACAAGAATACTGAAGTGAGTTACCATTTTCTTCTCCAGGGCATCTTCCCAACCCAGGGATAGAACTTGTGTCTCCTTCTTGGCAGGCAGATTCTTTACCACAGAGGCACCCCAATTGCCTCCTATTAATATGGCCTCCCATTCCTTTCCTGATCTTGCCCCAACCTAACCCTCCAGCTCCATCTCACACCAACCTTTCACTGTTCTTGCTGCTTCATTCCCATTGGCCTTCCCCCATTTTCCTCAGCTATTTTTAGGTTCCCCTCCCCATCCCACCAACCCACTCAACACCACAGCTTTAGCTCCTACTGCTCTTTCTTTGCCTGAATATTGTTTGATCCCTCACTGAGTAAACTCTACTGACCATTCAGACCTCAGTTAAAGGAAGGCTTGCCCGACTCTCCAGCACAGTTCAGATCAACCACTGTACTTACTCTTTGCACGCTAAACCTCTTCCTGATGCTTATCACCAGTTTATGTACTTACGTGCTTTTTTGGTTAATGTCTTATTCTTCACTCTCTCCTGTCGGTTTGTTTGTTTCTTCCAACATTTTATTAGGAAATTTTTCAACCATGCAAAAAAGTTGAAAGAATTTCATAGTGAACACAAAACCCATATCTACAATTTATAATTTTTTAATTGTAGTTACCTTACAACATTGTCTTAGTTTCTGCTGCACAGAAAAGTGAATCAATCACACATATATCTATATCCCCTTTTTCCTTGGATTTCCTTTCCATTTACGTCACCATGGAGCATCAAGTAGAGTTTCCTGTGTTCTATAGTCACTTCTCATTAGTTAACTATTTTATACATACTAGTGTGTCTATCTTTTAAGCCCCAGTAAATCAGAGACCACATTAGATTTTCTTATTATTATATTGTCAGCATTCAGCAGAGTTCTGCTCATTAAGTGAGAACTTGATAAATGAATGAATGAAAGTCAAGAATAGATTATATTTTCTCTGTTTCTTTATGTCTCTGAGTTTTTTCCCCTAAAAGCCAAAATGGTGTTCTTATTATTAACCTAATGCAGATTTTAGGGATTGCCCCAATGTTACTTAAAGTGATAGATATTGATATTACTTGCTAACACAAAATTCTTGATGTATGTATGGTAGGCCTTCAGAAAAACTTTGGTGAGCAACAGGAATATCTGCATACATCTGGTCAACAAGTCAAGTAAAGGCAGGAGTTAAATGTCAATGTCTCCAGTTATTATATTTCAGTTATGTGATGGGTGGAAGTCTAAAAACCAGAAATAGCCCTTTTACTTCTTATTTTTCAAATATCCTTTGGACAGAGTGTTGTTCTCAGACACTGAAAGGCTTGGACACATGGGTGAAATAAACACAACTCCATTTCTCAAGGAAACCTGGTCTCACATGGTTCTTGCTCTGGATAGATCTTCTAATATTTGTAGTGTTACAATCCAAAATTTTAAAACTGAAGTTCTTTCTCTGGTATATATACATATATATTCTGACTTAAATGTATCCAAGTTTTACAAATAGACTGATAACCCCTGTTTCCAGGATGAGAAGAGTTTTTTAAAAAATCTTTAACTACTCAATAAATTTTGGTTGAATGGACTAAATTACCTATCTATCCAACTATCTATCTGTTTTATAGCAATTTTAAAACAAAATTTTACTAACAGTTTTTTTCACCCTTGTTAGCTTTATCTGAAGTTTCTTCAAGATGCTGGTAGCATGCAATCGTAGTGGAAAACAGGTAACTCTTAACTGTGCTTGGGTACACTTATGGGTATGAGAAACATATAGGCCAGATCAGAACATCTGAGTTGGAAATCCCTATTCCCAACTCACTATATAACCTTCAGAAATCTCAAGATACCTTGAAATAACAGGAATGAGATGGCAACTTCTGATTAGAAGCAAATAACAGCAGGAGTCCAAGTCAGCAAATCAGGCATGAACTGGATCAAGGATGCAAAAGTCTAGGGATTTCCCCAGCAGCTCAGCAGTGAGGACTCTGCACTTCCAATGCAGGGGGTACAGGTTTGATCCCTGGTCAGGGAACTAAGATCCAGCATGACATGTTGCATGGCCCAAAAATAAATAAATAGTAAAAACTTACAGAAAATAATTTTAAAAGTCCAACAATGAGCAACTCTGCTGAGAGAGATGTATCTTCAGCAGTAAAACAGGGGTAATGATAATTGCATTTTCTTCAAAAGTTTTCGAGGAGGCCTGGGTTTGATCCCTGTGCACACCAGAACCCAGAGGCCCCACAGAGACTGAGCCAGAGCTGTGTCTGACTGTCTCCTGTGGAGTACAGGTCAGCTACAGGGGCAGGGGCTCTGGGTGCAGCTGACCTGGGTATGGCATAAGCCTTCTTGGAGGAGATCACCATTAACCCCACCATAGAGCCAGCAGAACTTACACAGGACTAGGGAAACAGACTCTTGGAGGGTACAAACAAAACCTTGTGCACACCAGGACTCAGGAGAAAGGAGTAGTGACCCCACAAGAGACTGACCAAGACTTGCCCGTGAGTGTCCAGGAGTCTCCAGTGGAGGCGTGGGTCGGCAGTGGCCTGGTGCAGGGTCAGGAGCATTGAGTATGACAGTGTGTGCACGGAACCTTTTGAAGGAGGTCACCATTATCTTCATTACCTCCACCATAGTTTGGCCTCAGGTCAAACAACAGGAAGGGAACACAGCCCTGCCCATCAACAGAAAATTGGATTAAAGATTTACTGAGCATGCCCCCCCCCGCCCCCCCGCCATCAGAACATGACCCAGTTTCCCCCTCAGTCAGTCTCTCCCATCAGGAAGATTCCATAAGTCTCTTATCCTTATGCATCAGAGGGCAGATAGAATGAAAACCACAATCACAGAAAACTAATCAAACTGATCACATGGACCACAGCTTTGTCTAATTCAATGAAACTATGAGCCATGCCGTGTGGGGCCACCCAACATAGACGGGTCATGGTGGAGAGTTCTGACAAAACGTGGTCCACTGTAGAAGCGAATGGCAAACCCCTTCAGTATTCTTGCCTTGAGAACCACGTGAACAGTATGAAAAGGCAAAAAGATAGCACCCTGAAAGGTGAACTTCCCAGGTCAGTAGGTTCCCAATATGCTACTGGAGATCAGTGGAGAAATAACTCCAGAAAGACTAAGGAGATAGAGCCAAAGCAAAAACAACACCCAGCTGTGGATATGACTGGTGATGGAAGTAAAGTCTGATGCCATAAAAAACAATATTGCATGGGAACCTGGAATGTTAGGTCCATGAATCAAGGTAAATTGAAAGTGGTCAAACAGGAGATGACAAGAGTGAACATCGACATTTTAGGAATCAGTGAACTAAAATGGACTGGAATGGATGAATTTAACTCAGATGACCATTATATCTACTACCGTGGGCAAGAATCCCTTAGAAGAAATGGAGTAGCCATCATAGTCAACAGAAGAGTCCAAAATGCAGTATTTGTGTGCAATCTCACAAATGACAGAATGATCTCTGTTCATTTCCAAGGCAAACCATTCAATATCACAGTAATCTAAGTCTATGCCCCGATCAGTAATGCTGAAGAAGCTGAAGTTGAACGGTTCTATAAAGACCTACAGGACCTTGTAGAACTAACACCCAAAAAAAGATGTCCTTTTCATTATAGGGGACTGGAATGCAAAAGTAGGAAGTCAAGAGATACCTGGAGTAACAGGCAAATTTGGCCTTGGAGTACAGAATGAAGCAGGGCAAAGGCAAATAGAGTCTTGCCAAGAGAACACACTGGTCACAGCAAACACCCTCTTCCAACACAAGAGAAGACTCTACACATGGACATCACCAGATGGTCAACACTGAAATCAGGTTGATTATATTCTTTGCAGCCAAAGATGGAGAAGCTCTATACAGTCAGCAAAAACAAGACTGGGAGCTGACTGTGGCTCAGATCATGAGCTCCTTATTGCCAATTCAGACTTAAATTGAAAAAAGTAGAGAAAACCACTAGACCATTCAGGTATGACTTAAGTCAAAACCCTTATGATTATACAGTGGAAGTGAGAAATAGATTCAAGGGATTAGATCTGATAGACAGAGTGCCTGAAGAACTATGGACTGAGGTTTGTGACATTGTACAGGAGGCAGTGATCAAGACCATCCCCAAGAAAAAGAAATGCGAAAAGGCAAAAAGGTTGTCTGAGGAGGCCTTACAAATAACTGAGAAATAAGAAGAGAAGCAAAAGGCAAAAGAGAAAAGGAAGGATATACCCATTTGAATGTAGAGTTCCAAAGAATAGCAAGGAGATATAAGAAAGCCTTCCTCAGTGATCAATGCAAAGAAATAGAGGAAAACAAGAGAATGGGAAAGACTAGAGATATCTTTAAGAAAATTAGAGATGCCAAGGGAATATTTCATGCAAAAACGGGCACAATAAAGGACAGAAATAGTATGGACCTAACAGAAGCAGAAGATATTAGAAAGAGGGGGCAAGAATACACAGAAAAACTATACAAAAAAGATCTTCATGACCCAGATAACCGCAATGGTGTGATCACTCACCTAGAGCCAGACATCCTGGAATGTGAAGTCAAGTGGGTCTTAGGAAGCATCACTACAAACAAAGCTAGTGGAGGTGATGGAATTCCAGTTGAGCTATTTCAAATCCTAAAAGATGATGCTGTGAAAGTGCTGCACTCAATATGCCAGCAAATCTGGAAAACTCAGCAGTGGCCACAGGAGTCAAACACGACTGAAGCAACTTAGCAGCAGCAGCAGCAGAGTACATCATGAGAAATGCCAGGTTTGATGAAGCACAAGCTGGAATCAAGATTGCTGGGAGAAATATCAATAACCTCAGATAGGCAGATAACACCACCCTAATGGCAGAAAGCGAAGAAGGACTAAAGAGCCTCTTGATGAAAGTGAACTCAACGTTCAGAAAACTAAGATCATGGCATCTGTTCCCATCACTTCAAGGCAAATAGATGGGGAAACAATGGAAACAGTGAGAGACTTTATTTTCTTGGGCCCCAAAATCACTGCAGATGGTGACTGCAGTCATGAAATTAAAAAGCTCTTGCTCCTCAGAAGAAAAGCTATGACCAACCTTGACAGCATATTAATAAGCAGAGACATTAGTTTGCCAATAAAGGTCCACCTAGTCAAAGCTATAGTTTTTCCAGTAGTCATCTATGGATGTGAGAGTTGGACTATAAAGTAAGCTGAACATCAGAGAATTGATGCTTGTGAATTGTAGTGTTGGAGAAGACTCCTGAGAGTCCCTTGGACTGCAAGAAGATCTAACCAGTCCATCCTAAAGGAAATCAGTCCTGAATATTCATTGGAAGGACTGATGCTGAAGCTGCAGCTCCAATACTTTGGTCACCTGATGCGAAGATTTGACTCATTGGAAAAGACCCTGATGCTGGGAAAGATTGAAGGCAGGAGGAGAAGGGGATGACAGAGGATGAGATGGTTGGATGGCATCACCAACTTGATGGACGTGAGTTTGAGTAAGCTCCGGGGGTTAGTGATGGACAGGGAAGCCTGGCATGCTGCAGTCCTTGGGGTCACAAAGAGTCGGACATGACTGAGTGACTGAACTGAACTGAACAGGGGTTTTCATTAATATTTGAAAAGTGCTTTAATCAAATGTTACAAAGGTGTTATGGAAGAAAAATATGTTTGAGGTGTGGGGTGTGTGTGTGTGGTGTGTGGGAGAGTGTTGGTTCTTCTCAACAAGCATCTAGTCACAGCTTTTCAAGAAAGTGGGAATTCAAAGAGGTTTCATTTCCAAAGTTTATTTTAAAAGTGAGAAGATTTTTGCATGATTATGTTTTTTTACATAACATTCCTTAAGCTATTTATCAAGGCACAGAATTGAAGAAACATGATAAAAGCTGGTACTGGCTAGGAATTACTGTACTTAATTAAAAATTAGATGTAGATACTGGCAGTTTTGGTTTCACAAGGTACCTGTCCTACCCACCGAGGGAAATTTAAATTCCACTTAGTAGAATCAGTACATCAATACAGGGAAGAGTGTTGTAAGCAGATACTCTGCAGGGAGACAGAAGACCATCTACAGCTGACTAGGAAAACAGATGGAGAACTATAAATATTTTTATTAAGACTATTTAAATTGTGTTTGTTTTGAATGATGATCAGAAATATGTGCTAATTTTCATATTCAGAGGATTGGGAAATGTATAGGAAATAAGGCAGGCTTCCCTGTGGCTCAGTAGTAAAGAATCCTCCTGACAATGCAGGAGTTGGAGGTTCAATCCCTGGGTCAGGAAGTTCTCCTGGGAAAGGAACTGGTAACCTGCTCCAGTGTTCTTGCCTGAGAAATCCCTTGGACAGAGGAGCCTGGTGAGCATAATCCATGGGGCTGCAAAAGAGTCATACATGACGTAGCAACTTAACAAGAATAAGAATAGGAAAGAAGATTGATTCCTAGATCTATGACAGTACTATAAACCACTGTTAAAATGCTATTTTTTCCCTTCCAATTTTTTGTATGCATATAGACATTTAATTTTTCCTGAAAAATTGTGACTATGATTATATATTTAGATTGTAAGGGTTAAATTTGAGTTTACAGATAGACAAGGTCAATGTCACTGCTATAAAAACTTTATCTTATTGTAGTAAATTTTCTTGTAAAGTTTGTTTTTAATAACTGTATAATAATTATATAGTTATGCTACGTTTTCATCCGTTTCCTACTGTAGATGTATAGAGGGTTAATATGTTTGTTTATTTCACTTATACATTGCTAGGTGTCTCTAAAAGTAGACTTTTGTGATCTAAATCTTTAAATATCATGTATAGGCCTTTTAACATGTATTACAAAACCGGTTAAAAGATTTGTGATGCCCATAAGAAATATATCAAAGGATCCATTCCTTCACAAACTTGATATACTTGAATATCAAAAATTTTATCTCTCTGCAAAATTAATAAAAATATATATACAATTTTATTATTATAATTGAATTTTTTATACACTGAGGTTCCATTGTTTTGTACATATAATTTATTTTTGTAAATTATTTAAAATATGATTTCTCATTTTTTAATAGAGATGTTAGTATTTTTACTGATCTTTAAACAAATACATCTCAAATATGTTAATAAACTAATACATTTTAAACCATTTCCCCAATTTTTATTTCTGTCTTAATTTTATTCAGAGTACCTTTTGACATACATTCATGAAATAATTATTGAAATCTTGCTCTGGATTTCACACAGTTCTAAGCCCTGTGACACAGAAATGAAAAAACAACAAGAAAAAAAAAAAGAAAGAAAATATGGCCTTTCTGAAGCTAAAACAAAATAGTAAAAAATCCTGGAGTTCATGAAGTTTGTATTCCAGTTGAGGGAGAAAGACAACAGATTTTTTAAAAAGTAACAGATATTATGTTAGAAGATAGTGATGCTGTGAATAAAAATGATACAGAGGAGATAAAAGATGCTAGTGATGATGACTGCAGCTTTTAGTGGGGTGGTCAGAGGGATGACACCTGAGCAAAAACTTGGAGAGGTGGGGCTAGCCAGGCAGAAGAAACAGTGAGTACACAGTCAATAGATGAGACACGACAGTTATGTTTAAGTAAGAGTAAAAAACTATTCATGCAGCTGGACTCAATCAAGGTTGAGATGCCATTAGAGGTTACAGGGATCCAGATGGTGAAAAACCTAGTGCACCATTGTTAGCCTGTAGCATGTACTTTTTTTGAATGAAAAATAGATCATTGAAAAATTTTACATACATTAAGTGCCATGACTTGACTTATGGCTCATTTAAATATGGCTCATTCTGGGTGCCATATTTAAAAAGGTGGAAGCAGGTACCATGGTTAGAAAGCTATTGCAATAATCCAAACAGGAGGTAGAATAGGGTGATAGTAATTTGGAATGGTCAGACACTAGATATACATTGAGAAAGTGCTGGCAGGATTTACTCAAGGAAAGGTTTTAGAAGGTGAAACAAGTCAATGATGACCAAAAAGAGAAAAAAAGATTTTTGGTCTGAGCAACTAGAAGGATGGAATGGTCATGAAGATAGTCAAGTGAAAGAAAAAAGGCTATGCAATGAGATGAGATGACTCAGTGAATGCTTGCAGATGTAAAAGAGAAGAGGAGAAAAGTTTGAACTCTGGGGAATTTCAACCAGCAGAAGTGTTTGAGAAGTGGCCATTTGGGAGGAGGAAAGATAGAAGATTCCTGAAATATAAGGAAAGAAATAGTTTGAAGAAGAGAAAATAATCAGTTGGGCAAATGCTGGTAACTGATCGGACAAAGCAGTAACTGAGATTAAGACGTGCCATAAAAATAATGACATGAGAGTTGTCAGTCACCTTGGCAGAAAGAATTTTAGTGATAGCCTTTTGGAATGGGTTTGAGAGGAAAATAGGAGGAAAGAAGTTGGAAATGGTAAGTAAAGACAACACTTAGGTTGAGTTTTGCTTCAAAGAGGAGCAGCAGTAGCTAGAGAGGAAACTGGATGAGAGTTTTATTTGGGATGAGACTAATGTGACTGGTTTTTATTTTGATGAGAAAGGTTGAGAGAGGTGAAAAAGATTCAGAATAAAGAAGATTTAATGGAGAACTATATTCACTTGGAAAGAGACCCAAGGATCTGCTAGATAAATGGAAGACCTTAGATAGAAATATGGACATTTTATTCATAGTGACATAGGGGAGAGGGATAGATATGGACATAGGTGCTGGTATATGGGTAGATACAGTAGTGAAAACTTTAAAGTTTCATCTAATCGGACTTTATTTTCTTAGTAAAACAGAAGGCAAGTTGATCAACTGAGAGTGACACATTAATTTTTTATAAGAGCAAATATGTCGAGTTTTGGGGGGTTTTTTGGTTTTTTTTTTTTTTTTTCTTTCATTGCTTGTCAGTTTAGGAGTCCTCTTTCACACTGAGGTCAGATTTTTAAATTTCTCATATTTTCTTAAGATTTTTAATGTATAAGTTTTACTTTTAATTTTTAATTGGAGGATAATTGCTTTACAATAGTGTGCTGGTTTCTGCCATACATCAAGATAAATCAGCCATAGATCTACATATGTCCTCCTTCTTGAACCTCCCTCCCACCTATGACCCCATCCCACCCCTCTATGTTGTCACAGAGCACCAGGTTGAGCTCCCTGCGTCATATTGCAAATTCCCACTGGCTATCTATTATACAGCTTAACTTTTATATTTTTAAGGGAAAAATAATCAAACAAGTCTAACTAAGACATCAAATTCAGGATTCATAAATTATTAATTGACAAATTTTGCTACTTAAATATTTATGCATGGCAAAAGTGTACTAGAAGTAATGTTAAAAGGCCAACCTAAACTAATTCTGCATTAGCTGGACTGCATTTGTGACTTGTAAAATGTGACGGTGTGCCAGTTTTAATCCTAGGCCTCAAGAGTTCTTGCAGGCTTCTATGCTGTCTCAACCATCATGTGAGCAACCCTGGGTTAGCCTCCTGGAGGATGAGAGGCCATATGGTAGAGAGTCCAGTTGACCTTATGCGTCATGACCAAGTCACGTGAGAGACAAACTCCACTCTGAAGCCACATTTGCCTGCAGCCCTGTGAATGAGCCCAGCAAAGACCAGAATAACCACCCAGCTGAGTCCAGTCTGAGTCATTAGCCCCTGAGTTAAATAAGTGATTGTTACTGTTTTAAGCCCCTAATTTTGGTGGGCTTGTTATGCAAACATAGCTAACTCAAACACTCATTATGAGTATTTCCAAATGTTGGTGAGAAGATAGAAGATGCTTACATAGCATCCTCTCCAGTCCTGAGAAAGATTTAACTCTGTAATTATTAACAAGCAGTTGGTCAACTTAAATCTGATGTTAATTATAAGGTGAAATGTGAGTTTAAGTCATTCTTTCCCAAACTGTTCTCTTCCATGCATTAGTCTTATTACATGTTCATCAAAAAAGGGTTCTCCCTGGTGAAATAATTTTAAGAAAGGGTACATATTACAGTGTGTTATTGGAGCTTCACAATGTACATTAGCACAAAAAAGCCTCTGAGAAGTTTTAGTTCATGGCCTAAAGCCTAGTAAACACTCAACAAATGCTCACATACTCACAACATCATCAGTAATCAACATCCTTATTATTTGCTGGCCACAAATTAAATATGTCAGTTCAGATCCTTGAAACTTCATAGTTAATTGAGTTAATTGATTTACCTCTCAGATTCTTCCAGTCAGTTGACTTTTTGTCTTAATATAGACTAAACAATAATTTCATAAAATTATTTTATATACTAAATGATTTTGTCATTTTAGATGTTAAAAGAAAGAAATGAACTTATATTGGTATGCCAGTGGGAGTTAGTTGTATAACACATTTCTCAAAAGAGAGTTCTAAGTAAGTAAATACAATTTCTATGAATAGCCAATTAACCTGGAATTTGGTGACACTCTTTGGAATTCACTACTCTGAGGTGATGATGGCTAAAGGGAAAATGTCACAGGTAAGTACTCTCTGCTTTTTAAAAAAAACTGCGTAAGTGAAAGGCAGATAAAGTTAATCATCTCACTTCCCACCAAAAAAAAAAAAAAAAAACCACGAAGCAAAGTTTTGAGTAACTCTGGAAAGTCCCCTTGAAAATTCAGCTCTGATGAATGCTAGTGGCCATGTATTATAATAACGAACAGGGCAAAGAAAAGGAGGGTACTTTCTCAGAGTTCAACTCGATCTATAAAAACAATGACCTTTCCTGAAAGAAATAACAACCCCAGTTTGCATCTTGTGTCTTCTCATTAAGCATATCTCTTTTATTGAATTCTTCCCTTTTGGCATTGATTCTCATTGGTTATTCAATGTTTATGTTTCTTCTGCCTTTTTACTTGGTAATTAATTATTATCAATCCATTAATTTTTATCTTATAGCCACTTTCTTCTTTGATCTAAGTGCCAAAACACTTGGCAGTCTTTACTGGTCAACAGACAGAAGAAATGTCCTAGACTTAATTTATCTGTTTCTCCTGCCTGAGAGCTTGGAATACAGTTTACTAATATACTTGAGCAGTAACAATTCTGTTTATTTAGATAGCATCTCCAATTAATACCAGTCATAGGGATTGTGGAATCAATTTATTCTACATGTTACCCTAAGCCCTTATCCTAGGCTTCTATTAGTTTACTAGGACTGCCATAAGGAAAAAAAAAAAGTACCATAGACAGTGACTCAAACAATAGAAATTTATATTCTCATAATTCTGGAGGGAAAAGTCTGAGCTCAAGCCATTGGTAAGTTTACTTTCTCTGCAGTGTACCTTTACCTATGTTTTTATATGGTCTTCCCCACATACCTGTCTGTGTATAAATTTCTTCTTCTTATAAGGACACTGGTCATAATGGATTAGAGTTTACCTTAATTATACCTATAAAAGTCCTATCTCCAAATAAAATCCCATTCAACAGAATTGGTGGTTAGGACTTTTACATACAGATGTAGAAGGGCCACTGGGCTCCCTGACAGCTCAGTTGGTAAAGAGCCCACCTGCACTGCAGAACTGGTTCGATTCCTGGGTCGGGAAGATCCCCTGAAGAAGGGATAGGCTACCCACTCCAATATTCTTGGGCTTCCCTTGTGGCTCAGCTGGTAAAGAATTCACCTGCAGTGCAGGAGACCTGGGTTTGAGCCCTGGGTTGGGAAGAGCCCCTGGAGAAGGGAGAGGCTACCCACTCCAGTATTCTGGCCTAGAGAATTCAGACATGACTGAGCAAATTTCACTTTCACTTTAGAAGGGCCACAACATCGTACTTCACAATTTCCTTCTTAGTCTTCTTCCTTAACCTTACACACATGCTCTGTTCTCTGTCTTTAAAATAGGGATAATGAAGCAGTTAGAATAATGCTGGAAGTACCATAAACCATAAAGACTCAGTAAGTGTTAGCATATCCTATCATGGTTGTTGTTGTTCAGTTGCAAAGTCGTGTCTGACTCTTTGTGACCCCATGGACTGCAGGCTTCCCTGTCTTTTACTATCTCCCGGAGTTTGTTCAAATTCATATCCATTGAGTCAGTGATGCTATCTTACCATTTCATATTCTGCTGCCCATTTCTTCTTTGGCCTTCAATCTTGCCCAGCATCAGGGTCTTTTCTAATGAACTGACTCTTTGAATCAGGTGGCCAAAGTATTGGAACTTCAGCTGCTGCATAGTCCTTCCAATGAATATTCAGGGTTGATTTCCTTTAGGATTGACTGGTTGGATCTTCTTGCAGCCCAAGGAACTCTCAAGAGTCTTCTCCAGCACCCCAATTCAAAAGCATAAGTTCTTCCTCACTCAGACTTCTTTATGGTCCAACTCTCACATCTGTACACAACTACTAGATAAACATAGCTCTGACTACACAGACTTTTGTTGGCAAAATGATGTCTCTGCTTTTTAATATGCCCTCTAGGTTTGTTGTAGCTTTCCTTCTATGGAGCAAGGAAGGCAATATTTTTGTGTGGTGAACCCCATCAATGGTATGAAAAGGCTATACATTTTAGGTTGCTTATAAGTCTATGTTCCTCATCAGGTTGTTGAAAAGATTAAAGGAGATAAAAGGAGGAGATGACTGGGGATGTTCTTGGCCCACCTGGGTGCTGGATAACCAGTGGCTGTTATTGTTACAGTGCCTCCAGGCTAATAAAGAGATCCTTGTATTCCACTTTAGTTCTTTGTATCCAAAGAAGTGAATTTGAATATTTATCAAACCTAACACTGTATTATTGTCATTAAAAATGATAAGTCAAAGAAACATATCCTTTTCACTTAGGAAAAGGAGTGATGACTATGAATACACTGTTTGTAAAGAGTTCTTACACTTAAGTCTCAGTTCTTAAGCTTTGCAGGCTACTTCTCATGTTCTACACACAGTTTCTCCAAGTCCAGGAAGTAACCTCATAAAAAATTTAGTTGATCCAATTCACTCACAAAATAATTGGTCCCTTAAAAAATGTCCAAATAAGTCCATGTATTAGCAGAAAAACTCTTATTTTGGTTTTGAAACGTTGTATCCAGTGAGAAAATATATAACATTAGAAGTGCTGCTTGATGACAGTATGCATGATCAAAGCAAATTATGTAGATAATATAACTTTCCAAATATTACATATTTTAATGTATAATTTTAAAAGTATCTTGGAATACCTTTATTTTATTTTATAATAGAAAGGGACAAAAAGAAAAAATATTTCTGTGTGATTGTAATGAAAGCACAAGTTAGCTTATCTACCCTTGAAAGGGAGAGAATTGCATCTAAATATTATATTTGGGGTATTTTATTTGCCTCTAGATTTTGAAACACAATAACAACATTTGCTTTTACTTAACTTCCATTGAATTGAAATGATATTTATGTTAAAGTAAAATTCACTCTAGAGGCAATACAATAGTGCTCAGAAATGTGAAATGATTCTTTTTCTTTGAGCTTAGATACCTCTAATGAGCTTCAATATGCAGTTCACTCATCTTTTTTAACAGTAGAGACTTTGGGGATTGAATGAAATAGCTGTGAACCTAGTAAAGAAAAATTAGGCAGGAGGTATTGAACAATCATGTCTTATTTATTTAGTTAACAATTCCTTTTACTAAAAATTTTCTAGACAAGTGAGAGGAATTAGAATGGTTATTCAGGAAGTTTTCTATGAATTTCTTTTCAACTATGTTTGCCATTTAGCAGAGATTTGTTACAAAAGAGCATCTATTGCTTTCATCCTTAGGATTCTAAGAATAAGGCAAGGTGCATGCAATGAAGAAGATAATTCCAAAATTAAATGTTAAATTTTCATCTCTAGCAGAATCTTTGGGTGTTTCCATTATTGGAAATACCATTTTTTTTAGGGGGGAGAAAAAGAATTCAGTATTTCTTTTCTGAAGGTAATGAGAAGTATTAATATTTCCTTAAATTCAGACTCTCTGTAATCATATCTATTTAAATCAGCCTTACTGAATATAGCAATATCAGCATGTTATCTTGTAAAGAAGGATAAAATTATGCATCCCACTTGCTGAATTATTAATGGTGTTTAATTTCTCCAACATTCACTTTTGATTTAAGGGTCATACACAGAAATGTATTTGCTGATTCACAAGAACAAAAGTGGAAGAATTAGCCAACACTCTCCAGTATCTATGGCCAATCATTGTCCTACTCTAAGGGCCTATTTCAAACCAAGTATGTTATTCAGAAAAACTTTGGGGAATGAAAAAGTCGTCTTGAGTTTTTAATGCAGAGTGGTAAAGAAGAAATGATGTTTTGAGGAGGCCAAAGAAGTGGAACAAAATCCTTTCAAATGCAAACAATCATAGTTTAGAGATATGCTTGCCACTCCAGAGTTCACTGGAAAGGGTAATCAGAATTTTATAGTCAATTTCAGTATATACACTTAATACAACTTTTAGAGTGTTTTGTCAAGGTAGCCAAAGGCAGTCCTTCTATTTCTGTCACTGAAGTTGGTTTAACAAGGAATAAAAGAATAAGATGACCACATTAAATATGAAAGACAAATAATCCAACACATCAATAAACAACAGAACTGTCTCTTGAAAATGTAGCTTTCCATAAAAATCTTAGGTTGTATGATTTTATTTAACCTCTCTATTCCTGCAAATGTGCATACAAAATGGTTCTTCTGTATGGTTGCCAGGGGGAAGGATGCGGGGAAGGGATATGTAGTTAGGGAGTTTGGAATGGGCATGCGCACACTGCTATATTTAAAAGGATCTGCTGTGTAGCATATGGAACTCTGCTCAATGTTATAGGCAGGCTGGGTGGGAGGCAAGTTTGGGGGAGACTGGGTACATACATCCCTCTGCTGTTCACCTGAAACTATCACAAGATTGTTGTTACTCTGCCAAACCCCAGTACAAAGTTAAAAGTTTAAAAAATAAATAAATTTTAAAAAACTAAAAGAGTAAAATCTGACTGATTTAGCCACAAGGGAGAAGGGGACATTGCAACCTCCAGGGGATCAAAGAGTCAAAAAAAGAAGAGTCAGACCTTGGGGAAGCCAGGTGCTGGGGTAGCTTTGATGATGTCAACAAGAGGGACCACAGACCACCTTGTAGCCTCCTGGCATGAGAATATTGAACTTCAGTCTCTTGTGCCCTTGGGTATCCTTGTTCAAATTCACTTTATTGAGAAAAAAATTCCATAGCCCTTGCTTAGGAGGTGAGTATATCCCTGTGGTAAGCTAGGGGGTTAAGGCAGGGGAGCAGGAATGGAGAAGAGAGCAGAGGGGAAAATTATAGGGACGTATAGGATGCCAGAATGGCATGCACACCAAATCCCATGGAAGGAGGCAGAGCTACTGCTCCTCCAATGAAAAGGGAAGGCTTTCTCTAGACAAGGGATAGAGACGTTGGATGGACCCTGGTCCCCCTCAGAAAGAAGGAAAAATGTAAGTGATAAAAGCACAGTTAGTTTCTGATGGGCTTCCCTGGTGGCTCAGACGGTAAAGAATCTGCCTGCAACACAGGAAACACAGATTCGATCCCTGGGTTGGGAAGATCCCCTGGAGAAGGGAATGGCAAACCACTCCAGTATTCTTGCCTGGAGAATCCCATGGACAGAGGAGCCTGGTGGGCTACAGCCCCTGGGGTTGCAAAGAGTCAGACACAACTGACTAGGCAAACATTAAACATAATGATGTTTTTGGACAACTTCAGGATTATCAGGAGGCCTAGGATAAACTAAACAAACTCAGGAATGCAGATTGTGTCTTTTTTGTGCAGCCGCAAATATTCTTTTTAAACATTTCCAGCCTTAATTAATTTTCAGTTTCCTTAGGATTCTGGAAATCCTTTTGGAATTGTTCCACTGTCAGATGGAACCTTTTTTTTTTTTTTTTTTTTTTTTAACCATGCCCTGCAGCATGTGGGGCTTCCTTGGTGGCTCAGATGGTAAGAATCCTCCTACAGTGCGGGAGACCTGGGTTCAATCACTGGGTTGGGGAGATTTGCTGGAGAAGGGAAATGCTACCCACTCCAGTATTCTGGCCTGGAGAATCCCATGGACTGTCCAATCCCAAAGAATCGGACATGACTGAGCGACTTTCACTTTCACTGCAGCATGTGGGATCTTAGTTCCCTGACCAAGGATTGAACCCATGCCCCCAGCACTGGAAGTGTGGAGTCTTAGCCAGCACTGGAAGTGTGGAGTCTTAGCCACTAGACCACTAGGGAAGTCCCAGAAGGAACCCTTTTTAATCAGTTTACCCACATGGTCAGTATCTTCCTACCCTTATCATCCAATCCTTATCAAAACTCCTCTTGAGTGCTTTCTCTGGACTGTTTACATTCAAACAGAAATAAGACACTTATAGGAAAAAGAAGAAAACTCTAACCTTAGAATTCCAACTCCTTCAGAATGGACAAGATTTGATAAGTTGTCCATGTTTTAGAAACTGGGATCTTCTCAGGGGAAAAACACTGAAATAAGCAAGAGCCTGCTCTAATACAAATCGTTCTTCTTGCCCACAAATTCAGTATGAGATGAAGATCTTCCCAAGTCATTCTGAATGGTTGATCTATCAGCCCCTCCAGTTTTCATTTTCAGAGTCCAATCACCATATGACAGCGCTCAAATACAATATTTAATTTGAATTTTGTTACCCGGTGACTCTGGGTAATGCCCTTTGTGTGTGTTCCTTTGTATTTTACTGTTATTTGCTCCCTCCCTTCTTTCCTTCCTTCATGCTGCTTTCTTTTTCTTTTTAACTAGACACAGGAAAATGCTATAAAAAATCTGGTTTTAAGGAGGACACAGTAGAGTGCAACAAAAATCATTTAAAAAGGTGAGACTTAAAGTTTCTACATCTTAGTTGGTCACTAACTAGCTGTGGGATGAGAAGAAATCTCTTAACCTCTCTGAGCCTGTGTTCTCCTCTCTAAACTGAAAAGAGTGTTTAAAATAACAATCCACTAATGTCCCCCTTGCTCTCTGCCCCAGCCAGTTCTGTGCCAAGTGATGAATCAGAATGTCCTGCCTGGCACTGGCATTTAAAATGATACAGGTGCTTTACTACCCTCCCAAAGTCCTATAAGGCCCGTCTCTGTGCTCTCAGGATTGAAGAATCCCTTCACCAGACTCCACAGTCAGTGTTACTGACGGGATATGTTGTTTTCTTTAGGGGAATGGAGGCAAAGTCAAGCTTGGGAACCACCTGGAAAGTCTTTTCTGAAACCAATTCTACGTCTCTTTGAACTGGTCACATTCTTTCATCTCTTAGGCTAAATCAAGGATTCCTCTTGCTCCAAGAGAGGAATATACTCCAAGGACACGTAATTAGGCTACTGCCCTAAGGCATGTGGCTTCCCAAGTGGTGCAGTGCTAAAGAGTCTGACTGCCAATACAGGAGACAAAGGTTTGATCCCTGGGTTGGGAAGATCCCCTGGAGGAGGAAATCGGAACCCACCCCAGTATTCTTGCCTGGGAAATCCCATGGACAGAGGAGCTTGGCGGGCTATAGGCCATGGGGTCACAAAGAGTCTAACATGACTGAGCAGCTGAGCATGCAAGCTTGCGCTAAGGGGTGTAGCTTTAAAGGGGAAATGGATCATAAAGAGCATAAGTCTGGGACAAGTCCTTTGAAACTTAGTTTCTTCACATAGCTCTCTGCTCTCCTCCTCCTTCTCTCCTACATGGCCAGTATCTTAAGTCTTTTCTTCTTTTTGAAAATAGACTATAAAAAAAAAGAAAAGAAAATAGACTGTAGAAAAGAAACTTATGGTAGTCAAAGGGGAAAGGTAGAGGGAAGGGGTAAATTAGGCATTTGGGATTAACATATATAACTACTATATGTAAAGTATTAATAGCTAATCAACAAGGACCTACTGTATAGCACCAGGAATATCTGATATTTTGTATGCTCAATATTTCATAATAACCTATAAGAGAAAAGAATCTGAAAAAAACAGATATATATGTATGGATAACTGAATCACGTTGCTGTACATCTGAAATTAACACAACAATTATGCTTCTATGAAAATAAATACATATAAATAAATATGTGAAAAGAAAATGAGTGGGGCCTGGGGAGGGTTCAGAAAAATGAAGGCAGGCTCAAGCCTTCTCCTGTCTGCTCTTAGCCAAATGGACCATTGTACTGCACCCACGGAATAATGGAATAACTCAGCTCAGCAGTATAGAAGCCCAACCAGGGACTCAGAGACGAAATCCAGGCAAATATAAAAATTGTGCATCTGCCTGGTGGGCATTGTCTGCGTGTATCCTGTGGAAACGTAAGGAGCCCATCAACAGCTAACCTAGTGTCTGAGTCAAGGATTGAGCATTTTAGATGACCTAAGAAAGATGACCGAAAATGGACTATTAGATGGTCCTGGTTTTTTAACTGCCAGAATTGTGACTGGCTAAAACTAGGATTTTTAAAATCATGAGAAAGGTAAATGTATCATTTGAATTTCCTGATGTTATTCAGATATTAGAATTCCTTTAAAAAAAAAAAAAAAAGCCTGCAGTGGGTAAAAGAGTTTAATTTCTCACCTGGATGATACATAATCATTCCACCAAATCTTCCATTAAAAACAAGTTTATTTAATAAAGCAAACTATTCCTTGTTTATTACTTCTTCTCATTTTTATTCATTGCTAGTTCTAGGATTATATGAACAATTATGCTTGCAATTGAGGCTGTATCTGCAGCAAAGATCTGCTTGGAGAAATAAAAAGCATGTTTGAACTTGGCAAATAACTGCTTATTTTGTAAACAACTGTTTAGAAAGTAGTGTATTTGATCTATATTAAATATTTTTTCCTTTAAAACAATGTGTGCTGATAATCAATTAAGTTCAAACAATATTTACCTTACACCTACTATGGATGTGGTATGATAATCGAGATATTTTTATTACCTTAAAAGAATTTAGAATAGAGCAAAAGAAACAGTTAAAATGGAAAATATCTCACATAACATAGGTCTTATGATAGGGCTATGCATAAACATTTTGGAGTCACTCTAATGATAGAACTAATGGTCAATCTTAAACATAAAATATAATACTTTAATGTTAAAATTCAGATCCTTCGCATGATATACAAGGTTCTTGCTCATCTGGTCCATACTGACATTTCCAATCAGCTACTCTTGTTTTTATTTATAACACAAGAATATTGGCTCAGTTCAGTTCAGCCGCTCAGTCTTGTATGACTCTGCAACCCCATGGACTGCAACACGCCAGGCTTCCCTGTCCATCACCAACTCCCGGAGCTTGCTCAAACTCATGTCCATCAAGTTGGTGATACCATCCAATCATCTCATCCTCTGTAATTTCTAAAGACGGACATTGTTCTTCTACGCCTCCATTCATGACTGACTGGTTATTTGTTTATGTGTCTGTTCCCTGGTTTGACTATGAGAGCCTTGCAGGGTGGCTTAATAGACTCTCATAACCCCAGCACCCTGCCACAGAACCAGGCATTTAATTGCTGTCCATAAAGATTTATGAAATTAAGCTGAGTTAATTGATTTATTCTCCACAAGATCTTGCAAGTAAAAATCATGGCTGTGTTCAGTGCTTGCACAATATTTTATCCTTCCTATCCTTTTATTTTTTCTTCTCTTTATCATGTAAACTGTAGAGGACAAAATTGATGCCTTTTTTCTTCTTTCACCAGCTCCTTGCACAGTGCTCAACCTCCTACTGGTGTCAAATATATTAACTGAATTAATGATAAGAAGTCTTGCCTGGGAAATACCATGTACAAAGGAGCTTTGCAGGCTACAGTCTATGGGGTCGCAAAAGAGTCGGACATAACTTAGTGACTAAACAGCAACAAAAGACTAGGCTGATCAAACACCTTAGCCTGGAATCTCAATTGATGGCATCTTAATTATTTCTCCCAATTGCCATTTTTGGGAGGCTCCCAAAACTTCAGACCCTATATTGGATGCCATGAAATGTAAAATATTATATTCAGGATCATTAAAATCTACCCTAGTGAGAAAAGCAGCAAAAGTTAAAATAGTCAAGTATTTAGAGGCTCAAATAATAAAATAAGGATATATAACAAGTGTTAGAAATGGCAGCTCTTAACCAAGTGATTTTCTCAGGAATGCACTCATCAGGATTATACTTTGTAGAACTTATTTGCTATCATCAAGACAATTTCAGGCATAAGTAGTGGTGAAAAAACACCATCCCCTGATTCCTCCCTCCAGTCCAGCATCCTCATCTCATGAAGGTGTAAGTTATACTAGAAATACAGTTTAAAATGTATGTTATACTAGAAATCTTTTTTAAACATATAAAATGTAAGTTATGCCAGAAGTGAATACATTTAATCTAATTTTCAAGAGTTTCATAAAGTGAAATGAGAAGACAAAGTATTCCAACACAAAAAGCTCAAATCTAATTAAAGCTAATTCTAATCTAATTTCATTTAATACTTGACATGGGGCTTCCCCAGTGGCTCAGTAATAAAGAATTCACCTGCAATACAGGAGATTTGGGTTCAGTCACTTGTTTGGGAAGATCCCCTGGAGAAAGAAATGGCAATTCAGTCCAGTATTCTTGCCTGGGAAATCCCATGGACAGAGGAGCCTGGCAGGCTGCAGTCCACGAGGTCTCTAAAGAACGGGTCATGATTCAGCAACTAAACAACCAACAATCCTTGGTGTAGGCCACTAACAGAGCCAGAGTCTTCCCTGGTCTTGGATAAAGGGAATTGGATGTGGATGTCAAAAATAAGAGAGCAGGGAGGAGCATACTGAAGTGACAGGAGGTAGCGGGGCGGCGGGGAAGATGGAGGAGAGCAAGGCAAATTAGGAGCCAGAGAGGCAAAGAAATATGCTACTTTTATTCTTTGTTACAGAAAATAGCTTTTGCTTTGAAGAAGTTGCTGCATATTTTCTGCCCCTGGCTGCCTCTATATCTATCACCCCACTCACCACAAAATTTATAGACATCTAAGGGGAAATAGTGAACAAAAACATTAGAAGGTTACCTCTTACTTTCCACATTTTATTTTAAATCAAACAAACATACAAAATGTAATTAGTTAGCTTTTAGAGGTAGGTTTTTTGAAAGGTAGTTTTTATCTACCACTTAATTGACATCAAATCTTTGAAACTCTGCTGATTGGTAAGCACTCAAGAATATCCCTGCCCCCAAATTCTTACCTTGGCATTTGGGTGATTGTCTAACCTAGGAATGATAAGGAATAACCAGGCCTTCCTTTTTGAAGCAGACTTGATAATAGCAAGCCAAGGGTCTACTTTGTTTTTGCTATTGTTATTTGCTTGTCTGGTTGATTGATTTTTATTTGTGTATCTGGTTTGATATAGTATCTGACAATATAGCAGGTACTTGGGTACAAAGACTTGTCTTTCCCCTGAGTAGCTCACAAAAGTCAAGGTCTTATTCAGTGACAAAAAATACATTTTTTTAAACTCTATCTTCTTTCCTATTTGGAAAAATTTCTGGCTAAACGACTGGGCTTTGCAATGATTATATGGTGATTTTCAACAAATTACTTGTGGTCTCTGTATTGAAGACAGCATGATTAAATTAAGGAGGCAACATTTACCAATTCATCTGTTTTTCAGTGTGAAGAGAATGATTCATTAGGTCATATCTATATCATCCTTTGAGCAACTCAGTAGACAAGAAATATTTTGTTACAATTTCATCAATCATTTATTATCATTCATTAGATAATGGACATTAGAATATCCACATAAGTTGTATGTTCAAAATAAACCATTCTGATGCTGAAATCAAACCATATCCATCCAGCAGTACATTCTGAAACAAAGCAAATTCAGCTGATCGCAGCAGCGTAACTTTAAAACCTACTGAATTTCACTGAAGCCTTTCTCAAATTCACTTTTGAACCCAAAGTATGGAAGATAAATTATATACCCAAAGGTGTTTTCCTGAAAAAATTATTAGAGAATAAAAAATAGAAGTGAGCTTGCCAGGGCCTCAGCATCACTACTGTTGTCCCTTAAATTAGATTTTCATTGAGATCTGCTACTGCTATTCCAGCCTTGGCCTTGGTACATGATGTGCCTTGGAACTGCGGACATCAGAACAAGCAATTAGATCAGCTCAGGTAAGTGTGTGAATCTGTGCTATATTTGTTGTGGTTGGACTACAAACAATATTAAACAGTAGATCATAAGCTGATTCTACGCCTGATTTCTTTAATATACTCTATTTCGTTTTAACCTTGAGGTCTTAGTGGATCCAGAGAATGGTTCTTGGGGGACTGACAATTGGGTCAAATAAGAATCACCTTTGGAGACCTTCCCTGGTGTTCCAGTGGTTAAGAAACCACCCATAATGCAGGGAACACAGGTTCGATCTCTGGTCCGGGAAGATTTCACATGCAGCTAGGCAACTAAACCCATGTGCTGCCACTACTGAGCCTGTGCACTAGAGTCCATGCTCTGCAACAACAGAAGTCACCACAATGAGAATTGCATCCACTACAACTAGAGAGTAGCCTCTGCTCACCACGACTAGAGAAAGGCTGAGTACAACAACAAAAGACAGAGCACAGCCACAAATTTATCAGTTAACTTTAAAAATTGTACTTAAAAAAACCCAAGTTCTAACAAAAATAATAAGAAAGGATCACCTAGGGAGTTTTGAAAGCATATATAAATACTCATGCACCTGATTCAGCCTTCCATCCTAAATCTCTAACTTTCTCCATCCCAAATGTGTGTAAGGTGAAAAAAATAATTTGGATACCTAGCAACTTCTAATATCACAAATTACAGAGTTTGCCAGCCTGGGGTTTATGTTGCCGAACTTGGAGCTAAAATAGCATGGAGTTTCTCACTCAGCAAAAATAATAAAAAAAAAAAAAAGGGAAATCTTTTTGCCCCTGACTATAGGTGACACTTGCTTGCTCCTTGGAAGAATAGTTATGACCAACCTAGATAGCATATTAAAAAGCAAAGACGTTACGTGACACAAAGGTCCATCTAGTCAAGGCTATGGTTTTTCCCGTAGTCATGTATGGATGTGAGACAGGAAGCTGAGCACTGAAGAATTGATGCTTTTGAACTGTGGTGTTGGAGAAGACTCTTGAGAGTCCCTTGGACTGCAAGGAGATCCAACCAGTCCATCCTAAAGGAAATCAGTCCTGACTATTCATTGGAGGGACTGATGCTGAAGCTGAAGCTCCAATTCTTTGGCCACCTGATGCAAAGAACTGACTCATTTGAAAAGATCCTGATAACAGGAAAGATTGAAGGCAGGAGGAGAAGGGGACGACAGAAGATGAGATGGTTGGATGGCATCACCGACTTGATGGACATGAGTTTGAGTAAACTCCAGGAGTTAGCAATGGACAGGGAGGCCTAGCGTGCTGCAGTCCATGGGGTCACAAAGAGTCGGACACGATTGAGTGATTGAACTGAACTGATAGATGACACTAGGGGTAAGATCCTGCCTGCCAATGCAGGAGAAGCAAGAGATGCTGGTTCAGTCACTGGGTTTGGAAGATTATCACTGGAGGAAGGCATGGCATCCCACTCCAGTATTCTTGCCAGGAGAAGCCCATGGACAGAGTCGCCTAGTGAGCTATAGCCCATGGAGTTGCAAAGAGTCTAATATAACTGAAGTGACTTAGCATGCAGCACATAGAAGAGAAGATCAAAGGGATGTGAGACAAAAAGAGTCAGGATTGCTCATGTACCAACAGCCAGGAGTCACTGCTGTCCATAGCAGAATCCACATACCTAAAGTCAGTCTATAAACAGATGGTGCTTTCTAGGGTGGAAGGTATCATTCTCTTCCTGTAGATGGGGTTGACCAAAAAACTTGTTTGGAATTTTCCATAATATATTATGGAAAAACCCAAATGAAATTTTTGGCCCAATGTATCAATCTTAATTTTTCTCTGAAACCACATCCAAGAAAAAATAGCACCATACATATTGTTATCCACAAATTCTTGCTTTATGCTAGTATATTAGTGGCTTCTTTTCTGCTTGAAAAAGGGGAAATGTGAGCAACTATGAAAATATTCTAGTGCCCTTGACAGATTATTGACTAAGATAGAGAAGGACCTAGAAAATGACTAGTCCTGAAATGCATGTGTGAACTCAGAGGTGATCACTGAGTTAGCAGAATCTGGCACTTGATTTTATTTATTGAACTTAATGAATTCACGATGATGACTCTTTCACTGAGACTTTTGTTATACCCATATCTTTTGGACCCACTTTAAAAAAATTTCCAACCATGAAGTCAATTTCCTTTTGCCATCTTCCTAGACATGAAAAGAAAGAAATCATTTCCTGATTTCTTAAAGGCTGAATACCCTGCCATAATTATTTCGGTATTCCACACAGTTAACATAGATAGTCTGTAGATATCCAAAGGAATTGCTACATTTAAAGTTTTCATACATTTATAGATCAACACCCCCATTTGGTAGCTAAAGATTGACACCTGAGTATATAAAAGTAAGAGAAAGGCCAGGAGACACCCGAGTATAACAAAGTGGGAGAAAGTTCAGCATTATATTCTTTTAATAGAGGAATAGATAAAAAGACATGGCACATATATACAAAGGAATATTACTCAGCCATAAAAAAGGAATGAAATGGGGTCATTTGTAGAGATGTGGGTGAATCTAGAGACTGTTATACAGAGTGAAGTAAGTCAGAAAAACAAATATCATATATTAACACATACACGAGGAATCTAGAACAATTCAAGACAAACCTATTTGCAGAGCAGAAATAGAGACAAAGACATAGAGAACAAATGTATGGACACCAAGCAGGGAAGCTGGGGGCAGGGGTAGGATGAATTGGGAGATTGAAGTTGACGTATTATACTACTATGTATAAAATAGATAAGCAATGAGAACTTACTGTGTAGCAGGGGGACCCATACCCAGTGCTCTGTGGTGACCTAAATGGGGAGGAAAGCCCACAAAAGGGGATATATGTAACCCATGCACATGTATACATGCAGCAGATTCACTTTGCCATACAGCGGGAACTAGCACAACATTGTAAAGCATCTATGTTGTTGTCTAGTCACTAAGTTGTGTCCGACTCTCTGTGACTCCATGGACCCTTCCGGGCTCCTCTGTCCATGAGATTTCCTAGGCAAGAATACCAGCATGAGTTCCCATTTCCTTCTCCAGGGGATCTTCCTGACCCAGGGATTGGACCCGTGTCTCCTGTATCCCGTACACTTCAGGTGGATTCTTTACACTGAGCCACCTGGGGGGAAAAAAATTAAAACTGTGCCATCCCTCATTCACTCAATAGTCTTTGATGGGTCCTCAATGATATGCCAGGCTCCGTTAGGCACTGGGGATACACAGAGAATCTCACAGTTTAATGAAAGCTAAAGTAAAGAGAAAAAAAGATTAGCCTATCTACTGCATATTTTTCAATCCTCTTTTCTTTATCTCACACATTCTTTAATAGAACATTTATTCTTTGATTGTGTGAAACAAATATGCTTTAGCAGCTCGTTTGGGAGATGTGATTCGTTTTCTCCCTGGCTTCTATTAGACTTGAGCAGACGTCTGGCCTAGTGACCGCTGTCTGTTATGGGAGTTTGGTATGAATTTAGCCAGGAAGCTTTACCTAATTATTACTGCATCTCACACAGACCTAAGTCATAGAGAGGTATCTGACTTCTCTGCTGTCAAATAATCCTGTAAGGCTTGGTCATCACAGGATAGATTGACAACGTTAACAAGGAGAAAGTATGTGATTTGAAATCATTTGTCGGAAAGAAGAGAATAGTCGTGCTTTGTAAGAAATAGCCTCATTAACAACTTTACATTAAAAACAAAAGCTAGACTGCACTATTAAAGAGAAACAGAGGACAGAAATAATCTTAAAAATATAACCCAGTAATTAGTTTCCCAGAAAGCAATAACAGAATATAGAAAGGTCTGTAACTCAGATTTATTTTCTAAGTTTATGGCACATATGTGCAATATCATACTAGGAATACTAAATAATATTTGATTGCCTGGAACATCTTTGATTAATTAAAGAACAAAGCTTCTAACAATTGCTTTTCATGGCGCACAAGAAATATCTGAAATATTCTCGGAGGAAGTAAAAGCACCCGAGGTAATGATCTGATATATAGTGAGGGATATTACACTCCATGGTCAAAAGCCAGATCCAGCACCATGTAGTACTTGGCATGTGGGAAAAGAACAATAAAACAGAATGAACAGTGTCATTGCAGAAGAAGAGTTCATGGATACATCTCAGTGTTTGAGAAGCAAAAATGCAACTTGATAAAAAAAAAGTTGAGATAGATAAGTTGAAATTTGTCTGCAGGCTGCTTCCCAGATCCTCTGTACCAACTGGGAATTAGGAGATTGGTACTCACTTGGCTTCAGGAGGAGGGGAAACACCTACCCAAGGGCACAGAACCATTCTCTGGTGCTGTCCTAAGCCTGCATACTGGGTCCTATACTCCCATTTTCTGACATCATTCGCCCATCTTCAGTTTAGTTGCTCAGTTGTGTCTGACTCTTTGTGACCCCATGGACTGCAGCATGCAAGGCCTCCCTGTCCATTACCAACTCACAGAGTTTACTCAAACATGTCCATTGAGTTGGTGATGCCATCTAACCATCTCATCCTCTGTCATCCCCTTCTCCTCCTGCCCTCAATCTTTCCCAGCATCAAGGTTTTTTCAAATGAGTCAGTTCTTTGCATCAGGTGGCCAAAGTATTGGAGTTTCAGCTTCAACATCAGTCCTTCCAATGAATAATCAGAACTGATCCCCTTTAGGATGGATTGGTTGGATCTCCTTGCAGTCCAAGGGACTCTCAAGAGTCTTCTCCAACACCACAGTTCAAAAGCATCAATTTTTTGGTGCTCAGCTTTCTTCACAGTCCAACTCTCACATCCATACATGACTATTGGAAAAACCATAGCCTTGACTAGATGGACCTTTGTTGGCAAAGTAATGTCTCTGTTTTAATATGCTATCTAGTTTGGTCATAACTAACCTTCCAAGGATAAGCATCTTTTAATTTCATGGCTGCAGTCATCATCTGCAGTGATTTTGGAGCCCCCCAAAAATAAAGTCTGCCACTCTTTCCACTGCTTCCCCATCTATTTTCCATGAAGTGATGGGACTGGATGCCATGATCTTAGTTTTCTGAGTGTTGAGCTTTAAGCCAAATTTTTCACTCTCCTCTTCCACTTTCATCAAGAGGCTTTTTAGTTCCTCTTCACTTTCTGCCATAAGGGTGGTGTCATCTGCATATCTGAGGTTATTGAAATTTCTCCCGGCAATCTGGATTCCAGCTTGAGCTTCCTCCAGCCCAGCATTTCTCATGATGTACTCTGCATATAAGTTAAATAAGCAGGGTGACAATATACGGCTTTGACATACTCCTTTTCCTATTTGGAACCAGTCTGTTGTTCCATGTTCAGTTCTAACTGTTGCTTCTTGACCTGCATACAGGTTTCTCAAGAGGCAGGTCTGGATGTTGGTCAAATTGCCAACATCCGCTGGATCATCGAAAAAGCAAGAGAGTTCCAGAAAAACATCTATTTCTGCTTTATTGACTATGCCAAAGCCTTTGACTGTGTGGATGACAATAAACTGTGGAAAATTCTTCAAGAGATGGGAATATCAGACCACCTGACTCACCCATCCTATCAGCCTGGAAATGTTGCATGGACCCTCCCAAGGATGTTTACAAACATTGTCACCTTTGGTAGGTACTGCTGTCTCTTTTCAAAGATTTCTATATTCTTACATTTAAGGGGCTTGTGACTGTGAACCTTTTTTTTTTTTTTTTTTTAATATTTATTTATTTGGCTACACCAGATCTTAGTTTCAGCATACAGGGTCTTTAGTTGAGGCATGCAAACTCTTAGTTGCGGCATGTGGGTTCTAGGTCCCTGACCAGAGATCGAACATGGGTTCCCTGCTTTGAGAGTGAAGAGTCATAGCCACTGGACCACCAAGGAAATCATGCCTTTGGACCATTTGGTGAACAAATTACATCAGGATTGTAAAATGTGGTCACCTTGAATAGTCACAGCTTGTCACTAGAGTGGAATCACATGGAACTAGAAATACTAATGTCACCATTTTTTGTGGCTTTCTGACCTACAGACCAGTGAAATGACCTGGCCAAATGTCTCCTCATCCAATCATGCATCTATTTGCATGTGGCCAAACTCTTGAGTTTTCCCTGGGCTCAAACGTTACTAGAATTCAAAGTATGCAGGCAATTACTAATGCTCAATGTGTTCTGTAATGATTTTATCAATATTTTCCTGTTATTTATTATGCCCTTATCTCACAATAATTTTAAAACAGGTTATAAAAGCAATTCCAGTTTGCGATGTAATAAACTGAGGTAAAGACAATAGAAGTGCAGACTATAATTTATTTTCCAACACAAACCTTGACATTTAAATATATTTTTATAATTTAATATTCACAGCAGTTAGGAAGGTTAGAAATTATTATATGCACTTTCAAGGTGAAGAAACTCAGTCCCCCAAAAAGACTATATAGCTAGCCTCAAGTAATAGAAATTTCTCTTTTTTTTTAAATTTACTTTTAATTGTGTTAGTTTCTGCAGTACAGCAATGTGAATCTGCCATAAGTACATATATATCCTCTGCCTCTTGAGCCTCCATCCACCCTGCTATTTGAAATTATTAAAAATCATGGCACAAATAAAATTACTCTATGCAATTCTAATTGAGATTGTAACTTGGACACAATATTGTTTTGTTTTTGTTGGTAGTGTTTGTTTTGTTTGGCATCTACTTCATGCCTGCATTACATTTTTTAAGTACATTTCACTAAAATGATCTAACACCCTGTGAAAGCCATCTAAGGAATAGATCATGAATCAATCTTCTTTACAAAAAATGCAAGAGACATGTACTTTCTGGAACAAGTCCAATATTTTGACATCACATTTGTAGGTTCATGGACATTTCTAAGGACTTACATATCTCAGTATTTAAAGCCTGCACCATTGGTAACAGATACAGAAAAGAGTGGATCCAAAGAGAGAGGGAAAACTGATTGACACAAAGCTGCTCAGAGCCTGGGGACACAGTTGATTTATTCACACATGTTTATTCAATGCTACTGAATCCCTTGAGGAAGCCTCAATGTCCTCCTTCTAGGGACTTCTCTCTCTCTTTTAAAAATAATTTATTTACTTTTAGTTGAAGGATAATTACTTTACAATATTGTGTGGGTTTCTACCATTTATCAACATGAATCGGCCATAGGTAGAGGGACTTCTGTCTTGAGTGGTGGACCTTGACTGAATCCAGGACTATGCCCAGGCCATTTCTCTTCCTGCTCTGTTAAAACAGGAAAGAGGGGAGGAGCCAAGATGGCGGAGGAGTAGGACCGGGAGACCACTTTCTCTCCTACAAATTCATCAAAAGAATAACTGAACGCAGAGCAAACTTCGCAAAACAACTTCTGATCGCTAGCTGAGGTCATCAGGCGCCCAGAAAAGCAGCCCATTGTCTTCGAAAGGAGGTAGGACAAAATATAAAAGATAAAAAGTGAGACAAAAGAGCTAAGGACGGAGATCTGTCCCGGGAAGTCTTAGGCGGCATTGCTTGGGGTAGGGTCCGGGCCTGAGTGCCCTGAGGACAATCGGAGGGAGCTTCTGTGAGTTGCCAACTTGAACTGTGGGAGACCAAAAGAGAGAGAGTAAATTAACCGGCCCGAACACACTGCCGGCCATTCACAGAACAAAGAGACCGAGAAAGTCCAGAGAGGAGCTCGCAGGCTGCGGACCGGCCCAGCCCCGCCGGAGGCAGGAGGCAGGGGGGAGGGGAAGGTCGCGGCGAGACACAGGGCGCAGGCACCCGACCGGCGCGGGCGGGGACTGGGGCTGGGGCTGGGGACGCGGAGGTCAGAAGGCGCGCGCACCCGACTGGCGCCAGCGGAAACTGAGACTGGGTCCGCGGAAGGGAGGGGGCGCGCCACACCTGGGGAGAGTGCGCCCACCAAGCCCCTGGCTGCCTGGACCGCTCTGACGGGGAAGGCACAGAGAGCAGGCGCAGCTTTTCCTTCCGCGCTTTTGTGGAACAGCGGAGGGCTGGAACCTCGCGCAGCGCGGGGCGCGCTCCATATAGAACAGCGGGGAGCCTGATCAGCGCAGACGGAGAAAGCAGCGTCAGCCCCTCCCGGCAGCGCCAGCCCATCCCCACGGCGCAAGCCCGTCCCCTCAGCGCCAGCCCCTCCCCGCAGCGCCAGCCCCTCCCCACAGAGCGACGGAACTAGCTACCTGAATAAGAGTCCACCTCCGCCCGCCTGTGTCAGGGCGGAAATGAGGCTGTGAAGAGACCAGCAAACAGAAGCCAAATAAACAAAGGGAACCGCTTCAGAAGGGACTGGTGCAACAGATTAAAATCCCTCTAGAAAGCACCGACTACACCAGAAGGGACCTGTAGATATCGAGAAGCGTAAGCTGGAACGAGGAGCTATCTGAAACTGAGCCGAACCCACACTGACCACAACAGCTCCAGAGAAACTCCTATATATAATTTAACTTTTTTCTCTTTTTTATTTTTTTCTCTTTTATTTTCCTTTAAAATCCCCTATTACTCCCTCATTACTCGTTAACTTTCATTTCCATAGATTTTTACGATTTTTTTAACTAGGGGAAAAATTTTTTTTTCTTTCTTTCTTTTTTTTTTTTCTTTTTCTTTCTTTCTTTTTTTTTCTTTCCTTTTTCTCTTCTATTTTCTATTTTTCTTTTTCTCTTATTTCTTTTAAAGTCCTCTAGTACTCCTCTACTACTCCTTAATTTTCATTTTCAATACACTATAACCTTACAAAAAAAAAAAAAGAAGAGAAGCCCTATTTTTAAACGGAAGATTATTCTCTCCCAATCTTGACTCTCTGTTTTCTACCTCAGAACACCTCTATTTCCTCCTTTCCCCTTCTCTTCCCAATCCAATTCTGTGAATTTTTGTAGGTGACTGGGCTACGGAGAACACTCTGGGAACAGACAACTGCGTAGATCTGTCTCTCTCCTCTTGAGTCCCCCTTTTTTCTCCTCCTGCTCATCTCTATCTCCCTCCTCCCTCTCCTCTTCTTCATGTAACTCTGTGAACCTTGCTGGGTGTCCCTAACGGGGGAGAATCTTTTAGCCATTAACCTAGAAGTTTTCTTATCAGTGCTGTATAGTTGGAGAAGTCCTGAGACTACAGGAAGAATAAAACTGAAATCCAGAGGCAGGAGACTTAAGCCCAAAACCTGAGAACACCAGAAAACTCCTGACTACATGGAACTTTAAGTAATAAGTGACTGTCCAAAAGCCTTCATACCTACACTGAAACCAACCACCACCCAAGAGCCAATAAGTTTTAGAGCAAGACATACCACGCAAATTCTCCAGCAACACAGGAACATAGCCATGAACATCAACATACAGGCTGCCCAAGGTCACACCTAACACATAGACCCATCTCAAAACTCATTACTGGGCACTCCATTGCTCTCCAAAGAGAAGAAATCAAGTTCCACGCACCAGAACACTGACGCAAGCTTCCCTAACCAGGAAACCTTGACAAGCCAATCGTCTAACCCCACCCACTGGGTAAATCCTCCACAATAAAAAGGAACCACAGACCTCCAGAATACAGAAAGCCCACTCCAGACACAGCAATCTAAACAAGATGAAAAGGCAAAGAAATACCCAACAGGTAAAGGAACATGAAAAATGCCCACCAAGTCAAACAAAAGAGGAGGAGATAGGGAATCTACCTGAAAAAGAATTTAGAATAATGATAATAAAAATGATCCAAAATCTTGAAAACAAAATGGAGTTACAGATAAATAGCCTGGAAACAAAGATTGAAAAGATACAAGAAATGTTTAATAAAGACCTAGAAGAAATAAAAAAGAGTCAATTAAAAATGAATAATGCAATGAATGAGACCAAAAACACTTTGGAGGGAACCAAGAGTAGAATAACGGAGGCAGAAGATAGGATAAGTGAGGTAGACGATAAAATGGTGGAAATAAATGAAGCAGAGGGGAAAAAAGAAAAAAGGATCAAAAGAAATGAGGACAACCTCAGGGACCTCTGGGACAATGTGAAACGCCCCAACATTCGAATCATAGGAGTTCCAGAAGAAGAAGACAAAAAGAAAGGCCATGAGAAAATACTCGGGGAGATAATAGCTGAAAACTTCCCTAAAATGGGGAAGGAAATAGCCACCCAAGTCCAAGAAACCCAGAGAGTCCCAAACAGGATAAACCCAAGGCGAAACACCCCAAGACACATATTAATCAAATTAACAAAGATCAAACACAAAGAACAAATATTAAAAGCAGCAAGGGAGAAACAACAAATAACACACAAAGGGATTCCCATAAGGATAACAGCTGATCTATCAATAGAAACCCTCCAGGCCAGAAGGGAATGGCAGGACATAGTGAAAGTAATGAAAGAGAATAACCTACAACCTAGATTACTGTATCCAGCAAGGATCTCATTCAGATATGAAGGAGAATTCAAAAGCTTTACAGATAAGCAAAAGCTGAGAGAATTCAGCACCACCAAACCAGCTCTTCAACAAATGCTAAAGGATCTTCTCTAGACAGGAAATGCAGAAAGGTTGTATAAACGTGAACCCAAAACAACAAAGTAAATGGCAACGGGACCACACCTATCAATAATTACCCTAAATGTAAATGGGTTGAATGCCCCAACCAAAAGACAAAGATTGGCTGAATGGATACAAAAACAAGACCCCTATATATGCTGTCTACAAGAGACCCACCTCAAAACAAGAGACACATACAGCCTAAAAGTGAAGGGCTGGGAAAAAATATTTCACACAAACGGAGACCAAAAGAAAGCAGGAGTCGCAATACTCATATCAGATAAAGTAGACTTTCAAATAAAGGATGTGAAAAGAGACGAAGAAGGACACTACATAATGATCAAAGGATCAACCCAAGAAGAAGATATAACAATTATAAATATATATGCACCCAACATAGGAGCACCGCAATATGTAAGGCAAACGCTAACGAGTATGAAAGAGGAAATTAATAGTAACACAATAATAGTGGGAGACTTTAATACCCCACTCACAACTATGGATAGATCAACTAAACAGAAAATTAACAAGGAAACACAAACCTTAAATGGCACAATGGACCAGCTAGACCTAATTGATATCTATAGGACATTTCACCCCAAAACATTCAACTTCACCTTTTTCTCAAGTGCACACGGAACCTTCTCCAGAATAGATCACATCCTGGGCCATAAATCTGGTCTTGGAAAATTCAAAAAAATTGAAATCATTTCAGTCATCTTTTCTGACCACAGTGCAGTAAGATTAGATCTCAATTACAGGAAAAAAATTGTTAAAAATTCAAACATATGGAGGCTAAATAACACGCTTCTGAATAACCAACAAATCATAGAAGAAATCAAAAAAGAAATCAAAATATGTATAGAAATGAATGAAAATGAAAACACAACAACCCAAAACCTATGGGACACTGTAAAAGCAGTGCTAAGGGGAAGGTTCATAGCATTACAGGCTTACATCAAGAAACAAGAAAAAAACCAAATAAATAACCTAACTCTACACCTAAAGCAATTAGAGAAGGAAGAAATGAAGAACCCCAGGGTTAGCAGAAGGAAAGAAATCTTAAAAATCAGGGCATAAATAAATGCAAAAGAAACTAAAGAGACCATAGCAAAAATCAACAAAGCTAAAAGCTGGTTTTTTGAAAAAATAAACAAAATTGACAAACCATTAACAAGACTCATTAAGAAACAAAGAGAGAAGAACCAAATTAACAAAATTAGAAATGAAAATGGAGAGATCACAACAGACAACACTGAAATACAAAGGATCATAAGAGACTACTACCAGCAGCTCTATGCCAATAAAATGGACAACTTGGATGAAATGGACAAATTCTTAGAAAAGTATAACTTTCCAAAACTGAACCAGGAAGAAATAGAAGATGTTAACAGACACATCACAAGCAAGGAAATCGAAACTGTCATCAAAAATCTTCCAGCAAACAAAAGCCCAGGACCAGATGGCTTCACAGCTGAATTCTACCAAAAATTTAGAGAAGAGCTAACACCTATCTTACTCAAACTCTTCCAGAAAATTGCAGATGAAGGTAAGCTTCCAAACTCATTCTATGAGGCCACCATCACCCTAATTCCAAAACCAGACAAAGATGCCACAAAAAAAGAAAACTACAGGCCAATATCACTGATGAACATAGATGCAAAAATCCTTAACAAAATTCTAGCAAACAGAATCCAACAACATATCAAAAAATTCATACACCATGACCAAGTGGGCTTTATCCCAGGAATGCAAGGATTCTTTAATATCCGCAAATCAATCAATGTAATACACCACATTAACAAATTGAAAGATAAAAACCATATGATTATCTCAATAGATGCAGAGAAAGCCTTTGACAAAATTCAACACTCATTTATGATTAAAACTCTCCAAAAAGTAGGACTAGAAGGAACATACCTCAACATAATAAAAGCTATATATGACAAACCCACAGCAAGCATCACCCTCAATGGTGAAAAATTGACACCATTTCCCCTGAAATCAGGAACAAGACAAGGGTGCCCACTCTCACCACTACTATTCAACATAGTGTTGGAAGTTTTGGCCACAGCAATCAGAGCAGAAAAAGAAGTAAAAGGAATCCAGATAGGAAAAGAAGAAGTGAAACTCTCACTGTTTGCAGATGACATGATCCTCTACATAGAAAACCCTAAAGACTCTACCAGAAAATTACTAGAGCTAATCAATGAATATAGTAAAGTTGCAGGATATAAAATTAACACACAGAAATCCCTTGCATTCCTATATACTAACAATGAAAAAACAGAAAGAGAAATTAAGGAAACAATACCATTCACCATTGCAACAAAAAGAATAAAATACTTAGGAGTATATCTACCTAAAGAAACAAAAGACCTATACATAGAAAACTATAAAACACTGATGAAAGAAATCAAAGAGGACACAAACAGATGGAGAAACATACCGTGTTCATGGATTGGAAGAAGCAATATTGTCAAAATGGCTATTCTACCCAAAGCAATCTATAGATTCAATGCAATCCCTATCAAGCTACCAACAGTATTTTTCACAGAACTAGACCAAAGAATTTCATAATTTGTATGGAAATACAAAAAACCTCGAATAGCCAAAGTAACCTTGAGAAAGAAGAATGGAACTGGAGGAATCAACCTGCCTGACTTCAGACTATACTACAAAGCCACAGTCATCAAGACAGTATGGTACTGGCACAAAGACAGAAATATAGATCAATGGAACAGAATAGAAAGCCCAGAGATAAATCCACGAACCTATGGACACCTTATCTTTGACAAAGGAGGCAAGGATATACAATGGACAAAAGACAACCTCTTTAACAAGTGGTGCTGGGAAAACTGGTCAACCACTTGTAAAAGAATGAAACTAGAACACTTTCTAACACCATACACAAAAATAAACTCAAAATGGGTTAAAGATCTAAATGTAAGACCAGAAACTATAAACCTTCTAGAGGAGAACATAGGCAAAACACTCTCAGACATAAATCACAGCAAGATCCTCTATGACCCACCTTCCAGAATATTGGAAATAAAAGCAAAACTAAACAAATGGGACCTAATGAAACTTAAAAGCTTTTGCACTACAAAGGAAACTATAAGTAAGGTGAAAAGACAGCCCTCAGATTGGGAGAAAATAATAGCAAATGAAGAAACAGACAAAGGATTAATCTCAAAAATATACAAGCAACTCCTGCAGCTCAATTCCAGAAAAATAAATGACCCAATCAAAAAATGGGCCAAAGAACTAAACAGACCTTTCTCCAAAGAAGACATACAGATGGCTAACAAACACATGAAAAGATGCTAAACATCACTCATTATTAGAGAAATGCAAATCAAAACCACAATGAGGTACCATTACACGCCAGTCAGGATGGCTGCTATCCAAAAGTCTACAAGCAATAAATGCTGGAGAGGGTGTGGAGAAAAGGGAACCCTCTTACACTGTTGGTGGGAATGCAAACTAGTACAACCGATATGGAAAACAGTGTGGAGATTTCTTAAAAAACTGGAAATAGAACTGCCATATGACCCAGCAATCCCACTTCTGGGCATACACACTGAGGAAACCAGATCTGAAAGAGACACGTGCACCCCAATGTTCATCGCAGCACTGTTTATAATAGCCAGGACATGGAAGCAACCTAGATGCCCATCAGCAGATGAATGGATAAGGAAGCTGTGGTACATATACACCATGGAATATTACTCAGCCATTAAAAAGAATTCATTTGAACCAGTCCTAATGAGATGGATGAAGCTGGAGCCCCTTATACAGAGTGAAGTAAGCCAGAAAAATAAAGAACATTACAGCATACTAACACATATATATGAAATTTAGAAAGATGGTAACGAAACCCTATATGCAAAACAGAAGAAGAGACACAGAAATACAGAACAGTCTTTTGAACTCTGTGGGAGAATGTGAGGGTGGGATATTTCAAAAGAACAGCATGTATACTATCTATGGTGAAACAGATCACCAGCCCAGGTGGGATGCATGAGACAAGTGCTCCGGCCTGGTGCACTGGGAAGACCCAGAGGAATCGGGTGGAGAGGGAGGTGGGAGCGGGGATCCGGATGGGGAATACGTGTAAATCCATGGCTGATTCATATCAATGTATGACAAAACCCACTGAAATGTTGTGAAGTAATTAGCCTCCAACTAATAAAAAAATAAAAAAAAAAAAACAGGAAAGAAAAAAGTTTTCTATTCACATCCTCTAGATCATGGTAGTGGAGTTAGGTCGATATTGATAGGCCTATGGATCAGACATTTGGATAATGACTCACTGCCCCCCAAGGAGGAATTTACCAAAGCAATTTCCTAGGAATCATTTGCCTTTCGTCCCTTTTGTCTGGCTGGGGTTAATAAATTTTTATGAAATAATTTCAGTTAATCTTTCCTGCCTCCCTTGTTTTGTTACATGGATGTGAATCTTACCAGGTCAACCCCCAAATGCTCCAGAGGTGCTTAGACTGTTGAAGCCAATGGAAATGATTTGCCCAGTCAGGGTTACACAAAGTCAGAGGCTAAACTTGAAAAGTATTTCCTCATCCCAAGACCAAAATTCTAACCTCCCTCACTGCCATGTTTTTTCTTTTGTTGTTGTTTTGGTTTGGTTTTTAATTAATAAAATTTATCTAGCTAATTACTAGATTAGTGAACCTAAAATTACATAAACATCTCCGATGGCCACAGAGGTTAAAATGGGAAGAAGCAGGGTGTATTTGTGTGCTGACTGAAGGACAAAAGTCTTCTTGACGGTTGTATTCTTCTCTAGCAACCAGCCCTCATAATGGGTCTCCACCCATAGAAATTAAAAGGCTGCAGGGCTGAACAAGTAACAATAATCAGGTCAGAAACTGTTAAAAGCATGAGAGAGATAAAACCCAATGAGAAGCCTTCAGAGGGAAGCAGATAGGCATTGCATCGGAGGCAAAATGTCAGTGAAGCTATTCTGCTCTGAAATTTTCTGTTTTTTTTTTTCTCTTCAAGAGAGAAGGAAGTGCTGATTAGAAACAGAAAACCCTCATGCATTTTAAACAAAAAGATAAGTCCCGTAGAAGACTTATGTGCCTGGTAGACTATTGCCCCCAAGAGTTTGGGGTTCCTTTTACATCTATCCTTGTGCCATGGGGTTCCCTGGTGGTTCAGCTGGTAAAGAATCTGCCTGAGATGCGGGAGACCTGGGTTCGATCCCTGGGTTGAGAATATCCCCTGGAGAAGGCAATGGCTACCCACTCCAGTATTCTGGCCTGCAGAATTCCATGGACTGTATAGTCCATGGGGTCCAAGGAGTGGGACATGACTGAGCAACTTTGTGCCATGATAGAGGGTTTCCCTGGTGGCTCAGGCAGTAAAGAATCTGCCTGCAATGCAAGAGATTCGGGTTTGATCCCTGAGTCGGGAAGATCCCCTGGAGAAGAGTGGCTACCCACTCCAGTATTCTTGTCTGGAGAATCTCAAGGACAGAGGAGCCTGGTGGGCGCCAGTCCATGGTGTCAAAAAGTCGGACATGACTGAAGCGACTTAACACTTTTCCTTCATTATGCCATGGCAACTTCCTCATATCTTTTTTAAAAAGTTGGGACCAGAAAATACATGTCAGTCAGGTAGAAAAGTAGATGTTAAACACATTAGTAAATTTAAAATGAGGGAAGAGGTGTGGCTGAAACACACTCAGATTCAAAGTTGGGCTGTCAAACAGCAACAGATAAGTGCTGATTTATTTAACATTGCTTCACCCAAGTCAAAGATCTGGCAGGCCTTCTCTTTAATTTACCTCCTCAGAATCTTGATTGCTGAGGGAAAATATGACATGATTCCCTGATGTAGATACATGTTATATCTACCTCAACATCAACACTTGCATTTGATACTGCCCTGAGTGTCTGACTCACTTCTTTAACAGGTTTATTAAGGTATAATTTACATATCATAACATTTATACATTTTAATTGGACAATTCAGTGATGTCTTATAAATTAATGGAGTTGTGTAGGCATCACCACAATATTTTCTTTTTGTCTATGGCTTTCTGCAGTTTGACTATAACCTGCCTAGTTATCCCCTGGAGGTGGGCATGGCTACTCACTCCAGTATTCTTGGCTGGAGAATCCCATGGACAGAGGAGCCTGGTGGGCTACAGTCCATGCATGTGTGCTAATTCATTTCAGTCGTGTCTGACTGTATGTGACCCCATGGACTATAGCCCCCAGGCTCCTCTGTCCATGGGATTCTCCAGGCAAGAATACTAGAGTGGTTTGCCATGCCCTTCTCCAGGGGATCGTCCCCACCAGCGATCTAATCCTCTTCTCTTATGTCTCCTGCATTGGCAGGTGGGTTCTTCACCACGAGCACTACCTGGGAAGCCCAGGCTACAGTCCATAGGATTGCAAAGAGTCAGACACAACTGAAGCAATGTAACACACACACACACACAGAGGTGTGTTTTATTTGGTATGTATTGTCCTAGATGTTCTCTGACACTCCTGGATCTAGGGTTTCCTATCTGCCATTAATTTTAAGTTGTTAGTGCCATTTTTACTTCAACTGTATCTTCCACTCCATCTTCTCCTTCTTATGATAATTCCAGTTCTGTGTAGTGTAAGGTACTTCTTTTACAATTGCCCATGGTTCTTTCAGGCTTCCCAGGAGGAGGGAGATAGTGAAGGACAGGGAAGCCTAGTGTGCTGCAGTTTGTGAGGTAGCAAAGAGTCAGACATGACTTAGCAACTGAACAACAACAATCATAAAAACAAAAAACAGTAAGTGTTGGTGAGGATGTGGGATAATTGGAAACTTTGTGCACTATTGATGGGAATGTAAAATGGTACAGTCACCTTGGATGTGGCAGTTTCTCAAAAAATAAAAGTAGAACTACCATGTGATCCAATAATCCCTCTTATAGGTGTCCACCCAAAGAAATTGAAAGCAGGATCTCAAAGAGATATTGTTACATCCATTTTCAAAACCACATTATTCACAGTAGCTAAAACATGAACACAACCCAGGTGTCCATTGACAGATGAATGTATAAACAGAATGTAGTAATTAATGCAACAGAATATTATTCAATCTTAAAGAGAAAGAAAAATTTGGCATATGCTACAATGTGGATGAAACTTCAGATCATTAGGCTATGTGAAATAAGACAGTCACAGAATGACAAATAGTTTGTAATTTCACTTATATGAGATACATAGAGTAGTCAAAAATCATAGACAGAAAGTATAATGGTGTTTGCCAGGGTCTAGAGAGAGTGAGGAATGAGCAGTTATTTTTTAACAAATGTGGAGTTTTCGATTTCACAGAATGCTGTCTACGAGGATGATGGTGATGGTTGTACAACGTTATGAATATATTTAATACCACTGAATTATACACTTAAAAATACTTAAGATGGCAAATTTTATGTTATATTTTACCACAATAAAAAAAGAATAAAGAAGAAAAAATTAACCAGAAAACTCCATGTGATTAAAAATTAACAAGCACTCTTTTTAGAACTACTGGAGCTATGAATTGAAATAGCTTCTTTGGAAAGAAAGTTGGCCTTATCTGCTGCTGCTGCTGCTAAGTCACTTCAGTCGTGTCCGACTCTGTGCGACCCCATAGACGGCAGCCCACCAGGCTGCCCAGTTCCTGGGATTCTCCAGGCAAGAACACTGGAGTGGGTTGCCATTTCCTTCTCCAATGCATGAAAGTGAAAAGTGAAAGTGAAGTCGCTCAGTCGTGTCTGACTCTTAGCGACCCCATGGACTGCAGTCTACAAGGCTCCTCCATCCATAAGATTTTCCAGGCAAGAGTGGAGTGGGGTGCCATTGCCTTCATTGTGGCATTATCTAGTTAGGTTGAAAATGTTTATATTCTATTGTCCCCAAATTCCATTTATAAGTATATGCCTTAGGGAAATCTTGCATTTGTGTAATTAAGAGCATATTCTAGATAGTCTAAAACAGCAGAGATTCTGATAATAAAAAAAATAAGAAAATCCAAATGACCATCAACTGTAGAATGGATAAATTGTGGTACATTCTATAATGGAATATTACACAATAGTGATAAACAACTGAATTATGCCTATGCAAAAAGACCCCAAAATTAATAACCAAAGTTGATATGATACGAAAGCCTATGTGGAAGAACACTAAGAGAGGAAAACTAAAAGGAAAAGCACCACTACCAGGTAGTGAAACATACAGATTCTATAATTATGTGTTCAGTACACTTCTACTGTAACACTCTGTTCTCTGCTAAAGTGTCTATAAATAAACTGTCGTGGTACTGGTGTATGATTAGATAGAACAGTGAAATAAAATACATACTTCTAAAATAAATTTAAATACATACACAAATTCAATATGTGATAAAGGTGGCATTTCAAATCACTGGGACAAGATTGACTTAAAAATAAATGGTGCCAAGATAACTGTTTAGCAACTTGGGAAAAGATACAAGTAGATCTATATCTCACCCCATACACAAAAATATACTCCAAATGGTGTAGGTACTTACATGTAAAAAATTAAAGCAGGCAAACACAAGAATAAATCACGGATAAATGAATTAGATGAACTCTTTCTAACTATGACTCAAAATACAGATGCAATAAAAGATTAAGTTGGACCACACAAAAACTGAAATTTCATGTGGCACAAAATACCAAAAATAAAGTCAAAAGGAGAGAAAATATTTGCAACATATATAATAGAGGACTAAATTCTTAATTTGTAAAGAAGTCAAATATTGAGTCAAATATTCATAGAAGAGTCAAATCTTCATAGAAAATTCTGAAAAGACATAAATAAACAAAAAAGGAGGTAAAATAGCCCCAAAATATATGGGGAAATATTTAAATTCAATCACAGTGAGACATGTAAATTTTAACAACAGTAAATGCAATGTAAGATCCTGGATTGGAATATGGAACTGAAAAGAGCATTGCTGGAAAAAATGGTGAGACTTGAAAAGGTCTGTAGTTTATAGTATTTTTCCAATGCTAGTTTCCTGGTTTTGGTAATTGAACTATGCAAGATGATAGTTCAGGTATGACCTAAATCAAATTCCTTCTGACTATACAGTGGAAGTGAGGAATAGATTTAAGGGACTAGATCTGATAGACAGAGAGCCTGATGAACTATGGATGGAGGTTTGTGACATTGTACAGGAGACAGGGATCAAGACCATCCACATGGAAAGAAATGCAAAAAGGCAAAACAGTTGTCTGAGGAGGCCTTACAAATAGCTGTGAAAAGAAGAGAAGAGAAAAGCAAAGGAGAAAAGGAAAGATATTCCCATTTGAATGCAGAGTTCCAAAGAATAGCAAGGAGAGATAAGAAAGCCTTCCTCAGCAATCAATACAAAGAAATAGAGGAAAACAACAGAATGGGAAAGACTAGAGATCTCGTCAAGAAAATTAGAGATACCAAGGGAACATTTCATGCAAAGATGAGTTCGATAAAGGACTGAAATGGTATGGACCTAACAGAGGCAGAAGATATTAAGAAAAGGTGGCAAGAATACACACAAGAACTGTACAAAAAAGATCTTCACAACCCAGATAATCACGATGGTCTGATCACTCACCTAGAGCCAGACATCCTGGAATGTGAAGTCAAGTGGGCCTTAGAAAGCATCATTACGGACAAAGCTGGTGGAGATGATGGAATTCCAGTTGAGCTATTTCAAATCATGAAAGACGATGCTGTGCAAGTGCTGCACTCAACATGCCAGCAAATTTGGAAAACTCAGCAGTGGCCACAGGACTGGAAAAGGTCAGTTTTCATTCCAGTCCCAAAGAAAGGCAATGCCAAAGAATGTGCAAACTACTGCACAATTGCACTCATCTCACACGCTAGTAAAGTAATGCTCAAAATTCTCCAAGCCAGGCTTCAGCAATACGTGAACCGTGAACTCCTAGATGTTCAAGCTGGTTTTAGAAAAGGCAGAGGAACCAGAGATCAAATTTCCAACATCCGCTGGATCATCGAAAAAGCAAGAGAGTTCCAGAGAAACATCTATTTCTGCTTTATTGACTATGCCAAAGCCTTCGAATGTGTGGATCACAATAAACTGTGGAAAATTCTGAAAGAGATGGGCATACCAAGCCACCTGACCTGCCTCTTGAGAAACCTGTATGCAGGTCAGGAAGCAAGAGTTAGAACTGAACATGGAACAAAAGACTGGTTCCAAATAGGAAAAGAAGTACATCAAGGCTGTATATTGTTACCCTGCTTATTTAACTTATATGCAGAGTACATCATGAGAGATGCTGGGCTGGAAGAAGCACAAGCTGGAATCAAGATTGCCGGGAGAAATCTCAATAACCTCAGATATGCAGATGACACCACCCTTATGGCAGAAAGTGAAGAGGAACTAAAAAGCCTCTTGATGAAAGTGAAAGAGGAGAGTGAAAAAGTTGCCTTAAAGCTCAACATTCAGAAAACTAAGATCATGGCATCTGGTCCCATCACTTCATGGGACATAGACGGGGAAACAGTGGAAACAGTGTCAGACTTTAGTTTTTGGGGCTCCAAAATCACTGCAGATGGTGATTTCAGCCATGAAATTAAAAGACGCCTACTCCTTGTAAGGAAAGTTATGACCAAACTTGATAGCATATTGAAAAGCAGAGACATTACTTTGCCAACAAAGGTCCATCTAGTCAAGGCTATGGTTTTTCCAGTGGTCATGTGTGGATGTGAGAGTTGGACTGTGAGGAAAGCTGAGTGCCAAAGAATTGATGCTTTTGAACTGTGGTGTTGGAGAAGACTCTTGAGAGTCCCTTGGACTGCAAGGAGATCCCACCAGTCCATCCTAAAGGAGATCAGTCCTGGGTGTTAGGACTGATGCTGAAGCTGAAACTCCAATACTTTGGCCACCTCAATAGAAGAGTTGACTCATTGGAAAAGACCCTGCTGCTGGGAGGGATTAGGGGCAGGAGGAGAAGGGGACGACAGAGGATGAGATGGCTGGATGGCATCACTGACTTGATGGACATGAGTTTGAGTAAACTCCGGGAGTTGGTGATGGACAGGGAGGCCTGGCGTGCTACAATTCATGGGGTCACAAAGAGTCGGACACGACTAGCAACTAAACTGAACTGAACTGAAGATGGTAACTTTAGGGGAAGTTTCATGAAGATTACACTACACAGGAAAACTCAGTCATATTTTTGTAACATTTCAGTGAGTCTAAAATCAATTCTAAATTAAAAGTTTTTTTTGTTTTAACTGTATATGTAGGGTCACATCATTTGGGGAACACTGTTAAAAATCATGAAGGAATGATAAGTATAAAATATAGACTGGTGGTAACACCTGAGGGTGACAGATGGGAAACGAATTGGGGAGGAACACTCAGGGGAGTTCAGTGATAATTTTAATATTATCGTTCTTTGAATGGGCGTGAATATATGAGTGTTTATTATAACAGGATTATACCTTTTATATATTTGATAGTTGTTTTGAATTACTGAAATACATTTAATAAAAACGACTATGTGAGATATTAGCAGAAACAGTGTTTACATTAGAAACAGACTTTTTATAGCAACTTGAAGTCGAATCACATTAGATTAGAAGACTCCTGAAAAGACCTTTCGACATTACAACTTAAAGCACTAGAACTGCTTATTCTTCCATCTGTAGGCCCCTAATGTGAGCTGGCTTGCATTTGACTATAGTAAAATCTTGGCAGTAACGCAGTTTAGTTCTGAGCATGATATCAATAGAGAAAGGGAAGCAGTTGGAATATTTGCCTTTGGTACAATTTTGAGAAGAGCAAATGGAAGACACCACTTATTGGCACATCCTGGGAAAAGTCCTCCTGCAGTCAGTCTCAAGATACCTAATTAAGATAAATTAACTCATGCAAATATTGATCTAGCTAAATTTGCCAGGGGTGAGTCTTATCATCAGTCAAATTTCTTTATATCAAATGGCAAAGAACTGTAGCAAAAAGCCAAAAATATTTTATATATTTTTAAATCAGTGGAAAAGTCTCATGAAGAAAAACACATTTCTCTTCATGTTTATGACTTGCATTGGTTATTGACTTGTAGTTTTGCTTATTATGATTGATTCCATGTAAAACATCACTCTTCCCCAGGTGTTTAGCATTATCATAAGTAATGCTCTACCCTCAAGGAACTGGCAATTTTGTTTGAATAAGATACACACAGTTTAGGTAGTCTGCACATAAAATAGGCAGCAGAGTATCAGTGAGAACTACAATGGCGTATGTGTGCTATGCGTCCTTAGAAAAACCTCAGTGACTGTTGATCAAAGTAATTGTTAATACTTTCATCATTGATTAAAATCACTCTTAGGGTCCAATTATGGTAGGAAAATATGTATTTATTTCCCCAAATGCGTTTGAACAAATATGAGTGTGAATTTCCTTCATAAGATCTTTCTCTATAAGTATATAGCTTCCAAAAGCAAAAATTTGCATTATAATTTTGCAATAGAACAAACTCAAAATAAAAATCTTTCATAGGAAAGGTATAGGGGGACTTCCCTGGAGATCCAGTGACTAAGATCTGAACTTCCAATGCAGGGGACACAGTTTGATCCCTGGTTGGGGAACTAAGATCTTGCATGCCACGGGGTGTGGCCAAACAAAAAAAAAGTACAGACAGTAGTCCTGAGTTTGCTTAATATTGGCTTTATTGTTTATGTCATTATTCCAATTTGTTGGCCATATAATCTAATAGGTATGTCTGATGAGGAAAGTGGCTGATTTATTTCAAGTCTACATGTTGGCCTGAGTACAGAGTACAGAAGAAGAGTACAGAGCATCTTTGGAGATCACATTTACCACGATACTGAGCCTTGGCCAAAACACTTTGCAGTTCCTCTCGGAATTTCTCTCAGAGCTCACAAGCCATTCAGGGGAATCCTCAATGGAGAAGCTTAATCCGTTGACAGTGGATTCAATTTTTGAAAAGAAATTTACATGGAGTTCAGAATGGTTCATAAAATAGGTGATGAATCTGGTTAGTAGGATTCAGGGAGGAAAATGAGAGACATAGTGATGCAGGATAGTGAATTTTGCACAAATGGTGCCTTCATTAAAATGAGCATATAAGCTTCCAGCAAATCTATTTTGCAGAACAGTATTCATTTTCTGTTGCATTCATTATGGTATTAACATTTCAACAAATTTGGTATGACATAGGGGGCTGATTAGGGTTTGCTGTCTGGTGTTGAAGGAGACTTGCTGACATCTCTGACCAAACTTCTGTTTCTGCGAGGCTGGGGCTCTTCCCTAGAAGCCACTTCAGCATTGTCACCACCATGGAGCAGTGTCACCTCCATGGAGCACTGCCACCTCCATGGAGCACTGCCACTTCCAGGGAGCACTACTCGGGGTTTCCATCTGTTTTTCTAGACCAGGTAGAAGCACAGAAGACTGAAGCTACCTTTTCTTTCTTTACCAAGCCCTCAACCTAAACTAAAGGAAGCCAGAAATCAAGAATGTTTCCAGTTGGAGTTATGACAATGAAAACCATCGGTCACCAACTCCCCCCAACCTACCAACTTGTTGAAATTTGGTTCAAATGAGATGGAAAACATGTTCACTGAAGGAAGACATACAGCTGAGAGGCATGTTAGGATGGAGGAAGGGATATTTTCACCCAAAAAAGCTAATCACACGCACGTACACCTCAGTTTCTATTCAGTCAGTTGGCAGAAAGTTTTCCTCTCCTATCCTGACTGCAACTTTCCTCCATAACTTGCTGCTCACCTCCTCCTTACTCCCACTCCACCGAATTGTCACATTCCAATCTGGCTGTCATCCCCGAGCTGAGGTGGGGGAGCTCAAGGCAGCTGATCACTTGAGTTAGTTGGTCATATCCTGATTTTTCTGCTTCCTCTCTCCTGCACTCTTTTTTAAAATATCAGGCCAGTGTCTCTTTCAATTTTCATATTTCTTCTTCGTTACTTTTCAGGCAGTAACGAAAGAAGTTGAATCCCAGCCTAAGAACTTAAATAACCTTTTGATCTACCTCACAGAGCTGTTATGAGGATTAAATGAGTTTGTGTACTTTAGTACACAGTGGTCCAGACTAGGCCCCCACTGAATGTTAGGTATTAGTTTTATGAACATTTTTTTTTTTTTTTAATTTTTATTATTATTATTTTTTTTTTCCAGTGGGTTTTGTCATACATTGCTATGAATCAGCCATGGATTTACATGTATACATGAACATTTTATTTTCACTGTGTTCAACAAACACAACCTCCGTGGGCCACCACTGTAGACCCACTAACATGCATTCAAGGGTTCAAGGTCCCACCCCCTTCGCCTCAGGCCTGTGAGGAGGAGGAGGGAAAAGGAACGTCTGTCACCTTCCAAGACTTTTATCTGGAACAGCCTTTATCTCTTTCACTGTGGGGATTTTCCCCAGGCTCTTTTGTCCTCTGTTTCAGAGCTTTATTTTCCCTCCTCTTTGTGTTACTTTTGCTTCTATAGGGGGGTAGAGTTGCCCTATTTACAGGAGTAGCTATCACCATGGTAACTTGGTATTTTGATACAGGCATGAAACAATTCTGAAGGAAAAAGAGGTCCCTTATTTTTCAACTTTGGCATGTAGATGTATGGGAATCAAAATCCTTGTCCCACATTCTATAGCTAGTTCAAATGTCAAAGCAAAGAAACAAGTTTTGTTGGTATTTTAAATAAGTATTGAGCAACCCCAGCATGCCATCAATTGAGCAGAACATTCTCACAATTAATTTCTGCCTCTTAGGCACCGACGCTTGCAGACAACATGACATATACTTTCGTGAACTCATTCTCTGAATGAAAAAATTGGTACCCATGGTCAGACAAAGAATTGTAGTGTTCACTCAAATTGCAAAAGGCATTGAGGCATTGAAAGGGCAGTAAAAGATGTCATTTGGAGCTTCTGGGAGATTTTGATGGTTTATTGAGAAGAAACAAGACATAGACATGAAAGTCGGCCTGTTCTTAATGGTCGGAGGAACATGGTGCTGTATAGGTAACTCACACGTTGTATCTGGAACCAGGAGTGGACCGGTTTTGATTACTAAATGCCTACTGTGTTCAAGGCTTCCTACTATAAGCTGTTAACATAGGTGAGTGAACTGTCACTCCTGCCTTTGACACTTTTCATTTGGTGAGGAAACACTTAAAATACAATGTGATGTCTCTGTAAGGGTAGCTGTATTGTAATACACTATCGGAGATGAGAAGGAAAAAAGACTTCATAGAAATGAATTTTGAACTGTATTTTTAAAGGATGGCTAACAGATGACATTAGAGGAAATAGCCTCTGCCTAGATACTGGTGGCGCTCCTGCACCTCACAAGCATTTGTGCTCAGTCGTGTCCTATTCTTTGCGACTCCATGGACTGTAGCCCTCCAGGCTCCTATGTCCATGGAATTTTCCAGGCAAGAATACTGGAGTGGGTTGCTATTTCCTCCTCTAGGAGATCTTCGTGACTCAGGGATCAAACCCGAGTCTCCTGCATCTTCTGAATTGGCAGGTGGATTCTTTACCACTGAGTCCCCTAGGAGGCTAAGAACTGCTTTTATTCCCTCAGCCAAGCAAGGACAAACACAACCCTGATCTTTTGTTGTTGTTTAGTCACCAAGTCATGTCCAACTCTTTGCAATCCCATGGACTGCGGCTCACAAGGCTTCCCTGTCCCTCACCATCTCCCGGAGTTTGTCCAAGTTTATGTCCATTGAATCAGTGATGCCATCCAACCATCTCATCCTCCTGTCACCCTCTTCTCTCGACCTTGGCATAATCCAATAACCTAGGTGTTCTCAGAACCAGGCTTGCAAACAGGTCTTGTGTGAATTCCCAAGCTGAACTATTTCCAATTTGCCCACTGTGCTGTCTTTTTTTCCCTCACCTTTGCACATTTTGTTCCATCTATCTGAAATCTCTTGTCTCCTCCTCACTCTGCCACACATGCATGCTTCTGCTATCAACTTCTGTTGAACTTCAGGCTTAGCTTTGATGTTTCTCCCTTGGGTTAACCATTGCTGAAGCCTGGAGTGTGCTCATCCTCCTATTTGTTGCTGCAGTTTTCTCCACGCCTCTTTATACTGGTGCTTATAAAAGTGCTTTGTCATTGCCTATTTTCTGGTCTGACTCATTCAATTTCATTCACTCCTTTCACTCCCTTCACTAGGAAGCAATCGGGATTGTTCCCTTTTGTATTCCCAAGAGCCTAACTTAATTTTCATTGAATAGATGTACAAATGAATAAAATGAGACATTGTCTATTATCACTGTTCAGCAATAGAAAGAGCTACCTTGTCATATAATGCTTTCTCAGATTTGTTATAGAGGATCTTCCTGCAAGATATTTTGATTTGGGAGTCATTTAATTATTGGGTTCTAAGAGTTAAATACAACTTTGTTGTACAAGTTGTACAAGTTGTTGTAAAGTTGTACAAGTTGTGTACAACTTCTGTGTCGAAATATTTTGAAAATATTTTCTTCAAGGCTGAAATGTGTCTATTTATTTTCTTTATAGTGTCTTGATGAGCAGAAAATTTTAGTTTTGATGAAGCCTAATTTATCCGTTTTTTCTTTTGTGATTGTTGCTTTCTGTGTCCAAGGAGTCAATGCCTGCCTGTTGTGGAAATACTTTCTTCTGTTTTCCTTTAGAATCTGTATAGTTTTCCCATTTGTGTTTAGGTCTTTGATCCAACTCAAGTCAACTTTTGTGTACAGTGTGAAATAGGAGCCAAGGTTAACATTTTTGCATATGGGTATCCAGATCTAGCACCTTAGTTAAAAGATTTTTCTTTCCACATTAGGAATTGCTTTGGCAAATTTGTTGAAAATCAATTGATTATTGTAGGACTGTTTTGTTTCACTGATCTCTTTGGTCTATTTTATAACTATTCTACACTGACTTGATTATTGCATTTTTATATTAAGTCTTGAAGTCAAGTCAGCAAACTCCCAAGTCTGCTGATATAATTATTGGTCAACTGATTAAGAACTGGCATCATAACAATATTATCTTACAATCCATGAGTATAGTATATCTCCCTATGTAGGTAGCTCTTCACTTTCAGTATGTTTTAGATTTTTACATATAGAGGTCATAAATATCTTGTGTTAAATTTATATCTAAATCTTTGACATTTTTCTCACCAGTATAAATAGAATTATACTTTACTTTTATTTCCCAATTGTTTGTTGCTAGCTTATAAAAAAATAGCAATGAGTTTTTTACATTGATACTGTATCTTATGACCTGCTAAATTTACTAGTTCAATTTAATAGATTTTTTAAATGTTCCTTAGGATAGTCTATAATACATTATCTCTTTCTAATGTAAAGATAAAGCATAAATCATTTGGACAGTGGTCACTCTCCAAGTGCTCTTTTTCACCAGGAAATAGTGTAATTATAATTAAAATGGTAGAAGCTAACATCCCTTGAGCTGTCCCTATTTACTCAAGGTACTTTTCAAAGTACTTCATACATATTAACTCATTTAATGTACAGAACAATGCCATAAAATATATATGATTGTTAATATCTCTATTTTCTGGTTGCAAAAATTGAAACTTAGAATAAGCTGAAGATATTTTATGACCTTTGTTTTTGTAACCAAAAACTTGCTTTGTGAATAGAGAGTATAATCTCTATTCTCATACTTATTTCTTGTACCTTTATTTTATCCACCCTTTGCTTCTTTAATACCTTGTGTTTGCCTTTTACACATTTTACTTAATATAATTTTAGTAATGATAAGTTACTAAAATTTAAATTTTCTTTATGCCTAAAAATACTGTCCAGTCTTGGCAAATATACTCTTATCTCCCTACAGTGAGCTTCTGTTTTGTCTTTTTAACTGTCATACCTGCCTGTCACTAATACTAATTTTGACTAGAACAGATAATCATTTTCACACATAAGAAGTGATAAGCAATTTATGTGCGCAGAACAACAGTCTTCAACCTATTTTTAGTAGGTTGTCCTCATGTTTAATTCCTGTAACACGGAAATTGATGTGATTTGCTATCCAGTAAGGATTGACCTGGTGCTACCAATCTCACTTGTACTGAGTCCTTAGGTCCTAACACCTTCCAAGTGGCAATGATAGGTTCTTTCCATTTTGGTTTATTCTGTCATCAGGCACTTAAAGTTTGAGGTTTACTTTTTATAAAAAGCACAGTAAAAAATTTTTGCAACCTCATAAGATATTCTTTACCAAAACTCAGGAAAGCAGTACTATGCTGTACACAAAGAACAATTAAATAATGATAGCTTACTGATGTTTCAATATCCGACATCATCTTCGTTCTAATATTAAAAACTAGTAATAGTCTTAAGTAGCTCACCATCTTGTTAGAGGAGATTTAATATATGTTTAAATCAGTATACTTAGTTCAACCTGTAAAGAACTGGCCACACACTCAGAAACATGGAGATGACAACCAATAAAAGGGAAATGGTTTCTTTCCCTGAGATACTTACATGAGAAAATATTACTAACAATAATGGAAGTTAGTCGTTCACATTGAGAGGGCACTACACCCATAAGTGCCCTTGAAGCCACATGTCAAATTTGCCTGTTTTTAAAGTTCTGATTTATGTAGTGCCTTATTCACTGCGTAATAATATCAGTCTCTGAAGTGCATCCCATCATTATAACAGCAATAACCATTTCTTTTTGTTTATAAAAATAACAGTGAGTGAGCAGCTGAATGTAATTTCCTGGAGCAGAGATCTAAGAATTGATAGTATCTTTTTAAAACTCTCTTTCTATCATATTCAAACCCCAGTTCAAAAGATCGAGATTTCTGTTTGTGCAATTTCTAAACTACGTTGCCCCATAAAGTAATGGAATTAGCACTGATTGAAAATTATACTTCTCTTTCATGAATAACATTTAATGAATATGTGAAAATATTAAAATATAAGCACCCATCAGTTATTCAGTTTAGTTTAAGGGACAAGACATTCTATGTCTTTAAATTTTCTGGTAGGCGAGGTTTGATCCATTTGTGCTAGACGTGAGAACCAGTTCACTCACCTTCTCTCATGGAGTCACTTCATATTTTTTAAAATATAGACATTAACAAAACACCAGGGTTGAATTTAGAGAATAAAATATTCATTACATGGTCAATAGTCTTTAGAGAAGTATTATAAAAAACAGAAATTTAAAGTTCCCACCGAGTCTCATAGGAGAGAATAATTTTTCTCCCCAAATAGATTTTATTTCAAATATAAATTTTTTAACTCAAAGTTTAATGCAAAAAAAAAAGTTTTAAAAACAACTGGATAATTTAGAATTTATGTAATCTTATTTTAAAAGGTAATAATAAAAATGCAAATATGAAATTGCCTCTGGCTCTCTTAGTTAACAGAATAAATCTTAGTTGAATCATTTATCCCTCTTAATATATATTCATACTCTTGCTGTAGTCTGAAAACTCAGGGGTAATAGTAAAGGTCTTTTGAGGTATCTAGGACACCTTTGGTAAACAGATTTAAACTCATGATATTTGGCAATGTGCCTTCTTCCAGTGTTTTCTTCTCATTACCTATGCTTATCTCCATATGGTACCTCTATCTCAAGTTCAGTGGGATCTTGTCTTCCCCAAATGAACCAGAATCAGATTCATATTTCATGTTAATCTGCTTATTCTAAGTAATAAATGCCACCATTCCACATGCAGAATGACATGTCTCCAGGTGAACTGTTAGCATAATATATGACTTTACCCTCTTCAAATGGCATATTTATTTCGGGGGCTTATTGTGTAGAGAGACCAAGTTTACTAAAGATTTTTTCTATTATTATGTCTTTAAGACAGTTGAATGATAATCACATATTATATATTGAAAAATATTTAAATGAAGTTTGCTTTTGCAAGAAATTCTTCAGCTAGACTCTTTGAAGATTATGAATCAATTAACCTTCCTTGATTTCTCTTTGAGACTTCCTAGCTACCAGTTATATTTCTTAGGATTTCTTTGGTTTTAGGTTAAACAGAATTGTTTTAAGCAATGAGTCAAATTTAATGGTTCAGTGGTAAAGAATCCGCCTACAATACAGAAGACACACGTTCAATCACTAGGTTGGGGAAGATCCCCTGGAGGAGTAAATGGCAACCCACTCCAGTATTCTTGCCTGGAGAATCCCATGGACAGAGAAAGCTGGTGGGCTACAGTCCATGTGGTTGTAAAGAGCTGGATATGACTGAGCACTCACTCATCCACCCACCTACCAAATTTAGAACCAGGATTCAGGAGTCTTTTTTGGAACCTACAGAGGGCAATGGGGCTGGTAATAAAGAATGTCTGACAAGGAGGCACAGGACTCCTTTCTCAAGGAGTTTCCTATCCCCTTTGATTTCTGTCTCTGCATAGTTGCTGGGTTAGTCCCAAGTGAAGGCCAGTTCTCTCTGTTTTTCAACCCATATGATAGAAAGTGGCTATTTAATAACTTCAAGCATACATTGGCCCCACTGACAGATGAACAAGGTGGAGCTGAAGTCTCACTTGCAATGAATGGCAAGTTTTCAGAAGCAAACTGGTATTAGCCCCATTCATTCTGGCTTGAAGGCTGAATTGTGTCGTACAGACCTATATCTGTCCAGTTAGAAAACATGTAAATGATGGAGAAAGTTGACACCAACACAAGATGCCTTGATCTTAACTCTTAAATTACTTACATGGGGTTTTAACTTACAAAAGACATAGGTAGGTGGAATATTGGGTCAATCAGTTCTCTTCATTGATTTTTAGTATTTATGAATGACCAACCAGATATCCAAATAAATACAGAGCTTTATCTAAAAGAAAGCTAGAATTAGCTTTGATTCATAACCAGGCCTACTGAATCCTACTACTCTTGTCCAGAGATATTAATAACATTTGCCATTTGAAATCATATTTGGTAGATCACATAATATGTTTGCTTCTTTTTATTTTAGAAATAAATAGCTCTAGACATGGTTCTGAAGAATCTACAGGGCAGCAATGGAGAAACAGACATAGAGAATAAACTTGTGGACATGGAGAGAGGGGAGGAGAGGGTGAGATGGATGGAGAGAGTATGGAAAATTACATTACCATGTGTAAAATAGACTGCCAACGGGAATTTGCTGTATGGGCTTAGGAAACTCACAGGGGCTTTGTATCAACCTAGAGGGGTGGAATGGGAGGGAGATAGGAGGGAGGTTCAAAAGGGAGGAGATATATGTATACCTATGGCTGATTCATGTTGAGGTTTGACAGAAAACAGCAAAAATCTGTAAAGCAATTATCCTTCAATAAAAAAATTAATTAATTAAAAAATAGCACTAGACAACGATATTGCTGAAAATGCAAGCACACAGGTTCATATGTAGTTATAACTCTAAAATATTAATTGTCAACTGTGGCACTCTTCTCTGATGTAATGTGGTCATATTCCTTAGGTCAAAAGGCAGAGATGATAGATGGATTGCTGAGATCATGGTGTTGATGAAGCCAAGGTCAAAGGTGAAAGCTCTGCATGGGCCAGGATATTTTTAGAGAGAAAATGGAGAGACTGAATCTCCAATCTCATCTATTCTTATTAACGTACACCATCAAACAAGAAGGAAAACTGTGATAATGTTAATTAAGAGACTGCTTACACAAAAATGTATCTCTTTCTCTGTACCTAATATCAACTTGATAGATAAAGGGAAATTTTCCCTTTAATCAAAGAATGCCTTGGTCAAGAGTAAATCCAAAGACTACCCTGGTTGTTCAGTGGCTAAGACTCAGTGCTTCCAATGCAGGGAGCCTGGGTTCAATCCCTTGTCAGGGAACTAGATCCTGCATGTTGCAACTAAGAGTTTGCATGCCATGACTAAAAGATACGACAGGCTACAACGAAGGTCTAAGATCCAGCATACTGCAGCTAAGACCTGTGCAACCAAATCAGTTAATTAAAAGAAACAATTAAAAAAAAGCAAATCCATACATTCTGGTCTTTATGGAAATGGCTCCTTTTCACTTTCAACTATGAATCTAAAAAAATGTAAAGAATATTGTCAACTGATAATTGTTTAGCCATTCCCATGACCTAAATAAATCATAATATGATTTTGTTGCCATAACTAGCGATGTTTGAATTTGTGTAATTCCATTTCTTGGGCTGGAAAAAGAAGCAAGAGAAGTAAAGAGAGTGAGAGAGATATCTATTACCTTAGCAGAAAAGTTTTGTCTTCAGACCCAACACACTGCTTTTACTTTGAGATGTTAAACATCATGTAACTCTAATCCATCCTGGGTGCCCAAAGTCACTGAGTTTTGAAACTGACTGAGTCAGGGGATGTTTTAGGAGAAGCAAGCTAGAGGTGTTTGGGATTTAAACAACATGGCATTAGGCCTCAGTGTATATTTTCTTAGATATTTGAAATTATTATTAACTAAGTCTTTCCAAACCTGGGTAAGAATTTACCAGAACTTATTGACTTTGATGCCACAATTCACTAGCAAGTGCCAATAATTTTAGGTAGCTCTGGTTGAAGACCTTGACCTATTTGGGTTCCATGTGAATAATTTCACTGAGATAATGTAAATGAAAATCAGAGAAGATACTGTCAGCGAGTACATGCTAAGTATTTCTCACAATTATGAAAGTGTGCAAAGATGAAAGACCTGCCTACATCCTCTTCATTTATATGAACGGACTTCCCTGGTGGCTAAGATAGGAAAGAATCTGCCTTCAATGTGGGAGACCTGGGTTCGATGTCTGGGTTGGGAAGATCCCCTGGAGAAGGGAACGGCTACCCACTCCTGTATTCTGGCCTGGAGAATTCCATGGACAGAGGAGCCTAGGGTTGCAAAGAGTCAGACATAACTGAGAGACTTTCACATAATGGATGAAATATACTCCAAAATTGTGATTGCTCTATTTTTCAATCATTATTTCAAGTATGCTAATGCTCTCATGTGGACACAGATACATACCGTAAAGACTGTTTCTTTTCCTCCTTCTGCCTATTTCTCTTTTAGGTCTGATTTATGCTATTGTCTGTGTCTTTGTCCATCAGGCAAGCCAGTAGATTGTGTCAGTTAACTCCCCATTGCCTTCTGACATGATTCTGAGAGCAATCTGAGTGCCATTCATGCTTTGATGTATAGATTTCCTTTCAAACTAGAGAAGGTTCCATTACTGCAACTAGGAGGAATAGATTTCTTTTTCTACCAGAATCAGAGTGGTCTCTTGTCTCTTTGATACTATTGGATTTTTCTTCAGGGACTCTTTCCAATTTTAGCATATCTCCTTCCTGCCCTAAAAATCAGTTATTTTCTAAATCAAAATCTCCCTTCAAAGGCCATATAACAATATTCATAATAGATTGATTATTAAATAAGGCAATTGTATTAAGGACTCAACCATCCAATAACATGAAAATACAATGAAATAGTTATATACATGTGCTTTATTTGGTCATTGGCCACAGAACTTTAGGAGAATCATTTTATTTTATTTTAATCTAACATTTTCCAGATTTTGAGATATAATTGACACATAACATTGTATAAATTTAAGCTGCATAATATGTTGATTCAATACACTTGTATTAATACATTGCAAAATGATTACCACTTTAGCACTAGCTAATACCTTCATCAAGTGTTATAATTATCATTTCTTTTTTTCAGTGAGAACACTTACGATTCACCCTCTCAGCAACTTTCTAGTATATAATACAGTATTATTAACTATAATTACCATCAGTTCAATCAGTTCAGTTCAGTCGCTCAGTTGTGTCTGACTCTTTGCAACCCCATGGACTGCAGCACATCAGGCTTCCCTCTTCATCACCAACTCCCAGAACTTGCTCAAACTCATGTCCATTGATTTGGTGATGCCATCCAACCATCTTATCCTCTGTCACCCCCTTCTCCTCCTGCCTTCAACCTTTCCCAGCATCAGGGTCTTTTCCAATGAGTCAGCTCTTTGCATCAGGTGGCCAAAGTATTGGAGTTTCAGCTTCAGCATCAGTCCTTCCAATGAACACCCAGGGCTGATCTCCTTTAGGATGAACTGGTTGGATCTCCTTGTAGTCCAAGGGACTCCCAAGAGTCTTCTCCAACACCACAGTTCAAAAGCATCAGTTCTTCAGCGCTCAGCTTTCTTTATATTCCAACTCTCACATCCATACATGACTATTGGAAAAACCATAGTTTTGACTAGACAGACCTTTGCTGGCAAAGTAATGTCTCTGCTTTTTAATATGCTGTCTAACTTGGTCATAGCTTTTCTTCCAAGGAGCAAGTGTCTTTTAATTTCATGATTGCAGTCACCACCTGCAGTGATTTTGGAGCCCCCCAAAATAAAGTCTGTCACTGTTTCCATTGTTTCCTCATCTATTTGCCATGTACTGATGGGACCAGATGCCATGATATTCATTTTTTGAATGTTGAGTTTTAAGCCAGTTTTTCATTCTCCTCTTTCACTTTTATCAAGAGGCTGTTTAGTTCTTCTTTACTTTCTGCCGTAAGGGTGGTGTCATCTGTGTATCTGAGGTTATTGATATTTCTCCTGGCAATCTTGATTCTAGCTTCTGCTTCATCTAGCCTGGCATTTCTCATGATGTACTCTGCATATAAGTTAAATAAGCATGGTGACAGTATACAGCCTTGATGTACTCCTTTCCCACTTTGGAAAATGTCTGTTGCTCCATTTTTGGTTCTAACTGTTGCTTCTTGACCTGCATACAAATTTCTCAGGAGGCAGGAAAGGTGGTCTTGTAGTCTCATCTCGAAGCATTTTCCACAGTTTTTTGTGATCTACACAGTAAAAGGCTTTGCCATAATGAATAAAGGAGAAGTATATGTTTTTTCTGGAATTCTCTTGCTTTTTCGATAATCCGATGGATGTTGGCAATTTGATCTCTGGTTCCTCTGCCTTTTCTAGATCCAGCGTGAACATCTGGAACTTCACAGTTCCTGTACTGTTGAAACCTGGCTTGGAGAATTTTGAGCATTACTTTGCTAGCATGTGAGATGAGAGCAACTGTGTGATAGTTTGAACATTCTTTGGCATTACCCATCTTTGGGATTGGAATGAAAACTGACTGTTTCCACTCCTGTGGCCACTGCTGAGTTTTCCAAATTTGCAGCATCATAATTACAATGATGTACTTTAAATACCCCAAGTTTATTCATCTTATATGTGGAAGTTTGTACATTTTGACCAACATCTCCTATTTCCCCAGCCCTTCAGCATCTGTTAACTACCATTCATTCCACTGCTTGTTTTGACAAATTCAGGTTTTTTTTTTTTTTAGATTCTACAAATACATGAAATCGTACTTTGTCTGACATTTCACTTCACATAGTACCCTTAAGGTCCATCCATTATTGTTGTGAATGTCAGAATTTCCTTCTTTCTCAGGACTCAATCATAGTCCACTACATGTTTGTTATCCATGCATCTGCTGATGGACACAAGTTGATTCCATATCTTGACTATTGCGTATAATGCTGCAATAAACAAACAAGTGCAGATTATTTCCTCAAGATTCTGTTTTCATTTCCTTTGTACATATACTCAGAAGTGGCATTGATGAATCATATGGTAGATTGTTGTTAATTACTTGAGGAACTTTCACACTGTTTTCCACAGAAAATGAAGTGAAAGTGACAGTGGCTTAGTCGTGTCCCACTCTTTGTGACCCCATGGATTATACAGTCCACGGAATTTTCCAGGCCAGAATACTGGAGTGGGTAGTCTTTCCCTTCTCCAGGGGATCTTCCCAACCCAGGGATCCAACCCAGGTCTCCCGCACTGCAGGCAGATTATTTACCGGCTGAGCCACAAGGGAAGCCCAAGAATACTGGAATGGGTAACCTATGCCTCCTCCAGTGAATGCTCCCAACTCGGGAATCAAACTGGGGTCTCCTGCATTGCAGGCAGATTCTTTACCAACTGAGCTATCAGGGAAGCCCATTTTCAACAGTGGTTGTACCAATTTACATTCCCAATAACAGTGCAAGGGTTCTCCTTTCACCACATACTCACCAACACTTATTATTTCGCCTTTTTGATAATAGTCATTCTAACATTTCATTTCTATGATGATTACTGATGCTGAACACGCTTTCATGTTCCTGTTGGCCATTTTACTATGCTCTTTGGAAAAATGTCTATTTGATTTCTTTGCCCACTTAGTAGGCACATTATTTGGCATTTTGCTATTGAGTTTTATGAGTTCTTTATGTATTTGGATATTAACCCCTTATCACAACTGTCCATAACTTAAGGCATAAAAATCTAAAATTTTTGAGGATGTTATGCATTATCTGAACCAGACCTCACTTTAAGCAAATCTATTTCCTTGCCACTCCATTCTATTCTACAGTCCCATCAAATGACAAGACCATTCTGAAAATATGTGTTGCAATCTCACCTTGATGTTTCTGATTATGTTGTTCCTTCTAGAATATTCTTTTTCTCTCTGTGGGGTTTGAGAAACTTATCCTTCTACGCTCATGGTAAAGTATTGCCATGATGAAGAGATAATCCAAAACAGAGTCACACACTCTTTTTCATAGCTCCAAGGGAAATCAGGTCCATTTCTACTGTGCATTTACCACCTCATGTAGTAGCTAGTCATATGACTTTTCTCTCTACGGAGACAAAAGCTGCTGGAGGGTAGGTCCCACTTCTTAATTACCTTGTAGATTTCACACATGGCATCCTGCTTGCACAGCAGAGAGGCTCAATCTATTGGTTGCTCAACAACTAAGTATCTTTCCAGGTTAAAGTACAAAGTAGAATATGTTTCCTTAATGCTTTGTAGTTCCTTGCACCACAAGATTTGTCGCTTAAGAATTTAAAAATATTTTCTATTCCTATCTGTAAAGTGTTCCTTTTAACAAAACCTTTTTAAGAATGCTTCACTGAAACACAAACTCTTTGATTTATGTGAATGGCTATATTATTCTGCTGTACTATAAACACAGCTATAATATTGACAGAAAATAGATCATCTAGGGAAGGTCAGATATTTTTAGTTTAATTTTTTCAGTTTTTCTTTTGCTTGACTGTGGAAAACTAAGCTGAAGTTATAGACTCAGTTTGTAGGCTTATTCATAATGAACAACTGCTGTGATAATCACCAGTCAGGTTAAAAGATCAAAATTAATATTTATATACATTTACATTTTACAATGAGTTTTCATATACCTCTTCTTTTTGCCTCTCTTAATGGCATGGTGTGTGTGCTCAGTCATGTCTGATTCTTTTGCAAACCCACGGACTCTAGTCCCCCAGGCTCCTCTGCCCGTGGAATTTCTCAAGCAAGAATACTGGAGTGGGTTGCCATTTCCTTCTCTACTGCTGCTGCTCCTTCTCTAGCCACTCATAATAATATTTTAAATTAAGAATATGACAGACATTGTTATTATCCTCATAATAGCAAAAAGGATGTCAATGCTGACAGAGTTTGTATGGTTCATATGTGGTCATGACATTAGTAACTGACAATTAATTCTGGAGTGATAACTCAGGACTTCTAGCCCTAAAATCCTTCTCTTTCCACTAAACTTTGTAACATCCCTGATTCCATGATTCTGGCTACTTACAAACACCTTCTAGAAACAGACTAATCTATTCCTCATTCATTCTTTCACAGATTATATATTTTTCTTTCTTATTGCTTGCCCCTTATTGAACTACTTCTGTAATTTGCTAGGAACATTGGCAGCATTACAATTATAAGGTCAACTTTCAAATATATTAAAAGGTTGACTTCTTATCAGAACATGTACAATTTACAAGTGAAGCCTGAAATTTTGCTTTATTGGAGATAAAATCAGTTTTATGAATATTTATTACAATGAAAATGAAAATTTATTTAAAAGTATATGTGATAGTTAAAAATATTGGATTTTAGAATTAAATATGCAAGAGTTTTCCTCCAAATTATGTAATCCACAATGTGACTTTAGATACCTTGCTTATTTATTTTTTTTTGAACAGTAGTTTACTCAGCTGTAAGATGGATTGATGTTTGGGTACTTTTAAAGGAAAATAATGTATTTCAAGCACATCAGTAAGTGTAGGATATGTGTGACACAAATGACTATGTTATTGCTACTATGACATTAGGCTAATTTATATATTTTTATTTTTAATATGCCTTTTTAGTGTTTTATTCAATAATCATTGATATGTACCACTGGATGACATGAAAATAGCCTACATTCTCAGTCACTTGGTCTAATTTTTTTCTCAAAATTCCATCCACTAATTGTTAGAAAACCTATAGTGTGCACAACACAATGGTAGGATTAGAAGGAGTCAAAGATGTGAAACTACATTTTAAGCTTTCTTGATCTAAATTAAATAGCTCGGTACTTCAGGTAATCAAAAAATATATGTAGTTCAGATAATCAAGCCAAAAAAATCACCTGTTGTAAATGAATTGCAGCTAGAATTTAATTTTGAAAACACCAGTAAATTATTTTTTACTTTCTTTAAAAATATAGGCAACATTTTGAATACCACACATGGGGTACATAAATTGGTTAGGCAATTCGACTATACAGTCAATATTTGTTGATCATGACTGTTCTCACATATCTTAATAAATTTTATAATGAATAATTCTTACATCTGACACCTGTGTTTCTAAGTTGATAACAAAGTTGGGAAAGAAAAATAAGATCAATAAAACTTGGGTTATTTTTTCTAACTTGCAAACTTTTTTTTCAAATCTCTGAGATTAATGTCAGTTTCAAATTTGCTCTGGAAGATGAGACTAATGTCTAGTAAGAATTAATTATCTACTATACTTCTTTAACAAACTGTATTCTGTTACTGTCTGAATATTTCTTTTATCTTGAGGAAACAAACCTCTAAGAATTTGTTTTTAATTAGCTCCCTATGCAGCATTGAACAGTACAGTGCAATACCATATCTAAACTTCTGTATGTATAATCTAACAGAATTTAAGGCATGCTTACCAAGCAATTGGTCTGCTAACATCTCACACGCTAATAAAGTAATGCTCAAAATTCTCCAAGCCAGGCTTCAGCAATACGTGAACCGTGAACTCCCAGATGTTCAAGCTGGTTTTAGAAAAGGCAGAGGAACCAGAGATCAAATTTCCAACATCCACTGGATCATTGAAAAAGCAAGAGATATCCAGAAAAATATCTATTTCTGCTTTATTGACTATGCCAAAGCCTTTGACTGTGTGGATCACAATAAACTGTGGAAAATTCTGAAAGAGATGGGAATACCTGACCACCTGACCTGCCTCTTGAGAAACCTGCATGCAGGTCAGGAAGCAACAGTTAGAACTGGACATGGAACAACAGACTGGTTCCAAATAGGAAAAGGAGTAGGTCAAGGCTGTATATTGTCACCCTGCTTATTTAACTTATATGCAGAGTACATCATGAGAGATGCTAGGCTGGAAGAAGCCCAAGCTGGAATCAAGATTGCTGGGAGAAATATCAATAACCTCAGATATGCAGATGACACCACCCTTATGGCAGAAAGTGAGGAAGAACTAAAAAGCCTCTTGATGAAAGTGAAAGAGGAGAGTGAAAAAGTTGGCTTCAAGCTCAACATTCAGAAAACTACGATCATGGCATCTGGTCCCATCACTTCATGGGAAATAGATGGGGAAACAGTGGAAACAGTGGCTGACTTTATTTTTGGGGCTCCAAAACCACTGCAGATGGTGATTGCAGCCATGAAATTAAAAGACACTTATTCCTTGGAAGCAAAGTGATGACCAACCTAGATAGCATATCAAAAAGCAGAGACATTACTTTGCCAACAAAGGTCCATCTGGTCAAGGCTATGGTTTTCCCAGTGGTCATGTGTGGATGTGAGAGTTGGACTGTGAAGAAAGCTGAGTGCTGAAGAATTGATGCTTTTGAACTGTGGTGTTGGAGAAGACTCTTGAGAGTCCCTTGGACTGCAACGAGATCCAACCAGTCCATCCTAAAAGAGATCAGTCCAGGGTGTTCATTGGAAGGACTGATGCTGAAGCTGAAACTCCAATACTTTGGCCACCTGATGCAAAGAGCTGACTCATTGGAAAAGACCCTGATGCTGGGAAAGGTTGAAGGCAGGAGGAGAAGGGGACGACAGAGGATGAGATGGCTGGATGTCATCACCAACTCGATGGACATGAGTTTGAGTAAACTCCGGGAGTTGGTGATGAACAGGGAGGCCTGGTGTGCTGCGATTCATGAGGTTGCAAAGAGTCAGACATGACTGAGCTACTGAACTGAACTGAACTGAACTGAACATATATGTGCATGCTAAGTCGCTTCAGTCATGTCCGATTCTTTGTGACCCCATAGACTGTAGCCTGCCAGGCTCCTCTGTCCATGGAATTCTCCATGCAAGAATGCTAGAGTGGGTTGCCATGTCCTCCTCCAGGGGATCTTCCCCACCCAGGGGACAAACCCGTGTCTCTTATGTCTCCTGCATTGGCAGGTGGGTCCTTCACCACTAGTGGCACCTGGGAAGCCCCTACTAACATGCAGGTATGTGCATATTTTATCATCTAAATTAGGATATTTGAAGGAAAGAAAAACCATTTTTAACAAGGAATTTAAAAAATTCAGGAGACATGGTATTTACAATCTGGATAGAAGGATCTCCTTTAAATTATAGAAATACATCCCTAGAGGTTTACACAAAGAACTTACCTCTGTTTGTCAGGAGGATGTTGTGGGCCTTCTGGATCAAATGACCCTTCTTTCAATGTGTATTTCAGAATGAATCCTGCATTTCCCACCACTTTTTTTTCTTAGACACTCTCTCCTCCCAATTTGACTGTACATTAGGGATCAATCTTTCCCCGTAATCTTTCCAAGCATCAGGGTCTTTTCCTATGAGTCAGCTGTTTGCATCAGATGATAGAGGGCAGAAGGAGAAGAGGGCATCAGAGGATGAGATAGCTGGATGGCATCACTGATGCAATAGACATGAACTTGGGAAAACTTCGGGAGATGGTGAGGGACAGAGAGGCCTGGCATGCTACAGTCCATGGGGTCACAAAGAGTCGGACATGACTAGGTGACTGAACAACAACAAATTAGGGTTCAATCCCTGGGTCAAGAAGATCCCCTGGAGGAGGAAATGGCAACCCACTCCAGTATTCTTGCCTGGAAAATTCTATGGATGGGGAGCCTGGCAAGCTATAGTCCATGGGGTTTCAAAGAGTTGGACACAACTGAGCACACACGCAATAGGACCTAGTGAATTTCCTGTTTCTTCCTTGCAGCCACCAAAGCAGTTACCCAAGCCATCAATGTGCTACTTGCCATGGACAAATGCTGGAAGTAATCAAAATAATAGCCATTTAAGATGTCTCTGGTGTTTCAGTATCTTTAAGGGCTTCTCAGGCAGAGGTAGTGGTAAAGAACCCGACTGCAAGGCAGGAGACATAAGAGACAAGAGACATGGGTTCGATCCCTAGATCCAGAAGATACCCTGGAGGAGTGCTTGGCAAACCAATCCAGTATTTTTGCCTGGAGAATACCAAGGACAGAGGAGCCTGGTAAGCTATAGTCTGTGGGGTCACAAAGAGTCGGACACGACTGAAGCGACTTAGCACACATGCAACAGCTCCATTACTTCTGTGTCAAGATGTCACCCTCCCACTGTATCAACATTTCTGTTGTATATATAACTGATTTCCACAAAACACTGGAAACACACAATGAGACACACACAAAGAATCAACTCCCCCAAAGTCTCCTACATGTGTTTTATGGTGGAAATGGAGGGGGTGTTTTACATATTTTAACAAATTGAATATCAAATATCCTTGGTATTAATCTTTTTTACCAGTGATATTTAATCATATATATTCTCTAATCTTTACCCTTATGCTTTTCCTACCCCCTCCACCCTCAGCTGGTAAAGAATCTGCCTGCAATGTGGGAGACCTGGGTTTGATCCCTGGGTTAGGATGATCCCCTGGAGAAGGGAAAGGCTACCCACTCCAGTATTCTGACCTGAAGAATTCCATGGATTGTATAGTCTGTGGGGTCGCAAAGAATCGGACACAACTGAGCGACTTTCACTTACACTTTCACCCCCTCCGCCACCAATCTCCTTCCTTTGGGTTTCAAATATGATTTTCTTTATTCATCTCTTTTGTATTCAGTCTCAACCCCAAGAAGTTATGTTCCTACACAAAGCCTCATTTCCAGTAAAAGGAACTTTTACACCAGATGGCTTTATTTTATTTTTACTAGACCACATAATAAAATGGCTAAGGTACTGAAGTTAAAAAAAATTAATAAGCATTCATAATGATGTGCCTCCAAGAACTTTCTAGATAGTTGAAGAATGTCCTTCTCCAGCAGCTGAGCAAGCTGCTGGCAAAAAGTCTTACTGACAGCCTTCTTTCAAGACTGCCTCCACCAAAGACTGCCCAATTACTCTAGGTCAAAAACCCTCTAGGCAGCCATGCATCCTGTGATTGGTCAACACAGGATTGCAGAGATCCGATGTCCTTGCCTCAGTTTGGAACAGCTCTGAAAAATGGTGTACCTTTATGACAGCCTGACACTTCAGCTGAGGTCTTCCTTGAGTCTACATGGCAGCTCATCATCTCTTTATGCCTCATCTGTTTCTTTCACTTCTTTTTCACACACATCGATCCCCAAAGCCCTCCCTGATAAACTTCCAACAGGCCATCATCTCAGAATCCACTTTCTTTGGAACTCATCCTGGGACGTGTTCTTAATTAATCATTTCTCTAAGTAGTTATCAACTCTGTCAAGTCAGAAAGGACCCCAGCAATATGTTTAGGTGAACCTGGACTGGTTCTTTGCTTGAGTGATTCTTCATGGTAGGTTTATTTGCTCATACTGTGGCCTTGGGTACTTTGTGATGGGAGCCAGGCATTAGTATTTTGAAAATATTGCCGGTGATTCTAGTGTGTAGGTCAGTTCAGGAACTATGACTGGCCAATGACTCGATCACTTTTTATCAAGTCTGTTTTCCTGGCTGTACTTCCTTATTAAAGCAACACTTACTATCTCTTTGGAGTTCTTGTATTTGATTTGGGGAATAGTTTTATTTAATGTTCATTTGAGGAATCATGCTTTTTTCACCCTGAGACCCATGAGTGATTTCAGTCTCTTTGGCTCAGGTAAAGAATTAGTGTAGACATGTTAGAATTATGATTTGACAATAGAAGAATCAACTTAACATGCAAAAAATAGTAAAAGACACCAGGCATCAAAAGACAAGGGATTATTTTGTCACACCATTTAATTATTTTATCCCACCATTGAGAAGTTCATAATGACAACAAATTATTTAAGAAAAATAAAAATTATTGAGCAAACAAATGCTGAAACAAAAGAAAAAAGCTAATCGCTTTATCTCTGTCCTCTCTGGGCTGTGACATCAGTAAATTCTAGGATAACTAGATATTAGCTTTTATTACATAAGAGAGACATATTTTTGAGACTTCAATTTAAGTAGTGTCTTTTTGAAGATACATGTATTGTTCATTTTTCCAAGTTATGAATTTAATATTTGAGACCTAACATTTATACTGCCCTTTACAGTTTATAAAATATCTTCACATCAATTACCTCATTTGACATTCTCCAGTTGCGCCTAATGATTTAATAAGATGGGTGATACTGGCATTAAGTTCTTGTATAGAATGTGATCGTGATTAACAAAAAGCAATTTGATGTATTTGCTTCTATGCCCTGTTCATCCAGTTATTAAGGTTTAATGTTGCATGATGACCTAATTTTTGAAAGATTTTTAGATACGCAGTCAAAGGGCTTAAGAGGAATGGTACTATTAAGAACAAAAATATTAGAAAGTGGATTTAGAATTAGGTGAGCCAAGCTAGAATAGATGATTCTGCTCACATAGCTGAGTTATTAAATCTGAATTTTTTATGCCGAAGTCCACAAGGAAAATCTCCAATGTAATAAAGTTTGATCTCTTTAGGATCTATCATTTCCAGGCAATTTAATCAATTTTTAGAATTTCTGTAGTTCCAAGTTTCCTGGGTGTACTTGGATGTTCTTAGTCTTGGTGATTAAGGAAACAGCGTTGACAGGTGTTGAAGCAGTCTGGTCACTGAGGCCTGGAATCATGGACTATTTTGCTTCAATAAACTTGACTATTAGACCCAAATACATTATATAAAGGATATTTAATGCTGCTCTTAATAAAGATAACAGAGTTTAAAACATAAACTGTAGAAAGCTAACACTGAGATTTTCTTCAACTTAAAGAGGTAAAATTAAGTCTTTCATCAAGGTAAGCACACACAATGAAAAGGTGAAAAGAATATGTATTATAAAATCCGAAAATTTCTTATGACAGTTCTGACTGAACCTGGTTAATAATCTTTGGGAAAAAATAAGAGATGCCATTGAAATTTAAAGGAAAAAGCTTTCTGAGAGTGAAAGCATTTTCTTCTTTTGTAAATTACAAGAGAACATATGTGTATGTAGATAAGGATCTCTTTCTCTCTCTCTCTAGTTGCTAAGTTGAGTCAGACTCTTGGGACCACAAGGACTATAGCCTGCCAGACTCCTCTGTCCATGGGATTCTCCAGGCAAGAGTACTGGAGTGGATTGCCATTTTCTTCTTCAGAGGATCTTCCCGACTCAGGGATCGAACTCAGGTCTCCTGCACTGCAGGCAGATTCTTTACTGACTGAGCTACAACGGAAGCCCAGAGATAAAGATGACTGTGTCTTAATGACAGCCAACTTTTATGGAGCACTTCTATGATCCAGCTCACAGGCACTGTTCTCCCAACAGCTCCGTGAGGTACCTCTATTTTATAGACAAGGACACTGGGAGGCCAGGCAAACTATCAGAGGATATGCAGTCGTTAAAGAACAGAAACAGACTCTGAACTCAGAGAGGATCATGTTGACCTGTGCCTTCTGAGAAAGCTTAGTTTCCCCCTAAGGCACTTGAGGCTGTTGCAGTGTCCTGGCCGACCAGACCATTAAGTCTACTGGAAAAACAAACCAGCTATGTTGGGTAAAGGAACAGAATAAAAGATTCATCTTAGTCGAGAAGAAAATGGGTTTCTGCTGGCAGACTAAATGTTCCCCCAGAGCTTTGGAAATGTTACTTTGATTTCCAAAATTGTTCAGCTTACACCAGAAAAATGAAACATTTGGACCAGAAATGGCAGGCGGGTCTCCTATGAATGAATGAGTGAGACCCTTAATAAAGGCTGCGAGTGAAAGGATGAGTGGAGCAGCTTTGCAAGTCCTAGTTAACAGGGCACAGGGCTGTCTGACTAGGACTGGGGAAGGGATCAATGAGTAAGAACGCTAAGAGTGTACTAGCCTTGGCGTAAACAGTCTGGGAAATGGCCTTAGTGATTATAGTGAAAAGTGAAAGTGTTAGTCACTCAGTCCCACTCTTTGCGACCCCGTAGATTGTCAGACTCCTCTGTTCAATGGAATTCTCCAGGCAAGAATACTGGAGTCGGTATTCCCTTCTCTAGGGGATCTTCCTGGCCCAGGGATCTAACCCAGGTCTCCTGCATTGTAGGCAGATTCTTTACCGTCTGAGCCACCAGGGAAGCCCCTAGTGAGTATAAGGAATGATGAAATGAAAAAATTCCCCTCTCATCTTGGAATCTTTGATTCCCCTCCCTCCCACATACATCCTATGTTCTCAGTGTTTCATGTATGTTTCCCTGTAAAATATTTTATTTATTTTTAAAATTTAGGTTGAATTAATTTAAAAGTTTAACTGAGGTATATGTAAATTAAAGATATTAGACCGTCTTGACATCCTCAAATGGTCATCCTATATGGTACACCTAGCATATAAGGAAGTGTGTGTAAGAGTTTCACACACTTTTTCCTTTGTTCACTCAGTCCTGTGGTTTTTCACTCTTGCCTGCTGCCGCCGAGTGACAGAGATAGTGTCAACTCAGGAGCCAGACAGTGGGCTTAAATCTTGGCTCTGTCGCTTACCAGCTGAGTGTTAGTGGACAAACCATATAACTTCTGCTTTGGCTTCTTTATCTAAAGAAACTGGGGAAAATAGAAGTGGACTTGTTTTTCAGTTGCTAAGTTGTGTCTGACTCTTTGCGACCTCATGGACTGCAGCATGCCAGGCTTCCCTATCCTTCACCATCTCATTTGCTCAAACTCATGTCCATTGAGTCAGTGATGCCATTCAACCATTTCATCCATTGTCATCCCCTGTCCCCTTCTCCTCCTGCCTTCAGTCTTTATATACCTTAATGTGTATACACCAAGACATTCTGATGCTAGTGTCCCATTGTTGTTACCAAAAGGTGACACTGGGCGTTTTCATACAACTGTAACCGAGTAGAACTCTATGGTGCCTTCTTGAGACAGATTACCCCTCCACCCCCATCCTACCTCTCATCACCCCCACCCCCTGCCTCCCATGTCCTCTGCCTGTCTCTTGTTTGTTTAAAAAAAAAAAGAATCTACCTCCTAGGCCTTCCCCGAATTCCAAGGAATAAATTTAATCAGAGATATGAGAAAATGCAGAAACAAAGGAAAATAGTCAAGCAAGGCAAAGTAATAATTTAGCCATTGAACAACGGCTCCTCTTGAAGGGCCACACACATAATATTCTGAGCCTTATTGGCTAAGCTGTTTTGCAGACACTGAAACCCCCTACCAGGCGAAATAAGTTAACTGTGTGCTGACCACAAGCATGTAGACCCTAGGCCAGTTAGAACCAGAAGGACTAGCTGACCAGAGATTTATGACTCAGATAAAGTTCCAACCACAAGCGAGACATGACAGCTACTTGAAACTGAGTTATGGAGATGATTATCTCTGAAAATAGGAGACATGTAGCCCCAGCATATAGCCCTTTCTCCTTTTCCCTGTATAATCTCCAAGCAAACCTGGGAAGTGATGGGTTGGCCCTTTGGAACATGAGACCACCTTCTCCTGGCTTCCTCAATAAAGCTATCTGTCCTTTAATCCAACACCTGTACCTTGGTATCGAATTCTTGAATGATGAGCAGCTAAACCTGAGTTCTGTAGCACAAATACAACATCTCTCCACCAGGTTGGGGTTTACTCAGTAAGTGTCTATGATGCTTTCTGATCTTAAATTGTTAACATCACCAGGGAAAATGATAAGTCTATTAGAAGCAATGAAATAGGGTAATCACTGTAAGGATTAAATGAACCAATATGGCAAGTGAGTACAGTGGTGTCTTTGCACATAGAAAGAACTCAGCATGGTTAAAGTTTATCCATGCAGTTGAGTGTGGATGTTTTTATGGGTATAACTGAGCAACAGGTTTAGTTCGATAGTCTATGAGGCCGTATTTTCTCCAAATAAAAAGAAGTAAACTGTAATTTATAAAGTTCACAGGGGACCTGGGAAGGTATGGCATTGATTCAGTTTGACTTACTTCAAGGTCACAGAGATCCAAGGCAGGGATATGAACTAAGAAAGTAAAACAGGTGAAAAGGGGGCACGCTCAGTCATGTCCGACTCTTTGCAACCCCATGGACTATAACCCACCGAGCTCTCCTGTTCATGGAATTCTCCAGACAAGAATACTGGAGTGGGTTGCCATGTCTTACTCCAGGGGATTTTCCCAACCCAGGGATCAAACCTGAGTCTCTTGTGTCTCCTGCATTTTTGCAGGCGGATTCTTTAGCACTGTGCCAGGTGGTAAGTAAGTTTGGAAGATGAAAAAACCCTGGGGCAAAGGAAGAAGTTTCTTTCAGTCTCTGGTTATTTATGCCTTTATTGATACTAGCAATCAAGATGGAGTTAAAACAGAAAAGTAAAAAATAATCCTATGAAACAAGAAAACATTATTAAAATGGAGTCTCAAGTAGCCCTCCAAATATAGAAACCATTTACAATGAAAATAAACTAGAAAATATTCTCTTCCAAACCAGTCAATATCTCTTCTGACTCAGATGTTACTATGATAAATGTCTTTACCACACATGATCAAAAACCCTATTGGAAAAAAGTAGCAAACTCTAAAATTATACTACGCCAACTATCTTTTCCACAAAGTAGAAACTGAAAAAATAAACTATCACTTATACATATACCTTTATCTTATATGTTAATATATAAGTGATAGTTTATTTTTTCAGATTCTACTTTGTGGGAAAGATAGTTAAAAAGAATACATTTGAATCAGTTGTAATGAGGTGGATGAAACTGGAGTCTATTATACAGAGTGAAGTAAGTCAGAAAGAAAAACACCAATACAGTATACTAATGCATATAGATGGAATTTAGAAAGATGGTAACAATGACTCTATATGTGAGACAGCAAAAGAGACACAGATATATAGAACAGTCTTTTGGACTCCGTGGGAGAAGGTGAGGGTGGGATGATTTGAGAGGATAGCATGGAAACATGTATATTATCATATGTGAAACAGATCTCCAGTCCAGGTTTGATGCATGAGACAGGGTGCTTGGGGCTGGTGCACTGGGATGACCCTGAGGGATGGGATGGGGAGGGAGAGGGAGGGGGGCTCAGGATGGGGGACAGGGAACACAGGTACACCCACGGCTGGTTCATGTGAATGTATGGCCAAAACCACTGCAATATTGTAAAGTAATTAGCCTCCAAGTAAACTAAAAAAAAGAGAGAATCACTATGATGAGAAGCCCATGCACTGCAACTAGAGTAACCTCTGCTCTTTGCAATTAGAGAAAGCCTGAGCATAGCCACAAAGACCCAGCAGAGCCAAAAATAAATAAATAATTTAAAAAAAGATAAACGTAACATTCTTAAACTTGAAGATTCTTATTCAAAGTATATTAGTTTCAGAAAAAATAAAAAAACAAATTACTGTAGAAGCTGACTGGTATCCATTTGGTAATTAAGTTTATAAAGCATTCCTGAACACATAAATATTTCTAAGAATTATCCTTAAGGTCATGCTCAAACTTTCAAAAATTGAATAAATTAATCCAATATATTAAAATATACATTGATTGGGTATTAGAATATCTCAAAAATATCTGTAACCTCTAATGTTTCTGATTCATAAGCATGTTTCTAGTCAAGAGACCCACTTCACCCCAGTTCATTCCCTATCTATGAGTAGGCACTTAAAATAATCAGTATCACAATCCTTATGTGAACTTGTATTTTGTTAAAGCAAATTATGAAGAGTAAATATATTCTCATACTTTTAAGTTGCACCTACAGTCAGGACAATCATTTGTTATTAGGAGAAATTAAGAGAATGTGAGTCACTTTAAATCTACAGATAATCTCCCCTAAATTTATTTTAGCTGCTGTAGCAACATCTCTTCTTCCACCCAGAGCTTTTAATTAGATCAGCTAACAGAGAAAAATGGTGATATATGAACTTTCATTACCAACCTTATAGAAAAGCTCATGATCAATCACTAAATAGCATCTATAAAAGACTGAATTTGCTGCATCAAGTAAAAGAGAAATAGTTTTGTTGCTTTCTTTCTCCAAATCCCTTCTTAAAGGGGGTCAATCAACTGATACTTTTCAAGAAGAGTTTTTGCCTGTTGTTGAGCACATGGTAGAAATACACCCGTCAGGTATTTTATATTCGTATGGCATCACTGACTCAGTGGACATGAGTTTGAGTAAAGTCTGGAAGTTGGTGATGGACAGGGAGGCCTGGTGTGCTGCAGTCCATGGGGTCGAACTGAGTCGGACACGACTGAGCGACTGAATTGATTATCTCACCAGCATTCCCTATGCCAGTGACACTTCAGGTTAGTATGGCTTTCTTTCGGTTTTCCAGCTTTTTCCTTTGAATATGAAAATGATACATTTTTTCTCTCAATGATGAAAAACTATTTAAACAAACAACTGTAAAACTGCAAGGTAAAAACGAAAGTAGAAATGGACTTATATTTTTAATGCCTTTACTGCTTTTATGCCATTGAGGTCAATCAGTTCACATGCCATTGGTCTGGAGACACTGTGAAGAGTAGCCAACTATTAGTGGGTGCATTATCTCACTTGCTCAGTTCACTGAGCAAAAATACATGATTGGAGACTACTGGTTCCAAAGATGGAGAATTGCAACAACCAAATCATTATCAAGACTGATGTTTTGGCCAATCCTTATTTATAAGGCCTGTTTGAAAATGGCAGTAAAACAAATCTAAATGTATATGTTGTTTTGAATATATAAAAGGCAAAATTATTCAAAAATTCTTAACAGTAAAGAGATGGACCAAGTGATAATCAAATGCAAAAACAAAACAAATAGAAAAAAGAAGACAGGTATGGCTACATAAAGGACAGACAAAATGGAATTTAGGGCCTAAAGCACTAAAAGTCATCAAGCAAGACATTTCTTATAAAAACTAAAATCCAAACTAGAGGATAGAACAGTTTTAAGCAGACATCAATATGGCCTGAAATACAGAAATCTAAAATGCTACAGAAACTGACAAATACTAAAAATAGTAAATCATTAGGTATTTGAAGAATAAAGTTAACAGGATTAAAAAAATGTGTACATTATAATGAAGTGAATACATAGTCTATATCAATAAATCAAAAAGTTAGGTCTTTGAACAGGAAAATAGACTTTTAACTACTCTGCTGGAGAAAAAAAGAAAAAAGTAAAAGAAAGAAAAGGACATATAACTTAAGATATGAAACAGACTTTTAAAATGCTATATGGAACTTTCTATCAATAAATTTTTTAAATGTTAGATAGTTTTTTCAGGAAGATGTGAATTGTGAAAATTGGTCAAAAAGAAGGACAAGGTCTAAATATACCAAGCCGTACTGGGGAAAGCCTGTCCTTACAATGGTAAAATTGTAGAAGTATAACAAATTTTTGTGAGTAGATAATCCCAAGTTTTATAAATTATTCCAGAGCACAAAACAATGGCAGTCTTCCTAATTCTTTATTTGCAGCCAGAATAAATTTAGGACTGATACTGAACAAGAATAATGGAAAAATACAAAAGTATAAAAAATTGCATGTAATTTTAAAGTCTTAAGTACAATCACAGCAAATCAAATTCATCAGTCCATTAAAAGAATACCATTATGACCAAGTTGCTTCAGTCGTGTCTGACTCTTTGCGACCCAGTGGATTGTAGCCCGTCAGGCTCCTCTGTTCACAGGATTCTCCAAACAAGAATACTGGAGTGGGTAACCAGTCCCTTCTCCAGGGGATTTTCCTCGCCCAGGGATCAAACCTTTGTCTCCTGCATTGCAGGCAGATTCTTTACCACTGAGCCACCAGGGAAGCCCATGATCAATGAGGGTTTATTCCCCAAAAGTTTGACTCAATATTGGAAAACCTAATGTCATATTTCACCATATTAATGGATTAACATTTTATTATCTTTATGGATGAAGGAAATGCATTTTATTAAATTCAACATGAACACTCATAAAATCTTTAAGTAAGCTAGCTATATCTATACGTATAGGAAATGTTATACATAATGATGAAATACACAAAACCATCCTATTATAAAAATGATTAAAGCTTACAATTTACATTACTACTAACTATACAGGAAATAAACTAAGTATTGATTTTGGAATAAGGAAGAAAACCTCATTATATACAAAAATGATTATCAGAAAAATCTGAGAAAATCATTTAAAAGCTATTGAAAATCATACAAGAGTAAAATGAGGGTTAGAAACAAGATAGATAAATAAATAAGAATAATTTTCCAATACAATAGTAAAAGAATCACTTGAAAAAAATGCTGCAAAAGTAGACTGTCTTAATGAAATTAAAATTATAATATAATAAAATGTCTAATGAAACTTTATGAAAGTGTATATATGATCTGAAAAGTGAAAGAGATTATAATATTAGATGGGATAATAGATGACGCTATTAATTCTTCACAGCTGTGTAAAATTTCCAAGAAAAATTGTTACAGAACTTGACAAAACTTTCTAAAATTAATGCACAAAAGAAATACAAATATAGAAAATTTTTATTAGAAGTAAAGAACAGTGGGAGAAATGACTTGTCAGAAATGATTTTCTAGTATAAAGATCTCATAATGTGCAGGAATTAAGTAAATGATCAATGGAACAGAATAAGTGATCTAGAAACAATCATACATTTCTATGGGAATTGTGTATAAGATAAAGGTGGGTTATGATTGGCTTAATGAATGGTGCTTCAGAAATAGACCACCTATCTATAAGTATTTTAAAAGTTAGATTTCTACCTCATACAAAATAATTTCCAGGTGAATTAAAGAGCTAAATAAGTGCAAAGCAAAAAAAAAAAAAGACAACAGTGGACCGTAATTGTATAATTTGGAGGTGAGAAGACCCTCTCAAAAACCTACAGTTGAAAATACTGACAGAGTAGATCACAAAAAACAAATGTTTATCAGTAAAACACCATAGGCAAATTTACAAGATTGGCAAAAGACCAGGAAAAAAAAATGCATGCAAGTTCTTACTATCAATTGGAAAAAGCCAACTAATTTAACAGGGAAACAAACATAGGCAATTCAAAGAAACACAAATGGCTAATAAACATAAGAAAAAAAATCACCAACTAATCTCATTAGTAACCAGCAAAGTCTTAATTACATGAGATTATTTTATGTTGTCTATCATATCGGCAAAACTTTTAAATGTTTAATGTTTCAGATTGCTGAAGATGAGGATGCATAGACTTTTATACAGTGTTGTTGGGAGGGTCAGTTGGAGTAGTATTTATTAGGGCAATTTGGCCATGTCTCATTAAAATTTAAAATGCACACATTTTTATCATGAAAAATAACCCATTTCACAGAGATTATAGCACTTTGTATGCAAGTTTATTGTTGGCAATATTGCAGAAGTGACTCAAATCACTAGAAACAACCTAGAAAAACATGTTTCTGGATGGGCTCCATAAACCACGTTCATAAATATAGTTTTGAAGGTTTTATTACATCATATGGTTACAATCACTTTACAGAGTATTTGAAACTAGTACTGTGGCCTGACTTAAAGGCTACCTTCCAAAGAAAAAAGAAAAAAATCCTTGGCTAGATTGTCTTACATTCTGTGGTTACTATTTTGAGAAGCATAAAATCATTTTGCTAAAGAAGGAAGTTGCTGGCTTTTAGAAAGCCTTATCATCTTTTAGCTAAAAGGCACTTTAGAGTAACATTAAAACACTTATAATTTTAGCCATATTTAATTAACTACTCTCCACGTTCTTTAATCTAGCAATTCCATCTCCAAACATCTCATTTAGAGAATACTCCAGGCAGAGAAACATGCACAAGGCTATTAACCAATTATAGCATCTTCTACAGTAGCAAAAAAAATCAGAAACAACCAGTTACTTAGGAAATGGCTAAACTATATGGCCAATTAAGGAATACTACATAGCAATTAAAAAGGACGAGGTAGATATATACACTAATATGAAAAAACTTCCAAGATTCACTCCTAGTGAAAAAGACAAGTTATAGAAAATACATAATGTATCATCCCACTTTCATGAAAACAAAACAAAATAAAATCTTTATGGAAACCTGTGTGTAAAAATGCTTTTTTTGAAAAGACTATAAATTACATATCATTAATAAACAGCTAATAGAAGTTCCTCCTGTATCAGAGCAGGGGGCTTCTACTTTCTGTTTCCCATTTTTTTTTTTCCACAAAGGAAACCTAGTCATGCATTACTCCAGCAAAATATGGAAGTTTTGAAAACAACTATGTTTACATTTACTGATTGTGTATATATAAAATGCTTATTATTAGTGTTAAAAATTAGTACATTGAGAATTTGGTTACAGACCACTATAATAAAGTGAATATCAAAATAGTCACAAAATTTTTGGGGGCTTTCCCAGTGCATATAGTTATGGTTATACTATACTGTACTAAGTATGTAATAGCATTATGTCTAAAATATGCACATACCTTAATTAAAAAGTACATTATTGTTAAAAATTGCTAACCATCATCTAGCCTTCAGTGAGTGATAATCATTTTTGCTGGTGCAGAGTTTAAAATGTTGCAGAAATTGCCAAAATGTGGTAAACTTGACTCAATGGACATCAGTTTAAGCAAACTCCAGGAGATGGTGAAGGACAGCGAAGCCTGGCATGCTGCAGTCCATGGGGTCACAAAGAGTCAGACACGACTGAGCGACTGAACAACCGCCAAAATGTGACACAGAAATAAGACTGAACAAATGGTGGTGTAAAAATGGCATGATAGATGTGCTTCAGGCAGAGTTGCCGCACACTTTCAATTCGTAAAAAAAAAAAAAGGCAGCATCTGTGAAGCCCAATAGGGCATAAAAAGGCATAAATGGCATAAAACGAGGTTTGCCCGTGTTAGAGATGTATGTGCGTGTTCAGTTGATCAGTTGTGTCCGACTCTTTGTGACCCCATGGACTGTGGCCCCCCAGGCTCCTCTCTCCATGGGATTTCCCAGGCAAGAATACTGGAGTTGGTTGCCATTTCCTTCTCCAGGGTATCTTCCTGACCCAGGAATCAAAACCGAGTATCCTGAATTGGCAAATGGGTTATCACTGAACCATCAGGGAAGCCCCTGTGTTAGAAATAGTCTGTCACTGAACATCAATCCTAAGAAAGTAATTGGAAGTGTTTGTTACCTGAGGGCTATGAATTTTAAATGTTGAGATGTTTGAATTTAAAAAGACAGTTTTCATTTGAACATACAGTAGTACAGAAGTGCAGTCTAAAGGTCCATTTAAAAAAAAAAGACTATTCCAATCAGCAAATTTACTAAGTTTTATTATGAAATTCCACAGATAAGCTCTGGCATTTAAAGATTAGAAAAGTGAGACGAAAATATTGCTTACAGAGCTAATTGATAGAAAAGTAAAGTTTACTCTCTAGTATGAAATTAAAGCGAAAAACCACATGGAGTTGGAGGAGGTATACTGTATTAAGTTTTTTCCAAAGTGTACAATATAAGTATGTGTAATGCGATAATGATCATAAGGAATATAGGAAAAAGCAGTGAGGATTTTTCGAGATTCTTAAAATTCATTTATGAACCGTAGTGTGCACTGAACAATTTTATGAAACTGAATAAGGTGATTTTGCTTTTCTGTCCTCTGTGACCACATCAGCTAATGCTGTACTGAGTGCTTGAATTTTGTTGAGTAGATTTTAAGTGTTCTCACCACATACACATACAAACACACACAAAGTGTAACTATGTGAGGTGATGTATGTGGTGAGTGACACGACTGTGGAAATCTTTCATAATGTCTACATACACCAAGTCATCACATCGTATGCTTCAATATACAAAATATTATTTGTCCATTGTACCTCTTTAAGAAAGTTAGGGAAAGAATTGGTCCAGTTAATGAACAGAAGTCAAGGCCACATGTATTTCACCGGATACGTCAAACAATGGCTTCAGTGGATTGCCTGGGAGTTCCCAGCATCCACTGCACTTTCCAGGGCCAAGTCTATCACTTTTTAGCGAGGTTGTCCTGCTGTGGGTGCTCTAGTGCAGCGGTCCCCAACCTTTCTGACACCAGGGACTGATTCTGTGAAAGACAATTTTTCCAGGGAATGGGATGAGATAGTTTCGGGATGATTCACACACATAATATCTATGATGCTACTGCTAATCTGACAGGAGGCAGGGAGTTCAGACAGTGATGCCAGTGATGGGGAGTGGCTGTAAATACAGATACAGGTCTGTGGCCGGAGGTTGGGGACCCCTGCTCTAGTGGGAAAAGCCTGTTAGAGTCAGCGTAACCACAGACAGGAGCGGAAGGGAATAAAAGCACAAATGATGTTAAGAATTACACAAAATTCACTGATGTGATTTGCATATACCACCTTCAGTGTAGTCGATTCCTGGGTGGCTTGATGCTTTCCTTCTATGATCAGAAGATCCACAGATTTTTCTCCATTGCTCACCGGACACGGCTGGCTGCCACGCTAAGGGCTTTTTGATGGTGAACAGGGCAAGAACCAATTCATACTTTTGTACTGCAGTTCTCAATGCAACTCCAGGACCTGGAATTTTTGAAACACTCAAAGCATCTCAAGTAGAAAAGAAAAAGTTCAAACCAGTCACCAGATCCAAAATTAGCATTTTATTCAGAACGCTGGGGTCAGAGGTGTATCATTTATATTCTGGTACACAATACAGAGGCAAAGCTGTTGTCAGAAGTCTCTCCAGTTTAAAAGCTTTTTTTTTTTCATTTTTTTTTTAAAAACACACACTGCAGTAGTGTCACCAGTGTCAGGCCACCCCTTTCATTTCTTGTCTTTCCTTTTTTTTTTCTTTTTTTGGTACAAATTATGTAAAACATTTGTGCTAAGAACTTTTCTCCCTCCCCAAACAAAAAAGAAAATAAAAAATAAAAAAAAAATTAAAAAATTAAAAATTGAGTATCCTAACTACAGCTCAACAATTGAATCAAATGTCACTTTGTTTTGTAAATACTTTATCCATAACGAAAGATATAAACATGCAAAAAACCTGAATCCATATTCCAAATAATACATACACATGTTCTGAAGTTTCTGCACTTCTCCATAGACTATGCCAATAAAACATTATGTACACATACCATTTTTACAGTGAAGTGGAAAAAATACAGTAAATAAAAAAGTGTACATGGATTAAGACCAAAATGTGTCTAACATTCTAGTTTATGAAAAAATTCAATTTTGCTACAAATTGGTGATATGAAAACTCCCTTTATTTGCAACCAGCTGCGTAAGTTTTAAGATTTTAGTGGAAAAAAAAAACAAAACAAGAAACTAAAGTCTAAAACTAGAAGTAATGTACATTTTCCAATCTCATGGTCTCAGCCCCCAAGATAATAAAATTGCTCCATGAGTGGTTTGTCTGTTTAATTCCATATTTTTAATAAAAGCAAATGCGATGTAACAAAAGCGTGTCGAAGCATATCATGGTTTAACTTACTGCTCCCACCACAAAATATTTTGTCTTTTACTTATCATTTCAGAAATCAGTACCATTAAAGCCTTAAACATAAAACTAATTCCAATCTGAAAAAGGTACAAAAAGGCACATAAAATCCCAGTGCTTCTGTACTGTAAAATTCAAGTGTGACTGAGCTCAGTATTTTTCCAAACAGTATTGGATCACCGATATTCCCTCTGAGCCCAAATTGGTTTGCAGCCTCTGCCAAAGCCTCCAGCAAGCACTGTGCTAGTAGACTACAAAGTTAAAGCCTAGCTTCTGAATGCTTTTTGGGAATATCAGTTGCAATTGTTTGTACTTGTCCAAAAACCAAGTTCACCCTGAAGTTCAGTCGTCACCTCCACCGTACATGTCAGCGAGTTTCTTGAAGCGGGGCCCCCAGTCGTTCAGATAGTCATAGTCCTGCTCACCTCCACTACTGGAGGAATTAAGGGAGCTCAAGGACCCAGCCGTGGAACCACTGCCTTCATAGTCAAAGACTAAGAGGGAGTCGTAGGGTGGAGCGGTGGGATCGTTGTCAGCAGCTTTAAGGCCCTGCAGTTGGGAAGACAAGGAAAGGATGAAAAGAGGGTTACAGTGAGCGAATCCACAAGCAGACGCTAGCGGTCCTGTGGCATCAAACACCTGTTTGTAAGTTTCAACCTGCAGACCACCATGTGTGCAACCCAGAGAAACTGGGGTTATCACTATGTTTGAAAGTTAGACAAAAATCAACGGATGTGTTTCCTCTGCAAAGAAAGAACTGTAAGGAATCTAGCTCAGTGAGGCTAGTGAGGCTGAGACATACCATGGGACGGGGTTAACTGGAGAAGGCAGTTCACAGGTGACAGAAATGAACCACCAACGGCCTGAACCTAGAAAGGGAGGATCTTAAATGAAGTTTGGTAATGCATCAGTATAACAATGCATTGGACAAGACTAGTTTTGAATTATCACTCGTGGAGTGAGTTATATGAAACAATCTGGAAGGTGATGAACTCATGTGATATGCGGACCCTGATCTATGTAGAGTCAGAGTCATAAGATTTTGACAACGAACTGGCTTAGCAGGAATTACATGCAGGGCAAAAACAGAAATAGAAATGAGTGCCATAGCGTCCCTGCCCTCTATAATTTACAACCTAGTAACAGGCATTACTATAGTATGACACAAATGATAAATAAGTAACAAAGCTATGAAATTTAGGCAAAAATCATCAGGATGCTAAAAACAAACACTGATTGGCTCAGAGAGCTGGGTGTTCAAGGAAGAAGTGGCATTCTATCTGACATAAACTTGGAAGGGCATCAGAGGAAGAATAAAGACAGGCCAGATGTGATTATAACAAAAGCAAAGTTAGTCAGTAAGTTAATAAAGAACAGAGTGACTTCTACCATCCACAGACTCTAGAAAAGTCATGATCCAATATCAATACACAGAATAAATATTGGGGAAGTGGATCCTAACAATCTAAAATTACACACACACACACACACACACACACACACACAGGGCTTTTAAAAATAATTGAAAAAATAAGAACCAGTGAAATGATTATCAATAAACTTAACTCTTGTACAAAGATGTTTTTTATATATAACTCATGTATCTGCAGCTATTTCATAATTTCTTGACAAAACTTTAAGAATTTAATGTATGTCTATTTGCCACATACTAAGTATTTATTTAATTTTTTCCCACTTCCATTCTAGCAGTCCAAGATAAACCATGGTTAGTCTCCAAACAGTCACTCTCTCTCCCCACAACTTTGCTTTTTAAAATTTTGGTGGGCTCATTGTGGCTCCTTTTGTCCAAGATGTGATGAACCGTCCATCTTTAGATCAATCCTTCCAATCCACATGTTCCAATACATGTTTTTTTTTTTTTTTTTAAATCAGTACAATGGAGGAAGAGGAAAAAGAGCACAAAAATTACGGTCAGTATGTGTAGTGTTAAAGAGGTCAGACACTGGGGTGATACCTCAGCTCTGCACAGTACGAGTTTCGGGACCTTGGCTGAATTCCACCAGCCCCATTTTCTAATCTTCAACTGTAATCACAGTAATACAATCATTATGAAGCCCAAATAAAATAAAGGTGACCCAAGGGTATCTCCCCACAGTATCTGGCACTTGTTTCAGCTCAGGAATATTAGTGAATTAAAAAAAAAAAAATTTTAAGTTTAGATAAAAAAAATTCTTACTTTGGAATTTGAAAAAAGAAATGTGGAGACATGTTTTAAGGGAATGAGCGAAGGCAAAAGGAGAAGGGGACAGCAGAGATTGAGACGGTTAGATAGTATCACCAACTCAACGGACAGGAAACGAGCAAACTCCGGGAGATGGTGAAGGAGAGGGGAGCCTGGCATGCTGCAGTCCATGGGGTTGCAGAGTTGGACAAGACGTAGAGATTAAACAAAAACAACAAAGGTTTTAAGAAACAAAATGGCAGTTGCTCGACTTCAACCAAAAACCTTGGAAAAAAGTACACACTACCACTTCCTCATGCCCGAGTCTGTCTCCCCAACAATCCTAACCTTTAATTAAATACCGCTTTTCATCTTCTCAAGTACACTATAACCCAGACATGCCTTTGTAAAGTAAAATAAAGCAAGTCTCCCTCAAACTACATCCATATATAACACAAAAATAATTTTAGATAGGATTTTCTTGACTGTATTTATAGAATAAGCTAAAGGACAAGTCTGTTAAGCCTGAGATGGGCAAACTCCAATTTCTCAAAATTCCTGATCTCTTTTTGTGGCATATTGTGTTACTGTCCTCAGTGATTCACCATCCTCTCCCCATGGGTGGATCACATGCTTATAGCACCACAAGGACCACCCTGGAGCCAGCTGACTTCCCCAACCCATGGTCAGGCTCGGCCACCCGACTGACACTGGCCAATTAATGGAAACAGAAGCGTGGAGACCAGAAGAGTCTAACGCTCCATCAACCCCCTCATCTTTCTCCTCTGCCTGCCAGGAGAAGGGCCTGCCCCAGAGGCGAGTTTTCCTTCTGCCTGGATCCTAGAATACAGAAGACATGTGGATCATGGTATCAGCACAAAACTGGAAATACAGAAAGGTGAAGACTAAGATGAACTGGAAAGCAACAGTGGTGTGGTATCACGTGTGCCTGTATTCTGGGAGATGAAAGCCATGACCTGTGTTTCCTGTGACTTAGAATAATTACTGGAAGCTGCCTGGTTTTCACTGGGGTATTAAACGGCCTGAGACTTTCATCAAATGTCAACACCACCTAATTGACATCCTCAAAACAGATATCAGTTCAGTTCAGTTCAGTTCCTCAGTCGTGTCCAACTCTTTGCAATCCCATGGACTGCAGCACGCCAGGCTTCCCTATTCATCACCAGCTCCCAGAGATTGCTCAAACTCATGTCCATAGAGTCGGTGATGCCATCCAACCATCTCATCCTCTGTCGTAACCCTTACCCTCCTGCCCTCAAGCTTTCCCAGCATCAGGGTTTTCTCCAGTGAGTCAGCTCTTCTCATCAGGTGGCCAAAGTACTGGAGTTTCAGCTTCAGCATCAGTCCTTCCAACACATATTGAGGGTTGATTTCCTTTAGGATTGACTGGTTTGATCTCCTTGCAGTCCAAGGGACTCTCAAAAGTCTTTTCCAACACCACAGTTCAAAAGCATCAGTTCTTTAGTGCTCAGCTTTCTTTACGGTTCAATCCTCCATTGATACATGACTACTGCAAAAACCATAGCTTTGACTAGATGGACCTTTGTGGCAAAGTAATGTCTCTATTTTTTAATATGCTTTATAGTTGGTTGGTCATAGCTTTTCATCCAAGGAGCAAGCATCTTTTAATTTCATGGCTGCAGTCACCATCTGTAGTAATTTTAGACACCCCCAAAATAAAGTCTGCCACTGTTTCCATTGTTTCCCCATCTATTTGCCATGAAATGATGGGACCAGATGCCATGATCTTAAGTTTTCTTTTTTTTTTTAACTCTTTTTTTTTTATTATTATTATTATTATTTTTTCCAGTGGGTTTTGTCATACATTGATATGAATCAGCCATGGATTTACATGTATTCCCAATCCCGATCCCCCCTCCCACCTCCCTCTCCACCCGATTCCTCTGGGTCTTCCCAGTGCACCAGGCCGGAGCACTTGTCTCATGCATCCCACCTGGGCTGGTGATCTGTTTCACCATAGATAGTATACATGCTGTTCTTTTGAAATATCCCACCCTCACATTCTCCCACAAAGTTCAAAAGTCTGTTCTGTATTTCTGTGTCTCTTTTTCTGTTTTGCATATAGGGTTATCGTTATCACCTTTCTAAATTCCATATATATGTGTTAGTATGCTGTAATGTTCTTTATCTTTCTGGCTTACTTCACTCTGTATAATGGGCTCCAGCTTCATCCATCTCATTAGGACTGGTTCAAATGAATTCTTTTTAATGGCTGAGTAATATTCCATGGTGTATGTGTACCACAGCTTCCTTATCCATTCATCTGCTGATGGGCATCTAGGTTGCTTCCATGTCCTGGCTATTATAAACAGTGCTGCGATGAACATTGGGGTGCACGTGTCTCTTTCAGATCTGGTTTCCTGGGTGTGTATGCCCAGAAGTGGGATTGCTGGGTCATATGGCAGTTCTATTTCCAGTTTTTTAAGAAATCTCCACACTGTTTTCCATAGCGGCTGTACTAGTTTGCATTCCCACTTAATGTTGAGTTTTAAGCCAACTTTTTCACTCTCCTCTTTCACTTTCATCAAGAAGCTCTTTAATTTGTTATATCAAAACAGATATAACATTGGTAATAATCTAGTCCTATACTCACTATCAAGAGTCTCAAAAGTATTTCCCCCTTTTTTTCTATCGGAGCTCTACAATGTTGTATTATTTTCTGCTATACAGAAAAGTGAATCAGCTCTAAGGATACATATATCCCCTCTGTTTTAGATTTTCTTCTCATCGAGATCACCACGGAACACTAACTAGAGTTCCCTGTGCTATATAGTCAATTCTCATTAGTTATCTATTTTATGCTTATGAAGGTGGCACTAGCAGTAAAGAAGCTGCCTGCCAATGCAAGAGACGCAGGTTCGATCCCTGGGTCAGGAAGATCCCTTTAAGTAGGAAGTGGCAACCCACTCCAGTATACCTGCCTGGAAAATTCCATGAACAGAGGAGCTTGGCAGGCTACAGTCCATGGGGTTGAAAAGAGTCCGACATGACGGAGCACAGCACAGCAGTGTATATATGTCAATCCTAAACTCCCAATCCACCCCACCCCATTTCCCACTTGCTATCTGTGTTTGTTCCCTATGTCTGTGTCTCTATTTTCTGCTTTGCAAATAGGTTCATAACTTTTCTAGATTTCACATACATACATTAATGCATGGGATTTATTTTTCTCTTTCTGACTTACTTCACTATCTATGACAGTCTTTAGATTCATCAAAAATATTTCTTAAAAAATTTTAACTCCTACTATGGCTTTCTGATCATTCTGATAGTTGCTGAATCTATGTTTTATTTCTACATTAAAAAAAAAGAGGTTAAGGCTATAAAACCCATGAGAGGTCACTGCTAGCCAAAACATCAAACGCTGTCTCAGGTTCTTCTGATTACAAAAGGGCAAATCCCACTGAACTTTTCAAGAATTCTTAGGCGAGCCATCTTTCTGGGCTGAAGGTTAAGTACTTTAAGTCCCTGCCACTTGGAGAGCACCGATTTTTATCCAAGAATAAAATATGACTTTTCTGGGTAAGGCATTATATAAATTCCGGGTACTATTTTGGTAATTCTAAAAAGATCATAGTCAAGTCTTTAGAAACTGATCATGACAGGCAGGCAACCAAAGTGAACACACAGATAAATCCGGAGTAGTGGGGGCACAGAAGCTCTGATTTTTCCTTATGGAATTCCTTCTTTTTAAAATTTATTTTTGGCTGTTGTGGGTCTTCGTTGCTGAGCTGGTTTTCTCTAGTTGTGCTGAGTAGGGGCTACTCTTCATTGCAGGGCACAGGCTTCTCGTTGTGGTAGCTTCTCTTGTTGCAGAGCACAGGCTCTAGGGTGCTTGGGCTCAGTAGCCGTGACACACAGGCTTAGTTGCTCCACAGGACATAGAATCTTTCAGGGGCAGGAATGAAACCCAAGTCCCTTGCATTGGCAGGCGGATTCTTATCTACTGTACCACCAGGGAAGTCTCTGGGATTCCTTTATTTGTTGGTGTGGACACCATTTCACATGATGTCTGACACACTTTTGCCAAATTTACAAAAATCTATATGTGTTCCTCTCTCCCTACTGGGTCTGACTACATCTGTAAGAGGATGTGTTTGTCTCACCTTTCCTGGAGAGACAGATCTTGAACTTTGGATAAATCTGAACTAGTTTCTGCAGTCAGCTGCCTCTGTCATATCAAAGCTGCAGCTCTGGCTGAATTCCTGGTGACCTTGTATTTATAGACTTCTGATCCCATGTTTTACGGTGGAGACACGCTTTACAGGGACCATAAACACCCACATTCTTGTGTGAAAGAACACATGAAGGATATAAAACCCAAGAGTCAGTCTCTAACAGTCAGTCCCCTATTGTCTCAAATCTACTAACTCAGTTCAGGTCATCATTACATCCTGCCTCAAAGTATTAGTTGCTCAATTGTGTCCAACTTTTTCTGACTCCATGGACTATAGCCCACCAGGCTCCTCCGTCCATGGAATTCTCCAGCCAAGAATACTGAAGTGGGTTGCCATTTCCTTCTGCAGGGGATCTTGCCAACCCAGGGATGGAACCCGGATCTCCTGCACTGCAGGCAGATTCTTTACTGTCTGCCCCACCAGGGAAGACCTCCAGGGAACATCCTGCCTGGACCATGGCAAAAGTCTCTCTAGCAGGTTTCCATGTCCCCAGGACTCTACCTGCTTCTATCTTGCCAACTACTATTGGTTCCTCTCTCAGACACTATTAGATTTTTTGATGTCACACCCCCAACCCCAAGTAAAACTTTCTGACTGCTATCCCCTGTAGCAATGCTTCCAAAATAAGGGAGGAGTCCCCCTGGGGGTATGCAAGATGATTTTTAAATGGTACACAGGCATTTTAAAACAATTTTTATTTAAAAGAAGTTAAAATTGAAAAAAAATTTAAATACATCATAAAAGCTCTTTGTAGACATGGAAAAGACTAGGAGGCATTACTTAAATGCCTGAAGCCGGATGTTAGGGTAACCTACAGGATATAGTCAAAACCCTTCAAGGAGCATTCATTTCACCTTTCCCTTGCACCTCTTCTCAATTCCAGCATCCATAGCTGAAGTATTCACTAAATTATTCAGCAAAATCCCCTCAAACCTAAAAACATCTTATTTTTAGAGTATCTCCATGTTATTTACATATTCATTTCCTGCTAGCTGAAATGTGATTCCTTTTGTTTAAAATGTCCTATGTCATATTTTTTTCATTTGATTAATTTCCATCCATCTATCCATCTGTTTAAAGGCCATTAAAAATGTCACTTCTGTTTCCTGGAATTCTTCCCCAAACCGTGACTGAGAATAGTTCCTGTGGTCTCCCTGGTCCTCTTTATCTCTATCGCCATACTTTGGTTATACTGGATCATGACCTCCCTTTCTGCTGAGGTGGTTCTGTACTCATTTCAGATGCTGCACACGCTGCCTGACATCCAACAGCTATTCTAGATGGTAATTTGTACTGTTGTCCTGGGCTTAGTTTGCTCACTTTGGCACCTTGCTCATGTTTATATTTATACCTTTCAGAAGAAGCCAGGATTTAGGTTTAAAATATCTGCAAATATAAAAGTATATCATGATCACATGACAGTGAAATTCTGTGACTTATGAGTGCCAACATTACTACATCCTTTTCTGGAAAATTCACTTTACTTCAGTACTTTTTTTTTGGAACTAGAGCTTTTTACTTGTTTTATTTACAATTAAAGGGCAGTACGAAGTTTTTACTCCTGAATAGTAACTTGTAATGATAATATGATACTGATAGTAATTAAGAGATTTTACAGTCACTATACTAAGCACTTTATGTGGACTGTATTATTTCATCCTCACTGCAATCTTAAAAGGAGGGTCTATTATTATCCCCATTTTATAAATAAAGAAACTAGAAATCTAAGTGATTACATCTAAGGACCCTAACCTTATACAAGGTAACAGAGCTGTTAAATGAGGCACTTGGATTTGAACTTCAACGCCTAACTCTTGTAACAGTGGACAGAGATATGCTTAAAGTAATATATTAAATTTAATTATTAGGAGAAAAAAGGCAAATATTTTAAACTTTGGTAGTTATTATAAACAAGTTATTCCAGGAGTACCTTCCATACATTTTTAAATAATATTAATTGAAAGTTGGTCTTTTAACTGATTTGATTAAAAGAAATATGCGTTTGGTTTTTCTATTTCTGAGATAAAGAAAAACACGGGATTAATATAGTTATTGGAGGTATGCTAATATCTACTGTTGGCCTGAGATTAAATTACTTTTAGTTTCAACTTTTCACCCTCCAAAGATCTTATTTAAAAGTTTCAAAACAGAATGAAATTCTGTGCTTGAAATTCAAAATGTGTGATTTGGTTTACGCTATCTACCAGTATAGAAATGTTATCATTTATGAGATTCATTATTTAAATAAACAAGGTAGAAACTGTTCTCATGAGCTTACCTATTCTTTACATCTATAAAAACACTCCAATTATAATCTCCACTATATTCTTCTTCCTTTGGAACATTCAGTACTATGCTAAATCAAATAAAACCTGGAGATAAAGAAATCTGTTTGCATTTTAAATGTAGTTATAAAATGTGCTTGAGTTCTTTCTAGGTGCCTTCAACTCAAAACTTTACCTGTATTTATTTTTATCAGTCTAGTTATAGAAAGATACCAAACAAGTCTTAGTGGGTGTGTTAGATGGAAGAATCTACATAGTGAGTTTGAATGTTATCTCTGATTTAGGTCTTTTAACGGTTTGAGTCCACTGAACTTTCTCACAGAACTGATCGTCACATCCCTGGACCCACTTTGTAGTTGTTTTCTGTGATACCTTAAACGCTTTAGACTTTCTGTGTCCAAAAGTAGGGCATTTCTAGGTATAGACTCTGGGTTCCCCTTTCTCCTCCATATTTCTCTGTCTTACAATCATGTTCAGTTTTGAGGATTTAGCAGTCATTTGGGGGATGATTTCCAAAAGCGGTCCTTTTGTCCATTCGTGTACTCACCAAACCAGCTTGCCCACAAGGGTCCCTCAGGGATGCACCCTTCCCCCTGGACCACCTGAAGGCTCTGAGGGATGAGCAGGGATGCTTGGATAGGAGTAATGGAGGGAGGTGAGTTGTAGGTACAAGCGGATGCCGCTGATGGCGCCCATCCGTACTCTGCGTGCCTGACCCTTCATGGGCTGATAAAGAGGAACTAATATCTTAGAAAAAGAGCAAAGGGCATTCCAAGCAGGAAAAACTGTGTGGGGCCTGGCACTGGCATGGAATTACAAACTGAGATAAGGAACTACAAGTAGAGGTCTCTGTTGCCTGCCTGTAGAATGCAGGTGGGGGAGGGGCCTGAGATGAAGCTGGATTGCCGAGGTAAGAACCAGATCCAAGGGGGCATCCTGTGCCTGGCAAGGGGAGACTTCAGATACTGGAATGCTTGCCTGGTATAGAGACCGTGCGAGGAGCACCTCGGGGAACGCACACCGAGAGCCTCGCCCTCTACTGTCTCATCTATGCATCACTGGCACTGGATGTACACAGTACCTATATGGTAGTTATCAGCTGAATGAATGATCCTAAACCAAGCTCAAGAGGGCTGCCAAATGAGCCATTTCTAACAAAGGCAGACAATTTTCAAATTATGAATGGGCTGTATTTCAGAAGCTGACGTGCAAAGTCAGTTGTTCAGAACAAACTTTTTCATTTAGGTATTCACACATTATAATCTCCAGCCACTGTTGGAACTGTGTACCTGGGAAAGCAGATTTCCACATGGAAATTCCTACTGTGAACCTCTTCCTACTGTGCCATTAGAACGGTTGGGTCACTGAACCTTATTACCTAAATACTCTCCCCTCTCTTTACTGAAGGAAGTCCAGTCATATTTTTTCAAAAACAGGGACTTCCCTGGGGGCTCAGTGGCTAAGAATCCACCGGCCAGTGCAGGGGACACAGGTTCAATCCTTGGTCTGGGAAGATTTCTACATGCTGTGGGACAACTAAGCCTGTGAGCTGCAACTACTGAAGCCCAAGTACCCTAGATCCCGTGCTCCACAACAAGAGAAGCCACTGAAATGAGCAGTTCATGCTCCACAACTAGAGAGTAGCCCCCTCCTTGCTGCAACTCAAGAAAACCTGCACAGCAGTGAAGAACCAGCACAGCCAAAAATAAATAAATAAATAAATAAATAAATAGGGCATGCCCCACACACCTGTCACAGTCCTTGAATTCCTTGCAACAACAGAATCTAGGGGCTACTCAACACAGTAGAGAGAAATACCAACGGTTACACCCCATGTGAGGGCTATGATCCAGGGAGCATCTTGGTATTAATAATAACCCATCACAGAGGTATCAGAACAGCTTCAGAGAGAAGAGGATATTTGAGCTGCATCTGAAGGCTAAATGGGTATCTCCTGACAGCTAAGGAGGAAGGGCTTGGGAAAAGCTGTTGCTGTTGTAAAAGTTGTTGTTGTTCAGCCGCTCAGTCGGAAAAGTTAATTTATAGTTAAGCCTCTGATGCTTTTGAGGGGCTACAAATAGTTTGGCGGGGCCGCAGCACAAGAAGGGAATACGGATGGAAAGGAGGGCAGGACACAGATTACAAACAGCCTTAGAAATGACCCTTAGTGCTTGAACTTTGTCTTGAGAAAAGAGGAGCATCCCAATGGAATGGACGAGTCCCACAGAACAGCGATACTTCAGGGACAGCTTCAGGTGAGTATCTGTTGAATTTCACTGAAGCCAGAATTCTTGCTTTATGAAAGTTCAGTGCCTATACCTACATTTAGAAGATTCACCGTGTCTTGAAATCCAACAACCACAGGAATAAATAATAAGGATGAAAGCTAAATTAGAAGTAAACTCATCAGGCATGCTTACATATTCAAAAATATTTAGTTATATATTATGTGTGTGTATGTATATTCCTGCCGATTCCCCTAACCAAGCCTACTGTATAAATAGTTTGGAAAAGTCAGGGCATATTTTTATACATAAAGGAGTTACATGCACTCTGTTTTTGCCTTCTGTTAGCTTTTAAATCATGTCTACTACAAATTAACCTATTAACTATTTAACAGAATTGAACAGATATGTTCAAAAAGCAGCATGTATTTTAGGAATAGATAGTAATGAATATTTGTAAAGACAGATTAGCGAATTGTGTTTCAAAATTTTTCCTATAAACTATAAGAGCATCTAAAAACTAAGGTAGATTGATTATGTAGATGTAATATATGACTGTTTCAAGGAAGTCTAGGAAATGGGGCTTCCCTGGTGGCTCAGATGGTAAAAAAAAAAATCTGCCTGCAATGTGGGAGACCCGAATTTGATCCCTGAGTTAGAAAGATCCCCTGGAGGAGGGAATGGCAACCCACTCCAGTATTTTGGCCTGGAGAATCCCAAGGACAGAGGACCTGGTGAGCTACAGTCCACAGGGTTGCAAAGAGTCAGACATGACTGAGCGACTAACCCTTTCATTTTCAGGAAATGAATCTTATCAGCGCAGGGCTGAAGGCAATAATATACAACAGATGCTTTCCACTGTGAAAGGCACTGAGACCAATCCTGGCCTTGCTGTTTCTGAATGCCAGGACACGGCCAGAGAACATGAGTCTTGTCATATATTCACAATCAATATCAATATGTATCGTTCTCTTAAACTAACAATAAAAATTCCAAAGAAGAATTGCAGTAAAACTGTAGACATGATCAAAAGAAGCAGTATTAAATCATTTGACTTCAAAACTTCAGGATTAAATGTAGCAGAACTCTTGGTCAGTAATGAAATAAAAGAATGCCATAATAATTTTGACAGTGGAAATCATTATCTGTTACATTCAACAGAGAATTAGCCTGCCTCTTGCAGAAGCTCTTAAAACTCCTCAACTAGACAAGTATTTAAATCACTTACATAATATTTAATTTAGCTGCGCTTCCTGCTAATCTTATTTGATGGAACTCTCTAGTCGTTGGGTGCATGTGTGCTAAGTTGCATCAGCTGTGTCTGACTCTTAGTGGCCCTAGGAACTAGAGCACATCAGGCTCCTCTGTCAGTGGGATTCTCCAGGCAGGAATACTGGAGTGGGTTGCCATGCCCTCCTCCATGGGTTCTTCCCAACCCAGGGATCAAATCTGTGTCTTTTATGTCTCCTCACTTGGTAGGTGGGTTCTTTACCATGGAGTCACCTGGGTAGGCACTGAATTCTCTTCATTTGTGGGATTCAAAGGGTACAGTGTGAGGGAAATGAAAGCGAACTATTATTGCATGTATCAGTGCTAATAAATGAAATCAGAATACACTATAATATCATTGGGGCTTTCCTGGTAGCTCGGCTAGTAAAGAATCCACCTGCAATGCAGGAGACCTTGGTTCGATTCCTGAGTCAGGAAGATCTGCTGGAGAAAGGACAGGCTACCCACTCAGTATTCTTGAGTCTCCCTGGTGGCTCAGTTGGTAAAGAATCCGCCAGCAACGTGAGAGACTTGGGTTCGATCACTGGGTTTGGAAGATCCCCTGGAGGAGGGCATAGCAACTCACTCCAGTATTCTTGACTGGAGAATCCCCAGGGACTGAGGAGCCTGGCGGCCTACAGTCCATGGAGTCACAGAGTCAGACACAACTGAGCGACTTAAACACAAAGCATAATATCTTTGGCCTATTGATTACTTGTAATCGTGGGAAAAATCCTTGGGAGAGAATGTGACTAATGCTGGTAACATATAAGGCTGTGATTTACAAATACAGAATAGTACTCGACAGATCTCTTTTGGGCTGATCAGAGCCATCTCATCTGTTCTCTGTTACTGAAGTCACATTGGCTTTTGCACAAAAATAACATTAAAAAAAAGCTGTATTTTAATGAACTACATAGCTATATTCTCATCAAATTGTGGTCTCTATAGTACTTCTGTTGTTTAGTTGCGCAGTTGTGTCCAATTCTTTGAGATCCCATGGACTGTAGCCCACCAGTCTCTTCTGTCCATGGGATTTTCCAGGCAAGGACACTGGAGTGGGTTGCCATTTCCTCCTCCAGGGGAATCTTCCCGATCCAGGGACCGAACCTGTATCTCCTGCACTGGTAGGTGAATTCTTTACCACTGAGCCACCCAGGAAGTCTCAATAGTACTGTTAGCATCCAATAAACACCCTTATAGAGAAAGAGAGTCCCTCTCGGCACCTCATTAATGAAGTCCCCGATGTCCCCCGGGTGCGGGGCTGCAGATCGAACCGGGTACTGGGGCTCTGCATGGATGGGCCTCTCATCCAACCGTCGGATTCCAACTGGCTTGATGGCATCCGGCTCCACCGTATCAGGCTGCTGGAGCTGGCTCAGATCGTAGTCCTGCAAGAGACAAAGGCAAAACCCCATGGGAGATGGGCAAGGGGACGGGAACTTACAGCCTCTGTTTCTAAATGCATACCCAGAATGCACAGAAGTGAATGAAGTTTAACATAATGGAAAAGTTGCCACTACGAGCTTTTCATGTTATGATTAAATATTGCTTTCACGCAGCTCTTTCTTCTGTGTTTTTCATTTCGACAGTCTGTGCGCCATCTGCTTTCCTATGTTCCTCATCAGCTTCCAATAGGAAACAGCAGTGAGAGGAGGTCCCACTACAAAATGACTAAAAAAATCGACTAGAAAATACGGTAGTACCACAGAAGCAAAAGTGCTCATTAAATGTTGATGGGGTTCAGAACAGGCTGCCCTCAGATATGGCAATGTGGCATATTAAATATCTGAAGCTCAAGCACTCTTTTGAAAAACAGCCAAAACAAGAAAGTCACTCTGACTCTCCCCATCTCACCCTTCTTCTCTGAAACAGGTCACAAAATTCTGATGTGAAAGGCCCCCCTCTCCTTAAACCAGGAGGAGAGAAACCCTCCTTACCACCAGAGAATAGCATTTGGGACTGAGAACTCTGTACAAAGAAACTTCCTTTTTTTATGATAGTAAAATTATCTGTTTATGATATAAAACTCAGAAAAGTAAAAAGTATAAAGAGAAAGTGATCTCATCTATAATTCCACAATGTAACAGTCATATTTGGGTGTATTTGGTTATAATAAAGTGCTATTACTTTTTAAAAAAAATTTTATTGGAGTATAGTTGATTTACAATGTTGTATTGGTTTCCGCTGAACGGCAAAGTGAATCAGTTATACATGTACATATATCCACTCTTTTTTAGATTATTTTCTCACTTGGATCATTAGAGAGTATTGAGCAGACTCCCCTATGCTATAGAGTAGGTCCTTATTAGTTATCTATTTTATATATAGTAGTGTGTATATGTCAACTCCAATCTCCCAATTTATTTCACCCTGCTTACTCCCTGAGAGTAACAGGTTTGTTTTCTACATTAGTAACTCTATATCTGTCTTATTGATAAGTTCATTTGTGCTCTTTTTTAATGTTCCACATATAAGCGATATCATAATGATATTTGTCTTTCTCCGACTTACTTCACTCAATATGACAGTCCATGTTGCTGCAAATGACATTAACATTTTTCAAACAGCAAACTTTCTCAAACTAACCCTTATCTTCCTAGTTACTTCTTTACCATTTACTATCTAGGCCCAAGACCTTTGTCTTATCAATTCTCTACAAAGTTACTGTTTCTTCCTCTACAGGGTATAAACACTCCCAGCTCTGGTCACTTCTTCCAGGGCCTGCATTCTCTTGTGGAGATTCCCACATGGAGGTAAAAGTTCCATCAAATGTGTCTGTTCTTCTCCTATTAATCTGTCTTTGTTGGTTTAATTTTCAGACCCAGCCAGGGATACTCAGAGGGTTGAGAAAACTTTTCCCTCCCCTAAAATATTATATTGCTTTAATATTAAAAAAAAAATTGTTGTAAGTGTATTTTCCTTTACTTAAAGGAAAGCTTTAGTTCATCAAGGTTTCAAGGCCACTTCACTCTTTCTTCTCTTCAAACATCTGTAGGAAGTGTGTGCATGCTCAGTTGTATTTGACTCTTTGCAACCCTGGGGACTACAGCCTGCCGGGCTCCTCTGTCCATGGAATTTTTCAGGCAAGCATACTGGAGTAGGTTACCATTTCTTCCTCCAGGGGATCTTCCCAACCCAGGGATTGACCCACATCTCCTGTGTCTCCTGCATTGGCGGGCAGGTTCTTTACCACTAGCGCCACCTGGAAAGCCCCCTCAGTGCCTAGAGTCTGACACTATTATCGGTGGGACCAGTCTGACCCGTGGCCTTTTTTCTTAAAGAATGACTTTGACATTTTTAAAGGATTATTTAAAACAGTGGTAACAACGGACAAGAAGAATATCCTACTGAGACTATACATGGGGCCCGAAGGCTTACTATTCAGCCCTTTACAGAAAAAGTTTGCCAACCTCTGGCTCAGACATATGAGGGAGTGTGTATTCTCTTCCAGAGCAGTCCTGGGGGTATGTCTTTGAAATACAGCCTGTCCACTTTGTGAGGCAGAGAAGAACTTGGGAAGAAGGATGCTCTGGGCACTGGTTAGGCCCTTAACTATTTTGAGCTTTAGCATCAGCCAGCTGAACAAGAATGTCCAAAGACACTAAGTATAATGTAGAAATGAATCAAAATTTTAGGTTTGGGCAAATACTTTATAGCTTTCAAACCTCTAAATTCTGGTAATAAGAAACATCACATCCCCAGCTTAACCAAAATTATCTAATTCACTGTTGATATTTACAGAAAGTACAGATTTTATGGTACTCTTTTTAGTTCAGGCTTCATCTGTCTAAAACCAGCTCAAAACTGTTTACAGTATCTCTATAGTGGTTTTGATTCATTCAACACTTGAATATTTACCATGCTCTGGCAATGCTCAAGATCCTTTACATATGTTCGCTCATTCATGCTCTGAACAACATTGTGTGACACTGTGTTTTACTATCCTCTTTTAAGAATTGAGGAAACTGAGTCTAAATCACTCAAGTCATATGTCAAAGGCTCCAGATCTAATAAGACACAGAGATATGCTAGGACTTCAAACAGATTATAGACTCCAAAGCCTAGCTCTTGTCCCAGCTACAAGGTTGGGATGGATGAGGGACAAGGGGCAGGAATATGAGGAATGATTAAAACAACAGAGGGGTCAAAAGGGGAAGGGTCACTGATATTCAACCCACTCTGTACCAGGCGCTACACCAGCCTCCTATAAGTGTCTTCTCATTATCATAATTTGAGATAAAGAAACAGACTTGGAAAGGTATGTACAAGGTCACACAGCTGCTATCCTATTGACATGAGCATCAAAACTAGGTGTGTCTGATTTCAAAATGTCGGTCTAAAACCGAACACTAGGGACTTCCCTCATGGTCCAGTACTTAAGACTGTCTTTCAATGAAGGGGGTGCGGGTTCAATTCCTGGTCGGAGACCTAATATCCCACTTGCCTCAGGGCCCAAAAAACCCAAAATATCAAGCAGAAGCAACACTGTAACGAATTCACTAAAGACTTAAAAAATGGTCCACATAAAAATAATCTAAAAAATATTTTAAAATTAAAAAAAAAAAAAACTGAACTCTGTTGAGATGCCTTCATTCTAGACTGCTGTTGCTGCTAAGTCGCTTCAGTCATGTCCAACTCTGTGCGACACCATAGACGGAAGCCCAGCAGGCTCCCCCGTCCCTGGGATTCTCCAGGCAAGAACACTGGAGTGGGTTGCCATTTCCTTCTCCAATGCATGAAAGTGAAAAGTGAAAGTGAAGTTGCTCAGTCGTGTCCGACTCTTAGCGACCCCATGGACTGCAGCCTACCAGGCTGCTCCCTCCATGGGATTTTCCAGGAAAGAGTACTGGAGTGGGTTGCCACTGCCTTCTCCCTAGACTACCCTCCCCTAAACAACTCCTTACCAAGGGCTTCAGCTAAGCTACTGAGTGAAGGCACTCAGAAAAAGCTCCTTCTCTGAGGGATGGACAAGGTGACATGGGAGGAGGGGAGGCAGGTATGCAGAGTAGGGACAAGTCAGAGTGGGATGTAAACTCAGGACAGTGTCAAATATAGAATGCTCAGAAAAGGAAAGAACACATCAGGTTTGCACTTTGAATGACATGTGGGTTCAGGAGAAAAGACTGTTCTGGGGGAATCCACATTGTGAGCAAAGGCACGCGGATGCAGTCTCCTGTCAGGGGAGCATATTTCAAAGCATCCATACAAAACTTGAGTGAAAACACCTTGATCTTGCACACATGTGCCTCCATTTAAAATTTTATAGAATGTATGAGTTATTTATAGACTATCTGAAAGCAGGGGCAGACAATGATACGACAGATGCGAAAACCTTTGAAATGTTAAAATGCTTTTCACAAAATAGAAAGAGGGATTCATTTAGAGAATTCTGAATGCTTGCATGTGAAGAGGGATGGTTTTCCACACCATGTTTAATTACATAACTACCAAGCTTAACAGAGGGGGTAACCATGAGTAAGCGTGTCTTCTGATGGAAGCTTTTTGTAGAAGGGGGAAAACAGAATGTAAGTATATGGATGATGACAGTTAATAAATATTTTTACACTGAGAGTGTAAAATGCTTTATTAGAGATCTCAATTACATGAAATTAAGTAATTGAATCTTATGCTTAAGGGCCGTCTTTAGAGTTAGTCACTCAGTCATGTCTGGACTCTCTGTGACTCCATGGACTGTAGCCCACCAGTCCTTTGTCCAAGGAATTCTCTAGGCAAGAATACTGGAGTGGGTTGCCATTAACCTGGTGATGTATTTCTTGACAGTCCTCAGTATATCACGATCATTCCATGTAAGAATACAGAGTGATTTCTGGGGCATAACTGAAGACATGAGAGGCCGTGAGATATCCCTGTGCTATTTCTTATGTGGAAAGAACTTGTCCACCCTCATTTCTTATGTAGCTCCCACCATACCAAAGTGACGAACAGAAATCCATTATGTTTGGTTGACAGTGCAGAAAAAGTTTTCTAATAAGTTGTCAACCTATAGATGCTGGGATATTTTACCTGAAAACAGGAAGATCTGGCATAAAACCAGGCTTCACTTCTGACACAGCTATTTGTTACAGCTGAGAGCATCGAGGTTCTTTGGACAAGGACAGCCTATCTATCTGGTCTGTTTCACCTATTAGTGTATACATACAACAGCATGTTCATTTATAGATTCTTACTTTCGACAGCCCTTTCTTACTATCCTAAGAACCAGAGCAGGTAGTTTCAAGATGTCTGTGGTCAATATGTCAGGCCCACAGAAAGTGCTTATTAAAAACGTGTTGAGAATTTCAGCAGATAAGAACCCTCCTGCCAATGCAGGGGACACGGGTTCGATCCCCGGTCCAGGAAGATCCCACATGCCGTGGAGCAACTAAGCCCGTGTGCCACAAATTCTGAGCCCACAAGTTACAAGTACTGAAGTCTGAGGGCCTAGAGCCTGTGCTCTGTAACAACAGACGCCACTGCAAGGAAGAAGAGCCCCTGGTCTCCCCAACTAGAGAAAGCCCATGTACAGCAACAAAGACTCAGTGCAGCCAAAATTAAATAAATAAATAAATACATAAATAAAAGTTTTAGAAAGTGTGTTGAATGAAAGTCTCAGGGATGATATTCAAGCTGGATGTGCACAAGAGCAACCAATTCAAGAAAGGTGCTTTGGATTGCATGACATGCCATGGCAGTAATTCATCAGGGGAAGGAAGAGAAAGACCCAGGGGTCCACTGCTATGACTTATTGCCATGGTGAGTACCACCCCCCATGATGCAAACGTGTCACGCTCCTCAGATACCCTGACATCAAAAAGAGAGGCACAAAACTACTGATTTACAGGACACTAGAATCTAGTTTAGAACATGCGGCTTAACTTTTCTCTGTGATGGTTTGCCTTGTTGATTTCAAATACAGGATATAAGAATCTGATGGTGGTATGAAGTGGGCAGAAGTGTCCTCAGGACACAGGGATGGGATTTTTCTGTCCACATTCATCTGTGCTATATGGCAGAGTCCTGACCTGAGGATACAATTTTAAGCCTTTTGATAAGGGGTCAGTCTATGTGAACCTCTTAAATTACACATCTTCATAATTTCATGATGCTTTACTTACACACACAAATTACAACATGAAGGATAAAAATTATAAAGAGAATTGTGGAGACTGGAAACATTCTCCAGGTCATTGGGTTCATGGACTTACATCTGAAGATTATAAAGACACAGCCCCAGAAGAAACCTTTGTTTGGTTCCTAAGACTCTCTAGAGAAAAAGTAGATCTGGAAATTCTCTTATGATTGTCAACCTTTTTAACATCAATTTTCCCTGAGAAATCCAACTTCCAAATGAAGACCACAGAAAATCTTAAATAATGTTTGGAACATGTTATCTGTCAATGATCATAAGAAGTAGGGGCTTCCCTGGTAGCTCAGCTGGTAAAGAATCTGCCTGCAATGTAGCAGACCTTGGTTTGATTCCTGGGTTGGGAAGATTCCCTGGAGAAGGAATAGGCTACCCACTCCAGTATTCATGGGCTTTCCTGGTGGCTCAGATGGTAAAGAATCCACCTGCAATATTAGAGACCTGGGTTAGATTCCTGGGTTGGGAAGATCCCTTGAAGGAGGGCATGGCAACCCATTCCAGTATTCCAGCCTGGAGAATCCCATGGATAGAGGAGCCTGGTGGGCTCCATGGGGTCGCAAAGAGTTGGACATGACTGGGCGACTAAGCACACACACCCATGAAAAGTAGGCATGGAATTAGGGTTTTTAAATATTAACATTACTAGTGACTGAAAGACTTTGTTTGGGTCTAAGATTTAAAATATCTTAAAGGTGAAACAATTCTGGGAGATTCAGTAAAAAGTTAGTCAGCAGCTTAAACTCTGGTTCTGCCTTTTCTTATTAAATTCCCCTGACTTGAAATGACTTATAATTGGTTCAGAAAGAGATACCAGGAATCAACCTTAAGGCATTTTGTTATGTTTAAATAGAGTAAAGTGCTGCTTCAGGATAAAGTGAAATTCTGGAGTCCCAGGCAAAAAATTCAGAAAGTCCCATGACCAGCAGAAACTATAGACTTGTGCAATTAGGGATTTTAAAGAGTGATGGAAATACTCCTTTACCATTTCACAAGAGTATTAAGGGAGACTACTGGGTACCTGATGCCATTTTCAGCTCTGGGAGTGTGAAAGAAGGAAATCAGCCTTCATTGGGGCCCATCATTGGTCAGGAGTTACCTTAGGTGCCTCCTCATGGGATACCTCAGATACTCTGAGCAAAACCCTGTCGTTCTATCCCACCGATTCCCATAACTCGGAGAGGTTAATGATTTGCCCAAGGTCACGGACTCAGACAGTGTGGAAGAGGCAGAGACCAGCAGAGCAAGCAAAGTAACAAATACAAACGCTGCATCTTCAGATACAGAGAACAGACTTGTGGAGGCCAAGAGGGCAGGGCGGGGGAGGGAGGGACGAGGCGTTCAGGGTTAGCAGATGCAAACTACTCTCCACGGGATGGATACACCACAAGGTCCTACTGTGTCGACAGGTGACTATATTCAATATCCTGCAATAAACCGTCATGGAAAAGAATATATGTAAGTGAGCCATTTACTATACAGGAGAAATTAAACACAACATTGTAAATCAACTAGACTGCAAAAGAATAAAAAGCTGTGCTTGTTGTCTGGGCCAGTGAGGAAATGAATAGAAGAGTCTGCTGAGCCGGGGGGGACATGAGGTGCTTTAAGAGCCAGAAGGGAAGCTCAAGGTAATCAGGCTCAAGGCATGGGGACTTAGGACTGTGGTCTGTGCACAGCTGGCTAACGCCTCACTGACTTTTAGTCAGAACTGAGTCTTCACTTGAGTCCAACAGTCTGGCACGTGAGGCACGGGGAGGGGGCTCGAAGTTCCTGCTCCTTTCTCGGCCTCCATGGGTGAGAACCGGGGGTGGAACACAAGAGCCAGTTTTGCTATATCCCAGGCAAGGGGCAGTTCAAATGGAAAATATTCCTTTTACAGTAGCAAGTAAAATTTCAAATTCTCAAATATATAAGGTAAACATTTTTTTTATATTAAACTTCTTATTTTGTACTGGAGTGTACAGCTAATTAACAACGTTGCGAGTGTTTCAAGCGGACAGCAAAGGGCCTCAGCCACACACAGATACGTATCCATTCTCCCCTCCCATCCAGGCCGCCACATAACGTTGAGCAGAGTTCACTGTGCTATGCAGTGTTGGTTTGCTATATTTAAAATGGATAACCGGCAAGGTAAACATTTTGAATGTTTCAAGACTGAGAGACAGAAATAAAAATACTAACATGAAAGTAAATGGACAAAATTCTCAAGGGGAAAAAAAAAAAGTTACCCGGAAAAGAGCTGACCATGGCACAGGCAAGAAACTCTCAGAAAGGAATGGGAGACAGAAAAGGAGAACATTATCACCTCACCCTACATAGCTCCAGGCATTAAAAATAATTGAATAAAATAGCAATAAGGCGTCAACACATTACCATACAGCTGCTGAGAGGTAAGTCAAATACCCTTGCGACTTTATGTAAATTACATTATAACCTGATTTTCTTCCCCAGTGAGATATGGTTATGATGGTAACTATCTACACAGGTGAATTGCTATGGAAAACTAAGTTGATTCTATGGATTATGAAAGCCCCCAAAACAAAACAAAAAAATTGCTAACATCTTTTCTGGTTTAACTGATAAACCTAACAGAAGTAAAGTAACTTGGAGATTTAATGTACAGATGAAGGCTCCCCATTCTCAGTTTTCATCCATGTTTATCTCACTGTACAACCAGTTTTCCACTCCCCACCGTGGAGGGAGATGAGCCTCCATTAGACACATTCATTGCTTCTGCTTCCTTGGTTTACTAATCACGCTACTCTGGTGGTCCAGGGGTTAAGACTCTGCATTTCCAATGCAGGGGGTGCATTTTGGGGAAGAAAGATCCCACCCGCTGAGGGGTACAGCCAAAAGTGTATATATATATATATGCATATATGGTTATATTTAAAAAATAAATAAATATAATAAGAAATTTATAGGTAAAACTGTTACAAAAATATAGAATGTGAAGCTGCGACAGAGGTGCTGCTAAAAGAAATGAGGATATGGCTACCAGAGCATTTCTAGCAGAGTAGAGGGCTTCCCTCCTAGCTCAGTTGGTAAAGAATCCTCCTGCAATGCAGGAGACCCCAGTTTGATTCCTGGGCCCCCTGGAGAAGGGAAAGGCTACCTACTCTACTATTCTTGGGCTTCCCTTGTGGCTCAGCTGGTAAAGAAGCTGCCTGCAATGTGGGAGACCTGGGTTCGATCCCTGGGTTGGGAAGATGCCCCAAAGAAGGAAAAGGCTACCCACTCTGGTATTCTGGCCTGGAGAATTCCATGGAATTCCATGGGGTCACAAAGAGTCAGACACAACTGAACAACTTTCATTTCCACTTTCAACAAGGGCTTCAGAAAGATGATGCTTCTTCAGAAGCTTGAGATTAATTTTTATTCTATGTTATAATTTCCCATTCTTTCCATGTCATTCAGTTACCACTTAGCCCTATATACATGGACATATTTGCTTAACTCTTCCAAGCACTGTGTGTCTTGAGAGACAAAAAGTGTAACCTTCTAAATGCATCTTCAATAATATTTTTACCCCAAGCCCCAACTTTACCAAAAACAAAAATGCCATCACCCTGATAAGGTCAAAGTCATTCTATCTTAGCAGGGCCTATTATTCTAGCTTGGAGGAAATCTAAAAATAGGTAATGAAGTAATGGCAATATTTGGTTGGGAATATGGTGAGAGATCAACCAAGTCCTTTACTTGTTTATGTCACATCGGTTTGGAATTTCCTTTAAGATAAATGTAAACATAAAATCAATACAGAAAAGGGAGCTTCATGTTGTGACTTTAAAAAACGGATTCTAAATCCAGAGAATCTAGATTCAAATCCTGGTTCTCTCCGATCTAATGGAGTGACTTAGGTGGATTACATACATTTCTTGTGCTAACTTACAGAATAGTCAACCTTTGAACAAAAAAAGTGAATGAAGACTTTATTAATGGAAAAAGTCTATAGCAGAGATCAGCTTTTTCTGTAAGGACTTAACAGTAAATATCTGAGGCTTTGGGGGCCACAGCAAGTCTGTCAAAATATTGGGTTGGCCAAAAAGTTCATTCAGATTTTTCAGTACTATTTTATGGGAAAACCTCGCTAACCCAATCCTTCAACTCTGCTGTTGCTGTGTATTAGCAGCCATAGATAGCATGTAAACTATGGACTTGGTGCAAGGCTGTGTTCCAACACAACTTATAAAATAGTCAGTAGATGGGGCCAATTGATAGAACTCTGGCATATTTACCACGTAGTAGCTTAGGTTTTGGTTTCTGTTCCCTTTTTGTTTGCCTTTGTACACTGGTAACACATATTTGGCATACAGATCTTTGCTACTTTATCATTGGGTAGCTTTCCATACCTCTTAAGCTAAATATGATGAACATAATTAGTCAGGAAGAATGAATATTAAGATGAATTACATAAAATATGCTGTTCATTTATGTGAAGTGATCAGGGTAGCAAATAAAAATTCACATGCAAATCAAGTCCATATTAAAAATACTGAGTGCCCAGTAGGGAATGGATATCGGCCAGTTCAGAACATACGTTGTCTATAGCCTACCACTGTGAGGCACCTGGCCAGGGAGGTTTTTGAAAACAGCATGGAAAAGGGATGGCAGTGTGCTAACCCAAATTCCTGGTGAAACTTTCCTCTGGTGAAATCAGTGTCACTCTTTCAATAACTAATATATTCTGGTGTTTGCAGGTGGGTATAAATGGATGAATAACTTGGGAACACATTTAACAGAGTGTGCTTCAGCCAACAATGAAAATGCTGAAAGTGGTCTCCATAGGTATGTCCAGAGTCAGCCATCTGTTAGTTAGTTTGCTTATAAAGCAGAAAGATTTTGTAAAGCAGTTATTTCAAAGGATCAAATATAGCAGTTCTATTCTCTGCTTGAGTCAGAGGGTCGGGCTTGGCTGCCCACACTGGGGGTAGTTCCTGAGATAGGAAGGTAATCTTTAGAGACCGCCTTGGCTCAAGCAGAGATCTCTGGTTTCAGGGTAGTGACTGGTGTGGTCTCCAGGTGTTCTCTTTTACCTGTGCCTCATTCTTCCGTCTAGGCATCCAGCCTGGATTTTAGATTTTAGTACCTGTTGCCTAGACTGTGCCTCAGATCGCTTAGTAACTTGGCTCTTCATATTGCTTCTCCAGATCCTACGTTTGTCAATGTCAAAATGTACACCATTTTGCAAGCCATGCTTAACAAATTAATTAGGTTTTACTCTTTGCCTGTTCTAAGGCAAGATTAGCAGTGGTTATCTAACAAGCTGAGGCTAAGTGTTCAGCCTCATTGGTTTTACCCAGTAATATCTGCCTGCCATAGACCAACAAGAGTAAAGAAAACGTCTTTCACCTGACCTCTATGCCAGCCCACACAAGAGCTGGGCCTCTCCAGTCACATGGACCTGGGTTTGAAAACTGGACTAATGCATAGGTTTGTTGGAAAGATTATAAAAGACATGCAAACTGAGAGCAGAGACCAGTGCCTGACACAGATCATGTAATAAACAAGTAAGTAATGAATCACAAGTATTTATGAACATGATCATCATTTCCTGAAGCCATCAGAGATTTAAAAAAAAAAATGAGAGTAAGTTATCAGGCTGCAATGGTTCAATGAACCCTGTAGAAAGACTTGCAAACTAAGAGATTCTAGAAGAGGGTCCAATGCACAAACATTCTATATATGAGTGCCTGCCAGGTGCCAACTGTCCTAGATAGCGGAATAAAAAATGAATGTGACAGTTTCCTGCTCTCATGGGGTTTAAGGTCAGGACCGAGGCTTCATGTAAGATCTCAAAATAGAGGCAGGCAGAGCATGCTGCTAGAGTGCAGAGCAGACCCACTTTATTCAACCTGGGACCCCCAAGAGACGGTGTCCTGAGATGGAATCTTGGTGGCTGGCTAGGCTGGGAAAGACCTTGAACTGAGCCACGAAAGTGGGAAATAGCATGGCACAGGTTAGATGTACAGGAAGTTCAACTCTAGTGCGGTTTAAAAGGCAAGGTGGAGGATCAAGGAGAAGAGAAACTAAGTCATCATCCCAAAGAGTTCCTCTTCCTCAAAGCAAAACCCGAAGTCACAGGAACAGTGGGTTCTTTCTTCATCTCAGGAGCTTCAACTCTGCTGAAAGTGCTTTCGGTGTCATGGAGATGCTGGGGATCTGATCTACTGAAGCACTGAGCCTAATTCCTAGAAACCACACAAGACACTAATTTCACTGGGAAAAAAATTCAACTGACACTCATATGGCAATCACATCTTCTTTTTTTTAAAGACCTTTTTTCCCGTCTTTTTTTGGATATGGACCATCTTAAAAGCCTTTATTGAATTTGTTACAATATTGTTTCTGTTTTAAGTTTCGGTTTTTTGGCCGTAAGACATGTAGGATCTTATAGCTTCCCCACCAGGGATGGAACCTGCACCCACCCCCTGCATTGGAAGGCAAAGTCTTAACTGCTGGGCCACCAGGGGAGTCCCAGCAGTCACAACTGAGTCTCTTGGGTTTCGGAATCCTGGGTCACTAAAAAGAGCTCCTGTCATGATGCCCTTTTATCCTGAAATGATATGTGATTCCTCACATGTGCACATCTGGGTCTCAATCAAGGAGACTTTAGTATCCCCATGATGTATGAACAACAGGTAAGGGAGAGCTGCTCTCCCTGGATTTGGGTGAGCCTGACACCTCCGTCCCAGTTTCCTCAGCTGCTGGACCTCCTGCATCTCCTCTGTGTCCAGAGACCCCCTTTTTCCTGACATATCTGGATGAGTCAGATGGACCTATGGATCTAGAACCTGCTGTGTAGTTACTGTGAGAAACACTACTCTCACAGAACCTCAGAAGAGATTCTCTAACCTCAGGAATCCAATCAGGGTGGGCAGAGCTTTCCAGTTGGTCATCAAACCCATTGATTCTTTTTAAAAATACTTAAGTTATTCATGGACGTCCCAGGTGGCTCAGTGGGTAAAAAATCCACCTGCAATGCGAGAGACGTAGGTTTGATCCCTGGGTTGGAAAGATTCCCCCGGAGGAGGGCATGGCAACCAACTCCAGTATTCTTGCCTGGGAAAACCCATGGACAGAGGAGCTTGGTGGGCTACACTCCATGGGGTCGCAAGAGTCAGACTTGATTGAGCAACTAAACAACAACTGTGAGTATTATATTACACATTCAGAATATGTTTAATACAAGAACAACTATAGTTTGTTTAATATAAGAACAACTATGTTCTTTAATATAAGAACAACAAGCTTTAAGTCCAAGCTTTAAAGAGCAGGAAGTTACACTTACTGTTTCCTATCCTGGGGCTAAAAGGGGACGGTTCCAGGAGCAGCGTGAGTTATCAGTTGGTTATACTGCACATTCACCCTGATTTTATTAGTGAAGCTGATGGGGAAGGAACTGGATCATTAAAAAGGATACGGTATCTGCAACCAGGCCTACTGGCCAAAAGGGCACTGAAGGACATTTACTAATGAGGATAATTAAGCATGACTTGATAACCACCCAAAGTCCCGCTGGTCCCAGCAGTGAAGCAGATAAAGCAGGGACCTCACCCTCTGAAAAGAGACTGGGCATTATACTGAGTCTGTACAACTGCCAACAGCACTGTGAGGAAATAATGGTCGTGTTCAGAGCCCATCCAATGCCAGTCTCCAAGATGGGCCCGACCTTGTCTCCTGACTATGGAAACCAGAGGGGAAAATCCACACACACTAAAAGTCCAGCGAGCATAAGACAAGGAAAAAAAAATATAGAGGGCTTTGTTTGTTTGTTTGTCTGTTTGTTTCATTTCTCTTCTCTTGGGCTCTATATTTTCAGTATTTTTGTTATAGAAACTAGCAACCTGTGTTTGGGCACAGAAATTAAACAGAGATGGTAATCAACAGCAGGGAAGATAAAGGCTCCCTTGTAAAGGACTGTTTTGCTTTACTTTCTTTCTAAGCAGTTAGCTCCTTAAGGATACTTCCTCTTGGCAGCAAGAATAAGGATCTTGGCTAAGCCAGCTTTAAGCTAGGCATCCCAGCCTCCTGGCGACATCTGCTGCAGACCTGACTTCCTCCATAGCCTCAAGCCTCCACCGACCACCTCCACTGACCTCCGAGATCTTCCCATCTTTGGATGCTGGTGATTTTGTAAGACTGTCTGGCTGAGACGTCCAGGAGACCATAGCCTGATCATGACAAGCTGTCTGCTTCCTATAGCATAGTCTCCAGTCACATTACAGGATAACACCCATGCTCCATAAAATACCAGTTATATGTAATAAAAATCGACCAAAACTTGTCTAGAATGTAACATGGCACCATTTCCATTTCCAAGGCTCACTCTTGTAAAGAAATAATGTCTTTTAAAAAAAAGCTAACAAAAAAGTTTGAGCCAAAGTCTGTTGCCAAGAAGGCTTAATGCATGCTTCAAAGAAATAGAATTTCTAACAGGAAGCCACTTGTGAATTATGGACAATCGTATACAATATATTTCACAAAACTGAATTTCTCAGGAACTGACAACAATTTTCAGATTTAAAAGCAAGGACATCTTATTTAGAACATGGAGAAGCATTTGGCATAAATTCACTTAGAAAGTAAGAGTACTAAATAAATGGTGTTTTTTCCTTAAGGAAAAGAAGTAAATGATAAAATCCACCCAAAACTTTAAAAGACAAATCTTGATGAATTCAGTTGGAGAAATCATCCTAACAGATAGAAAGATATTAGAAAACTGCAGTAATGAAAATAGCATGGTACTGGCCCAAGAGTAGACAAGTAGGACAAACAGACTAAGAATACACAAAAAGATCTGGAATCTTCCACATAGACCCACATGTATAAAACTGTCCGCTTTATGACAAATGAACCCCTCCCATGCAGTGGAGATGGGTTATCTGTTTAATAAACAGTGCTGGACAGCCCTCTAAGAAGATAAGACACCCCTGATCCATAACTTATACCACATGAATAATCTACTACAAGCAGATCACAGATTTAATATGATAGGTTAAACAATAATTCAAGAAGATTTTACTTTATTTTATTTTAGAGAGGTTTTCATTAACTCAGGGAGATAAAGTTTTCTTAAATGGTATAAATGCACTAACTATAATTGGAAAAATGGACAGATTAGACTTCATTAAAATTAAAAACTTCATTTCATCATAAGTACCAGTAAGAGAATAAAAAAGCTACAGAAGATATTTATAACACATTTATCTTACAAAGAACTGATATCCATAATATATAAGGACCTTCTACAAATCAATAAGAAGACAATCCAATAGAAAAGTCAATAAATAAGCTGAACAGACACTTCACAAAGATATAAAAATGGCAAGTAAGTTGGTAGGAACATCCCAATTAAATCGAGGCACACACCATCAGAGTGGCTAAAATTCTGAAAGACTGAGAAAAACCCAGGTGCTAGTGAGGATGCTGGGCAATTGGAATTCTCATGCACCACTGTGGCTGGGGGAGGTGTAAACTGGTATAATCACTTTGGAAAACTGGCAAGACTGTACTGAGCCTGCACATATATGCAAATTCCAGGAACTAGAAATTCAACCCCTAAGCACACACCAACAGAAATGCACCAAAACATATGCCTAAGAACACTCACAGCACCTTTATTCATAACTCAAAACCAAATCCACTCAAATGTCCACTTTTAGTAGAAATGATAAATGTGGCTAATTATCACAACAGAATAGTATTTGGCAATGACAAAAAAATGAATTACTTCCAAATGTAGCATGGATGAGTCATACAGACAAAACTGAGTAAAAGAATCCAGACAAGAGAGTACCTACTGTATACGACATTCATTTTTACAACAAAATCCAAAACCAGGTAATGCTGATCTATGTGATAGAAATAAAAACTACTGGTTACTTTTGACTGAGGGCATATTGCCTGGAAGTGGGGTACACAATAAGTTTCTGGGGTGAGGGAAACATGCTCCTTTTTAAAGTTCTTTTGATGTGCACCATTTTTCAAGTCTTTACTGAATGTGTTACTATATTGTTTCTGCTTTATGTTTTGGTTGTTTGGCCATGAGGAATGTGGGGTTTTATCTTCCTGTACCAGGGATTGAACCTACACCCCCTGCATTGGAAGGCGAAGTCTTAACCACTGGCCCTCCAGGGAAGTCCTAGAAACATGTTTTGTTGACACGAGTGATGGTTCTACTCTTAAACCTGGAGGAAGCCTTCTGCTTCTGGTTGGGATGAAAAAAAAAAAATCATGAGATTATCATTCATACTCTAATGCTAAGAATGAGCCCAATACGTTACTAAATCACAGATTTCTGAGACTGTAAGATAGCTGAGAGCATAATGAGATCTAACCGAATGAAAATAAACTGATAAGCCCTTTCTAGAAGAAAGAAGACCCATAGCTGCTCTTATCCTTGGAGGAGGAGTGAGAAGAAGTGTCATTAAATGATGGAAGGACAAATCACCTTGACTTTGAAGGAAGCTTTAGTGGCCATGAGTGCACAGGCTTGATGGAGTCACATCCTTGGGGAAACTTTACCCACCACCAATCCCTCCCACAGGCCTTTATCCCCCAGGCATGAGCGAGTCCACCAAAGGATGGGTATAGGGCCACAGATCTGTCATGCTAAAGAGGGATTTGATAATTTCCAAACAGCAGGAAAGTGAAAGTGAAAGTTGCTCAGCCATGTCTGACTCTTTGCGACCCCATGGACTACACAGTTTTTGGAATTCTCCAGGCCAGAATACTGGAGTGGGTAGCCCTTCCCTTCTCCAGGGGATCTTCCCAAACCCAGGGATCAAAACCAGGTGTCCCACACTGCAGGTGGATTCTTCACCAGCTGAGCCACGAGGGAAGCCCAGGAAATCAACCCTGAATACTCATTGGAAGGACTGAAGCTCCAATACTATGGCTACCTGATGTGAAGAGCTGACTCACTGGAAAAGACCCTGATGCTGGGAAAGGCTGAGGACAGGAGGCGGAGAGAGAGACAGGATGAGATGGTTGGATGGCATCATGACTCAATGAACATGAGTTTAAGCAAACTCTGGGAAATAGTGAAGGACAGGGAAGTCTGGCATGCTGCAGCCCAAGGGGTCACAAAGCATCGGTCATGACTGAGTGACTAAATGACAACAACGAAGAGCAGATGGAGTGTGTCCACGGACAGGACACTCATGAGAAGGCGAGTGATGATTATGACCTAAGTGAAGGCAGTGGCCTTGATGAGGGTGAAAGTGAATGGATTTCACGAATCATTTTAGAGGCAGAGGAGACAGAATCTTTGGTGTAGGCTTCCAATGCTGCATATTTTATTCCACTATTATGAGGTAAAAATTAGAGTGAATTAAAAATCCATTACCAATTGTGTCACAATCTTCTATAATGAGAACTGCAAATGGGAAATGTAACAGGATCAGAAATGGGCAGAAGATCTTTATCTGGACTAAAATGCCATCAAGGAACCAAGAGGCAGCAACAACAACTAATGTGACAAGATTTCCAGGACTATTTCAATAAAGAAATGATTAAAAAAAAATTTAAAAAGGAACCTCCCTGGTGGTCCGGTGGTTAAGAATCTGCCTGCCAATTCAGGGGACATGGGTTCTATCCCTGTTCCAGGAACTAAGATCCTTGGGGCAACTAGCCTTTGAGCTGTAACTACTGAAGCCCATGTGCCTTAGAATCTGTGCTTCAGAAGAGATGTCACTGCAATGAGAAGGCCTTGCACCAAAACTAGAGAGTAGCCTCTGCTCGCTGCAACTAGAGAAGGCCCATGTAACAGCAACAGACACCCAGAACAGCCAAAGATAAATAAATAATCATAAAAAAAGAACATGAGCCATGGAAGTCAACACAGAGAGAGTTCCAGAAAAGTCTTTGGTCTATTAAGAAAGTGTGTAGGAAGCAACACATTCGTGTCCAAGAGTTGGTCTGAGGGCAAAGAAAATTTTCAGGGTCACGTAAAGAAGAGGTTGAAGATTTGTGGTAAGAGTTTTAATAAATCTGGCAATAGGTAAGTTTTACCATTTGATATCAAGCATCAATCTAAGCAGATAAAGTGAGGAAAGGCCATGTCCCAGGGCACGTGGGATCTCAGTTCCTGAGCAGGGATCAAACCCACGTCCTCTGCATTGGAATCTCGGAGTCTTAACCACTGGACTGCCAAGGAAGTCCCAGTAATGGAAGTAAGTCTTTCCTAGAATAACTACAACAATAAAACTTCATTAAACAATTTCCTAAAGTAATTGGTGGGGAGGAAGTGGGGAGAAAAAGCCAACTCAGGTGACATCAAGTACCCTGGTCCAGACATTCAGATGCTGAGAAATATCTTGGTTCTTGATTCTATGCAGCATCCAGTCATGACTAGTGTCCTACTTATTGCCATTTCTACTGAAACTCCATGGAGTTGGGTTTAGGTTTATGCCTAGAAAATTATGCACAGTGACATGAAAAATAAAATGCTGCAAGAAGATTTACGAGATAATGTGATCAGATAACGTTTGCTGTTCTTGAACATAGCTCAGGAAAGTGAAAGGACAGATTAATGAGGGATTAAGCCAAACATGAATTTTAATATCCAAAGACATTCATAAGCAAGAAACCCTGGGGCATATTTATAGAGCCACTTTAATTAGTCAGTATTCAAAACAGCTTTACACACGAGTCAAGTTTTCAACAGATTTGAAATATGCAGCTTTCTAAATGAGAGAGTTGAGGTACTGTAAACCAAGCACGGAACTGGATATCAGAAGATTGTGGGCTTGACTTCTGACTCTGCCAGTTACAGACTTGGAGAGTAAATCGCAAAACCTGTTCAAATGGAAAATGGAAAACTCTGATGGGCCCACCACCAAGATGAAACACAACGGGCATGAATGTGCTTTGTAAAACAGAGAGCGATATATTATTTCCTCAAAGGAGTAAAGAAGAGAAAGAGAACTCATGTTCATGAAATTTGCTCTTTCTCACGTTAACAGTCCTACCACTAATATCTAGACAGAGTACCTTGAATTTACTGATAATGATTCAAGATCCAAGGAGTCTGGGTTCTTTGCCCAACTGCTACCCCAACACTTGTATTAGCAAATGGACATGAGAGGTATCAAATGTACCTAAGAAACACCTGTCACAGTGATCACTCATGGTTTATACTCATATCTCTCAGATAATTTCAAAAGGAGCTAGATCAGAGCAGTGAGTTTAGACAGTAATATCATATAGACCTGGATTCAAATTCTACCTCTATCACTTCCTAGTTTTATGAGTTTACAGAATCCCACTAGGGCTTCCCAGGTAGGGCTAGTTGTAAAGAACTCACCTGTTAATGCAGAAGACATAAGAGACTTGGGTTCAATTCCTAGGTCAGGAAGATCCCCTAGGGGAGGGAATGGCAATTCACTCCAGTATTCTTGCCTGGAGAATCCCATGGACAGAGGAGCCTTGTGGGCTCCTATGGAGCCTACAGTTCATTGGGTCGCAAAGAGTCAGACACAACTGAAAGACTGAACACCATCCCTAGGCTCTGTTTTTTAACACAAAAGTGGAGATGGTCACAGTACAGTATGACAGGTTTCAAAGATTTAAGAGATAACAGCATTTAATGTACTTAGCAGAATGCCTGGTGTGCATTAATAGTACAGATCTTTGGTATCTAAAATGTTGCTTCCCAGGAGATAAAATTTTTCACTTTCCACCTACTGGTCATTCCCATCCTCAAACAGGGATGCAGTTCCTCATATACACACAGAAACTCACGTTATTTTACACCCAGTCATGAGCTCAACGTTTACTGTGCTCAGTCACTTCCGTCGGGTCCAAGTCTTTGCAACCCCATGGACTGTAGCCCACCAGGCTCCTCTGTCCATGGGATTTTCCAGGCAAGAATACTAGAGTGGGTTGCCATGCCCTCCTTTAGGGATTTTTCTGACCCAAGGATTGAACCTGCATCTCCTGCAGGCAGATTCTTTACTGATAAGCCACCAAGGAAGCACCAACATTTATTAAACTACAATAAGCCAGACCCCGTGACAGACATCACGGATGCAGACATGAACTAGATATTGTCTCTAACTGCAAATATTTCTCAATAATCTAAGACTCGTGGGATTTCCCTGGTGCTCTAGTGGTTGGGACTCTGAGCTTTCTTCACTGCTGTGGCCTGGGTTCAGTCTTTGGCCGGGGAACTAAGATCCCACAAGCCATGTGCAGAGTGGCCAAAAAATGCAAGACTCTTCAGCGCAAATCATTGTTGGCTCTGCCCACCCCTGTATCCCCAGTGATTAAAATTGTGCCTAGATTATTGACTGTGCTTGGTAAATGTTTATGAAGTGAGCAGTCTGTGCTTTTTCTGCTACAGAAATATCCAAATCTCAGTGCAGAAACTACTTTTACTTTTATTTTCGATATCCAGTGAAGAAAAACTGCAATGAAAAACATTTTTATCAGTACAGCTATAACTGGCATTAGGTATAAATCCTAGGCTCCTCAAAACAACGTTAACTATCCTTTCATAATAAGTACAATGACATTTAGCACTTTAGAAAAAAATTCAATGGGCAGTACAGGTTGGAAAAAATTCACCAAGCCTTTGATAGTGTGATCAAGGAAAAGACATTTGATACTATTCTTTTACTGTATGTATTAGTATTTTCCCCACCATTTAAAATGTAAGACGGTAAGATTTCACTTAGAGATTTAAAAACATTGCTCACCTGGTCTTCTTCTCCTCCACCTTCTTCATCATATTTTAAAATATTATCTCTTACATCATCTTCTGGATCAATTAAAAGTTGTTTGGCCTGGCGTTCTTTATCCCGGCGTTTCATCCATACCACGAACATCAGAACGAGAACTAGGCAGAAAGAGAGTAAAGACATACGATACCATAGTTTTAAAAACTTGACTTTATCTATTCACAGTCTTCAAGACTAATAATTTATATTCATATGGCTGGAAAACTTGCCCTGCATCTTCTACTCTGTTACCTAATCCTAGCCTCACACGACAAGAAACAAGACAGGACAGACACCCTGAGAACCAGGTTTAGATTGTTCTAGAAACTAGTACCCTATGAATTCACTGAGTGGATGTCTGTCCTCAGTTTTACTATCTGCAAATGGAGGCAATAACTATTTCTATCTTTTTCTTTGTCTTGCTAGAGGATAGGATATGTGTCATATAAAGGATTGTAAAGTCTAAAACAACAAAATACAATAGGTGACATTGCTACTCATTATTTAAATTCCATTCCGGTTGATCAGTCATCATTCTCCTCCCCAAATGATCCCCATCATTCTCCTCTCTCAGCACACGTATAAAGGACCGGGAGTACTTGCCAAGATGCCTTTGCAGCAAACTAGACCTGGATCAGAGACTTGACCTTGAGGATTTTTGACTCCCAAGGGCCTGGGTCTTTCTTTTATGCTATTGTGCTTTTCTCTTTCCTGTTCAACAGCATGCTTCAGGTAAGGAGGCCAGGGGATTAGTTTGAGCACTGAAATAACATCCCCGGTGGCTCAGATGGTAAAAGAATCTGCCTGCCATGTGGGAGACCTGGGTTCGATCCCTAGTAGATGGCAACCCACTCCAGTAGTCGTGCCTGCAGAATCCCATGGACAGAGGAGCCTGGTGGGCTATGGTCCATGGGGTCAAAAACAGTCAGACACGAGTGAGTGACTAACACTAACACTTCCTGCTCTACATTTCTGCACCAGGATTAGAATCATAAACTTTCCAGCTGGTTGATGTTAAAATCAGCACCGATTCATTTTCCTTCAGAATGGCTCGAGTCCTTCTTCATGCCACAATCCATCAGCTCTAAGTTTTTCTTGATAAGGTTGGCATGTATGCCTCTTGTTAGTTGAAATTGAAACATATCCCCAAGTGCACATCTAGGAATGCATTCCCTCTAAAATCTGAAGCTATCAGTTTACATCCTGAAGCAAAAAGATTTAATGACTCTTATTTGAGCACATTTTTATTATTGGCCATAAAAGTAAATATCCTCCTTTTAAAGCCAGATACATGATCTCATTTGCCATTGTTCCAGGGCTAAATCTAGTAAGTGGATTATTAGTATAGCATGTAGGTTTCAAATTATAGTCAAAGTAGTCTCCACATAGGAAGTAAAAAATGCTCAGGCTTCTGCAGTAATTGCTTAGGAAAAAAAAAAAAGGACAGGATTCTAAATTACCAGAACACTTGTAAATGGAGAAAACATAAAAGAAATGGCCAACATTTTGAAGAAAGTGATTGGTGCATAGCATGATTGCACAATAAACTAAGTCCTGCTGCTACTCAACAATACAACACAGGGTCCAGGCAATTTGTTCTTTTAACCTGCATACTTAGAAGTGGTTCCTAAAGTACTTTCCAGTGGTTAATTTCTTGCATTCCACTGAACCAAAGACTGCAAAGTATATTAAAAAGGAGCAATTCCTTAATCTAGACTGGCTCTAAAGACAGACAATTTATTGAGCTGTGTAATCATTTCTATTATCTGATGTGCTGTATGAAATACAATCTCTTGCTATTTTATGCAGCCCATCAGAAACAAATACCTTGATCCCTGCATGACTGGAGCAGGTTGCTGACTGCGCTTTCTATAAAGGAAAGCAAAGGAAAGCAATATACTTATTTTCCTAAATCATCAACTACGAGCCATAAATTCAGACACAAATCCTAAGAGAAGTGCTTCAACTTAGGACTGTCTAATATTTTTCTATGAAGAGTTTGCTGCAGCTCTGCAAGCGATCAGCATCAGAAAATGGCATCAGGCGTGGAAGAGGTGGGCTGGCTGGGTTTGCTGCCAACAGGTAAGTGCATGCAAGGATGCTCAGGGTTTTCATTCTAAAGTGGGTTTGGCTGCGAGAAATTGCTCAGAGGTGGAAGAGCATTGTTAGAGTCCATTGAAAGGCAACAATAAAAATTACTTTTTATTGAGCATAGCCGGTAGGAAGGCACAGGACGGTCTCAGGATTTGTTCTGCCTCTTGCAGAGAGCACTGTTAAAGGAAGTGAAGGAGCCAGTGGGCACTGGCCAGTTTTTGAACAAACAGTACTATATCCCTGAGTACAAGAACTGGAGAGGACAAACTATTCTAGGGAAAAGAATGAACTAGAAGTAGCAAATGAAACAGAAATAGACTATGAAGTAGGGGATATTCCAACAGAATGGGAAGCTTGAATCAGAAAAAACAAGGAGGAAATAATGCTCACTATGGAGGAAATAATGAAAGAAATAAAGAATGAAAAACGGAGGGAAGAAACTAAAAGGAAAAGCAAAGATTTTTACAGCAAAGAAAAACTCCTTAGAGCAGAGAGTAACAGGGAACTCTTGGCTCCACCAGTTCAAACTCAGATGAAGGCACATGCCTCCGCTCCATTCTTTGGGAAACAGGGACCCTTTGAGGCTCCCAGCAGCACTGGCAAAAGCTTTCAGCCAGGATCCTGGATGCCACACGATGGCAAGAGCTGCAATCAGTGAATGCACTGCGGTCAAATCATGATATTTACATGTTTGTGACTATTTTAACAAATAAAAGCAAACAGTTGCTTTGTATTTTCCAACTGTAAAGAAAAAAGTTACTTTGCTAAACATCCTGGAAGCAAAAGGAATTCAAGCTGAGACACAGGAGAGTACTTACTGAGTAGGATGATGATGCAAAGCAGGATGGCGATGATGGCGCCGGTGCCCAGCCCCGCTCCCACTATCCTATCCACATCCGTGCAGTCCCCGTTGGAATCACACTGGCAAACCTTCACCCGAAGGATGGAGATGTTCGATTTGGGAGGATTACCCGAATCTGTGATTATGATTGGAACTTCGTAGATCCCAGCCTCAAGAAATTTTATCTTTAAGTTAAGCTGAGCAAAATCACCTATACAGTAAAGGGGAAAAATATAGTCGGAGAGTTTATACATCCTAAGATTCAAAAACACATAGCATTTTCTAGACTGCATCATGTACCGAAGGGTACATATAAAGCAGATTTCAACTATCCTGCACTGTAAAGTTTTGTTTTTTTTTTTGGCTTTAAGGGCTTTTTGTGTCTTACTTAAACTTTAAGTAGCTTTTAAAATATATTTAAGAAGAAAGATGATAAAGCGCTTAAAACGGACTTTTCATGCCGGGCTTCAAAGCCTCTCAGATGCACATATATTCAAATAATGAATCTGTCCTTACCATTAAGCCGAGTGATGGTCCAATTTCTCTTAATAGTCACTGGAGACAAAGGAAGATCAAAAGCAAATGGTCCAGCATTTGGATCAATGTCATAATCAAGTGCTGTGATGTTAATTGAATTGGGGTCCGGAGTTTCACAAATCTCTGCCTCTTGAGGTAACACTTGAGGGGCATTGTCATTAATATCAAGTAAATAGATCTGCAGTGTTCCCGTTCCACTCATAGGAGGAATTCCTAAAAAGGGAGAAAAATCACAAACCAATGCTCAACAGTTCTCTCCCTTGAGTCTCAATTATAGTGAAACTCTCAAAGTTTCTAGCTTTCCAGCCCTTATCACTGTATAACCTTGGAAAAATCTCGTTGCCACAGCATCTCTGCTATTTTGGTACAAGGCCACTTCTTGCGCCTCTTCTAGGATGACCCTGCACTCCTCCCGCTGGAGGTTCAGGCATGGAGGGCAGTGACAACACGCATGCGCAAGCCCCCATCCCCGCCACAGGACCCCGTACCCCTGCTGACTCACTCTGTGCCCCGTGTGCAGTGGGCTCCTCTAGGCACTGCGGGATGTAAGCAAGCAGAAACCCAGGCTCATGATCTCAAGGACCCTACTCATTGATGGAGAACCAAGATGTGTGTATGAAAGAACCCCAGAGTGCTTTTCAAGCCCAGATGTAACTCTGAAATATTGAAATGGTCTACAGACCCACAGACCTTATCTTGGGGAGGAGCCGGATCACTTGCTTGAGAGTATTAGGTTGCACTCTATACATCACTTCATTGTCATCCTATGAAGCTGGTTTAAACAGACAGGAACCTAAGTGTCTCTATAAACTGGTTATGGTTGCATCCTCTTAGAAGTATTGGGGCTGCTAGTGGAGATGGGTCTCCCTGACCCCAAATCAATCCACTATAACATGTTGTCTCTACACTTATCTTTTGAGTTGGACTCTACTATTATAAATATTTATGAATAATTATATAACAAATATAGAAAATGTAATGGAAATGTTATTATATGTAAACATAATAATTATACTATTTGAATATACAATATATAATACAATTATACTTAACTATATAATCTATATATTATATACACTGAAGAGAATAGAAATATAGGAATTTTCTAAATAAGGCTGCGTATTGAGACCCAGAGGCTTAGGTGACCTGCCCAAGGTCATGAAACTAGGAAGATGCACACAAACACTCCTCAGTAGAAGACAAGGAGAAATCTCTGTGGACCTCTTTAAGGAATATGGATGGTTCTGAGAGTAGGGAGGTTAAGATGGAGGGGGTAGCATGGCTGTTTATAATATTCTAATACTGTGGTCTAACCGCGAGGGCCACTGTGTTTCCCTATAGTTTGAATTACTTTCATATTTATTATCACATTTCACATTATTTGACTCTCCTAACGACTTCACAGAATAGCAAGCAGCAAAAACAATGATCAATAATGAAATGAAGGCATACAGATTATAATAGCTTGTCCAGACATTAAGGAGCAGAACTGGGGCTCTAAATCCAGCCTTGTGATTTAACGTCGAGTGCATTTGCAAAACATCACAGCTACACAGATTTAACTGCTCACTTCTCTCATATCAAACACCCTTTCAATTAGGAAACAATCCACCTTGGTGAATGAAATATCTGGTTGTAACTCACAACTCACACATATACATATAATTTTATAGCTCTTTAAATCTCAACATAATGGCGCAAGATATATTACTGTAAGTTTCAGGGTGGAGAAAGCTACCACTTACAGAAAATGTAAGACAGACACAAATGCTCTGCTTTGATGTGAAATGGCAGAAGTGCTTCCCACCAAGTTTCAACTCTAAATAGGTGAACAGTAGGTCTCACATTAGAAAGGATAAGAAATATTGCTTTGGTCTTGTCACCTCGTAGATTTATAACAGATAATGATTTCATTGAATCTTATTACACAGGATTAGGAATGGTTCTTTGAAACTGTTCTTATCAAAAATGTTGACAGGCAATGTTTTTCAAACTGCACATCTTGGCCACCAAATAGAAAAAGCCTACTATTTTTATTAGATGCTAATATTCACAGTCCAACATTAAAACTATTCTAAAAGATGGCTATGATTTAGTTTTAAAACTATTTACACATCATAGAAATAATTACTTGAGTGTATAGTTTGTGCCAGGCACTGTTTTAAAAGTTTTATGTACAAGCCTTGTTATCTTCCCCTGTACACGAGTTACATCCTGCTACCATTATCCGTATTCACCAGAAAAAGGAAATGGACAGATTTAAAACCTCATTGCTAATCCTGCAGTTAGAAAAATAGTATAAATGGAGTCTGGATCCAGGGGGGAGGGGAGGTCAGGTGGAATTTCAAAGCTTCACTCTTAAACCGTATCATATTGAGACCTAAAACGAGTCCAACTCCAGTTTAACATAAGTCATTTTTATCTTATAAATCTAAAGAAAAAAGTGCTATCTATTAACCTCGCCCGTTTAGAATCCAGACGAGACCAAGAAAGAAAAAAAAAAGATGCTAAACTATATGTTTATGTTTTTCAAAACCAACATACTAAAGCTCAAATATTCAATTATTTTAACTTATGCAAGAAATTAAGAGTTTCCTAGACATGGCAGACTGCTGCTGCTACTAAGTCGCTTCAGTCATGTCCGACTCTATGCGACCCCATAGACGGCAGCCCACCAGGCTCCCCCGTCCCTGGGATTCTCCAGGCAAAAACACATGCCAGACTAGAGAATTAGAGGAAAAATGCTAAAGACAGACAGACTGATGGTAGCAAACATGCTGATTAGAAAAAACCTAAAATGACCACCTTGAAAAACACAGTGTGTGGGCTACTGTGCCATCAAGGTATAGAACGGCAGAACAATCACAAAGCCGTGTGATCACAATATTAGGTGACCATGGAGGGTGCAAGGACCCTGGGCACGTCCATTACAGAAGACAGCAAATACAGAAAGCCCAAAGGAAATGGAAAATAGAAGTTGGGGCCTCAGAGGAGTGAAGGTCATTGGCACCTTAGAAGGAATGAAATTTTTCTAGACAACTGGGTTTCCTAGAAAACCTCATTTCCTAATGATGCATTTGTGATGAGGCTCTATTCTCTTTAACAACATCCAGGACAAATACAGTGACTATATTTAATTACGTACCATTGTCAGAAGCAAGGAAAGTAGCATTGTATATATTGTTTTTCACATTCGGTGATTCTCTGTCCAAAACAGCAATGGTAGTTATCTGCCCGTTCACAGAGTCTATTTTTAGCCAGTTTGCAGGATCGGATAATTTTGTGTATCTACAAAATGAAAGTGCAATAAGTTTATTTCTTTAGACATGAAATTTAAAACAGGAAGCTGATTTTTCTGGTTTAGTCCCAGACACAACCAGCATGTTAGCTTGCATTTCTGTAGGTGATGGTTGGGACAAACAGCTGTAATGTGGGTATTTCTGTGGCAGTGGTTTGGGAGGCAACATGGTTTGTGTGTTTCATGGCCAGGTATGAAGTAAACGTTACGTAGGTGGTAGAGGGGAAAGATGAGGAACTCAGTTTCTGTACTGTGGGTTGGGGCTAGGGCAGATTTGACAGGTCTCATTATAAGCTCTTATCTAGTTCATAGGAGAGCAATGGTCCATACAAAATAGTTCTAAAATATCTTCTAAGTAAGCAGCAGCCCTAATATATAGGGCTTAAGAGAAATTATAATAGAAGTTGAATTTTCTATCACAGAACACTCCTTAAACATTTACTACCTTATCATGGTGGGGATTTGGTCGCCGTGAGGAGACCACCCTCCTGTCCGCACTCCCATAGTCCCATTTCTCCTAGGATCGTCCACCTGGGCCAAACCTCAGAACTACACCCTTCAAGGGGAATCCTGTGGTCTGAGTAGATTTATCTGTATTTGCTTAACCTCCTTTTTTATTTGGGGTGGGGGTGAGCTTTTCAAGCTTGGATAACCAATACACAAACTGGAAAACACATCCCATTTGGAGAGGTAAAAAGTTACATGAGTTCAATACACTTGTTCACTAGCTATTCATCTGTCTTGATTCCAGTGTACAGGGAAATGAAGAAGAAGACACACAGTTATCTGTTATCAACAGTACTGAAAGGAGTTAAATAAAATATGAGCTAATTTTTAAAATTACCATCACCAGGGATGGATAATAGTCATGTGGGGTATGCTCTGCCAACCCTCATCAGGAAGGATAAATTAGATTTTGCTGAGGCTGGAAATCTTTACAGATATATTTTATAAGTCCTATAACCACTGTACAGGTGAGGGATGAAAATAATTAGCTCTTATATCTTGGTGCTGGCGTGAGTTTTCTTTTCTTCCTGATGTGTGGAGAAGAGATAAATGTTATAAGCTTTCTCAGACTCTCCTATTTACTCATGGCAGAAGCTTTTTGGGATGGTTAGCATAAAAGCAAAGGGTAAATTATTACTAAAGACATTTTAAAAGGAGCAAGGGCAGAAAAAAGAGGCTGAAAACTTCTGTTTCTTTAAATGATAAAAGAGTAGATGCACTTATGTATCTCCTGTCTAATATACTCATTGATCCACTGAAAAAATTTCATCAAATAATTAAAAATAATCTTGTAATAAGGAGTATGAAATGAAAATTTCTCACCCAAATGGTGAAAAAATTTTATGCACAGCATAGAACATAATGCAAATGACAAAAACACCATAAATGGCATTTGATACCTAATATTTTGCTGCATATATCGATCTGGGTCCTGAGCAGTAAATGTTGTTAACATGGTACCGGCGTGAAGGCCTTCTTCTTGGCGAATGATCTTTGGATTTGGGGCAAAGTAAGGATTTTCATTCACATCGATAACTGTGACAGACACAGTCGCAGTAGACTGAGGTGGATGCTGAATACCCTTGGCTAATGGCACTTGATTTTCTGCAGCGACAGTAAGGACATACATCCTATTTGTTTCAAAGTCGATTGGCTGGAAAAACCAAAAAAAAAAATTTTTTTTAAAGGAGAAACCATATTTTTGCAGGAAATAAGAATATTTGCATTTTGAAGTTGATCCTTCTAGTAACTCCATTTCTAAAACATTAATTTTTTATTCACTACACCATAGGTTCCTCTCAAATTTCTGGAAAACTTGCATTAGCATGGCCAATGATTGAAATATTTATCACAATGTAACCTACTTCTACAAAATATTTATGTACCTTGTGCATTTCAAAGACTTATGTTCACAAAATAACGCTTATTACTATTGCACACTGCATTTATTTAGCTACATCTAAGAACTTACATATTCTTAAGAGCAGCGTTATTCACCAAAAAAAAAAAAAAAATACTAAATAATCTGGGATTAAATGAGAACATGATGGTCTAGATTGTATTCTCAAACATTGGTACAAAGACCATTCTTCACCCAGGAAAGCTTTTAAACAGTCTGCGATGAAGTGTACAAAACAAAAACTAGACAATGTGATTTTTTTTCACAAAGCTAAACTTTTCCTATTTAAAAGTTCATTCATAATTTCAAGTATACATTTTAGAGTACACACATATATACAATTAAAAAATAGTGCTCATAGGTGGAAGGACTTTTTATTTTTTCCTTAGTTAGCAAACTAAATCTATGGCTGTTTTCCAAAGTAATTTTGAGGATTTTACTGGTCTGTACAAATGCCAAATCTAAGAGTGTCACTCGAGATAAAGGCAATGCACAGATAATGTAAACATTAGCTCTCAAAGTTTCACTGAATCTCACTGTCAATAGAAAAGTTACCAGGAGTCAAGTGACCAGACTGGACTTTCCCTCTTAATTTCATTGATGATATTCCAGTTAAGACACCCATAAGCATTACTGTGTGTATATTAATCGTATGAGAAAAAGAGCTCTCCTGCCATCCTGCGGAGTCTAAGAAAGACCAAGGGCAGAAGCTACGGAGAAAGTCATGAAATTAGCACAGACTATACTAGTTTCTTTACCTAGACCACCTCCTCAACTCTGATTCAGAAGTTTTTTTATTCTCACTCTAAAATCCCCAGTTTAACTTCCCTTTCTGAATTATTTTAAACAAGACAGCAAAGAACCCAAGGAATACTATAGAATTCTTTTGAGTGAGTGTACTAGACCCATGAAACATCACTGACAACGTTTACTTATCTAAGATCTTTGGAAAAAAGTGAAAGTGTTAGTCACTCAGTCACGTCTGACTCTTTGAGACCCCATGGACTGTAGCCTGCCAGGTTCCTCTGTCCATGGGATTTTCCAGGCAAGAATACTGGAGTGGGTTGCCATTTCCTCCTCTAGGAGATCTTCCCAACCCAGGGATCGAACCTGCATCTCTTGCATTGGCAGGCAGATTCTTTACCCCTAGGGCCACCTGGGGAGCCCAAGAGTGTTGGAACGGAAGGCAAAGAAGCAAACACTTGCCTGGGTGGCTAGAAAGAGATGCTCACTTCACGGAAGTTTTCCATTAGCACTGTCTATTTGTTACACTTGAAGTTAACATCCCTTTTACTTCCAGAACTCAGCTTTATTTTACTTTTTGACAATGAAAGATTAGAAGAACCAATTTCTTAAAAATGGCATTTAAAAACAGCAAAGTAAATTCAAAACCTTTTAAGAGCGTAGGCCCTCTCATCGCCTACACTCATCTAGTTATACACTGGTGGTATTTTCTGGTTTGTTCCTTGAGCCAATACTCTAAAAGCAGCCTGTAGACATAAGAATAGTAGGTGTGGGGCATCCTTCCTAATAGATATCAGTTGGCCATCAAAACTCTATGATGCGGGACTTCCCTAGTGGTCCAGTGGTTAGGTTAAGACTCCCAATGCATGGGGCACCAGTTCAGCACCTAGTCAGGGATCTAAGATCCCACATGCCAGACAGCATGACCCAGTCAAAATAAATAAAATAAAGAGATGTTACATATATATATGTATATGTATATATACATATATATATGTATATATATACAGACACACATATAAAACTCCACAATGTAACACAAGCACATTCACTACACTGACTGTTAACACTGCTGAGGACTGTTGTATCTTCACTGTCAAAACACCCGGATGATTGAAAATCAATCATATTCCGGGGAGAGAGTGAGACTATGTTGGCCTTGGCATCAACATAAGTGAAAAATAACAAACGTGACTTCCCCAAATACATTAACTCTGATTTAGAGAGGGGCTTCCCTGGTGGCTCAGATGGTAAAGAATCTGCCTGCAATGTGGGAGACCTGGGTTTGATCACTGAATTGGGAAGATCCTTTGGAGAAGGGCATGGCAACCCATTCCAGTATTCTTGCCTAGAGAATCCCCATGGACAGAGGAGCCTGGCGGGCTGCAGTCCATGTGATCACAAAGAGTCAGATACGACTGCGTGACTAAGCACAGCATAGAGTCGGTTGAAAGGAAATGTCCTGAGTCAATAACAAACTAAGGGGTGGGTGGCACATACGGTCATGGCCGAGTGGCCATCAGAGAGACCGTGGCACTTACTTTTACTACGGTGACTAAGCCGTCGTTGCTGTTGGGGTCGGTTTGAATGGCAAAGCGGCCGGCGGGGTCTCCTCCACTGATTCTGTAGACAGCGTTCCAGGCTGGCGTGTGGGGCTGATCCTTATCTGTCACCGTTAGATTAGCGACTATGACATCGACCCTGTTTTCAGGGACTTCACCATAGAACTGCAAGAAAAGACAAAGCTTATTCAGAGTGGCGACGGGCACCCCTGAAGGACGGCGTGTCTCGATGGTCACACTGCCCTGATTTTAGTGACCCATTAAATCTTTATTATCCACACTAAGCGAGGAGATGAGTAATGCAGGTAATCACAGCATTTATGCTTGACTTTAAAAATATGATAACTCTGTGCGGCCCTCAAATTATTTTTTTCCAAATTATGTTATATAATTAAAATATAAAATTAATTTCATTAATAGTAAATTCTGCGGGTATCTGGGATGATTCATGAGTGTTGGTCAGAAGAAAGGACTTATCTGAAGGAAATCATTTTAACCAAGAGATCATAATTATCTGCTGACAAAGGAGCATCGATCAGTCACATGGTTGGTGGACCTGAAGATATTTATAAATATTTTGTTAAAACAGCCTAAAGTCTATTTAGGGCATTTCTTCCAGGCAGGATGTTTTAATAACTTTATCAGTGGACTTGGAGAGGACAAAAACAAATTAGTTTGATGCCTCATTTAAAACTGGTGTAAGTGACATGGGAGTCAGTAGCCATTCTACAATGAGGTGAATGAAGCAAGTTCCCGGCTCTATATAATGCATCTATTATTCATGACGAAACTTCGCGGTAATGGACCGCAGGCCTCGAGTTCTGTGAGTCCGTACTTACTGTCATGGCAGTGAACTCCGGAGGATTGTCGTTGACATCTGTCACCGTGATGACAGCCGTGGCTGTGTTGGAAAGGCCATATGTGGGATTGCCTTCCATGTCTGTAGCTTGAATTATTAACGTATACTGCTGCACTTTCTAAAAAGACATAAAGATAACAATTTAAATGAAACAAATTCCTCAAGAAGACATCACAGTTGTTCTGTAAGTGGCTCTTGATTACACCCAGAAAAGCACGGCATTATTCACTCTGATTAACAGGACTTGAAATTTCCCAAGTGGAGTTTACTTTAACTTGTGAAGCACAGGTCTGGTCCTTGTCTAGAGAGATTTAACTGGATGTTTTCACCTCGACTGGCGGAAAGGAACGCGTGGCAGATGTGTGAAATTCGCTGCTAAGCCGAAACTTCCATCTGGTTTCAGCGTTTCTTTTTCTTCCCAACTTCACAACACTGTCATCAAGCATTTGAGTCATGTGGTTTGTATTTACTTTCTCAGATGTTAATTTCTACCCAGTTTAGGCTACTAAAAACAATCAAGAAGCTTGAGAGGGAGAAGAAAGCATATATAATTCATTAAGTATATATGCTTTCCTTTTACACATCTTTACATATGTTCCTTCTATTAAAGCAAAGTTGATACACAGTATTTTCTTCTAATTTCCTTCAATGCACACTATTTACAACTATAGAGGAGAGATATACTGTTAAACGAAGTGAAGACCAAAACAAAGGGTTTATGTTTATATTCTTCATCTTGGAACCTAGTAGGTATTTAATTGTTACCCCCTGCCTCAGTGGGCCTCTACTTGAGTACAACACTCACTGAGTCCACAGACCTATGATGAATATGGATATATTTTCACATAGATGGTTAATATCGAATTTTCATCACTGCTTTCAAATTCCAGATTGAACTTTTTAAAGGAGAGCCAAGGTCAGTTGTAATGCATCTAATAGAGAAATCCTGAGAGTGTCTGAGGCAGTCTACAGCACTGGCTGACTTAGTTTTATACTAGGAAAACCTAAACAAAACAAACTGGAGAAGGGAATGGCAATCCATTCCAGTATTCTTGCCTGGAGAATCCCATGGACAGAGGAGCCTGGCAAGCTACAGTCCATGGGATCACAAGAGTCGGACACGACTTAGCAACTAAACAAACCAAACAAAACAAATACCTAAAATCATTTGAAATCTCCATGGCAATTGGCACAGATAAAAAATACAGATAATTAAAAAAATGCTAAAACATCCTGAACAATTAAACTCACTTCTTCATACAAAAATATAAATGGTCACCACAAAGACTGTTTCCCTTAATTCTAAATATAGCTCACATTATGAATGACCACTCTTGAGGGATTTTGGGAGCTGTGAGAGAACAGACACAAATTGTAGCTTTTGCTTTAGATGTTTGTGGGCAAGGCAAAGAAGGGGTAATAGTGAAAGTCAAACCTCACACATTCAATTTTTAGCTTGCCCACCACTATGCCAATCTCTTAGCAGTTACTTATTTCCATTCCTTTTCATTTATCTTAAAAAAAAAAAATACCCCACTTCTTTGAATGGAAAAAAGAAACAAAGCAATAGGGCCGGTTGAGCCATTTTAAGTTTTCTTAACCCATAACCCCTCACCATAATGCTTACATAGACTAAAATATTTCTCAATGATTTCCGTTCCCAATCAAGAGTGTCATTTCAGCTTAATGCTCTCATGGTTATCAAGAGAATTTTGTAGGGTATTCTGTTCATCCTCCCAGCTGAAAATCATGAAAAATAAAAAGTTTGTTATGACTTTGAAATGCCATTTTTGTTGGCTGTTATTTTCAGAAACAGATGAGCATCATCAAAAATATAAATATTTTTACAGAAGATAAAAAACATACATCGGCATTATCTGGAAATAATGGCTTTTTGTTAATATCTATTTTACAAAGATCTTTAGAATTATATAAGTATAATAGGCCCAATTTTCCACTGAGCTGAAATATTGGGATCAATAGCTAATACTTGAAACTTCCTATTGCTGCAAGCTAGTCTTGAGAATTCTAAGATACAAAAGAACATTGTTATTTCTAAAATACAGTGTTTCTTCAAGTAAAGAAAAATGCCATCTTGTTAAATAACATAGTCTGAATTTAACTGTCTGATTGGTAAAACAATTTTACATTTTGTAAGGAAGACACGACAGCCTATGTTTTAGACTACCAAACTATTTAGAGCTTCTTGCCTAATTTAGTCACTGGGCATCTAGTTCTGAATGACTGACATTTAGATTTCCTAAGAAGTTGACTTCCCACCCTCATAGTCCTGAGTCTGATCAAGGGAACTTTGCTTAAAAACATTTCCTTGCTCTCTGTTCTAGAAAGGATAAAATCTCAACTCCTCTCCTGGTTGTCAATCCTTCCATCCCCCGACTCACCTTTCCCACCAAAGCTCTCACTTTCCATTTGCTCACCCCATATCTTGAGCTGTTTGTATTGGGTTGGCCACAAAGGTCATCTGGATTTGGCCATAAGATGGCACTGAAACACACAAATGTTTGACCAACCCAATATCTATCTTCAAATTTCAAACACCTATCACATCTCTATACAACTGCATTTGCATTTTCCTCGGCCTAAACCACTGTTTTTAAACTGGGGTGATTTTGCCCCCTGCCCTCATCACCCTCAAGGACATCTGTCAATATCCTGAGACATTTCTGATTGTAACAGTTGGGAGGTGCTACTGACATCTAATGTGCAGGGACCATAAATGCTACTAAACACCCTACAATGCACAGGACAGCCCCCCACAACAGAGACTTATCCTGTCCAAAATGTCAACAGCGCCAAGGTTGAGAAACCCTGGCCCTGAACATCCTTTCCCCTTTTCCTGAGTCTGGCAAGCACGAAGCTTAAAGTCACCCCAGAGATGATTTCTGAAAGTCCTTGAGGAAGATTTGCTTTCCAACTCAGGACACACCTCTATCATTGTTTCCATTTTAAGAGGCTGTTATCAGTCTGTCTGTCTGTCTTCCCAGCTACATGCTGCTGCTGCTGCTAAGTCACTTCAGTCGTGTCCGACTCTGTGTGACCCCACAGACGTCAGCCCACCAGGCTCCCCCGTCTCTGGGATTCTCCAGGCAAGAACACTGGAGTGGGTTGCCATTTCCTTCTCCAATGAGTGAAAGTGAAAAGTGAAAGTGAAGTCGCTCAGTCGTGTCCGACTCTTAGCGCCCCCAAGCACTGCAGCCTACCAGGCTCCTCCATCCATGGGATTTTCCAGGCAAGAGTACTGGAGTGGGGTGCCATTGCCTTCTCTGCCCAGATACATACATGTACACAAATCCCTCCTCAGGGTCACTGCTTTGCAGATGTTTATGTCCCTGGTATATAACATAAGGCTTGCCATAGTATAAGCAAGGAACAAATGCTTTTGAATTTGTGGCTGGCTGGATGAATGTATGAGAAGCCTTGGACCTTGTGTGATACTATAAAAATAATTTCAGGTTTGGGAAAAACCATCTTATTTACATGGTTAGCTATCACCTACTCATTAAAATGTATAGTGGGAACATAAGCTAGCTCACTGTTTCCCAAACTACGAAACCGATTCATATGCCATCTTCTCAATTCTGCTATACCCTCATCTTTCTACAGCGTGAGTCACTTACTATTTATCTTGACAGGAACTCTCTTTTAAGAAACAATTTATTATAAAAGTACTGTAAATAGAAAACTAGCACCACTTACCATAAGTATAACTAAAAATAAAGCCAATACAATGCTTGTGCTCTGGCAGTCTCTACTTGATGGAGTAAGCATCTAAAAGACTTGGGGTTCTCTGGTTTTCTCTAGATGTATCAATTAAAGTCACTATACTTGTGTGACATACTTTTGAAACTACAGCACTGAACTAGAGTGCTCTAAGTGAATGAAGAGGTGAGAACATTCCATCATCCTCTCAGCACACATTTAATGAATGAATACTGGATGCCAGGCAATGTAGCATTTACCTGAATAAAATAATGAACGAAACCAGAGATAGCCTTGCTGCTGTTAAGAGCAAGAGACAAATGAAAGAGACAAATAAGAATGAATCATGTGGCTAAATGTGCAATGCAACCATAGTAAGAGCAGGAAGAAGTGATGGGAGCGGTCTTTAAGAGGTGCATCTCAACCAGTCCTCCAAGCCTAGAGGGAAGAATAAATGCAAGATGAACTTGGTGGGTAAATTGAGAATCAATCAGTGGATGGATGGCAGGGCACAATGAAGTTGATCGTGACCGTGGGGAACTGGGGAGGGGGCGCTGGTCACGTTGGAAATTCCTTAGGAAGCACAGGTTTAGGGAGATGACAGGTTTGCTTTTGGATGCACTGGGTTAGGGTATGGACAAGTAAGTAATAATATCATGAAATCCTAGGAGGGAAGTGCAGGTTTGTGACCCTGGTCAAATTCTTAAATGCAAAGCCCCCAGTTCCCTCATCTGTGAGGCAGAGCTGACAGTACTATCTACCTTATAAATTTGTAGGCTAAACATTTTTGGAATGCTTACTGTATGCCGGCATTGTTCTATGGGCCTTGATAATAAAAAATGACATCTATCAAGAAGGAGCACTAAGTGAACCACATTTTATGTTGTGTCTCAAAATAAACTGATAAGGCAGGTGGACTATTTTTATCCTCATTTTACAGAGGAGGAAACCAAGGCTTAGTGGAGCTGAGACGCACCCACCCACATGAGCTGTAAGTAGCAAAAAAAAGACTTGAATCCAGCTTTCTCTGAATCCAGAGTCTGTACCATTAATTGCTGCGCTATGTGAGGGCTCTCCAATAAATGCATGGCGTGAGTGTGTCCTGAGACGGGGGAGCAGGTGGAAAAGCCAGATTCCAAGAAGACCAAGAATGGGTGGGAGTGAAGGGCAAGTATGGCTGCCCTCAGGAGTCTGGTGTTGACACGAAGAAGAAAATCTAATAACCTGAACTTTTCTTCCAGGTTCCTGTTCAGGGTGAAAAGAAGAGGAACACAGGGGCCTCACTGAATATCAGGAGCTGGAAGGCAGATAAGATGTCCATGGAACACAGTCTGTATATCTGGAGGAACATAGGCCATTATGGGTAGGTACCCCAGGGAGGGGCTGAGGGTCCGCTCTCAGAGAGCGAGTATTAGCCTGCTCTAGAGGAAGATGGCATAGGAATCTTCAGGCAGAAGAAACAACAGACACAGAAGAATAGAGAAGCTCAGATTTGTACAAGGACGGACATGTGGTTGTATGGGCAGAGGCCATCACTTGCTTCCGAGCAGGAAGTAAAGAATTCTAGGAGCTCAGACTAGGGAAGGCTTTGAGACCAGTTTCCTAGAGGGTCTGGGGCACCACGTTAAAGAGCTCTGACTTCAGGCTTTGGGTCTTGGAGAGCCCTTCAACCAGAGGGGAGACTCAGCTGCTCGAGGATTATGAAGGAACCAGTCGGGGTTTCTAGGAAAGACCCTTCAGAGGAGGGAAGACCAAGACCATGGAAGACAAGAGAACATTCCTTCAGGAAAGAACTCAGTATTGAGAGCCCAAGTGAATGTATTACTTGGCTTGGAAAACATGAAGTCAAAGTGATGGTGATCACCCACTGGATGTTGAGGCTAGATGTACGACAGCTGTGGGAAAATGAGAGTTAATATGTGTTGGACACTGTGCTGAATGCTACACGCTTTGTGTTATGTAATCCTTCCAATCGTCCCATGAAGTAGCTGTAAGATTATTACCTCCATTTACGGATGGGGGAGCGGAGGTTTCAGGTTAAGACACTAAAGGTCAAATAGCCCATAACAGGTAAAGCCAGAATTATTCAAACCTAATGAAGCAGAGGGTAACTCATCAGTAGTCCTGACCAAAAAGGTCAGGAATTGGACATGTAAAAGCTGGAGAAAAGAAGAAAATGCCAGGAATGGTTACCACCAAGTCAGGCAACCAGAAGTCAGACTGATAAACAACAAGGTACTGGACTCAATATCCAGTAATAAACCATATACACGTGTGCCTGTGTGCTCAACCGCCCAGCCGTGTCTCACTCTTTGCAACCCTATGAACTATAGCCCACCATGGGATTTTCCAGGCAGGAATACTGGAGTGGGCTGCCATTTCCTCCTCCAGGGGATCTTCCCCACCCAGGGATAGAACCCGTGTCTCCAGCAGCTCCTGCAGTGGCAGGCATATTCTTTCCACTGAGTCACCTGAGAATCCCAAACTATATATATATATATATATATATATATATATATATATATATATATATATATATATATATATATATAATAGATAGATAGATAGATACATATATGGGCTTCGCTGGTGGCTCAGTTGGTAAAGAATCCACCTGCAATGGGGGAGACCTGGGTATGATCCCTGGGTTGGGGAGATCCTCTGGAAGAGGAAATGACAACCCACTCCAGTATTCTTGCCTAGAGAACCCCATGGACAGAGGAGCCTGGCAGGCTACAGTCCATGGGGTCGCAAAGAGTTGGACATGACTAAACACAGCACAGCACATAATATATATATATATATATATATATATATGTATATATACACACACACACATATACATTTAATACACACACACATGTATAACTGAATCACTTTGTTGTACAGCAGAAATTAACACATGGTAAAACAACTATACTTTAATAAAATAAATTTTAAAAATATATTTAGAAAACTAAAAGATAAAAAGTAAAAGAAATCAGATGGAGGTTAAAAAACTGAAGACTGGCAGGTGTCGTGTGTGAAGCTTTAGGTCTGTAGAACCCCAAGAATTGGAATTTTTTAAAACCTGGAGATGAAAGGAAAATAAAAAGCTTAATCTCAGTAAGCATTTCAATGATTAGGAGTTCAATCACTTAAAGGTGTCGTCCACCCTGGGAGGATGACAACGGAAATGACTTCGGACAGAAAGAAAACTGTGAAGTCTAATAGAAATAAAAGCATCTCCAGCTTACATGAGGCCTGGAGAAGTCAGCATAATTTATCCCTGGCCTCAGGCAGAATTACCATAAACCATCTGACATAGATAGATTTTGCCATGTTAAATGACTTTCAGAAAAGGAAGGCTTTCCATAATTTTCCCTAGTAACTCATTGTTGTGTTTAATAGCTTCACTGTCAAGAAGCAATTTCTCATGCTGTATCTAACTTGGGATTCTATAGCTTTGAATTCATGTCCACTTTCATTTCATTTGGTTGTACATAGTTGCTTCCGGCCACTACAAGATATACTTAACCAAAGTATAGCCTGACTTCCAACTTTCACCCCCTAAACTAAATACAGTCTCTTTGATTTTTAAATACGGTTGGTTTGCTTTGGCAAAACTATCTTTCATTCTCTATGCCGCTTGCTTTTCATAAAACAGCCAGGCTCAATGTGATAGGAATATTACTATATGAAAACAAGATGAAGTCCCATTTCTGTATCTCACAATGAGAGTGTGAAATGAAAGAGAAATATTAGGTTTGGGAGATGAGCTATATACCTCCTTAGGATGTGAGCAGCCTGGCACTCCAGAGAATATTAAAAAAATATGCTATATTTTCCTATAAAATACAGTATTCATGCTGAATTTATTGACATTTACGAATAGTATTTTATACAGTAATGGAAGAGGTGAAAAGATATACATGTTCCAGATATCAGTGAACTAAAGGTACTACTGCAAAAGCTAAATTTATGCAATCTCTGGTGCAAAACATTCCTAGAGCAAGAACTGTTGGCACCTGGGAGTTAACAGGCATACTATACTAGCCATCCATCTAACTCCTAAGGAAGGCTCTGGGTTCAATTGTGAATTAAGTAATCTTGATTGGCTCATATTACTTTATTAAAGTGTTGCCACCTCTATCTTAGGTACATAATGAATTGAAATAGTAATGTTTTCTTCGATCCAATTCAAGTGACTGCTACTTACTAAGACAAATAAAACGTCATAAAAACCAACCCCTAAAATCCTTGTCAATAATATTTATGATGATAGGTCTAATGTTTCCTTTTGACACACATAATATGAGGTCTCATTACGATAGAAGCTGGCTCAGCCAGAAACCTATAAGCACAGATCTGAGTAGGCACTTTGATAATTCACTCACACAATGATCACTGATGGTCAGTAATGACCTTGAGAATCGCTAAGAAAACGGTTAGAACAGAATGGAGAAAGGGTGTGGGAAAATTCAGGAGAGGGCTGGAGTTTTCAGGAAAGGATATAAGCAGGGCTTGAATGGCCACATGAAGAACTGGAGGGTTCAAGATCAAGAAAAACGGGCAAGACATTACTGGCAGAAGGAATCATGTGAATAGAACACAGCAGGCTGCCGCAGCATGGTGGGCTGAGCTCTGTCAGAGCGAGACGACCCATCTAGAAGGAATGAAACACCTATTCCTTCTTAGACTGTGATCCGACATAATATTTCAATACTGTCAACACTGTATGCCTTGACAACAAAACGTATGCCAGAAGTGTGTTTCTCTGTGTTTGTAACTTTAAAGCCCTGTCAGTGGAATGCAGGCAGTTCTTGGTGTTCAAACCTGTTAAGCTCATCTTAGAGTTAAAGAGAAGGTGATCATCTCTTCTGTACTAAATCAAGGATCACAAAAAAAAAAAAAAAACCTCATCACACGTGTCATTTGTAGCCTCTTCAAAATACCAATGTTAAAAAATTATCCTAAATGTATGTACACTTTATTTGGGCACGATTTTTAATTTAATTCCTCATCAAATCCTTTGAGTATGAGGGAAAACAGAAAATGCAAAGAAGTTTAAAAAGTAGATACCAGAAGGTTACTGGCTTAACTTGGTCGATGGCCACCCTAAATATTACATGGACCAGCAATGACTTATCCAGTTTACAGACATCATTTAACCAACTTGAAATTCTGTAAAAGAGTACAGTTTTTTACGATTTCTTCATGACCACGAACACATGAATAATCTCGTGGAGATGTTACTGTGTGTGTGCTCAGTCGTTCAGTTGTGTCCGACTCTTTGTGACCCCGTAGATCATAGCCCACCAGGCTCCTCTGTCCATGGGACTTCCCAGGCAAGAATATTGGAGTCATTTCCTTCTCCAAGGAATCTTTTTGACCCAGGGATCGAACCCGTGTCTCCTGCATTGGCAGGGGGACTATTTTTGTCTCCACTGAGCCTGGAGAAGATAGATGTGAGCCAGTGCACTTTTAAGATTACAAGCAAATTCAAATACAGATCTCGGTTGGCTTACTTCTCTGTCAAGTCCGGCTGCCACCGTGATAATGTCCCCAGTCTCATTGTTGATTGTAAACATGTTGGGCGAAGGGGTGCTTGGCGCCTGGGACAGGATTCTGTACCTCAACATCCCATTGAGGGCGTTTGGATCGTCAGCATCAATCGCAGTGACCGTCATCACATACGTTCCTAGACAGCAGACACGGAAAATGAATGGTTGTTTTTCATGTCAGGGTCTCCCAAACAGAAGGGATATTTACCTTCTTCTTCAATCTTCATTCCATTTTTTCATTTTTTACAAAATAACTTCTGTTTTTAAAAATGCGAACCATTTTAAAGTCTTTAGCAAATTTGTTACCATATTGCTCTCATTTTATGTTTTGGTGTTTTGACCAAGAGGCACATGGGATCTTGGCTCCCTGACCAGGGATGAAACCTGCATTGGCATGCGAAATCTTAACCACTGGATCACCAAGGAAGTCCCTTTCCACTTTTTCAGAACAACATTTAACCTTGATTAAAACACTATTGATAAGAACAGAACTCACTTCAAAAAATATAAAATATAGTTGAGTTGCTTGAAAGGAAAATTGTTAAAAAATTTTTTTTTACAGATGTATAAAGACTAAACGTTTCCATATACTTAAAAGACAAATTCACTATATGATTCAAAGAAAGGATCCCTTCAGATATATATCTTATATATCCCTTCGTTTATATAAAATGCAAATAATAAGTAACATAGATGTCATTTGAAACATCTTTTATGGCCACCGATTCCTTCCCTCTGCTCGTTTTTTTCCACTGTGCCGTAGCATCTAAAACGACATTCGGGGTGTGATTATCCACAAAGCCTAAGTCACTTTCTGAAAGTAAGCCAAGTGCATAACAACACATACTCCATTTACTGAGGTCATGAGGAATCATTCCATGCATGACTGTTCTGGTACATTGAATAGGGGGCTTTGCACTGGGGTTCATTATTTCCGAGGAGATTAAAAGGACATTGTAACAAACTCAGGGACTCCAGTTTATTAGATATTGTGGAAAGTCTACAAAGCATTACGAACAAATGCACTCAAACTAGTTAGACAAACTGCAATTGAGAAGTAGAGAGAAAATGTTACTATTTAAGATGGTTTACTCCATGAAATTTTGTAAGACTTGGATTATAAAATGTTCCATTTCCAGGCTACCTTCTTCCTTAGTACTCTTAAGATCGGTTTGATTTAGTGCCTTTACAGCCAGTGTTCCCTCTACAGGGTACATTTTTTCTTTTTTTTTGCCCCAGAATTAACTAAGTCTTGTTCACATAATTCAAATCTCTTTTCAGAGCTTGTCCCTTTGAACAAAACATCCTATTTGACTATGCGCCAAGTTTGATAATTTTTTTTCCAAAACTTTTTTTTTTTCCCCCAAACATTTGCTTGCTTATTTGCCTTTTACTGTTCTCCTCCACTAGATTTTAAGCTCCAACAGGGCACAACTAACTTGTCACGGCTGTATCTACAGTGCTGGAGCAGTGTCTGGCATACAGTATGTGTATGTGCTCTATAAACATTTGTTGAATGAATGGTTACAACAAAACAAACAAAAAATGTGTTTTGGAATCTTGAACCAAAATATTGCTTCCAACATTGCATTTTAGTTTAACTTAAGATTCATGACTCTACCAAATTTTGCCTAGAAGGATGTTTTCAAACTTACAGAACAAATGCAGGAAATCGACTCATGAAATGTCCTTACATTTCCTGATCATTCAGAGTCATTTATTTATGGGAAGGCTTTATGGAAATTCACGGGCATATGCATTGTAAATACACCTGTAATGATTTACTTTTGGTAATTTTTATGAAATGATAATTCTGATAAAATTGGAAATAATAGAGGAAAAAGGACCAATGAATGATTTTAAAAAACCAAACGCCTTCCCCAGGCAAAAAAGCACAACGTTTATTTATCCTTAGAATATATGTATAAGCCTTGTGTTTTAGTAAAGATATGTTTAACATGCTTTGATTTTTTTTTTCCTGTATTTTAAAATACCGACGAACTCGACTCTAAAATGTGACTCAGACAGAGCCACAGATGGTTGAACTTCCTGCACAGCCCTTCTTCCCACCCCAGCTGCCCCCACCCCTCTACTCTTCTGGGATACAGACAAGTGTATCTGAACCAGGAAAAGTGCCAGTTTAAGACACAGTTATATCTATAAGTTGGCTTATGTACAAACCAGTATAGATGGTGAAGGAAATATAGAGCGTTAAGTTTAAATGTCGAGGCTTTCTTAAATTTAAAATTAAATTTAAAAAATTAAATATAATGAATTAAGTCTTGCTTAAAAGCAGCATGAATGAGAGAAAATGACACTAAAGGCTCACGTGATTTCTCATTTAGCTTATGCACGAGGGATGGATAATATTGCATTTCCTCAAGGAACCTCCAAATTATGATCTTCCAACTTACCAGGCTTTGATCCCTCAGGAACTGTCCCATTCCAAACCTGGTGTAAGAACTCGGGTCTGTTATCATTCATGTCAATAACATTGATGACAATGTCGATGGGGTTTTCCACTTGGTTTCCGTTAATATCCACTGCATGTGCCCTCAACTGCAAGAGTAATTAGAAAATGAAACAATTTAACAGATTTAGGTCTCGCATGAGAAGATAAAAGATACCATAACCATAACCATAAACAGCACAGAAGGATGAAAACCAAAAGCTATTCTTCCCATCAAGATTCAAGTTAGCCAAACTATATCATTAAGGGAGACATAGCTGATAGGCATCTAGCTCAGAGCTCTATGACTCTAATCTGTATACAAAAGAGTGAAGCAGAAATGATCCACCTTTGAAGGCGAAGAAATCGAGCTTCAGAGAAGCTAAGTATCTTAACTCAGTTTACTGACAGAGCTCCTGTCCTAAGCCAGTTCTGTCCAGCTTCCAAATCCTTTCACTAAATCCATACAAAAGAGTCAAGGTAATGAAAAATGTGGAACTGGCCTAAAGGAGTCATAGAGAACAAGAGAAAAGATGAGAATCTGGAAAGAATGAAGTGTGCACACGGAATTTTGGCTCTTTTTATTGTAAAAGTCATTCACCCATAAACAGTAAAAGTACATAAGACAGTTTGTTCCTCTCCCAAGGTTGAGTTCTCAGTATTACAGGTATTCTAGAAATTTTGTCTTTTTTCTTCCTTTGTAAACAAATATAATCACTCAGCTACTCTTGGCAAAATATCTTCAAAATCTTTTCATCCAGCACATAGATAACCATTTCAATCTTTTCAAAGGCTGTGTAGTGTTCCATTGAATTGTTCCTTTTTAAAGGCAATGCTTCTACGATTTTCCTGTTAAGTATGATGCTGGCTACTGGTTTCTGCTGGATATGTTTTATCAACTCAAAGTAGCATTAACATATCTTTTTTTTTTTCAATTTCGAGGTTATTTAGCACATGAAACTGTAAATTTTATTAGACAAGCCTTTTCAACACATATAGAGTCTCTTTTTCCCTTGACATAATTATTTAATACATCACATTAAGAGATTTTAATACTGAACTGCCCCAGCCATTCTATAATTAATTTTATTTTGTTATCAATATTGCTCATTTATGTGCAAGCAGTGAGAATCTGGAGAGCAAGAATTTACCCCAATACCTACCTGAAAATATTTATTTTCTGAGATTTAACCACATGACTTCAGCCAGTAAGAATTCATACAGAAGAGAGAGTTAGAATTTTTGGATTGGTACTTTTTGCGCTCATAAATTAGAGACTAGTCTAGTTAGAGACTGGTCTACTGTGTGCTACTTTACTACAACCATGCTCGGTCACTTCCGACTCTATGCAACCCCATGGAGTGTAGCCCTCCAAGCGCCTCTGTCCATGGAATTTGCCAGCCAAAAATACTGGAGTGGGTAGCTATTTCCTATGCCAGGGGATCTTCCCAACTCAGGGATCAAATTTGTGTCTTTTGAATCTCCTGCATTGGCAGGTGGATTCTTTACCACTGCGTCACCTGGGAAGCCCCACCATTTTTACTAAGCTTCCCTATTAAGGTGATGCTGTTTTGTAAAAGGCTTGAAAACTTCTTTATATTTTAGAACAATGTATTAATAAAAAGCATTAGAATTATGTGTTCATTAAGGCTTTTAAGAGAATTGGTTGGTAAAACAATCAAGGCCCTTCGGAGGAGAGAATTGAGTGATACTTAGGATTTAAAACGCATTTTTAGTTTTTCTTATGCTTATTTGCCAGTTTATTTCTAGGGTGTCTTGCTCTACCATATGTCTATATCTATCTATATAATAATTTTCACAACTTAAATAATTTTAAAAGTTTGTACAAGTGCAAAAATTCAAAAAATACATTAATGAGAAAAATAGTCTAAAAATACATTAGCACAAGTGGCATAAAAATTATGGGACAGCTAAGTATGATCAAGACATTGATGCTAAATCAATTGAAATACTAAATCAATACATAGTGTTGGGACAACTGGGCTGGCCATAAAGGAAAAGCAAAGTGGATCTATGTATCTTTCTTTTACTAAAATAAACACCACAGAGGTTATACATTTAGATGCAAAGATAAATAAATAAATAAAACAGATAAAATGCAGGAGATTAGTATCTTGGAGTAGGAAAGATCTTTTTAAACATCTCCGGAAAGCCAGAATGAAGGGCTTTCCTGGTGACTCAATGGTAAAGAATTCACCTACCAATTCAGTAGATACTGGTTTGATCCCTGGTCTGTGAACTAAGATCCCACATGCCGCAGAGCAGCTAAGCACATGTGCCACAACTATTGAGCTTGTGCTCTACAGCCTGGGAGCCACAACTCCTGAAGCCCTTGCGCCCTACAGACCATGCTCTGCAAGAGAAGCCACTGCAAGAAAAGCCCAGGCAGCAACAAAGACCCAGCACAGCCACAAATTAATAAATAAAAAAGCCAGAATGCACGATAAAATCAAAACAATGACAAATACCATAATGCAAAAACTGTGAGTTATAGTAAGGGAAACATTATAAACAAAGTTTGAAAACAAATAACAGCAAAGGAAATATATGAAAATCATGTATCAACATCTCTAGCAGATAAAAGGTTATTGTAAGTGGATAGAGGAAAAGGTAACAACTTTCCCAGCCCAGATTCAACATAAGACAGGAACAGGGAATTCACTTTAATTGGATATTCAACACAGGCAACTTAAAGCATCAAGATAAATTTTTTAGAAATAGCACTGGCAATAAATAAATAATGCCTGGAATTGATAATGGAATGGAAAGTATCTATTTTATAGTGGGGAGGTACTGCAACACAACACAACTCTTTAAGAGAACAATTTTACTATATTTATCAAATCATTCCAATTTTAGGAATTTTTTCTGAGGACATAATGGGAAAATGTACAAAGAGCTGGTCATTGCTTCATGATTTATAGCTGTAAAATAAAGTAGAAAGAACTAAATCATCCAAGTATCTGACAGTAGGTAATTAATTACAATTAAGTTAGAGCAAGCAATCAAAAATAACAATAGAAACAAATAATGATTCCTGATGTGGAAAGATGCTAAATCTTATGATTGCTAAGTGACAAAAGTTGGTTTCAGAGAATAATCCCAATTTCGAAAAAATATATTTATGAATCTATACACAAAGAAACATCTTACAGAATATTACCAAAGTTAAAGAAAAGTGACTAGTTTATGTACTGGGATTGCAAATTCTTCTTACTTTATTACTAATACTATATTATTTGAAAAGTTTTTACATTGTACCTATATTCTTTTCTAAGAGAAAATGATACTTTAATTAAAAGTTTTAGCTATTCATATAGAAATTGGAATAGGAATAAAGATCACTTTAGGTTTCTCTATTAAACACATGAAAAAAATTGTTGAAATCCTGTTCCAGAAAAATGTGCAAGCGTGGCTAGAAAAAAAGGAAAGAAAAATGCTTTCTGGAATTTATACTTTAGTATTAAGTAATTCTTGATTTTTTAAATATGTAATACAATTTTCAATTGGGAAAATCAGTTTTAAATACATACATACATTTAAAAATAGGAACATATAACTATATATAAGGGTTTCCCTGGTGGCTCAGATGATAAAAGAATTGCAGGAGGCTGCAATGTGGGAGACCTGGATTTGATCCCTGGGTTGGGAAGATCCCCTGGAGGAAGGCATGGCAACCCACTCCAGTATTCTTGCCTGGAGAATCCCCATGAACAGAGGAGCCTGGTGGGCTAAAGTCCATGGTGCTGCAAAGAGTCAGACACAACTGAGCGACTAAGCACGCACAGCATAACTATATATAAAAGCTGTGATAACTCAATCAAGAAGTGAATAACATAGAAAAATAACATAAAATTAGCCTAAGAAATATAACTGGATATTATATCTAAGAAAAGACTGCTCAGATTGGCAGGTTAATGAAACCAAGTGTTGGCAGGGTTATGCAGAAAAGGGAAATCTTAATTCTCAGTAGGCAGATAAAAATGGCACATCTTTCTGGAGATAATATGATCAACAAATAACAAAATGAAAATGTGCTATCCATTTTGTATGATGCTAAGTAATGGTAATCATAATATCAGTAGATAAACAGACAAACATAAATGTACTTGGTTGGCCAAAATGTTCATTAGGGTTTTGCTATGAAGCCTTACAACAAACCCGAATGAATTTTTGGGCCAAACCAATATATTTATAAGAAATTGCTGTTAAAATTATAGTTTATATACTTTCTGTGGAATACTATACAGCTATTAAAAATGTAATGATCTGTATGTAATTTACATGAAATAGCTTTGATCCCTTTCATGGAAATTTGTTCTTATAAGTTCTTAACCACATATCTGAAGGCAAATATCAGCATGAAAATAGTAATATGGCTTAAGGCAATTTTTAGTTTTTCCTTGGCATTGTTTGTTTACCATGAGCATTCATCAATTTTATAAAAACAATTGTTTTATAAAAATACAAAATAATTAAATTGAAAAGGCTACAAATACATTTCTGGCATTAAAACATTCAGGATCAAAGATTTAAGACTAATATGAGAGGCAAATGTTAAACCTTGCACATATTTGGAAGAGTGTTAATACAAAGAATTAACAGCTGGTTGAAATCTTACATGAAACCGGGCTATCAGCTCGCGATCCAGAGGCTTGGTTACTGACAGCTGACCTGAGATGGGGTTGATAATGAAGATACCAGTTGGAGGCTGGTCAGCTCCTGGCCCAGTTACGCTGTACCGCAGAGAAAGGTTTTTATCTCTATCGGATCTGATCTGAGGGTCAAGAAGATAGTCACATTAAACAAGGGACTAAATGAGCTCATGATCAGAGACAGAGCATGCTACACCTCATGGCCTCTTCCAAACATACACCATTTCTTCCCAGAAAATTCTTGAAGCTCTCCCAGTCCTATTCCTTGTTCTTGCCTCCTGGTGATGGGCTTCATAAAGAGATGTCACCTGTCACTAGAAGGACGGGGGCAACATTAACATCTAAAAGAACACTCACCAGGAGCAGTGCAAAAGTCAAAATTAAGGAGCGTCCATTTTTAAACATAATCAAAGTCTCTCCTGGAAATTTGGAGGTTAGAATATTTAACCCAGTAACAGGTGTCCAATTTAATGAAGAAAAAACTATTTACTTTTTTGCATCAGTTAGGACAAGAACTGTCTATTCATAGCAGGAAAGAGCCTCAGGTGGGAACTCTAAGATTATGGTTGAGCCTGGGGATCAGATTTCTGTACTTGCATTGTGCAGATGTTTTTCATTGCAACCAAAGTTTCCCTTATTATTTTAAGTTGGCACCCAGTACCCCAAATTCTTTATTAATAACAAAACATGCAAGAAATGATTTTATAATAATTTCTCTTATGCATAAAAATTATATCTGTTACAGGCTCACTGCTTTCTCCTCCAAATACAACATTTCCTGGAAAAATAAGCTTACGGATGAGTGGAACATATGTATCCTATGATGTTCCTAACATCATAGGAACAGGCTGCAGAAAGGGAGGAAGAATAGGACAGAAAGAAGGGCATTTGAGTAATACTGTTTAGAGGTGATAATAAGAAATATCTGTATATTAGACAAATACTTTTAATCCAGTAATAGAATCCAGTTTTTGTTTTGTTGTCTTAGTTAAGGCAAAATTCTTTAATTTTCTCATTCTCCATTAAAGTAGAAACATAGAAAACACCTTGCTTTGGAGGTTACATATTTCATTTTTAAACTTAATTATAATGCATATTACCATAGACTGGACAACACAAATAAATGACATTAAAAAATACAGTTTTCAGTAGGTATGTATTGGGATGCTAAATTAATCATATACAGAAACATTACTCGCTACTAAATTTGAGAATACAACTAGTTGTCTCATTTTCTTTTTGTAATAAATAACAAGTTGCTAATTTTACTAAGCATATAGAAATGTCTGTCATTTTTTTCCCCCTGGGTCTGATAGCATGCATTTAGAGTAACTGGGAAAAAAAAAAATCTTGCTCTTCAATTCTGAAAGCCTATGTTTTTTGTGTAGCCCCAGGGAGTCCGTTAATGGTATCAGAGGTCATTTTTTATTTCTTTAAAAAACTCTCAAATGCACTCAGTACTGGCATTTTTAGCAATGATTGCCCCTTTATTTTTTCTTTGGCCCAGAAGCTATCTGTAGAGGGCAAAGATCATCATGGGGAATGCAGCTTTCAGACAGGGACGATAAGGTGGAAGGGGAAGGGTACGGTGTGGCTGTGAATGCATGAGGGAGCTAGGGTTGTATATTCAGACACTGAACAAACTTCAGCATCCATGGGCCACTGGATGGACCCACAGAAAGCTCTGCCTGTAAATAACCCAAGGTAATGAATAAGAGACTCTTTACAACCCTAGAGACATTTCATCAATACAAAATAGTACATACATGTCTTAAACTCTACTTTGTGGAAAAAAGAGACAAAAGCACTTCTAACATAGACCGAACACATGCCACAGAGATCAGTGAAATTGCGTCATCCTACCCTGACGAGCTCTTGGGGAAAAGGCCCTCTGGAGTTTTCTGGCAAGTTGATGGGAGGGATAACCCAGTCTCTCTTCTGCCTCTGCAGGTAGCCATTGTGCTTAGTCAATTGTCTTGGGAATACGATTTCTTCTATTTCTCGCGATTCCTTCACATGAAAATACAAGAAGACATTCCTGAGTACTAGAAAAGCACTTTCTGAAAGTACGTCAATATCAATGGACACCTGTAAGTGTAGAATCACACTTTATTATGGGCAAGAAAATAAGTCTGGAGGCCCTGTCCTCACCCCCATTAAAATAGTAGAAAACACCATAAAATTGCGGGCTTCCCTGGTGGCTCAGTTGGTAAAGAATCCACCTGCAATGCGGGAGACCTGGGTTTGATCCCTGGGTTGGGAAGATCCCCTGGTGAAGGGAACAGCTACCTACTCCAGTATTCTGGCCTGGAGAATTCCATGCACTGTATAGTCCATGGGGTTGCAAAGAGCTGGACACAACTGAGTGATTTTTTTCTATGTTCACCGTAAAATTGTGGGTGCCACTATTTATTGAAAAATGAAATACCAAACAATGTATTAAGCGGCTCAGCTGTGTAAACTATTTGCAGTTTCTATAAACCATCTTAGATAGTAGTTAACATTGAGCAAAATTTAATAGTACCCTTTTACACATTTCTCATTAGTTTAAACCACAGTTCAGGTAATGTGCTACTGTACATTAAATTTAGATCTTGATGTGCTAAAATATAATTTGAATTCCAAGAGAAGTTTAATACATACTGCTAAGGAACGTCTCAAATATTTATGACCCTATTAAATCCCACAGAATTAATGCTGTAATTATTCTAAACCTATGTCAGCCATGATGGATGCTATAGATGACCCACTTTGTACATGGGTTATTAATCTCTGCTGGATGTCAACATTTTCTTCTGTTTTTCCCTGTATCTGTGGACATTTTAGCCATTAGCCCATGCTGCTTCAATGCAAACATCCAAGCTGGTTTGCTGGAACACAGTGAATCCTCAACAACAACAAAAGCATCTTTTCACTCAATTAGTTACCAGATCCTTATTTTATATTACTCAAATGACATGATTTCCCTTCACAGTTAATAGATTAACAAATTACATTTCACATAATGAAAGTCCAACATTGGTATAAGAGAAAAAATGATATCTTTTTCTCTAATATTTATTCATATTTGATTATTGCTGTGGCTCTCACATTTACAATACCAGCAAAGAATATGTATATTCTTCTGTTTTAATGTAACAGTTATAGTTCATAAAATCATAGACCAATTATATATGTATGGCATCGCCCCATATTTATTTCCAATTAAGTCAAAGCACTATAATATTCAGAAACTAATATTGTTATCATAACTTTACTGAAGAAGTTAATATATCTTATTTAAAATTCTTAAAATAGTGGCTTACACAAAAGAAGTACTTAGAAAATGTTCAGTTGAATTTAATTTTACTCTGTTAAAAATGTATCTTATTTGTTTTATCTTGGCTTATAGCAATTTCCACCAGAGGGAGTGTACTATTCCTAAAAGTCATGCCCATAGTATAAATAATTCATATCCCCCAATTTGATTATTGAGGGACAAGACAAAAACCCAATACTCCTTGGGAGAAATGTTTTCCTGTTACTACTGTAAATCTCTACTTCCCCTCCATAAGTTTGGCTGATGACATCTTATAAACAACTGTTTATCTTGTGGTTAAGTTTAACAGCTTGTAAAGCTTCTAAGTAATTTAAAACAAACAACTATTTCTAAGTAAATTTAAGTTATAAATCTCAAAGTATAAACAAATCTTTCAAATACAGTTTAGGATTGCTGATAATACACTTAATCTAAAGTATCCCGTAAGATTAAAAAGAAAACAAACGGCAAAATAGTACTGCAGCAACTGAAGTTGATAAAAGTTCCAATACTGGCCACTCATTAATGTGATGCCAAGTATGCACGTAGTTCAAACTGTACAATCCTGATTAAGTCCATCCAAAGTCATCCTTAGATACTCTACCTTCACTGAATCCTCAGGTAAGGCTGGTTTGAGGCTCAGTTTTACTGCTACTTGCCACTTTTCCTGAGTCTCTTTGTCTTGAGCGTATATCAGGAACTTGGAGTGTTCAGAGGAGAGGGGGAAGCTTCTCACAGCATACACCATGCCGTCTTCATCCACCTTAAAATCTGCTGGCTCGCTGCTCTCATATTGTACTTTTCTTTTCCCATTGCAGTTGCTAAACTTCACTATAAAAATAAATAAATAAATAAAACTAATTAAATTACAAAGGCAAAAACAATTATTCATCTAACTCTATATCCAGCTTAGGGTAAAAGAAAACTTAGTAACATGAAATGTTACTCACTGGAAAAGACCTTGATGCTGGGGAAGAATGAAGGCAGAGGGAGAAGGGGACAACAGAGGATGAGATGGTTGGATGGCCTCACCAACTCGACAGACATGAGTTTGAGCAAACTCCAGGAGATGGTGAAGGACAAGGAAGCCTGGCGTGCTACAGTCCATGGCGTCACAAAGAGTCGGACACGACTGCGTGACCGAACTGAACATGAAATGCAAAAATTTTATTTTTACATTATTCAACAAATTTTTATCTTGAAATTTTAATACAACTTTTAAAGGTTACACTCGATTTGCAGTTTTTATAAAATATTATTTACATTCCCCATGTTGCATGTGCCGTGCGTGCCAAATCGCTTCAGTCATGTCAGACTCTTTGCGACCCAGGGATTATAGCCCACGAGGCTCCTCTGTCCATGGGATTCTCCAGGCAAGAATACTGAGTGGGTTGCTATGCCCTCCTCCAGGGGATCTTCCTGACACAGGGATTGAACCCGTGTTTCCTGTGTCTCCTGCCTTGCAGGAGGATTCTTTACTGGCTGAGCCACCTGGGAAGCCAGCCGCATATAAGTGATATAATAAGTAGTTGTCTTTTTCTAACTTATTTCACTCGGTGTAAGCCCCTCCAAGTCCATCCATTTTGCTACAAGTGGCAAAACTTCATTCTAGGTATGGCTGAGTAGTATTCCATTTTATATATATATATGTCACATCACATCTTCTTTATCCATTCATCTGTTGATGGACACTTAGGTTGCGTCCATATCTTGGCAACTGTAAGTAATGCTGCAAGGATCACTGGAGTGCATGTTTTCTTTTCAAGAATCTTTCTTTCTTTTTTTTTTTTTTTTAAGATTTATACCCAGGAGTGGAATTGCTGAATCATATGGTAGTTCTATTTCAGGATTTTCGTTCTAGAGAATGTCAGATGTTCTGAGTTATTCCCCAGCATCTCCTTGTTCCAAAGTCTTCCTCTTCCTTCCACAAGCCCCTGGACCCTCAGGAATACCTGTTCCTTCCCAGGTCTCACCGATGCTGCCTTCCATTCCCTAACAAACTTCTACTCATCCTATACATCTCAGCTCCAGAGTCACTGAGGGCAGAACAAATTACTGCTGAACTCTTATCACCATAGTTCTAAAGCCATGTCTGACATTCACAGTGCAAGTACTTCAGAGCGAATTTTCTTAGCTATCTTGTATACCCTGCATGTTTCCTGGCATGCAGCCTTAATATATAATTTTGGAATAAATTATTAAAGGAATAAAGCAATGATATTCACCAATACTGAATGCCCACTATGCTCCAGAACGACAAAACCTCATGGTACTTAAAAGGCGAATAATTGGCCATTTCTAGTTCTTGTGGTGTTTATCATAGCTTTATGAAGTACTAACAGTTCTGTAGATTTTCAAACAAATGAAAATAAAGGTACATCTCAAAATAAACAACTGAAAATGTCTTAAGAAGAGAAAAAAATGAAAAAATTTCAGTATCTTAATTAGCTCTATATTACATGTAATGACTTAAAAGTTGAAAAAAATGAATGCTTTCTTAAAGGCAACATCAATTAGCTTATGTCTCATTGGAAACAAAACAAAGGTTAAACCACGTACTTATAAATGTAGAACTAGACCTATTCAAGCCAAAATAAAATTATAATAAAAATATTCTCCACAGAAGATGGTTTTCTTTGAAATTCTTAATCATTCCTTTTGAAGAAAAATTCTATGGGAAGAACATAAAAGGATCAAAGAAAAAAAAAACAATTTTTCACTTCTGTAAACATTTGAGGTTATGTTCTCACCACAATTACACTGGATACATTTTGGAATTCAATTAATAGTCACACATTACAAACTAAAATCATATATATTTTTTGTATTTTCCAAGGACCTAAGTTCATTTTTTGAACTCCCACCCACATGCGAATTAATTAAATTCTTTTGTTTTCATTAGCATAGATTCACTGAGATGCACACCAGACCACAAATAACATGCAAGCTTATTACCCCAAGTAACCGTAAAACCTTGATAACAGTCATAAAATACTTCACTGAATATATTATTTTCCCACATAATTCACATATACCATCCTTCATCTTTCAAACATTGCAAAATGAAAAGTTGTATCTCACGCTAAATGATAAGTCAAAATATTTGCCTTTGAAGTAGAAATATCCCAGAAGATAACTTAATTACCCCATCTTACATGCTATGTGATTTAAAAATGAAAAATGGGAATCTTTTCTATAGAACAATGCCATCTACTGCTTGTCTTTTATTAAGACAACAAAATGAAAAGTCAAATTGTTTGCGGGAGCCCTGCTGAGAAATCAAAATGAAAGACTTTTATCATCTTCTTATATAAAAAGTCCCTTTTATATCACAAAAGGTATTCATGATACTTAAAAACAAACAATGTGGATGAGAAACATTCAACACTTTTCTGCAATTTCTTGTTGACTTATACACTCTGGTATTCCTCGCCCATTCACACCTGGACTGTTGCATCTGCCTGCTTGGGTGGTCTTTCCCCTGCTCCAGGTCACTGCGTGTCCACTTCTAGACTAAACATCTGCAGGGATTTCCTCCTCCCTGCCTGCAATATTACATGTCAACTCTTTGACCTAGTATACGATGCTCTCTTAATTCTTAGTCACTTGGTCTTTTTGGTTTTATCTATTGGGTTGGTCGAAAAGTTGAACAGGTTTTTCCATAGCATCTTAAGGGAAAACCCAAACGAACTTTTTCACTAACACAACACATCATCTCCTACAATTTATTCTGCTCAGTCAGACAGATTTCTCAGTCAGTTTCCACATCGCTGTGGCCCACATTCTATACATGGGTGCTCAGTCACTTCAGCTGTGTCTGATCTTTGTGACCCATGGACTATAGCCCACCAGGCTCCTTCTGTCCATGGGATTCTCCAGGCAAGAATACTGGAGTGGGTTGCCACGTCCTCCCCCAGGGGATCATCCCAACCCAGGGACAGAAACTGCATCTCTTGCATTTCCTGCATTGCAGGCGGGTTCTTTACCCACTGAACCACCTGGGAAGCCCCTACGCCTGTATGTATCACCTTTTCTGGGCCTGGACCACTCCGCTCCCTCTTCTCCTAGCCACAGCTTCAGAGTCAGGGGAAGAGTCCTCTGGGAAGTCCTTAGGAGAATGGCATCCTGTGCCCTCATTTGGGAAGGCTCTGAACTTTTTAAAAAAATTTTGTTCCTATGTTTCCTGTCCATAGAAATACATATTAATACTTTATTTATTATAATAATAATTATAATAAGTAATGTGTACTTATTAATGGTTTCATGTGACTAGATCTTGTCTCTGTAAGTGAACCATAAACTCATTGTGGCTTCCTGACAGTGATTCTTAGTTTTTTTGTTTCTTTGACACTTAACAGTGATAGGACAGAATAAATATTCATTAAATATCTACAGACCAATTGTATAGATTAATATCTAAAATTTCTTTTAAAAACTAGAAAGCAGGAAACTTAGATATACGCTCAGCCTACCATAGCAATAGTCAACAACAACAACAAAATCCAGGGACTTCCAATAATCTGACTTTGTTTAGATGGTTGGGTTATGAAAGAAAATGAATTGATACTGGTTGAATGCTAGGTACTGAACAAGATACTTAAGGTTAGGTTATCTACTTTAACCTTAAGAATAACTACCCAAAGTGAGAATTGTTTCCTCTGTTCTACAGATGGGGCAGAAAATTCAGAAATCCATCTACACTCCATGCTCCTTGACTCCTTGTGTTTGCTTGCCCTAGAAAAACACAAAAGGATCTAACTCAACTCATACATCTTAAACTTTTAATAAACAATAAAAGTAAATAAATGACAAAGAGGCTTGATAGATGCTTGGGAAGAGAATAGTGCCACATTTAAATCTTTGAAAGTATCTAAGTAACTAGCATATTAAAAAGGAGTTCTTCAATTGGAGTACAGCCTAAAGGTCCTACAGAGGGGAGGAACTGAGCCCCTCAGGGACTGGTGAGTGTGTGTGACAGATGAAAAAAATTCACACTCACTGTTACTGTCACAGACTTTGGCTAATCTGGCAGTCAGCTACCTATTTGGATTCAGGTGTCAAAAAGATACAAGCAAGCAAAGATGGAGGCCTTTGAAAAAATGCGCCTTTTCCTACCAAGGGTCACTGCAGATCCTATGAATGAGAAGCGTGTGACCCCAAAGAGTCTGGCTCTGAGAAAACACTTTGGAGGAAAGTGCATAAAGGTTGTCACTTAAAATCTTTTAGCTTTTATAGCACCCTTACCCCCATTGGTTTAATAGTTCTGTCATCAAACTGTTCTAAGATTTTTAAACAAATGCTAATTTTCATCGCTCTGATATTAAAATAAGCAACATTTTGAGCATTGCTCAGGTTTAAAGGACTGTGATGTATTATGTGTTGTATTAACTGTGTTGTACTGAGATTAATTCCTTTTGTACATTCCACGAGTGGAATCAATACCTTAACTGAAAATAAGTCCATCGCCAACTGGAAAATTTTCCTTAGTGAGATGTTGGTCCTGACTTCATCCTGTGGTTGATTTAATGCACAAACAGCACCTCGTTCACATGCTTAATCAGTAACTACCAGGTTTTACTGCTTTCAAAGTCACGCAAAGTAAAAAGCTTGCTAATTTCAATGGTATTATGGACTACAGTGTTTTCCCTTAAATTCACAGGCTGAAATTCTAAATCCTAAAGCCCCAGAATATAAGTATTGGGGTGGCCAAATATTCGTTTGGGTTGTAACATCTTACAGAAAAACCCAAACAAAATTTTGGCCAACCCAGTGTATTTGGGGTCACAAAGAATTGGACACGACTGAGCGACTGAACTTAATGTATTTGGAGATACGGTTTTTAAAGAGGTAACTAAGGTAAATGAGCTCATATGAGTAGGGCTTCATTCAGCATTACTGGCATCTTATAAGAAGAGGAAATTTGGACACAGTTGCACATATACACAGAGGAAAGGTCATTGTATGGACACAGGGAAAGATGGCCATCTGCAAGACAAAGAGAAAGATCTCGAGAAAATCCAAACATGTTGGCACCTTGATCTCAGACTTCCAGTCTCCAGAACTGTGAGATAAATTTCTGTCATTTAAACCACGCACTCTATAGTCTAACAAGTGGGTAATACATGAATTCCATTTATTAACAATTGATCAATGTTTATCGAATGTTGTCTTGTTCACTTTTGACTTAGCTGCACCATGAATATCTTCTCAAATTTGACAAGAGTCACTTCTGCCCTAGCACCAAATGCTGAGACTTACTTACAAGAAAATTTTTACAGAAACATAGACATTAACAGAAAAATAAAAAGTGGAAAACCATTATGTTATAGAACCTTAGTCACAGCACTAATATATATTTATAACTTGTATATTATGTTTATTTACTATTCATAGACTTTCAAAAGGTTTTCAGGACTACGACAGAATATGTTTACCAAAAAGTTTGTTAGAAATAAAAGGAGAACAGACAGAAGCCACGTGAAAGGGAGAAAGAGATATCCAAGGGACAAGGTAAAATGATTAAGATTAGATTTAAAATTTAACTTTGAAGATGAGGAAAGCAAACATCACAGTCATATGACTTGTGAAGAGAAATACATACTTCACTGAAGCAAAGCTGCTTCTGTTATTAACACATTTTCCTAATGGATGTTAGGCAAAGAATTCTCAGTAACTTAATAATATTTTCTACTTTCATTTTCCAAACTAGGAAGCAGTTTGATCATTTTTTAATATATAGGTTTTAAATAAAAGGTGATATGTTTATTTTAAAATAAAATACATCCTTAGCAGTGAAACCATTCTCTATGTTACTGTTATGCCAGATACATGACACTATGCATTTGTCAAAAGCCATAGCCTAAGCAACAACTAAGGGTGAATCCTAGAGTAAATTAAGGACTTTACAGTAATGTATCATTATTGGTTGCAGCAAATGTGCTACATTAATGCAAGATGTTAGTAACAGGGAAAACTTTCAAGGTGGGGTGGATATGAACTCTGTATTTCTCACTCAATTTTTCTGTAAACTTAGAACTTTTCTAAAAAATGGTATATTAATAATTTAAAAAATATTTCCCTAAGGGGATGGTCTAACCAGCTATATTATCAGATATTTGAAAGGAGTAGATAGTTGTCACTATCCTCAGTCTCTGCCAAGCATGAGTGCCAGTGAATTACTCCAACATGATGTTAGCAGGAGCCAGATAATATAACTTAATCAATAACTTTACATAAACATCCTATGTATGGACATACTGAATTGGTGTTTCATGAAAGTCATAATATTTTATTACATGTAATAAACTTGAAATTCTGTTATTTTTAAAAAAGGAACTCAATTTGACATTTTTTTTCTGACAATCTTCTTTACATTAGAATATTAACTTTTCTTGAGTACTCAAATAACTTAAAGTAGAAACTCCAGAATTTCAAAACATAGGATAAAAGAAAATAAGCTGCTTTAGACAACTGAAAAAACAAGCTTGATCCACTGAATAATTCAAATTTAAAACAACTCTACACAGAATTAAATGTTTGTGTCTAAAATCATCATTGTATTAAGTAAGAAATGTATTATTAGAGCCACTGCATAGTTTCCATATGTAATATGTAGTTAATGTGTTCTAGACGACATAGAACTTTGTTAACATGATTAATACAAAATTAAACACCAATGAAATCATTATTTTAAAGTAGTTTTGACTCTTAAAACTATACCTCAAATTAATGTTAACCATAAAAACATAATATCCTTATAAAATATTAATAGGAAACCACAGATCTTATATAGTAAACATATTAGCAGTTTAATAGCACACATTAACCATAGGAATGAAAATGTGAAAATATACACATATGGTTTATAATTTTTGCCTAAGTAAAGCATCACCATATTTAGAAACAATTATGAGAGAATACTGTAAAAGAATTTTGTTCCGCCTAAATACCCCTTTGACTTTTATTGTATTTTTTTTCCCACATTAATTGCTATTTCTGAAGGCATACTGGGAAAACAGAAACAGTTTCACAGTGTTAACAGATGTTCTCCTTCCATGTGCATAGGGCAATATTTATTAAGGAACTAGATCTTTATTAACGAAGAAGTTATAGGGAGAAAGGTAGGGAAGAATTATCTTAACACTAAGGATTTCATGGTTTTTGTCTTATAGATTCCAATGAAGAATGGTTATCAACTGCAGGTTTGCTCATAAATCTGCTTAGATATTCTTTGCTTATTCTAGATCCTTTCTGAGTTTCAATTTCAGCAACAATTATTCCTAGAGCCACTTGGAGTCCACCAATCCTTTTCACACATGCACAGTGGGATACACTAGAGATAGTCTGGAAATGTCCACATGGACTTTAGTAGAAAAAGTCAGTACACTTTCTCTTTCTTTTTTAAGATTTTTTTTTTAATGTGGATCATTTTAAAAGCCTTTATTGAAATTTGTTACAATATTACTTCAGTTTTATGCTTTGGCTTTTTGGCTGCAAGGCATGTGGGATCCTAGTACCCCAACCACTGAGCAAACCCATACTCTGCATTGGAAGGTGAAGTCTTTACTGCTGGACTGCCTGGAAAGTCCCACATTTTCTTCATAGCATCTAATTATAATAAGAAAAATGAAATACAGAGTTGGGAAACATACTATAAAATACACATAGAACTTCTATACAAAACTGAAAAAAAATCTTTAATAAGAAGTTTCAGCTTATTTGCATGAAATGCCTTTTCATAACATTTTAAGACTGAGAAATCAAATACTTGATAATTTCCATTAAGGAAAACTATTCACAGAAGTTAGTGGTAGCAAATGGGTAGCATAGAGTACATTCATTTTTCTCCAATGGATAGAAAACTATTTTTTGTCATGAACCATGAGGAATACATTGATTAAATTTCCTGGTCCTTCTTTAATTGACAAACACAATGTTGAAATTCCTTGTGGAAATGCAAAAGTTTTTCATATTTTTTATCATAAGTATTTAAAAATAATGATAAAATTCGACTTCATGCTTAGATAAGTATTGCTCTAACAGTCAATAATTTTCCTTACGATTTAAAATGTAACACCAACTAAATATCACAAATGTATCATTTTTATCCTTTTTCCAAAGCTGAACTTTGTTTCAAATCCAAAAGCTCTGTGAGTATGTGTAATATTTACACGGCCTTTGTGATTTTCAATTAAGTTCATTCAGGTGCTCCAAAATGTCAGTTAAATAGGCTATTTTTTTCAAGCGAATTACTCTCCTTCAACAAATCTGAAGTGAGCAATTCAAACACACTCACAATCCATTTTTCTATTAGTCAATAAATTCTTGCAAAAAAAAAAAAAATAAGTGTCCTTTGGACAGCTTGTGCACTTTGGTATAGATCAGCAAATACGGTTTTCTAATCCTTTGTCTTTGCATAAAGCTGTTGTCATTTATTTTCATAATATCAATTTATGTGGAGTTAAGATTTATGAGCAAACTTTCATATACAAGAGCTTCTAGGTGAGTAAAACTAACACCAATCATGGGGCTCTCAGATTAAACTCCTGATGTTTATGTCTTCATGTCATTTACAGCCCTTGCACCTTAGGGCCAGAGCATCAGCCTTATGTAACATCTGCCTAAAATTTTCCTTTGCAGTGTTCCTTTATCTCCTCAAATGTTTGATTTATAAAAGTTTGTTTTGCTTTTTTTTTTCCCCAAAATAAATAATGTTCTTCAAGGATTCTAATGACTGCTATGAACCAACATATTTCAGTGTTAGCATTAGTCGGTCAGTTATGTCCAACTCTTTGCTACCCCATGGACTGTAGCCCACCAGGTCCCTCTGTCCATGGAATTCTCCAGGCAAGAATACTGGAGTGGATAGCCATTCCCTTCTCCAGGGGATCTTCCCAACCTAGGGATGGGGTCTCCTGCATTGCAGGTAGATAGACTATTTACCATCTGAACCACCAGGGAGGCCCAAAGTTCATTAATAAATATGAACCAACATACTTATAAATTTTTTCAAGTCACTAGCATGCAATGATAATTTCTGATCTAATGATCCTTTTGATGAGTGCTGTCACTATGAAGTGTGACATGCCATCACTACCTCTCCTGAGTGTATTATTCAAAAATGGCTCCTTTTCTATTTCTTCCACTTCCCTGGTTTCCGATATAGCATTGATGATGCATAGACAGACTGGTAACATAAATTCTCCCTTTGTGTGAGGCATTCTGGCTTAAAGCATTATGTGTAAAATCTTATAAATGGCTTTTAGAGCTTGATGCTAGCGTGCTACACTCAATCTCATAAAGGAATTTCCTTACTTTCTGCTTAAGAGAATCCAAAATTTCTATTGCTTAAATTAGATGTTTTGGGGTATGGTGCCCTCAAAGTGAGTCCTGCTTGTAGCTTCACTTGATCATTTTTGCATGAAATTAAACCTTTAGATCAAATGTGAAAATAATTATAAGGACCCATGGATTCCAATATGAGGGAAAACATTTGAGGGGGTTCTGATGACTGAAGTCTTTTCATTTTTCACTAGGCTGGGACAGTAAGCATAATTGAAAATGAAATCTAAACACAACAGAAACTACAGGCAGGTATAGCTTCAGAAAATCTATCTGTAAATAATACATAAAAATAAACTTTAAGTAATATTATGTAATAATATGACATATGTTACAATATAATAATATTGTCTAATTAACATAATACAAATGAGTATTATAAACTTTACAACTAGAAAATATATATTTCAGGTCTTCTACATTTCTGAAACATTTAAAAATAAAGCATATGAAAAGCTAGGAAAATTAAATATACCATTGTCTATGTGATGATACTGAATATTAATTTTCATTCAATTTAATAATTAATAGGCTTTAAAATGCTCAAAATATAATCATTATTTATAGTTCTGAATAATCAAAAAGTATTTTGAAAACAATCAATTTTTGCAACTTATAGTCCCCTTTAGTAATTTAGTAAATTTTCTGTCCAGAAATACCAATTTATTTCTAAGGAATCTGTTTTTAAAAACCTATGCAAATTTAACATAATAGACACACTTCAATTTTTTAAAAAGCACTCAAAAATAACTATTGATTTTTATTGAGAAAGATTTTCTGTTAATTTAAAAATCCAATAGAAATAAACAACAACAAAAAAAGCAAAAGAAGGAGGGAAAAATAAGGTGGGAAGAGGAAAGAACTGAGAAAACTAAAAAAATTAATTCTCTGGTATACAATAAAATATAAGAAGATAAACTTTATACATATCTTTTCTTTTAGAATTAATATATTTTAAGATTTTTGATGTGGACCATCTTTCAAGTCTTTAATGAATTTGTTACACTAGTGTTTCTGCTTTCTGCTTTGATTATTTTTGGCCAGGAGCCATGTAGGATTTAAGCTGCCTGGCCAGGGATCGAACCTGCACCCCTTGCACTGGAGGGTGGTCTTAACCACTGTACCATGAGGGAAGTTCTTTCTTTTAGAATTAAACAGAAAAAAGTACAAGCAAAAAATGCAAGGAAATTAAATAGAAAGAATAATAAAAGTAACATCTAAGGAACATACCTCAAAATAATAAAAGCTATATATGACAAACCCACAGCAAGCATCACCCTCAATGGTGAAAAATTGAAAGCATTTCCCTTGAAATCAGGAACAAGGGTGCCCACTCTCACTACTACTATTCAACATAGTGTTGGAAGTTCTGGCCACAGCAATCAGAGCAGAAAAAGAAGTAAAAGGAATCCAGATAGGAAAAGAAGAAGTGAAACTCTCACTGTTTGCAGATGACATGATCCTCTACATAGAAAACCCTAAAGATTCTACCAGAAAATTACTAGAGCTAATCAATGAATATAGTAAAGTTGCAGGATATAATATTAACACACAGAAATCCCTTGCATTCCTATATACTAACAATGAAAAAACAGAAAGAGAAATTAAGGAAACAATACCATTCACCATTGCAACAAAAAGAATAAAATACTTAGGAGTATATCTACCTAAAGAAACAAAAGACCTATACATAGAAAACTATAAAACACTGATGAAAGAAATCAAAGAGGACACAAACAGATGGAGAAACATACCGTGTTCATGGATTGGAAGAATTAATATTATCAAAATGGCTATTCTACCCAAAGCAATCTATAGATTCAATGCAATCCCTATCAAGCTACCAACGGTATTTTTCACAGAACTAGACCAAAGAATTTCACAATTTGTATGGAAATACAAAATACCTCGAATAGCCAAAGTAATCTTGAGAAAGAAGAATGGAACTGGAGGAATCAACCTGCCTGACTTCAGACTCTACTACAAAGCCACAGTCATCAAGACAGTATGATACTGGCACAAAGACAGAAATATAGATCAATGGAACAGAATAGAAAGCCCAGAGATAAATCCACAAACCTATGGACACCTTATCTTTGACAAAGGAGGCAAGGATATACAATGGACAAAAGACAACCTCTTTAACAAGTGGTGCTGGGAAAACTGGTCAACCACTTGTAAAAGAATGAAACTAGAACACTTTCTAACACCATACACAAAAATAAACTCAAAATGGATTAAAGATCTAAATGTAAGACCAGAAACTATAAAACTTCTAGAGGAGAACATAGGCAAAACACTCTCTGACATAAATCACAGCAAGATCCTCTATGACCCACCTCCCAGAATATTGGAAATAAAAGCAAAACTAAACAAATGGGACCTAATGAAACTTAAAAGCTTTTGCACTACAAAGGAAACTATAAGTAAGGTGAAAAGACAGCCCTCAGATTGGGAGAAAATAATAGCAAATGAAGAAACAGACAAAGGATTAATCTCAAAAATATACAAGCAACTCCTGCAGCTCAATTCCAGAAAAATAAATGACCCAATCAAAAAATGGGCCAAAGAACTAAACAGACATTTCTCCAAAGAAGACATACAGATGGCTAACAAACACATGAAAAGATGCTCAACATCACTCATTATCAGAGAAATGCAAATCAAAACCACAATGAGGTACCATTACACGCCAGTCAGGATGGCTGCTATCCAAAAGTTTACAAGCAATAAATGCTGGAGAGGGTGTGGAGAAAAGGGAACCCTCTTACACTGTTGGTGGGAATGCAAACTAGTACAGCCGCTATGGAGAACAGTGTGGAGATTTCTTAAAAAACTGGAAATAGAACTGCCATATGACCCAGCAATCCCACTTCTGGGCATACACACTGAGGAAACCAGAGCTGAAAGAGACACGTGCACCCCAATGTTCATCGCAGCACTGTTTATAATAGCCAGGACATGGAAGCAACCTAAATGCCCATCAGCAGACGAATGGATAAGGAAGCTGTGGTACATATATACCATGGAATATTACTCAGCCATTAAAAAGAATTCATTTGAACCAGTCCTAATGAGATGGATGAAGCTGGAGCCCATTATACAGAGTGAAGTAAGCCAGAAAGATAAAGAACATTACAGCATACTAACACATATATATGAAATTTAGAAAGATGGTAATGATAACCCTATATGCAAAACAGAAAAAGAGACACAGAAATACAGAACAGACTTTTGAACTCTGTGGGAGAATGTGAGGGTGGGATATTTCAAAAGACCAGCATGTATACTATCTATGGTGAAACAGATCACCAGCCCAGGTGGGATGCATGAGACAAGTGCTCCGGCCTGGTGCACTGGGAAGACCCAGAGGAATCGGGTGGAGAGGCAGGTGGGAGCGGGGATCGGGATGGGGAATACGTGTAAATCCATGGCTGATTCATATCAATGTATGACAAAACCCACTGAAATGTTGTGAAGTGATTGGCCTCCAACTAATTAAAAAAAAAAAAAGTAACATCTGCATAAAACTTTCACTTAGGATAAAGACACTGATATAAAAACAGTGATCAGATAACAGAGGGGATTCAGTGAGAAAAGAGATTCTGCTGTTCACTCCAGTTGCAGGTGAGTACTTGATCAATTGGGGGAGATGTTATGCGGAGACTTGGGTTGATACAAGTCTTACCAAAGTGGAAAAATAATAAAAAATTTCAGTAACTTTTAATAAAAAAAAAAAAAAGAGCATTCAAATGTAATTTTCACTGTCATGAGTTAGTTTCTTGAACTATTCTCAGATGGTCCAGTGGTAAAGAATCTGCCCGCCTGTGTAAGAGATTCAGGAGACTTGGGTTTGATCCCTGGGTCAGGAAGATTTCCTAGAGTAGGAAATGGCAACCCATTCCAGTAGTCTTGCCTGGGAAATCCCATGGGCAGAGAGCCTGGTGGGCTACGGTCCATGGGGCTGCGAAGAGCCGCTCAGTAACTGAATGGGCAACAGACAGCACACAAACACATCATAAAAATGCCTTCACATTTTTAATACCATAAAAAAGTTCAACCACGAGTATCTACAGCACATCTGTATCTCATTCTTGACAACTGGTTGGGAAATAGTGATCTATTCTGCCATACTGCTCCAATATAAAAGTTTAGGTTGGCATTGTGAATGATGACCAATATTTCCAGTTTTCCTCCTCTTTCTAAACATTCAAAAAGATAACACTTATTCCCTTCACCCTTTGCATGACCACATGGCTTACTTTGGTCAGTAAAACATGTAGATTAAAGTGACATGCATGACTTCCCAGCAGCAGTATTTAAAAGCTGATACCCTCTATACCCACACAAAAGTATAATTCAAAAGATACATGCATTGCTATGCTTCAGTTCAGTTCAGTTCCTCAGTTGTGTCCAACTCTTTGCAACCCCGTGAACCACAGCATGCCAGGCCTCCCTGTCCATCACCAACTCCTGGAGTTTACCCAAACTCACGCCCATTGAGTTGGTGATGCCATCCAACCATCTCATCCTCTGTCGTCCCCTTCTCCTCCCACCTTCAGTCTTTCCCAGCATCAGGGTCTTTTCAAATGAGTCAGCTCTTTGCATCAGGTGGCCAAAGTATTGGAGTTTCAGCTTCAGCATCAGTCCTTCCAATGAACACTCAGGACTGATCTCCTTTAGGATAGATTGGCTGGATCTCCTTGCCATCCAAGGGACTCTCAAGAGTCTTCTCCAACACCATAGTTCAAAAGCATCAATTCTTCGGCGCTCTGCTTTCTTTATAGTCCAACTCTCACATCCATGCGTGACTACTGGAAAAACCATAGCCTTGACTAGATGGACCTTTGTTGACCAAGTAATGTCTCTGCTTTTTAATATGCTGTCTAGGTTGGTCATAACTTTCCTTCCAAGGAGTAAGTGATGGCAGCACAATCCACAATAGCCAAGACATGGAAGCAACATAGATGCCCATCAGCAGATGAGTGGATAAAGATATGGTACAGATAGACAAAGGAATATTACTCAGCCATAAAAAAGAATGAAACAATTTCACCTGCAGCAACATGAATGCAACTAGAGATTATCATACTAAGTGAATTAAGTCAGAAAGAGAAAGACAAATACCATATGATATCACTTATATGTACAATATAAATATGACACAAATGAACCTATCTACAAAGTAGAAATAGACTCTCAGACATAGAGAACAGACTTGTGGATGTCAGGGGTAAGGAGATTGGAGAGGGATGAGCTAGAAGTGTGAGGCTGGTAGTTGAATTCTATTACATATAGAATGGATGGACAACAAAGTCCTACTGTATAACACAGGAACTATATTCAGTATCCTGGCATAAACTATAATGGAAAAGAATATAAAGAAGAATAAATATGTATAACTTGGTCACTTTGCTTTACAGCAGAAAAAAAAAAAAAAAAAAAGCCGATGCTCTCTTTCCCTCCAGTGGTGATTATGAAAGAATATGTTAAATGCAGGTGATAACAGGATTGAACCCCTGGGGAGGATTGAGTCCATCTACAGAGAATTGCCCTGGAGTCACCTGCTACCACAGTGGACTTCTTCACAGGAAGAAGAAATTGACATTTTGTTGTGTTAGGCACAGAAGACTGGGGATAATTGTTACTGCAGCACATTCTAACCTGTCCTGCATGATAATGAATCAACTGGAGTGAACTCAAAGCCTCTCAATGTAGTTGAACTAAGATGAAATGTCTATGAAATGAAATAAATAAAAAGCTATTTTAGGTCAAATTAACATGATTAAAATATTTCTTATTTCTGATTTCCCCAGCAAAAGAAAGAGGTTTCATTATAATGTTCTCCAAAGTATTATAAAATCTAGAGAAGCTGTTATTTTGTTTCCTTTCCAGGGCAAGTCATGTAATATTTAACTAACATCTGTATACAAGTTGTCACAAATAAAAAATAGAATAAAGAACTCTTCTTGGATATGAAATTGAAAAAAAATCAAAACAAGCAGTAGGGATGATATGACATTCAAAATATGAAATTTAGATTTTCAGTTGTCCAATAATGCCCATGCATACAATTTCATATATTAAACTTTTGGAAAAGCAGTAAGATTATTACATTCTCCCTCATATGCATTCTAATAACTCAAAAATTTTAAGCTGTTTTTCACTTCATTGATATTCTTCCTCCAGGCATCTCTGTGCCATGAAATTCAATGAAAACCCTTTCTTTTGACAGAATCCAGCTAAAAATATATAAAATGATCAATGTTCAGGCAGAATTACTCTCCCTCTCTCTCTCTCTTTTTTTCCCCCAGAATGTGCCCATTAACAAATTACATTGAAATATCACTACCTCTAATTAAATTACTCTGACAGAACACAGGTTGTGTAGAAGCTTCTTTTCCCAAATGTATGATTATTAGTCTCTGAAATTTGATGCAATTTAGTTAGCTTCATATTTCAGGCTACTCATGTCAACAAAGAAGGAATTGCAATTCCTAAGTTTAACGACAGGTTTTTGTTATTTTTAAAAGAAAACAGTTCTCCTAATAAACTTTACTGAAAAAAAGAAGTTCTTGCCACCTGGAGTTTTCAAGTGCACCACTACAAAGGAAAAAACAAAACTAAATTAATCTTGTTGTCTACATGAGTTTCAACATTGTGGCCTCAAAATGGGCCACGGAGGTCAAAAAAAAAAAAAAAAAAAATGTCCCCAGAAAGCCCAACTTACTAAGACACGAGAACACCAAGTAACAAAATGAAATTTGAAGAAAAGAAAGAGGCACACAGAACATAATGTTCATTAGGCAACTTAGCTCTACTGTTATGACATGATATTACATTAATGGAAATTAAAGTCCATGGAACTATTAAACTACTAAATCCTAAAGTATTTGCTGATAGTAAAGTTACAAAACAAACAGGGTAATATTTTTATCCTAAACACTTAAAACAAATTAAAAAAAATATTTATTCCTTTACACACTTTTAGGAGGAAAAGATGCCTGTCATATGTGAACAAATGACAATGTATTTAAAATAGTTCTTGGAAATCTGCCATAATATGTAACTCACAACTTAAAAGCCAAATTCCTAATTATTAATGCTAAATTGCCCCAAAAGATATACTGGGTCACCAGCTCCTGGAAAGAACTCTGAAAAGAGCAAAGATGGACTTTCTACAGAAAGCAAACTATAAAAATCTTAACGAAAGCAACACCAAAACCCACAACATCACATCCTTATTCAAGGCTGTCTATGGTTTTATGAACATGAATAAACTGACGTGTATGTATTGTCTTTAATATACAGTGGATTCCATAAAAATGTCATCAGTCATACCATGTCTTTCACAGAGCCAATGAAGTTGTTCAAAGTAATTACATAAAATCCCTCAGCTACCAATGGAAGTTAACTAGTAAAAGCAATGAACAAATTCTAACATAAATTCAGTCAATGGGTTATTAGTTGGTAAACATCGCCATATAACCTGGGGAAAAACACGGCCTCCATCTTTTTATGGTCTCAGTACACCAGTTTTCAACTTTCTAAAGAATTATTATATAAACTTAAAAAGCGGCTCTAGTAGCATGAAAGCATCCTTCCAACAACCTAAACAGATGGTTTTAGTTCAACTTACTCTGATCTACCACAGATAGTCACAAGAAAAACAAGGGCAAGTAATCTATAAAATATAATTTTAAAAGTGGGCTATGATTTCAATGAATCATTGTAACAATAGTAAAGGGCTATTTCAAGATTATTTGTTTTTACACAAATGCATAAATATCTGAAAATCCTCTTTTAAATGTCAATTACTCATTTTATTTATAAATTATATTTTATGCTTACTAACATTTTTTTATAATGCCTAGAACTGCAGTCATTTCAAACTGCTGTCATTGGTTTAAAAGAACCAAAGAAAAAAGTCTTCTTCAGAAGTATTTCTCTTCCCTCTATCATAGTCTGAAATGAACATCTACCTCTGTGAACACACATCAGCAATCTGAAGAGCTGGGGAAAAATTTGCTTCTTCACCTGGCAATGGTAAGCCTTAGCCTCATTAATGGGTTGACATTTCCTCTTGGAGAAATGATTACACTTCTATCTCACCATTCTCATTAATTACATCAAAGTACATGGGCTGAATGGTCACACACTGTAATACTATGGCCATCTTATGGATGCGCCACACTGATTTATTTGAAACCATTTTAGGTGCAAGAGTCTTCTGCCTGGGGGCATTATCCTTAACCCCACTTTTCTAAATGACACTAAGACATTTAGTCCAGCTCTTATGTATCCTTATGAAGGGTCGGGATACCTTTAAAGTTTACAGAGATAAAGATTTTGCATATTTGATTTACCTCATAAATACACAGGCAGGTATTAAAGGATTTTCATTACATTAACCAAGATGATATCCAGGCAAGATCCAGTGTACACACTATTTATTCCCAACTTAACAAATTCCCAGTCTGCATTTGTTAGCCACAATAAACTGAGTTAGGTTAAAACCATATCCTTATCTTGTCCTGATAAGTATATACAATAAGCAGGCTAGTCGGAATAATCTTTTAGGCTTTTTGCCTAAAAGCCCCCGAAGTACTCAGGTTTTAGGTTAATACATTAATAGCCCTATTTTAAAAACAGGAACTTAGACATCTGACTTCCAGAGTCATTAAAATGAATTAAAACAACGGATGTAAGTAACTGAAACAAAGACAAAAAAACATACACCTAAACAAGAATGATGAAAAATCTATTAAATGTGAATCTTTCATCTAAAAAAAAAATCCAGTGTTTTAAAAAAGAGAGATATAAAAAATCAAGAACAAAGAGAAGCCCAAGGTATGAAGGAGACAGACAGTATGGCATGGCACAGCCAAGTTATGTTTTCGGGGGACCACCTTGCTCCAAAGAGGCTGCAAGGATAATAAAGTTATAAAGCGTTTTAAAAAAGAGAGAAACAGGACTCCTCTGGTGGTCCAGTGATTAAGAATCCATCTGCCAATGGCAGGGAACATGGGTTCAATCCCTGGTCCGGGAAGATTCCACAGGCTGAGGAGCAACTAAGTCTGCGCAACCACAACTACCGAAGCTCGTATGCCCAGAACCAGTGCTTTGCAACAGGGGAAGCCACTGCAACTGGAGAAAGCCCACACACAGCAACAAGCACCCAGCACAGCCAAAATAAATAGTTTTTTTTTTAAAAAAGGAGAGAGAGAGACAAAACCTAGCCAGACTCAAAAACAAGATAAACATCTCTGTGGTCCAGAAATTACCTTAATGTAATCTGCCATCTGGACAGGAAGCTGTCAGGGACAATCCGAACTTCAAGTTCTGTTCAAAGTCAGAGGAAGTAGACACAGCCTCCAGGTTGCCACTTGACACCATGGACTAAGCTGAGACTGGATTCAGGGTGAGTTTGTGCAAGAGCAAAGTGAGAGATGAAAACAAAAATTCCACAATCTCAATTCATCACACATCAAAAAAATTCAAACAAAAGGACAGCCAACAAAATCTACAATCAGAACTTAACACACTCCAAATGAATTTAATTACATGGAACAGTCCCCTGGTTCATTCTATTCCACTGGCCACTCCGTCTCCAATTCTGTAAGATGCACTGAGGTTCTGACCAGGATCTTCACTTCTCTCTATTCTCACCTTAAGGTGATTTCAACCATCCCCAAGGTTTTAAAAAGCACCTACACAAAGATGAATGTTGAAAAAGTATATATAAACTTTGACTGTTCCCTGGAGATCTAAACTCCTATATCCAATTGCCTATGTGACACCTCCATTTGGACATCCAATGGGCAACTCAAACTGAACAGATGCCAAAGCCAACTCTTGATGTACTCCTTCCCTCACAGCTCCAACCAAGGACAAACACCATGGTGAACAGTTTCACCCTCCACCCAAATGCTCTGACTACAAGTCTAGGAGTTGAGCTTGACCCTTGTCTTAGTCCAAAAGGAAACTATCTGAAAGTTCTGTCAGCTCTGCTTTCAAAACAAATCTCCAACATGACCATTTCTCATCACACCCATGGCAAACACCTTATCACCAGCCATTATCTGGGTTGAATTACAGCTGGAGCCTCTAACTCATCCGTCACTTCCACTCTTTGTGACACCCAGAGAGGCCTTTCAAAAACATAAATTCGACCACTTTGCTCAAAGACTTCCTATTACACATAGACCGAAACTCTTAACAAAAGCCCTTGGCTCTGCAACCTTGTCCTCCTGGAGCTCCTTGGGTGTCCACAGTCACGTAGGTTGTCCGGTGACTCCTCCAGCCATCCATGCGGAATGATGCCTCAGACCCTTTTCTGTTTATTTGAAATATTACACAGTGCAACAGAGAGAGGAGGAAACAGAAAGACAGGAAGCAAGAAAACTTGGACAACCAGGCAGGCAGGAGATTGAGTCAACTGTCCAGGTAAAAGACCATTAGGTTAAATTTAGTCTTTTAAGCCTTTATGGTTAAAGTTACCTTTCCTTAATTTTTCCAATTTGCTTCCTTCCTTTTTTTTTTTTTTTTTTTTGTTTTTGTTGTTTTTTACTGATATGTCACTGATATCAATGGATGGTTAGAACTGACTTTTTCCAATCAAACCAGATAATGAAAAAAAGGAATGTGAGGCCATCTTTTTATTTATTAGCTGGGTTCACAAGGGACAAGTGATAGGAGTCATAGAACACATAGGGAAGCGTACAGCATCTTAATAAGAGCTGAGCAAACAGAGAGATAGCTTGCAGCCTTGTCACTGGTCTAAGGAGTAAAAGCTGCAGCCAGGGCCAGGATGTCACAGACCCCCAGAGTGTGTGCTCTACGGCACTATGCGGCCTCTCACACAACAGTGGTATGAGCAGCTGCAGGAGACATGGGCAAATTCCAACCAGCTCCTCAACATTAGAGAATAGTGCTGGGCTAGTATTCACTCATGTATGCATGAAGTCTCCTCAAATTTGGGGACCACTAAGAATGAGCATAAAGAAACTTAGTTTCAGCACCTAACAACCAACTATAACCTGCTTCAGTGAGAAGGTGGATAGGATGACTTTTTAAAAAAATATTGTTAATTGATACATAGTTGATTTACGATGTTGCTTTAATTTTTTATTACAGCGAAGTGACTCAGTTATACATACATTCTTTTTTATATTCTTTGCATGACTTTTAATATGAAGAAACAAAAGACAAAGGTGGGGATTGTACCGTCTTCCTTTGGTCCAGGACTACTAGTTAATGGTATCACATGAATTTGTTTTGTGTGTATGTGTGAATCCGTGTATCTGCTTGGTCCTGTATTCTGAATAAGTAGTAACTACAGAGTAGGTAGTTGACTTATTTAACCGAGTAACTCAGTATGTACAGAGTAAGCAGTCAACTAATATTCTGACTACTACTGTTTCCAAGTCCAGAGTTCAGAATGTTTGTGATATATCATCTTACTTAACTATCATCACCTGCTGTTGTTGTTTAGTGGCTAAATCATGTCCGACTCTTTGCAACCTCATGGACTGTAGCCTGCCAGGCTCCTCTGTCCATGGGATTTCCCAGGCAAGAAAACTGCAGTGGGTTGCCATTTCCTTCTCCAGGGGATCTTCTTGACCCAGGGATTGAACCCATATCTCCTGCACTGGCAGTCAGATTCTTTACCACTTAGCCACCTAGGAAGCCCCAACGATCACATGTGTGCTTAGCTGCTCAGTCACATCCAACTCTTTGTGACCCCATGGACTGTAGGTAGCCCGCCAGGTTCCTCTGTCCATGGGGTTCTCCAGGCAAGAATACTGGAGTGGGCTGCCATTCCCGTCTCCAGGGGATCTCCCCCACCCAGGGATCGAACCTGGTCTCCCGCACTGCAGGTAGATTCTTCACCGTCTGAGCCACCAGGGAAGCCACAATGAGCCAAATACTTTCATGTACTTACTTTCTCATGTTTCTTCTGTAGTTCCCTATGGTTACATGTGGCAATACAGAAGGCCACATAGTGTAAGTTCCATGGTCACACTGACAGTGAGGCCACTGCTGCCCGAAATTCTTGGGGGGCATCCTAAGAAGCACCCATTGTGTCTTGAGATGAAGAGAGATTTCCACTTTTCCCCCAATGGCCCATACTCCACAAAAATTAACCAAATGATTCCTTGTCTGCCATTTAAGGTGAATACAGAGATGAAGGTAACAAGATCCCTAATCTACAGGAGTTCAAAATTGGGAGGAAAGACTTGCAATAACCAACAGTCAAGCAAACAATATATGACAAGATGGGCTAAACCAAAGCTCTGAATAATTACATCTGAAGGAGGGGACCACTGAAGATGCAGTGAAATGGCAGCCATCTTTTTAATTTTATTAAATCTTCACCCTAGAATAGACTTTTTTCTTTTTATAAAATAATTTTTGATTTAATTTAATTTAATTTGGTTATTTATTGTTTTTTTTTTGGCTGTACCGCACAGCATGTGGGATCCTAGTTCCCCAACCAGGGACTGAACACCCATGCCCCCTGCACTGGAAGCTCAACGTCCTAACCACTGGACCTCCAGGGAAGTCTTGCAGCAGCCAGCTGTGGATCTGAGCAGTGAAGGATGAACAGGACACTGATAGATCATGTGGGGACAGGCGAGGGGTGGTGCTTCAGGATGAATGGGGCACGGGAGCTTGGCATTGATGGTGCCTTCACAGAGGTAGCAGTGTTTACGCAAAGAGCCACATCTGGATCAGCTCAACAGTTCCTCACTCAGCGCCTTCGTTAAGGATGAATATTTGTGAAGGAGCTTTTCTTAGGGCAAATTTGTTTGGCAAGGTGTTTCTAGGACATATTATCTTTATAAAGGAGGGAGTTTCGTGGACTAAAGTCTCTTACTGAGAGACATGGTCTCCAGGTAGACTGAAACCCATCCAGCTCAACAGAGAAATGTCAATAGAGGCACAGACGAAAGATCTGATCATTGACACGCATGAAATTGGTTTGAAGAATTGAGGGACAGTATGTGTGTACACCGTGCTGGTGTGCAGTAGGATTTGGGTGTTAAAATTTAAATGCCATTCTAGTTTTAAAAATGACTTGGCATTTCCCCTTTGCTGGAGCCCCTGGGGTGAGACCTTTTAATATTAAGAAGACCATGAGTGGCATTTTTTAAACATGGGGATTATTTTAAAAAATACACAATATATTAATAATATGCACGCTGTGATTATAAAGAAATAAGATTGATTCTGCAAGTCACACTGAAAAATCAGAGTCATTACATAACAAGCATGCCTTGAATAAATTATAGTCCAACCAACAGGGGCACTAAATATGCACTTTAATTTGGAGTACAGTACAGAAGTAACTTCAGTTTCTAATGAGATGAATTATTAATAAAGCTAAAAGATACTAAAAAAAAAATCACTGCTTTTATAAAAGCCAGCTCTAATCTCCTATATTTTATAAGTAATCTCCAAGAAAACACTACCATTTTATACTCAATTGAACCATATCCTCAAATAGTCTGACATAGTGTACTGTTCTCTGAGAAAGAAGTAACTGCATTGATGATGGTATTTTTTTCTTATCATTTTCTTCTTGTTTGCCAAGAAAAAGAGAGAGAGAGAGAGAAAATGGGGGACCACAAGTAAGTAAAGTCAGTTCTGGTTGTGGTTCCACTGATACCCCGTAATCCTCCAAACAGCATTGGATTTGTGCCGCTTCTCATGCAGTTAACAGTCAATAATAAATGGTGGCTGCCACAAAAAAATATGCATCCTTAAAGTCTAAAATTCAATATTATGACAAATTCCTGAGTGGAGATTACCACTGAACGTGATACTCGAGTGCTTTTCTTTTTAGCTGTTTTGTTTTCAATGTTGTTGAGTAAGTTTTAAAAGACAATAGCTTCTCTGAGACAAAAAGCAAAGGATAACTCCTATAGGAGTTATTCTGATTCTGAGCTCCCTATGCAGGTAGCCCAGGTTCAATCCCTGGTCAGGGAACTAGATCCCACATGCTGCAATGAAGATCTTTGATCCTGTGTGCCGCAACTGAGACCTACTGCAGCCAAATAAATTAATAAATAATTAAAAAAATCCAAGTTTGACATTCCATGTAACAATGGATGAAAGAGGAGCAATAGCTAGAGCGATCAAAATCACAACAACGATTCAACAGTCACTTTTCCTCTCGAGAGGTTCACAAATTACATGGGCATTTTTAACAAATCATCATTCATAACCTAGCTGCTTTCCTTTGGCTAGAATTTGTATGTCATCGAGAAAAGTAAAAGCAGCTCAAGTTATTCTGTTTGAAACAGCTCTTCCTCCCATAGACCAGTCACCTTCTTTGCATGAAACAGATTTCAGTCATTTCTGCATGCAGGTGTCACAATGAGTATAAATCTTTGAAGATCAAACAATACAAGCAGTATTTCAAGTTCCAAATTCTATGCCTTATCCTTTTTAAAAATAATGAATGTCAACAAGAAAAGGTAAAACTTCTTTAGAAGACACTTCCTTAGAATGGTTCTCTAGAATTATTTAGTAAGGAAATTGTTATCACTCTGGAAAATAAAAATATGCATTTGAGACAACTAAAGATGCAATCCATGTTTCTCCTAAATTTTCAATTTTGATGGCCTAAAGAAAAACTGATGATCTACCAAGTTCCTTGGGAGATTACATGGCCCGACTATTTAGGGATTAGGTTATGGCATAAAAGTTGCTACTTAACTTCTTTGTGACCTCTTTTCTTTGAAAAGTTTCTAATAAACTCAATATTCGTTATAAAGGAGACAATCTCTATTTATACAAAAACTACACAAAACTATACAAAAACATTCTGTTGGAAGTTTTGGTTTCTGATGAGTAGCATTCTTCTTTTCAGGTTCAAAGTCAATTTCTTTAAATAGCCTGTTTTATATGCACACACCACCTTTTGATAATTCTTTGATGGATTACAGTTTAGCCTTTTAAACAAGCAACTTTGTTGAATATCTTATTGTTCTTCTAGGCAGTTTCAAGTCTCTTGATGTTTGGCAAATTTTTACAAAATTAATGAGGCTAACCTTCATTTCTCAGACTTGCAGAGTTACTTTAGGTTAACAGAAGCATCTTATTTAAAGATGACTCATAGTCAAGGACTTTTAAAATTTGACTTTAACTTTAGGAAAATCTACTAAACTCAAAGTAGATCTTAAATAAGAGAGACTTATGCAACACATTCTTAAACACATTTAGGCAATTAAAGGTTAATCCCATTGAAAATAAATTAGGTTTATAAAATATAGATACCTGAACTAAAATGTAAAAGGACGTTAATGATGTTTTTCAATTTATAAAGTTCCTTTTCAAGGCAGCATGATATTCTGTTTTCTTCCTCCCTTCCATGCCTGAAAGGTGTCTGTCTTCCTACAAGGAAGAAGCTGAAATCTAAACATAAACAATGGCAAGCATTCTACCATCAAGAAAGTCATAGTTTCATCTGAAAATTTCTCTAGCAAATTATGTGAATTACGATGAAGATCTACCTAGTGGGGATACGGGTAATTAGACCAAGAAATTTTAAAATTGAAGTTGACATTTAAGAACAGGATGAGATGTAATATCATAAAAAAGGCTATTATTTGCCACAAAACACCTGTCTTGTAAACTTTCCACTTACTTGCAATTTGTAGGAAAATGTCTACAATATACAGAAAGGGACCAACAGAGCCTGTTGCAAAGTAATAGCAGCTGGGCTTGAAGATGTGCAATTCTCTATACTTACCACACTAAGGAAGGCAAAGGAGAAATATGGCTTTTAAGCATTCCTTCCTTAAACCATCATCCCTACCCCCAGAGAATACATCTGCACAGTTATTTGGTGATTATGTTTTAGTTTGATTTTAGAATAACAGAAATTCACAGCATCACTGACTTCTTTTTTTAAAATATAAAATCCGCTTTGTACATAAGCGGTCTCATTTTATGCTACTTTGTTTTCTGGTTTAACTAAATCACTGCTAGTGGGAATGAATCAGGCAATTTTGGTTACCTGAAAGGAAAACATAGGATTCTGCTCGGCTCTTTCATTTCTCCATGAAGATACACACGTAGCTCTTTAATCAAAACATGCCATTGAATTTCCACTTCCCATAATTCCTTCTGCTTGGTGAACAAAGTCCTAATAGGTATGTCAGAATAAAAACAGGGATAAAGTTCTTTGGAGCGGACGGAAATGCCTCTGCAACTTTTTATAACTGGAATACTGACCGTCAGCAAAACACAGACTGGGTGGCTCAATAGAGTCCACATTACATCTGATTCACTGATCCCTTTCAAATTCTTGCCCCCAACCTCTGTGCAACACAAAACCTTCCTGAGCTCTGCCAGTCCTTTTGTCTGTTTGCAAAACAAAATACAACGGAAGAAGAAATTCTTCAGTAGCGGGGGCATAGCATTTCTGTTTGGACAAATCTCTTCCTTTCAGTTCTCTTAAGATGCCTGTAATACCTAGTTTAGGGAGCTAGTCCCTCTCCATCACCTGTTACTTAGCAAGTCGTTCAGTTAAAAATATCTGTAGCTCTCCTAGCTTTCTCCAAAGAAGCAACTTGGATGAAAAGTCAATAATGAAGGTGCTTTGTGTCCCCAGCAGCACTCAAAGTACTTCTAAGACCATTAAGACCGGTAAGGACTCGTTGGTTTTATACCCAGCATTGGGTACGAATCCAAGGTGAAATGCCAAAAGAGTGTGTTGGAGAACACTTGTTAAAAGTACAAAATTTTGTAAAGAAATGTCCTCTGTGCTCTGAATGCATCTAAAAGGAAAAATGCTTGAAATGTAAAACATACCTACCAATAATTTTGCTAATGTCTCGATACAACAGTCTTGAGTGCTTTGTTGCTCGGATTTCTATGAATGTTCAACATACCAAGAAACTTTACAAGGTCTTACATGGGCTTCTTACATGAAGTCAGAACTGCTTTTAACAATGGCTTGATAGATTCTGTCTTGTTCTGAAACGTCCCCATTTCTACAGTTAACTTTCCAGTTCATGCCATATCCTAAACAGTTGACTACAGCATAAGACTACCGTGGGACCCAGTGAAGAATTCTCTAGAAGTATTCTGGGACAAAATTTAACCTTGGAGGATTTGGGGAGGTGAGACTAGTTAGAAAGGGAATTCTGGAATAACCCAGAACAGAAGAAAGAAGACTTATGACATAACCAAGAAAAAGCCAAAGCTAACCATTGCTTGAAATATCAAGTTAATATACAGACAGGGTAGTGATAATATACAGACAGACTTCACTGGTGGTCCAGTGGTTGAGACTCTACCCTTCCAATGCAGGGGGCATGGGTTTGATTCTCGGTCAGAGATGTTCTGCATGCTGTGGGGTGTGGCCAAAAATAAATAAATTAATTGATTTAATAAATATATGGACAGGGTAGGAGATACATCTACAGATTTAGAATGGACAAACTGTAGAGCACTTTTACAGATTTGGGAGACAGATGTTGAAGATTTTGGGGGCTGAGGTAGAGCAAGTAGTGCTTTGGGATGAATGACCTAACAAACACATAGGCTGGAACTAGAGTGAAAGCTAAAGACTCAGTGTTGGAGCATGAACTAGGGCTCCAAGCCATAGTGATGGCAACAGGAATCCCAAAGAATACGTATTCAAAAAAGTGGCTAAAAAGCAATTCATAAGAACAGATAGCTAATTAGATGTGAGAAGGAGGAATTCCCATGAAAGAAGCATAAAAAGTCAAAAAAGATTCCAACATTTTGAGACTAAAAAAAAAGGAATCAAAATGGGCTAAGGAGGAAATAGTTTCAGGAAAGACTGCTTTTCAGAACTGCTGATTGAATTTAGCATTTAAAAAATATATGAATTGTGCATCTTCTAAATGCCTGATGTGGGGCTATGTAGAAGGAATTCATAAACAGATAGGGCCATACAGACCTTATCTGAAGGGGCTCTTAGTTTGATTATAGAGACAGACACACAAATCGTGTGCTCAGCTGAAGCCATGGGGATGGGGTAACATCTTGCAGGGAGAGAGTCATGTCTAATCTAAAATTTTCCTGCTGAGATGATCTTCCTTATTTGTCTTATTGACAGAAAACATCTGATAGCCATCTCATCCACAGGCATCTCTCCAAAAAGATAAAAAGTTCCTGAGTCAAACCCTTGTCGTTTTTCCCCTCTTTATAAAATCTATTCGTTTCTTTACTCCTGGACTTTTGGTAATGCATGTTTTTCTCCTTGGCATCATATTCTAACTTGCGTCTGCTGCTATTTAGTCGCCAAGTCGTGTCCAACTCTTTGGGACCCTGTGGACTATAGCCCACTAGGCTCCTCTGTCCATGGGGTTCTCCAGGCAAGAATACTGGAGTGGGTTGCCAGTTCCTTCTCAGGAGATCTTCCCAACCAGGAATCAAACCTCTGTCTCTTGCATTGGCAGGCAGATTCTTGACCACTGAGACACCAGGGAACGCCTTGTGTTATCATGCTAAGTCTCTTCGGTTGTGTTCATCTCTTTGTGACCCCATGGGCTGTAGCCCACCAGGCTCCTCTGTACATGGGATTTTCCAGGCAAGAATCCTGCAGTGGGTTACCACTTCCTCCTTCAGGGGGATGCCCTTACCTTTTCCAAATGTAAAACTTACAAAATTAAATTCCTTAAGAACTCCCATGCTGAGGTAAATTATCTCCAACAACATTAGAGGATCTGCTAAATGTAAAATAATTGTCCGCTTTCATAACTCTTAGGAAGACTTGACAATTTCTTGTGAGCCTAAAAATCTTTGGAAGGATTAACAATCATTGAGCCATGCATGCCCCATCATGTACAACATCTCTGGTATTATATGTAAGGTAGCAGTGGCCCCTGAGAGTCATCCTTTAAGTTCTTGGTCCCTGGCTTACTGCTCTACCAGATTTGTGTCTTGGGTCTGATGTCACGAAGAATGTCTTCATCTCTCTTCTTTCCACAGCCCCTGAAAGTGGCCTCCAGTAGGGCCATAACCGATACTGCCTGGCCTCTTGTGTGAATCCAGTTCTGACATCTGAGGATTTTGAGGTTCAGGGGAGGGTGGGGACATATGATGCTCTGGACGGCAGGTGTCTGAGCTCGGGGCACGCTGGCACAGGGGTTCCCTTCACGTGGCAGCATTCTTCTAGTGCTCCTTTCAATCTGCTCTTGGATGGTGGAGACTGGCATTGATATTTCAGTGATTCCCAGACATGACCCTAACTGGAAGCTGATGACTCACTCTGGCCTGAGTAGGCAGCAACTCATATTTCCACTTTAGAAATGAATACATTATGGCTCGGGGAGATGAAACAACCTGCTAGAGGTCCCCCAACTGTCAAAGAGAACAAACTGCCATTATTAGGGACCAGATGAACTACAAATAATGATAGGTTTCTAGCTCACATGCAGTTGAAGCCTTGTTATGATTACTTATTTTCTGCTCTATCAGTGCCAAGTCAGGATTTCACAGCCTGTATCATGGTTTGTTTTTTTTTTTTTTTGTCAACTCGAGTTCTTCTCGCCACTAATTTGTGAGGATAATTTCCTTCCAATTCTACTAGTTGCAGGGATAAGCAATTCTCGCAAATTTGGAGTCTTGTGTGACTATGAAACTGGTCCTGGAATTTTACAGTGATACTGGAAACACAAAGGAAGCAAAATTAAAGTAAGTCAACATTCATGGTGCAAGAAAAGGAGATTATTAGGCAACCAACAATGAGTCAATGTCTTTTAAACTATACTCTGATGATGATGCATGCTTAATGATTGTCATGACTGATTGAGGCAAATGCTCCAAATAGAAGCAAATACTTTTTGACTAAGTGAGCACAGATAAAAGTTGCAAATTGTTTTTATTCTGAGAACATCTTACGATGGTGCTACCCAAGGATAAGTATTTATTTTCTTAGTTGGAGCCAGTGATGGTTATTGAAAGTTGACTAAGCATCTGTGCCCAGGGCCTTGGGGTTAAGTATACAAGCAAGTGCGTGTCACGCTGTTGTCCTTTCCACTTGCTCTGTCCTTTCCAGTTTAGACACTGCTCTTTAGCAAAACAAACTTTATCAGCTGTACTGTCTAATTAAGATCATAACAGGACCACGATCCTGTAACGATATGGCGCATGAACAGCTACAAAACTGCCTTCACATGAGCAGAGGGTAAATTAGGATTTCTGACAGGGCAGTCCTCCAAAAACTTGACACCAGTGGGGCGAGATACACATCAGTACTTCGACAAAATAATTAACTCGTTTCCCAGTAGCTAAATTTCCGTGCGGCACAGAGCATGGTGATTTTTTTAGGTCAGTGCCCTGCTAAACTCTGTGTTCTTAAGATCTGCATTCAACATAAAAATTCTTAGTGTTGTCTCCTGTTAACAGAAGCGTCAGAAACAAGAGCATCCGCAGGTGGCAAAACTGATAACTGCTTGAAAAACATCAGATGCAGAAAGAAGAGCAAACAGTATAAAGCAGAAGTGGAACTGACACAGTCCAGCTGAGCCCTGTAGCTCTGGAATTCTCTAAAACCTCACTAAAGCGAATACCGCCCTACTAAGTGCAACAGTATTAAACACAGGATACCAAGATGAGGAGCTCCAGTCCTGCCCCCCTCAAAGACCCACAGGATAGCAAAAGAAAAATAAATACCAAGAATTGTAGCTCATTATTCTCATATTGAAAGATCTTTGGCCTGTTGATTCAACGATTATGCCAGACACACTACATACCCTATCTCATTTAATCCTAAGGATAATTCTAAAAGGTAGGTACTATTTTAGAGATGAAAAGAAAAAGAAGAAAGAAAACAAGTTACAGGGAGATAAAGTACCAGGTCCAAGGTCACACATTGGTGGAACTATCTGAACATGGGCTGTGTGATTTGAACATGGCTTGGTATAATTTTTCAAAAATATCTCACTGCCTTTCAGTTTTGGAAGAGGAGTCTATAGTAAGCACAAGTGGAGAGTAAAAACATAAGCCATGAATCAATACATTTATGAATAAAAATATAGTTCCCATAGAAACCACACTAGATTATACATTTATAAAATAATGAGACCTTTATCATTTGATACATTCTTGAGAGGATCTCTTTTAGTTGGCAAGTTTGTAAAAGTGGTTTCCTGCAGTGAAAATCTGTTAAAGTATCCATAGGCACCTGGGCTTCATACATATTTTTTTTACTTTTCTTTAAAAGCATAACAATTCATTTAATTTCTCACCAGAATCACACATCAAGCTTTATATAAAATAAGAAGAATGGACTGCTACTTACTGAGTACTTTCTGCTTTAATCAAAGCCTGAATCAGACCCAAGACTCACCAGGCAAAGTGAAAAAAAATGGACAGTCAGCAGGCATCTGTGTGTTTTCAATGGATAAGTGTCCATGACAACAGGAAAAAAATGCCACAGCAGTGCAAGCGACGCTGTTAGCAGACTCAAAGAGATTAGGAATAGAATTAGCCTAGGGATCAATGCACCTCTTTCCCTTCCCTCTTAGGGCTGAATCATTCCAGCAGAATTAAGCACTGCAGAACCAAGGACCCGCCTCCGCATCACTTTTATACCTGTTCTTGAACTGATAGAGGCCTTGAGTGCAAAGTGCTGCCCCCTGGCACTTTTCAACAATCCTCTACTTTACATATTCTCCTGTAATTCATAAGCAGGTTATAAAGTTCCCAGTCACAGTAAGCATGGATGAAATGAAAACGTGTGTTTATTTGCTATAAATGAGACACAGAGGTATGTACCATTTTATCAAAATGTTTCCAATTACCTTAAGTGTTTAACTCTGATTTCATTTAAATACACTGTTTTTTTTTCATTCATTAGCCTGATGGAGGTATAACTGATGAATAGAACTGTGAGATATTTATACATCGTGATGCTTTGATATACACGTACATTGTGAAAAGATTCCTCTCATTTAGTTAATGAACACATGTGTCACGTCACATAGTTTATGTACATATATGGTGAGGACCTTTAAGTTCTACTGTTTTAGTGAAATTCACTTAGACAATACAGTGTTAACAACTGTAGTCACCACGAAAGAAAAGGAAAGTGTTAATCACTCAGTTGGTGTACAACTCTTTGGGACCCCAGGGCTGTAGCCTTCCTGGCTCCACTGTCCATGGGGATTCTCCAGGCAAGAATACTGGAGTGGGTTGCCATGCCCTGCTCCAGGGGATCTTCTGAACCCAGGGATGGAACCCAGGGATGGAACCCAGGTTCCCTGCATTGCAGGCAGATCCTCAGACTTGATTCACCTTATAGCCAAAAGTTTAAAAACAAAAATTTTACTACTGAAACAAATGAATTAATACCAAGAATATTTTTATCTTTAAATAGTCATTGTTAGTTGTTGTTGTTTTTTAGTTTTTAATTATTTATTTTTAGCTGTGTTCTGGGTCTTTGTTGTTGCATCAGGCTTTCTCTAGTTGTGGCGAGTGGGGACCACTCTTGAGCAGGGGCTGCTCTTCCTTCGAGCGCGGGCTTCTTTATGAGGTGGCCTCTCTTCTGGAGAACAGGCATGTGGCTTCCGTAGTTGCAGCACTCGGGTTTAGCTGCTCGACAGCATGTGGATTCTTCCTGGACCAAGGATCAAACCCGTGTCTCCCGCATTAGCGGGCGGATTCTTAGCCACTACGCCACCGGGGAAGTCCTGTTCTTAGGTTTTTGTTATACCCTTTGTAGTTACAACTGAGAAATAGCTGTCTACTAGGAGGGCAATCATCATAAAAATAGGAAATATGAAAGCTGTAGCTGGTATATTTGAAGCACCAAATTGCTAATAAGCACCTTTTAATAATAACATATGTGCTTTTATAGTTTGCTAATGCATTTTATTGTTGTTTTTTGACTGTAAGTATAAAGGAAACAAAATTGTGAACATTGTATTTAGACCAACTGATTTTTTTTTTTTTCTGTTGATTCACAAACAAGCTTTTCTGTTTTTATAATACCCAATAATATAGCATTGGAATTACTGGAATAATGCTTTAGGAGTCCCTTTTACTTCAAGAGTATTCTGGGTTAGAGGTTCTTTGGTAATTCTGTGATAAGTATTTGTTCGATAATAAGATCCATTCTTTACAAAATAATATCATAGTTGCTGTACCTCTATTGATGGCCTGACATTACACTCCCAAAGCATTGACATACCTTAAACTTTGATAAATTCTTTTGTTTTCTTATGATGAAAGTAAGTAGACAAATTGCATCACTCTACCATGTTATAAAATTATCTGTTCATTTAGCAATTACTTACTGAACACCTACCACATGCCAGGCACTGTTATGAGCCTTAGGGATATAGCAGTGAAAAAAAAAAAACACCCCCATTCCCACACACAGGATGTTTTTAAATGAATGAAGGCAATGTATGCATGGATTTGAAAGTAAGGCTTTGAAAATATAATTTTAGCCTAATTTCTGTAAAAAGTCTATGAAATAAAGAGATTTCATTTTTTTCCATTAAAGAACTAGAACAAAATGCAGAGTACCTAGAACTAGTAAATTCTAGTGGGAATCTCAACCTGGCAGAGCAGCGGAAGGATGAAGCCCCTTCCTACCGAGGAGATAAAATGTGGCTCTCTGGAACACAGGTTTGATTTGGAGAAGCTGGTGGAGATCTGTAAGTTTTAAGGGCATTTAAATAAGTTCTTTAGTGGCTGATAGCACCGAGTTTTCATTACATCTCATTTCACTTCTAACTTCATGGCTTTTCCTAATGAAATAAATATCCCACTATTCTTATGGTCTGCATTTTTGAAAAATAAAATTTTTGTTTCAAGTTAACAAATAAAGTAAAGACAGAAGAAATAATCTCCCTAAGGCAAAAAGTTTGACAAGAGACCGGAAAGAGCTGGAGAGCTGGGTTTCCAAGTGAATAATCTCAAGTGACAGGGTCAGCGGTGAGGAACCACCCCCAGCTGGACTGTTCATCTTTCTCAGCTTCTTGGAATTTTGCAGATAGATACACAAATCCAGGGACCTGCCGATAGCCTGTTAATTTTTGGCTGAACCCTGGAGGAGAAATTCCACAAACTGCTCCAATTCTTGTCTGTTAACCTTTTACTTTGTTTCTGGGAGACTTTCTTGGGATTCTTCCAATAAACAATCCCTTTGGCTTAAGCTGGTTTCTGTTACTTGTAACCAAAAGGACATTAATATTACATCCCTTTCCAGTGTCCATTCTGTACACTTCATTTGAAATCACTTCCTTTTTTTCTAATTACCCTGCTAGACACTTTCACTGTTCCCTCCTGCCAATAAGATAAAATCCCATCTGCCAACATTCCAATATTCTCTGTATGGCTCTCCAATCCAAGTGTACACATAGCCTGTCACCACTTCTGTCCCTTGCTACCTATTTTCCTAAAACAAAATAATGGAAAAGACAGTGGACATAATTTTAATGATATATGTTTGGTTCCAATGTTGGACCTGCTAATGATTAGATGTGGAAGCTTGCACACATTTTTGTCACCACTCTTAAGATGTAGCTATCCTTCAATAGAGTGAGGGTAATCATATATTGTTTCTAGAGTTCTACTAAAGATGAAAAATAATGTATATTTAATATATTATATATATAGTATATACAAAAAACTAGCACAGGGTCTGGGGTTTTGCTGGTGGCTCAGTGGTAAAGAATCACCTGCCAGATGAACGGATAAGAAAGCTGTGGTATATATACACAATGGAATACTACTCAGCTATTAAAAAGAATGCACTTGAATCAGTTCTAATAAGGTGGATGAAACTGGAGTCTAATAAACAGAGTGAAGTAAGTCAGAAAGAAAAACGCCAATATAGTATATTAATGCATATATACGGAATTTAGAAAGATGGTAAAGATGACCCTATATGCAAGACAGTAAAAGAGACACAGATGTAATGAACAGACTTTTGGACTCTGTGGGAGAAGGCGAGGGTGGGATGATTTGAGAGAATAGCATTGAAACATGTATATTACCATATATGAAATAGATTTCCAGTCCAGGTTTGATGCATGAGACAGGGTACTCAGGGCTGGTGCACTGGGATGACCCTGAGGGATGGGATGCGGAGGGAGGGGGGTCAGGATGGGGAACACATGTACACCCATGGCTGATTCACGTCAATGCACGGCGAAAACCACTACAATATTATAAAGTAATTAGCCTCCAATTAAAATAAATTAATTAATTTAAAAATTTTTAAAAAGAGGAGAAAAAAAAAAGAATCACTTGCCAATGCAGGAAACTCAGGTTCAATCCCTGGGTCAGGAAGATCCCCTGGAGAAGGAACTGGCAACCCACTCCAGTATTCTTGCCTGGAGAATCCCATGGATGGAGACGCCTGGTGGGCTACAGTCCACGGGGTCGCAAACACGATTGAGCAACTTCACTCACTCACTCACTCACTCACTCATAACCTAGAGAGTATATTAAAAAGCAGAGACATTACTTTGCCAACAAAGGTCCATCTAGTCAAGGTTATGGTTTTTCCAGTGGTCATGTATGGATGTGAGAGTTGGACTGTGAAGAAAGCTGAGCACCAAAGAATTGATGCTTTTGAACTGTGGTGTTGGAGAGGACTCTTGAGAGTCCCTTGGACTGCAAGGAGATCCAATTAGTCCATCCTAAAGGAGATCAGTCCTGGGTGTTCATTGGAAGGACTGATGCTGAAGCTGAAACTCCAATACTTTGGCCACCTCATGCGAAGAGTTGACTCATTGGAAAAGACCCTGATGCTGGGAGGCATTGGGGGCAGGAGGAGAAGGGGACGACAGAGGATGAGATGGCTGGATGGCATCACTGACTCGATGGACATGAGTTTGAGTAAGTCCAGGAGTTGGTGATGGACAGGGAGGCCTGGCGTGCTGCAATTCATGGGGTTGCAAAGAGTCAGACACGACTGAGCGACTGAACTGAACTGAACTGATGACCTTTCCATGTAGACAGACCTCAAACTTCAAATTCAGTCTATCCAAAAGGAAAACTGACATCTGCCTTCCTTTCAAGCTGTGTTCTCCTACATGCCTTACTTTGAAGAATGAAGGATATCACCATCTACCAGTCACCCAGCCACAAGTATGGTCATCTTAAACTCCTTCCTCATCCAGCTGGTCTCCTTGCCCTGTTAACTTGACCCCCTTAACATCTATTTAACCCGTCCTCTCTCCATCTCAGGGCACACAGTTCTTCTATGCCTCTAACAATAGCTTCCTACCTGATACACTTTGCCTTTGTAGCATTTACCAAATTTACCCTTCCAACAGCTAATGAAGATGTCTTTCTAAAACTCAAAGTGGATCAAGTTTAAATCTATTAATAGCTCTCCATTGATTAGAGAATAAAGATGTACTCTTTGGACTGTTACACATGTCCTTGACGATGCGGCCGTGGCCTAGAGTTAATTCTCTCATTCTCTCATCATGCCTTGTTAGTGAACTCCGCTCCAATCACATCTACTGCTTACAGTTTCTGAACCACATCAGATTGTTCCCATTGGTCCACCTGACTGGAACGTCCTTCCTTCAGCACCCTGGCAAGTGTCTATGCATCTTTCGAGGGTCATTTCATTTATGAAGCCCAGGAAGATACTAAACCCTTCCACACATTTGTGCTCCAACTGTAACCAGTTGTAACTGTCACCTTAAACACCTTCATCTCAGCATTGTATTTAATGTGTATTTACTTTTCCAAACTCAAGGGCAGAGCTGTGCCTTTTTCCCCTTAGGATCACTGGTGATTAGCTCTGGACTGGCCGATAACAGGCCCTTAGTATATACTTGCTCAATGAAGGTAGAATTTCCCAGGTGGCACAGTGGTAAAGAATCCTCCTGCCAATGCAGGAGATACAACAGACACAGGTTTGATCCCTGGGTCAGGAAGATCCCCTGGAGGAGGAAATGGCAACCCACTTCCGGATCTTTGCCTGGTAAATTCCATGGACAGAGGAGCCTGACGGGCTACAGTCCATGGGGTTGCCAAACAGTCGGACACGACTGAGCTTACATCAGGGAACTCAGAATGAAGGTAACAAACAGAGATGGCTAAGGGAAGTTAAAATCTGAATTTCAAGAATGAAAAGTAAAGTTCAGAGTGTGTTTTGGAGTATGTAGACATTCAGCATCTCACAGAACTCACAATAATACAGAATATGGTAATTGTTTATAATTACTGAACTGAATGATTGCTACTAATTAAGAAGACATTCATTCCATCATAGTTACTCAGAATACCCTATTAAAGATAATCACATGTGTGATGAAGCTGACACACCATTCCAAAAGGGGTTGAGTCAAGCATGTATTTTTGTAAGATGGCTTTCGTCCCTTCAAATGACAATTTGAGAGACACGTTTTCTCGTCTAAATAATTTCAATGTGGTGCATTACTGAGTAACACTAGAAGAAAGTTTGTTCTTATTGTTGTAATAACAACAACAACCTACGTTATTAGGAAATTTGGACAACTTTAGTGTAAATTTGCATAATGTCCTTAATGGGTAATGAAAGTTTTAGAAGAAAACTGGAAGATAAAAAATGCACCGTTTGACAGCTGATTAGAATAGAGAATTATTTCTCTAAAAAAATGCTGAGAGCTATGCTATAGCAAAACATGAAGAAAATATGCAAAGATATGGTCAGAAACCAAACAAAACTTAGTATTTTTTGACATAGGATGATTAAGGGCAGGGAAGTAAAACAGAACTCATAATTTCAAAAAACATCTTACATTCTTGAGTCAAATTATTTTGTAATATGAGACTTAGTGATGAGAAAACCACTCTGCAAATTTATAGAATGCATGCTAGGTAACAGATCTACATACTGTCACAGGCCAGAAAAAAACTGACATAATTAATCCATCAATTTCAACCTACTCAATAAAAAAAAAAAAACTAAAGGAAATGAATGGACATGTTAATAGACTTTTAGATGCACTACCCAGTCTAACTCTAATAAACAGTTAAAAAAAGTTTAGACTTTCCAATGAACTTCCCTGGAAAGAACCAACATACTTTTGCATTTAAGATTTCACTTCTGTTGAACTGGAATAAGATATGAAAGTGACAGGAGCCTTGACTGACTAAGTAAACATAAATTTCTCCTTTTAAAGCTGCCTTAAGGCAGGTATACAATATCACTTTCATGAAACGCAGTGGAAGGTTGGAAAAGGAAGACGATGAATTTCAGGAAGCAGCCATTACTGGGATGGGTGAGAAACCAAATGATTGTATGTGATGGGATTCCTAGAGGGATTCCTTACACTTCAGATCTTCTATGGCTTGTGATCTGCCGTGCTCCAAGCAGCTCACAAACAAATTACCATCACTTGCAGAGGAAGTGGATTCTCAGCTGAAGGAGAGGCAACTAAGCTACCAAACAGCACTAAGAGATTTAAATACCTAGAAGCTTGCTAGGAGCCAAGAAGAAATGAGATGCTGATAAAAGTTAATTATCTATCACAGAAAGCCTTGACCCACAATATTCACTGGTGAGCAAGAAAACATGTCAAAATACTTTTCATTTTACATCCCAAGATGTTTTAAGACCAGAGGGTAAGACTGTCCTCCGAAGCACTCAGCCAATAGACTGCAACACTTATGATTACCCTTTTAAAATAATAATTTAAAAACCAAACAAATAGGAACTTGCCTTCTAAAGGCAGGCTAGACTTCAGTTCCATAAGTATCAATAAAGGTAAAACCAAGTTTTCATCTGACTATTTAAGTTCTCATCACAAAAGATTGTAGATTGACTAAACAGTTCATTTCCATACGCAGAATAATACTTTGGTGAGTTTGAAATGTGGTGTTTTTTTTTTTAACCTTAATTTAGTGTTGAATGCCAAAAAGTAAAAAGGGAGGGGAGCTGAAATAAAATTTCCCTTTACATTTTTCCTCCACGTCTCTGCTTCTTACCTGAAATGATGGGCAAATATTTTATCATGCTAAACAGATACACAAAAAAACAAACAACCCTCCAAAAAAACCCAGAAAACAAAACAAAAAACTGTATACACAGAAACAACCCTGTCAAAATACGCCTCACGTGGTGATAAATAATTTGGCTTTTATAAAGAATAACTGAATTTGATATGTAAGATCAGTCCAATGTCCCCAGAGCATACAAAGTAGGTATCTAGAGACTGACATTAAAGTTTTTTTTGGCATTTCTTCAAGACTGCCATGTTATTCACGATGCTATTTTCCAGCCTGAGTGGAGGTGTTCCCATTTAGTACATCAGAAGCAGGATACCCAGGCACGCGAATCTGAATGGAAGCAAAGCATGCTGAACCCTTAACTAAATGCCGCACTCTCTCCACTTCAGAAGAGGCAAACACCGCCAGCAAAAAAAAAAAAAAACAACAAACTCAATTTCTGCTGAAACAAAAAACGGCAGAGCGTGAAATAGCAGCCTGCCATCAGACATTGGGAGTTTGATTTTCATCAATGGCAGCTAAAACAGCCCTCTCCGCCCACTCCAGTACAGGAAAAAAAAAAAAAAAAAAGAAAGAAAACAGACAATACCATCTGCAGGCAAGCAGGAAGACAAACCTTGCCAGTCCACTTGCTCCCTCCAGCACAAAACCCTCAGCAGCCTCCGACACCCCTTTAGGCTCCATTTCTCTCCCTGAATGCTTCTGATGCTCTGAGTTATTGTATATTCAGAGGGAAACGGTTCTTTTTAAAGACATTCTGCTGGTGTCACATCATATATTGGAAGAGTTTTCAACCAGAGGGCTCCTGATTGATTTGTTTGGGGTCATGTGGAGGTAAAAGAAAAAGTCTGAAAAAAGAAGCACTTACAAGTGGTGAGTGGCAAGTTCCACCAGCAAGGTGGATGCGTTTTAAAAGCCTCCTCTGTGATGACTACACATAAACGTGCCATGGGCACGCAGTGGTACCTATGCCAAATCAACAGTCACTAGTTGCTTCACAGCTGTTTCTAATTCACCTGTTACAATGCTGAACAAGCTCCTGAAAACTCTGCCTTCGGCGAGAGAGGAAACTCTCCACAAAGAAATGAAAAGAGCAGTACAAATAGACACTACAGCAAGACTAAGGGGAGAGTATGACAGAATAACGAAGACTGATAAAACAAGCAGAAAACATCCTTGGCTAGATGTGATCATTAATGATACCAGAGAAGCACCAGCGTGCTTTACAATTATTATATGCATTTGTTCGTTGGGCTTCTTATATTGATCATAGCATGCTGAATGTTCTGTCACTCAGTTGTGTCCAGTTCTTTGCGACCCCATGGACTGTAGCCTGCCAGGCTCCTCTGTCCATGGGATTCCCCAGGCAAGAATACTGGAGTGGGTTGTCATTTCCTTCTCCAAGGGATCTTCCCGACCCAGGGATTGAACCCAGGTCTCTGGTGTCTCTTGCACTGCAGGTGGATTCTCTACTGCTGAGCCATCTGGGAAGCCCCCAGAATAAACAATCACCACCCAGAAACCTCAGCTGTATCCTGTAGACCTGCTCACTGCTCTTCGAAACTGTCAATGTATAATAATGTAACCAGATGCAATTAATAATGATGATGGTAATCATTTTAATCATTTGAGTCATTAGACAGGAAACATTCACTCGCTTTTCCCCCTGTTACAGGCAGCATATTATTTTCCATTCCACAGATGCTGGGCTTGAATCTGTCTTGCTTTGGCCACTGGACATGAGTGGACCTGACCCAGGCCAATGCTTGACACATGCTTGCACTGTGGGGGGGTGCCTTCTCAGTGGACACCATCACTTTGCAAAGGAACATGATCTGGCTACCAACAGGAGGATGGGAATGCGCAGCAGAGGGAAACTCAGTCTGCAGCTTGTGTCCAATACCGTCCTGGAGTGGCTGAGCCATGCCCCGTCCACAGATCCATGAAGAGGAATAATGGTTGCTGTGTCTGCTCGAGTGTTACAGGGGTCTGTTATTTAAGCAGTATTATTTTGACAAGGGTTCACGGAGATAATAGTATTAATAACAATATGATTAACACATCACCATAAATAGTGGCTGTATGTTAAGTGCATGAAAGTGGAAGTATCAGTCGCTCAGTCGTGTTGGACTCTGTGACCCCATGGACTGTATGTAGCCCGTCAGGCTCCTCTGCCCATGAAATTCTCCAGGCAAGAATATTGGAGTGGGTTGCCATTTCCTTCTCCAGGGGATCTTCCCAATTCAGGGATTGAACCTTGGTCTCCTACATTGGCAGGCGGATTCTTTACAATTTGAGCCACGAGGGGGAGGTCCATTAAATACATGGTGTGGGGTGAAATGAAAATATAGAGTTTTCGTTATTGCTGATAGAACATAGTTAAAAACCTTAATCAGATTGAACCATCTTAGTTTTACCCTATCCAACCCTTCTCCATTCACATAAGTGATGGTGGTTTAGTTGCTCAGATATCTGACTCTTTGTGATTCCATGGACTGTAGCCTGCCAGATTCCTTTGTCCATGGTATTTCCTAGGCAAGAATACTGGAGTGGGTTGCCATTTCCTTCTCCAGGGGACTTTCCCAACCAGGGATCAAACCTGCTTCCCCTCTTTCTGGGAAGCCCTGGTCACATAAGTAGCTGCTGCCATTTCTTAAATATGACATCCCAGCCTCGGGGTCTCAGGCACTAAAGCAGTCACTTTCTATTCGCCTGACTCGTAGAACAATTCCCGTAATTAACTTAATCCTGTTCCTGATAAGGGAATCAAGTCTCACAGAGGTTAAGTAACAGACCACAGAACTAAGAGGCTGCAGCTCTATTCATGCAGGTGCTTCCTTAATTCTTACTATATTTCAGTAAAGTTTTGTTTTTTTCTATTTAAGAATGTTTAAAAGAGGAACACGCCAACTCCACAGGGGAGATATAATGTCTTTTTCACTTTTGTCGCTCTGTAGGGACTCATCTGGCCCTGAAATAGCTCTCCCATTCCCACCCCCAGATGGTCCACTTGATAAGGAGAGGCCCCTGGGGATGCCTGAAAGCTCTCTTCTTGCAAAGCAGAAATACCACCTAGAAAATTCCTAAGATAGCAGTAAGTTTTAGCTCAAGAGGATACTTAAGTTTACTTTTTTCATCTACGGTCATTAAGTTAGTTCAATCTTGATAAGGGCTACTACAAAGGAAAAATCTTTTTTTTTTTTTACTTAAATATACATCTCCCAATGCAGGTGTATTCCCAATTAATCTATGTGCTCAGTCACTTCAGTTGTGACAGACTTTTTGCAACCCCATGGACTGTAGCCCGCCAGGCTCCTCTGTCCATAGGATTCTTCAGACAAGAATACTGGAGTGGGCTGCCATGCCCTCCTCCAGGGAATCTTCCTGACCCAGGGATCCTCTGTCTCTTGCATTGCATGTGGTTTCTTTATCCACTGAGCCACCTGGGAAGCCCAATTAATCCATGCTATGAACTGAAAAGAAAATTCTTTCAAACAATTTTTCTTCCTCACTTCACAGTATCCCATAAATGCTTTTTCTCAAGGTAGTTTTTACAAGGTTCTGATGCAGCGATTAAGTCCTAAGTATAAGAGTGTTGCTGCTAAGTCACTTCAGTCGTGTCTGACCCTGTGCGACCCCATAGACGGCAGCCCACCAGGCTCCCCCGGCCCTGGGATTCTCAAGGCAAGAACACTGGAGTGGGTTGCCATTTCCTTCTCCAATGTGTGAAAGTAAAAAGTGAAAGTGAAGTCGCTCAGTCATGTCTGACTCGTAGCAACCCAATGGACTGCAGCCTACCAGACTCCTCCGTCCATGGGATTTTCCAGGCAAGAGTACTGGAGTGGGATGCCATTGCCTTCTCCAAAGCATAAGACTAAACTATCATTAAATTTCTGTAGCTCATATAAACTTTTATTTGATAGATGTCCTAACATGTCAAGGTAGTTGGGCTGCTTCACTGTAGTGGAAACTAAAATAGAGCTAACATGACACTGAGCAAGGATCTTTCAGAACTTTAAGATGTGGTAAAACTAGATATGTTAGGAGTATCAAAATGACCTTGGGAAGATACCAAATACACTAAATATAATCCTTGCATAACTAATAGGATGACATCTCTGTAGTCAATAATATGCTTGCAACTAAAAATGTCTGCTCAGCCTAAGAAATGACATCTACAAGGTAAACAGATGGAATTGCATGCAAGGTGACAGATTCTCAGTCAGAATCATCCCAATACTTAGTAGGAATGTCTGAAAAACTATGATTTTTAGTGTCCAAGATTTTTAAAGAAAGAAAAATTATTTAATCCTTTGCTGCACATGGGCCATATTCAAAAATGCTTTCTACTAACTGTAGAATTTTGCCCTTCCCTTGATGCAGGATTCTTGATGAGTACATTTCCCAGCACACTGTGTATATTAGGCCTGCTAGGAATGCCTCTATCTCTAGGAAAACAAAGTGTTGGAATCAATGTGGCAAATATTAATACTTACTGGTATATATTTGTCTATGAAGTCACTATGTAATAATGCTAATTATGTCACAACACTAAAGTTTTGCTGGGAAGAGCTGTAAAATGCACAAAAAGAGAGAGAATGCACAATAAACTCACACCAGTTATCCACAGTGGACAATTATCAGAATTTTCCCATATGTGTATCTTCGATCTCTTTTGTCATCTCTGCTTAAGTGTTTTAAAGAAAATCCTGATACCATTGGAATGTGTCTCAAAAAATGTGAACACTTTCTTAGAGAATCACAATGCCATCCATAATACCCCTAATATAATCAGTGATAACTGTTTGGCATTCTGGAAAAACCAATCTATGAAGCTTAAAGCAAGTTTTTTTTTTTTCCCATCATAATTTAATCTTTCACAAGGAAAATCATTTCTGTTTCCCAGTGCTACTTTTCCAAAAGGAACAATGAAGAAATGAAAAAGTAATTAGACGAGTCATAATTTCCATTTTCAATTTATTACACATGGAAAGTAATTTGTGTAAGGGATGTATGACTAAGAGAGACATGGTATCAATATGTATATCAAACTTGTAATTAAACAGATAAAGGGAGAGAAGTCATTACTTGAATGTTAGTTTATATTTAGACTGTAACAATAGCGAATGAAAAATTGTATTCAAACTTCTCAGCGCTCGTTGTCATTAAAAAGCCTATAGGATTGGGGGTGGGTGGGAGGGAGGATCAAGAGGGAGGAGATAAATATACAGTATACATATATACATATATACATACATATATACATATATACATATATGTATACATAACTGTATACATATATACAGTTATGGCTGATTCACACTGCTGTACAGTAAGAAACCAGCATAATATTGTAAAGCAATTATCTTCCAATTAAAAAAAAAAGGCTACAGACGTGAACTATGAAGAACATCCTTTCTCAAGTTAATTTAAATGAAAAAAGTTAACATCATAGTTAATGGTTTGCCTCTTCCTACAGGGTCTTACTCATAATTGTTTGCAAAGGGAAGAAAATTCCAAAAACTGTAGAGAACTGTTGTGTGATTAGATGATGCTCTAACTTCAGTTTTGCAAAAGTATCAAAAGCTAAGAGAAGGAAACCAGCATGGGAACAAAGCAGAGACTGTCAAATGACTGGGAGTGAAACTACGTACCATGACTCAGTGGCTAGGTGTTCCCCATGGGCTTCTGCTTGTTGGACATCAAGAAACAGGTCATTGAAATAATAAATGCTAAAGAGGGCGTGAAGAAAAAGTAATGTCCCTACACTGTTGGTGGGAATGTAAATTGGTATAGCCACTATGGAAAACAGTATGGAGGTTGCTTAAAAAAATCAGACTTGACATATGATTCAGCATTCACATTCCGGGCAAGTGGGGAAAACTCTAATTTGAAAAGATACAGGCACACCAATGTTTACACCAGTATTACTTAAATACAGTATTTAAATACAGTGTTACTTAAAATAGCCAAGACATGGAAGCAACCTAAGTGTCCATCAATGGATGAGTGGATAAAGATGTGGTATATATATATATACACATATATATATATATATATATATGCAATGGAATACTACTCATCCATAAAAAGAATGAAATAATGCCATTTGCAGCAACATGGATGCACCTAGAGAGGGTCATACTCAGTACGACAGCAAGCCTAATTATCATATGACATCACATACATGTGAAATCTAAAATATGATACAAGTAAATTCATTTACAAACTAGAACAGACTCACAGATAACAGGATATAGGATATGAGAGAAGAAATGGCAACCCACTCCCGTATTCTTGCCTGGAGAGTCCCGTGGACAGAGGAGCCTGGTGAGCTTCTGTCCAGGGAGTCACACAGAGTCAGACATGACTGAAGCGACTTAGCAGCAGCAGCAGCACAGATATAGAAAACAAATTTATGATTGCCAACGGGGAAAGTAGGCAGAGGGTTTGGGGTTAGTAGACACAAGCTACTATTGTTACAAAGTCCAAGCTTGCTGGGCTCACCAGTGAATTTGAAGCGAGGTGTTGAGGCAAAGAAGACAACTTTATGCCAACTGACCAAAAAATGGCACGCTAATGTCTCAAAGTAACCATCTTATCCAGGTCTGGATGCCAGGTTATTCTATAGAAAAGGGATTGGGGGAGGTAATGAAACCAAATAAAAAGGCCATTGTGATTTAGCCACTGAGTCGTGTCAGACTCTTGCAACCCCATGGACTGTAGGCTCCTCTGTCCATGGAATGTCCCAAGCAAGAATACGGAAGTGGGTTGCAATTTCCTTCTCCAAGGGATCTTCCTGACCCAGGAATCGAACCCAGGTCTCCTGCACTGTATACAGACTCCTGCATTGCAGGCGGATTCTCTACCATCTGAGGTATGAAGGAAGCCCAAAAGGCCACTCATCTTGCAAATATCTCTTAGAATGGCAAGCCTCAGGCAGGGGATGTGTTAATTTCTTCCTTCCTGCCATCTACAGGTGGACAGGGTTTTGAATAAAGACAGTTCAGTTTAACAGGGTGGCAGAGGGGCAGGATTCTCTGAGGCAGTTCATTCTGTATGGTTATAAGAACAAAAAGAAGGAAAAGTAAGTCAAAGAAAGAGTTACAACACGGAGTTAAGATGGGCTTTTCCCTGCAATACCGCATCTAAAATAAACAATGAGGTTCTACTGTATAGAACATGGAACTATAGTCAGTATCCTAGAATAAACTATAAAAGACTATGAAAAAGAACACACACACACACACACACACACACACATATAATAGACCATTGAAACCAGCTAATTTGTTTTTGAACTTAAAAATATAAATCTCTCACCTCAGATCATTAAAACATATTCTGGGGTGAGTTGAATTTTGTCCTCAACCCTCAATTTCATAAGTTGAAGCTCTAACCCTCAGTACCTTTGATAGAAATAATGACTGTATTCGGAGATAAGACCTTTAAAGAAGTAATGAAGGTAAAACGAACTGGTAAGACATACTTATCTAGTATGACCGGAGTCCTTATAATTAAAGGAAATTTGGATACAGACAGGCACATACACAGCAGAAAGAACACGCGAGGACACAGCACAAGGGTGGCCACCTGCAAGCCAGGGAGAAAAGTCTCAGTAGAAACCAAGCCTGCCAAGGCCTTGATCTTGGACTTCCAGCCTGCAGAACTGTGAGAAAGTAAGTTTCTGTTGCTGAAGCCCCCCAGTCTACAGTACTTTGTTATGACAGCCCAAACAAAATATACTACGTGATGTCGAAAACTCTAAAATTTAGTCATCGACTCCATTCATAATCATCAAGTTAGTATGACTTTAATTTTTCAATAACTATTAAATAGTTTGTAAATATATTAATATGTATCATATATAAAAACATTCAGTCAGGAAGCAAATTTCCCTGTCATGTACATACATATATACCTATGTGTGCGTACCACTAAGTTGCTTTGGTTGTGTCTGACTCTTTGCGACCCTATGGACTGTAGCTCACCAGGCTCCTCGGTCCATGGGATTCTTAAGGCAAGAATACTAGAGTGGAAGAAGGCGAGGGTGGGATGACTTGAGAGAGTAGCATTGAAACATGTATATTACCATATGTGAAATAGATCGCCAGTCCAAGTTTGATGCATGAGACAGGGCGCTCAGGGCTGGTGCACTGGGATGACCCTGAGGGATGAGACGGGGAGGGAGGAGGGAGAGGGGTTCAGGATGGGGAGCACATATACACCCGTGGCTGATTCATGTCAATGTATGGCGAAAACCACCACAATACTGTAAAGTAACTAGCCTCCTTGGTGAAATTAGCCTCTTGATGAATGTGAAAGAGGAGAGTGAAAAAGTTGACTTAAAGCTCAACATTCACAAAACTAAGATCATGGCATCTGGTCCCATTACTTCACAGCAAATCGATGAGCAAACAGTGGGAACAGCGTCAGGCTTTATTTTTTGGGGCTCCAAAATCACTGCAGATGGTGACGGCAGCCATGAAATTAAAAGACGCTTACTCCTTGGAAGAAAAGTTATGACCAACCTAGACAGCATATTAAAAAGCAGAGACATTACTTTGCCAACAAAGGTCCATCTAGTCAAAGCTATGGTTTTTCCAGTAGTCATGCATGGATGTGAGAGTTGGACTATAAAGAAAGCTGGTCACCGAAGAATCGATGCTTTTGAACTGTGGTGTTGGAGAAGACTCTTGAGAGTCCCTTGGACTACAAGGAGAGCCAACCAGTCCATCCTAAAGGAAATCAATTCTGAATATTCATTGGAAGGACTGATGTTGAAGCTCCAATACTTTGGCCACCTGATGCAAAGAACTGACTCATTTGAAAAGACCCTGATGCTGGGAAAGATTGAAGGTGGGAGGAGAAGGGGACAACAGAGGATGAGCTGGTTGGATGGCATCACCGACTCAATGGACATGAGCTTGAGCAAACCCTGGGAATTGATGATGGACAGGGAGGCCTGGCATGCTGCAGTCCACAGGGTCACAAAGAATCGGACATGACTGAGCGACTGAACTGAATTAGCCTCCAATTACAATAAACAAATACATTAAAAATAAAAGAATACTGGAGTGGGCTGTCACTTCCTTCTCCAGGGAATCTTCCCAACTAAGGGACTGAACCCATGTCTCTTATGTCTCCTGAATTGGCAGGCGGGCTCTTTACCACTAGTGCCACTATATATACATAAACATTTGCATGTAGATGTGTATTTCATATACAGATTTTATATGTATTTGTATGTCTATTACAAGCCTGCACACACACAAACGCATTTATTTGAATCAGGTTTCAGTAAGGCTGGTGAAAGGACTACCCTAATTCACAAGGTCTCCATTCCCATTTTCTTTTTAAGTTTTTTGCTATTGTTGAAGAAACCAGAGCATTTGGCCTACAGCACTTCCCCACAATCTAGATCTTGCTGGTAGTAATTCTATAACGTCATGTAACATGATCCTCTGACCCCTGTGTTTCTTACAAGCTGACAGATCTGGAAGCTTGATCAAATACAGGCTTATTAATTACTTTTTTTTTGTCAGGGGAGATTAGTTCACAGATGATGTTCTGTATTCCTACGAGAAGGAAATAACAGATTTTCTTTCTTTTAGTGATTGGTGATCTTTGCCTTAGACACACTATTTCAATAAGGATGCAAATGGAGATAAAAGATTCCCATAATTCCTTCTTCATGTATTAGCTGTCACACTTCTATAAAAAGGAACTTACTCTCATCACCTATTCATATACTTACCATGAAATCAACTATTACAGAAAAAAATAAGATAAAGTCTTTATTATTTTCCTTTATTTAACATTTTCAAATCAGGGACCAAAACAGGTTAGTTCCCCCCCACCCCCACTGCAATCCATAACCTTGTTCATGCTCAAGCTGACCCAACTTGGAGAGACTTTCTGATAAGACCAGTAATCGTTGATAGTTATGGTGCTGTGTGGTAGGGCAACAAGATATTCCAAGTCATCTCAAATATCTGTGGACAAAGAATGTCATCTACCGTGTCAGTAAACAAAGGATGTTTCTGCCATCAACCACGGCAGCCCCAGCTGTGTACCCGGAGGACCATCAGGATGGAGGAAACCAGGATACTGGCCTTAGATAACTAAGGGGCACAGCCAAGGAATGATTTCAGTGAGCTCAGACTCTTGCATCTTCCCATACATAGAGAAGCGCTAAATTCATCAACTTCAGATGCCTGGTTTTCTTTAATTAACGTAATCTTTTGTTGTTTCAACTACCTGGTTTTGGATGGAAAAACTATCCTGGCTCCGCCCTTACTTCTTCACAACTGCCCCTAAGAGCTATATCTACAAGGCTGTCTCCCAGGCTCATCAGTTCAGTTCAGTCACTCAGTCATGTTTGATTCTTTAGGACCCCATGGACTGCAGCATGCCAGGTTTCCCTGTCCTTCACTATCTCCCAGAGTTTGCTCAAATTCATGTCCATCAAGTTGGTGATGCCATTCAACCATCTCATCCTCTGTCACCCTCTTCTCCTCCTGCCCTCAATCTTTCCCAGCATCAGGATCTTTTCCAATGAGTCAGTTCTTCTAATCAAGTGACCAAAGTATTGGAGCTTCAGCTACAACATCGGTCCGTTCAATGAATATTCAGGATTGATTTCTTTTAGGATTGACTGGTTTGATCTCCATGCAATCCAAGGGACTCTCAAGAGTCTTCTCCAACACCACAGCTTTTGAAAGCATCAATTCTTTGGCACTCAGCCTTGTTTATGGTCCAACTTTCATATCCATACATGACTATTGGGAAAACCATAGCTTTGACTAGATGACGGCTTAAGTCCTTAGTATATCCACTGACTAAAACATAATTCTCAACTATTACACTGTGCTTATTTTTCAGTCAACACACTTCTTGGCATACATGTGAAATCAGCCATTCCTTCAAAGTGGTTCCTTCTGGTAAACCTCAATGTGGACTCCAGGTGTACTCTTGGTTATTTAGCTGGATGATCATTGCTTTCAGGTATTTTTAAAGGATGAATTTAGGAAATCAGCATTTTAAAAATAAATTCACTTGGGAACTTCCTTGGCTGTCCAGTGGCTAAGATTTTGCCTTCCAATGCAGGGGGTGTAGGTTCCAGTTCTAGTTGGGGAGCTAAGACCCCACAGGCCCCATGGCCAAAAAACCAAAACATAAAACAGAAGTAATATTGTAACAAATTCAAAAAAGACTTTATAAATGGTCCACATCAAGACAATTATCATATACTAATGCATATTTATTGAATCTAGAAAGATAGTACTGATGAAATTATTTGCAGGGCAGTAGTGGAGACACAGACTTAGAGAACAGACTTAAGCACACAGGATCGGGTGAGGAAGGAGAGGGTGGAATGTATGAAGAGAGTAACATGGAAACTTACATTGCCATATATAAAAAAGATAGCCAATGGGAATTTGCTGTATGGCTCGGAACTCAAATAGGGTCTCTGTGACAACCTAGAGGGGTGAGATGGGGAGGGAGATGGGAGAGAGGGTCAAGAGGGAGGGGACACATGTATACCTATGGCTGCTAGCTATTTTTGTTTGGCAGAAACCAACGCAATTCTGTACAGCAATTATCCTTCAATTAAAATATAAATTTAAAATTAAAAAATCTTTAAAACAATAAATTCATGTTGATATTTCTGACTCAATTCAAAGTGTCAGGACCTTTTATACAATCATACTGATTTCACACCTCTATCTTCCTTCTCCTGATCAAAAGCATGGTCACTTATTTGCTATACCCACAATGATGTGCACAACAGCTCCCAAACTAACAGTGCTACTAAATAAGACTGTGAGAACACTGAAATTTTCTTTTGCCGCCCCCCCCCTTTTTAAAAGATCTTAGAGTATAATCAGCTGAGGCTGTAGAGTTAAACTTCTGTGGTTTTGTATCATTTGAAATGATTCTTCTCTGACTGGTTAGACCAGCAACTAGATATACAATGAGTTCATTTATTTCTTGTATAAGAGATGCTTTCATTTTATTGATTTTGTTTTATACCTATGTAAAATATGGACACATTTTTGGAGTCAAATACACAAATCACCCCCATTCCCTCTTAGATAAGCAGTAGCACTATTTATTTAAGTATACTTTCCTGGGCAGTGCTGTTTCCACTTCTTTTATTCAAGAGATCTCTCCACACAAATTTATAGACAGCCCTCATCCCTTTTATAGCCACAAAGTACTTGCTCAGATGCATGTACTATAATCTATTCAACCAGCCCCCAACTTAATATTATCATTTGGTTTGTTGCTGTCTTTAAATTTTACAGACAGCTGCAATGAGCGGCTTTGTTTCTTCCAATAGATTTGTGAGATATTTAATCTTTTTTTTCTAGCCATTTATTTCTCTTTTAATTTTAAAAAAGTGGCTGACATTGTTTCAAAAGGAAGGGAACAGAATACAATAGGGTAGGCTCCTGGCAACTTTTCATGCACTTGTCCACTAAATGAAAGGATCTAGGGATGTTTTCAACAAAAACTACAGAACATTCAACTAACTGACCACAATTTATAATATTCTGATATATTCAACTTGGGTCAACAATGGAGTCTCAGTTTTGTGTGCCTTCATTGTTTTTACAGCAGACTACAGATGAAAATTCTTATAATTCTGAGGCTTTCTTTAAATTCTAAAACTATTTTTAAAACAGCCCTCAATACTGTCAATCAGGTAACCCACACCAGGCAGTGAACAATGCAGATACCACATTCACATGAAATCAGGTGACTGCATATATGAAAACTTTCCAAATTTTAATGATAAAACATTAAGCAAAAAAATAGACTGGAGCATCACAAATTGTGAAATGCATGTTTCATAAAACCCTAACAGACTCCCAAATTTTTCAGACTATATTACAATATCGTAAAAAAACACACACAAAAATAGCAGTGCTTTAAAAAGTAGCCATTCCCTTTTAAGCCTGTCATTTTAATGGTGATTTTCTACGAAATAAAAGCATATAGCTTTGTAAAATTCCATTTGTTTCATGAGAAAGGATTTGGACAAAAATCATACCCTCAAATTGTTATAGGGCAATAGCAATGTTGACAATACTTTTCTTACATTTTGAATCTCAACCATTCTACTGGACATTTCATTACTACTGTAAGTGGCTCAGATGGTAAAGAATCTGCCTGTAATGCAGGAGACCCAGGTTCAACTCCTGGGTCAGGAAGATCCCATGAAGAAGGGAATGGCTAGCCATGCCAGTCTTTTTGCCTGGAGAATTCCATGGACAGAGGAGCCAGGAGGGCTACAGCCCATGAGGTCACAAAGAGTTGGACATGACTGAACAACTAACACATAACACAGTCACTATCTGATGTCAAAAATTTTTTTTTTATAAAAGTGGGCAGGGAGTCAGGACCCAACAACTAGGGAGGGAGTACGTGGACCAAGGGCAGAAGAACATCCCATTGTTTGGGGGGTGGGTGGGTGGAAGGAGAAGCACTCCTTCTCATCTGAAATAAACAGAAAAGGGAACCTCTGGCAAGTTATTTATGGGGGCGCACACCCAGCACTCTGGCAGATCCCTCTCCCCCATGATGGAGCAGGAAAGTATCATTAAAACATCCTAATAAAAACTTTGCACAAGGGTTCCTTTCTCATCTACATGCAAAACTAGAAGCCAGCAGGAGGCCTATAGCTTCAGAAAGCCATAAAGTGAAGCCTGAACCCAGTAACGATCTGCAGCAGGGTGTCTACTGAGACAAATTCCCTTGGCTAGGACAGATCTGACAGCGAAACTGTCTATGTATAAAACTTCACACCATTTAAGCTACACGTCCCTGGATCTGTAGACAAAACTATCCTCTTTCATGCTTCAAAAAGCATTAACAGGCTTTTCTACATTTTCTTTCTAAAGGAGCTTCCTATGACTATTGGTAATCATTGATATTCTCCAATCTTTAAAAACCACTAACAACACATTAGACTGCCTACCACCAGCCCCAAGGTATGCTATCATTAAGATGGACTTGGGCAAAGGAAAAAGTAATATAATATTTATTGCCTGCCTGAGAGGCGTTAACAGCCAAAACAAGTTAAAATATATGCTGTCTTTCATTTATTTCTCTAGACATGTCTGGATGAGAAACATCTGGAAATCTTTAAAACTAAGAGTTCTGTAAAGAGGGAAAGGGAGAAGGGAGGGGGATTGTTTCTCTACTATCTCAAAAGGAGACTCACTTCTGAACCTGGGGTTTGTATGGAAGTGATCTCTGGGAATTAGAATAGTTTGCCCCAGTCTTTTCCTTTCACTGGCTTCCTAAGAGAGAAATGTTTCCATGAAATACCACCTAGAGCTTACGGGGATATACCAGAGTATAATGAAGAAGAAAATAAGGAAGGAAGGGTGAAAGAGAGGACGAGAGAGGAAGGAAGGAAAGAAGGAAGGAAGGGGAAAAAAAGAAAGGAAAGCAAGAAAGGAAGAAAGAAAAGAAATGAAAGAAGAAAACATTTAGAAACTAAAGTAGAAAGAAAGTGAAAGTGTTAGTTGCTCAGTTGTGTCTGATTCTTTGCAACCCCCCTGGACTGTAGCCCTCCAGGCTCCTCTGTCCATGGAATTCTCCAGGTAAGAATCCTGGAGTGGGTTGTCCTTCCCTTCTCTAGGGGATCTTCCCCACCCAAGGACTGAATTCAGGTGTCCTGCATTGTAGGCTGATTCTTTACTGTCTGAGCCACCAGGGAAACCTAAAGCAGAAAAATAGGAATAAATAGGGCCACTTCCCCTAGTTCAGAGATATCTCAAAGAGACCTGGATCTCTCAAGGCTCCAGTGATTCTGGACATTTATTTTTCTCACATTAAGTAAATATTCACTTTATCTTATACTTTGTGTTTTTCTTAAGCAGGGCTTCAGGTTTCTGAATACTTTTGGCATGGTTACCATATTCATTTATTCTTTTCCTTTTCTTCAAACCATTTACCAGAAATGTATTCAGATTACAACCTAGCCTCTCATCCCCTCAGAGGACACTTTGGAATGACTCCCAATAAATTCCACTCAGGGCCTAAAAGTGAGGGGCCTTGAATTTCCAGCTTCCTTAGTTTTGTGATGAACTTGCCTCTGCTGTTTCCTACTCCCTCGGTTTTTTCCATGAATTTTCAGGTTCCTTCTTGGTTAGCAGCTGCCTACCATCATCAGATTTCTCAGACCCACGAATGTCACAAACGGTGTTGTGCTACAACTCAAGTGCTATGTTTGGTGGCTAGTAAAAAACTATAAATTACAGTGACCTCGTTTGTAGCTCATTTCAACACTCCTCAGTCCCGCTCAGAAAGGGAGGTCTTGGGAGGGGAGCCAGACACTCAGCCACTAAGGGATTTATCTCCTGTTGACACTTTACTGTTCAGAGACATGGTAAGATCTAAGCCAAGACCAAACCAGGGTCTCAACTCTATTAGGCATCACAATTGAGAATCTATACAACATAATACCCAGATATCATGATGCAGATAATATGTTCATTAAAGGGTATCCAAAACAATGTTTTAATAACAGAAGACATGTTACCCAGAAAGGCACTCGAGTTATATGATAAAAAGAATCCATCCCAGAGCAAATGTCATAGAGAAATCCTCTGAAAGGACTGCTATTTTCAAATATAAATGCTTCCCTCTCCTAATATGGAAGAGAGATTACTGTTCTACATTCTCAGACACTGGCTCAAGTGCTAAGAATGCTGGCTACACTGATAATCCCATCATTGTCAACCTCCAAGGAAATCCATGGTCACTTACTACAGAATTGGTTCCTTGTTTTCCCAGAGTGCTGACATTACAAGAGATATTACATCAATATCTCCATGGCAGTCATTGTCATTATCATCATCATCCCGTCCAATTCGACAATATCAAATTCTGCAGGAGACCATAAGCAAGGGCACCTTAGAGGTATAGGGAGACCTCAAGTCGGTTCCCCGGGTAATGAGGTTATTAATGCCTCAGAAAAGGACCATTATGAGCATTTATTTCTTATGCATGTGTGCAAGCTAAGTCACTTCAGTCGTGTCTGACTCTGTGACCCATGGACTGTTGCCCACCAGGCTCCACTGTCCATGGGAATCTCCAGGCAAGAATATTGGAGTGGGTTGCCATTTTCTCCTCCAGGGGATCTTCCCGACCCAGGGATTGAACCTTCGTCCCCTGTGGCTCCTGCATCGCAGGCAGATTCTTTACTGCTGAGCCACCGGGGAAGCCCTTTATTTCTCATAGGCAATGCCAGACTTGAATGTTGCCTGGGTGTTTGAAAAAGATCACAAAGTTTAATTTCACTCTCCATAGGCTCTGATGATTATTCCTTCAGACACATAGTAAATCTCAGGAAGGGGGCGTTCTGGGGCTTTCTGGTTAAAGTAGTGGTGGGAGGTGGGAGGGTTTGGAGCTACAAAGCCCCCCTCCACTTTCCCTACTTCTTCATCACATATTTGAGAGTCTGCTATGTTTCAAGGTTTACATGTCAATTTCTGCCACAACTCTCAATGATAACCATTTGAAAGTACTTAATCACTGGCTTTAAAAGAATTATTTTTAAGTTCAAAATGTTAATCTGAAAATCATAACGCAACTGAATTGAACAGAATAACCTACTTTAGCTGCACACAGGAAAAAGAAAAGACATAGCCAAAGAAGATACTAAATATAAAATAATTTTATCTTCAAAACTAGTTACAAATGAATGTCAAAATGAGATAATGTCATAAAGAGAAGCATTGATTTTACATGATTTAAAGTAATACTTTTATTTCCAATCAGAGTATTTTTAGATTGTAAGGTTGCCACCTTTAGAGCAAGAGTTCAAATAAAGGCTCTTATGTTTAATGCATCAACAGTTTTCAGAAAAATTCCTGATCGCAATGCATAGAATTGTATTGACAACCCCCTTTTCCAAATAGACCCCTTTCACTTTTCAAAGGCAAAATTCGCCTTTTTTTTTTTTTTTTTACTGCCTATCAAACAGACAAGCATGTAATTAAAACGATTTTATTAATTCTCTTTTCAGTTTAGGTGCCACTGAAAGACGGGTGCTACTCTACTGTTTGAGTAATGATTTCTATTATAGTCAACTTGAATCCGAATGGTAAAAGGGATACGTTTTACCACTGGATCAGATGGAAAAAAAAAAAAAAAAATCTGTAAGTTACAAAAATGTTTATTGTCAGAATCTGAAATCCACAACATGAACATATTTAGCATTCAGAAGGTTCAACTCTTGCGGCATTTATATACATGCTTCTCCAATATAAAAGAACTGCCAAAGCTCACAAAACATAAAAAAACAAAGTAAATTTCAACTAACACTTGAAATAAAAGTCTTAAAATAAAAGCATTATAGAAATTTAGTTTTCTACTTGGCTCTTTCTTCTCATAAACCAGCAAACTTATAAAAACAAAACCTCATAAACTGGAGGGGAAAAAAAAAAAAAAAACTATAAATGTACTAACAAGTAGATTGCATGGATTTATATACTTCCTGGTAATGATAATAACCAGAAATTTATTTTAAAAATTCACAGACTCTGAAAGCGAGTCTTAGTAAACTCATAATGCATATATTTCTGTGTTTATATTTTTGGTTTTGTTGGTTCCTTATTTCTAGTGACACTCACAATTTTTCATACCTTTACTGTGATATAATTCACACATTATACAATTCACCCCTTTAAAGTATACAATTCAATGGACTTTGTTGTATTCACAGAGCTGTACTTACATTATCACAATCAATTTTATTTTTTTAAAGATTTTTTTGATATGGACCATTTTTAAAATCTTTATTGAGTTTGTTACACTATTGATTCTGTTTTATGTTTTGGGTTTTTGGCCGCAACCCATGTGGGATCTTTGCTCCCCAAATAGGGATCAAACCCAGACCCTGAGCACTGGAAGGTGAAGTCTCTACCAGTGGACCACCAGGGAAGTCCCACTGCAATCAATATAAAAAAAAAAATTATCCAAAAAGAAACTGCACCTCTTGGCCATCACCTCTCTTATCACCCTCAGCCCAACTCTATCACCCAACCCTAGGCCATCTACTGACCTACTCTCTGCCTCTATAGGTCTACCTCCCTTAGAAACCTTCATATAAATGGAATATAAGGTCCTTTGTGACTGGCTTCTTTTACTTAGCGTAATGTTCTCAAGATTCATCCAGGCTGTATAGTTATCAGAACTTCATTTCTTTTTGTGGCTGAATGATATTTTAGATGGCTATACCACACTTTATGGACCCATTCATCAGCTGGTAGACATCTGGGCTACTTCCAACTGACAACTTTTTAAAATAGCAAGTCTTACCTTGTTTTACTTTCTTGACTAATGATATTCATCCTATCAACCTCTATAAAGCATCCTGTCCACAAAGTAAAATAATTTACTTTCTGTTGACGATTATGGTCAATGTACTAAATATGTCCTTGAGAATCTAGGTGTAATAGTTAAAACCAAGACTATCCATCTTATTGGACTCACTGGAAAAGACCCTGATGCTGGGGAAGATTGAAGGCAGGAGGAGAAGGGGACACCAGAGGATGGGATGATTGGAGGGCATCACTGACTCGATGGACATGAGTTTGAGCAAGCTCCAGGAGTTGGTGATGGACAGGGAAGCCCGGTGTGCTGCAGTCTATGGGGTCACAGAGTCGGGCATGACCGAGTGACTGAACTGACTGACTGATCCACCTTATACTGGCCTCAGTTTTCTCGTTAAGAAACGATGGATTGTCTAGTAATGGTGAAATAAAAATTACTTCTGAGTTTCAAGTTTTAGGAATCTAGAAATTGATTCTCTGCCAAGGATTTCATTGGTTAAATGCATTCAGAAACAGAGGACAAAGGAGCCCCACTGGTTTGGTTAGAATAGGGCTGGAGGAGTGAAGAGAAGATCCTTCGTCCCCAAGCACTTCACACAGCATTTCCAATTTTGAAAGCTAAGAGCAGAAGAGGAAACAAAAATATCAGGGTTGCTTGCTGTAAGTTTTCAACATTACGAGCAAGGATGGTGGTTATTTATAAACACAAAGAATGTTCCAGAGAGTCCAAATGATAAGTAGTCAGTGTGCATTTCTGAGGCTCCAAGTAAGTGAAATTAACAAGTACACACATACAAACACTCGTAATGTCACCATCATGACCACTTTGAACAATCTGAGAAGGAACACTCAGATAAATGCTCTCAACCAGCACAAAACTTATCAACAAATTAAAAATAAACCGACTTTACTCATACGGTCGATAATGCAGACACTTGGTATTAAAAGCAGAAGTGTTAACAGCATGACCAAAATAGCTTCATTAAGCCTTGTGGCAAGGGTATGACACCTAATGTTCATACATGAAGACAATGGCATTAGCTACTATCAATCAGTAGCAGAAGCTTTAAGACTAAACTTGGTCTTAAAAAGGTTGACAAGAAATGCCCTCTAGCTAAAGAGCTGTAGGGCCAAGAACTAACTCATCATGGTGAACTACATCCCAGGCTGCTCCATTAACTAGTGACTAATTTGACACAATCTGATAGGCACCAGGCTGGTGAAAGGCTGTTCAACCTGAAATCTGTTTAACAACATAAAAAACTTACATTAAATTAGAAAATGACAAGTCATTCCCTACCATATAATAAACTATCTTTATTCTTCCTCTCTCTTGCTATTTTTGGAGAATAGTCATGTATTACTCAAGGGGCATATGCCTGGATATTCCCTTAATTCTGAGACTAAGTCTGATAAATGATTGAATTATTTCTGTTTACCATATGAAGTAGAACCACCATGAAAGCTCACTCAGAACAATCATTTTGAAATTATAGTAATCTTGACACATATTTTTACTTGGGAAGATGCACATTATTTCAGAATTTATGCAAAAAAATTTTCTATATATCTTTACAGTAAGTATTTTCAATTTTGGAAATTTGATAACACTGACACTGTAATGCTACCCTTTGCTTGTCTTCTTAATGTAGAATGTGACATGCTCTTTAGAATTTTTTCAAGGCAACAATTTAAAAAAGGTCTATATGATTATTCTTTCCGTGGAAAAAAGAGTCAGTTTTTTTCTGAACCTCCAATATCACTCCCACGCAATGGAAACTGAATTTCATTCTTCCCAAAGGAACTATCTTCCTCATTTTGTCCTCCATCTGTAATAGTAATCCTATTTTTTCATTCCAAGTGTCTGAAACCAAGAGACCCACTAACAACCCACTCATTTTAACCTTACTTTCCAGGGTGCCTTTCAGATGGACAGCCTTAAGCACTCCTCCCTAAGATCCTAAGGATAAAAGACATCCAATATCTTATCTGAAGATGAGTGGTTCTCAGTCCCTGAGCTTCCATAAGCTTATCTGATATCTGATAGTACAGTACACGGGGTTTCCCTGGTGGCTCAGCTGGTAAAGGATCTGCCTGTACTGCAGGAGACCCCAGTTGGATTCCTGGGTTGGGAAGAAGATAGGAGAAGGGATAGGCCACCCACTCTAGTATTCTTGGGCTTTCCTGGTGGCTCAGATGGCAGAGAATCCACCCACAATGCGGTAGACCTGGGTTCAATCCCTAGGTTGGTAGGATCCCCTGGAGGAGGGCATGGCAACCCACTCCAGTATTCTTGCCTGGAGAATCCCCGTGGACAGAGGAGCCTGAGCAGTCCACGGGGTCCCAAAGTGTTGGACACAACTGAGTGACTAAGCACAGTACAGGACAACACAGCACACACGTAAAGAATAAGCTGCCCCACCAGAATGTGAGATACATGGAGACAACGACCATCGTTCATGTGGGGGTGGAGTCGCCCCCATAAAGAGCCTGAACTATGTTCACTGTTGACCATCCAACTTATCTGGATGCATCTGGAGAACGAGGTACCTCACTCTCCATTTGACCTTGGAAACCCCTGAAGGTTCCATTTCCCTAGAGGCTCTATTAAAAAATGTGATACACAAGTAGTGTCCCAATAGGGAATAATGCAAAAAAGTGAAGGTCTAGTTTAAGGCCTCCAGTGCATCCCCAACCACAGGAAGCCAGGAGGCAAGGTGGGGGTGGAAGGATTGGAGGGGGAGCGTGGAGCAGAGGATAAGAAACATAGTGACCAGCCACACAGCTAACCCCATATACACAGGATCAGCGATGGGAAAACTGGGATGTGGTTGGGGGACATGGCTTTGAATTAGGCAGAAACTCTGAAGATCAAGAAAATTTACACTACATCTATCTATATCTATCCATCTATAATCTATTTATCTATAACCTTCTCTTTATCTTCCCTACCTCAGATGGTAAAGAATTTGCCTGTAATGCAGGAGATCTGGGTTTGATCCCTTGGCTGGAAAGATCCCCTGGAGAAGGAACTGGCAACCCACTCCAGTATTCTTGCTTGAAAAATCCCATGGACAGAGGAGTCTGTCGGGCTACAGTCCATGGAGTTGCAAAGAGTCAGACTCGACTGAGCAACTAACGCTTTCACTTTCACTTTCTCTGTATCTATCTTTCATCTATCTATAATCTTCTCTATATAAGGCACCTTGGCAAGAGTAAACATTGCAGGTGAAGTATAGTATTTGCAGCTATTGTTCTGCCCTCTTACAACCCCAACTATAACTACTGCCTTCATCATTTATAAAGTGGTTTCATAGTAATTATCTTGAGTCTTATTACCAGCAAAGAGAGGTAGGTATAATTACCCTACTCAGTTGTTAAGGCTGGGAAAAGTGTATAAAAGTTGCTAAGGTTCTTGTGTATTGGCGCAGAGGTGGGCTTTGCAGTGGGGGTTCACTGACCACCACCTCCACCACTCCCGTCAAGGGGTCATTCCATCCTGCAGCAAGAGATAAGCTCCACCAGCCCTGGTAGCAGCCATGGCCCAAAGGCAGAGAGCAAAGCATGGAGCTAGGGCATCTGCGAAGAGAACTCCACTGGTCCAGCCTCTGTTCTAAAGCTGGACCACTCACTAGACCAACCTCTGCAAAATAAAAAAGGCTTGACTTTCTCTGATGCACATAAGAACCTTCTGGAACATCTACGGTGGGTGGAGCACTGAAAATACAGTACACCTAGTCTCAGCGTTCACAGCGCTCCTGGCCTAACTGGAGACAACCAAGTGTAAACAAGCAATTAAACATCCTAAGATAAATGTTTCAGGAGAGATAGCATAGGTAGAGAGGTGAAATTTCAGGAAATGGTCAAAAAGCATGCCACGCGGCTAATCATGAGCAATCCATTAGTGGTAGGATTCGGATTAAATTACAACTAGATTTTACGTTATTTATTATTCATGAGACATTCTGTTTTCCAATTATTTTTTTTCCCTCCTCCACATTAGCCCACCCATCTTAAAGCCTCCAGCATTAATTTGATTTCCCGCCAATAATTTGAAGATAATGATTTGTGTCTTGGTTCTGTCTGCATGGATCTTCCTCTGATAATTTGGAGAGAAAATGATGTGTGTCTCCCCTCTTTTCAGACAGTGGCCTTAGGGATTTTATTCATCGTGGGGGCAGGGCTTGAGCATTTTCTGACAGATTTAGGGAACAGGAAGACAGAAATCCAGAACTGAACAAATCTGTCAAACTCATTTTCTTGCAGGGTTTTCTGCCAATTTTTGCTCCCTCCCCCTCCTCCCATTTTGGGGAAAATATGCATTTCTCAGTTCCTAAAGGAACAGGCTAAAAATGTGCTAGTGAGCAAAAAAGCAGGTGTGTACAACCTGGAAGGTCATCTCTGCTCCCGGGAGAATGAGGCAGAAAGTTAACAAGGGCAAGTGAAGGAGCGAAAGAAACAGGGACAGACGGACAGAAACACATCTGTCCATAACCATCACTTCATCATCAATGCCTTCACAACAGAACACTGGGGACCGAGGCCACCTCACCTTCCTGGGACTGCAGGACCCTGACTCACCCTCCCCTTTTGCTCCCATTAGCTTGAAAGCAGGCAGGGAATTAAACCTCTTTTACTGCTAAATAATTAAGAAACCGCTGGCATTCTGACAAGCTGGTGTGCATTTTCTTAATCAGCAACCAACCCGAGTAATTTTGTTTATAAGCTACTTAAGATAAATCCTACCACTTAAAAATTTGAGATGAGCCTATGTACGCTATCCATTTCCTTGAAGTAGTTTGAAGAAGGCTTTCCCCCCTCATTCTCCCTCTTCATCTCGGGGACTTCACTAGTAACCCTAAAGGTGGTAAGAAAGATGCCTATGGTAGTTCCATCATCATTAGAAAGAGGGACTAGTTTTATACAACTTCTTATCAGTCAATTCCCCTTCTAAGATTCTAGATTCAGTCCTGAATACTCATTGGAAAGACTAATGCTGAAGCTGAAGGTCTGATACTTTGGCCACCTGATGTGAAGAACTGACTCATTAGAAAAGACCCTAATGCTGGGAAAGACTGAAGGCAGGAGGGGAAGGGGACAACAGAGGATGAGATGGTTGGATGGCATCACTGACTCAATGGACATGAGTTTGAGCAAGCTCTGGGAATTGGTGATGGACAGGGAAGCCTGGCGTGCCGCAGTCTATGGGGTTGCTGAGAGCTGGACATGAACTGAGTGACTGAACTGAAGATTCTAGAAATTCACTAGACAATAGGGATTATGATACTGCTTTTGATAAAGTCACCAATGACCACTTAATTGTTGAAGTCAATGCCTCTGTAGAGAGCTTGTCTTGAAACACACAGCCACATATGAAACCTTGAATCCCTTATACCCTTGACCTTAAACTTGCACCCACCCACCCACAACCTAGTGTTGGTTAATAATTTTCTCCAGTTCCTCTCCCACTTTTCTGCCTTTTTACTACCTCTTTCTTCTCTCTCTTTCATATAGGAGTGCCCCAGGGCACTGGCTGAATCTCCTTTGTTGTTGTTCAGCCCTTAAGTCAAGTCCAACTCTTTGAGATCCCATAAACTGCACCATGCTAGGCTTCCCTGTCCTTCACTATCTCCTGGAGTTGGCTCAGACTCAAGTCCATTGAGTTGGTAATGCCATCCCACTATCTCGTCCTTTGTTGCCCCCTTCTCCTCCTGCCCTCAATCTTTCCCAACTTTAGGGTCTTTTTCAATGAGTCGGCTCTTCCCGTCAGGTGGCCCAAGTATCAGAGCTTCAGCTTCAGCATCAGTCCTTCCAATGAGTATTCAGGGTTGATTTCCTTTAGGATTGACTAGTTTGATCTCCTTGCTGTCCAAGGGACTCTCAAGAGTCTTCTCCAGCACCACAGTTCAAAAGCATCAATTCTTCAGCACTCAGCCAACTCTCACATCCACACATGAAAAGAGACCTTTGGCTTGTCCAACTTAATGACCTATGTACCCCCGGGCTAGCCTTATGTAACCGCCACATTACATACCTTCCAGTTTCTATGCAGCGTCTGCATCCACGTGACTCTCTTTCCTTTGTGAGCTGACAAAGACCTGCTCAACCTTGGAGACTCAACCTGTCACAAGTCTTCTCCTCCATCCTCATCGCAATTTGGCATCATGACTTGTTAACTGTCTGTCTAACCCACCATTTCCAGCAGGTCAGGGACTCCATCCTTCTGGTTAACTATCCGACTCCTCTGGAATTTAGCAAGTAACCAATAAAGAGTTCTGAACAGATGAGAAGGTCATATCTAAATGAAAGAGACTAAATCCAAACCAAACCAATAATTCTCCATAAAACTTTTACATGTAGCATGAGGAGAACCTTTCTGAACTTTATATTTTCCATCACAATGTATCATCCTTCAAGCAAAAGTAATCAATAAAAAGACCTTAAATATTACATCTTTAACCAGTCATGCATTGATATACATTAAGGATGCTTCCATGTATTGATTATTGTAAACAGTGCTGCTATAAACACTGATGTGCATGTATCTTGTTGAATTAAGAGTTTACAATGGAATACCACTCAACTATAAAAAAGAATGCAATTTGCAGTCATATGGATGGACCTAGAGATTATCATACCAAGTGAAGTTAGTGAAACAGAGAAAGACAGATCAAATGATCATGTATATTTGGAATCTAAAATATGATACAAATGAACTTACTTACAAAGTAGAAAGAGACTCACAGACGTGGAAAACAAATTTACAGTTGCCCAAGGGAACAGGGTAGGGGAAAGATAAATTAGGAGTTTGGGATGAGCAGAAACAGATTACTAAATAGAAAATAAACAACAAAGTCCTACTGTGTAGCACAAACTATGTTCAATATTTTGTAATAACATATAATAAAAAAGAAAATGAATATATATGTATGTGTGTATATATATACATATATATATATATATATATATATATAACTGAATCACTTTGCTATACGTCAGAAACTAACATAAGTTAGAAAAGAAAAGAAAGATAGTGCTAAGTCATGTCCAACTCTTGACCTATGGACTGATGGACTACAGACCTATGGACTGTAGTCTGCCAGGCTCCTCTGTCCATGGGATTTTCTAAGCAAGAATACTGGAGTGGGTTGCCATTTCCTTCTCCAGGGGGTCTTCCTGACCCATGAATTGAACCCAGGTCTGCAGCATTGCAGGCAGTCTTTACTGACTGAGCTAGGCAGGAACAACATAAGTTAACTATATCTCAAAAAAAGAAAACTCAAAAAGACCTTAAAAAATTTTGCTCCCAAGGCAATAATTTTTGCTCTGTGCAAAGTCATATTTGAACATGAGTGGTATCAGTAATTCAAAATAAAAATTCAATGTGCAAAAGCCAGTGAACTCTAGTTGGATTCGTGGATCACACACGAATCCACACACGTGGGTTATGTGTGTGTATACTTATATACACACATGTATACTCACACACACATACTCACCTAGAGTTCCTATTAGTATCAGAGCTGTCGGTATATTAATAGTCAATAATCTTACATAAATTATATAGATGGTGACACAGAGTATTTTTTTTAATAATCATTTTAGAGATGCATATAAGCCAGCGGGTACTATAAGAATATCAGTGAGAATCAATTATGCCCTGTAATTTGCATTACATTTCCTTCAGTTCTCCAGTGTAAACAAGTCTTCTCCCAAATAGCCCTATTAGTAAATGAAATATTTACCACATTGATAAATTTGCCACAAAATTTTCTGAGCAAAAAATGTTTTTCTAATGTAGAAAACTTCATTTCACAAGGCTTTTATTTCATATCCTTGGTTAAGGTTCACATAGAATGGTGGCCTTTAACTAGTTTAATAGGCACGTTTTCTACTGACATCTTTTAAGGTTTTATATTTTAAAAAATCAGCATAAATACAGGACCTCTAAGTTGGTTGTTTTTCTTTGAAAAGTATAAATCAAGCTCCGGAAGCTCTAGAAAACGAAGACATCGCTTTAAATTCTGCTTTTAAAACTGACCCTGAAAATGAGTCTTTAGATCTTTGTATCTTTTAAGGTGGGGGCTGACCTTGAGCCTTCTTAGCTTACCAAAGGCAGATGACAGTGCCCCTCTACTGAGAAGAGTGCCCTCTGTTGTGAAGATTATAATAAATGGGAAGCATTTGACATGGTACCCTCTGCATCATAAAGTACACCAGGTGTATTTATAGAATTAATAAAGAAATAAAGCTATTGGTGGGGGTATTACAGACTCTATAATCAAAATAGATAACCAGCAAGGACCTCCTGGATAGCACATGGAACTCTACTCAATGTCATGTGGCAGCCTGGATGGGAGGGGCGTCTGGGGGAGAAGGGATGCATGCATATGTATGGCTGAGTCCCTTCACCTGAAACCAGTAAACCATTGTTATTCGGCTATACCCCAATACAAAATAAAAAGTTTAAAGTTAGGGAGGAAAAAAAAAAAAAAAGAAAGTCCCTGAATTCAAAATCATTTGCCACTAGTCATGTGACCTTGGGAGGTATTACTCAATATGTCCAAGATACGGAGTCCTAATCTACAAAAGAGGGATAACAAGACGACCTGGCTCCCAGGATTGCTGCAAGATTCAATGAGATAGTGCCTATATTAGCACACTACTTAGCCATCCATCCTCTTATTATTTCTACTGTATTAATTTCTTTAGCCTATTGGAGGTGATAGAGGGGCAGTCAGATGTGCCCAAACAATTCTGGGAAACCAAAAATTCTCCCTCTACAAGAACTTTAAAGTTAAATTTTGTTTTTAATTCACCAAGTTAGTAAGAGTATTTGATGCCCATCTGTGTCCACATGTACAAAGAAATACAAAGCAGTCATGGAAAGGTGGACTTGATAAGCATATGCTACTCTCTTCTCAAGCAAAAGTCAAATGTCCCTATGCCAAGTTCTGAAATAGTCTGAGTGAGGAAAGTTGGTTGTCATACATAACACGGGCATATATGAAAACACCAAACCCCCAAGCATTACATAGACACGTTCTGTGTAATGTTTGTTTCAACAAAATGGCATCATCCGTGATACTGAATTAACATTCCAGTTTCAACTTTAATGGCTTTTTAGTTTGCTGGTGTGGGTTTAAAATTACTTTGCCTTTGTGAGCCATGGGTTATAAGAAAGACTTAACTAGTTTCATATTTTCCATGTTGTAACTAAAAGGCTAGAATTTAAATCTTCAGTGAAAGAGCCCCCTTTTAAAGTTTCAAGCTTGAGTAAGTGTGTTTAGGAAATGCATCAATGAATTCATCAGATCACTCACAAAATTATACCCAAACATCTTTACCAATCTCTGATAGATGAAAAAGCAAAGAACTGGGAAAATTAAATGAGATGATGCATGAGAAATGCTCTATATGGTACCTGTCTCCTGTTCTTAATAAAGTTTTGTCATTATCATTATATTACAATCATTAGTATAATCACCAGTCATCATTACCTATAGACACATCTATTCATCTTCTACTGTAAGAAGGAAACCTGGGTGCTATTTGCATTAAGTAGCCAAATTGGCAATAAATGTTCATTTTATCTTTCCTATTTTAGATAATCACTGTTTTCTGGTACATTGGCCACACTGCTGTTCTAAGTATGTTCAAACTGGGAAAAACCAACGAGTGAGTAGCATTTTATTCTACTTGCTAATAGTGGAGTCATAATCTTAGAATAAATATTAAGTGAATGAATCAGAGATTTCAGAATCTTCAAATTGACTAAAATGGAAATTTGTAAAGGAAGATGCTATCAAACCAGAAATTAAAACAAGATTGAAATAAGTCCCTCTAGTAAAGGAAATCATCAGTATAAGGACATCCAAAAATGTCTGTTTCTGTTACACTAAAGCCTTCTATCAGAGTGCCATCTGAAAACCTGGAAAAATCATTATCTTTTAACTTCCTCTAAAACTCAACAGAAAAAAAAAAAATTTAGAACAAATTGCAAACATCTATTGTGTTTTAAAAGAAAAGTAACATTTGTTATCACTAACATTGATTCTCCTTCTATAAAGAAGAAGCTTTGCAAAATTCTAGACACTAAATCAAATCTGTGGCCACTGCAAGGGAGATTCTCATTGGTTATCAAGTTCAAGACAGATTAGGCTGCATTCAGAGAACACCAAAGTCGGATACAAGTTTTGTACCAGGAGACATCCATACCATGACATATATACTTCACTACTCACAAACTGTTCTTGCACATAGAATACATTACATTCCTTTTGCATTTCCCCTTGACATGAAAACACAGCTTTCAAAAGATGTGCTTTCCAAGACCCACTTTATGCTTTCTAAGACCCACTCAAGACGCACTCTGGGCCCCAGAACCCTCCAGATTAACTAAAAGGATTCTCAGAGCTGAAGGAATTGTCCAGGTCGTCTTAAGCTCCCTGACTTGGGCGAACACTACACTTCCTCAGTTCAGACATGGATGATGCTCCCAAGGGTCCTGGAGACGCAGAGCGTGGCAGGGCACTGACAATGAGGGGCAAACACACCAAGACTTCATAAAGGGTGATGGAAAATCACTGCCTCTAAATTAATATCATTTACAGTAGGATTGGAGAAGCACACGTGTAATCATAATGAATGAATGTAAAAGAGGTGTTTTACTGTTTATGTACATGTGCCCAATAAACAGTGTTGGGTCAGCCAGCTAACCTAACCACTTAGGAAAAAATAAAGCTTGATCCTCCCAAAAAAATTTTGTACATGGAAATTAGCAATGCTCATATACAAATGAGACAGAGAATTATTAATGGATTTCTTGATTCATTAACGTCGTGGAAAAAAAGAGGAGTTTCTGCACTTCAGCAATGGGAAAAGGAGAGCATTGAGGAAGGAGTTATGGAAAGACAGGTGTAGGTAGTAGAGGCCATCGCTGGTGACTGACTGGGCCAGTGGGCTAAGGGAGTGGAATGATGTTACTGCTGGCTTCAGGTCACAGTGCTTCCTGATCTTACCTGCCTGCCTCACCTCTGAGCTCCCCGCCTTTCCTCACATCTCATACCTCAGCTACACAAAATTCCCCCTTCCAGGAGAGTAAGTCCCCTACAGGCCAACATGTTCTGTTCTGAGAGTGCAATTGTAGATCCAATTTGTTCATAAGTCCAATAAAGTCAGACTGGGTTCTCAAACTAACACAATAGCTATATAGTACTATATTGTGATAGGTTTTTAATACTTTTCACACAAATATTACATAAACAGCAAACAAAAAATAAAGAAAACATTTTTAATCTTACAGTGCAGTATCTTGAAAAGTACAGTAGTACAGTGTAACAGTTGATGCATCTTAACAATACCAGCTGTATCATCCCTGCTTTTACACTTGCTTCTAGACATCCTGGGCTTGAAATAAAGATACTGTATTACAGTATTCTATCCAGTGTGGTACAGCAAAGTACACAAACACACAGCCACTTGCAGAGGAAGCATGCACATGACACTGTCCACCAGACACGTGAGCCAATATATGTAACTGGCATTACATATGAACACAGTTTCGCATCTTTGAAAGCATGCAACTTGAAGGTTTGCATGTAGGGAATTGACTATACTGTGTTCTTTCAAGCACTCATGCATTTGCACATGGAGTTTTTTTTATCTGAAATACCTTTCTGCAGTGGAAGAACCCCTACTCATCGTTCCAGACCCTAGGAAAACATTCCCATACATCCACAGCTTTCTGCACCCTTCCCCCACTTTCATCCCATAAAAATGCCTCCAAAGCCCACAGCTCACTCTTCCCTTGTGCGCATGCTTATTTCCCACAGGACTGAGCACCAAATCTGGGTTAATTTAGAATGGGGCATTTCCTCTAGACATTCATTCATCAGTCTACCACATACGAATCAGAATAAAGCCCACCTTGAGCTGCAATGATTTGTTTACCTGGTTTTACTAGTGGACCTTCAGTTCCTTAAGCCTATAGCAATATTTCTTATTTATCTTGGCATCTAGCAACATGGTAAGTGCTCAACAACTATTTGCAAAATAAATAATGAAAATAGTCTAACATTTAGCTACTTATATTAAGATTCCTTCTCACACATAATTTTCAGCTTTTATGTTGTATTTTTTTTCAGTTGAGACTTGGCTTAATTTCTCAAAGTAAAGATGTAGTTCAAAAATAATTCACCTCGTCCTTCTCCTCCATAGGTGAAGATGAGCCATATTTCTCATCTACATTCCCTTGTTCTCTAAGCACTCTTCCTATTCCTTTCTTTAACTTCTCCATTAATTCTTAAAATATGGCAAAATAGCCAGAAGATAATACTTTTACAATAGAGGCACAGTAAAAGGTTTACATTATTTCCCATCTTGTGTGAGTCAAAGTCTAGCTTGTATAAAATCAAATACATATTTAGCTGAATTTGATTATTTGTTGTTCTATCACTATGAACAAAGCTAGTGGAGGTGATGGAATTCCAGTTGAGCTATTTCATATCCTCAAAGATGATGCTGTGAAAGTGCTGCATTCAATATGCCAACAAATTGGGAAAACTCATCAGTGGCCACAAGACTGGGAAAGGTTGGTTTTCATTCCAATCCCAAAGAATGGAAATGCCAAAGAATGTTCAAACTACCATACAATTGCATTCATTTCATTTCAGTTCAGTTCAGTTCAGTCGCTCAGTCGTGTCCGACTCTTTGCAACCCCATGAATCGCAGCACGCCAGGCCTCCCTGTCCAGAACCAACTCCCGGAGTTTACTCAAACTCATGCCCATCGAGTCGGTGATGCCATCCAGCCATCTCATCCTCTGTGGTCCCCTTCTCCTCCTGCCCCCAACCCCTCCCAGCATCAGGGTCTTTCCCAATGAGCCAAATCTTTGCATGAGGTGGCCAAAGTATTGGAGTTTCAGCTTCAGCATCAGTCCTTCCAATGAACACCCAGGACTGATCTCCTTTAGTATGGACTGGTTGGATCTCCTTGCAGTCCAAGGAACTCTCAAGAGTCTTCTCCAACACCACAGTTCAAAAGCATCATTCATATGCTAGCAAATAATGCTCAAAATTCTCCAAGACAGGCTTTAACAGTATGTGAACCAAGAACTTCCAGATGTTCAAGCTGGATTTAGAAAAGGCAGAGTAACCAGAGATCAAATTGTCAACATCCATTGAATGATAGAAAAGGCAAGAAAATTCCAGGCAATTCCTTCTTGAATTGAAGGAACTGAAGGCTGCTTCATTGACTACGCTAAAGCCTTTGACTGTATGGATCACAACAAACTGTGGAAAATTTTTCAAGTGATGCGAATACCAGACCACCTGACCTGCCTCCTGAGAAACCTGTATGTAGGTCAAGAAGCAGCAATTAGAATTGGACATGGAACAACAACAGGTTCCACATTGGGAAAGGAATATGTCATGGCTACTGTCACCCTGCTTATTTAGTTTCTATGTAGAGTACATCAAGCAAAATGCCGGGCTGGAAGAAGCACAAGCTGGAATCAAGATTGCAGGGAGAAATATCAATAACCTCAGATATGCAGATGACACCACCTTTATGGCAGAAAGTGAAGAGGAACTACAGAGCCTCTTGATGAAAGTGAAAGAGGAGAGTGAAAAAGTTGGCTTAAAGCTCAACATTCAGAAAACTAAGATCATGGCATCCGGTCCCATCACTTCGTGGGAAATAGATGTAAAAACAATGGAAACAATGGCAGATTTTATCTTCTTGGGCTCCAAAATCACTGCAGATGATGACTGCAGCCATGAAATTAAAAGACGCTTGCTCCTTGGAAGAAAAGCTATAACCAACCGAGGCAGTGTATTAAAAAGCAGAGATGTTACTTTGCCGACAAAGGTGCTTATAGGGCAAAGCTATGATTTTTTCTAGTAGTCGTGTATGGATGTGAGAGTTGGACCATAAAGAAAGCTGAGCACTGAAGAATTGATGCTTTTGAACTGTGGTGTTGGAGAAGACTCTTGAAAGTCCCTTGAACTGCAAGCAGAACAAACCAGTCAATCCTAAAGGAAATCAATTCTGAATATTCATTGGAGGGACTGATGCTGAGACTGAAGCTCCAATACTTTGGCCACTTGATCAAAAAGCCAACTCATTAGCAAAGACCCTGATGCTGGGAAAGATTGAAGGCAGGAAAAGAAGGGGACGACAGAGACTGAGATGTTTGGATGGCATCACTGACTCAATGGACGGGAGTTTAAGAAAACTCTGGGAAATGGTGAAGCACAGGGAAGCCGGCATGTTGCAGTCCATGGGATCGCAAAGAGTTGGACATGACTAAGCAACTGAATAACTGCAGAACAACATAGCTGTGTGTTTCCCCTGATGCAAATTATCTTGCTTTTTAATAGATCACAGCTTTAAATCCCATACTCCCAATCAATGTTTCTTTTTTTCCCTTTGTAGGATCAATTTACTTAATAAAAAAAAAAAGATGCTCTGGTTAATGGCTTAAAGTGGAAAAGATTCCTAATTCCAGTTTTGTTATTAAATCAGAGGCAAGACGTTGCATCCTTAAGGAAAACCTCTGTCAACCAGATCACATCCCCAAACCACAGCCCTGCACTGTTTAGCGATGCCCTAAGATCAAGACTTTAACTCTTGCAGACACAGCGGATAATCTTTTTAAAATGTGAATTATGTTTTTCCAGAGTAAATGTGTCATATGATCACAGAGATTTAAATGATCTTTAAAAACTGGCTCATTAGTTTAGACGTAATAAAAAATAAACTTTTAGCAAAGGGAAACATGGGGTCAAAAAAATGATCTTCCTACATCTAACATATAAACTGAAGTTCTCTAGCAGGAATTTACCCAGGGTCTAATTCAGGGACTCTGAGGAGTTCTCAGTGACTAGTGACAGATTCCTCAGGGCTGATATTCAGAAGAGAAGGAATATTCTGGTAATTAATTTACCAGAAGGTGGAAGAAAGACAAGGCCCTGAAGGCAAAGGAAAAAACCCAAAAGACACTTGCTCTAAGGCCAAAGAGAAATGAGCCATGAATTTCGAAGGTCACTACCTGAAATCTAACACAGGCCCAGAGGCCTTGAAAGGGTATTCTAAAAACCTCGAATAACACCGGAATACAGAAATCTTTTCATTTCCTATTTAATAAGGCAACTTGAAACATCCCATTCCTATTCAAAAATAAATTAAAATTACACAGAAGTTACATTAAAACACAAGTTTACAATGCAAATTGGTTTTTATTCTAAAGATGTCTCACTTTCTAAATTTTCAAGTTGTCAGGCAGTACCTTACAAATGTCATAATCAGGTCTTTCAAAAATTAACAGCACAAGACAACAAAGGAAAAGGAAATACTTAAAGAATAGTCTGACACCTTTGATTATAGAAGAATGGGGAAAGAAATTACCAAAAGTTTTGAGAGTTTAAAAAGTTGTTCTGTTCATAGAGTTTGAAAAGTTATTCTATTCATAAGACTTACAGCTTATCTGTAAAATCATGCTCATGCTAACATTTAACTCAATGACCAACATAATTTATGTATTATACAGTAAATTGAGAAAGGTACATTTCTCCTACACACCATCAGTTCAGATAATTAAGCACCTAAGATATACCACAACCTGTTAATACCAAGAAAGGTATTTAACGATATTCAAAAGGTTCGTGCCTCACATCTAAATCAGATTTCCAGTACTGCACAGATTTCCCATCAGCTCAGCACCCACAGGAAGATCCCATGGTGTAGGAAATAGCAACCCACTCCAGTATTCTTGCTGGAAAATTCCATGGGCAGAGAAGCCTGGTGGGCTACAGTCCATGAAGTTGCAAAGAGCCGAACACAGCTGACCGACTGAGCTAGCACACACACAGTACTCACCAACTTCTGAAAAGCACCGCTAAGCCTACTTCGGTGACTTTTTAAAATATTCCTTCCACCTTGAATCTCTTCTTATCTCCCAAGCAAGCAGCCCACTAAGCAGCTTTGTGATCAAGGGGAAGTGACCGAGCTCTGAGTCTTAGGCTCCTCGTTGAGAAAAGGCTGTTTTGAGTCTTCGCATACACAAAGAGATGAGCAGGACTTCTTACAGACCACTGGAATCATTTACACTTCCTCTCATCATCAGATCCAGCCTAGGTCAGGATAAACTCTCTTTCTCTAGATTCTTTTAACTCTCACAATTTAGCATGTAACTGGTTTTAAATTATTTACTTAAATTAGTAATTCTCCCTGATATATTTATTCCATTAGGATAGGTCCATTTTACATCCTAAAGCATTTGACAAAGTCCTAGTAAAGATATTCACTGAAGCCCAGAATGGAGCCATTTAAAATAGCTTTTAAGCAAACAGCTTATACCTAGATACCAAAACTTACTTTTAGGGAACATTTTAATATTATAAGGAATCTCTCATGAACGGTCTATTTTTTAAAGTTATTTACAAACCAGTTGTAATATTTTAGTTGCTAAGATGTCTTTTTCAAATTGCAATATTATAAATCTTACTTCTTAGATTATTTTCCAGAAGCAAATTTTCTCCATTCTATGAGTAAAGCACAATATTCACTGTATTATTTCACCCACCATGTGTAACAATGCTTCCTGGGGAAAATACCATCTAATTTCAGGATGGTTCATAAGACTACCCTGCATAATGATTACGTTGCACTTGTAAAATTAATTATTTTCTATGCTACAATCTTCAGTACAAGTCAGCATGGCTAAATGGTTAGCTTAGTGGCTATGGAACCTGACATATAATTTAACATTAAGAGAATAAAATATATGTGAACAAAGTTTGCCAACAGTGAAACATTTCAGAATTGGGGTATTTCATCTGTTCAAAATACATAGCATATGCAGGTCAGAAAGTGAGAGGTGCATATTTTTTTCACTGCCATCTCTCTAAATAGCACCTTTTTCTATATCAGCTCCTCACATAACATAACCCAGTTCAAAATTAAGTTTACAGCCTGGCAAAAAAAATCTTGCTGTGAACTATTTGCAAGCTTATTATAAAATCAAATGACTGATCCAAGTATTTTCTATGTATCATTATAAGGAACATAGCTACTTGAGGGATTTTTGTTGTTGTTAAGTTTTAAAAATGCAACCAAGGAAAAGAAAAATACTATCAATACCCATAGGCGAGAATGAGCGTCTTCTCTGAAGGGAAACACTTCAGCACCGGTGGAGGCAGGGCTGGTCTGTACCACCTCGAAAGTTCTTTCCCACCCTGGTCTATGACCACAGGATTAGCATTGTTGTTCTTCACAGTGGACTAAACTAAAGGGCTCTAAAAATACTTTGAAGCAGCCTAAAAGCAAGTAACAATTTATGCCAACCCCAGCAGAAAAGAATGCTGATATAAAATTTCCTGCCCATGAACTTCCTAGGGGAGAAGTCCTAGAAAACACATGTGTTGTTGATCTGTTTACAAAGCCATTTCTTCAATTAGTTCCTGGAGACACAGAAAGTATAATTAAGTAACTAAAGATAACATCCCCCAAGAAACTCATTTTAACATCAGGACAAAGTCTACAGCACTACCTTGCCTAAATCTCATATTTATCATCCTTATCCACCTCTGCCCGAGGTGCTCATGAACAGAGAAATTGTCAAAAGTCACATGACACGGAGAAGACTAAGAACCTGAAAAGACAAGACTTTGATCCAACAGAAACCTGAATAATCTACAGGTTAAGCACAAACCCTGCTGTACCAGGAAAAAAAGGCGGACTGCATTGACCTGAGCAGAAAACAGCAAGAAAATACTTTTACAACACAGCTGAAAGGATCATGAATTATTGAGAGCTGGAAAAGACCTTAAAGATCATTTTATGGCAGAGGAAACTAAGACCCCAGAGATAAGTGACTCATTCAAGGTCATGAAGCTGGTTAGCTGCTGAACAAAAACCAGAATCCAGATCTCCTTCCTTTCAGGCCAAGATTTACTCACAAAGTCCCCACCTTCCTGAAGCTTGATTTCAATATATTCTCTCATTCCTCAAAGGTATGATCAATTTTAAGGCTGACTAAAAATATACACACACGCTATTGTCAAATGAGTTCAACCATGATTTTCTTTAAGGCAAATGGAACAGGCATAGATATTACAAAGTCAGCGTGAGCCATAATCACCTTAATTCAGTGTTTGGAAGACACACTCGGGTTGGTGCTATGACCAACTCCCCACGTTCAGATTTTTACCTGAGGGTGAGAAGGTATATATTTTGCTTTAGTTAGTTCCCCAGCTGCCTTTGCAGAGTTCAGCGGAGAGCAATTTTGCAGAAGTTAGAGAGCTGTCTCCAGCTGAGTTCACATATAATCTGCAGCCTGTCCGGGGTAGCCAGTAAGCAAATCAGCCATGAAGACTTTTGTCTGACAAATTTAAATTACCAAATACCAACGGTACATGACTTGGTGCTAGCAGCTAGCATAAATGAAAACTGTAGATTTAATTCTCTGTGTACCTATTAGCCCCTGAGCCTTTACTAGCATCACTCAAAAGCAGTGCCTGAAAACTAGCAAGCAATATTGAAGACAGAATTCAACACCTTACTCAGAATTCTACAGATATCCATGGGGTGGATGTGGCAAAAGAAGTCACTGAGCTCAAACACAGCAGGAAAAGGAATTTTATATTTCTTTTGTTGCGCTTTCTTTGTTATTTTGCTCTCACAGAAGACTCGAAAGTACCAAATGATGACAGAATCACCAACACTTTAGGACGTTCTTTTTGTGTCTTCATCTGTTGTCAAGCATCTGAGAAATGGCCAGAGAATCTCCCTATTTATCTGGTTTCTCCAAGCCATTATCAACACATTTCATAGAGAAGGAAGGGTACTGAGAATCCATGGAACACACGCGCACACACACACACACACACACACACACACACACACACACACACACACACACCCATCAGGGTCAACAGGCCACTCTTACTAGGTTATTGATCAGCTAAATAATTGTTCCATTTTGCCCTGACCCTTCAACCTTATCCAGCAAAACTTCAAATCTAGGATCAATACAGCACAGCACCACCTCTCACCCAGATGCAGGAAGCTGAGAGTTCCTGGAAAAAATCCTGCAGCTATGTTTCTCCGTCAATGCATGCCTTGAGTCTTAACTGGGTAGCCAGTAGGCATGAATTTTTTGTTAACACTAGTTTCTCCCCACTCCTCAGGGACCATACTGAACCTCCGTTAGACTCTTGCCCAACCAATAGGTGCCTTTACCTCCTACTCTCTGGGAAGTTGGAGGCCGTCAGCATGGTTAAAATTCAAGTCCCCTCTCTTCTACCTTCTACCTTTCTTCTACCACCAGTGAGCCTCTGGTGGGTCAGACAGTAAAGAATCTGCCTGCAATCGACCCAGGTTCGATCCCTGGGTTAGGAAGATTCCTGGAGAAGGGAATGGCTACCCACTCCAGCATTCCTACCTGGGAAATCCCATGGACAGAGGAACCTGGTGGGATGCAGTCCATGGGGTCACAAGAGTTGGACACGACTGAGCGGCTAACACTATTATTTTCACTATTTCTAAGGTTATCAGCATTCATACCCATTCTGAATTCCAGTTGAAAGTCCTCTTCCTATTGGTGTCTATCCTTCCAATTGTTTCCCTGACCCTAATTTTACCTAGAGACAGGTCACCCTTCCTTCCTTTTTTTTCAACTACTCTTTTTTTTTATACTTTGCTGTACCCAGGCCATAAACTTACTCCAAAGTGACCATTTTTCTCTCCAGGCTAATTACCACACTTTTAGGCTCTACTTTGGCTGACCCTTTCTCCCACACCCCCTCCCACAATTCATGCATACACACAGACACATGTCCCCCTTAACTCAAACATCCTGAGAAAATACTCCGCTGCTCAGTCATCAAAGCTTTGCTTCTCCCTGTTTCTCTGAACAGGCTTGATTTTCCTTTTCAGGCTCCTCAGTTTCCCACCTGTCCCCTGAACCACAATACCCTGGGGCCATCATTCCCAAGTCATGGTTCTCCTCACCCATCCTGAATGAATCCACCCATTACAGGCTGGTGGGAGCTCCTAGATCTGGACCTATTCGCCCAGACTTAACCTCTATCTTCAGAAAACCACGTTCAGTGATGTACTCGGCACTGACATGGCCATGTTCATGGACATCTCTATCTGATGAACTTTCTTCCTAGTTTGGTCCTGTGCTTGCGATCCTTTTTCTCCCAGTACTCCTTGAATCCCTCCTGCATAATACTGTGTTTAGGACTTAATATGTACTTAATGGGCTGAATGAATGAACTAAGCAATTACTTCTAATATTATAATTTTCTATAAAATTAGCATTTGAGTCGTGAACTCATAGCATTATATTTAAGGACATAGGACACAGGATATAAACTCCTACTGCACCCATATCTCAAAGGGGAATGAAAATATTATCCACCAGGAAGCATGTTTCCCACTGTATTATAAACTTGTTCTACAGACTAATGACATTTAGTGACCAGACTGTAGGACCTTTGAGACCTCATTAATTTCTGCCTAACACAAGGGAGAAGAGGAGTTCAACTTTCTAGCAGGCAGAAACAGTGAGGCTAAATTTACTCTGGAACAACCTGGTCTGCCATTGAGAAGTTGATGCAATTAAGAACATGTGTTTATACATTTCTTAAAGAAAGGATTAATGGGGTTACTATTTTCTTAGCCTAATGAAGTAGCTTTTCAGTTTCAGAATTACCCGAAGGTCCCTTCCAACAGCAGAATTCCGTACTTCTCCAGTTATTGTTAAGCTTAAACAATTTCTCTCCTTAGGTTTAACTCCTTAAGTCTCCGGATCAAACTTTGCTAATTTCCTGATTTATTAAGCCTTCATTGTTCTTAAGTTAAAAGGTCCATTTACTTATCATTCAATCACGGTTGAGGCCTTTCATCTCCCACTGAGAACCGACTGTGTACACAACAAAAATCTTCAGAGCGGAATCAGGAACAGAAAAGAAGAGCAAATCTCCTGGATCAGCCTCACATCCTGTCAAAACCAGGACCCTATGAGCTCTGTGGGGGCATTGACCGCGGCTGTAAATAGTGTATGAATCTGGACAATTACAAATGTATGTTTTTGCTTTTTCGTTCATACACAAGCCCTACTAGGGGCTCGCCAGAAGTTGAATGGCTCCTTGTGTTCACTGCAGTTTCCCAGCCCATGCCCTCATCTCATTAGAATTTCTGTATCCTCTGGTCTCACTGAGTTCCCTTTACCTTCTTTTGTATCAGACAAAAGATGGTAATTTACGTCTAATTAACGGAACTGAGTCATAATGAGTTCTCTTCTCTTAGACAGCATTTGAGTGTCCAAAATAACCAGCGAGATTGGGCTTTTGAGACTCCCTCCAGCTTAAGGTTTTTCTAACACAATGCTCTTATTCAGGCCTTCTGCTTTGCATACAGTCAGAGGGCTGGAGGTTATCCACATTGTGAAATTCTTTGGCTAGCCATGCCCTGAGTGATTTCATGGCACGCAGGCTGATTTCATATTTTCTGCTGAGGAGCTCTGTTGAAACAGTCAAGCTTACGATGGTATCCTTTTTATGCTTCTTCCTTAGACTTTGAAATGCCAGCTTTTGCCAGTTGATGAACTTGATAGCATTCTTTATGAGATCAATTTCCTTGTGAAAGATACAAAAGACAGGATGAAAGAGAAGTCTGATGCAAAAGCACAGAAGGGCTGTGCATGTGAGTGAAGAGATGTGTGGGGAAGCATAAAGCCTTCCTCCCCACGCCATGAGGAGGGACAAAGATGGAATGGTATAAACACAAGCCTGCCTGAAGAAAATAGAGCACATGTTCTAACAGAAACAGTAACCGGGTTAAAGGACTAAAGGCATATTCTTGCTCTCTCACATGCCAGGGTATTTTAAACCACCCTCTATACGTGCCCGCATGCCAACACAAACAAACCACAAACTCATGCCCTCCTGTAATGACACCATTTGGACACAGTGAATTTCATTTAGTTTTTTGTTTGCTTGTTTTTTTTTCTTCTTTTGTTTTTTGTTTGCTTTTTAAAATTTTTATTTTCTATTGGGCGACAGTTGATTAGCAATGTTGTGATAGTTTCATGTGGATAGCAAAGCGACTCAGCCATACATATGCATGTATCCATTCTCCCCCCAAACTCCCCTCCTATCCAGGCAGCCACATAACATGGAACAGGGTTCTATGCACTATATAGCAGGTCCTAGTAAGTTAAGCATTTAAAGTATACCAATGTTGGACACAATGAGTTTTTATTCCTGGGACTGGCTTCATCCATTTTTTTTTTTTATTACATTGGATTAAAAACCAAAAAAAACCTTTCTCTCTACACCTCGAATACCTCAATACCAAATATATTAAAATATATTCCTTGGATATAAGATTGTTATATTTTAAAAAGTGTGGTACCTCCCTGGTTAAGACTCTGTGTTTTCAAGTAGAGGGGACATGGTTGAGGAATCAAGATCCCACATGGCACATGGTGTGGCCTTAAAAAAAAATAGTAAAACAATTTAAAAAAAAAGTGTGGCAAGACCACTTAGCCATTATCCTCTTCTACTGGAATACATGTTCTCTGCTGCTCCAATCTTAAAAACAATAAGAAAACAGAACAAAAAATAATGTTGACTTCCAAAAATAATCCAGACTTTCATCATGGGAGCCATGGGGCAGGGAAATTATAGCTGGGTTACAAAAGAAGGACAGGGCAAATGCAGGCTAGTGATTTTTTATTGTTTGTCTCCTCATCTTTTCCCCCATCTCAGAGAGAATAGAACGCAAAATTGACAAACACAAGCTTCTCAACAGATGCATTTAATTTAACAAATGGAACGACAATTCTTTGGTAACTAGGTTCCCTGGTGAAAATGTTAAACTAGACAGTAAGCCAGAGAAAATGAACTACCTTGATCAATTATGCTTAATGGGTGAGAAGCAACTAACTTACACAGCTAAGTTGACAAAAACAGGTTAAAGAAAAAAGACTTTCATATGAAATTAAAGTATAATGTTTTTTCTTTTCTGGGGAGTGGGGTGAGGGTAGACTGGTACTCAGAAAATGAACGACATTTTTGAGTATATAAGCAAAAATCACTATAGGCATTTTTAAGCAACTGCCTTTACCCACTGAGTCTGAAGATCTAGTATCAGAAATATGACATGTAAGCCCTGGACATGCAAATGGGTTTGGGAGTTAATTTATAAATCTGACTCATGAACCACAGCTTTTATTTCAAACTAAATTGGAAATCATGGAGATGTCTCCAAGCTAGCTCAGAGAATCCGTTCTAATTAATAGCACAGGGAATCTTATGTACTTGAAGGCAGGCAGATCCTGACAGTAATGGCAGAGGAAAGGTCCTTCTTGGGTGTAGGTCTATCCTAGAGGGGTCTGGTGAGCTGTAAAACTAAAAAAGCAAAGGGTTAGCCACTCAGTCATATCCAAGTCTTTGCAATCTCATGGACTGTAGCCTTCCAGGCTCTTCTGTCCATGGAATTCTCCAGGCAAGAATACTAGAGTGGGTTGCCATTCTCTTCTTCAAAGGACCTTCTTGACCCAGGGATGGAACTCAGGACTCCTGTATTACAGGCAGATTTGCTAAAGTAGCAGATAGAAAGTAAAGATTCCCAGCTCCAACAGCACCCCCAGTGGTGGGGAAGGGCTCCTAAGAGGTTGAGGGAGGTTTCCATGACAGCCACCTTCCCAGCAACCTTCCCAGCAAGTCAAGTGTTTCTAAACTGGGGGCTGTCTGTACATACCAGAGATAACGAGGATACAAACAGTGTAAGTGCAAAGTGAGTGGAAGCAGAGTCTGTGTATTGTGAAAGACAGCACGCATTTCATGCTGGATGTCAGGTAAAGACTATGGGCAAACTCAAAGGAAAACCAAGGCTGACTTTAAAAAAAATTAATACACAGATTGTTATCCTTATGTGTTAATTTATAAGAGTGACTCTAAAAAAGCTTTATAAACAAAAAAATTACTTAGTTTTATATGTTGAAGCTGAAACTCCAATACTTTGGCCACCTGATGGAAGAGCTGACTCATGTGAAAAGACCCTGATGCTGGGAAAGATTGAAGGCAGGAGGAGAAGGGGACGACAGGGGATGAGATGGCTGGATGGCATCACCGACTCAATGGACATGGGTTTGGGTAAACTCCCGGAGTTGGTGATGGATGGGGAGGCCCGGTGTGCTGCAGTCCATGGGGTCACAAAGAGTCAGACATGACTAAGCAACTGAACTGATATGTTATTATTTATGTGACTTAGTTTTACTCATTTCTCCTTTCTCATAACTGAATATACATAGAATAGAAAAGGGAAGTTGAGTTTGACAGTAGATCAGAAGTAAGTTCCCTTTATTTGCCATTCAAAACCATGTACTTTGAGAAGATATTTCACAAGAAAGAGCAGCTGGAAAGAAACTTCAGAAAAACCTGAACACCAAACAAACTTCTCTAACTTGAAGGCAAATAAGGACACCGTGAACTGCTGACTTTCTGAAAAAATATTTTAGGATTTCAAACAAGTCAGAAACCACGTAACAATTACCACAGAGAAACCGAAGAATAATATTCAGCCACAACTTAGAAAGATTATGGGAGACAGAGAAGTTATAATTATATCATCTTTGCATCATAATTATTATTATAATCAATCACATTTCCCAGCTCTAAGAAAAATTTTTAATCATTGTGTCTCTTTATATACAAGAATATCTAGGGATTTCCCTGGTGGTCCAGTGGCTAAGACTCCAAGCTCCCAGTGCAGACGGCCTGGCTCAATCCCTGGTCAGGGAACTAGATCCCACCTGCTGGAACTAAGATCTGACAGCCAAATAAATAAATACATATATATTTCAAAAAAAGGAGTATCTAGTTTTTCACAATCTTGTTCCCAAAAAGCTTCTATGATAGTCTGTACAGAGAGTCACGCTTTAATTATTAAATTATTATTATTGAATAAAGTTGAATTATTTAAAAATCTGAAATTTTCACAATTTTCACTGCAATGTGGTTCAAGCTCAATAATCTTTCTAAAGCAAATGGTTATATCTAATTCATCAACTTCCTATTTATATCAAGTTGGGAGGGATTGGGGGCAGGAGGAGAAGGGACGACAGAGGATGAGATGGCTGGATGGCATCACCGATCAATGGGCATGAGTTTGAGTAAACTCTGGGAGTTGGTTCTGGACAGGGAGGCCTGGCATGCTGCAGTTCATGGGGTCGCAAAGAGTTGGACACAACTGAGTGACTGAACTGACTGACTGACTGATACCTATAACTGCTTTGTGTTTTTAAAGAAAGATTGGCGGAAGCGAGTTAGCTGAAATTATGATTAGTACTCTTACCAGGTCTTATTCCTAGAAATACAGTCAGCAACAAATATTGTGCTGGCACGTAACACAACGTTGTATGACAGGAGCCAGGAATATAGCAGGAAGCAAGACGGAGCTCACGCCCGTCACCCTGGAGCGGTCCACACTTTAGATCCATGTTTGGCAGACAGAGAATCTTCAAATCCATGGCAAACTTTGTTTTTATAAACTTTTTGATTACACCCTTTTATTAAATCTTCAAGTCTTCAGTGATGAGAAGCTAATGTGTAGACAGCAACTTTCAAATTTGAATGCCATAGATAAAAGCATCTTGGAGATCGAGGCTGTTCCTTTCCTTTTTGAATATCAGTTCTAATGTTTCACTTATAACCTAAGTACACAAAAAAAACCTGACTCCCTCCTGCATATTAGTAATGCTCTTTTTTGCATGTGTGGACTAAGTAATGATAATGAAAGAACACAATAAATTCAGTATGCTTTAAAATGCCTGCATATAACACTTATCTCAATCATATCTAAATTAACAGGAAGAACAGTGGCAAATGTGTGGTGCTGTTAATAATATGGATTCATATGGGCAATAGTTCTGAGGCCCCTAAAAGAAAAGAACCAAAATCTCATCCAGTTTCTCAATGCTACCCTTGAAGGACAACTTGAGGGGCAGAAATGACGGAACCAGTTTACCAAGGTGAACTGTCCCTCTAGCAGGATAACACTGAGGTCTACTAGCTTTCACCCAGGTAAGATCTATAAACTCTGTTTAGGTGCCACCCACAACCTTATTTCCCAAGAGAACATTTCTCCTTTACCTACAAAATTCAAAATTCAACTCTGTATATATATTTGACTTCATTCCCGTACACTCTTAGAAATGCTCTAAAAGCTTTTCTCCTTCCAATCTTACGGTAGATAAGAACTTAAGGAAAGCTAAAATACAACTTCAGGGCAAAAAACAAATCTTCTTTTATTGTACTGTAGAATGTTGCATCTATCATGGCCTAAAAATATCCTGAAGTGAGTACAATATTTCTAATGCAACTTTCTGGTTTAGGAAAGAAAAAAAAAAGTCCTTTTATTTCTTTTCACTCTGCCTACAAGCAGAATATTGAGATAATAGAGATTAAGCCTTAAATTTCTACACCCAATAGTAGTAGAATCACAAGAGGACTGAAAAACCATTTGTCTCTACAAGGTAATATCCAATACGTTAGTCCTTTGGGCAGTTTACATTGATTTTGCATTCAATTGCATAGGTCAACTTTCCCATTTTTTTCCCAGGACAAAGTTGTAAAAATGATAGAATCTAGATATATTCTGATATGAAGACACAAGAAGAAGGTAAACTTATGAGTACCATTTTCTGTAATACCTAGATGATTACAAAGAAGTTTACTTTTGTTTTGTTTTTCCTGTCAATACTAGAAATTGACACTAGGGATCATAAGCCAAACGGAGAGCAGAGGTGTTAAGATTGTACTTCTTCCTTCTCCCTCACCACCACCCCCCCAACTATTCTTAAATTACTTTGAGGAAAAGGAAAATGAAAAATGCCCCCTGAAACTTAACTGCCTTTCACCTAGTCTTTAACTAAGTGGGTTTAATTCCCTCTAGTTCAGTCAACCAGAGACTTTGTCCTTCAGTCTGTCTGGCAAATATTTCACAATCCTTCCAATTTGTTTTCATAAAGTATTGAAGAAAAAAAACTCATTAATCTAAATCATCAAAAAAGATAAAATAATATTTTGATGGGAATGAAGCAATTAATCCTAAGATTAACTCCAATTATTTTTCAAAGTATAGGTTTCCTCAAGCTTCACAGAAAAAAAAGATACAGAAAAAAAAAAGGTTTTAAAGAAAACCTACTGATCCGCTCTTTGAAGGAGCTGCCATTGGAAAATTAATTAACAAAATACCGACACGTATCTTCAGGTGGTCTTCCCTCCGGGTATGACTGGGTCTGGATCTCCTCTTATAAGGACTCAGACCTCATCAGATTGGGACTCACCCTGATGAACATAGGGCTTCTCAAATGGCAGAGTTTGCCTGCAATGCAGGAGACCGGAGTTCGATCCCTGGGTTGGGAAGACCTGGAGAAACGAATGGCAACCCACTCCAGTACTCTTGTCTGGAGAATCCCATGGACAGAGGAGCCTGGTGGGCTACAGTTTCTGGGGCTGCAGGAGTCAGACACGACTAAGGGACTAACACTCCCACTGATGACCTCACTTTGACTCAGTGGCCTCCTTTTGCCTTAATTACCTCTGGAAAGATCATATTTCCAAATACAGTCATTTTCTGATGTACTGTTGGGTTCAATGTATGTATTTGGAGGGACAAATTCAGCCCATAACTTCCCCACTAGCCAAAAATTAACTCTTCCTTTCTGAGTGCCTCCACACTGTCTAATTTTCTCAGCCCAGCATTGTTTATCTCCAAGACCAATGAAAGAAGATTGTGGGAAAGTCAGAGAAATTACTGGCCCTGACGCCAAACCAATAACCGTCAGAGTTAGTCGCGGTCTAACCTTAGCCTTTTCATAATTGAAGGAATGATTATTTTTGTGTATCAATTTGGGATGGTTATGATCAAATAAACATAAATATGTCAGAGGAACATTTGGACAAAGAAATTTTACTTGTTAGCACTCAGAAGCCCAGGGTAAGGCATTCAATCCAATGACAAAATTCTTTTAACAGCCGTATCTCAAGAAATAGGAATAAAACGCTGATCAGAAGAGGGGAAAAAAAACCACAGAAATCCCAAAGCATGAAAACTGTAAAGACTCACAAAAATTGAGCAGTTGTAAAATCCTAATATATAAATATTGTTTTTGTCAGAGACCATATTTTTAGGGAAAACCACAGGAAGACAAAAATCATAACCCAGGGGTGGCACCAAAATCACACTGCTAGTATTTATTTCTAATTTTATTTACATTCCAGGGAATGCATGAAATTATAGGAAAAGAATCACAGAAATCTCCACATCTTTCCCCTAATTTAACAGTGAAGGATGAGATCCATTAAAAAGACCACCTGGAACTTCCCTGGTGGTCCAGGGGTTAAGAAGCCGCCTTGCAATGCAGTGGACATGGGTTCGATCCCCAGTTGGGGAACTAAGATCCTACATGCCACAGAGCAATGAAGACTGCAAGCCACAACTGGAGAGTCCATGCACCACAACAAAAGATCCCATATGCTGCAACTAAGACCTCATGCAGCCAAATAAACAAATAAATACAAAAAAACGTTCCTGACAACCAGGTAGATGCATTCAATATTCAAGCTGAGGCCACCACCCTACATCTAAGTTGAATGCTCTTTCCAAAGACGACCAATGAATCTGAATGCTTTTCATGTTGTGGAACAGATCACTAATGTAGGTGGCCCTGAACCATCACCTCTGTCATTCTGAAGGGGTTGTTCAGAAAGACAGTGACAAAAGGAGCTATTCACCTTTTTGTAAGTCACCACATTCACCTTTGAAAATACTGTTGATGAGGTTACAAATCCCCTTCTCCAGAAAAAAATAAACAAACATACAAAATTTGGCATTTCAGAAAAATCAAATACTCCCCTACAAAATACTCAAGAAGTAAAACCTCTGACACAGATCAGAAACAAAGCCCAAGTTAGAAGATTTTAAGTGAAGTTTTTTGCCCCTGAGTCCTATCTTAACGGAAAGAGTTTCTATGTAATAATGTAATAAGCTGAGAGTTCTAAGTTTTTGGAATTCAGTGAATAGATAATACAGAGTTTCAAAGGTTTCTTTCTGCCCTCTACTCCATTCTAATCCCATATGAAGGCTACTGTTGGCTGTGTGTGGTGTGATTAAGGAAAAAAATATGTCTTTATCTTTTAAAGTCTCAGCAAAGTTAAAGACAAAACATTTGATTGTTCTCAAAAACAATAAAACACTTGACAAAGTTCAGACAAAACATTGTGAAAAGTACTGACACTGCCAGCCAGTTGCATGATTAATATAATTTCCTTGACATATTTTATCTCATTCCTTTATGTACTATATAATATATTGAAAAACTACAACTCAAAACTCAGTAGCAATTTGTACAGGTATTTGTCACAAAGAGAACTATAACTAAACCCCCAGAGTAAACTTCAATCCCACTTTTTAAAAAAAGCAAAGAGCATACAGGTATAAGAAATGCCGGTTCTCAGATACAGGAAACATTTCTGGAGGAACATATAGAATGATGAGAGATGGGCAGCATATGAGCAGAGACTGTCCTTAGGGCCAGCTAGACCCACTGTCACAGCTCATAAAAGAGTGAACCTAAGTTATTCTTGCATCTGATTAAAAACTCTTAGGCTCAAATATGCAAAGAGATACCTAAAGTTCATTATATTTCCTAAGAAATACATTCTATATTTTTAAAATATTCTCTTCAGAAAAAAAAAAAAAAAAAAAACCAACCCTGGGGAAGGTCACAATCGTTTTGGAGTTCGGCTTCCCCAGTTATAAAAAGAAGTTTTAAATAGATGATTTCTAAGATCTCTGCCAGCTCTAAGGGCTACATATCTAAGACTTCAAGGTTTTAATGGATGAGGTTGGGGATTTATAGCTGGCCTGGCCAATTTAACTAAAAGTTGATCAAGTTGGGGAAAATAAGCTTTGATGAATTTGTAACACGCTATTAAATAATTTTTCCAATAATTCTTGATCACTGCTGCTCTACAAAAGTGTCTCAGCTCATGTTTTTAGTGCTTACAGACCCTTTTAAGCTCTAAAACCAGACTTGTCAATTACCTAGAGACCCAGGTTTTCCCTCCGTAAATGGTCTGGCCAGACTTCAGGCACCAGAGCTTTCTCATCGTTACATGCTCTGTGTCCAATAAATCCTAGGACAGCACTCAGACATCCAATAAATACTTGCCCAATTAATGAACAGACTTAGGAGGCACTGCATTGCTATGTGTTAGGCGTGAGGAATTAAACAAAAGAATCTGACTATGGGTTTCTACCTCCCAAGAAGCATCCAGAAAAGAGAACACAGACACATAAAAAAGAATTACAATGTACTGAGATTAAGTTCCACAATGGAGAGAGTAGAGGGGGCATAATGACAACACAGAGAAGGGATGAACGAACCGGTATGCGGCCTGAGAGGTGATTACTGTGAATAACTGCGTGCATACCAATGTCAGAACACGAACTATTTGGGGAATTAAGCCCTTTGTACTAGCCACGCTTCTTTTACTGGTTATTACGAGGGTGGCTCAGACATGTTTTTATTCTTTAGTCTGGATCCAAATGAAAACCCAATAACATGAGGTGCAATTCCCCCTGTATTACTAGGTCTGTAAAGGTACACATTACAGAATTTAAATTTTACTTACACAAAAAGCATATGGAATAAGCCCATAAAAAATGGAATGACCTTCACTGTGGCAAAGAAAAGGCTCCACTAGGCAACTATTTGGGCAAAAATTATGAATAACGATTTTACACAAGACAAAATTCCAACAGTATTAGGTCTGTCCCTAGCAGTAATCAAAGATTTATAAAATGAAGTAACCATGGGATTCTTTTTTTTTTTTTTAAATAACATACATAACACACAATGAGGGGAAATTATTGCAAAGAATACTATTAATTAACAACACATTTTTGGAAAGCAGTATGAAAATAAGCGACAAAAGCAATAAAATAGCTTCAAGTAATTCCACTCCTAGGAATATAGGCTCTATAAATACCCCAAAAGAAATAAAAAAAGATAGAAGCATTAAATTGTTCATTTGTCATTATCTGTAATAAAAAGTGGAATGAAATCCAAAAGGATCAAATTAGGGAGAAACACTAACAAATTAAAATAGAGTGACACAATTTAATATTATGTATTCAATAATTTAGGATCTTAAAGGCACTGCAGATAGAAACCAAAAAATCTGACATCAGGAAAATGTACAAACTATGAAATGCCCATGTACTTTATAAATAAGTTGTGTGTATACTCTGTCACTTCAGTTGTATCTGACTCTTTGGGACCCCATGGACTGTAGCCCAACAGGCTCCTCTGTCCATGGGATTTTCCAGACAAGAATACTGGAGTGTGTTGCCATTTCCTCCTCCAGGGGATCTTCCCAACCCAGGGATCAAAAACCTGTCTCCTGCACTGCAGGCGGATTTTTGCCGGCTGAGCTATTGGTGGAGCCCAAGTAAGAAGTAAATAGCATAAATCAACATTTGTTCTCTTGTAGCAGCAATGCTTAAAATAAATGATAAGCTAGACACGCTCCCTACTCAAGACCGATCATATGCAGAATTAAAAATCTGCCAATGGAGTACAGACATGCAAATTTATAGTATTAGATAATTTTTCCTATGAACATAAGTCATCATTCAAAGTCTAGAGCACGTCACCTCTTTCAGCCGCCAATTCTCACAGTAGAAAGTAACATTTACTCTGACCTCGGTATTTCCAGTACATTCTGTTAGGTTTCTCCTGAGGCTTTAAATCAGGATCTCCCTTGCTGCAGAGGGTCTCTGTGTACTGATTCTGATTTCCAGGGCGGGTGTAGGGGGGTGGAAGAAGGCAGGAAAGGGGAAGGGAGGAAGGAGGGGGGCAGGAGGAGTGATACCCTTTCTAAGCTTACACACCTGCAGCTACAAAGAACAGATGGGTGATTTTTGTTTCCTGAATTTTTATATCTCTAACAGAGTTAGAAGAAGGAAACCAGAGGGGCTGTAAATGGAGGTAAACAGTCCAAATTCTCCTCCTTACCTATGGGTTACAACATTCAGAAGAAATCAAAGCTATTATTTGGTTCCTTTGTTCTTTTGGAAAGGAACTATTTAATTCATTAATTTCTTTGTACTGAAGTATAGTTGATTTACAATCTTGTGTAAGTTTCTGGTGTACAGCAGAGTGATTCGGTTATACTTATATATATTCATTTTCATAATCTTTTCCATTACAGTTTATGGCAGGATATTGAATACAATTCCCTGTGCTATACAGTAGGACCTCATTGTTTATCCATTCTATATATAACAGTTTACATCTGCTAATCCCAGACTCCCAATCCATTCCCTCATCCCCCATTTGCTTCTTTTTAAAATCTTGAATTCACATTAAAATAGTCAAACCAGTCTCCAACTTTATCAATGCAAAGGGATGGTTAAACTAAAAAAACCCTAAGGGCTCTTGCAAGTGCATTCTTATCTAATCAGAAATTCTCTCCATATCTAAAGTACACTGCATTGCTACTTAAATACATTAGAAAACAGTTGCTATAAAGGGCCACTGAAATAAAAGATAAAAATAACCTTTATAGTTTTTTCAAAATCCCATAAAGGTTTTCAAAATTTGATAAAAATGGATAGTTTTTTTATTAATTTCCTTTTATTTTGAAAAAAATACATTAGGAAAGATCACAAAGGAATCTTACAAACAGCAAAATCCTCAATGTGCATATCCTGTGTTCCAAAATTTCATTTGCAGAAAATTTATTCTGAGAAAATAATCATGTACATGATAAAGATTAAGCTACAAGGATGTTTATTCCAGAATTGCATACATTAGCAAAAAGTTGGGGGAGGGTTAGTAAGTGCTTTATAAAAAGACTTATTAAATAAACTGACAGCCCATCTGTATACTGTATTGCTATACAGACAAAAAGATATTGAAGAATACTGAATGACATAGGAAAATATTCAAAATACACCATTAAGGAAAAACACACAAATGTACAGTGGAAGTCAATTTCTGGAAAAAAAAAAAAAAGTAAAGTTGATTCTTGTTATTCTCTGTAGTTATATTCCATAAAATCATTTCAAACACTGAGTTAGTGAATATTTAATTACTCCTCCTAGGAGAAATTAGGAGTGAGGGTCCTATAAGTCTGTGGTCATATTATTGTCAACTAATCAATACATAACTTTGTTGTATGTGTGTTTCTGTTTAAAGACACTTATTAAATATATATATATATATTGCTAATTCATTAACATGGAGCATACAGTCAACAGCATGAATGGTATAGAGAAAGTTCTTAAAATATGAAGAAAAAAGTGCAAATGTTAGTTGCTCAGTCTTGTCTGACAGTGACCGCATAGACTGTAGCCCACCAGGTTCTTCTGTCCATGGAATTCTCCAGGCAAAAATACTGGAGTGGACAGTCATTTCTTTCTCCAGGGGATTTTCTTGACCCAAGGATGAAACCTGGGTCTTCTGCATTGCAGGCAGATTCCGTACCAACTGAGCCACCAGGGAAACCCCTCATCAAAATTAAACCCTATATTAAAGCCTAAATAAAGCTTATGATACACATATTTTCCCCAAAAGGCACATCCACAGCTTTCTTGCACTTAGGAACAGTTGATAGCACTTTGGTCCCATGCCTGCACTACAACAAAATCACCAACGCAAAGTACAACCAGCCAGACTGTACAAAGGACACCCTTTAACAGGATGAAGACTGAGACAAAGCCGTGAGGCTTCGCTCAGTATCAGCAGGACAGTGACTCAAATTTGTGCCATGCTGTACTTGGCTGTGGGTGACCTTGAGGGGGCTGGGAGTACTGATTAAGGGGTCACGAATAAATTCTAGGGAGGAGATGAATTCACAAGTACAGAATCCATGAAAAACAAGGATTGCCTGTCTATATACAAAGTCACAGGGGAGAACCAGGTGGATAAACTAGGAACAGAAGTCTCTCCAAGGTGGCAGCCAAGGAGGTCTTTCTGGAGGGATATTTACTTTCTTCTCTTTGCTCATCTGTTGTTTCAAGGTAAACTTATTGTAATTCAGTGGTTTTTGAAAAATACATGATTATCAATTCAAATTTTCTACAGCAAATGTTAACTTTTTTATTAAGGGATATAAATGATTACTAGCAAAATCCTTTAAATTATGATGCTTTCATCATATTTTCAAAACTCCCTTTGTATCAGTAAACATTCTATGATATGGAGAGTTACTTAACATAAATGACATCCCCTAAATAGTGACTGTGTCTGTTCTGTAGGAATTAAAAGGGATGCAGATCAAGAAAATGTTATCATTGCGATTAAGAGAAAATAAAGTTATTTATACAATAAGTAATTTTCAAAATACTGATGTCATATCTCATTTTTTATGTTTGTAGTCCTATTAAAAAGTTTATTATCAGTTGAGGGATTTCATTGAACTCTTTTTCATCAATTAAAATCTGAAAAGTTTTTATCAACACAGTAAAAATAAAGTCAACTGGCAAGAATCCACTAGAAAGAAGCTTATTAAGGGCAGAAATCTCTAAAACCAAAATGATTTAGAGTGGAGAGAAGATAAATATTAAGTATAAATAAAGACAAAATTAAATACAAATATTAATACCGCAAGGATAAGGAAAAAAAGGCTACAGAAATATAAGAAAATTTGAGAGGCAGTGTGATATAGAGGGAAGCAAATAGCAAGTAAAATGAATGGTATACAATTTCAGAGAACAGACAAGCTTAGATTCTTTTGAGTACATTCAAAGGTAGGAATAACCTTCACCTTAGCCCATATGTTAAACACAAGGTTCAAAGAATATTATATTTCAAACATCTGTGAAATTATGGCTTTTCAACCAGCAAAAACAGAAATATTCCCAGATTCCCAAGATGGAAACTTATGATTCTTTAACTTCTATAATGAACATTCATTCAGTTATCCATTCATCATCCATCCATCCATCCATCCATCCATCAATATTTATTGGGCACTGATGTTTGCAAAGTATTGCCATGTACAGTTACCATGTGTGATGTTAAAATTTTATGTGTCAACTTGACTGGGCCACAGAGTGCCCAGATATTTGGTAAAACATGACTTTGGTGTGGGGACTTCCCTGGTGGTCCAGTGACTAAGATTCCTTGACCCCAGTGCAAGAGGCCCAGGATCCAACCTGGATCCCTGGTCAGGAAGCTAGATTTCGCATGCCACAACCAAGTGTTTGCATGGTGCACCCAAGACCCCGCATGGCAAAACCAAGATTAAGATTCCATGTAACCCAACTAACACCCCAAATAAAAAATAGATTTAAAAAATTACTGAGTGCTTCTGTGAGGGTGTTTTCGGAAGAACTTGACATTTAAATAGGTAGACTGAGTAAAGTAGATCCTAATGTGGGTGGACCTCATCTATTCAGTTGAAAGCCTGAATAGAACCAAAAAAGCCAATCCTCCCCTTCAAGTAAAAGAGAATCCCTCCCCCCGCCCCCCGACAGCCTTCGAACTTGGACATGAGCTTTTTCCTGCTTTCAGACTTGAACTGAAACAGTGGCTTTTCCTGGGTCTTGAGTATATCTATGGCCTTTGGGCCAGAACTACCCCATCTGCTCTCCTGGGTCTCCAGCTTGCAGATCTCTGGAATTAGGCTTCAAATCACTTGAGCCAATTTCTTATAATAAATCACATATAAAGGTTTGCATAATAAAACATACATGAGGGTTTCTCTGGAGAACCTTACTAATACAATAGCACACCGTGCTAGACAACTATGGTACATATGAGCAAGTCAGAGGGCCCGAGTTTCCCCTAGTCTGGCATATGACACAACTTCTCTGGTCTTCAGTCTAGCTTGGCAGACTTTTCAACCAAGAGACAACCCAATGTCACTCATATTTAAGATTTATGCATCACAAATGCATATTTTAAACATTTTAATAAAACCTAAAAACCTTTTTTTGAAACTGAAAGGACTACAATTATTAGAATCTCTAATTATTATGGAAAATTTCACAAGATAGCTCACAGGTCACTACATGGCAATGACATGTGCTAATTCCCTAAATGACACTTTATCCCTGTCTGCCTTGCTGAGCAAGAAGGTCTGAACACAGTTGAGTAAAACTAACTCCAAGAAGAGGGATAAACCAGAATTTATTGATACGCCTTAAAAAAGGGAAATTCTGTGAAATTTGTTTACAATTATTAGTATCCTATTATTAATACTCACAGCACTACATATCTGATGCTAGTTACCCTCCCCTCAGTAGAGAACAGACCATGTGGCATCCATGGTGATTTGGGAGTATAAAATATAATATTTTATCTCTAACATAGCTATTGCTAATGATTAAAATTCATATGAATGATTTAAATAACTTTCCAGTTACACTATACCTAGAAAACCTCAGTAGGTTGCTTCCCACTTAATATTTTTTTATATACAAACTTCTGTTCTAGAACAGTCCAGAACTTCCCACGTTCCACAATTTTCAACCATACATACAGCCCCTACCTCCCTGGCACTGTCATGTGACCCCCAGAGCTATTTATATGACCCTCCTGACTACACACAACTTATTTTCATCTCCCATAATGAGGTTAGTTGTGAATTTTCCTGCTTTTCGAAGCCATCTGCACCTGTATGCATTTCTTTAACAGCACCCTATTAACTTAAATTTGTCCAAAAACCACCTGGAGACTTGACTGTATCCACACCTGTGATATATAAACAAATACGCCACAACACATTTTGGAATTTAATCTCACCCAGCTTATTTAGTACCTACGTGCAAATTTATTGGAGTAAAATGTTATGTTCTGAAATAGCAGTTCGTGGGGACTCAAGAGTTTTAAAAAGACAAAGAATTGATTAAAGAACAGGAATAAACTTCTCTGGAATCCAGGAAACCAAACACAATAGATTGCAAAAATCTGGCCTAAGTATCAAAGGGTGTCTAATTTCCTTGATTGCTTAAGAAGGATTCCAAATACGTAAAAGTAAAAAATAAAATTACTTCACCCTACAAAGGCTCCCTACTTTGGTCTTAATGGATATCCTACCAAAGCCAAAATTAGCCACTCGGGCACCTGTTTTAAGTTTTCTCTGCCTTCTCTGCTTCCACCTACATCTCTTCCTGTTTCTCAAACTGCCCAAGAGGGAGCTAGCGATGGAAGTGCAGTGTGAGAAGCTGATGGTATTTGCTTTCCTTCGGCCATCTGTGCAGAAATGTCCCCCAACCCTAGCAACTCACTCCAGGGGAGGGGCTGAAACCACTTCTACTATGAAATCGGCCTGGGACCTCATTTCCCCATTAGAAGAGAAAGTAAAAGTGAGTAGGTTCTTCCTCTCTTTGGGGGAAACTGTGATGTCTTCCATAAACCAAAAAATCATGAGTTAACTATAGCAGAAAAAATACAATCTTTTTTTTTTAACTTTATTAAAAATGTAGAAATGAAACCCCAAGCGTTGGGAATTGACTGGCCGCAAAATGCCTAAAGAATTAAGGCATGAAAAGTTTCAAGCACAGCCAGGGTACTCTGATCCATCTTTGCAGAATCACTTCTTTAAATGTTTTCCTTTGTTTTGTTCTATTTGAGTTAGAAATACAAGGTACACTAACCAGAGACCAAAATCTCTGCTTTCTGGTTCTGTTTCCAGCCCTGCAGTCAAAGCTAAGGCACCTTATGCAGGACAAGAGGCCCATTTGCACACTGAGCATCCATTAGTGAGTGATTGGAGCTGGTACCTTAGGGAAGGGCAATGGCAGAGCAGATTATTATTTATTTTTTAATGAATATGCAAATCGCCCCCTAGCCTTTTTAAGTCAAGAGTTTAGGCACTTAATGTAAATTAACATAGAAAATCCTAAAACTTATCTTGTGGTTTGAAGTCAATTATTGTCATTAGAGGCCTTATTTATTTGGCTTATTTGTGGGAGAGGTGGTGGTGAGGGGTGGGGGTTGCAGCCCCGAAACTACTTATCTGAGAAATGAAAATTAGAAGGAACTGGAAAGTAGAAAAAAAAGGCTATTAATAAATCCTGAACAATGCTAATTACCTAAGAATCCCTAATTACCTAACACTGCAATTTGAAACTGGCTTTCAAGAGTATACAAAAATCTAGAGCATAAATTTAGAGTCAGGAAAAATACATACATAACAGAGCTGATTGTAATCATCAAAACATGATTTGCCTAGAAAGCACACCCTGTTTTCATTAGTTACTTAACTGGTACTTGTACTAGGTAGATAGTCAATAAAGAGCCAGTTAAGAACAAATGGTATAAGGAAGGGTCTTTGTTGTTGTTCAGTCTCTATGTTGTGTCCGATTCTTTATGACCCCATGGACTGCAGCATGCCAGGCTTCCTTGTTCTTCACTATCTCCCAGAGTTTGTTCAAACTCATGTCCACTGAGTCACTGATGCCATCCAACCATCCCTTCCTCTGTTGCCCCCTTCTCCTCTTGCCCTCAATCTTTCCCATCATCAGGGTCTTTTCCAGTGAATCAGCTCTTGAGCCCAACTGACAAAACTCCTATATATTTATATATGCCAAAAAATGTTCAATAGGATTTAAAAATGCAATTTTAAAAAAGGTTTTGACTCTGTAATACAAAAACAGGCTGTACATGTGAATATCAGTGGTCTGATAGAAGCTGGAGCAAGACCTTTTTTGGCAAGCTCCACCAGCTGTGGCCAGCAGCATTGTTTTTTATTATACTTTGATGCCAACTGGTTGTGACTATTTTCTGTCTGCCCCTCCAAGAAAACAATCACTGTTAATTCCAGTTGGTTATATTATTGATTCTGGTTATTTAAACAGATTTATAATGAAATAATACTATAAATAATGTTATCAACAGTTTCTGTTGGTTCTGTACCAAATATGATGACTGTGAAAATATTTAATACATATCTGCACACTAACGGGTTTCCCAAACATTTGCTTCTGAAGAAATGAACTAAAACAAAATTAACTAAAAGTTCACAAGTATTTGTCCTGTATCATAAAATTCACTTATGTGAAGTTGAAGTTATAACTTAGTATTTTGAAATTGAGTCATCAATAGATGATAATAAATTTTCATCTTTCTTCAAAAATTTTTGTAAAACCCATGAAGTAACCCCAAAATTTAAACTAATTGCTTTACATAGTATCCCAATACCTATCCACTATCTTATAGAGGTTTTAGGAGCTAAAGTTGTAAAACTGGGTCATGAGAATAAGTAAAATTCTTTTCACCCAAGTAAATTTATCCTTATAATTAATTCAAAAATTAAACATACTTTAATAAACACAAAATAATTTAACTCCTGAAACATATTTGTTGTTTTTCAGTCGTGTCCAACTTTTTGCAACCCCATGGACTGCAGCATGCCAGGTTTCCCTGTCCTTCACAATTTCCTGGAGTTTGCTCAAACTCATGTCCATTGAATCGGTGATGATATCCAACCATCTTGTCCTCTGTCGCCCTCTTCTTCTCCTGCATTCAATCGTTCTCAGCATCAGGGTCTTTTCCAATGAGTTGGCTCTTTGCATTTGGTGGCCAAAGTACTGGCGCTTCAGCTTCAGTCTTTCTAATGAATATTCAGGTTGATTTCCTTTTCAGTTCAGTTCAGTTGCTCAGTAGTGTCCGACTCTTTGTGACCCCATAAACCACAGCATGCCAGGCCTCCCTGTCCATCACCAACTGCCGGAGTCCACCCAAACCCATGTCCATCGAGTCAGTGACTCCATCCAACCATCTCATCCCCTGTCGTCCCCTTCTCCTCCTGCCCTCAATCTTTCCCAGCATCAGGGTCTTTCCAAATGAGTCAGCTCTTCACATCAGGTGGCCAAAGTATTGGAGTTTCAGCTTCAGCATCGGTCCTTCCAATGAACACTCAGGACTGATCTCCTTTAGGATAGACTGCTTGGATCTCCTTGCAGTCTTTAGGATTGACTAGTTTCATCTCCTTGCTATCCAAGGGACTCTCAAGAGTCCTCTCCAACACCACAATTCAAAAGCATCAATTTTTCGGTGCTCAGCTTTCTTTATGGTCCAACTCTCACATCCATGCATGACCACTGGAAAAACCACAGCTTTGACTAGATGGACCTTTATCGGCAAAGCAATGTCTCTGCTTTTTAATATGCTATCTAGGTTGGTCATAGCTTTTCTTCCAAGGATCAAGTGTCTTTTAATCTCATGGCTGCAATCATCATCATCAGTGATGTTGAAGTCCAAGAAAACAAAGTCTGCCACTGTTGCCATTGTTTCCCCATCTATTTGTCATGAAGTGATGAGCACCTCATGCGAAGAGTTGACTCACTGGAAAAGACCCTGATGCTGGGAGGGTTTCGGGGCAGGAGGAGAAGAGGACGACAGAGGATGAGATGGCTGGATGGCATCACCGACTCGATGGACATGAGTTTGAGTAAACTCTGGGAGTTGGTGATGGACAGGGAGACCTGGCATGCTGCGATTCACGGGGTTGCAAAGAGTTGGACACGACTGAGCGACTGAACTGACTGACTGAACTGATGAGACTGGATGCCATGATCTTAGTTTTTTGAATGTTGAGTTTTAAGCCAGCTTTTTCACTCTTGTTTTTCAGTTATATCAAGAAGCTCTTTAGCTCCTCTTCACTTTCTACCATAAGAGTGGTATCATCTGCATATCTGAGGTTATTGATATTTCTCCCGGCAATCTTGATTCTAGCTTGTGCTTCATCCAGCCCAGCGCTTCTCATGATGGACTCTGCATATGAGTTAAATGAGCAGGGTGACAACATACAGCCTTGATGTCCTCCTTTCTCAATTTGGAACCAGTCCATTGTTCCCTGTCTGGTTTTAACTGTTGCTTCTTGACCTGCATACAGGTTTCTCAGGAAGCAGGCAAGGTGGTCTGGCATTCCCATCTCTTGAAGAATTTTCCAGTTTGTTGTGATGGCTTTAGCGTAGTCAATGAAGCAGAAGTAGATGCCTTTCTGGAATTCCCTTACTTTTTCTATGATCCAGTGGATGTTGGCAATTTGATCTCTGGTTCCTCTGCCTTTTCCAAATCAAACTTGTACATCTGGAAGTTCTTGGTTCACATACTGTTGAAGCCTGGCTTGGAGAATTTTGAGCACTACCTTGCTCACATGTGAGGTGAGTGCAATTGTGCGGTAGTTGGAACATTGTTTGGCACTGCCCTTCTTTGGGATTGAAATAAAAACTGAACTTTTTCAGTCCAGTGGCCACTGCTGAGTTTTCCAAACTGAAACATACATGTGGATTCAAAAACTATTTCATTATAATGAGATATACTGAAAATAAAATTCACCCCTCTCCAGCTTTACACCACAATTTCTGAGGTTATAGTGCATTTATTGGAGAGAATTTTCCATGGTAAAAATACCTGACCTGGAGCCAGGAGTCCAGGGTTACAGTCCCTTTTATACAGTTCTTCAGCTGTGTGTCCTTGGGCAAGTCATTTAATCTCTCTGGACCTCATTTCCTTCCACTGTAAATGGAGAAGGTTGTGGTTGAAAAGCGCTAATGTTCCATCCTGTTCTAATAACCTATGAATCTGTGTGAGAGAAAGTTCATAAATATTCCATAATCTTCCTTTTACCAAAATGTTACTTCCAAATATAGATAACCTTTCATGACACAAAGCAAATGTTATGACAAGGTACTTTTCAATTAATGCAAATTTTAAAGTTACTATTTAAAACAATTCAAAAATAGAGCATACTCTATCAGAGATGTTGTGATTTCGGATATTTCAGAACACAACATAGGGATTGAATGCCAATCAAGTTAAATCTGAATGAAGCAAACTATCAAGTATGAATTTTACAGAGTTCTGGAACACTTCCAGATTCCTTCTATCATTTTCAAAACAAGATTTTCGAAAGAAAAAAAAATAAAGTAAGCCTCAATTAAATGGAAACCACCAATTATATACATTTCAAATTAAAATTTTTTTTTTTTTTACTCTCATCTTAGAGAAAAAGTTCAATTTGACATCAGAATAAATTCTTATCAGTTATTCAATAAAACTTTTCTGCTCTCTTCTAACTTCTGGGGTATGGTCTGTGACACAGAACACTAAAATAAAAATTCATTCAGAAAAATGTTCACTCAGGTCAGTAAACAGTCCTTAGTTAAAAATAAAATCACATTTACTATTGGTGTTATAATAAGTAGCCAAAATCTGCTAATAGGTTTTATAAAAATGTTTAAAAATAAAGCTTGAATATAAATAGGTTCCTGGTTAACCCCTTACATGACTATAATGAGCCAGGAAAAAAAAAGAATGTGTGGATTAGTTAATTGAGGATCTACCATAAAAGAAATAATTGGATGTTGTAATAAATGGGAAAAGAGTAGAATACGTTGTCTTGAATAATATCCTCATGCTATTATTACTTCACTCACAGTGCTTATTCACAAGTTTTCTGCTCTGAGATTCTGAATGTGAGATTCTTGAAAATGTTTATTTCCTGCCAGCAGTCAGTCACCATGAGCAAATATGGGGATGGAAAGTGTTGTCTGCATATTATGAGTGTCAACCTGTGGTGTTTTTCCCTCTTCCCAGTTAGGTGGCCTGAACTTATTTTTTCATCTGAGAAAGAAAAAAATATATATCTATAGAAACTATCCATGACAGTTATAAATTTATAGACATGATTTTTTAAAAATCATGTAACTTTTAAGTACTCAACCATAAGGAAGTCCACAGAGCTAGTCATCTGAGATTCAGAGCACCTATCTCATTTCATAGACTCTTGTTTTTGGCTTAACTATTCTATAGTAAGGCTACTTTTCTATAGGAGGTTAAGTATAGATCAACTCTAATAAAAAATCAAGTTCAAGTCCTTAGAATAATTTACAATTTAGATTTAACACATCTAATTATATTAATTATATTCCAGTTAACATGAGATAATTATTTTTTTTACAGTTTAGCTACACACATACTTAGTGAAAATTATTTTGTATATAAGTACAAAAATAAAAATTATACACAGAGGTGTGAATAGAAACTTGTGCAGGTGTACACACACACACACACACATATACAAAACTAAGCACTCATTACCAATTCCCTGCCAAATATTTTCTGAGATGGTGAAACACTTAAATGGTAAATTTGTAAAATGGTTAAAAAAAAAAAACCCACAAGTTTGACAGTTAGAAGCAGACCAAACTAGAATGTTCTGCTATAGTTTACTGGTTGGAGTAAAGGTCTCAGAAAAACCTAGCTCCTATAAAATCAAAGCTCATCAGGAATAATATATTTGAAGCTAGATGCCTAAAACTTAAAAAGGAAGAAGTTAGTTGGTTCTTGGTATGATAATGAAGTCTGGAATGAACGATGGTACGCATATTATTATAGAAACCACTGAATCAGAGACACGTTGTAATATGGAAAACTGTAGGGATACTATTTCCTAAGGCACTGAAAATGACACTAGACTAACGAAGAAAAAGCCCTGTGTAAAAACTAGGGAAAGAATTGAATAAATGGCTTCATAGGAGTATAATATTGCTACAGGCCTTGCATTTACAAGTGGATCTCATTCCCCTAACACTTAAGAGTTACAAATAACCATATTAGAGTTCCTCTCAATCGTATAAAGAATCAGTCAATAAAACAAAGAGGTTTGCAGAGAAGCGGGCAGAAGGTCAGAAAAGCAGCTGTCAAAAGAAGTATGTTTTCCTTTGGGGGAAAAAAAAGTGAAAGATTTTATGCATTTTAATTAGCCTGCTTGCAAAAAAAGGAGAATATATCAGGTGAAGAGTACTAATTATCACCTTCCAGCCCCACTAACACTTTGAAATCTAGCAAAAATGAAGGAAAGGGGGTGAAAAAAAAAGGAAAGAAAAACACCCTCTCACTACAGGCCATTAAAAAAAATTATATATATATATATATATATGTATGTATATATATGTGTATGTGTATATATATATATACACACATATATATGTATGTGTATATATATATATATATATATATATATATATATATATATATATATATATCAAGGTTTCTTCCAATATCCTTCCAACAACTCCTGACAAGATTTATCTTCAAAGAACTTTCTTGTTTACAAAATAAATTTTCCCCTCTGTTTCAAATTAAACCCAATTATCTGGTGAACAGTTTCCATAATAAAACCTGGTAGACAGAGGAAACATTTCCATGTTTTTTCCTCCTCCATTTGAGAGCCTGCAGGTTCTAAGAAGTGAAAACCATTCTTACTTATCCCATTAACACACAGGTGTTGAGAGGGCATGGAAGCCCCTGGAAAGATAAATGGCCTCATTTTCCTTGGATCAGGTTTTCGCGATAACTTCCAAAGAAAGTGCTGAAAACTTCCAGTTCCTTATTTGATCCATAAATTTGAAAACTACTATGGCAAACATAACATTGTCCTGAAAAGCATCATTGACTTTTCCTGGTCAGTGGCAACAAGTCATTGGTGTATCTAGTCATTGCTGAAGGACAAACTACAAATACTCAAATATTAATAGGTCCATCTGTTGAGATGGCAAATAGATTAAATGCACTCAGAGACCCTTGAGTCCTGGCTGATTCTCACTCACCCAGAGAGACTGGGTTCAGCTTTTAATCAAGCAGCTGCTCAAAGACACAGTCAAACACAGCACCCATCCACGGAGGAATTTCAGAAAAATCAAGTTCGTTCTACATCCTCAAAAATACACTTATGTGTGCCTGATATCCACAAAACTTAACTACAAAATTACAAATTTTAGTCTATCCCATGATAATTTTTGTGTTAGGCAGATGACTTACCAGAAAGTTTTTAACTAGCCATTTCCTATTGATGTGAATTCTGCTTTGCAAAAACAAAAAGGGATACTTTGAATAAAACCAGGTCATGGTTAGAACAGAAGAGCTTTTCCCAAATTTTCTTGACCTAAACTAGAAGCAAGAGAAATGTCTAAAGAAATTTTAAATGCTTCCTTCTCTTCCTAGTCTATAAAATTGCATTTACCTGACCTGTCAAGAGGGCTTCCCAGGTGGCATCAGTGGTAAAAACCCGTCTGCCAATGCAGGAGTCATAAAAACTGTGGGTTCGATCCCTGAGTCAGGAAGATCCCCTGGAGGAGGGCATGGCAACCCACTCCAGTGTTCTTGCCTGGGAAATCCCATGGACAGAGGAGCCTGGAGGGCTATAGTCCTCAGGGTTGCAAAGAGTTGGACATGACTGAATCGACTTAGCATGCACACATGACCTGTCAAGAAATGAAGAATAATGAAACCCAAGTCCAGTCCTCTCTCAACAGGCCCCCTTCGTGTTGAGCATTAAACAATAATCTGACAACAGGACAGAGCCTTCTCCAGTACTAAAATCAGCCTGACTAATCTTATTAAACCAGCATCTGAACCATGGTCATCATGGAATGGGAAAATAATTACATTGCTAATACCATAAATACTGTATCTACAAACTCCTGTGACTGGAGATAACAAGGGGCAAAAGAGAAAGTTCATTCTTGAAATGTCTAATACAAGAAAACTTCCCACAGAACAAGACTTCCAGACTGCAAAACAAATGAATGTTGGTAGATAGGCCTGTGACCCTAAATTGCCTTTAGTGTCAGTTTTAACACTGTTAGGACAGAAGGAAGTTTTACCAGTTTATAAAGAACTAACAAATAAATAAATAATGGAGTGCCATCTAACTCCCCCCAGTTAGGGGGAATTCCTTTATAGATAAAGACATATTTAGAAGAATTATGCTTTCTTCCTCCTTACAGCTCATGAAAGATTTAAGGAGAAAGGTTTATTGAGCATAATGAAAACATAAACTGGAACTCTCTGGCTGTGTCTCCTATTTTATTTATTTATTTTAATTAAAGTCAAGTTGATTTGCAAGGCTGTGTTAGTTTCCATGTCTCCCTCTAAGTATTATCATAACAAACAATATGAGAAGCTAAACATGGAATAATCATACAAATAAGACACTGTACTATGAGTCTCCCAAAGTGGGGAATGATTTATTACTGCAAATTTCAATATAAAGCAAGACAGAACCAAGTCTTCCCTTCATGGTGATTTCGCAAATAACTGGTGTCAAATTGTCTTTGACACTTTTCCCTACTACTATGCAATATGAAACTCTCGAAGAAAAAAAAAAAAAAAAACAAGCTTTCATGTTTACAGAAGCAGAACAGAAAGAACACTTTCTTCACTGATTGTAAAATGATATATTCTTATTATCATTAAAAGTACATAGATAGTGTCAACACTTACAGGAGAGGTTGTTAATTCCTCTTTCAGATGTCAAAGCCGTATTTTCAAAAATGCTAGTTAACACGCACATCTTCCCTTCCTTTTTTGAATGGTCAGCCAAAAATTTGCATACTATCCTGGAAAAAAATCATTTTTGACAGAAGGAACTGTCAGGGCAGGTGTACACACAAACAGGGCGATGTGCTGTCCTTCTCGAGATAAGATGTGAAAGGCAACAGACCCGACACACTTAGGAACTGACTGCCTTTCTGAATATTTTGAGCTTGGTGTTGCTCCTGTGAACCTCTGAAACAAGACCAGTCTCACGCTGGACTAATTACACCCAGGACCTCTGCTGTTACAGCCACTGCAGTACCCTGTCCTCTGGTTAATCTTGCCTCGTTTTAATTCCAGCCAAAGACTAACAGAAAACAGCGTCTCCTTACGTGGCACTCTCGGTCAGCTATATCTTCACTGCATCACCTGTTTCTTGAGAATAAACCTTTGCCTTTGTTCGCCAATCCTTAAATAACCAATCTGCACTGGCAGCTAGCAGGCCGACCCGGTAAGCAATAGTAGGGGTTATCCAGAGATGGTGCACATACATGCTATCGAGGAGTAGCCAAAGGCAGGCAGAGGATGCCCTTTCGCTGCCAAGTAAGGCAATGATGACCATGAAGTAAGCGTGGGACGTAAGTGCTAAAGTGAGCGTGTTATTACTACATCAAGAGTTTAAAAGACACAACGTCCTGGTGGTCTAGTGGTTATGACTTTGCCTTCCAGTGTAGGGGGTATAGGTTTGATCCCTGGTCGGGAAGCTAAGATCCCACATGTCTCATGGCAAAAAAAAAAAAAAAAAAAAAATGGAACATAACAGAAGAAATGTTGTAACAAATTCAATAAACACTAAAAATGGTCCACATTAAAAAAAAGAAGAAGAAAAAGAGTTCAAAAGAAAAAGCTATCCAGCCTCTGTAGGCTGCAGCTGCAACTGAGGCCAGAGAGAGGTGGCCAGGCTTGGCCAAGGATACTCAGCTGGCTACAGAACCCAAAGCTCCAGTCTCCAAATCGTGGGCTCTCTTCACCTGGCCACCCTGTCTCCACCGTCCAATTCAGAGAAGCGGCAGAACTGAAGGTAACTCAAGTTGAACTGGGTTGGCATGGCAGAGCAATTAAAGAAGAGGATGAAGAAAGAACCCATCTATCTGACAGCATGAATCAGGGAACTGGGGCTTCCTGCTGAGCGTTGTAAGAGTTCTTATTGGTCCTATCAAGGCTGACCCAAGGCTGACCTTCAATTTCAGTGGCTTGCCTCTCCTGACGTACAGGCCTTGGAAACAGACAAGACAGATACAGAGACAGCCAGGGAGGAAAACTACAGAGCGGGACCTCTGTCACCAAATCTCAAAGCTCAGCAACCTCGCCTTGGACTCAGCCTCCCGCTGACCCAGATGAAGGTGCCTGGACTTCATGAGGTGCACCCACGTCACAGACACGTGTCCCCTCCTCCCCACCCAGGCGAGGGACTCTCACATTCCTTCTCCTCTGTTCTGTTTCATCTGTAATTTGAAATGTTACTTAACGTAACCTTGAAATAGAAGTGGCTTTTTCAAAGATTGGAAACATATGCATTTGAGGTAATGACACTGTCCACATTATAAAAAAAAAAAAAAAAAGAAATAGCTTGTGTGCTATAATTTGTGTCAGGACGAAAAAATATCTTAGGAATCATCTAACCCAGACCTATCGTTTTATAAAACAAAGTAATTGAGGATCAGAGAGGCAGGTGTTGTTTCTTTGGAATTAAAAACACAGATGTCTGGATGTGCCTGAAACTTTCTGAGCGAGAAGAGTCAAATGCCAGCAGAAAGAACGCTCAACTGAAATGTCAGAAATTCAAATTTTCATTTAACCTATGCTATTCATTCTTTACCGACTGAATAACTCACTCAGTAAAGGATCTGTCTGCAATGCAGGAGACCCAGGTTCGATTCCTGGGTCAGGAAGATCCCCTGGAGAAGGAAATGGCAACCCACTCCAGTAATTCTTGCCTGGAGAATCCCATGGACAGAGGAGTTTGGCAGGCTACAGTCCATGGGGTCGCAAGAGTCGGATAGAACTTAGCAACTAAATCACCACCACCATGTTATCCATTAGCTGGGAGCCTTGAAAGAAGGCTTACCTTCTTCAACCGGGTTTACTAATATGCAACCTGCGAAGATTAAGGGCTTGAAATAGACAATCTCCAAAGCTCCCCCCGCCCAACAGATCTAAAAGGTTCTACGATTCAATTCCAAATTCAAGAAGAGTAGATAACAAGAATAAAGTAAATAACAAAAATAAGAGTAAATGGCTTAAGTGCATGTACTTTGATTGCTTTCAAAATCTTCAGCTCATCAGGTTATACAAGCATACATTTTTCTTTCCTAGCATCTGTCAGAGTCTCACATCTACAAAACTAGAAGCTCACTTTGACCTTAGCATTTAAGGGTAGCAGACAGTGACCCTGACAAACAATTAGCTGATAAGAGTTAGATATATTTAGTATCTAAGAAATGCACTATCAGTACACGGGAACTATTTGGAGCCTTTCATCACCAGGAGATAGAGTATGAATCAGGTCTGTGTTACTACCAAACCACTCATCAAATCTCTTCCACTACGAATGCAAGACACTATGTCTCCATGGCTGGTTTGTTTCATGTTTCAGCTCCACAGCCACAGACAAATGCACTGATCCAAAATAAAACCTCCTGACTTTCTACACTCTCTCTGCTCAGATGTTAGTGATGCCTCCACCCGCAGAATTCCACATCGGGCTTTTAATGAGCAGAAGAACATTATGGGCTGCTCTCAGAAGACAGGACACCAAATGACCAGTGAAAAGGCCAGACCCGAATTCCTTTGAAGGAGGCACCGAGGTGACAGATTCAGCAAAAGTCTATGAAGTTCAGGCAGAATTTCACTAAAGAAATTACCAAGCTGGTTTGAAAAAACAAAGTTTCTTAAGGCTACATTGTAGTGCTTACTTGGGCATCTTTTAATACCCAAGAAGTCATGTATGGGACTTGTTACAAACGTCCTCTAATTGGTCACTCAAAATTTCTTTTAAAAAAGAACAAAAAGCTTCCTGAGGATCTCCGCCCACATGCAAGTAGCAGGTTCACAAACTCAGATCAAAGCCCACAGTCGAAGACCCTTATCTCTGCAGGCTGGCAAACAAACACCGTTCAGCCATTGAAAGGGTGTCTACCCGTTCTCTTAAGGAAGAAACTCAATGGAATAGAGACAACACAGCAAAGGATATCAAAGAGGCTACATTTGTAGAACAAAAAAAGGTTTTTTAAAAATATCTATTTGCTAAAATTTAAGAATACTAGTGGAGTGGCTAAAACTAAAGAGAAGCATTCATGGAATATGAAGACAGGAAATATTGTTTCCACACCACCTACATTTATCAAGTCTTGACTAAAATACTGAGTCTGGGTGCTAAGATGCAAATAAATATATTCTGGGGCAGTGCTGTGGAAATATTGTGTCAGCTGCATGTGTAAGTTTACAATTTCTAACAGCCAGTTTTGTTTAAAAAAAAAGATAAAAAGAAGGTGAAATTAATTTTAATAGTAGATTTTATTTCACCCAATCTATCCAAGATATTATCATTTTAATGTGTAATCAAAAAAGGAGACCTTTTAAATATATATGTATATTTTCTTTGTAGTCCATCTTCAAAAAAGCAGCCACATTAATTGCAATGGCTGCTGGCCACTGTATTAAACAGAACATTTAAATATACACAGTTAATTGTCTGAAAATTGGAGGCATCAAAATACTGTGATAAGCCAGGAGAAGGTAAAAAAAAAAACAAGATGAAATAAAGGCATATGTTCACCAAAGATGTGGCACAAAATTCTCTGCTGCCTGAGAAAGGAAGGCGAGATAGAGCAAGATTAGGCATAAATGAAATATGAACAATTTAAATTTAGACATCAGAGAGAACTTCAGAGCAACGGGGACTGAAACATCCCAACTGTAGGCATTTACACAGATCCTCTTCCTCAGAATATTGTATAAAATTAGTGCGATTTTTAAAATAACTTAGAATCAGCTCTGAAAAAAAAGGACAGGGACTATGGAATACTACTGCTATACATTTCACTGAGCTTTGCACAATGACTCCTAGAATGTGTATATAAAGTTACCCTCCACGAAAGACTAAGTGATGTATATAAACTCTAAGGAGGCATGGTGAAGATAATGCATTTTCCTTTTAAAAAACTTAAGGACAAACGAAAGTATCTTGAAAGGACAAAGAAGAAAAGAGTTTGAACAACAGGAGCAGTCATTTGGAAAGAAATCAGATTCCACGGCATTTGGTGGCATCATCTACTACTCCAACAAATAAGACGTTAAGTGCGACAAGAGAACCAGTCCTAAAATATTTCCAATTTATCGCAGGCCTATGTGTACACACTATTAATTATTTTTGCACTGATCCTCCAATATACAATCAGTACAGAAACATGAGATGAATAAGAAAAAATAAAATAAGCGATTAAATACATCATATCTGGATTACTTAAGTTTTTATTTGAATTTATTTCTAAATTTAACTGACAACTGATGAGCTATAAAATCAGCGTTAGTTTCATTCGGATTGTATTCTTTTTCTTTGCTTTCTATGCCATGTAGCTGTCAAAGATGGTTTTGAATAATGACTCATATTAAAGTGCAGCTCAACATTATCACCATCTAGATCTGATGTCTGTAAAATCCTTAAGCTATTATGTCATGAGAGGTTTTAGTTATGAGGCCTCTAAAATTGTGAGGCCTTGAATCAGTCATTAATATGCTATAACCTTAGGTACATTGTAAACTTAGGCTCAGCCTGTCCATCTTCAAAAAAAAAAAAAATTGTAATACTGTCTAAATTGTAGGCTGCCTTCATAATGGAAACAAATATTGGGAAATTATTTTGTAAGAAACAGCATTAAGGTTTAGCTTCCATTTGCCAAAAATGTTTAGCTCCACCCCTCTTTCAAACTTTCAATCATTTTCCTGTCCGAAGCACCAGAGGGAGAAGGCAAATCCCTAAGAATAAAATGGGGTCCTAAGTGGTGACTCAGTGATGTCAAAGCAGGAGGACCAGTCTCACTCTTGGAAGATGTAGCTTGTCTATTAAAACTCAATGAGTCAAGAACCGTGAAGTGCCAGGCACCTTCAGCCCTTACTTGAAGCCTGGGAACTAAAGTGATACCCTGGAATGAACTAGATTTACCTAGAAAGTTGGATCCTGGTTGGGAGTGATGGCTGAAAAATTTAATGGAGAATATTCCTGATAATGAATCCACAACCCACAGGTGCCACGCTGGTGACTTTTGTAAGAAATGCCATGTGGGAAGGGGAATGAGTCATACCGCTTTCATTCCCGCCCCATTCTTCAGACCTTGCCAACTGGAGAATGGAGGAATGTCCCCAGCATGAATCACCATGCTCTTTGGGGTCTGACCACTCCAGCACCTCTTAGTGCCTGGGAAGAGAAAATCACATGACTCAACTCTTAAGAACCCACACCAGAACCACCACAACCACTGTACTGGCCCTTTCCAGTTTGCCCAAAATATTCCAAAGTCAAGTAACAGATGTTAAAATTACTACCTCCATTTATACAAACATGCCCATGTGAGTTAGAATTTTTACAGTGGCTTTTTTCAGAATTAGTGGTACATGTGGGCTCTCCTTCACTGTGTACAATCTGATTCTGATCTGCCAAATATATATTCAGAAAACAAGTGATACAATAAATCATAAAATTTTAATACTCCCTTTTTATCAGGTCAGCTTAAGTTTCCCACACCACTCTTCCTTGAGAAGGTTTGTCATTTATTCTGACATCTCTGGTGTTAAATGATGGTAATAATTGTTTAATGCAATGGTTCATAACTGTAGGTGATTCTGCTCTCCAGGTAACACTGCTGGCTTTAGAGGTACTTTTGGTTGCCACCAAAATATCAGGGCATCTAATGGGTAGAGGTCACAGATGCTGCAGGACATGGAACACTGCTCAGGGCAGTCACACACATCAAAGAGTTATCTGGTCCAAAATGTCAACAGTGCTGAGGCTGAGAAACAGAAGTTAGAGTCTTCCCTTGTTGTTCAGTCACTCAGACACCAGGCTTCCCTGCCCTTCACCATTTCCTACAGTTTGTTTAAACTCATGTCCATTGAGTCAGTGATGCCACCCAACCATCTGATCCTCTGTTGTCCCCTTCTCCTCCTGCCTTCAATCTTTCCCAGCACCAGGGTCTTTTCCAAAAAATTGGCTCTTCACATCAGGTGGCCAAAGTATTGGAGCTTCAGCTTCAGCATCAGTCCTTCCAATGAATATTCAGGGTTGATTTCCTTCAGGATTGACTGATTTGATCTCCTTGCAGTCCAAGGGGCTCACAAGAGTCTTCTCTACCACCATAATTCAAAGTCTTCCCTAGGCAAATTTTTTTTTAATTTTACTTATTTTTCAATCCAAATGACCTCAAATTGCTAGGCTCAGAAGGACAACTTGTTAGGGAGAGGTCACTGATTGACAGAGTAATAATCAAAGAAGTTTCAGACTCAGATAACTTTGAAGCCTGAACATCTATTAGAACTGCCATATGACCCAGCAATCCCACTCCTGGGCATACACACTGAGGAAACCAGATCTGAAATAGACACGTGCACCCCAATGTTCATCGCAGCACTGTTTATAATAGCCAGGACATGGAAGCAACCTAGATGCCCATCAGCAGATGAATGGATAAGGAAGCTGTGGTACATATACACCATGGAATATTACTCAGCCGTTAAAAAGAATTCATTTGAATCAGTTCTAATGAGATGGATGAAACTGGAGCCCATTATACAGAGTGAAGTAAGCCAGAAAGATAAAGACCAATAGAGTATACTAATGCATATATATGGAATTTTATAAGATGGTAATGATAACCCTACATGCAAAACAGAAAAAGAGACACAGATGTACAGAACAGACTTTTGGACTCTGTGGGAGAAGGCGAGGGTGGGATGTTTCGAGAGAACAGCATCGAAACATGTATACTATCTATGGTGAAACAGATCACCAGCCCAGGTTGGATGCATGAGACAAGTGCTCGGGCCTGGTGCAGTGGGAAGACCCAGAGGAATTGGGTGGAGAGGGAGGTGGGAGGGGGGATTGGGATGGGGAATACTTGTAAATCCATGGCTGATTCATGTCAATGTATGACAAAAACCACTACAATATTGTAAAGTAATTAGCCTCCAACTAATAAAAATAAATGAAAAAAAAAAAAAAAGAACGAAGGTGAAAATAGAGAGATATTTGCATAATGTTTTAAATGTTACTAACTGCTTTAACTTGTTTTCTGATCAGATACTAGGTGCATTTTGAATGCCCTTTATGAACCATTTCAGATCACACCACATGGATTTTAGCTTAGTACAAAGCAAAGTTTCTCATGGAAATAACTATTTCAGTAGGAAGTGGGTTTCTTATCACTGTAAGATTTTACATGGAGAGTGAATGAACCCTTACCCTAACCATGCATGTGCCTATTTTAGAAAGAACTCCCAAAGGCCAGAGGATACTAAATGATACTAAAGGCCACTGACATTCAAGGTTTCCCTATAAAACAAGTCAAGAGCAAAAAATATGTGTTTCATACTTTTCCAAACACTTTCATTTATTAACAGTTTTCAAGCTCTTTCCCTGTTGGTCTTTGAACCTGAGCTCAGAGTCAAGGTGACAACAATAGCCACTCAATGTTTGAACCACTGAAGTCTGAACACCTGACTTCCTGAACCAAACTCTAACCAGCCCTTACTAAAATAAACCGAAAAAATTCATATGGGCATACTCCAAAGGAATAGCTACGTGTTTCATGCAATAAGTGTTAATATCTGTCTTAGGAATGAAGAGAGAAGAATCAGCATTTCATCTTTCTAAAAGCTAGATTATTTAAATTTTGTAGGCAGGGTGTGGCGCACGTGATCAGTGGTATCCAACTCTTTGCAACCCCATGGACTGTAGCCCACTAGGTTCCCGTCCATGGAATTTTTCAGGCAAGAATACTGGAGTGGGTTGCCATTTCCCACTCCAGGGAATCCGGAGGGTTCATTAAACTACTTCATCTCCCACAACTGTGCCTGAAATCTAGTTTTTGTACTCTTCCTCCCTCACAAGTTATAATGTGTTTGAAACAGAACTTCTAACTTTGGAAGTCTCAAGAGTCGCTTGTTCGTTTCACTCATTTCTTTATTCTGATATCACATATTCTCTTCAAATTCAAAACTGGCTGCTACTACCCAGAGGGGAAGCAATGACACAGGAACAGAAAGTCATACACCTACTTGTGGAAACCAAATTGTTTTAAATAAGATTGAGACTGGAAGTACCAACCTCAAATTAGGAGAACTAAATCCATAATGGCCAGATGTGATCCAAGGGGAACGTGAATACAGGAAAAACATACAACAGGTACAGATGCTCATAGCTAGCTGGTAGGAGAGATCTCTTCCTGGCTTGGACATCCTCTCACATGTAAAGGCGGCGTAACTGGTAGGATGCCCACACCAAGCTCACACCCACAGCTTCGCTTGTGAACTAGTTCAAAGAGATTTTATGTAAGTGTTCCTGGATCATAGTCGGAGGAGGCAGAAAGCTATCACCCAGGGACGAAAGCTTCATATCACTAGGTCACAAATTTTATTCATGAAGCATTTAAGCTATCAAGAAATGTGTATCTTTAAGATTAAGATGAATTGTACAGATTTACGCACAAATCCTGCTTTGTAGAAAGTGGCTCTAAAAACTGCTGACCTTCTGTTTTACTTCGTATTAAGTGTAAGATAATAGTAGCCAGTAAAATGATAATCACAGACTTGGGAGAAATCTTAGTAATCACACAGTTCAAGCCTTTCAGTTTACAAATCAGAGACAGGCGCCCGGGATGTTGCAAACACAGTAAGGTTACGCTGGAGTTAGGAGCCGAGCTGACCCTGAAACTCAAGTTTCCTTACTGACAGGTTAGGCTGCCTGTTGTCTAACAATATGTTCAATCCTAGGGGAAAAAAGAATAAGGGTTTTCATATATCCCAAGACAGGCACTTATCTGACTTAATTTATTAAAAACAAAAGCAAAGATTAGTGATGTGATAACCTCTCATCTTCATTTAAATCTTATCTCCCTTCTGCCACATGTATGGCAATAGAGATAGTTTCCATTTCTGGGGAAAAAAAAAAACAAACAGAGTTTTTTCCCCCCTATGATATGATTCTATCCATACCATAAAACGGAATCTTTCAAGATTTGTCTATATGATAATTAATATCTACATATTTATATGTTAAAGGACAGAGTAGACAGAGGTCAAAACAAGAGTAAGAAATGAAAGGACAGAAGTGTAATTGGGAAAAAAAAAGAATTAGGAACAAATGTTGCTTTTGCCACAAATTTACTGATACACTTTTATAGCCAAGCAAAGCGTTCCAACTTTTACTAAATATGACCTTTAGTAACATCAGTTTTGGTCCGCTGTTCTAACATAATCAGAATAAACTATTTCAAAAGAATACTGCTAAGAAGAACAAGATTCAAAGTTCTTACTAAAGAGAAACAAAGATAAAACCAAGTGACCAGTTCTTTGTTTCTTTTTTGTTAATCCTAAAGTCCTAACTTATCTCTCTCTCCCTGCCTCTTCCCTGGTGACCATAAGCTTGTTTTCTATGTCTGTGAGTTGATTTCTGTTTTGTATATATGTTCATTTGTACCATTTTTTTAGATTCCCCATGTAAGTGACATGATATTTACCTTTCTCTGACTTACTTCACTTAGGATCATCTAGAGGTCCACTCACGTTGCTGCAAATGGCACTATTCTGTTCTTTTTATGGCTATGTTATTGTTTCATAATACATTTAAGGTTTGAAGAGTGGTGTTTGTGTGTGTGTGTGCTGACTTCAGGATGTAAGCCATACAAAGGTCAGTCCGGGTTTTGCTGTGTTTGGGATTTTAAGAATCAAACCCAAATATACCTAAGAGAGGCTTAGCCAGTATACCTTAATGATTATTGATGCATTCCATTAATTTGTACTAAAACTAGCCTTGGGAACTTCCCTGGTGGCTCAGTGGTAAAGAATTCACCTGCCAATGCAGGAGACAGAGGTTTCATCCCTAGCCCTAGAAGATCCCACAGGCGGAGATGCAGCTACCAAACCAGTCTCCAGAGCCCGCAAGCCACAACTACTGAACCCACGACACACCTCAGGTGCTGAAGCCTGTGCACCTAGAACCCATGCTCTGCAACAAGAGAAGTCACTGCAAGAAGCCTGATAGCCACAACTAGAAAAAGGCCACACAGCAACAAAGACCTAGCGCGAGCAAAAATAAATAAATCTTAAAAAAAAAAATTAAAACTAGCCTTTTATTTCTTAAGATTGTTCATTCTAAAAAATCCACAAATTGTAGTGTGATTAAATGGGAAATTTTAAAATCTGAATTGCTTAAGAAAGAATCTGCATAATTACTAGCTAAAAGTACATTTTGTTATGCTAAAAAAAGAACTTTCTGAATCTTGAAAATTCAGTAATTAAATAGACATAAATAAAAGTTATTTTCTTTGCTCCCTGACACAACCAACTGAATACAGTGGGGGCAACTTCAAAATACATTAGGATATTCAAAACCAAAAATGGATCCAAGTAACAAAGAATTTGAATCTTCAAAAACTATTTTGCACAATTACAACCAGGTCAAAAGTAGATCATGTTCAGGGAATCTGGTACAGAGAAGTGTCTGAGTAAATGGAATAAGGAAGACACTTTTGGTCAATTTTCCCTGTGATTTTCACCAGGTAAAAAACCACAATCGTCAAGGTCAATTTTTCACAGGGATGTAGCGGTGGTTTAGTCACTAAGTCATGTTTGACTCCTGCGACCCTATGGACTATAGCCCGCCAGGCTCCTCTGTCCGTGGGATTTCCCAGGCAAGAATCCTGGAGTGGGCTGCCATTTACAGCCCTGACTGTCAAGGACAGTTTTTCACAGGATGTAGAGAGAAGTATAAATGCCTTAATGCAAAAGCCAGTCTCCCATTCATTTCCTATCTCAGGCAGTGCCTACTATGGGACCACCACGTAAGAGAGTTTAATAAAGAACCAAAATAAATGAATGAGTAGAACAGCATTCGAGAAGTCATCAAACTTACGCCCACCCCTAACCTCCGAGGAAACAAATGGGCCTCCATCAGTAATTCAGGGCCATCTACCACACTACCAAATTCCGCAGAGATCAGAGTTCTGGAATTTGAGACCATCACATTTTCCATTTGAAGGGGATGTCTTACGAAGAATTCATAAAGCACTCAATAATGCCTTACTGAATCACTGACCATTATTGAGCAGACATTCAATAGATGACCTGTAATAATGAGAATATAGAAAATGACATTCCTGCTATTTAGATACACAAACTCTGTTATGTCCTGGGACAGACGCTGTAGCCCAGGATTTAATATCACTTTCTTCCAAAGTAACAGAAGTTTTAGCTGGACACAAAGCAGCTCAGAATAAAGTTTTCCCTGCCTTCCTTCAGGTGGCTGTGTCTCCCACGAAACCTCTGGTCAGTGAGGTGAGAGGGTTAGTGATGTGTGTGACTTCCAAATCATTATAAAGTAGAGTCTGGGGACTTCCCTGGTGGTCTGGTAGTTAAGACTTTGCCTTCCAAGGCAGGAGGTGTGGATTCAATCCCTGGTCAGTAGCTAAGACCTCACTTGCCTCAGAGCCAAAAAGCCAAAAGATAAAACAGAAGCAATACCATAATAAATTCAGTAAAGACTTAAACAAATGGCCCACATAAAATCTTTGGAAAAAATGCAAATAAATCCAAAAGGAGTATTTTTTACCTTTGCACTGCTGGGCTTGTGAACTTCACTATGAGCTCTCTTGGAGTGTGCAAATGAAGGCAACCATTCTAAGAAGGCAAGCCAGTAACAAAACAGCCAGATCTCTGGATGAGTTCATGAAGCAAAGCCACCCTATCTTCCCTGAAAGCCCAAAGGCAACTTCTAAATGGTCACACGTGAGGGAAATCAACATCTTTCCTGATTAAGTCACAGTAATGTTACTTCTAGTTCCTGCTTTCACACAGTCAACTTGGTATCTTACCTAATTCATAAGCCAAATGAGCAAAAACCACTCTTTTTAACTATCCCTACACATTCAAGCTAAATTATGTCAAACACACACACGCACGACTGAAACAATACGTGCAGACACACATATATGTATGTATCATCCACATATGTTGTGTGGGTGTAAGGCCTAGTCATTTTCAGATGCAAAATGACGGTGACAGATACAACACAGTCTTAAACTTCCTCTCCCTAATACTTCTGTCTGGATTAGATGCTTTCAAATATGACTAGTCAAGAACTTGAGCCAAGAAATCACAGGATATTCCATCACAGAAAAGATATAGATTTTGGTAAGTAAGTTAGTTTTCTCCAAAAAGTTTTGTTGTTACCTACTCGTAGATATAAAACACATCATATATCTGTCTATGACCAGAACTGATATTTCATCTAATAGGACATGGCTAAATGGCCTGTGTATACTGGAAAGACAAGATATGACCCTAAGAAAGAAGACAGATGAGCAGTGATACAAAAGTGATAGATATAAAAGGAAGACATGATTTATGCTCAAGTCAGACAGGACACCTATGGTACTCCATTGACCACATCTATCCTGCTCTAAATTCTAAACCTAAGAGTGAAAAAACAGTCCTGTAGAACCACTCAGACACGATAAGAAATGGTCATCCCCAAACACAGATATCACCCGTCCTACTAAAAGCTGTCTTCTTGTTTTTACTTCCTTTGATAACAACTTCCTGATTCAAAAATTAAATTGTTTGGCAAGGGTTTCAGGCCTTCTCAAGAGAAAGTCCCTTTGGTCACAGGTGTAAGCTGTTACTCATGGACTTTGACTCTACCCACAGGCACCAGGACAGCTTACAGCTAACAGGCTTATTACAAGTCAAGGACAAACACAAAATCCATGGAAACCACAGTGAAACACTAATGTTATTCTTCTGCACAGTTTCACATAAGTATCCAGTACCCAGAATATGTCTGACTCATTAACCAGCTTTCAATCAACTAAAACGACCACAAGAAATCCTCAGCCTGCTGGTTACCCAGGGGTGAAGGGTCAATAGAAAACACTTAAATAAACTAAACTGTCCAGCACATCATTACAAATGACACGTGAAAGCATGGGAATGTTTTCTTAAAGAAATACGTATTTTCATCTTAACCGCTCAATTTAAGCTACTCTCCAAGGGCCTCAAAAGGCTGCCCATTGAACAAATGCAACCTTTTCATTATGTCTCATTTTTCTTGGCCTCCCTGCAGTATTTTAACTCCTTAGTCATTCTTTCATTCTTGAAATTTCTTTTTGGTCCTTTGCTTATGTTGTACTGATTTCTCCCTTAACCTCTGTCAGCTCCACATCTGGGTCCTGCGATGAAGGCCTAGGCTTACTTTTCTCTAGATTCTAGGCTTTAAAGCACCAACTGTAACTAACTACACAGATAAGAATCTCGAACCTCTTCCTCAACTCCAAGTAAACCCAAGTCACACTACTGGATCAGTTATCTTTCCAATGATCAAAATTCTTCATTCTCTTTCATCAATCCAATAGAAATCTACTCAGTACTGACTGTGTGCCTAGGATTAGTGTTACCAAGAAAAACAAGGTCACTGTCATGCCATAAAATAAACCACACTCACACTGGGGTGATGAACCATGAAAGGTTCAACAGAATCACACATCCTTCTCTCTGCTGAGCCATAGGTCCTAGAAAAGGTGAGTGGCCTTCCTTGCTCACTCCTGAAATTTGGTCCTGGTCATTTCAGTTGGTGGTATCAGCAATCTTCTAGTTACTCATATCTTGAGAGTCTTAGACTCCGTGATACACCCTACCCAATGAATGCCAGGCAGTCAATCCTAGCTGGTTTCATCAAATTCAGGCCTTTGTTTTAAGGTCAAGCGCCACTGCCAAGTCTGCAGGAAGCCTTTCCCAACCTCCACCTCAGACACAAGCAATCACTCCTTCAAGGATCCCCTAAAACAGCTGTCCGCCTTTGTGCTTAGCTTCACTATTAGATGAAAAGTTCAGAGAAAGCAAAACTGTTTCTGTCCACATATGCGCTAAAGTATTCACACACAGCAGGTGCTCAAAAGTGCTTTTTCTCCAAGTAGAGTTTTTCTTTCCTATTCATCCTCACACTGGCTCTTATTAGAGAGAGTATGTTCACAAACTCATTTTACTCTACAAGCAATGTCAAGATAAATTAAGTTAGCTAAATTGTGTTCTTATTTTTTTTTTTTTTTAATTCATTGTCTCTATGGAAGAAGGGGCTGGCCTACACCATGTGCAAAATTCCTTTGGAGTCTAGAATTCTAGTCTTTTCTACAGTCTTATAAACTATGGGTAAGTAGAAATTGTCAGTATTAAAGATTTCTCCTTATATATTTATTTATTTGGTTGCCCAAGGTCTTAGTTGCAATGTGCAAAATCTTAAGTCAAGGCATGTGGGATCTAGTTCCCTGATGAGGGATCGAACCTGGGCCCCTTGCATTGGGAGTGTGGAGTCTTGCCCACCAGACTACCTGGAAGTCCTGAAGATTTCTAACTATAAAATACTGAGGAAATTCCCTGGTGGTCTAGTGGTTAAGACTCCACCCTTTCACAGGGAAGACTTCACCCTTAGCCCAGGGAACTAAGATCCCAGGTAATAAGTTAAGCAGGGTGGCCAAAAATAATAATAATGAAATGAAATTTCACAAGCACTGAGAAATAAACATTTCTAATTCAACAACTTATAAGGTGATTCCTCCAATCTTTCTTACACGTAACTCTTTTAGCACACTAGTGCTATACTTCACTTTTGCCTAGGAATATAAACAGTAGCTTACAACACTTCACAAAGCAGAGACTAGAAAATGGAAAAATCTCCAGTGGGTCTCATATTAATGATTTACTGGCACATGAAAAAACAGTAATTTCTAATAAATAGGACCACCTGTACTGAGATAGAATATGGGAAGAAATAACAATCCCAGGGCATTTTTAGGCCAGGCTGAAAGTTTATAGAAGTATTTGAAGGCAGCAAGTATAAGTAGCCAACAAGATGGCACATTGTCTTTTAGCTCTTTGTATAAGGGATCAATTTTCAGGCCTCAGTTCTGCCTGCATATCTTGATGCAAGGGTCAGAAAACTGATACCCCAAATGCCCTAGAACACTATCCCAAATATATAAATATTTTCAAAGTTAAGGTGAAAACTGTTTAAAAGTCTCACTAAGAGCAAATCCTGAACAAACCATTAAAAACTCAGAACAAAGTATGATACGTTCCAATTTTGTAGTCTTCCTGCTGCAAATGAATCTATACAAAAAATTACAGTTGACAGATCGCCTCTTCAATAATCTATAGACTCTTCACAAGCATGCAGCTAACCTGTGGGCATACTTTCATACAAAGAAGGGATTTATTCCCAACTTTAGCAGCAATCATCTTGTGTGATTAAGTCATAGATATCATTGAAGCAGTATTTTGCTGATACTAATTTTTCCCTCTGGAATCACATGATTTCTCTTCACGCCTTATTATTATGGGAGACCTGTCTTTGGGTGGACTAGGGACAGTGATCTGTGGAATTTGTTCAATGGGAACTTAAAAGTGTAGCTCTGTCCCTCGGTAATAAGAAAAGTCCTTCACCATAATTTTGATTGTGCTTTAGAACAGAAAAACAGACACCTTTCTGGCCTGGCTGGGCTGCCTGGAAAGGAGCTAGAATGCAGACTTCATTACACTGTATTGATCTCACTAAATAAAGGGTTTGGAATGTATTGATCGGCTCGGATTAAACCCCTGAATGTTCACCGGACTCTGGGTGATGGGAAGGCCGGCTCACTGAAGGAGAAAGAACAGAAAGCACTTTTGTTCTGGGGTGGCCACAGAGCAGCGTTTTCCACTAAGTAGTAGATTAACATGATTAAAATAATAGACAGCATTCAGTTAGAGAACAGGCCGGGAGATACGACTCATGTTCAATTCAAAGATTTCTCTCAGTTTTAAAAATGATCTCACAATAAGTCAAAGGTAAAATGGCTTTAAAAAGAGTATCCTTTTGCCAGACTTCTAAGCAGAAAGACAATTTCGTCTCAAGACAGTTGTTCTCCGGAAACCCCCAAATTATGTAATTTAAAAAAAAACTAAATCTGCAGCAGCTTCCCCTTTGCCCTTGTCAGTTTCAATACAACGGTGAAATGATGCATTCACATTATCACATGCCTTACAAGGAGGGGTAAATCCAGGATTAATTTTAAGGTTCGTTTTGTACATCTGCTCATTTTCATTTGGAAAGACATGATTTTCTTCAGTCAAACTCCATTTTCATTCAAAATGCCTGAATATGCTGTGGACTGATCTTATTACAATAAAAAATAGTTGTTGCCAAAATTTTCAGCAGACTTTAATCTCAGAAAAAGAGAAACCATACCCCTTTATCCTGGTTTTCAGAACCCAGACCAAGCATGAGTTTCCCAATTTCATGAATGTCCCTCTTTACATTTTCAAATTCTCAATTTTAAAACAAATGAAAGAAAAACCTGTTTTTCTAAACATCAGCCAAAGAAATATTTCTGAAAAGCTCTTTCACTTTCTCTTCCAAATTCAATTGGTTAAGTATTCTGATCTAATACTACATTTATTGTGCTGTGAGTTGCGCTTAGTCGATCAGTTGTGTCCGACTCTTTGCAACACCACAGACTGTAGCCCACCAGGCTCCTCTGTCCATGGAATTCTCCAGGCAAGAATACTGGAGAGGGTTGCCATGCCCTCTTCCAGGGGATCTTCCCAACCCAGGGATCGAACCCAAGTCTCGCTCACTGCAGGTGGATTCTTTACCCTCTGAGCCACTGGGGAAGTCCAAGAATACTGGAGTCGGTAGCCTATCCAGGGGAACTTCCCAACCCAGGGATGGAATCGGGGTCTCCTGCATTGCAGGCAGATTCTTTACCAGCTGAGATACCAGGAAAGCCCTATACCATATTTACTTACGATTAATACCTAAATTTACTCCTCTAGGATTACTGTGTTTAAAAGACAGGAAGACAATGATTCAGTATTAAGTCAGAGCATTCACCTCCTCCTTATCTCTCATGTCTTTTTAACCTCACTGACTAATAATGATTAAAGGATGACTCATTTAAAGAAATAAGATAATTGGCTATAGTTCAGAGGGGGATGGTAGTCGAGGGGAAATCCAGCCCAGGAAATGGACTCAATCTTAATGGCTACTAAAAGGTTGTGCCGTGCAGTATCTCAGGCCAGTCGCTACACTTTTCATATTACGGCATACACACTTCCTACTCATTGTGTGCGTTCTGAAATTTTAAGAGAGTTATTTAAGAGTGTTAGATACAAATTTTAAGAGTGTTAGATACAAATATGAGTTATTTAAAAAATTGGCTGAGTTTTAGATAGTAGAAGCTTTTGTTGTTGCTGTTTGGTCATGCCCGACTCTTTGCAACCCCATGGACTATAGCCTTCTAGGTTCCTCTGTCCATTGAATTCTCCAGGCAAGAATACTGGAGAAAGTTACCATTTCCTTCTCTAGGGGATCTTCCCGACCAAGGGATCAAACCTGCCTCTCCTACACTGGCAGGCAGATTCTTTACCACTGAGCCAGCAGGGAAGCCCCAAGTAATAGCTTTATGTCCATTTGGGAGAACGCCATACTGTGACTCCAATATTAGTTGGGGAAGGAGGAGGAAGGGACTTCTACTTTACTATTTATGTTTCAGACTATGAAGTATGAGAAAACTCTTTAAGTTTCTTCCTCTGAAGGTCAAGAAGTCAGAAACCCAGCACATTACTGCCCAGTCATTGATTCATTTAACCAATATTTACAAAGTACTTAGAATGAATAAAGAAGCTGCCACTGCTCAATTAATACACTGAATACAAAAACTAATATCGTCGAGTAGTGATTCCAAAGATGACAGGAAGTGGAAGAGAGTAAGACTCAAAGATAATACTTTAAAATTTATTTTCTTCTTAAAAAGGAGGCCAGGATTAAGTGGACATACAATGAGGAGGGAGAGCAATGAGGAATTCAACCCAAACACTTGTTTTATAAGAATGAACTTATCTACCCTAATACTATTAAATGCAAATTAACTTGCTTTCTGAAAATCAAAGTTGAAAAGGAAGGTGTGGAAGAAAACCCCTAAATCATCATAATAAACATTTATTCAGCATTTCCCAGGTGGCACCGTGGTAAAAAGAATTCCAAGGACTGTACAGTCCATGGGGTCGTAAAGAGTCGTATTCTTGCCTGGGAAATCCCAGGGACAGAGGAGCCTGGCGGTTAGGCTACAGTCCGTGGGGTCACAAAGAATCTGACATGACTGAGGGATTGGATATGCATGCATAATATGATCGGGCATTGTTCTAAACATTTTGTAGATATTAACTTGTTAACTCATCCTAACAGGTTTGCAAAACAGGGGCTGTTATTATCCTCAGTATTTGAAGGACACTAAAGGGGCTAAGGCAATGGCACCCCACTCCAGTGCTCTTGCCTGGAAAATCCCATGGCCGGAGGAACCTGGCGGCCTGCGGTCAATGGGGTCGCTAAGAGTCGGACATGACTGAGCGACTTCACTTTCACTTTTCACTTTCCTGCATTGGAGAAGGAAATGGCAACTCACTCCAGTGTTCTTGCCTGGAGAATCCCAGGGACAGGGGAGCCTGGTGGGCTGACGTCTATGGGGTTGCACAGAGTTGGACATGACTGAAGCGACTTAGCAGCAGCAGCAAAGGGGCTGAGGAACTTCCCAGGTGACGTAGTGGTAAAGAATCTGCCTACCAACGCAGGAGATGCAGGAGATGTGGGTTTAATCCCCTGGGCCGGAAAGATTCCCTAGAGGAGGAAATGGCAACTGACTCCAGTATTTTTGCCTGGAGAATTCCCTAGACAGAGGAGCCTGGCAGGCTACAGTCCATGGAATTGCAAAGAGTCGGACATGACTGAGCACACATGTACACCATGCACGAAAGGGCTAAATCTAAGATACCATTTATGACTTACAACTCAGAGCTCCTAATTACAAAATACTTATGCTTACCATTTAAGACATATTTGGGGGTGTAGAAAATATGCAAGATGTCATCATTCTCCCTAAATTCATAGTATGGAAAATGAAAACCATGAAAACTTATCTTAAGTAGAGCATTTTTACAGGAAACGAGATGAAATCTATAGTTAAACCTGTACTGTTTAAACACTTAGAACTTCTCAGATCAACAGCACAAGTGTTCACGTTTAAAGAAAAACAGGGAAACTTTTAATAAAAATGAGACTGATAAAAGGTCATACATTGTAATTCTAGAAGAAATATCCAGATGCAATGGTCTTAAAACTGTACAAACGTTTTTTATTTTGAAGACTGCCATCATTCAGAGAAAAACAGATCCTGACATCTGTGACTGTTTGCTTAATTATACACTGTCCTCAAATGGATATGGGCTTCCCAGGTGACGCAGTGGTAAAGAATCCACTGTTAATGCAAGAGACACAAGAGACAAGGGTTCGATCCCTGAGTCAGGAAGGTCTCCTGGAGTAGAACTGGCAACCTGCTAAAGTATTCCTGCCTGGAAAATTCCATGGACAGAGAAGCCTGGTGGGCTACAGTGCAGGGGTTGCAAAGAGTCAGACAAGACTGAGCGATTAAGCATGTACACGCAAACAAACAGGTGTATAAATAAAACCTAAACAGAATAATTGGGGAAGGTGATATGACTACATAATCAACTTTAAAAAATAAAAATGAATCATTTCTTTAAAATACAGAACAGTGTATACTCCAGCCTTAGAGAGACAACACATGGCCTTTGATAAAATACAGTATCTTTCTTTTACTGGCTGGGTGCTTGTGCAAACTCTTTAGCTTTTCTGAATTTGTTTATGCAATCCCTTTAAAGTATATACAAAACTTACCCCACTGTTTGTTATGATAATTAAGCTAAACATCTAGGCCACTAACCTAGTATCTGGAACTCAAGCAAATTGGCTACACATAAGATAATATAAAACACAGCCAGGAGGCTTCTAATCTCTCATCGACAAACAGTAATTACCTTTGAAAAAAATCTTAATATTGGGTAAATCTCTCCAATTTTCTAATCTCCTGGATAAAGAGAATAAGTAAGTGAAATCCATCATTGATTTCAAATATTACTGAGTGTGCTGTGCTCAGCAAAGGGGATAAAGATATAAACAAGACACAGGCCAGCATGCCAGAACTACAAAGCTAGTATGGAAAAGTGACTTCCAAGTTCTCAGAACTGCAAGGTGGACAGAGAGGACTGGTAGGTTCTGGAACAACAGATCAGCACCTGCAATGATGCAGCACACATGCTGGTCGTGTCCAGCTCTTTGCGACCCATGGACTGTACCCACCAGGCTCTGTCCATGGAATTTTCCAGGCAAGAGTACTGGAGTGGGTTGCCATTTCCTACTTTAGAGGATCTCCCCAACCCAGAGATTAAACAGGAGTCTCCTGTGTCTCCTGCATTGGCAGGCGGATTCTTTACCACTGCACCACCTGGGAAGCCCCAAAGATATGGCAACATGATTCAATTTGCAGCCAGGACCCATCAGTAATAGGAGCCCAAGAATGTCCCCAAAGGCTGTGGGGTGAGTTTTAGGGCCAGATCCTGCAGCTGAAGGCCTTGTGTGGTGGCCTCAGGCAGCTAGACTTTGTCCCTAAGGCACCGCTGACCCATGGAGCCCCATGGGGAGTCCTCAGGCAAGAGACAGACACAAAACCTGCTCTGTACACTGAATTTCAGCAGCAATACAGAATACAGCTTGAAGAGGAATTTTTACTATAAAGAAAAGATAAACACTGTATTACTTACTAAATCACCTTCTTTTGTGTAGAAAAAGAATAAACATCAAGTTATCCAATCCACCAATCTGATACAGAAGAAATAACACTGAAACCTACAGAACTTTTTCCCTAATTTCTATGGGAGCAGTTTTAGATTTGGCTGATGGACTCAACTTCCTAGTGGTTTGGCAATTTATATGCTTCCCCTAATAATAGCAAATTAAAATTCCGGTGGCCAGAATGACAGGTTGCTCAAATCTGATCTGAAATTTGGGAAGCAGCCATCAATACAAGGCCCTGAAGTAAAGGAAAAATACTTTTTAGTGAGCAATGGTCAAACCAATTTACCTATTCACCCAAACATATAAGATTTTACTTGGTGTTATTAAAATAATGCTGATTCCACTTTTTAATAAGGAAAATAATCTTTTGAAGAAGCAGAGCACTAAGGCTTGTTACAATACAGTAATTTAAGCCATGACAAAAAACCCTTACAAGCATATATAAATAGAATTAGGTCTGAAAAAAGCAGGGTTTATTATGGGTGGAAGCAGAGTTGCCTTAATGTATACAAGACCTTCAAGGCTATTTTAGTACAAACTTAATTAGAAAAATTTTTCAAAAGAAACACACATATGTGCCATTTCCTCTCTCACTTCATATAATCACATGAACTCATCAAGTCGTATGGTTAACATATTGCAAGGCTCTATGTGCTCAGCCTTCAAAGGGCATGGGTGTTGCTGGCCAAGGGTGATGATGGTCAAATATTTTGCAAAGTTGAACTATTACCTATTAACTTATAACCCTAAAAAGATGCTCTGCAGCAAATATTTGAGTTAATGAATGAAAAGATAAAGAAATGACCGAAGATGAGTTGGCTCCTGTTCTAGGACACTTGTGATGTTCCCAGGACGTGTGATGGTGTATATGTGGAAAAGAAAATAATAAAGGTGTTCTATTGTCAGAAAATAAAAATAAAGGAACAGTACAAACAATGCAATCAGTAGGACACGAATAACTACACGGAATGCATGGCAACTCATCACCATACTTCTGGTGTACTTTAATAATGTCATGAAATTCCGTCAGGTTTTCATTTGGTTTTTCTGGAACCAAATGCAAAATTAAAACAAATTCACAGGTTCTGAAAAACTTTTAAAATTGTAACTAATTTTCATAATCTTATCACTTAAGTAATTTCTTAGATTACACATCAAGAACTATATCTGTACAAAATACTACGTGTGTACCTAAAGCAACAGAAGTATAAATATTTATTTCTCAGATGTTTAGCTAGCCTCCAACGAACCTTGATGGCTAAACTATAATATTCCAAGTTTTATTATAATATGTTTCAAAGGCATTTATGAATTAAGGAACTAACCAAACTGCTGGGTTTAGCATTAATGCTGTTATTAATGAGTCTACCTCCCAAAGAAGGACACAAAGACAAAATAAATAGAATGAGCTTTTGCTGCATGTTCAAAACACACCCTATTTACTTGGTTCCTGCAGATATACCAGTGGTATAAGACATGGCCTATCTTAATTGCTATTTTGCTTATATTTGAAAGTATAATTGTAGATGCAGCCACCCATCATCTCCAATAACTCCAGACTTTCATATGCAGGTTTCAGATGTATCCTAGCCCACTCGAAACAATTAGGCATCAATTGTTTCTTGAATTATGTGACTTTTGTCCCTTCTATATGCAAACAGACCTTAGAACTGCCTTTGTGTGATATGGTTATTAGCTACTCCACTGAAAATTGTAATTTACCTTTCAAAACATCAAGTCCAAAGTTAACATATTCGTAATGCTAAATTGTTTTTCTCTGAAAATGGATGTGCTTCCATCACTTCAATACTTTAAAATTATAGCTATAAACATTTTAAACTCACAAATGAAGCATAACTGCCTGTAAATAAAAATCTATCTACGATATAAGTAAGTATGCTTTAATTGTGGTAATTATCAAAAAAATATTTGTAAGAAGACGGCCTTGAGGCCATTGGTAAACACAGACCAAAGATCAACTATCAAAACTTTCTTGTTCTTAATCGAAGTTCAGCTTATGATTTGCAAATCAGATGAATATCCCTGAGACTTTAGTCCTGTCCACAACATGGAAAATACAAATTATTAACTTGGAAAAAACTAATGATGACTCTATATATCAATAGCATAATTCATATACCTTTCTTATTACATATTTTTAAGAAATCTAGAGCTACATAAAAGATTTGTTATTAGGTAAAAAAATAGAATTGAGGGAAAAATTCTGTATTAAACACAGTGTCCCTTCTCTGCTACATTCTTGGTATAATGATGAACTTCTCTTCATTTGTATAACAGACATAGACTCGTAGCACTCATAGTTAACGCATGACTGTAAGGCAAACAGGTGGTAATTCACAAACATGGAATACTTTCATATCCAGTACATAATGTTCAATAAATAAATATCCTCCAGAAGCATTATGGCCCCTTGAGGATGGCATGAGCACTAACAGAGTGAGCGTGGGCATGGGTAAGTCATGGCCGTCCTCAGAGGACCACTTCTGCTGGAGAACAGACAGGAACCCTGCTGAAGACTCTGGGGCTGAGTACTCCACCCTAGAAAGCAGGGCCAACACACTGCTTTTCAAACTGCAGATAATGACAGAGTCTTAGTATAATTCGGAATGCAATGGAAAATGGAGCACATCATGTGCTTAAGCTGCTTAAGTCGTGTTTGACTCTGCGACCCCATGGCCAGTAGCCCGCCAGGCTCCTCTGTCTATCGGATTCTCCAGGCAAGAATACTGGAGTGGGTTGTGATGCCGTCCTCCAGGGGATCTTCCTGACCCAGGGATCGAACCTTCATCTCTTATGTCCCCTGCATCCCGGGGTTCTTAACCACTAGCACCACCTGGAAAGCCCACATCACAGTCAAGGGTAAGTGTGCTCTTTTGTGAAATACATAATATACAGCATCGTAAAATGTGTTTCTGACAATGCCTCCCAGTCATAACAATTGAAAATTACTATCCTAAAAGACAGGGGTATACACCCACCCCACACAGGACATCCGTGAAATAATTACATCAAACCTAGCTGGGGTCTAAACTGTAAAGTACATGCTCAGTTGTGTCCGACTCTATGACCCCATGGACTGTAGCCCGCCAGGCAAGAATACTGGAGTGGGGTGCCATTTCCTCCTCCAGGGGATCTTCCTGACCCAGGGATCAAACCTGCGTCTCTTCCATCTCCTGCATTGGCAGGCAGGTTCTTTACCACTAGTGCCACCTGGGAAGCCCCTGGGGACTGTGTGGCAGGATTAATTGGCAAAAGTCCTGAGAAAACAGAGCATCACAGCAGCTGAGCAGGCCTCTTCCAGGGAGCACTGCAGGAGACGATTTGGGTTCCATCTCCAGAGACTAAAGTCTAAAATTATGTTACCTCCGTTGGGGCACAGTGTTGTAATGCTGCCAAGATTTTCCAAAGTAGAGTTCCACTGTGAGGGCAACAAGCCCTCTTTGAAATCAGTGGAGAAGAGTAAAAGGATTACATTTCCATGAGAGGCTGAGACTTCAATTTTGATGAGCTCCCTTTAAGAGTTAGTTAAAAATTTAGAATCAGGCACATATCTGAGCACATATACTCATTCCCTCAATGGAATCTTTATTTTTAAAACCAAATCTTTACACCATGTTCTCAGCTAACTGGACATATAACCACAAAATAGTTCCAGAAATCTGAGAAAGCAAATGTCATTTTGGACCCCATAGATACCAGATAATTTGTTGACAGGATGACCCATGCAAAAAAGATCAAGTAAGATATTCTAAGTTCTATAGTGCTGCAAAGTAATAATTTCCTTTTAAGGTTCTTCTGCCCTTTTTACAAATCTAGAATTATATATCTTTTTCTTCCCCCAAATACTAAAATTCATGTTTAATAAATACTAAATTTTATGTTAGGAACTTGTTAAAGACTGAATACTTGCAGCTCCCCCAAAACTCATATGTTGAACACTATCCCCTGATGTGATTTAGAGGTGGGAACTTTAGGAGGTGATGAGGTCGTGAGGGTGGAGCCCCCACAGTGGGATTAGTGACCTTATGGGGGAAAAAAAAAAAAAGAACAATGAGCTCCCTTGCCCTTTCCACCATGTAAGCACCCAATAAGAAGACATGCCTGTGAAGCAGGAAGAAGACCATCAGTGAATCAGCCAGAGTCTTGATCTTGGACTTCCCAGCCTCCAGAGAAGTGAGAAATAAATTTCTCTGTGTAAGCTTACAGCACTCTGTTACAGCAGCCTGAAAGTTCTAAGACAGAAACCAAAGGAAAAATTTCTCTGAGAGTGAACTTCCTTTCAATTTAAAAAAATCCAACCCTCTGAATGACTTCTGGTTCATTACTTTGTAAGAAAAGAGGCCATAGGTGTGAAGACAATCACAGCAAGGTCCCTATGCAAGCACTCTGAGGGTTTTTAGTGTTAACAATTACTGCTGCTGCTGCTGCTAAGGCGCTTCGGTCGTGTCCGACTCTGTGCGACCCCATAGACGGCAGCCCACCAGGCTCCCCTGTCCCTGGGATTCTCCAGGCAAGAACACTGGAGTGGATTGCCATTTCCTTCTCCGATGCATGAAAGTGAAAAGTGAAAGTGAAGTCACTCAGTTGTGTCCGACTTTTCGCGACCCCAGGGACCGTAGCCTACCAGGCTTCTCCGTCCATGGCATTTTCCAGGCAAGAGAATTGGAGTGGGTTGCCATTGCCTTCTCCAACACCTTACTTCACTTCTAGGCAACTCACAAGAACACTTTGATAGAATCTTCACTTAGCACATCGATCACTGCCATGGTGAGCTTCTATTAAGATCTGACCTAGAAAAAGCCCTTAATTTTTCTTCCTGTACTTCTCTATCTTATAGTCTTATATGAAAAATCAAAATATTTTGCAAGAGATTTAGAAAAAAAGAAATGATCCATTTAAACAGACAGGAAAAATCAAAATAAGGGATAGAGAAGAAATTGTTGCCAAAACAGCTTTTTGTAGACTAAAGGAGTAAGACCCTAGAGCTTAGTCAAAATTTCCTTTTGCTCAAATACTTTTCATCATTTCACAAGCTAGCATCCCATTTCCATCTTTCTAAGTTACTGAAGACTTCATTTTTCTTTTAATTTGCATATTGTTCCCTGCAACAGATGATACTGTCCTTGACCTCATTTCCTGTTTCTCGGTAAATCGCCAAACCTCTGTTCAGACTCATTGACTCATTTAATCTATCACCTAGGGTTACAGCCAGGACCTGGCTGGCGTTGTATGAGGCCCTGGGGATACTGGGTAAATAAGTGACCTGTTTCCAAGACACAGAGGTGACCATCACCTCAGGCCCATGGCAGAAAAGCAGAGACCCTTGAGCAAAGCAGCAGCTTTTAGATCCCTGTCTTGATACTTCCCCTTCCTAGCTATAAGTCTATAAACCAGCTTCTCCTGCCCCCGCAGTCATGAAGCCTGTGCTCTCAGCGTCAAGGTGATCCTCATCAACCAGGATGCAACTCGCTGAGAGCAACAGAAGTGCCTCTCTCACTGCCTGGCACAGTCATCAGGGCTTATTGGCTAACATGACAGCAAGCCCAGGGACGGAAAAAGGTCTGGGTTATATTAATCCAGCAGCTGAGTAATCGCATCAGAGGCCAAGCTTCTCTCCATCTCTCCTCTCTGCCTGGAAGTGACGGACTGGCAAGAGCTGTCGAGATTATTTAATTCCTTGTCTTCATCTAGAGAGGAAGAGAACCATGGAGGCAAAGGGAAGGAGGTGTGGGGTACAGTGATGAGGGGGCAAAGACCTAGAGAGAAAGGTAGAGAGGAAGCAAAATTTCCCTAAACTTGACCTCACTGATCCAAAAGTTTCCACTGTGGTCATAGGAATAAGGCTATGATGCCTTGTCCCTAGAATTGTAGGTGTATCAAGCTTCTAAATCAATGAACTGCACAGTAATCGAGGAATGAATCTCAGGAAAGGCCACTATGATGCCAACTACACAACTGATTTGCACAACTTTATTCACCTACTGTTTATAGCTTTTCAAGTCTGCTTCATCCAGATGGTCCTCTCCAGGGTCCATAATCACCTAATTCTCCTTCCATCACTGGATGACTCCCACCTCAACAGCCAGCTCAGTTCCTCGCTCTGAAACTCAAGGGTCTTTGAGATGGGATAAGTGTATAAGCATTAGTTGCTCAGTCATATCCAACTCTTTGCAACCCTATGGACTGTAGCCTGCCACGCTCCTCTGTCCATGAGGATTCTCCAGGCAAGCATACTGGATTGGGTTGCCATTCCCTTCTCCAGGGGATCTTCCCAACCCAGGAATCAAACCCGGGTCTCCCACATTGCAGGCAGATTCTTAACCATCTGAGCTACCAGGGAAGCCCAGATGGGATATGGGGGTCACAAAGAGTCGGACTAACACTGTGTGACTAACACTTTCACTTTTGTCCCATCAGTCTACATTTTGGGATGTTTTCTCCAATAAAAATCTTCCTCCCATGTCCATCTGATCTCAGACACACACCCCTTAACTACTGCCTCCTTATCTATCCAAAATGCCACTCTGCAAAGCATAGTTCTCAAAGTATGCCTCCTCCAATACCTCATCCCTGCTGTGTCTGGTCCCTCACTGACCTGACTTTTCAGCACACCCTATGGAGGCAGCATGGTTCATCAGAAAGATCATGGGAGCGGACATCCCACTGACCTGGCCTCAACCCCTGGTGCCACCACTTGCTAAGGGAATACCTTGGGGAAATCACTTTAAACTGCATCTGAATTTCCTTACCTGCAACATAAGTAGAAACGAAAGTGTCTATTACGTACCTGGAACATGCAGACATTTGATAAATTTTAAAAATTATCATTACTGGGCTTGCCAGGTGGCACATGTGGTAAGGAATCCACCTGCCAATGTATGAGACCGGAGTCTGATCCCTGGGTCAGGAAGATCCCCTGGAGAAGGAAATGGCAACCCACTCAAGTATTCTTGCCTGGAATTTCCATGGGCAGAAGAGCCTGCAGTTCAGGGCGCCACAAAGAGTTGGACGTGACTGAGCATCACATATTATCATTATAGAACCTTGGAAACTTTTGCTTTCATACAGTCTTCTGATGCTGTCTAGAGCTCCCACACACTAGATCTTCACTTCACAGCAAGTACTCTGGGAAAACAAAAGATTCGTCAATTTCTCCCCTACGAGCTACATCTGGCAAAACCAAGATGGGGCTTTATGTGGACTACCTACATCTTCTCTCATCTTCCATAGCAATGAATTTCTATTTCTTAAGTAGAAAATATTCCGGGGCATACAGTATGCTGGGTAGTGATTTGTGGTCATTTTGGAAAAGAAAGGTTGAGACAATGGACCTTGTGCATCTTGACTGGCAACAAGGACTTTAAAACCCCAGGCAAGTAAGTGTATTCTGGCACACACAGGGGGAGGTGAGAGAGCTGAAGGGGCACAAAATGTTCCACCTGAAGCAGGCTTTCTGGGCAGCACTGCTCTCATGAGCCAGAGAGGAAGGACTCCGTGCAAGGGACAGAAATCAGAAGACAATATCCAGACTACCTCCAGCCACTCATTACTCCTACAGTGAGTCACCTCAGCTTTCATTACCTGAACTCAGTTTCATTACATGAACACAGAAACGCTCCCCTTCCACACCCCCAGATGCACCCCATCTTAGCTGTCCCTTGGAATTTTGGGCAATCAATATGATGTTTATGAAATTTCTCAAGAAGTATAACACATTTTATGCAAATGTAAAAAGCAAAGGCATCAGTCTGCCGACAAAGGTCCATAATAGTCAAGGCTATGGTTTTTCCAGTTGTCATGTACGGATGTGAGAGCTGGACCATAAAAAAAGCAGAGCACTGAAGAATTGAGGCTTTCGAACTGCAGTGCTGGAGAAGATTCATGACAGTCCCCGGGAAAGCAAGGAGATTAAACCAGACAATCTTAAAGGAAATCAACCCTGAATACTCTTTGGATGGACTGATGCTGAAGCTCCAATTCTCTCGCCACCTGATGCAAAGAGCTGACTCATAGGAAAAAACTCTGATGCTGGGAAAGACTGAGAGCAGGAGGAGAAGGAGGCGACAGAGGATGAGATGGTTGGATGGCATCACCAACTCTATGGACAGAGACAGTCCATGGGGTCTTGAAGAGTCGGACATGACTTGGCGACTGAACAACAACAAAAATACACTTATAAACAAACAATCTGAATACCAAAGGTAAGGTGATTCTTACACATTTCAACACAGCCTCACCCAAATGTGCGTATTGCAACCACCAGACATTATATATCAATAATCAGCAAAACAAAGGATGTACCCTGTTCTTAAATGCTTAGCTTATTTAAATGGTTCCCTAGGAAAATAATAAATTATAATTATGATTTATGGGTTAAGTCATTAGGGCATTTAAATATCAAACTACTAAACTTCTGACAGTGTGGCACTAATAGGGATTGAGAGTTCACGCCATCTACTAATTTGCTAATCGTTAGTAAAGTGACAATACCATACTGGGGCTTCATCAGTTTGAGTAGTCAGTGTGAGATTACCTCATAAGGGAACATTTTCCTACAATATAAACGCAACAAGATGCTTTAATAAATGTCTTTGACATTGACAGAATAGATGACAAGTCAACAAAAGACGCCATGGCGAATCAAAGTGACTGAGCTGAAGGAATAATTACATATATGCATAATGTGAAAATCTGCAGGATTTAATTTCACAAAGGAATCAGGAGAACAAATATTCAGCTCTGTCAAATTTTTGCTCCAATCATCCCATGAAGGGGGCCCCTTATTTTTGCCCTTTAAAACCACACAGAAATGCTCCAAAGGAACATTTATAATTTTAAAAATTGCTAGAAATGGGGACTGTTTCCCCACTACCATAAGTAATAAGTGTGAGCTAGGCTCTGGTATTTTCCAAAGCAATGCAGACAGACTTCCTTAGCCAGGAGAGAAAACAAATATTTGCTGAATACATGTTGGGAACACAAATACTCCCCAAGCTCTGAAAATTTCCACATCAACACTCAGTTAAATTTGTAATACCTGTTAACCTGAGAATATTTAATTTACAGAGAAATTCTGAAATAAAAGACAAAAGTAATAATGAACTTGCCCTTATTTGTTGGGCTTGAAAAATACTTCAATGCACAGCTCAATAAGGTCAAGGGCAGATGGGAAAGGAGAACTTCAGGGAGGCCAACTGATGTCAGAGGAAGATCATTGTAGCCCATCGGGTGCTTCCCCTCAGACAGAAATACCCTTAGTTAGACTACAACATGAGCCAGTGAATGAAGGGGCCAGGACAAGAGATTTTGACCCTAGGAATAAGAACTTATGGGCCATTTCCTGTGATGGAGTTTTGTTTGTTTGTTTGTTTTCTATCAGATAAGTGAAGAGCCTTGTTCTCCATGTATTAGCACTTTTTTAGAACTCAATAGTCTCCTCATCTGAGCATCCGGTAAACTAAATATTCAGATATTCAAAAACTAACAAGAATATAATGATAGTGGACACAGATATGTTCCAAGTGTTAACATGAAGAAAGGTTTCATCAACATCTGTTTTAGAAGTTAATCCAAATCTGTTCCAAAGACAGAAAGTGGGCTTCTACATAAAAAAAAAGCACTAGAGAAGAGGCAAGGTACAACCTCCAAAATATAACACCTCTAAAACCATCTGATCTATGTCTCTGTCATGTAAATACACACTAAGGACCAACTATGGAAGTCAGGCAGAGATTTATGATTTATGGGTTAAGTCATTAGGGCATTTAAATATCAAACTACTAAACTTCTGACAGTGTGGCACTAATAGGGATTGAGAGTTCACGCCATCTACTAATTTGCTAATCGTTAGTAAAGTGACAATACCATACTGGGGCTTCATCAGTTTGAGTAGTCAGTGTGAGATTACTTCATAAGGGAACATTTTCCTACAATATAAACGCAACAAGATGCTTTAATAAATGTCTTCGACATTGACAGAATAGATGACAAGTCAACAACTTTATTGGAGTCACCTGGAGTCCATCTGTAAAAACCTGAATGTATGAAAACTGATCATATTGTTTTTTTTTTAAAAAAAAAAAAAAAATAAACAGAGGTTGGCAGAGAAATCTCCTGTACTTTTTAACACAGACACTAGAAACAAAAGTTACACTCAAAAGAATAAGAGCATATGAAGAGTGCAGAGCCATGTAACGGTCAACTGAGAAACTAGAGTGATTAAAATCTGATGAATTCCTACGTTACAGGGACACTTCCTCATAGATTGGGAACCTTACAGGGAGGAGAAACCACCTCCATCACAAAGACTGACTGGCCGCTAGAGTGAGGCCCAAAGGAGGCATCAGTTCAGTTCAGTCGCTCAGTCGTTGTGACCCCATGAACCGCAGCACACCAGGCCTCCCTGTCCATCACCAACTGCCAGAGTCCACCCAAACCCATGTCCATTGAGTTGGTGACGCAATCCAACCATCTCATCCTCTGTTGCCCCCTTCTCCTCCTGCCCTCAATCTTTCCCAGCATCAGGGTCTTTTCAAATGAGTCAGCTCTTCGCATAAGGTGGCCAAACTATTGGAGTTTCAGCTTCAACATCAGTCCTTCCAATGAAGGACAAAGAAGGCATGGCCCGGTGCAAAGACACCGGTCTTCAAAAGTGGCTGGCATTCTCAATTCCACTCTTGAAACAACAGGGTATGACGATGCTTCCATTTGGGGGAAGAAAAGCCTAAAAGACATTTTTTCCCCAAAATTACAGCAAACTAAAGCATCCACAGAAGGAACCACACTGTAGAAAGAAAAACAGTCCACACTGAAGAAAGAAAAATAATAGAATGAGGTGTCAGTGACTTTGCCCTTACAAGTGAGCAAACCCTCACCAGGGTGCCCTACAAAAGATTCAATGAGGAATAATTGAAAAAAGCAAACTTGAGAATCCTGAGAGACAGGGTTCAAATCACAGAGTTACCCAAGTACAAAAAACACTAATAAACAAACAAACAAAAAAACAGCGTTCACATCTCCAAATGCAATAAAAGGTTCATTTCTGTTCTATCAATTTAGGGGATAACCATCTACTCAGATCGAAGTCCTCAAATGAAGACTTGTTATAACAATTATAGATATGCTTTAATAAGATATACATCTTCTTAGAAATAGATGATTTCTATTTTCTGTTAAATTCATTTATCAGCAGGAATGTCAAACACTAATAACCGGGGTGATTGAAATCCCCTGTTATTTATACCTACACATGTCTGCAATGGATCACAATAAACTGTGGAAAATTCTGAAAGAGATGGAAATACCAGACCACCTGACCTGCCTCTTGAGAAATCTGTATGCAGCAGGAAGCACCAAATAGAACTGGACATGGAACAACAGACTGGTTCCAAATAGGAAAAGAAGTATGTCAAGGCTGTATATTGTCACCCTGCTTATTTAACTTAGATGCAGAGTACCTCATGAGAAGTGCTGGGTGGATGAAGCACAAGCTGGAATCAAGATTGCCAGGAGAAATATCAATAACCTCAGAAGTACAGATGACACCATCCTTACGGCAGAAAGTGAAGAAGAACTAAGGAACCTCTTGATGAAAGTGAAAGAGGAGAGTGAAAACTTTGGCTTAAAACTCCACATTCAAAATCTAAGATCAGGGCATCCAGTCCCATAACTTCATGGGAAATAGATGGGGAAACAGTGGAAACAGTGACAGACTTTATTTTTTGGGGCTCCAAAATCACTGCAGATGGTGACTTCAGCCATGAAATTAAAAGATGCTTACTCCCTGGAAGGAATGCTATGACCAACCTAGACAGCATATTAAAAAGCAGAGACATTACTTTGCCAACAAAGTCCATCTAATCAAGGCTATGGTTTTTCCAGTAGTCATGTATGGATGTGCGAGCTGGACTATAAAGAAAGCTGAGTGCTGAAGAATTGATGTTTTTGAACTGTGGTGTTGGAGAAGACTCTTAGGAGTCCCTTGGACTCCAAGGAGATCCAACCAGTCCATCCTAAAGGAGATCAGCCCTGGGTGTTCATTGGAAGGACTGATGCTGAAGCTGAAACTCCAGTACTTTGGCCACCTCATGCAAAGAGCTGACTCATTTGAAAAGACCCTGATACTGGGAAAGACTGAAGGCAGGAGAAGAGGACACCAGAGGATGAAATGGTTGGATGGCATCACTGACTCAATGGAGATGAGTTTGAGTAAACTCTGGGAGTTGGTGATGGACAGGGAGGCCTGGCGTGCTGCAGTCCATGGGGTCACCAAGAGTCAGACACAACTGAGTGACTAAACTTAACTGAACTGAATGTCTGCAATGGGTCTTTTCTCCATTGCCTAATATGGAGAAATCCAATTTTAAGAAAACCATAGACCATGAATTGAAATAAAATCTTAACGTTGTCTCAAAGTTGCTGTAGGCTGAAACTCATCAACCCCTTTTTGATCATTTAAAAATTTAAAGAATGTGTGTGTGTGTGCCTGTGTATCTGTGTGTCTATACATTTGTGTATGTTGTGTACTCCACTGATTTGGCAGCTATTGTTACCCACAACTTACAGATGTTGTTATTTGCCCCTCTGTCCAAATAAGGATTTATAACAAATACTGGCATTGATTGCTGGGGCTTCTATGTGTCTAGGTTGCCAGCTGGGGTTTCCAGATGGTGTTGATGTTAGGGCCTTTTTGCAAAAAAAAAAAGAAAAAAAATCTACTTACAGGTCTAACATGTGAGTTCAACAATCATTTTTTAAAGTGCAAGATGGTAAGCAGTTCATCTGAAAAACACCCACGAGTTTTTGTTAACCACAATCTTATTAACAAGAGCCAACAGGATGATGGAGTGGTGTACAACGCCAAGTCCTCCCCGGGCTACTCTAGTGCAGCATCTGAGTCAAAGGCAAGAAGGATGGCTCGACAGCACAGGCAGGACTCAGAGGGCGTGCGTTCAGTCGAGGAGGGAAGCTCACTTTCCTCTGGTTGAAAGGGAAGGGTGAACCAGAATGTTCAAACTCCACTGAAGAAACGGTCTGATGTGCAGCCTGTGGCAGAGATTTCAGGAAAGGTGATGATGCTCAAGTATTTGAAGGATCTCTCAAGGTAAGTTTCCACTGCAAGGAGTTTGCCCGTCTTGCTGACCAGCATTGCATTGCCCTGTTCCTTGAAAAAGACCTGGCATGTGATGAACGACCAAAAATACTTGTCGAACGAAAAATGATGAAATGAATGACCTCAGAGGAAAAGAGAACGCACTAGCTGCTCGGTGCGGTGCCAAATGACGAAACAGGCACCAGCAGGTAAAGATTTTAGGAACATATGCTTCAGTTCAACTTTTTCAAAAATCGCTTTTTAACAGTGAGAGCTCTTCGGTGACGGAGCAGACTCTGTAAAGGAATGATCTCTTCCTCCTGGGGGGAGGGGACGAGCAGTGGTATTCTTGCAGAAACTGGATAACCATCTGTCAAGGATGCTCCAGCAATGAAAACCCTGTTTACATCATTGAACACCACAAGGGTTTCATTTTTATCCTAGCTGCCATTTCTGAAGAGCAAACCTTCTGCTGATATAAAATCACCAAGCTGAAAGGAAGGATTTTTAAAACCCTTTCAGGAGTGACTCAACAAAAAGTGCAAGAGTGGTTCCCAAAAGTAGGTGCATAAGAACATCTGTGTGGCTCTTCTTAAGCACAGATTTCTAAGTCCCACATGGTCGCATTTCTCTAGTCCACTCCAGGATATTGTCCTAGTAATTGTCTCCTCTCTTCTGCACCTTCACTTTTCCCCTCCCCATTGGAGTCTTTGCCATCAACATGCAACCATGTTGCATGGGATGTTACTCCTCCATCCTTAAAAATCATCCTCGTTTTTATTTTAAATTTTTAATTGGAGAATAATTGCTCCCCAATATTGTGTTGGTTTCTGCCATATATCAACACGAATCAGCCATAGGTATACCTGTGCGCCCTCCCTCTTGAGCCTCCCTCCCAACGCCTACCCAATCCCACCCCTCTAGGGAGTCACAGAGCACCTGATTTGAGCTCCCTGGGTCACACAGTAAATTCCACTGGCTATTTATTTAATTTTTTAATTCATTTATTTTTTAATTGAAGGGTAACTGCTTTACAGAATTTTGTTGGCTTCTGACAAGTTAGCTATCTATTTTATATATGGTAATTTATATGTTTTCATGTTACTCTTTCAATTTGTCCCAACCTCTCCTTCCCCCACTGTGGCCACAAGTCTATTCTCCATTTCTGCCCTACCAAAAACAAAACAAAACAAAACAAAACACCTTCCTTGGTTGAATCTGCTTCCCTCTCAATTGCCACTCAATTTCTCTTCGTCCTTCTAAAGAAAAACTCAATCTGTGGCCAGCTTCCCGCCTCCACCTAACTATAGAACACACCAGAATCGAACTCACCCAGTTACCAACATGCTGCAAAATCCATGGTGAATTCTCAGTCCTCATCTGAGCTGACACTTCAGTAGCATGGGGTACAGAGGGTCACTCCCTCCTTTGAAATACAACTTCACTTGCCTTTGAAGGTACCACATCCTACTGAGTTTTCTCCTAACTCTCTCTGCTCACTCTTTCTCAGTCTTCATTACCTCTCTGTCTTTTGCCTTTTGAATCGTATCTTTAAGACAAGAAATCATAGCGGACTTCCCTGGTGGTCCAGGATTAAGAATCCTCCTTCCAATGCAGGGGACACAGGTTTGATTCCTAGTCAGGGAACTAAGAGCTCACATGCTGCAAGGCAACCAAGGCCATATACCGCAACGAAGACCCAGCATAGCCATATTTTTTTTTAATTAAGAAATCAAAACTGTAAAGGGATGAAACAGTTCCTGTATAAAATTTTAACAGCCATGTATCCCAAACATCTGAGACCCTACTCAAAAAATATCCAAATATTTTACAGGAAATGCCCACTATCGTGTTGATAAAGGCATAAAACCAATCTTTGGGGTTTTTAAGAAACTTATTTTATTGAAGTAGAGTTTATTTACAACATTGTGGTAATTTCTACTTTACAGCGAAGTATTCAGTTATACACATATAAATATCTATACAGACAATCATATTCTTTTCCATGATGGTTTATCACAGGATATTGAATACAGTTCCCTGTGCTATACAGTGGGACCTTGTTTACCTCCATTCTGCCTCTTAATCCTGACTTCCTCATCCCAGAGTGCTGAAAGGCTCCATATGAAACCATTTCTTTCTTTCTTTGGGCTCTACCTCACACTTAGTGAAAATCCTTTTAGTGATTTCACCGTGGGTCATGACTGTCCTTCATACACTTAGAACTACCCACACTGCAGCCCAGACCACTCCACTAAACCCCAAACCTATATCAAAATGTCTTCATTTATCTTTGACATTCATCTCCACACACTCAAACCAACTCCTGATTATTCCCGTCACAGTGACTAACATTCTTCACAGGATTTGGACCAAATATCACAGAGTCATCCTTGACCCCTCTTTCCTCACACCACCCATCCAATCCATCAAACTTTGCCAGCTCGACTGCCAAAATATATTCCGAGAATAAAGTTGGGCTTCTATCTCCTACTACATACAAAAATGAACTCAAAAAGGGTCAGTGACCTAAATAGAACTAAAATCATAAAACATCTTAGAAGAAAACATAGGAATAAATCTTTATGACCTTGAATTTTGCAACAGTTTCTTAACGTGACACCAAAAGCAAGAGCAACAAGAGGAAAAACAGGTAAGCTGTACGTCGTCAAAGTCAAAAGCTTTTGTGCATAAAAGGACATTATCAAGAAAATGAAAAGACAGCCTAGAGAATGGGAGAAATATTTACAAATCATCTATCTGATAAATATCCAGTATCCAGAATATATACAAAAAAAACTTTTAAAATGAGAACCAAACAATTAAAATATGGGCAAAGGACCTGAACAGACATTTCTTCAAAGAAGATACACAAATGTTACATAGCCTTTGCATTTGCAGTTCGCTGTTATTCTGAATGTTCCTCTCCCAGTTATCTATAGTACTTGAACCACCTGCAATATCAATTCTTCCTCAAATGTCTCCCATACAATGACACTCCCCCTGACCATCCTATTTAAACAACAAAACCACACATTCTTCCAATTTCCCTTCTCTGTCTTATTTTTCTTCATAGCATCTAACATAAAGTAAATCTTACTTATTGTGTTTATTTTCTACTCCCCACCAGAGGCTTACTATTTAGCCTAAAAGGACTGACAGAAAGGGGCCCTCAGATCTTAGGAGGGCAGATTTAAACCATTCAGTGCCTGCTTGTTAACACGTTTGCATAGGTGAAGTGTGACTTTCTTCAACACAGATCTGGTTGCTACTTTGTGAGACAGCAGACCTCAGCTACTCCAAATTACTGAAGGCTATAAATAACTGCAAAAGGACTTAAAACAAAGAAGTGACCACCCAAACTGGCTTATCTTGGTTTGTAGGATTGCATTAAGAAACCTAGACCTAAAACACATCACATCAAAAGGGATATAAAAGAATGCCAAGTATTAAATAAAGTCTAAATGGTTATGATGAGAACAAGGATGAAATTTCTTAGTTCTTAGGTTGATCTTACTATATTCCTAATAGCTCTTAAAAAATAGCTGCCACAAGGTATTAAAAATAAAAGCTCTCCACCCTAGAGAATCTACATGGCTGTGTTTCATTTGTAACTCCTAAGAGCCTATCATCAATATCCAAGAGAACCATCTGGAAACTTAACACCTTTTTCTCACAATTGGAAATCAGTGACTCAAATGATAAAAGAATCTGCTTGCAATACGGAGACCTGGGTTCAATCCCTGGGTTGGAAGATCCCCTGGAGTAGGGAATAACAACCCACTCCATATTCTTGCCTGGAGAATCCCATGGACAGAGGAGCCTGGTGGGCTATAGTCCATGGTGTTGCAAAGAGTTGAACACAACTGAATGACTAACACACACACATAAAGTTAGCAAAAGGCTGTATAAACAAGACGCTCCTAACCCTACCTTTTGAGTATCTTAAGACATTTACACAAAACAATAAAAAAAAAAGATCTGTCAAAATGAAAAAGGCTAATTAAAAACAAAAGCCAAGGTTTCCTAACATATTAGTACAAGCCTGGAACAAAGAAGACCTGCTTGAGATATAGCTGACTCCCAAATTAAGTAATGCATATCATACATGAGCAGTCAGATTATTTTTTTTAAAAAGTAGTGCAGTTGTATAGTCCTACTAAATAATAAAAATGATATCAGTACTGATATCTGAAGATACCACATGACAGCTTCCTCCCAGAGTGTTAATGCAGAGAGGAGCCTCAGTCAGTAAGTAAACTAATTTAAATCAAATTCTATCTAGTTGAAAATAGTCATCATGGGCTGCCCAGAGTTGGTGAGTCTGAATGCATTACTGACGAGCTTCTTGGTAATTGCAGGTTGCTATTTATGTTGACCAGAGTCGGAGGAGTTTACTTAAGCGAGATGTCTAAGCATACAGACCACCAGTGTAAAACATACAGGAAAATCACTCATAACATCCACACTAAAAACAGCCTAGATGCTCTGTGATGTTGCAGTGTGGTTGTTATTTCCTAGTGTCAGATGCAACGTTGGTGACAGAATGAAAATTTATGACTTCAGTTATTTTATTTTCAAGTAATGTGCTACCACAAGAGATTCTTTCTAGTTCAGTGGAGTGTAAGTTAAATATTTGAGACTAAATGTTATTTTCAAAAGCCCTAAATTTCTGCTTGTAAACAGGTATGCACAAAAAATACTCATGGTGACAATCATCAGGAGGTATTTTTTAATCACAGGGGGACCCCATGGACTGTAGCCTGCCAGGCTCCTCTGGCCATGTAATTCTTCAGCCAAGACTACTGGAGTGGGTGGCCATTCCCATCTCCAGGGGATCTTTCTGACTCAGGGATAGAACCCAGGTCTCCTGAACTGTAGGCAGATTCCTTACTGTCTGAGTCACCAAGCAAGCCCTGCCTTAGAGTCACCAATTCCCAAATATGTCTAATAACACAAAAGCCATGGTGTTAAGTGGGAAATAAAGACCAGTTCTAAGATAGACTTGTCACAAGACACATGGACAGGTAGGCTAGCTCATATTCTTCCCTGTGTTACTCCATAATGTTTTTTTCTTTAATCATCATTAGCATCATCACTAAATTAAGTATCAGAAACCTGAGTTCTAATTCCAAATTTGTAGCTAACAATCTAAAGCACTGTATAATCATGGGAAAAGCCTATATCTCTCTGAGCTCCAATTTGCTTATCTATAAAATGAAGAGGTTGGCAAGATACGCTTTTAAAACAGAATAGAAAAATGCAAGGCAAAAATGATGACCTAAACATATTAAAATTGATCCTAACTTACAAAAGGCAAACCCAGAGGGTACCATGGGATTTAAGAAAAGGAATGTTTTTCATCTTAGGGGAAGTAGGAAAATGAAAAACATTGTAAAATTCAGTGGTTATGAGGATGGAATAAAGAACAAACATACTTTTAACCATGAAAAGAGTTCTACAAAAATGTAAAACAAACAAACAAAAAAAAGTCCATTACCTTTGGCCTAGGAATCTTACTTTTGAACACAAATCCCCAAAGAAAATATCCGTAAAGAAAAATCAAAGTTCGCTAAAAAAGAATCTCCATAGCAGCACAATATGTATAAGAGAAAAATTGGAAACAACCTGTAAGTTCAAAAATAGAGGCACAGTTAAGCAAAATCTGGTTTTGTTAACAAAATGGAACAGAGGCCTGGATAGTCACTTTTTTTTTTTTTAAAGTACTGAACTTTTTTTTTCAAAAGAGTGGAAATATTTGAAATGATATAATAGGAAATGTGAAGGTTGATCACAAAATACCTTTGCCCTCTTTATGATCTTACCAAAAACTCACTGATGAAAAGCAGAAGAGAAATTGGAGGCATGGAACTAGCTTACTGGATCCACTCTTTCTATGAAATTCATTACAACAGCAGAAAACAGGAGGGGCGGGTGGGGAGAAGAGAATGCTCTTTAGACAAGAGTCCAGCTTTCCTAACATAACTCTAACATCTTCTCTCTCCCTCTAATGCTTCATGTTTTTCAAGCACTTTCAAAAAGATTGTGACTCCACTGTTTGAAGAAGAATCATTATTCATGGCACTTATACACTTGAAAGTTAAACTTCTGTACAAAGTCTAGTGAACCAGGAATCTACTCTACAAAACCATTCTATACTTATGTTTGGACAATGGTCCTCCTCTCCCCAAAAGTCATCAGGGGGAATCGAAAGGAAGCATCAAGTGTTAGCAGTTGCAATTTCAACAGGCTTTTAGACTATAACCTTAATAAGACAGAAACCTGCCACAAGGCAAATGCCTTGGAAAACTGTTGCATATTTCTTAGGCACAATTACTTCTTTCCTTGAACACTATAGATCACAAAACCATGGCCAAGTTGATCACTCTGGTTGGCCCAGCAACAGATTACTCTCAGCTTTAGAATATACATGGTGAATGCACTTAGCACAGAACATAGAATTCATGAACATAATTATGACTTGGTATTTATTTGGGTTAAGTGTACACAGACACTTTTGGATTATCACGTCACTAAAAACTCCAAACAGTTATTAATAGAAACTTTAAAAAGAAAAAAAAAGGGAAAATTCTTCTCAGTAATGATTCTCCCAAATACACGTAAGTGGTGACAACACTCTTGTAGAGAGCAGTGGTGATGTTTCACAAAAATCTTCCTTCTTCTAAAAGAATAGTTTTTTTTATGAGTCAATATTATGAACCTTATGTTTGAAGCATTAAGATGCTGGTGTCTGTTAACATATTTTATGAATGATAAAGAAAAATAGTAATGATGTGTCAGAAGAGAAAGAGCTTTATTAGAAAGCCTAAAAGATCAAAATGATAACAACTAGGTATACCAAACGTGGAGAAATTCTACCAGAGACTGTCATGTCAGACTTCTCCCAGCAATTGTTAGGGCACAGAGTCAAAAGTATTCTCAATCTTTTATATTGACAACTCTAGAAGAGTCCCAAGTTTCTAGGTTATACTGAAATGATACTGGCAATCAGTTATGCCACGTTTCATCACCAACATGATCTAATAATTTAAAAACAGGCTTTCATTTTCAAAACTATTCAGCATAGCAGCATATTTCACCTTAAATCAATGGCTTCCAGAGACAGACCATATGTTTATTCTTAACCAGCAAATTTCAACAAGCTTTTAGAAGAAGGAACTAGGAGAAGGAAATTATCCACTTAAGAATGAATCTCAAAAGTAAAATGCAAAAATGCAAACAATTCCAGTGAAATTTTTGATCTGGAGAAATTACTCTCTAGGATTTTATCAAAATATGTTTCAGCATTCAAATACTACTTAAGATCACATAGGTAGGTCCTAAGATGCCACATAATAATTTACAGATTTGAAGAAGATGACAAATGTGCAGAACTCTGAGACTTGTATTAAATTTTTTAAAAAATCTATACTCTTTGATTTGAATTAAACCTCTATTGCATCAACCATTAGCTACTAAATGAGAGAGCAATTCAGCATTGAGACAGACTGATTTAATATTTACTCATTAAAAATATCATGTGATGAGAAAGGGATGGGAGGATGTCTTAAAAATAACTTCAGAAAGATCACATATGTGTGAGCAAATCACAATCAGAACAGAAATGAAAATAAAAGGATAACCGGCAACAAGGAACTTCAGTAGCTAAGGGGCTATTTACATTTCAAAGTCCTCTGTCTATGGTATTCTTAAGTATGATACCACAAAGGTCTGTCAGAGCGACAGAGAGTCTTCAATTAAGGCTGTGTGCTATAGGCCTGTGTCAATTAATTAGTTGAGGTTGCACAGATTTTCTGAAAGTGGCTATCTAAAACAGCCTCAGATATATGCACGATTTGTGGGGAATTAGAATTTAAATACAACTTTCTACTCAATTCTTCCTGCTTTCCCATTTCTATGACATTTTGTGTAATGATAAATAAGTCCATAAAAATATGACTAACCAAAATTTTATTTGCTTTCAATTAGAGGTAACAGAAGGGGCTTTCAATTTCGCTTTGGATTTCAACTTTTACTTAGATTTTATCTAGATTTATTGGCAAGAATTTTCATATGATATCCATCAATATAATGAATCTGATCCATATTTAGATAGGAGATGAGTCTATATTGGAAATTCACATGTATTACAACTAAATCAGCTATCCAGTAATTTCTATAAACAATGGCATAATAAAAATACAGATTTCATGCTTTTGCCTTGAGATTTTTACCTGCTAAATCTACTCATTTTAATTTTGCTAAATGTTAGTTTGATATGTCTTAGCAATTCTTTGATTTGCAATATTAAGTAGATGATGGTTGTAAATAATGTTTAAACCAGCAGAATCAGATATTTGGTAAATATGATCTTTTACTGTGAGTAAAATGTAGGCAGAAAATGGTAAAAAAAATTAACTGTGTGATGGTTTCCACCATAAATGAAAAATGGAAGAGGTTTTCAGGAGATCAGGAGCCTTCTAGTTGTGTACATAAGAGATTTATGAGCTCGTCTGTAATCCTAAAATAAAGTCCCTACAGTCTCATTATAGGGACTGTGAAAAATTCATACTTGTACAGTGGAGATCATTTAGAGACTTTTTAACAGTGAACGGTATTTCAAGAGCATTGGTGCTGCATGTACAAAGGTATCTTTTGAGGTCATACCATTGAGAAGGGGCTGTCCTTCCAGCACATCCCGGGACAAGACTGCACTGTAAACATCTTCAGGAAATCCAGTCTTGCATAACGCGATCTCCCCAGAAGCCTCCACGGAAGCCTGCAACACAACGAAAAAAATGTGTGCTGTGATCGCCACCTCCTTCAACGGAGAAACATCCCACTTGGCATAAAGCCTCGCTTTTCCCACTATTTTGTACAAATAACCCCTTTGTTTTCGAAGTGGTTACAATTAGAACGTAGAGGGCAAAGGGTTAATCTTTTTGATAACTGGAGTAGAAGAAACAAATCCCACTTGTCTTAAACAGCAAAATTGAAATAATGCACATTCCAGGATCTTCTCAGGACTGAACATTTCCATTAAAATGGTCATTGTGAATGAAAAACTCTCAAGTGAAGCTGAGGGGGGAGAAGTGGGGTTGAAAGGACAGCCAGAGAGTTTTGAGGCTCCATAGATCACCATCACTAACTCAACTTTTCAAAAAATGTACACATTCCAGCATATTGATTTGTATATTCTCATCTAATTCTCTATGAAGTTTGTTTCAATACGTTCCTGAACTAAAAAAAAAAAAAAAAAAAAACAGGTGGTGTATTTGCTGCAGGGTACAGAGTGTTTTATACCAAGTAAAACCAAGCAATTGAAGGTATATATTTCTCTAGACTCACGGACATAGAAAACAAACATGGTTACCAAAGGGGAAAAGCAGGGGAGGGATAAATTAGGAATTTGAGATTAACAGATACCACTATATATAAAACAGACAAACAAGAAGGACCTACTGTAAGCACAGAGAACTATATTCAATATCTTCTAATAACCTACAATAGGCTTCCCTGGTGGCTCAGATGGTAAAGAATCTGCCTGAAATGCAGGAGACCCAGGTTCAGTCTCTGGGTTGGGAAGATGCCCTAGAGAAGGGAATGGTGACCCACTCCAGTATTCTTGCCTGGAGAATCCTCATGGACAGAGAAGCCTGGCAGGCTACAGTCCAAAGGGTCACAAAGAGTTGGACACGACTGAGTGACTAGCAATGTCAATAACCTATAATGGAACAGAGTTTGAAAAGGAATACATAAACTGAATCACTTTGCTGTATAGCTGAAACTAACACAACATTGTAAATCAACTATCCTTCAGTTAAAAAAGGAAAGTGTATTTTTCTCTAATTTGAGAGCAAGGACACATTAAAAATGTAAATAAAGATTAATACAATTATGTTTCCTTTTTATACTCAACAATTAGAAAGTTTCTATCTCTTGCCATCTTCCTCCCTCTCATCACACATACCCAGTAGGCTTAAAACTCAGTCATACCAAGTGCTATCCACCTACCCCTCTGAGTTAATTTCCTCACTACTTCCCTTTCTTTCCTACTTCCTACTGACATCATCACAGGATGATTAAGCCTCAGTAGAACACAGGCATCGTTTGCATTAATTATAAAAATCTTGGGGAAGTGGGAGGGAGGTTCAAGAAGGAGGGGACCTATATGACTGATTCATGCTGATGTATGGCAGAAGTCAACACAATATTGTAAAGCAATTATCCTTCATTTAAAAGTAAATAAATTATTTGAAATAATCTTCACCTGGCCCTGATGGAAATCCAAATACAGGAGGAAGCGAGTGGACAGAAGCTGCCCGAGGGAGCAGCTTAATTTCAAAGTTAAGGAGGGGCTTAAACTTCAAAAGCTGCAGGGCCAGCCTTGTGAGCAGTCTGCACTGCAGAGAAGAACCAGAAATTGCGAGGAAGGAGAAAGGGAGACCCCAGAGATAGAGAGACCTCAAAGCAATTGTCTGAAGGAAGCCATACAACACAGATTCACAATTGAAGGACTTCCTGGGTGATGCATGGGAAGTGTTGCAGACACTGAAGTCGCAAGAATCCAAACTGATCTAAAATGTAAACAGTTCTTTTCAGATCTGAGAAAAACAAGAAAAAAAGGATATGGGCTTTGCTAATCTCTCTGTATCTAATCTCAAGAATGTATTAGGAGCAACAGGGAGATATTAGATTAGACCCATCAAAGTAACAAAAATTACTAAGTCTGTTATGGGCAAGAAGAGATTGTCTCAAATCAAGGGTACAGAGCTATCAACCCCTTCACAGAGGTATCAGTGGATACAGCTACAGTCAACATGAAAAATTCTAGTAAAGATAACAGCAGTATATCCTGCAGGTATATTCTTGGTAAAGTCTCCCACGGGTGCCCTAGCCTACATGTGTAGGAATGTTCACTTCAGCACAGTCGTAACTGCAAGACCTAGAAACTACCTAAACGCCCATCAATAGTGGACCAAAAGATTTTCACTTAGTCAAGGAGAAAATAGCATTAAAATGGAAGAATTAAAGCTACATTTATCCACAAGGTTCCATCGCAAAACAGATACTCAGTTACTTTAACTTTCATGTAAGGTTGAGAGAGAAATTTAACTATAAATCAACCTAGGAATGCCTATTATCTTTAGTAAGTTTAGAAATCTATTTATAAAACATTCCAAAATCAGATTGGTACCAAGATACACTGCAGTCTAAATCTTTACAAACCAAAAGCAAAAATCCAAAGCATGACTGATGGCAGTTTTTATATATAAGGCTTAAATTCAAAAGGTAATGTAATACATATGTAGTAAGAATATAAAAATATACAAGGTACTGATAAGCACCAAATTTAGGAGAGTGGCTACCCCAGGGAAGGCGAGTGAGGAGAAGCACCAGAAAGAATCCTACAGGCAGCTTCGATTTTATTTGTCGTAATTCATTTCTTTCCAACAGAATCTAAAGCAAACAGGGTAAAATGTGAAGGTACGCATAGGCACAGAATGATATGTATGTATCATCTCCTATATACCCTGCCTGCTCTGCATATTTCAAAATGATAAAGAGATAATATCTAGGGCTCTCTGATCAGTAAGAACTTGGGCTTTCAACAATCATCAAGTTTGGGACACTGAGTGATATTTTGCTATTTGCCAGCTGCAGATATCCAGCCATTCATCCTGGGCCTGACACAGAGTAAGCACTACTAGTTAGCTTTTCTTTAGGCTGACGATAACAAATAAAGAGAAGTCCCAGGTTCACCACAGCAATTGGACCAATGTGTTGTAAACCTGTGACCCATAGGCTAGGCGCCAGGGGCCTCTTGATCGTCAGTCCTCCTGCTACAGATGGGGGCCAGGGTGGGGATCCAAACCCAGGAGGTGGATGAGAGCAGAGGGGAGAGCAGGACAGAAGCAAACAAGGGTCACACTCCATCCTGCGGGGTGGGGTCAGGGCAGCATGCGGTTTTCTAGGTTGAGCTCTCAGAGGTCAATGAAATCTACAGACTAGTGGAAGTCTGTCATCTCTTATTTAACTCCACTCCTAGTGTCTTGTTTTCCAATGGACCTGCCCTAAGCGCGTGTATGTTCAGTCATTCCGTCATGTCTGACTCTCTGCGACCCCATGAACTGCAGCCCTCCAGGCTCCTCTGTCTGTGGGATTTTCCAGGCAAGAATACCCGAGTGGGTTGCCATTTCCTCCTCCAGGAGATCTTCCTGACCCAGGGACTGAACCTGCATCTCCTATTTCTCCTGCGTTGGCAGACAGATTCTTTACCACTGAGCTGCTTGGGGAGCCCTCCGCCCTAGGTGAGTGCTAAGTTGCTAGAGTGTGTCTCACACTGTGTAACCCTATGGACTGTAGCCTGGCAGGTTCCTCTGTCCATGGGATTCTCCAGACAAGAACATGGGAGTGGGTTGCCATTTCCTTTTCAGGGGATCTTCCTGAACTAGGGATCGAATCCTCATCTCTTTCCTCTCCTGCATTGGCAGGTGGGTTCTTTATCAGCTGAGCCAGCACCAGGCTTCTGGAAAGGGCCAGAAAGTAAGTATTTGAAGCTTTTCAGGCCACAGAGTCTCTATGGCTTTGCTGTCATAGGGCAAAAGTGGGTAAATGAATAAATGTGGCTCTGCTCATTCAACTAAAACTTCATTCATGGACACCGATAATGAAATTTCATATAATTCTCAAGTGTCAAAAAGTAGTATTCTTTTCATGATTTTTTAAAAAGCATTTTAAAACTTGAAAAAGATTCTTGGCCCCAAATCTGGCATCGAGACTGAAATTTGTGGATCCCTAGGCTAGAAAGTTAAGTTTTATAAAACATGGCCATCTCCCTTAATTCTCACAGTAGCCCCCTGAGGGGAGTGAAAAGAGCTGCAGTTTACAAGTGAGAAAGAGATGCTCACTCAAAGGTGACTCTCACCTCCAGGAAGAGGAAGAGGCAAGATTCTAACCCTGAAGGCTTTTGCCAAGTAGGACAAATAATTACAATTCTTAGCAGAAACATATACTGAGTGTCTACTTGCCAGAAACAGAAGGAAACATTGCCCTGCCCTTAAGAAGCTCAAGGCTTCAAGTGAGAGCAAAGGAGAGATGATTGCAATAGAAAGCGGAAAGCGGCAAGTCAGAGGTAGCAGGATGCAGAGGGGGGTGGAGAGAGCCCAGGGCAGGGAGCTGGGGGCCTCCAGGGATCCCAGGAGGAGCCAGGCAAGGGGATGGGGTGCAGGGAAACCATCCCAGGCAGTTACTGCTCTACTGCTCGAGCCAGAACGAGGCAGCAAGAAACAGCACACTGCCTGGGGAATGACAATGAGTTCTGTGTCACTGGAGTCTAAGAAGCAAGGCAGGGAGTCAAAAGTTGAGGCTGGTGAGTTAGAGGAGGTTAGCTCAGAGATGGCTGGGGGCTTGGGGTTATTCTGTTGGCTGGGGAGAACCAGGCGAGTGTGTCCAACACAGGCAGACTGTGTTTGATAGAGAACTCTCTGATGCTTCGTGGGAAACGTGTGTGTGTGTATATGGGTGGGACAACGAGTGACAGGTTGGGGACAAGTTAGGGCACAGATGTGAATCAGGCAGGGGCTGCAGGACTGAGAAAAGGGGTGACTGCATCAACATGCAGACAGTTAAAAATGATGCATCGGGCTCCGTGAGGGCAGGGCCTCAGAGCGGAAGGGTGGGACGGAGGGAGGAAGGAAGGAGGGAGGAGGTTTTGCCCTCCTCCGTGTTTCCAGCTGGGTGACCGTGGACATGAGTGGCACAAACTAAGAAAGCTAATCGCAAAATTATAACGTCAGGAACAAAGTGCTAAAGCAGCAGAAAAAGATGATAAATCTGCCTGTGGAAATCAAAGAAGCTGCAGTGACATTTAGGCGCTGTCTTTAAAGATGATTAAAAATTTGCCAAGAGAAAAGAGAAGGAAGTGGGAAAGGGCATCCCAGGCGAAAGGTGCAGCAGAGACAAAGGCCCTGTTGATTTATATCGAGCGAGCAGTCAACCCAAACAACCCAGAGCTTTTCCACCAGGCAAGTGGTGAGTCGTGGCTTCAGTTTCTTGGCTCTCATTTGGGGCCCCAAGGGGCAGCAATTACATTTAACCCTCCAAGATTTTATCTCGATAAATTAATAACTCCATCCAGATTTAGTCATGACTCCTGTCTGCATCACCCCTAATGTCTTCACAGCGATGCTGCTCAGAATCTAAAGACAGGGCGTGATGCATGCTCAGACACGGTCCATCCCACCTACCCAGGCTCTTGGAGGGGCAGCTCAGGTTTTCAACATGCCAGAGTGCCTGAGTTTGAATCCTGCCCATCTGGAGTAGGAAATGGAAACCCACTCCAGTATCCTTGCCTGGAAGACCCCATGGACAGAGGAGGCTGGCAGGGTATAGTCCATGCGGTCGCAAAGAGTGAGGCATGACTGAGCACACACACCTCAGAAGTCCCAGTTCCCCATGTTGTGTATAATGAGACAGCACCCACTCAGAGGGTGGGTGTGAGGATTACACAAGACAATGTGTAAAGCGCTTAGAATAGTGTCTGACAACTGGCTATTCGATGCATTAGCCATTACTAATAACAGTATTAATACTCTCATGACAACATGGCTCTACCTCGTGGTATGTCTGTCCTAAGGCCCAGTTATTCCTAAACTTACTCAGCATAGCAAGTCATCCGGGAGAGTCGCCAAAATTTCTGATTCCTGGGCCCTGACCCAAGATTCACTAAAACGTAACCTCAAGAGATGTGGTGGATAAATTGGGGGATAATGTGGTGGATAACAAGTGCCCATGTAGCAATGGGAGGGGGCCACATATTCAACCCAATACCTCCGTCTCCCCAATCCTTTCTGAACTCCACATACGGACATTCTTGCCTTTCTGCCCCAGTCTCCAAGTTGAATATCTTAACCACAAAAGAGAATAAAGAAACAATTATTTTTTTCTCTTCTGAACAATTTCACGCTGTCTCCTAGCCACTGTGTACATCTGAAAATGAAATTTTCCAGCCAACCTGTCCTCATTACTGGTTGGAGAATTCTGCCCCAGGTCAGCATGGGGTCCTCTCTTCCTTTATCTGATCACCACATCCTCTGAATTTGGCTTTTCTTTTAATTGGGACATTATTCCATCCCCAGTTCACTAGTAATTTCCCTAGTTCTCCACAAATCTTCAAAGATGAAAGCAGTGGGCGAGTCCTCCCAGCCCACCGGGAGGAAATTCACGAAATTCACACTGGCCAGAGGCTCCCAACTCATTCAGTGCTGCTCCCAGAGCCTGCAGGATCAGCTCCCCTATCTTGTGTTTCAATTTCCTCTTACAAGTATTCTACTCTCCCTGGGCTGAAGACCGACCTCCTGTCTTAAAAGGAAAGGAGCATAATGGCAGTGGGGGAGTTGTGTGTGCCTGTTAGGATCGGTCTATCTGTTCCGGTTCTGAACCTAAGATGACATCGCTTTTCGTTCTCATTATATTTTTCCCATAGTCTCAGGACCATGAGCTTTCGAGCTGAGTCCATGACTCTTTGAGGTTCCTATTATCGGGGCTGTTTTTTTTAATAGTCTTCCTTGGTCACTGACTCCGTTTTCCAATTTCCTCCAAGTCACTCCTGAATCCAAGCTCTTAAAACACTCCTGCAAAGCCATGGTGGATCCTCCCACCCCCTCTTCTTTCTGATCAAGATCATTTATGGTGTCTGGCTCCGTGCTGCACATCTGAAGCAGTGCAAGCCTAATGGAAGCTTTCTCTTTTCCTTCTGGTTCTGAAGATTACGTACCCAAAACCTTTGCTGATTATCAGAAACTCTGAAATATAATCAACTGGATGTTTGGGTTCCCCCCCACTCCCCTAATACTGAGGTCTTCGTTGTTCCCTTCCAGATATTCTATGGTCAGAATGCAGTAACAATTAAAGTACTGAGAAGTAGGTGATCAAATGCAGTCCATCTGATTTCCCTGGCAGTCCAGTAGTTAGGAATCTGTGCTTCCACTGCAGAGGGTTCAAGTTCGATCCCTGTTCAGGAAACTAAGATTCCACATGACCCGCAGTGCAGTCAAAAACAAAGACAAAAAACGCAGTCCACAAAGCTGGAAGCCAGTTTTCACTTTATGTATCTGCTCCCCTTATTCTTTATGGAAACAAAGGCAGGACTGTGTGTAATACCTTAAGACTAGGGGCTCTGAACAAACCTGCTTGATAGTTTAAATTCCCCTCCTGCTACCTATGTGACCTTGACATGCCTTTATAACCTCATCTTCACCTCAGCTTCTTCCTTAATAATAGTACCAGCCTCAAAGGTCGGCTAGGAAGCGTATCAAGGGCTTAAAAACAACACCTGATTCACTATAACACAAGGGTTAGCTACTGTCATGATATTACTGGTTTTTTTTGTGTATGTGAAGAATTTTTATCTCTTTGCTACATGAATACCTGGGAAATATTTTTAAAGAATTTTGTAGAAGGAAGAATACTGAAAAGAAATCAAGGTGACAGAGAATAAAAATTCATTTACAAACACGGTACAAAAGAAAAACAAGTAAAATCCTTTCAAAAGATGTGATGTGTGGAGTGGGGGTGCATAGTGATGGAAGAGGGGGCAGCTTTAATAATACTTTTATTATACCTGTATGTCCTTCAAACAACATAACCCAAATACAAACAGTAAGTGAAGACATCATGGTAACAGAATAATGGAACTCTTCGAGACCAATTCCACATAACTGATTTTTGAAAATTTTTTTAATCTAATTTATCACCATACAGTTACATTGGCCAGATTCTCTACGTTTCACAGGATTCCATCCATGATGGGCGAAGGCTATGTTAAGATTATTCAAGAGATAGTGCCACTCTTTAAAGATTTTTCTGTGTCAGTCATGCCATTGATGACATGTTGAATTTCAGATCCCAGGAAACATGCTTGAAATGTACAGACATTTAACCCTGGACTCTAATATTTTTTATTTTGTCATGTGCAATCCTGCAGGGAGAGCACAGTATTTTGAACAGGGCCTCCGTGATACGATCTAGACCAGCTGAGGTGCAAAGAATACTTGATGGAGGCCAAAACATTGCCCACTGTGACCCACCTCGTGATTTCTTTTTATTTTATTTTTTTCTGATTTTCACTTCTTTTAACCAAGTAACGACAAAGAAAATAGTCTGGTCCGGGAACCTGACAACATGCTGATGCTGAACTCTGAGCTAGAAGACAGCACCGCAGTACAACGACTCAAGGGACAAAAATCAGAGTGACTTGTCGGAGATGTGGTTTGGAGTGTGGACTTTCCAGGAGCTGAACCTATCAAATCTCAGGACTATATATAGAAAGATCAAGTCCACAACTACACAGAAGTCTCTGCAGTCCCCCAGTCTATTCAGCCCCTGTGAAGGGAGGATTCTTAGGCACCCAGGCCTTGTGGAATGGAGTCCCGAAAGACAAGCAGGAGCTGACAGGAAGCTTCCTGGATGGTTAATGGCAGGGATAACAACACTACACCTACAGCTTGACTTGGCTTGTAAAAGTCTACCACTACTATGAGACAGTGTGGCTCAGGCAGTTAGGCAATTCAGCCGCCACTGCGAGTTCCAGAAATGCCTACAGCAATTCCAGTTCACGTGGCCAGTCTTGCCTGTGATTGATTCTGCCCCATTCAGCAGAGATTGCAGCATGCTTATTATACACAAAGTTCAAAATGCCATCAAGTAGTAGAGCATGTGGTTATAATAGTAGTAGAGACTGTGGTTATAATCAACTTGGGAATTCATTTAGCTAAATACACTGAATATTGCTGATGGTTAATATTTATCAACTACCTAGGAAGGGTGCTACAATGTTTTCCACACGTGTATCTTAACAGTCTTCACAACTCTAAAAAGAAAGTACTATTATTAGTGCTATTTTGCGGGCAAAGAAGCTCAAACTGAAAGGGAACTGACATAGGTCTTTTAGCTAGTCAATTTAGTGGTGATATTCAAACCTATAACAAAGGCTTTGGGGACCCTGCTAGCCACTGCCCCCCCCCCCCCCCCCCCCGCCACCATACACCTCATCAGGAAGCATCCTCAGGCATTGGCTAATGGCTGGAAATCATCCATCCTATTTAAATATACAAATTAAGACCAGGGACTTCCCTGGCTAAGATGCTGCACTCCCAGGGCTGGGGGCCTGTGTTCGAACCCAGGTCAGGGAATTAAGATCCCACACGCCACAACTAAGACCCAAATAGAGCCAAATAAAAAATAAATAAAGACCAAGTGACAAATCTACCTGCCACTACTATGAATTTTTTCTGAAACTGTGATTCTCAAATATGATTGTAATATGTTGATAGAATAATTTCAAACGTTTCTGTTCACCACGGTATAAAAAACGGAGACAAAAAGCCATCGGGTCAAACTTTTGTAAATGTCTTGTTTTTAAGTCACCTAAATTCCCTCCATCCCCTCCTCTCCCTGCCACAACCAACCACAAACTCTTCTAAAAGCACAAGTGGAAAATTATCAGCCAATACTCATTATGGTGAATATATTCATTTTCAGTGACAAGGGCATAATTACAGCCTGTGATAGACTCTTCGTACACTTTCTGTACCCCACACTCCTTGGTCTCCATGTACACAGTTAAGTCTGTTTCATAAAACCTGGAGCATGAGTTCACTTTTTAAAAATGGTTACCGACACTTCCAGTCCCTGAAACTCTGATTTAATTTGAATGGCTGGCCATGGTGATGATTTATCTAATTCCAAGTCCTTGATAAGATAAGCTCAACCCAATTATACCATTATTGTTGGGAGAAAATCACATTCACAGCGCAGCTTCCAGAAATGTGCTGCCGTGAAGAAGGCTCTGTCAATAACGTCAGTGTTGAAAGTCCTTCCTGAATGTGTTCCCAAAACAGCACCCTGCCCAGAGGTTGTTCTCCAAGGTTAAGACACGAAGAAGCCAGCCCACAAGTCCTGCCTGCTAACCCACAGGTTACAGAGCTATTAGCAGCACCTCCAAGTTCAACTTGGGGGGCTGAAGACTAGCATTTGTTTCCCACCTAAGGTTATCTTGAGTAGTTTATGTCTGGTCTTTGAACAACTGCACTGTATAACCCATAGACGGGGACTGCTTCTTCCCTTCTTGAAGCTTCTTTCCATGTGAAAGGAATTCTACTTTTCTAATTCTCTCACCTCTTCCAGGCTTCCCAGGTGGCGCTAGTGGTAAAGAACCTGCCTGCCATTGCAGAAGATGTAAGAGACGTGGATTTGACACTTGGGTTGGGAAGATCTCCTGGAGGAGGGCATGGCGACCCACTCCAATATTCTTGCCTAGAGAATCCCATGGACAGCAGAGTCTGGTGGGCTACAGTCCATAGGGTCGCACGTGACCGAAGTGACTTAGCACACACACACACGCATGTTCTCTCTCATGAGTGTAAAGTGGAGTTTTCTAAAGGGTGGAGGATGTGTGACACCTTCACAGAGTAAATGCAGAAACAGGTACAGGAAACCCACTGTCTTCTATTAAGCCAGACTAGAGATTTGCAAAAATATAAAAGCACAAGGCTACTCTTCCCACTAATTTCGCTGTTCTGTTTTGGAAAATACAGTTATATTTTTTCATATAAATTGGTCTTTGTGTTACATAGGTAATGGGTTTAATATGTTTAAATGAATTAAATCGATACAATTTCCTCAGTTTAATTTCTAATATGCTAAACAACGATAGATATTACCCACATTATAGAAGCTCATTAGGGCACTTAATGATTTTTTTTTAGAGTGGAAAAGGGTCCTGTGACCAAGAAATGTGTGAATTGCTGCCCTGGAGAGGAGAGGGATAAAGTGAACTTATCTGAAGGCTGAATTCGAAAGAACAATCTGGGCAGCTGGTGCCCGGCTCTGGCCCCTACTCCTCCCACCTGGGAGTTGCAGGCCCACAGAAAACAAGCGTGGTGATCTCATTTTCCATGCTGGGAGTTCATGGATCCCTGGCAGCACTTGTGGGGGAGGGGGGTTCAGCACCACCTGCAACTGGGTGAGCCCGGCTGTGGAATTCCGGGGTTCAACATTGGCAAGAGAAAAGCCCAAGGATAAAGGCCAGGCCCTCCAACCAGATCTTATCAACACCATGGGGAGATTTTCCCTTTCAGAACTGTTGACTCTTCTGGCTTCTCTTTCATTGAGTTCAGAACTTGGTTCAGGGAGAAGATGTCTCACTTACTGGGCCCCTGCAGAAACTTCGGCCCTTTGTGTACAAATTGGAGACCTTGAGAAAGAGTGAAAAAGGAATCCAATGTTGGAGAAGAAAACAGTCTCAGAGGTTCTGGGGCTCCGGGCAGAGGAGAAAGGGTGCTTTCCTAGGGCCTTGTCTGTTTTTTAACTTGGTGGTTTACAGCCTTGATTGTGCTGTGTGGTGGGTTTTTATAGGCGGGCAGGTAGTTTTTAACATCAAGAGGCTTTAATTCCTAAACCACAGGGTATTTTGATCTTGATGTGTGACCACAACTCATGGTGGTTATTCTCCAGGAAAGTGGCTGTTTACAGAGCTGGGACCCAGAACAGAGACAGTGGTCTTCAGGGAAGGCCAAGGAGACGGGCCACTGGGTGACCCCAGCCAAGGGCCGAAGGCCTTCAGGTGAGGACTGCAGCAGAACAGCCTTGGGAGAGGCCTGAGACAGCTCAGGACACAGCGAGGTGCCCATGAATGAGCAGAGACCGCTGAAGCACAGAAGAGGGGAATTCTTTCTACATCTCCAGCCTAAAGACGAGTGAGCAGAACACTATTTGCTATTTTTAAATGGCAGTGAATTCAAGAGCCCTAGGGAAGTTCTCACTTTAAATTATGAATGACAGATCTAGGAGGGCAGCATGGATCGTCCACTTTTAATTCTGCTCTGCACTGAAAGGCCAAGAAGGCACTTCTCCGCTTCTTGGCCCTTGGCCCCAGGCTCAAGGGCCCGCCTCCACCAAGTGGTCCGGACCAGGCTTTACAAACGAAGGAGAAATCTTCCCCTGCAGATGGCCTTTTTTGGCCAAAGCAACTCCACAGCAGGTGGTGAGAGATGGAAAACACATGCTCCCAAGACAGTGTGTCCCTCAGCCACCCACCCAATGGAGCCCACACCGGGGACAGCACCGGGCTGAGAGCCTCAAAGGGCTCACAGCTGGAGGCCAGGTAGGAGGTCTGAATGCACTGGTTGCCAAATCTCATCTGGGAGTGGCTCCCTGGGGGAGGTTAAATTTAGCATTTTGTATTTACCTGGGGGACGAGATCCACCTGTGTATTCTTGGTTCTCTTTCAGAACGCTGGTATTTGAGATGCTGCCACCGATGTGCAAGGTCAGAAATACCCCTTGGTGGTGATCCCATTTTGAGGTTCCCTACCTTCTCATCCAGCATATTTGATCTCTGCTAAGTCTTCATTTTCCCTTGGAACTCAGTGTTTAGTTCAAAGGTCACAACTTACAGACAAGAGGTTTAACCCGATAAGCATCCTGACAGACTTAATCAGGAAAGGTTCTCACCACCCACTGGGAGTCCTTCCCTCAGATGTCACCTGCTTCCTATCTCGGGACATTTAAGAATAGGCTCTAAGGTCATAATGTTGCTTAGGAAAACTCTTCCTAGAAAAATTGGTGACTCCATCGATTATACATTTGCTTTATCACAGAGCTCTAGAATCTAACATGCAATATCTCCGAGGTGTGCTCACGCTGCTGTGACCACCAGTTAGGTTTGAAGACTCTCTGTTAAGAGCATGTGTGCCAAGTCGCTTAGTCGTATCTGTTGACTCTTCGCGACCCTATGGACTGTAGCCCACCAGGCTCCTCCGTCCGTGGGATTTCCTAGAGTGGGTTGCCATTTCCTCCCCTGGGCTGGGAAGAGCCCCTGGAGAAGGACTCTCTATAAAGTCAAGATATAGTACTCTCTCTATAGTAAAGCTATTGATCTTTTAAAACTTCAAGAGGTTGGAAGCAAGACAGTCCTGAGAGAGTCCGTCTCCTCCTCTGCAGGTGATTGCCCCTCTTCTGGATGAGCACACACTTGATGAGTAAGAACGTACCTTCCATGTTTAATCCAAGCTCTGCAGAAGGTTTAGTGGAGCCTTGACTCCCCGCCTTCCATGTAGAGGAGCTACACAAGCCACACCACTCCTGATCTCTGTCAACCTTTCTGGCCAGCTTGGATGAAATGACTGAGCATACAGAGCCTGGCCCCTTCTTCACCTCTTTTTTCTGCTGGGAGCCCAGCTCCATAGTGCAGATGCTGCTAGGCTGTGGATGAACTGCAACAGCAGTTTCCCTAGATGGGAGGCTAGTCTTCATCTAGCAGTGTTAAAGATGGGAGGCTGGCGGCAGGCAGGGTATTAAGTCAGAAATCCAAAGCATTTAAACCACATTCTCCATCCTTGTCTTGGTCACTAATAAAGGTTGCATTTTGGTCCTCTGGGCTCCTCTGGTGGCTCAGATTGGTAAAGAATCTGCCCAAAAGGTGGGAGACCTAGGTTCGATCCCTGGGTTGGGAAGATCCCCTGGAGAAGGAAATGGCTACACACTCCAGTATTTTTGCCTAGAGAATCCCTTAGACAGAGGAGCCTGGCGGGCTAGAGTCCATGGGGTCACAAAGGGTCAGACATGACTTAGAGACTAAGCACATCCATGGACTCATTTGTCCAGAACTTGGATGGATAAGAAGAACTATTTATTAGGGTCTCTTCACGGGCCCCAAAATGACCTACAAAATCTCAGCATTACTGAATACTCAGTAATGGCCAAGCTAAAGATCAAAAAGCAGCCAAGACAAATAACATCTTTCTATCACCAGCAGGGCCGCAAGCAAGTCCACCAGGGTGGCTGGATGATGAGGGTCCAAGATCAGACCACCAAGCCTCTACAAGTGCTCAGAGAAGCCCAAGTCCTCGGAACAGAGTCACATGTGTCTCTGCATTACTGGGTGTCTACAGTTCTAAGCCAAGCCGGCTTGAGGTCAAGAAAAATTGCAATTCACAGCACTGTCAACTACTGATCAGTTACTTGTATTTCTTAAAATCACCACTAGGGGGTTGTTTGGCCACAGATGGGATTACCTATTTCCAGGGTCTGTGTGAGTGTTCAGTAGTATCTGACTCATCACCTTCCCATGGACCGTAGCCTGTCTGGCTGCTCTAGCCATGGAGTTTTTCAGGCAACAATTCTGGAGCAGGTTGCCATTTCCTCCCCCAGGGCACCTTCCCAACCCAGGGATAGAACCCCTGTCTCCTGCATCTCCTGCACTGCAGGCAGATTCTTCACCGCTGAGCCATGGGGGGGAAGCCCACTTCCGTGGCTCAGCTCAGTTCAGTTCAGTCGCTCAGTCCTATCCTAATTCTGGCTCAATATTAGATTTTCCCATTCATAAGTCCTAAGTCTGCTCCCTGGAATGGAGACCCCTTGAAGCCTTCATTCTAAAGCACAAATTCTCCTCCAGGCTGCAATTGTATAAAATCTTGAATAGAGAGATTTATCTTCCTCCCAGTGGGTCAGCTCTCAGAGAGTCTGAGGACCTGACTGTTACCAGGGAGAACACCGCACAAGCCCTGGGAGGTGTGCCCTTGGGTGAATGGGTTAAGCCAGGCTGCATTTGGACTGCTGTAAAATGGATAATGATAACAATGCCGACTTATCTCAGCGACATGAGATAAAGTAATCTTCAGAGGCAAAGATTACAGGAGACAATGCAGGTAGACCACCCGGTCTGGCACATAGTAAGCACTCCTCAAATATTAGATTTAATCACGAGTTAGGGATCCAGAAACCATGCTGCTTGGAAAGATACCACACAAGCCATGATTGAAAATGTTAGGCAAAGAGAGTGGGTAACAACTTGCAAAGCCAAGCTACAGATGAGTTACAAACTTCACGCGGTAGGGTTCATATAGACAACTCAAGGACAAGGGCTTCCCTGGTGGCTCAGAGGTTAAAGTGTCTGCCTGGAATGCGGGAGACCCGGGTTCGATCCCTGAGCTTGGAAGATCCCCTGGAAAAGGAGAATCCCATGGGGGGAGGAGCCTGGTAGGCTACAGTCCATGGGGTTGCAGAGTCGGACACGACTGAGGGACTTAACTTACTTTCGTTCAAGGAGGACGAAAGACCAGAAGACATACAAAAACAATCTCCATCTCCTTGGTAACCGAAAGAATGCAAACTGAACCCCAAAAGAGATACCATTATGCAGTCCACCATATTGTTAAAAAATGTTAAAGCTTAATAAGAACATGTATACTAAGTTATGGAAAAAGAAAAATATGTACGTGGTATTGGTGGATCAGATATTTTTATATATACATGTATATATACACATATACATACATACATATACACAGTACATTTCCATATAGATGCATGATATATACATTTACATAAACATGTTTCTATACGTAAACACGTTTCTACATATTTACATATATTAGTATATATAAAACTTAATATGTAAAAGGAATATATACACAGATGATATAACTAAAAAATCAATGAATAATTATCACAAAAATGAAGATAATGGTTATGTCTGGGAGGAAGGAAGGAAATGGGAACAGTACTCTGGAGACTTCTAAGGCACCAGTAATATTTTATTTCTCAACCTGTCTAGTAGTTGTATTGACAAATATTTTGTATACTTTAATTATTATTTAACCTGCATACATGCTTTATATACTCGTCTAAATGTACCACATTTTACAGTAGAAAACGTTGTTTTAAAAAGTCAATCTTGCTTTCATATTTTTACCTCCATTCAAATAAATACCAAAACTAGGAACACAGGCTCAGACATCAGGCTGCTGGCATTTGCATCCTAGTTTCATCACTTAGCTCAGATGGTAAAGAATCTGCCTGCAATGAGACCTGGGTTTGATCCCTGGGTCCAGAAGATTCCACCTGGAGTAGGGAATGGCTACCCACTCCAGTACTCCTGCCTGGAGAATTCCATGGACAGAGGAGCCTGGAGGGCCCATGGGGTCACAAAGAGTAGGACACAACTGAGTGACTTTCACTCACTCCATCACTTAACAAAAGAACTTTGGGTGCCTCTGTTTAACCTATGCTTTGCTCTCTTCTTCTGTAAAATAGATACAGTTTTCTTGCAAATTAAATGAATGAATACAAGTAAAATACTTAGAACAGTGTCTGGCACATAGTAATTACTCAAAAATGATGCAATGTTATTAAGACAGAATGAAACTAAGCTAAATGCAACAGTTCCTGCATCTAATCATCAATAAATCACCAGAATCTACAAGAACAATGAATCTATCTTTACTCTGTTTTCACAAATTCTGTACTTGCATCAACAGTATGATAAGAATACCCTCAACTCTCTAGTCTCCACTGAGTTATCATGTTAAAACCATTCGGAGACTAAATAACTTACTCTGGTTCCAGGCTAGTCTCAACACACACACATACACCCATACACACTTGTGTCCATAGCAGAACACTAAAGAATTAAAAGACTGAATGGGAAGGGGTATTGGGGGAGAATGGATAACTATATATGTATGGTTGAGTCCCTTCAGTGTTCACGTGAAACTATCATAACAGTGTTAATCAGCTATACCTCAATACAAAATGGGTTTGGTGTTAAAAAAAAAATTTTTTTTTTTAAATCTTTTCAAAAACTTATATCACAGAAGCAAAGAGGCAGACTTGAAAGACACCTGAATAGCTCCTGTTTTATTACCTGTAATTCCCAAATCAAACTGCTGGAAGACTAACACTCCACATAGATTAATCCCTTTCCCTAATTGTATCAGCTTAGGCAACATCTGTTAAAACTGAAGGAGGAATGTTAAAATATGTGTCCTTCAGTTGTGGCTTCTGCATGTGGTCTAAGGCGCACTGGCAGCCTCCCATGCAGAGGATGAGTTATCCCACTGGAACACAGAACAGAGCTTTGAACATATCAAGTACTCAAACTCAGTCAAATAATTAAATTACTCCTTGATTATGTTTGTGTAAAACAAGGGTAATGATTATACCCCCAAATCTTCAATTAAAGATCTTACATCTTGTTTACCATATGAAAGCACTTTTCTAAATGATGTAGATATATCAGCCCACTTACTTTTCCTGACAACCTTATGACAGATACTACTTATTACCCCCATTTTACAAACAGACGTACGGCGAGATAGAAATGCCACATGTGCTGTCCAGGTTCACCCAACACCCCAGTGTCAAAACCAGGGACCCCAAAACAGGTCATCCAGCCCAAGTCAACATTCTTAACCACATACACGCTGCCTCCCCAGGCAATCAGCACAACCAGAGAGATAAAAACAGACATCCAAAACTCTGCAGCAACCCACACTTAGTAAAGAAAGCATTTCTGTTGAGAAAAGCAGAAATTTTATTTGATAAAGGACAGCCACCCACCTGTCACTCTGTGTGTGTGATATGGATAAATTCTGGGGAGAAAAATAAAGCAAGGCTCTCCACCTCAAACTAAGTACAAAAGTAAACTTCAGATAAGTAAAATATTTCAGTGTGAAAACATAAAGTGGAAGATGGCGGAGGAACAGGACGGGGAGACCACTGTCTCCCTTACAGATTCATCGAAAGAACAACTGAACGCTGAGCAAACTCCACAAAACAACTTCTGATCGCTAGCTGAGGACATCAGGCGCCAGAAAAGCAGCCCATTGTCTTCGAAAGGAGGTAGGACAAAATATAAAAGATAAAAAGAGAGACAGAAGAGCTAGGGACGGAGACCCGTCCCGGGAAGGGAGTCTTAATAGAAGAAGTTTCCAAACACCAGGAAACCCTTGCACTGGCGGGTCTGGGGGAAGTTTTCGAATCTTGCAGGGTAACCTAACTGGGAGGAAAAATAAATAAAATCCACAGATTACGTGCCTAAAAGCAACTCCCAGCAGAAAAGTACCCCAGACGCCCGCATCCGCCACCAGCAAGTGGGGGCGGAATGGAGAAGAGCGGGGCGACATTGCTTAGGGTAAGGGCCCAAATGCCCTGAGGGCAATCGGAGGGAGCTTTTGTGAGATAGCAACTTAAACTGTGGGACAGCAAAAGAGATAGAATATTAACCGGCCTGAACACACTGCCAGCCGTTCGCAGAACAAAGGGACCGAGCAAGTCCAGGGAAGAGCTCGCAGCCTGCGGACCGGCCCAGCCCCACCGGAGGCAGGAGGCAGGGGGGAGGGGAAAGGGGCAAACTCGGCCTCAGAGACGGCATCCCCTACCGCACTGCAAACAGGCCTCCAGCTTCTAATCAAAGACCTCCTGAGATTCTGGATGGCCGACATCCGCCGGGAGGGTCGCGGCTAGACACAGGGCGCACGCACCCGACTGGCGCGAGCGGAAACTTAGGCTAGGACGCGGAGGGGAGAAAGCGCGCCGCACCCGGGGAGCGTGCGCCCGTCAAGCTCCTGGCTGCCCGAGCTGCTCGGGCGGGGAAGGCACAAAACGCAGGCGCAACCGAGTCCGCGCTTTTGTGGAGTACCCGAAAACTGGAACCGCACGCAACGCAGGGCCCGCTCCATATGCAGCAGCCGGGAGCCTGAGCAGCGTAGACGGGAGGGCACACACCCGTGAGTGGGGCAAACCCAGTGTGGCCGCAACACGGCGAGTGCTCCCCACACACAGCGCTATCTGTCTGCAGCGCCCCCCCTCCCCGCAGCAGGACTGAACTAGCGAACCTGAACAGGAGACCACCTCCGCCCGCCTGTGTCAGGGCGGAAATTAGACACCGAAGAGAGGGCAAACAGAAGCCAAATAAACAAAGGGAACCGCTTCAGAAGGGACCAGTGCAACAGATTAAAATCCCTGTAGGTAACACCGACTACACCGGAAGGGGCCTGTAGATATCGAGAAGTAAAAGCTGGAACAGGGAGCTATCTGAAACTGAACTGAACCCACACTGACCGTAAGAGCTCCAGATAATTTCCTAGATGTATTTTTATCTTTTTTTTTAAATTAAAAAAAAATTTTTTTTCTTTTCTTTTTTTTCTCTTTTAAAATTCCCTATTACTCCCCCATTACTCCTTAACTTTCATTTTCATATATTTTTTCTTGTTTTTTTTTTTTCTTTTTTTCTCTTATTTTCTTTTAAAATCCTCTATTACTCCTCTACTACTCCTTAATTTTCATTTTCATTTCACTATAACCTTGCAAAAAAAAAAAAAAAGAGAAGCCCTATTTTTAAACTAAACTTCATATATATTTCTAAAATTTTTTGTTTTTGTTTTTAATATTGTATTTTTAAGAGTCTAACCTCTACTCTAGATTTTTAATCTTTGTTTTTCAGTATGTGATATAAATTTTGGACATTTAAGAATCCAATATTCAGTTCCCATTTTTATTCAGGGAATAAAATGTGTGTTGATTACTCTCTCCCACTTTTGACTCTGTTTTCTACCTCAGAACACCTCTATTTACTCCCTTCCCCTTCTCTTCCCAATCCAATTCTGTGAATCTTTGTGGGTGTCTGGGCTACAGAGAACACTCTGGGAACAGACAACTGTGTAGATGTGTCTCTCACCTCTTGAGTCCCCCCTTTTTCTCCCCTGCTCATCTCTATCTCACTCCTCCCTCTCCTCTTCTTCATGTAACTCTGTGAACCCTCTCTGGGTGTCCCTCACGGTGTAGAATCTTTTCACCATTAACCTAGAAGTTTTATTATCAGTGCTGTATAGTTGGAGAAGTCCTGAGACTACAGGAAGAATAAAACTGAAATCCAGAGGCAGGAGACTTAAGCCCAAAACCTGAGAACACCAGAAAACTCCTGACTACATGGAACATTAAGTAATAAGAGACCATCCAAAAGCCTCCATACCTACACTGAAACCAACCACCACCCAAGAGTCAACAAGTTTTAGAGCAAGACATACCACGCAAATTCTCCAGCAACACAGGAACATAGCCCTGAGCGTCAACATACAGGCTGCCCAAAGTCACACCCAACACATAGACCCATCTCAAAACTCATTACTGGACACTCCATTGCACTCCACAGAGAAGAAATCCAGTTCCACGCACCAGAACACCGACGCAAGCTTCCCTAACCAGGAAACCTTGACAAGCCAATTGTCCAACCCCACCCACGGGGTGAAACCTCCACAATAAAAAGGAACCACAGTCCTCGAGAATACAGAAAGCCCACTCCAGACACAGGAATCGAAACAAGATGAAAAGGCAGAAAAATACCCAACAGGTAAAGGAACATGAAAAATGCCCCCCAAGGCAAACAAAAGAGAAGGAGATAGGGAATCTACCTGAAAAAGAATTTAAAATAATGATAATAAAAATGATCCAAAGTCTTGAAAACAAAATGGAGTTACAGATAAATAGCCTGGAGACAAAGATTGAAAAGATGCAAGAAATATTTAATAAAGACCTGGAAGAAATAAAAAAGAGTCAATTAAAAATGAATAATGCAATAAATGAGATCAAAAACACTCTGGAGGGAACCAAGAGTAGAATAATGGAGACAGAAGATAGGATAAGTGAGGTATAAGATAAAATGGTGGAAATAAATGAAACAGGAAAAAAGAAAAGAAATGAGGACAACCTCAGGGACCTCTGGGACAATGTGAAACGCCCCAACATTTGAATCATAGGAGTCCCAGAAGAAGAAGACTAAAAGAAAGGCCATGAGAAAATACTTGAGGAGATAATAGCTGAAAACTCCCCTAAAATGGGGAAGGAAATAGCCACCCAAATCCAAGAAACCCAGAGAGACCCAAACAGGATAAACCCAAGGCAAAACACCCCAAGACACGTATTAATCAAATTAACAAAGATCAAACACAAAGAACAAATATTAAAAGCAGCAAGGGAGAAACAACAAATAACACACAAAGGGATTCCCATAAGGATAACAGCTGATCTATCAATAGAAACCCTCCAGGCCAGAAGGGAATGGCAGGACATATTTAAAGTAATCAAAGAGAATAACCTGCAACCTAGATTACTGTATCCAGCAAGGATCTCATTCAGATATGAAGGAGAATTCAAAAGCTTTACAGACAAGCAAAAGCTGAGAGAACTCAGCACCACCAAACCAGCTCTTCAACAAATGCTAAAGGATCTTCTCTAGACAGGAAACACAGAAAGGTTGTATAAATGTGAACCCAAAAGAACAAAGTAAATGGCAACAGGACCATTCCTATCAATAATTACCTTAAATGTAAATGGGCTGAATGCCCCAACCAAAAGACAAAGACTGGCTGAATGGATACAAAAACAAGACCCCTATATATGCTGTCTACAAGAGACCCACCTCAAAACAAGGGACACATACAGACTAAAAGTGAAGGGCTGGAAAAAAATATTTCACACAAACGGAGACCAAAAGAAAGCAGGAGTCGCAATACTCATATCAGATAAAATAGACTTTCAAATAAAGGCTGTGAAAAGAGACAAAGAAGGACTACATAATTGATCCTTCTTGGATCAATCCAAGAAGAAGATATAACAATTATAAATATATATGCACCCAACATAGGAGCACCGCAATATGTAAGGCAAACGCTAACGAGTATGAAAGAGGAAATTAATAGTAACACAATAATAGTGGGAGACTTTAATACGCCACTCACAACTATGGATAGATCAACTAAACAGAAAATTAACAAGGAAACACTAACTTTAAATGACACAATGGACTAGCTAGACCTAACTGATATCTAAAGGACATTTCACCCCAAAACAGTCAACTTCACCTTTTTCTCAAGTGCACACGGAACCTTCTTCAGAATAGATCACAAACTGGGCGATAAATCTAGTCTTGGTAAATTCAAAAAAACTGAAATCATTCCAGTCATCTTTTCTGACCACAGTGCAGTAAGATTAGATCTCAATTAGAGGAAAAAAATTATTAAAAATTCAAGCATATGGAGGCTAAATAACACGCTTCTGAATAACCAACAAATCATAAAAGAAATCAAAATATGCATAGAAATCAATGAAAATGAAAACACAACAACCCAAAAACTGTAAAAGCAGTGCTAAGGGGAAGGTTCATAGCATTACAGGCTTACCTCAAGAAACAAGAAAAAAGTCAAATAAATAACCTAACTCTACACCTAAAGCAACTAGAGAAAGAAGAAATGAAGAACCCCATGGTTAGTAGAAGGAAAGAAATCTTAAAAATTAGGGCAGAAATAAATGCAAAAGAAACGAAAGAGACCATAGCAAAAATCAACAAAGCTAAAAGCTGGTTTTTGGAAAAAATAAACAAAATTGACAAACCATTAGCAAGACTCAATAAGAAACAAAGGGAGAAGAACCAAATTAACAAAATTAGAAATGAAAATGGAGAGATCACAACAGACAACACTGAAATACAAAGGATCATAAGAGACTACTACCAGCAGCTCTATGCCAATAAAATGGACAATTTGGAAGAAATGGACAAATTCATAGAAAAGTATAACTTGCCAAAACGGAACCAGAAAGAAACAGAAGATCTTAACAGACCCATCACAAGCAAGGAAATCGAAACTGTAATCAGAAATCTTCCAGGAAACAAAAGCCCAGGACCAGATGGCTTCACAGCTGAATTCTACCAAAAATTAAGAGGAGAGCTAACACCTATCTTACTCAAACTCTTCCAGAAAATTGCAGAAGAAGGTAAGCTTCCAAACTCATTCTATGAAGCCACCATCACCCTAATTCCAAAACCAGACAAAGATGCCACAAAAAAAGAAAACTACAGGCCAATATCACTGATGAACATAGATGCAAAAATCCTTAACAAAATTCTAGCAAACAGAATCCAACAACATATTAAAAAAATCATACACCATGACCAAGTGGGCTTTATCCCAGGAATGCAAGGATTCTTTAATATCCACAAATCAATCAATGTAATACACCACATTAACAAACTGAAAGATAAAAACCATATGATTATCTCAATAGATGCAGAAAAAGCCTTTGACAAAATTCAACATCCATTTATGATAAAAACTCTCCAGAAAGCAGGAATAGAAGGAACACACCTCAACATAATAAAAGCTATATATGACAAACCCACAGCAAGCATTACCCTCAATGGTGAAAAATTGAAAGCATTTCCCCTAAAATCAGGAACAAGACAAGGGTGCCCACTCTCACCACTACTATTGAACATAGTTTTGGAAGTTTTGGCCACAGCAATCAGAGCAGAAAAAGATGTAAAAGGAATTCAGATAGGAAAAGAAGAAGTGAAACTCTCGCTGTTTGTAGATGACATGATCCTCTACATAGAAAACCCTAAAGACTCTACCAGAAAATTACTAGAGCTAATCAATGAATATAGTAAAGTTGCAGGACATAAAATTAACACAGAGAAATCCCTTGTATTCCTGTACACTAACAATGAGAAAACAGAAAGAGAAATTAAGGGAACAATACCATTCACCACTGCAACAAAAAGAATAAAATACTTAGGAGTATATCTACCTAAAGAAACAAAAGACCTATACATAGAAAACTATAAAACACTGATGAAAGAAATCAAAGAGGACACAAACAGATAAAGAAACATACTCTGTTCATGGACTGGAAGAATAAATATTGTCAAAATGGCTATACTACCCAAAGCAATCTATAGATTCAGTGCAACCCCTATTAAGCTTCCAACGGTATTTTTCACAGAACTAGAACAAATAATTTCACAATTTGTATGGAAATACAAGAAACCTTGAATAGCCAAAGTAATCTTGAGAAAGAAGAATGGAACTGGAGGAATTAACCTGCCTGACTTCAGACTCTACTACAAAGCCACAGTCATCAAGACAGTATGGTACTGGCACAAAGACAGAAATATAGATCAATGGAACAGAATAGAAAGCCCAGAGATAAATCCACGAACCTATGGACACCTTATCTTTGACAAAGGAGGCAAGGATATACAGTGGAAAAAAGACAACCTCTTTAACAAGTGGTGCTGGGAAAACTGGTCAACCACTTGTAAAAGAATGAAACTAGAACACTTTCTAACACCATACACAGAAATAAACTCAAAATGGATTAAAGATCTAAATATAAGACCAGAAACTATAAAACTCCTAGAGGAGAACATAGGCAAAACACTCTCTGACATAAATCACAGCAGGATCCTCTATGACCCACCTCCCAGAATACTGGAAATAAAAGCAAAAATAAACAAATGGGACCTAATGAAACTTAAAAGCTTTTGCACAACAAAGTAAACTAAGTAAGGTGAAAAGACAGCCCTCAGATTGGGAGAAAATAATAACAAGTGAAGCAACAGACAAAGGATTAATCTCAAAAATATACAAGCAACCCCTGCAGCTCAATTCCAGAAAAATAAATGACCCAATCAAAATATGGGCCAAAGAACTAAACAGACATTTCTCCAAAGAAGACATACAGATGGCTAACAAACACATGAAAAGATGCTCAACATCACTCATTATCAGAGAAATGCAAATCAAAACCACAATGAGGTACCATTACACGCCAGTCAGGATGGCTGCTATCCAAAAGTCTACAAGCAATAAATGCTGGAGAGGGTGTGGAGAAAAGGGAACCCTCTTACACTGTTGGTAGGAATGCAAACTAGTATAGCCGCTATGGAGAACAGTGTGGAGATTCCTTAAAAAACTGGAAATAGAACTGCCATATGACCCAGCAATCCCACTTCTGGGCATACACACTGAGGAAACCAGATCTGAAATAGACACGTGCACCCCAATGTTCATCGCAGCACTGTTTATAATAGCCAGGACATGGAAGCAACCTAGATGCCCATCAGCAGATGAATGGATAAGGAAGCTCTGGTACAAATACACCATGGAATATTACTCAGCCATTAAAAAGAATTCATGTGAATCAGTTCTAATGAGATGGCTGAAACTGGAGCCCATTATACAGAGTGAAGTAAGCCAGAAAGATAGACCATTACAGTATACTAATGCATATATATGGAATTTAGAAAGATGGTAATGATAACCCTATATGCAAAACAGAAAAAGAGACACAGATGTACAGAACAGACTTTTGGACTCTGTGGGAGAAGGCGAGGGTGGGATGTTTCGAGAGAACAGCATAGAAACATGTATATTATCTATGGTGAAACAGATCACCAGCCCAGGTTGGATGCATGAGACAAGTGCTCGGGCCTGGTGCACTGGGAAGACCCAGAGGGATCGGGTAGAGAGGGAGGTGGGAGGGGGGATCGGGATGGGGAATACATGTAAATCCATGGCTGATTCATGTCAATGTATCACAAAACCCACTTTAATATTGTAAAGTAATTAGCCTCCAACTAATAAAAATAAATAATTAAAAAAAAAAAAATCACACGTGCCACACCACCCCATGGAGGTGTTGGGGGCAGTCTAGCCAGCACCTCCTGACATCCTCATTATTTCATTCATTGATTAAGTATTTATTGCCATTTATTGTACCAAGGGGGGCTTCCCAGATGGTGCAAAAAAAAAAAAAAAAAACCCATAAATTGGTAAGTACAATTTGATACAGCACAAGGATTGAGAAGACTGTGTTTGCAGGTGGACTGGCTCAATTTATATCTTGGCATAACCACCAGAGTAATATTCCAGAAACACACACACACAATATATATTATATATATATCATATATATATGAATAATAATACATTAGTATATATTATGTATATGATTTATTATATACATGATTTACTATATAATACATTATCATATAATATATTACATGTAACTTGTACTCATATATACATAGCATATACATGGTATGTGTGGTCAGTTGCTCAGTCATATCCAAGTCTCCAACCCTATGGACTGTACCCTATCATGCTCCTCTGTCCATGGGGATTCTCCAGCCAAGAATACTGGAGTGGGTTGCCATTTCCTCTTCCAGAGGATCTTCTTGACCCAGGGATCAAACCAGTTTCTCCTGCACTGGCACGTGCATCCTTTATCACTGTGCCACCAACCTATTTTAATTATGAAGAACCAGTAAATAAGATACCAGAAACTGAACAATTCTTGACAAATCCATTACATACACAAAAACACTAGAGAAAGTAATCTCACTGTTTTCCAAAATTCTTTTACTCTAGGCCATAAAATGTTATATGCCATCCATACATAATCCATTGTTGTCTACATTCAAATATACCACTATCTCCCTTTTAAACAAAATTCCATCAAGACAGCCTCTAATAAAGGGGAAGACCATAAACCAAATCATAGATTTAATTCAGTTTCACTTACAAGGTAGTCAGCTATGAATCGAGTGGAAAATTAAATTAAGGGCTATGCTAGTCTCCCCAAATGTTCTTAGCTATCCATCAAACAAAAAAGAACTGTAAATAAAATTTAATGCTGAAACCATAAACACTACATGTATACAACTGCTTTTATGGTAGAAAATTTTGTGCAAGGGTTAAACACAAGTGAAATACCAAAGAGGTATCAATAAGCTAAAGTCATACAAAGGGTACAATCTTTTTAAACATTGAAAAATAAACACACACTCATATATGTGTATATGTCTGTGTGTGTGTGTGTGTCCTTGGTTGCTCAGTTGTGTCCAACTCTGCAATCCCATGGACTGTAACCCACCAGGCTCCTCTGGTCTATGGGATTTCTGAGGCAAGAATACTGGAGTGGGTCACCGTTTCCTTCTCCAGAGAATCTTCCTGACCTAGAGATCCAATCTGCATCTCTTGCATCTCCAGTATTGGCAGGAGGATTCTTTACCACTGTGTCACCTGGGAAGCGCAAAGTCCACTCGTGTACAAACATAAATAAATTAGAGCTGCCTTGAAGCAAACAAACCCTGCTGGGCCATTACTTCTGGATGTGGATCCTTTAGTCCTCATCCTTATGCGTGGACTCCTCCACCTAGATTCTAGGTCTACTCAACAAGTATTATACACAGAGAGGAAAGGTCTCCAGAAAGAAGGAACTTGGGACAAGTCTGGAGCTCCGTATCCTTCATGGCAACCTCTCAGATCTTGAAAAAGGCTACGCAAAAAACAGAGGAGGATCAACTATATCCAAAGATGCACCAACCTTCTGGAAAACTACCAGTTTGTGGTATTGTAACCCCCAATTGAAACTTTTTTCAGTTCAGTTCAGTCGCTCAGTCGTGTCCGACTCTTTATGACCCCATGAATCGCAGCACATCAGGCCTCCCTGTCCATCACCAACTCCCACAGTTTACTCAAACTCATGTCCATTGAGTCGGTGATGCCATTCAACCATCTCATCCTCTGTCGTCCCCTTCTCCTCCTGCCCCCAATCCCTCCCAGCATCAGAGTCTTTTCAAATGAATCAATTCTTTGCATGAGGTGGCCAAAGTTTTGGAGTTTCAGCTTCAGCATCAGTCCTTCCAATGAATATTCAGGACTGATCTCCTTTAGGATGGACTGGTTGGATCTCCTTGCAGTCCAAGGGACTCTCAAGAGTCTTCTCCAACACCACAGTTCAAAAGCATCAATTCTTGGGCGCTCAGCTTTCTTCATAGTCCAACTCTCACATCCATACACAAACACTGGAAAAACCACAGCCTTGATTGGTGGACCTTTGTTGGCAAAGTAACGTCTCTGCTTTTTAATATACTATCTAGGTTGGTCATAATTTTCCTTACAAGGAGTAAGCGTCTTTTAATTTCATGGCTGCAATCACCATCTGCAGTGATTTTGGAGCCCCCAAAAATAAAGTCTGACGCTGTTTCCACTGTTTCCCCATCTATTTTCCATGAAGTGATGGGACCAGATGCCATGATCTTAGTTTTCTGAATGTTGAGCTTTAAGGCAACTTTTTCACTCTCCTCTTTCACTTTCATCAAGAGGCTTTTTAGTTCCTCTTCACTTTCTGCCATAAGGGTGGTGTCATCTGCATATCTGAGGTTATTGATATTTCTCCCGGCAATCTTGACTCCAGCTTGTGCTTCTTCCAGCCCAGCCCAGTGTTTCTCATGATGTACTCTGCATATAAGTTAAATAAGCAGGGTGACAATATACAGCCTTGACCTACTCCTTTTCCTATTTGGAACCAGTCTGCTGTTCCATGTCCAGTTCTAACTGTTGCTTCCTGACCTGCATATAGCTTTCTCAAGAGGCAGGTCAGGTGGTCTGGTATTCCCATCTCTTTCAGAATTTTCCACAGTTTATTGTGATCCACACAGTCAAAGGCTTTGACATAGCCAATAAAGCAGAAATAGATGTTTTTCTGGAACTCTCTTGCTTTTTCGATAATGCAATGGATGTTGGCAATTTGATCTCTGGTTCCTCTGCCCTTTCTAAAACCAGCTTGAACATCTGGAAGTTCACGGTTCACATATTGCTGAAGCCTGGCTTGGAGAATTTTGAGCATTACTTTACTAGTGTGGGAGATGAGTGCAATTGTGCGGTAGTTTGAGCATTCTTTGGGATTGCCTTTCTTAGGGATTGGAATGAAAACTGACCTTTTCCAGTCCTGTGGCCACTGCTGAGTTTTCCACATTTGCTGGCATATATTGAGTGCAGCACTTTCACAGCATCATCTTTTAGGATTTGAAATAGCTCAACTGGAATTCCATCACCTCCAGTAGCTTTGTTCGTAGTGATGCTTTTTTATGTAAAAATAAATCTGGGTAGGGCCTCCTTGAGAAGTGGGTCACTAGGAAGCTCAGAGTATTAAGAAGCATTGCTGCAAAGATTAATCTTAACACCCAAACCTTCTGCATGAAGACTTCAAGTCAAAAAGATACTGAGTGTTTCTCTAGACCTTCCTTATGATAAAAAGGGAAGGGCAAGAAAAGGTGTAATTACTAAATTCCAAAGGTCTTCAGCTTTTGGCTGAAGCAGCATTGCCAATTTACCAGAACTACAGGAGAAGATATCTAGATAGGAAAATCCACAAAAGTTTTTTCATGGTTTGACACCACAAACACTATAAACTCAAGTGACCTTTAGTTGCAATGAAATGGCCTGTTTTATTTTTGTTTTTAAATCAGTTCTCACCTTCCTCAACCTCCCAGATACTTCCATAGCACCCAGAAGCCTTTCCTAACCTTGTGGCTATTAAAAAAGACACGACACACATACACAGACAATTCTACAATTGGGTGAAAACTACAAAACAGTATATAGTGGATGACTTCATAAAGTATGGGAATAAGCTAAGCTGATCTCTGCTATTAGAAGTCAAGTTGGATGGCATCACTGGCTCTATGGACATGAATTTGTGCAACCTCTGGGAGATAGTGAAGGACAGGGAAGCCTGGTGTGCTGCAGTCCATGGGGTCACAAAGAGTCAGACACAACTCAGTGACTGGACAACAACATATAGTTGCCACTGAAGGGATGGTTAAAATTGAAGAGGGTGTCCCTGGGATGCTGGAAATGCTGTGTTTTGACTAAGCACTGATTCAAAACTATGATCAATTAATGAACACTCAGCATGGTCCCATTACATCTGTTATTTCCACGAAGGTTAAGTGTGAGTGTGTGAAATTTAAATTCTGAATTCCCTGAAATATGAGAAGACATGAGAACCTAATCTTGGAGATGCTCTTGTTGGTACCAAAGGAGCCGTGAAAGCCTAATATTTTGGTTGCACAAAACACTTTACTTCCTGGACCGGAAAGCCATAAAGGATGAACTGCAGACTTTGACCTGTTGTGTTAACCAATTAAGACAAGGAAAGAAAATAAAAAATTAAAGTGGTCACAGCCTCTGGTTTATTAAACATTTGTGTTAAACAGAGGGATTAAGTCATATTCTTCAAACTTAATAAATTTAATGTTTTTTCTAAGTCATTTATTTCAGAGTTTTGCTTTAACAGCTCTCCGACCCAACTAAGAGACATTTAGTTTGCAATTACAGTCAAGCCAAGTGTATCCACCCAACAACAATAGGTCAAGTTACAAAAAAAAAAAAACAACAAAAAAAAAACAGCTCCAGGCTTTCTGGGCAGCAAACAAATCAGTGTGTACTCAGTAACCCCACAAAACAGTCCCATAAACTTGTTGTAGGTGTGGGTATCTATATTTTTAAAAGATGCCAACTAATTTCATTTGTGGGAAAAAAGGTAATTCAAACTATTCAAACATGGAAAACCTGCCATGAAACATTAAAATATTTTAATACTTAATGATTGAATCTCTTGAATGTACTTTTATAAAGAAAAGAACACTGAACAGACACAGTTTCAAAAAAAAACAACACACACAAAAAACCCCAGACAACAAAAAATGTGGGCTGAGTGAGGTTTTTGTGGCTCTTACAAAGCATTTTAAATTCCAAAATTCATTCAAAAATTATTTTTTGAGTACTTATCAACACATTATTTGTTGATCAAGACAATTTGAAGAACATCATGAAACTATTTAGGAATCATTTACCTGGGATTATTTTTTATTCTTTCTCTAAGGAAAAAAAAGAAGTATATATATAATGAAAATCCTAACCAAGTATTAAATTTTGGTTTCAGATGTCAAAATAAATCAAAATATTTAAGGTCAAAATTAGAGAATGAAACTCAAAAGTTAACTACTTTACAAAAATCTTATAAACTCAGTAGTGAGTAACTGAAATTTCCTTCTACTGTGGTATTTGTTCCCTGAATATCAGATTAATAGCATCCCAACCTGGTGGAAGGCAAAAACCATGGGCTTTGTAGTCAGGTTTAACTCTGCTACAAAGAGATATCGTTCCACTCAGGGTTCTCACAATAAATACTCAGACTGTCTGACTTTCTCTTTCATCATCTCTATAAAATGGGAATAAAACCACCTATGTCACAAGGTTATGGAAATAATTAACTAAGGTAATTTATTAGTTTCTTCCCTGAAATTAAAAATATTTCATCTTTAAGGTTAGTATTTTTTTTTTTAAGGTTTAGTATTATTATACCAGACATTGCTTTGAAAAAAAAAAAAAAGATTTGAAGAGATGGCAGCAAATTATCTGAAGTTTCAAATAGTTTTATTTGGTGTATGTGCTCTTTTGAGTTATATGAATGACCTACTGATTATTACTAAAAATAAACTGTTAAAAGTCTTAAAATTGAATATTGGGGAAAAAAAATAAAACACTGAAAAGGCATTTCTTAGAATCCTTACTGGAAGTAATAATATGAATTTAGATTTTTTTTTTTTTAATGTGTGAATCATCATTTATTTTTTAACCAATTTTACTGTGGTATAATTTACATACAATAAAAATGCACCCATTTTAAGAGTACAGTTCAAAAAGTTTCAAAAAGTATACATTCATCAACCCACCACCATCAAAATCTAGAACATTTTTGTCACCCCCCCCAAATTACCTCCTGCCCCTTTGTAACCAATCTCTTGTCTCCATGTCCAGCCCCAGACAACCATTAAACTATTTCTTGTCCCTACAATTCAGATTTCCCTTTTCCAAACTTTTACAAATTTCAACACTAAAGCAACAGAAGATCATTGAATAAACTCAAAACTTATTTTAATAATAAGGAAAGAAGAGTCATTTCACATTTTCAGTTCCAATAATTTCTGGAACAAAGATTCCAAACTATGATCCTTTAACTTTTTCTTTTTTTTTCTTTTTTTACTAATTCTTTAATCCAACAAAACATTAAATTATATATTAGCATGGTAGTATGGAAACTCCATATAAAAGTTTTAAATGATGATGATCAAGTGTAATTTTTTAAAAAACACAAAAGCAAATTTTTTTTTTTTTTTTAATTAGTTGGAGGCCAATCACTTCACAACATTTCAGTGGGTTTTGTCATACATTGATATGAATCAGCCATGGATTTACACGTATTCCCCATCCCGATCCCCGCTCCCACCTCCCTCTCCACCCGATTCCCCCGGGTCCTCCCAGTGCACCAGGCTGGGGCACTTGTCTCATGCATCCCACCTGGGCTGGTGATCTGTTTCACCATAGATAGTATACATGCTGTTCTTTTGAAACATCCCACCCTCAGATAACCCTATATGCAAAACAGAAAAAGAGACACAGAAGTACAGAAAAGCAAATATTAAAACTACAACCATAAAAATATATGATTATACATAAACATGCTATGGTCAAGTTAATTTTTTAAATTAACATAAAAACAAAACTAAAATTATAATATATAGTAGTATAGAAGTGCACTATTACTGCCTATTATTTTTAGCATAGGCGGGTATATTTTGTAAAAGAAAATCTAAGAATGGATCATGGATCAAACAGTTCTCCAAGTCACTTGATTATGAATGCCATATTGTATTTATAATAGCACCTCCTTTTAAATGATTCAAGCTGTTTTAAAACCCCACTAATTCTCCCAATGCTACTTGGGAAAAACCCAAGTTCAATAGCTTCCTTACTCAAGAGTGTAGACCAAAACATCCGACTCTAACACTAAATGTTTTTCTGAATCTCAAGTTCTAGGTCCTAGGTAAAGTCTACTTTAGATGACTTTTTCACTATCAGAACAGATGAAAAATTAAATATTCAGTCAAGAGAATGGAAGAAATATCATAATGGGTTTACCAGCTAGTATAATCTCTCAGGTGGTTAACTCAGCATAGTGTGGTCACTTCATGATACAACATGGAAACTATTACATAATTACACATTATATTTAGCCAATCTTTCTTGAATTTACTTATAAGCTCAACCTTCTACAGGCTGTTCTCAACTCAACTTTAGGATGTTCTTGAAGGTCATCTTCATCTTATTTCTACTCTGCTTAATTTTCTGTTCAGCGATAGCTTCTATCTGTAGTCTACATCCAACTCTTCTTCATTCAGAGGCCCTGGAATCCCACTGATTATTTCGGTGGTCCTAACCTGAAGCTTTCCTAAGTACCTGAGTATGCCAAAAACATTAGGCCGCTTAACAATAATTTTCTTGACTGGAACCAGAGGATCTCAAATCTGACTGCATATTACTCCATAATTTATTAAATCAGTCTCTACTGATGGACTTTCAGAGGTCATCTAATCTGATCTTTTGCAATTATAAATAGTGCCTCAATGCATATACCTATATTTGTAAATATCACATATATATCATGAATACAAACATATCTGTAAAAATGATTACAGAAGAACTTGCTAGGTCAAGGCATCATATTCTTTTTTAAAATAGTATTTTTTTTTAATTTACAAAGTGTTAAGTTTTAGCTGTATAGCAAAGTGATTCAGTTAAACATACGTACATATAGGTATACATGTTCTTTTTCAGATTCTTATTACAAGATATTGAATATAGTTCCCTGTGCTATATAGGGAAGTCCATCAGTAGAGATAGGTCTACTAATAGGTCCTTGTTCTTTATCTGTTTTATATATAGTAGTGTGTTATCTCTTAATCCCAAACTCCCTTTCACAACTGTAAGTGTACTTCCGATGTGCATCTATTTCTGCTGTGTAAATAAGTTCATTTGTATTATTTTGTTAGATTCCACATATAAGAGGTATCATATGACATTTTTCTCTGACTTACTTCACTTAATATGATAATCTCTAGGGTCATCCAAAAGGGCTATATTCTTAGTGCTGAATGATATATTATCACATATAATAAACTATTGTCAACAGTCCTCAAAAATCATACTCAGTCCTCTGAGTACCTGAAAATCCCTGCATTTCAGGTTAAAAATTAAAGTCATTCCAAAGTCTTTGAAAAGGAATCATTTTGGGATATTTTAAGCAGCCCCAAGAGTCACAGAACCAGACAGTCCCTTAGAGATCAGCTAATCCAAGCAGGCCTATGGTTTTATTATTGAGGAAAATGAGGTCAGCAGAGTTTAAGAGACTAAACTACATCTGGACCAGATTAGAACCTCAGGCTTCCTGCCCTTGACCCTTGCTCTTGCCCTTGACACTAAGTCAGGGCAGTTCACTTGCCCAGAACAAAGGTATTATTTACTCTCGGTGCCCAAATCACCTTGGATGACACACACACAGTTATCAATTAACTATCAGTTGATAGTTCATGCCAAACTGTGGTAAATGTTGCAGGGGACATGTACGTGGATAGCAGTTCTCAACATGTACACTGTGTGTATATACATGCAACCCAAGAGCCTGGGTGCTGTAAAATACAGTTGGAAGCTCAGACAAGAAGTGCACTGGGTCCTAAAGAGAGTAACAAGGAAGAACTGAGCTCTATTCACGCACAACCGAAAATAGAGCTTAAAAACTGGATTGTAACAAAGTCATAATCTTTAAGTTCAAATTTTTCAAAAGGTCCCATTTAGATCCTGAATTCGCCTTCTGCCTGCTTTAAACTCATCACTTTATATGTGTGGAAGATGCAGCTTTTACTACAATATTTATCTGTATCTTCCTCCTCCCTGGCATGAATAGGTTTGTTTAATTTAAAACTTATCTACATTTAGTTAAATACACAAAGACTAGCATCCGCTCAAATTAACTGAAAAATTCAAACAAAAGTAAGTTTGTAGAAGAAAACAAACAGAAATGGGAGGCATAATGATTTGTTGGTACAAATTATGTTTCAACTTACAGTTCTAAACCCAACTCGAAAACAGATTCTAGAAAGTGTACTCATGGCAGATGTGAAATAATTACTCAAATAACAAAATCTAAATTCCAAATCTATCCTATCGGATGGATAAAATTCACCACAAGTCTGTGCAGTGCTTAAACTTGATTAATTCTTGTATTTGAGCCAAAAGAGCAAATTTGAATGTTAACTTAAGCTAAGCCATAGAAAGTAGATACAAACACTACATTTCTTAAATAACAGCTGATTTTTCTTTAAAATCACTCTTCTAACTTGAGACTATCCCTTTGAAAACAGGATGCGGATTTGAGTTACTTAGGATTTCTTTAAAAGGCATTTTAAAGCAAGATTAACTGTTGGTTTAAGTCTTGACATTTCCCGATTAATAACCCTAAAGCTTAATGAGGCACAACAGATTTAAGAATTGAAGATTTTTAATAAAAACGGAAGTTGAGGACAGTTTGGTGCAACACACTGTCACCAAAAATCTGTTTCAAATAGAATTGAATCTCTACATGTAAAAAATACAAACTATCTAAGAAGACTTTCCCCTTAAAATCTCAGTCCAAACTTTTAGAAGACCAGGGCAGACTTTGATAAAAGTATGACACTATACTCTGCAAGTAAAATTCTAAACTTACAATTAAGGCCTAAAAAATCATATGTAATTTTAATTTGGGTGTATATTTATGTCATTTTAAGACATGCTTATAATATTTTAGGGCACACTAATTGTTTTTCAAATTGCATTTAATGCATTTGACCTGGGTTCGATCCCTGGGTCAGGAAGATCCCCTGGAGAAGGAAATGGCAACCCACTCCAGTATTCTTGCCTGGAAAACTCCATGGACAAGAGGAGCCTGGCAGGCTACAGTTAATGGGGTGGCAAAAGAGCTGGACACAGCTTAACGACTAAACACCACCACCACCTGTTAGTAATGACCACATGCCAGAAGTTTTTAAAAGGGCAAAGATACACATAAGGAGAAGAAACTGAACCAGCTAAGTTAATTCTTACTTTCAAAGGAACTTGAAATTCAAATAAACATAGAGAATACATATATGTTTTATTTTTAAAATGACTGTGGTATCCTAGATTTTCCAGTCTAAAACAAAGCCTTCCCCCCCCCCCAACATTTTATGTATTGAAATTAATGCCATGAAAGTCCATACCTAATATGAGAAAATCACATATGGTTTGTGCATCTTTTTTCATAGGTCCTCATTCAGCATTGAAAGCAGAAATCTATGTGATAAGACTAAGAATCTAAAATATTTGTGAAACGTAAGGTGATGTCTTTGATGTTTCATAACCCATTCAAGTGTATTTAAAATAGAATAATGGAGCTATGCAGTTAAAATGAGAACCAGAAAAACAAAGCAGGCTTCTAACCTATTCATGACTGGATGGGTAGTAAAAGTATAATTGATCTTTTTTCCCTGATGATAAATCTATTTAAGGATTTGAAAGTCACTTGTATGAAAGGAAAGCTTGTCATAACTTTGTGATATCCCTTGATCAGTGAAGTTTAATGCTCAAATTCTGCTTTTTTTCTTTTTTAGAGGACAATGCTAATGCCTCAAGCTAAAATGAGCAAGAATAGAGAAAATCTTAAAAGCTGAATATCATAATATGCAAAATTGACTAGAATTATGTAAATCTAGGTAACAGAATAACTCAACTAGTAAAGATTCTCTTAAAGTGAAAAAAAAAAAGTGTTTCAAGTAAAACAAAGAACACTTCGGTTAATTAAAGGCATAAAGTCCTTTTGAATATTTAATTATTCTTCTTTAACTGGTCTGAAAAAATAAGGCAGCTCAGTATCTAAACTGATAACTTACTCATTCTTTCTTCTAAAACTCTTTGACTTCTTAGTCTGGCTTGAAGCTTAAAAAGAAAAGCTAGAGTTCTAAAAAGCAGATGACTGCAGAGTGCAGAGGGGCCATTTTCACATTGCAGATAGATCTATGTTATTCCAGTGTGTAAAGCAGACCATGAGCAGAAAGTCATTTCCAATCTTGGTGTGTACAATCCACACAGCACACTTAACCCTAAAACTCCTGATGCATGAACTGCTCTGCTTCCACTTCTAATGACCTTGTAAATCACTCAGTGTTATTGCTTGACTCATACCCATGAATTACCCAAATAACTTGATGACAAAGTTTTAATCTCCCCTTTCTTCGAGGTTTTTGAAAGTCAACCTCGGGTTGGCCTGTAAGAAACTGAGAAAGAACATACAACAGAAAAGGGAAGTGCACAATTTGACGTTTACAAATTATATATATATATATATATTTTAATGCTTAAAAAAGAAAGAAAATGGCCTACAAAATCCACACCTGGTTTCAAAGCAGATGACTCAAAGAGGAAATGAGATTGTTTCATGGTACACAGATTAGTCCCATGTTATTAGTGACCAAGAAACGTCTCCTCCTATCCTAACTTCACTGCACAGTATTCAATTAAAACTTACTCTCAAATCAAAAAGTTAGTGAGCATACCATCCAGAGCTGGACTCTTAGGATTTACTATAAATTGCCTATAAATAAGTAAGACCACGCTATGATGTCCAAAACAACATGTTTTTTAAAACAAAGATTTTTCTAATCTACGACGTATTTGTTTTTTAAATCTGATGTCTGGGAGGATTCTTAAGTTTATCTTGTTTTCCCCTTCACTTCAAACACTTGAAGTAGCACTTTTTTTCCTTCCTCCCCTTCAGCCTAACCTCTTCAATAAACCCCATTTTAAAAGAGGAAACAATAAATGAACTGACAGGAGGTGAAAGAATGAGGAGTGTGCGCTCCAAGAATAAAGGGCGGTTTTATAACAGGAGGTACTTTTGTTAGCAAGTGACTGGCAGGTCTCCTCCCCCAAGTTAGAAGAAATTCCATCCACTCCCCAAAAGTGCAGAGGCCAAAAATGTCCAGTGGAACAGTTCTGAAACCCCAGCGTCTGCAGAGAGCCGAGGGGGGCGGACTGGCGAATGGGGGAAGGGGAAAGAGAAAGAGACCAGCAGGAGAGGAAAGAACAAAAGGAGAAACCCAAGAAAGGAGAAAGGGACGGCGGGACCAGGGCGGCCCGCGAGCCAGTGTGGGGGAGAGAGCCTCAGAGTAGGCGAGCGCGACCCGGGGGAGGCGAGCGCGGAACGGGCGCACCATGGACAGGGCTCGGCGCGGCCCACACCCCTCTAGGGGGCGGCGGGAGGGAGCGCGCGAGACCGCGGGCGCCAGTCCGGTCCAGCCCCCGGCGCCCGTGGCCGGAGCGCGCCAGGCCCTGACCCGTGATGACCACGGAGGGGGGCGATCCGCACCATCTGTCCCTGTCCCGGTCGCCCCGGGCGCCGCGGCATTTCCGAACTGCGCCCGCACTTTTTGGAGCAGTCGCCGGCCGGCCACCCCCAGCCGCCGGCGGTGCGCTGGTGGCCCCCTGGGGCGGACTCCCCCCCCCCCGCGAGACCCCCTCAGGCCGTGAGGGCGGACACGCCGCTTTCCCGCAGCCACCGCGGGCCCCCCCCGCCGCGGCGGCAGAAGCGGGACCCCCGGCCGGACCCCGCCCAGCGCGGGGGGTCTCGGCCGCGGCGCGCGGCTTCCCTTCGCCAGACCCCGCTGGCGGGCTAGGAGGGGCCTCGGGGCATCCTCTGGCCGGCCGCCGCGGGAAAGTTGGACGCTCGGCCGGGCTGGGGACCCGCGCGGAGTGGGGAGGGAGGCTCAGACCTGCCTGGAGCAGGTGCTTCCCGCCGCTGAGGAGCCTCCCGGTACCGATCCCAGGGATAGGCTGTCTGGCGCTCTCCCGAAGGCGTGAAAAGTGCGGAGGCTCCCGGTCAAGGCGCCCCCAGGACGCACGCAGGGCAGAGGCAGCCGGACAGAGGAAGAGGAAAAATAGCCGAGTAACGGAACTTCTCCCTGCCCGGCGGGATAAGGGGCGTGCGGGGCCAGGGTCTGGGTGCGGAGGCGCGGGCCCGCGTAGACTCGTCTGGGCAAGGGAGCGTGGCTTTCTTTTCGGGTAGGACCGACAGAGAAAATTGCGAGGGCAGGAAAACAGAAATAGGCAGCAATTCGACGCTAGGATAAAGACAATAGGACACTGGAGCCCTCGGGCACCGGGAGCCGCGCGGGTGCCAGGGTGAGGTGGGGTGGAGGCAAGTCCCGTAACTAAGATACCAGAGTGAGAATTCCGACTGCAAACTCGAGACCCATCTCTGCAGAAATAAACAAAAAAATTGGAGCAAAGTGCTACGCGAGGGGTGAGAAGCATAGAAAACTGCAAAACCGGAGTGCTAGCGTAGCTCACCCTTCTGCTGCCTAGAGACACCCCCCCGGGAGCTGGCTGGACCCCCGCAGGGGCAGTGGGGAGACCGTGATCAGCCCCTTTGGGCACCCGCCAAGAGAGGCGCGGGAGACCGGCTGGCCCCGGGCGCCCTGCTCGGGCGCCCGGCCCCTGCCTCGTGTCTGCGCAGCTCCCGGCCGCGCGGTGCGGCACCTCCCTTCCCGGGTGCGCAGCCCGGCCCCGCAGCGGCGCGGGGAACAAAGGGACCCGGCGCCGCCCGCCCCACCCCGCCCGCGGCCCGGCCCGCGGGGACCGCCGCGTACCTGAAGCAGGGCCGCCAGCAGCGGCAGCAGGGTCCGCGGCGCTCCCCCTATCCGGCACATGGAGGCGGAGAGGGGCCGAGCGAGGAGCCGGAGGCGGCGGCAGCGGCAGCACCAACAGCGGCGCGGAGAGACGGCTCCAGGCAGTTTCCACCCCCTTCCCTTCCCTCCCCTCCCCACCCCCTTCTCCGCTGCTCCGCGCTCCCCGCCAATGGAGAGCGAGCTGATGACAAATAGCGGGCCGCGGAGTCCGCGGGACTCGCACCACGAGTAATAAAACAGACCGAGATCAAGGAGCTGGGGAGGGGGCGGGGGAGAAGGCGGGCGTGCGCGTGAGGGTGTGAGTGTGTGCGTGTGTGTGCGTGTGTGTGTGTGGCCGCGGTGGCAGCGCAGGCTGCTCTGTTTCGGCCCCAAGCGCTGCGAAGCCAGGAGGGATGCAGGCGGCGGGGACCTTGGCCGGTGGAAGATGCGGAGGTGCAAGCGGAGCGGCGGGAGCGCCCCAGGAGCTCCGCAACGCGAGGTTTCGGGCTCGGGGTTTTGCTTCCTCCGGGTCCCCTCTCTAGGGCCGCCGGGCACGACGAAGACGCCGGCGAGAGCGCCGCGGGGAGGGCGCTCGGGGCCGTGCGCGCTGCGCCCACAAAGGGCAGCAGTCCCGGCGCCTCCGCTGCGTGGGGGCGGAGGTCCGCTTCTTGGCGCCCCTTGCCGCTCCCCCCGGAGAGTTGGAGACTGTTCTCCGGCCTCGGCCGCGCGGGGATGAGGCCAGGGGCCGGCGCGGCCGCTCCCGCCGCGGCTCCGTCCCGCGCAGTTGCCGCCTCGGCCGCCCCCGCTGCCCGCGCGCCGGCTCTCGGCCCGCGCCGCTCACTCGCGCGCGCCGCCCCACCCCCGCGTCGCTGCCGCCGCCCGCGCGCCTCGCTCGGCCTCCGCGAGCGCGATCAGGGCGAGCCGCCGCCGCTGTCCCCGCGCTCGCCCGCCCCGCGCGCTGCCCGCTCCCAGCTCGGATTGCCTCCAGCCGCCGCCGCCGCCGCCGCCGCCGCCCTCGCCCCCGCCTCCCTCCTCCGCTGAGCCTACCCGCCCGCGTCGTGGCCAATCGGAGGCCACCAAGCTGCAGCGGTAGCCGGCCGGATCCGCGGCAGCCGCCCGCCCCCGCCCAGCCGAAGCGCCCCATTTTTGCTGCAGCCCGCGGGGGGTCGCCGGAGGGAAGCCTGGGGTACGCGGAGCACAGCCCCGGCAGGTGGAGGGGCTGCGAGAAAGAAAAAGAACTTGCGCAGGAACTTGATTGGGTGGCAGGTTCATTTTTGGACCGCGATGGGGATCGGCTAGAGATGAGGCTTTGGAGGGGGGATGACTCCTCCGAAGCCTAACGCACGCTTCTCTTTCCGTCCTGTTATTCTTTAGAGATAGACTGTTTTTTTTTTTGTTGTTGTTTTTTGTTTTTTTTTTTTTTCCTTTCTGGGCAGGGGCAGACACAGCAAACTGGCGACGCAGGCAGGGCGCATCCTGGCCATTGTCTGCGGCGATCGCCACGAGCCACCTGCGGGCCGGGAGGGCGGAGGCCCGGCACCTCTCCCCTCTTTGCGGACGTACTGAAACTGCGAAGTTTAGGTGTGCTTGTTATGTTGTTTTTCCCTCTAGGGGTTTGTGAGTGCGTGTTATTTTCTTTGAAGTCTCCCGTTTTCTGTTTCTACTCGTTCATGACACTGTTCACAATTTTTAGCAAGTGGTCTAAGGGACTTTGACTTCCCTCCCTAAACCAGTGCCAAGAACAACAAAAAGTATAGAACGAAAGAAAAAGAAAGCGGGGGAAAAGGAGCTAAAATCCAGAAGTTGCCCTGAAGAATAGGATTATCTAAGAGATAAAATGACTGATTCTGAGTTCGCACCAAGTAAAGGATTTTTGCTTCATCCTTGTAAGGTATAAACTTGGAGTGGATCACAAAAAAAGAAAAAAAAAAGTGAGAGACTTCACAAGTTTGGGTCACAGGCATTTGTGGAATGGAGGGAGGGGTGAGGAGCAGTCGATTTTGGTGAGGTATTAAGTTTTTGTCAGTAATTGTTTTTTAAAGGTTTTTTCAGGTAAAGAAAAATACCTTTCTTTTTTCTCCTAGGCTTTTCAGCACTTAGGAAATCATCAAACTTCATTGCAATTAATGTGCATTCCTCTTCTGCTTTGGATAACTGAAGAACTAAGATTATTTGAATTTGAGTTTCAAGATGCTGATTATTTAAGAACTTGATAATGAATCTCTAAAAATCAAGTACTAATTTCTTTGACATAAGTGATGCAGCTTTTAATAATGTACTGTCACTAGCTCGGCTTTTAAAAATTCAGTATTCATAGGGAAGTTGATTCAATTTTAATTAAAACATAATATTGTAGGCCTTTTAAAAATGAAACTCAATTTTTTTTTCCTGGATTTTCTTTCCGAAAGAATAAGAGAGATCATGTTAATTAAATTTAAAGACAAAAGGCTCCACTTGTTCTTTCTCTTCCTTCTTTGCTAGATAGTATTGTCACATTATTGCTAATTGACCTAAAATTTCTCCTTATAATTGGATATTTGTGAGTTCCACTTTCAAGGAGTCATGTATAAAAAAACATCTAGCCGCAATATTAGGGATATCCTTTGTTGTACTCAAAAATGAATTTATAGAGTTCATCTCTGTGCCTAAGAATTAAACTGTGATCCCAGACTTGAGGCTTTAGTTACAGCCTCACCACTCCCAGCAATAGCCACTGATGTTTATTGCCATTCTGATTAATTTAAAGGTAGAAGAGATTTCAGTATGAATAACTATTGCTTATTAGTATTATTTGCTTGAAGCTTTAAAAAGTGTTCCCTTTATAAATAAAACTCTTACTGTGACTTCAAAATCTGCTTTGGAATGGCTGTCAGTCAACTAATTCTCTTGATTCCAGTGGTTTTCAATCAGCCACGTAAGCACTGACAGTATTTTATTTTTTATTTATAAAAAATTTATGTCCAGCTTCCATGAGTCTCACTCTTCAGTGGTTATAGGTTGCTTTGGAATCTTACCTGAGTTTAACTTGATCACGTGCTTGGCCCAATCTTGCTAATCAGCCTTTGATCAGGAGAAGGGAGAACCTAGTCGCAGATCATCTTATTGGAGATTGGCACATCCATTTGATGCTAATGAAAGTAGATCTAGTATTGACTTTGGTGCCCAAGACAAATGGTACCTCCATTTTGCCATTCTAAAGGTAATCTACTGGGTCATTCATATCTTTGGGCCAGCTCTCAGGATTTTGGCTTCTGCTCAAAGCATTGCCAGTCTGAAGACTAACTTTCTATCATCTTGCACAGCTCCAGGGATGAAGGGGCCTAGGCAGTGACCTAGAGAAACAGCTTGATTGTGGGGGGAGCGGGGAACACAAGAAAAATAATAATTAAAACTAAGACTGGCTTATACTCTGAAAATCAGCTTAATCCCTTGATTTCTGAACTAGCCACTGCTGCTGATCTACTCCAAGAGGTCTGAAATGAATACCTGTGTCGAACATTATGGACAGACTGAATAAATGATAACTTCTGCACACATAGCAAGATTTCATATGCATGTAAATGCCATGATGATTCATTTTTAAACATTCATTTCAAGGAAAAGTCAGAATAACTTCATGTTCTGGTGTGTATTCTCAAACAGGATATGCTAAACATACAAATACATCACACGAGTATTTTTCTAAAAGGGTCCTGACTTTGGAAAGAAATACAAACAGTAGTTGTCAAGTCTGCAACCTGTGCCCCCACCCCCACCCCCCTGCCCCAAACACACAGACACACACCTCTGGGACAGGATACACACTAGTCTTGGCTTCTGACACCCAGCTGAGAGCCCTACCCAGATGTTGACTCAAGACCCTCCTCCATGGTTCCCTTTTCTTGCCTGGTCTACAGGATAAACTAGAATTGTCCCTTCTCCCTTAGGAAGTAGCTCTGGCATTTGCAAGTTTCTTCCCAACTAGCTTTAGTGTGTTAACACTGACCTTCCCTGGGTTCACAGGCCTTTTAGAGTCACAGGCTGTTGTAAGTGAAACATCAAGGTGGTCTAAGGCTTAAAGATATACTTTATACAAGGCTATCAGAGGCAAATAGACAACACTGACTGGGACTCAGCCTTACTGCCAGTCTTCTGGTGTGTGTGTGTGTGTGTGTGTGTGTGTGTGTGTGTGTGTATTAGTTGTTCAGTTGTGTCTGACTCTTTATGACCTCATGGACTGTCGCCCGCCAGGCTCCTCTGTCCATGGGATTTTCCAGTTAAGAATACTGGAGTGGGTTGCTATTTCCTTCTCTAGGGGATCTTCCCAACACGGGGATCAAACCCACGTCTTCTGTATTGCTTAAGGATTCTTTACCATCTGAGCCACTAGGAAAACCCAGTCTTCCCTACAGAGTCCCCCCTCAACCTTTTTAAAAATTTTTTTTATTTATTTTTTATTTTTTTCATTTATTTATGTTAGTTGGAGGCTAATTACTTTACTTTAGAAAAATTCACCCATGTGGAATGAGAATGGTTTAAAAAACTAAAGGAAAATTTAATGATGCTGGGGATTTGTCCAGTATTCCTCTCAGGTTTTTGTTCCTCAAAGTAGGTGTGATTGGAGATATAACTCTGCATTTCCTTTCACTGGTCTCCATCGTCAGGTGCCTTTCTCACTGTGATCATCTCACCATACTGAGTGTGATTCTAGCATTTCAAGATTCATATCTTTGATACAACCTGGAGCCAAGTGCAACCCAACCGTTCATCTGGTCCTCACCTGGAGAAGACATGATGTGTTTCAATACTGGAAAAAAAAATTCCTGGCTTTTAAAATAATCCACTCTAGTTTGGAAATATTACTTAGGTTTCTTTCTCTTTTTTTCAGTATTTGAAAACCAAATTCAAAAGTTTTCATGGACAGTATCACCAGATTTATAATTTGAAGTATATATGGTCGAGGAAGTGAGTAAATGAATTAGTTTTACATTTGCATGATGAGGGGCGTAACTCCCAGGCAGCCCCTGTATTGGGAGAAGCACCACAGAGAAAGAATCACGTTCTGGAAGGTAGAAGGGTGTGATAAACAGATTATGGATTTCAGTTCAGGTAGACTTAAACTCCATGAACTTGGGTGAGTGAGTTTCTGAAAATTTCTAAGATTCTTTTTCCCTATTCCCAATTTGGATAATATACCAGAATTTCTTAAGAAAGCCTGAAATGAACACAGAGCAACACAGTAGGAGCTTAGCTTTTTATCTACACAGTAAGTCATGTCCAACTCTTTTGCGACCCCATGGACTGTAGCCCGCCAGGCTCCTCTGTCCATGGGATTTCCCAGGCAAGAATACTGGAGTGGATAGCCTATCCCTTCTCCAGGGGATCTTTCCAACCCAGGGATCAAACCCAAGTCTCCTGAATTGGCAAGCAGATTCTTTTCCACTGAGCCACAATGGAAGCCCTCCTATATGTGTATTAAGTATGCTCACCAGACTCCTCTGTCCATGGAATTCTCCAGGGAAGAATACTGGAGTGAGTAGGCATTTCCTTCAGGGGATCTTCCTGACCTAGGGATCGAATCTGGGTCTCCCGCACTGCAGGCAGATTCTTTACCATCTGAGACATCAGAGAAGCTAGCAAATAATAATATGCAGGCTAGTACAAGTAATAAAAAATTTAACGGGTTATAAGGTGCATAAAAATAAATTTGGGAATGTGAAACTATTCGGAGGAACAATATAGTAAATATTAATACATTGATTTCATAGTGGAAAGCGAATTCATTTTTTATTATCTCGGAAGTTGACAATACCAAGACCAGAATTAAAACCCATTTTTCTGAGTCTTTCTTCTATGAACCTAGTTCTTGTCATTTCTTGAACCATGTTCTGCCTACTTGTTTGTGGAGTCCAGGTTTCCTAGTTGACTTCATAAGTTCTGGTTGAGGATCAGCTGTCTTTGAGAAAAATCTGATTTGCATGATATTCAAGAAATCTACCTTCTGCAGCAGCAGCGTGAGTATTTATGGGGCACCACACTGGATTACTTAAAAGTCAGAGGGCCTACTTCTCAAGATAAATGTCTCTTCAGAAAATAAAACAAATCACGCTGAAGGCTTTTTTGTAATGTTTAGTGGTGCCAAACTTTTGTCCCCATGTCCTTTTAAAAGCAAAGACATGCCTTCTGGAAAGTTCTGAAATGCAACTGTCACTGTTGAGAGGACAGTAAAACATCTTTAGTATCTGAATTTATCCTTTCCTCCAGTGAAAATCGAGGTAGTTGTTAAAGTATTTATCAGGGTTGGAATACCTGTGTTCTCTACCTGAGTCATCTTAAACACGCCACTTCATTTCTTTACATGTTTTCTCATCTACAGAAGATAAATCATTCCACTTGCCTCAAAAAATGCCGAGAGGACTAACAAAAGGAAGTCACTGAAGCCTGTTCAGCTCTTTAGAGAGAAGTTCTGGATAAAATACATGGAATTCTCTAAGACTATGGATTCAGCTCTCACAAGAGGAATGGTTAATTGGTTTCAAAAAGTCACATTTTAATGATGTGGCATAACCAGCAAGCCATCAAGTGCTTATGAAATCTTTCTTCTTTTTAATTTTCATTTATCCAAAAAGTTTATTTTTAATTTATTTTAATTGGAAGCTAATTACTTTATTGTGGTGGTTTTTGCCATTCAGTGATATGAATCAGCCATGGGTGTACATGTGTCCCCCCCCCCATTTATCCACAAAGTTAAAAAATAACATTTATCTTTCTGTTACAAAAGCAGCACATGTTCATGTGTAAATATTTGAGAAAATTATATTGTCATGTGTGCCATGATCATTCACAGATGATTCAGAGCTGATGCTTTATTTTATAGCGCTCACCAGAAAGATACAACCCCAGTGTTCCTTTTCAACAGTGAATGCAAAAAAATCAACCATAGTCCCATTTACCACAGAATTTATAATGTATGTTACTGTGATTCATTCTTTACATAGCTCAAAAGGGCCCAGTGGTTATCACAAATAAGCACTATCTTTCTGGGAGGTCTGTTATTTTGAGTCATCCTTGAAAAAGGTTTTTTCAAAAACAAGTTTGCAGGAGATGGGAATATTCTCACTTCTAAGTTGTTAGGCGGGCCAATAATAAACATATATTTGCATTGCAAAACGTATTTCTCCAAGCCAGATGAAATTTCAGACTCTTTGAGGATATTCAGGCCCCCTGATATCACCAGTTGAGGAGTGAGTTCTTTAAGGTGTCTGATCACCAGGGTTCAGAGGGAAGTGGCGAGCACAGGCAGGGACAGATGGACACACGTGGACAAATGGACATCAGAAGATAACACCCAAGGTTTGTGGTTTCTAATGAGACGGGGTTCCTATGTGGATAGAATGTGGAGTGTGGCCAAACTACAGGATAGGGGCGAGGTCATAATCTGGGTAATTGTTCAGTAAACATTTGCCCAGTTTTTACAACAAAACAAAACACAGGACTTGGAGTTTGGACAAGAGCGTGGGGATGGTCTTTCGGCATCTAGAATTGATAGGAAGGGCCACACGGCAGGGCAACTGATAAGTAACAGTCCATCCAGTCCTCGCCCAGAATTTGCACATCTCTTGATAAGGGCAAGTCCTCTTCGACAGAAAGTTTCACTCTGAGATGCTTGCTGGTGAGGATGTTCTCGAACAAATCTTAAAACTCTATTTATACTTCAAAAATTCCCCTCTTGAATTATTTTTGTAAAGGTAGAAATGATGTAAAATGGCTTTTTGTTTGTAAGTCAAAACATAAGCACCATCCACTCATTAATGAGGCAGTATAAGCTTTAACTAAAGAAGATATATATTGTCTTCTTTAATTTTTTTCTCATTTTCTAGAAGTGTTCTTTAGAACTTCACAGATCAGTTAATTTTCTTATCTCTCTTACCTTCCCTGTCCCTACAATTTCTTTCTCTCTCTCTTCAAAATATATTTCCTGGGAGATGTCTTTAGCTCTGTCTTCTAGCCTTTCTGTTGAAAAGTTGGATATGTTTTTGATTTCCAGAGCTTTTCGTTCTCTGATGATTTCTTCCTAGAAACTTGCTCTTATTTCATGGATGTGAGAGCTTCTCTTATCTCTTTACATATTGTTGAAAAGTTGTCTTCTGTTCCCTGGATTATCTTGGTTTCCTCTCTGTGGCTTTTCCTGCAGGGGTTATTGTTGTGTCTGTCTTTGATGTCAGAGAGACTTGGGGAAAATGTTCAACATGTGGAGTTTCAGTTAATCCTCCCAGATTTTGATAAGCCACCCTACCCTGCCTCAGTTTTTCTTGACTCATATGAGTTTAGAGCTTTCTAGCGTCTGCCCTGCAGAAGTGTATAAAGAGCCTCCCCGGCTGGGACAGGCTCACGGCCACACTGCACTGTTACTCGCTTGACCTGCCCAGGTTTAATCTGTGATTTGTTCCTCAACCAAAGAAAGAAGGAGCTCTAGGTGATTTTCTGGAGGCTGGATGAGTGCCGACATTTCCCCCTAAGTCTGTCATCTTCCCTTTCCCAAGGATGAGATACACATTAGTCTCCAGGAAGACTCTTGTCCCTGGCAGCAGCTTAGAACTCCCACTGGGACCCAGCCCCTCCCCTGGTTAATTAAGCACCCCTTCCCCATTCTCCATGTTCTATGAGAAATAGTGTCACCTCCACCTACTGTAAATAGGTCGGCCCAAATCACTGTTTTAGCCCCTATAGTTTTCAAATTAAAAAATATATATGTATATATGTGCTATCTTCATTGAGAAGACCCCCTGAGGAAATGGCAACCCACTTCAGTATTCTTGCCTGAGAAATCCCATGGACAGAGGAGTCTGGTGGGCTAAATCCATGGGGTCACAGTCAGATGCAACTGAGCATGCGCGCGCGCACACACGCACACACACACACTCTCTATCCTCAGCATACATAATAGTTATGAAAAGTATTTTAAGGTTTTACTACCTGCTGTTGAAGCAATTCATGGGTGCGCATTCACCCGCATGTGTTCACTTGCATTCCCACTAACCAAAATAATGCAGAATGAAGTACTGTCTATATACTTCGTGGTTCCAGTAGACAATAATGAAATACAACTTTATAACATTGGTAATCCAAACCTGAAATTTAGAGTAGGTGAGAAAGAAATATCTCATTAAAACATTTAGTACAATTGTCTTCAACCTTTTTTTTGTGGGGGGGGGGGGGTTGTCATACTATATGTGTGTGCTAAAATGTCCTAGAAAACACATCTTTCGTTAGGGGAGGTGTATCCTATAAATGTATGTGAATCAATAGGTACTTTACCGTACCTTGCCCCTCAGAGGTCTCATGTTGCTGGTGGGGACAGTCATTGTTACTTTCCCCACTAACATACCTGGTGTTGAGAATCACTGATTGAATTTTAATTGCTTTTTGCTCCCACTTAGTGTAAATCTATTTGTCTGAAGTCTTATGAGGTTAAATTTCATCATCTTGCTATTCAGCAGGGTACCATCACTTCACTTTATAGGGATTTATAAAGACTTTAGCCACGTGACGATTTCAAGCTTGGAGCTGATAAGGATATTAGCATCCATTGAACAGATGCACACAAATCATTCACCATTTCCCCAAATTTTTATTTCCAGATGATCAATTCTAAGAAATATATCTCTTCTGCTGAGAGTACCGGGTTTTACATTTCATTAAAATTGGGTAGGTAACCACTTAGAGGTAACAATACATTTATTAACATATGGGAGGGAAAAGCCTGACTTTTAATAATAAAGGAAATAATTACTCTTAAAAGAGATGACCTTTTAAAGGATTATGTGCAAATTGCAGAACTTTTCTGAGTGTGAGCAAACTACAAGACCAAACTGTCAATCAGTCTCTCTTAGCCTTAGCTCTGTGGACACCAGATCGACTTAGGGCAGCTCTGTGCAGTCTATGGGACAGGGACACGCTGGTGGGGAGGGAGAAACACGGTGAGCCGGCGCATGGACAGTGAAGACTAATGAGAGTTTTATACTTCGTGTGCCTGGCAAGAGCTAGTGATGAATAGATGATGAGTTCATATAGCTCCTGCTTGAAGGCAGAGGGGATCAGAAAAGTCAGGAAACTATTTAGTTTGATCAGCGGAGCCTAGAAAATTTAACCCAAGACTCTGATCAGAATCTTAAAGGCATTCCTCTGTGGTACATGATTTTTTCTTGTTTTGTTTGTCTGTTTTTATTTATTATTTATTTATTTATTGTTGGTTTGTCTGTTTTTAAAAATCACAAAATCAGTCCAGTTGTTTGGACGATGTACACCTTTAAGAAATCTTTCATTTCCCTATAGGCCCTGCGGTTCAGACCACCTCAGGCACCTCCTATAATCAATATAGCAAAATCAGATTATTATGAAAGTTAAAGTAAAAATATATTTGCTGTTCTTAGTTTCCCAAAGTTAATGTTTAAAAAACCTTTACTATCTAACAGTAAAAGATATGCGATACTCCAAAATATCAAATTTATTATAAACAACCAGTATCATAATTAACATTTTTCCAGAAATAAAATTCTTAACTCTCTGCAAAATTTCCAACATAAAAATAAATACTTTTATCCTTACTTACCATTTTCCAAACTTGTTTTTTTGTTTGAAAAATATTTGCTTTTGACCGCAGTTGTCTTCGCTAAACATTTCTCCACCTTTGTCCTCCTTTGAATCAAAACCCATGGCTAATATAATTTCTAAGCTCTGTGATTGATGCTATGTTTAAAAATCTGTATTTCTTCTGAGTCAGCTTACAATATCTTAAAAACAAACAAGCAAGACAAAACATAAAGGAGGGGTAGGTGGGGGAGAAAAGAACAAAGGGATACTCAGCAATCACACTGTTGACTTGTTTTTGTGGTTTGTTTAAATGTCAATTTCTGAGAATGGAAATGGAGTGGCCTTGTGCTTTGAACCAGCCATTAGGAGGTGCTCATACTTTAAAACAAACTCTTCCAAACCTTTAAGCTACATAGAGCCTAGGTTTTATGTTTTGTAGAACTGATCTTTAATTTTAGTAATTTTATTTCCCTGAACTTAACAACTTGTAAAAACTGTCAAGTGAACAGTTCTGGAAACTCATGTCATCCAATTAGTCCAAGAAACAAATGTTTTTGTGTCATCTATCACCACAGAACACTAGACAGACTCATCAGATTCAAAGGAAAACATGTATTTGAGAAAGAACAACCTCTCAGCTACTTTACCTTCAGAGGAATATAGTTGATGTTAGTTGGTGTAGAGCAGGGGTCTTCAGGACGTCTTCCCTGGGGCTCTATCTACTTCTGTAATATAGAAGGGTTTGTTTGTAGCCTGAATATTCTCCAGGGTAGATCTTGCTTTTGTAATGCAGTTTCACAGCTGTTTATTATGGACACCATTCAGACTGTTAACTATCCATTTTGTTTCCACCATTATTGCTTTTTATTTGTTGTCCAGTCCCACATTGGCTACTTGACAAGCGTTAGGTGCAAATATGAACACGCGTGGAACAAAAGACTAAAGAACAAGGGAAGCCACCAGAAAACCTGGAAGGTTTCCCTGGTCTCCAAGGCAGTGTTTGGAGGAGAGAAAAGGATTTTACACTGGGTATTTGTAGTAGACATTCTTGTTAAGAGGTTATAGGTGTTGGCACAAGTACTAAAATTTTACAATGCTGTGAATTACTTAACTGATTAAACACAGTGGCTTCAGTAACTTTGTGTCAAATCTCAAGTTCCATGTGACAATCAAACATTGACACCAAACATTTAAAAAAAATTTCCATATTGAAGAAGACAAACAAAATTTTAAAATTGTACCACTAATAAATAGAGAGCTTTCCCTGCCCGCCCCCCGCCCCCAGGCGATGCTACTTGGCTTCTGGGATATTTCCCTGACCCAGGATTGAACCTGTGCCCTTGGCAGTGAAAGAAGATAGTCCTAACCACTGAGCAGCCACGGCATTCCCATAGACAGCTAATTTTTCTTTTCTCTTTTTTTTTATTAGTTGGTAATTTTTTTTAAAGAATTATTATTACTAGCAGTTAACTCCTGATGAATAGGAATACTTATCTTATTTTCATATCTTTGGCACTCACAAATTTATGAGTCTGAAGCTCAGGCTCCCCCCGCCCCCCAGCCAGCACCACATAATGTAGATCATGACACCTACTGGCAGCATAGGGTTTTGCACCCTAGTTCCATAAGACATTCAAGCCCCTTGTTACTTAAGATAGATTTTTCAAATGTATGTTTATGTTGAGTCACCATTAAACTTTACTAGGAAAAATTATATCTTGGAGCACGACTATAAGTGTGGATAGGCTAAATTATGCGGTGCTCACAAACAGTTCCTGAAACTCAGTGGCTTAAATTAACAAAGATTTAATTCTTGCACACACTGTATCTGTTACACATTATTAATGATGAAAAGTGCGAAGTGAAGACTGAAAGTCAATTCCACCTCCAACCCCACAGTTAATTACTAGCCTGCTGTTCCAAGGATAGTCACTAAAGGCTTGAGATATCATTTTCTATTCATTGATCAGGGTCTTTCCAATTTGCATCAATCCCACACCACTTTAATTGATGTAGCTCTATAATGTATTAACTATTTGAGAAGATATATCGCTTCCTCTTACTGTTCTTTATTTTAAAAAATATTATTATCACATGATTTCTCTTCCAGAAATTTAGTATTATTTGGCTAAATTACTCCAAATCATATTTGATTTTTCTTTGAATAGCATTAAGCTACTAATTTGCTTCCCAGGTGGCTCAGTGGTAAAGAATCAGCCTGCAATGCAGGAGACATAGGAGATGTGGGTTCGATGCCTGGGTTGGAAAGATGCCCTACAGAAGGAAATGGTAACTCCACTATTCTTGCTTGAAAAATCCCACGGACAGAGAGAGGAGCTGGTGGGCTACCGTCCATGAATTCACAAAAAGTTGGACATGGCTGAGCACAATAAGCTACTCATTAATCTGGCGATAATTTTATCTGTAAAATAGTCTTCCCATAAGAGTCCTTTCTATCTCTCAAAATATTTTTCACATTCTTCATACATTAAATGTGTTTTTATTGAACTCGATCTTTGGAATTTTATATTTTTGTTGCAACGAGTGAAATTACTTATATACTTTTATTTCCACATTTGGTTTTACCTGCCTATGGACATGCTACTGTTTTTGTATTTTTCTCTTGTAATAAATGAAATAATTGTTCAGGTTTTCCATAAGGTGTCATTTTGAATTTTCTTTAAATGAATCATTGTTCTTTATGTCTTTTACTTATCTCTTAGCTCTGGGTCATGTCTTCTAGTATTGACTAAAGCCTTCTAATAAGGATGTAAAGGATTATTATTGACTTTTTCAAGTGTAATGCAAATCCCCCTTGGTTTTAACCATTAGGAATGTATGAAAGTGACTATTTTTAATCATGTTGATGGCATATTGTAAGCTATGGGTGTTTTCAATAATTGTGATAGTCTCGAATTTTTTTAATGCCTTCCTCAAACATTATTATATTTTTCTTAGTTTACTTAATACTTTAATTATATATGCTAATAAAGTATGTAATATTATTTTTGCATTCCTGAAATAAATCCTATTTGATGATTTTTTTATGTAGTGTCAAGTTCTATTTCTAGGACTTTATTCATGATTTTAAAACTTCATATTCATTTGGAGATATGTTGATGTTTTTCTTATATTGATACCTTTGAAAAATCTTAGTATTTTATTTAGTTCTAAAAGTACTGTATTAGAAGTTCTTGTAAGTAGTAAATACTTGTAAAAGTATTTTATTGTGCTTATTTACATAATTTTATTTAGCTTTTGCTAATAATATTAGACATTTGCTTTTATTCTATTTTTTTAAAAAATATTTGGATCTATTTAATTTTATTTTAATTTTGTAACTCAATTCTTCCTTTCTAAAAATTGATCCTGTTTTCTTTTTCTAAAATTTAGTTTGTTTGGGTTCTTTGTAACACATAGGAAAATATTTATACTCAAGAATTCACTTTTGCATACCACCTCTGTTTGAACATTTTTGTGTATTACTTTTTGATCTCTTTCCTAGTTCAATAGTTTTTAGAGAGGTATGTTTTCATTTCTAAATGGTTGAACCTTGTTTTCAGTAACAAAAATTTTACATTTTCATTCCATTGTTGTGGAGTTAATGTAGTACATGATTTTGGTTTCTTTGGATTACTGACTTTACTTTTGGTCTAGTATCTATTGCCATACATGCTTCTTGCATATTTTACAGGAAGAAATTTACTAGTAATGTCAAGAACTGTGACAGGTTGGGCTGTTGCCCTACTCAATGGCTAACAAGTTAGCTTCCATGGTTGTATGAATGTTTGAAGAAAATAAGTGATTCCTGTGTCAGCGAGGGAGGATTTTACTACTCACAGCAATAGCAATAGCTAGAATGCCATCATTTCTGTGTCAGTTCCCCATGCTGAGATTTCCACAGGACCAGGTGAAGAGGATCAGGTGACACCTATACACAGAAGAGGAACCCTGAGTTTAGGGAACCCAATTGTTTTATAAAAGGCAATGAGCTTGCCACTCCTTTGTTCCGGAAGTGTGCTGTCTCTATCTCCCAAAACTTTGAGCAAGCTGACTCTTTGCTCCAAAGGGAGACATTATCTCTCTCTTCCAAAGTTATTTTCTATAAAAAGCAGCCTTGGAAGGATGGTCTGAAATAAAGGTATCCAGTGCCTCTGCTCATAAGATGTGCAGAAATGCAAGATTACTGTGGGGAATTATCTCCCAACTGGAAAGCATAGGACAAATATGCTTATATATTGCATTGGCCAAAATGTTTGTTTGAGTTTGTCCATAGCACCTTATGGAAATTTTTGCCAATCCATTATATTAGTTCTACCTTGTTCAGATGTTTTATAATTTTTACAAAATTTGTAATTTATAATGTATAAATATATTAAATAAACAATTTATAATTTTATAATATATAATTATATACTTATGTATAATTATATAATTGATAATTTATATAATTTATATTTTAAAACATATATAATTTATAAGTTTTATAATATAGACACTGATATAAAGAAATATTTGATAAGTCTATCTATCTATCTATAGTCTTTTGATGTTTAACAGGGTAGACAGAGAAGGTTATGTGTTTAAAATACTATTTCCTATATTTTAAATACTCATGTGTTTTAAGCTATTAAACTTTAGTACTCAGTATTTCTATTTCTTTACTGTTTGTGATTATGATTTTGTCATATATAAGAACACTTTTTTAAGTCCCATTTTTGTAGGTTGCCACCTCAGCTATAATTATTTCAATTATTATCTAGATTTCTCTTAAAATTAGTAAGTCTCTGGATTATTTTTATTTAATCAGATACACTTTGCCTTTTAATAGGGAGATTTATACTATATTCATTAATTTTGTTGGCCTGACTCAGATAATTTTGTTGTCTGGTTTCTGTTTGCTTGCCATTTAGCCTCTGTTCTACAGGCTATTTTGTTTATTTTTATATTCTCAATGTTTTAGACAGCAGACTTCCTGTGTTTGGTTCTGTTAGTGGCTATCTCATAATAACATATATTCATAACTACTTTTTATTAATCAAAATAGCAGCAGGCTCTTGTTTATTAATTGTATTTCCTTTATCCATTTCTTCCCCACTCTTAGTCTTTAATAATTAATCCAGGGTCTTCCCTTGTGGTCCAGTGGCTCAGACTCAGTGCTCCCAATATGGGGGGCCCGGGTTCAATTCCTAGTTGGGGAACTAAGACACCACACACCACAACTAGGGGTCTGAATACCACAACTAAGACCTGGTGCAGCCAAATAAACAAAAAATAAATATTAAAAAATTAGTCATTTAAACTTTGTCATCAATATATCCATACATAATCCTCTTTTCAAGACACTGGAATTTCTAAGCTGTTGCATTTTATTATCCTGATGTGGAATTTTCGGCGTTAGCTTTGTTGTCTACAGTCACATTTTGCAACAACTGCTGGAACACTAATGACACTGGTTCAAAGGCCAAGAGAAATTTCCCTAAACTCTCCAGTTTCTCTCTGCTTTGGAGCCAAGGTGGAAGTGAACCAGAATTCCAGTGAATCTACACAGCCAGCAGAAGGGAACAAAGTTGACCGCTTTGCAAACAGGGGCGGACTAATGAGGAAGAAAGCAAGCTAAGGGTTCCCCTCTGTGGGCGCCAGAATTCATGGAATACTTCCCAAAGCCCGAGGAATGATCTTCTCCTTTTCCCTTATCCAAGGGTTCTCTGGGGAGTTATGTCCTTACATATTCCCTGTTCTGTTCTTTTCACCTCTCCGCTACTCCCTCACATCTCCCACTTCAAACTTCATAGCCGAATATGTATACATTTAACATAACCCAAAGGCCTGGGGGCACTTGTCTTAGTAGTGTTTCTCGCTGCCATAAAAGAATACCATAGACTGGGGGGCTTAAACAACGGAAGTTCTAGAGGCTAGGAGAGATCAGGAAGCCGGCCTGACTGGGTTCTGGAAAGTGAAAGTGAAGGTTAGTTGCACAGTTGTGTCCGACTCTGCAATTCCACGGACTACAGCCTGTCCCGCCCCTCTGTCCATGGTTTTATCCAGGCAAGAGTACTGGAGTGGGCTGCCATTTCCTTCTCGAGAGACGGGGTTCAGGGGACAGCTCTTTTTCTGGTTTGCAGATAGTCTTCTTGCTGTGGGCTCTCAGGGCCTTTCCTTGGTGTGTGCACTTGGAGAAAGAGAGAAGGCCTGTTCTTCTTATAAAGTCACCAATCCCATTGGATTAGGACCCCACCCTAATGGCTTTATTTAACCTCAATTATTTAAAAGTCCTATCTCAAAGTACGGGCTTCCCTGTTGACTCAGACTAGTAAAGAATCTGACTGCAATGCAGGGTACCCAGGCTTGATCCCTGGGTCAAGAAGATCCCCTGGAAAAGGGAATGCCTACCCACTCCAGGATTCTTGCCTGGAAAATCCCATGAACAGAGGAGCGCGGCGGACTACAGTCCATGGGGTTGCAAAGAGTCAGACACGACTGAGCAACTAACACACACACATCACAAAATACAGTCATTTTAAGGGTTAAAGGTTTAACATATGAATTTAAGGGGAGACATGTAAGGCTTCCCAAGTGGCGCTAGTGGTAAAGAACCCACCTGCCAATGCAGGAGACTCAGGTTCCATCCCTGGGTTGGGAAGATCCCCTGGAGTAGGGCATGCAACCTATTCCAGTATTCTTGCCTGGAGGATCCCATGGACAGAGGAGCCTGGTGCAGTCCATAGGGTTGCAAAGAGTCAGACATGACGGAAGTGACTTAGCGTGCACATAACAACATTATAACCCTTGAGACCTTCATTTATGATGCAGTTGGGGTTTAAAAGTCCTCCCCGTTTTTTCTTAAGTTGCCTTCTTCTTTCAATACTTGTTCAGGAACATCTCGAGGAAGCACTGATTGAATCCCTAGGTGATGCTACAGGCTCTGGTGTATATGGTCCTTCCCTGTGAATAGCTCTGTCCCGTTTGTTAGTCTTGGACTAACCCCTGTTTCCCATAAGCTCTTCAAGGCCAGGACTGACTGACTTTATTTGCCTTGGTGCCTAGGGCAGGGTCTAGCTCAGTGTAGGCCTGTAATCAATGTTGGATAAATGTAAAGCATGAATACTAGACCATCTGTATTGAATGAGGCATGTGGAAATCTTAGACAAAGAGGAGGAATGTTTGGTGAGGCGGGAGGGCGTGGTACCCTGTGGGGACAGGACCTGAGCTCTGGGTGACCAGGGGCTGGATCTTACTGCTTCATCACCAAGGTGTGCTGGGTGCTGTTAGGGGAGTCACAAATTTTTCACCGGGCAATGACATTCCAAGCCCCTTTCAGAAATAAACATTTTGTGAATTAGTAAAAAAAATGCCACAAAGGGTACTAGTCGGCAGTCTAGCATCTGGGAAAATCAGCAGCAATAGCTAAGTTGCCCGGAGGACGTATACTTCATAAAGTAGTAGAAATCAGTATAGCAAAACCGTCAGGGGTCTTTAGGGAATAATATTAATCTCCCCATGCAGTCTTTTCTCGTAGAAGCTCTTTGCAGGAAAGAAGGCCTCGTGGTGATAAGCTTATGTACTTTATAGATGAAATTGGGACCAGTGACCCTTAAATTTAGCTAGAAAATAATAATACACTTTTAACTCTAGTCTGGTCAGAAAGACTGAATGTGCCTTGTACGAAGATAAAGATGGAAAAAAATTATCACCAGCCTAAGTATTTCCACCGCTGTTTTGCATGCTTCACATATGCATCACAGAAAAAGGGGAAAGTTTAGGGGTCAAATCTTTCAGCCAGAGTCTTTTCTCTCTCTCAGAAACATACTGTACCCAAACTGCATTCCCTTTTCTGATTTAAAAATAATCCGAGACCTTTGATCAACAGATTTTTCTCAAGATGCTAAACATTTGGGGTGAAAGGAAATGTTCTTACATTCACTTAACAGCACTGCTCTTTTAGTTGTTGGCATAGATTTATTTCTGAAGCTTGAAGTGCTTGCTAATTTCCCAATTAGAAGCTCCTATAATTGCCATATTAGCGCTGTCTTCTCTACCTTTTCTGTATGCTCTGCTCTTACCTGGCTTCTGCCGCATCCTCCCTGGGAACCAGGTGTCACGCTCCTGGGCTGTGGTGGGGACCACCTTCACCAAGAAAAGCCAACATCAGCAACACAACACCTTGTGAACTTCCCAATCTCTCCTCCTCCATCTCCCCTTCCTATTGATTCCAGCTCCATTCCTGAACAACCAGGGGCTAAAACCCATGAAGCTTTTTTCACTGGCAGAGGCTGAAGAAGGCTTTATCTTGGCAAGGTGTAGATCCCTTACGATTATAAAGTGGAAGTGAGTAATAGATTCAAGGGATTAGATCTGACAGACAGAGTGCCTGAAGAACTATGGACAGAGGTTTGTGACATTATACAGGAGGCAGTGATCAAGACCATCCCCAAGAAAAAGAAATGCAAAAAGGCAAAATGGTTGTCTGAGGAGGCCTTACAAATAGCTGAGAAAAGAAGAGAAGCTAAAGATAAAGGAGAAAAGGAAAGATATACCCATTTGAATGCAGAGTTCCAAAGAATAGCAAGGAGGGAAAAGAAAACCTTCCTCAGTGATCAATGCAAAGAAACAGAGGAAAACAATAGAATGGGAAAGACAAGAGATCTCTTCAAGTAAATTATAGATACCAAGGGAATATTTCATGCAAAGATGGGTACAATAAAGGACAGAAATGGTATGGACCTAATAGAAGAAGATATTAAGAAGAGGTGGCAAGAATACACAGAAGAACTGTACAAAAAAGAGCTTCACAACCCAGATAATCACGATGGTGTGATCACTCACCTAGAGCCAGACATCCTGGAATGTGAAGTCAAGTGGGCCTTAGGAAGCATCACCATGAACAAAGCTAGTGGAGGTGATGGAATTCGAGTTAAGCTATTTCAAATCCTAAAAGATGATGCTGTGAAAGTGCTGCACTCAATATGCCAGCAAATATGGAAAACTCAGCAGTGACCATAGTACTGGAAAAGGTCAGTTTTCATTCCAATTCCAAAGAAGGCAATGCCAAAGAATTTTCAAACTACCACACAATTGCACTCATCTCACATGCTAGCAACGTAATGCTCAAATTTCTCCAAGCCAGGCTTCAATAGCACATGAACCATGAACTTCCAGATGTTCAAGCTGGATTTAGAACAGGCAGAGGAACCAGAGATCAAATTGCCAACATCCATTGCATTATCGAAAAAGCAAGAGAGTTCCAGAAAAACACCTACTTCTACTTTATTGACTATACCAAAGCCTTTGACTGTGTGGATCACAACAAACTGTGGAAAATTCTTCAAGAGATGGGAATACCACACCACCTGACCTGCCTCTTGAGAAATCTGTATGCAGGTCAGGAAGCAACATGAACATGTTAGAACTGAACATGGAACGACAGACTGGTTCCAAATAGGGAAAGGAGTATGTCAGGGCTGTATATTGTCACCCTGCTTATTTAACTTAAATGCAGAGTACATCATGAGAAACGCTGGGTTGGATAAAGTACAAGCTAGAATCAAGACTGCTAGGAGAAATATCAGTAACCTCAGATATGCAGTTGACACCACCCTTATGGCAGAAAGCAAAGAAGAACTAAAGAGCCTCTTGATGAACGTGAAAGAGAAGAGTGAAAAAGTTGGCTTAAAACTCAATATTCAGAAAACTAAGATCATGGCATCTGGTCCCATCACTTCATGGCAAATAGATGGGAAACAGTGGAACCAGTGACAGACTTTATTTTGGGGGACTCTAAAATAACTGCAGATGGTGACTGCAGCCATGAAATTAAAAGATGCTTGCTCCTTGGAAGAAAAATTATGACCAACCTCAGCAGCATATTAAAAAGCAGAGACATTACTTTGTCAACAAAGATCCATATAGTCAAAGCTGTGGTTTTTCCAGTAGTCATGTATGGATGTGAGAGTTGGACCATAAAGAAAGCTGAGGAATTGATGCTTTTCAACTGTGGTGTTGGAGAAGACTCTTCAGAGTCCCTAAGACAGCAAGGAGATCCAACCAGTCAATCCTAAAGGAAATCAGTTGGAATGTTCATTGGAATGACTCATGCTGAAGTTGAAACTCCAATACTTTGGCTACCTGATGCGAAGAATTGACTCATTTGAAAAGACCTTGATGCTGGGAAAGATTGAAGGCAGGAGGAGAAGGGGATGACAGAGGATGAGATGGTTGGATGGCATCACTGATTCGATGGACATGAGTTTGAGTAACTCAGGGAGTTGGTGATGGATAGAGAAGTCTGGCATGCTGCAGTCCACGGGGTCACAAAGAGTCGGACACCACTGAGCGACTGAACTGAACTGAACTGAGTGTCTTTTATTTCATTGAAGACCTACATTATTTTTATATAAAATACCATAATCTCTTGAGAGTATACTTCAGTGCTTTTCTATTTCAGTTGACTGCCATAAATATCTCATCTTGATTTATTTTTTTAAAGCTGATTTTCCAAAGAAAATAACTCTCCTTAAGAAAGGATGGGGGGAGATATATTTATTCACATTAAGGAGAAATTTAAAAGTATCAACTATTAGTCCAAGATTTGTTAAACCTGTATATAATTTATAATTAGCATCATGAAGAGATTTTCTATAGTTGGTGAATCTCCTGAGTGTGTTGATTGCTACTTTTAAATTTAAGTATTTTTTTTTTTTTTGCTTTAGGACTTTTTTTTTCTTGGAATTGAAATACTAAATAAATGGGAAGGTCGTTGGGACAGAAGACTGCTATTAGCTCAGGCAGCAATTTACACCAGACAATGAACTGGGTTTCGCTGGCATGAGAGTTGTAATGGTGGTTTTGATTCTGCAAATAAAAAGCACCAACTTCTCCAAAAGTTCTTGTCATAATATTAGTTACATGCTTCTATGTTCTTATAATACATCTGAGAGATGATTTTATCATTTCCTAAATACAGGATTAAGAAAAAAAGATTCAGGTGCATTCACACATTCTTTTCTGAAGTGCTAGAGTAATGACAAAAGTCTAGGGTATTTAGAAATATTTCAAACTATGAATGGATGCTCAGGAAAAATTGTCTTCATTGACAACTCAGTTAATTATAGCAGTTCTGTTATTCAAAGCCCCATTATTTGGCTGTAAAAAAACATTGTAGGTTAAAAATGGACTCATATTAGCTTCTTTATAGGTATAGCATTTTACATAGTTTTTTTTTTAACAAAAAAATCTTGATTCTTTTCAAAATCTACTGAATATAAATACTCTAAAAATACGTACACTCAAAAATAGTATTCTGTGACATAAAATCACAGAATTATTTTACACACCGTAATATATTTCTTTCAGATTTTTAAAGCAACTTTTGTTAAGAATGAGCTTGACCCTAGTAGAGATACATGAGGTACACACATTTGAATGTGCATTTTGTAAATTATATTTATGAGAGTGTTAACGAATCTATGTCTTCCTTTTTCCAAGCAGCTCTCCGGGAGACCAGAGTGTGGCTATCATGGAGTCCTTCGATTTGAACAGAGATCCTTTCTCTATAACGAATGCAACGCATGGCTATATGGGTAATTTTGAACAAGTGGATCTTTCTCCAACCTGAAAGGCTGCCAGGAGGGAGAGTGAGTGAGAAAAAGAGGGTTTCAAAGGCGTCTCAGAGAACCACAAAGCAATCACCAAGCACCACTGGATTGCCACAATCTCCTTACAGAAGTGCATTGAGAGGTAGCGATACAGAAAAGTTGAGGACGCGTCGTCACAATAAAATACTCTGTAATACCTGGAACAGTGTTGGAAATGATTCTGTCCTCAAACAGAATGCCCCAAACCGTGGAAACTGACTATATCTCCCACGAGGAATTTTTTAAAGAACTGTGATAGTTTCCCCTCCCCATTATTTCACAGAATTTCAGAGAGCAGTGAAATATGAAATACAGAAGACTAGAAAAGTAAAATAGGAACTGCCATTGTAACCTTTATATGTCACATTTAACGGAAAAAAAAATCCTTTTAGCCAAAGATTACATTACACAAGTGTATAAATTATGATTAGTTACTCTAAATTTAGATATGACTGTTTTATTAAATCCAAAGCGTAGGAATAAATCATTAAAGAGGGTGTAGTCTTCTGGCCCTTTGATGTCCTGACAAATGGAATACATTCTGGGTTGTATCAGAGCTCCAGTACCATAGTAAATGGAGGAAAACCTGATTTTGCAAATGTCAATGAAAACACTTTAATAGTGCCAATAAAGTGAACAATCCCAATGAATTAAAACAGTATTATTGAATACTTAATGATGCTATTGTCTTTGAATATTGGAAAAAGAAGGAAATAGAACAGAAAGAAAGCCAAGCAAATAATGATGACGGATAAGGTGGGAATTGATTATTGAGAATAAAGCAAAAACTCTGTTATAAAAGGGCTTTGGGGCCTTAAGAGTGACTTATTCTAAGTCTAGATCTTTATGCTGCTTGAATACTCCTCGCCAAGGATAGGGAATGATGCCAGGTCCTAGACTCAGGCTGAGCCCACAAATGGGGACTACATTTTTAATGTGAATCGTGCCATGATGTAAATTATGCTGAGTATAAGTGGTATGCTGGAAGTAATGTTTAATACAAGAGTCAAAACCACATCAGGGATGGTTCAGAATCCATTCATTCATTTTCAAGCATTGTACATGTACCTGGAAATACGAATTTTAGACTAAAGACTTGTCTAAAAATTATGTTAAAAGGGGATATGTTGAATGAACCCAAGGAAGGAAATATATTAAAAGCAGTATTTTATATAGTTTAGTAGCAGAAGGACTTCAGTGTGAAATGATTATAATTGGGTAGTACACTTGGGAAATTATTAGAGTGCTTCAAATTAAGATGTGGTGTGTACCAATTCTTAAAATTTTAATTAGTGTGTTTGCTTTTCTACACATCCTTATACTTCATCTTCCTCTCCTCAGTCAGGGTTTTCATTGATTATCTAAATGAAAGTGAGGATTATCAAGGTAAAAATGCAAAGAACCAATTGACACTAAGGTTTTGAGATAAAAAACAGATTTTGAAACTTTTGAAGGACCAACAGAATTGCAAGTTAATGTCTTTGATGACAAGAGTAGACATTATTAGAGAAAAGAGTGGTTTCTATAAAGAGGAGGGTTCCTATCAAAAATGGCAAGTTTAGAAGTCTATGTGTCTAACCAGGAATTTTTTTTTTTTCTTTCCATAGGAAGCACAGATAAAAAACAAAACAATTTCCTGACCAGGAGAAGAACAATGAAATAAAGAAGTAGAATAAATTATGACTCAGGAGCCTGAGAACTGGGTCTTCCCCTCTGCCCTCTCCTAAGATCAATCCCTAATGAGTAAGGATGATGAAAACCCCACTGATGTTTGGGGGATTCCAGGAAAGAGATGCACGACTCAGCTTTCAAATAGAGTAGGAAGGTCTCAAGCATTTGCAGAGCTCTGTGTTGAGCATGGAACCCAGGCTATAAAGTAGGAACGGCTGGCAAGAGCATGCAAGAATTTTCCTACCTCCGAGTAGGTACAGATGTAGAGGAGCAGAGCAGGCGAATCTAAGGAGGAAGCAGAATGAACACAGAGGTGGCCCATGAGCAGAGAAGGGCATTTCAGTTGAGCAACACAATGACCTGGGTGCCACAAAGCCAAAGGCCAGTAATGATCTCATCAGAGGCCAATGTGGCCGGATGCTGACTGATTTGGACCAGTGCTTCTCAAAGGCGAGCACAGCAGAATCACTTGGAGGCCTGTTAGAAAATTCCTGGGCCCTTGTCCAGAGTTTCTGATTCAGGAGGTCCATGCGGTATGGGGCCCAATGACTGGCATTTCTAACAAGTCCCTGGGTGGCACTAGTGTGCTGGTTGAAAACCTCACTTTGAAAAATGCTGCTGCTGCTGCTGCTAAGTCGCTTCAGTCAGGTCTGACTCTATGCGACCCCATAGACGGCAGCCCACCAGGCTCCCCCGTCCCTGGGATTCTCCAGGCAAGAACACTGGAGTGGGTTGTCATTTCCTTCTCCAATGCCTGGAAGTGAAAAGTGAAAGTGAAGTTGCTCAATGCTACTCTGGATCAAATGTCTTTCCCTCAAACTTAAGATGGTATATACAACACGCCCCTCCTCGCCCCCACCACACACACTCAGAATGCACACTCAGAATTTAAATGGCCCCTGGAGAGATGTGAGAGAGAAAGAGAAGGGGACACATTCTGACAGTCTGAGAAATTACCCAAAAGAGTGTATACCCAAAAGTACTAAGTAATCATAAATCCGAGTGCACCTTGATTTCCATATAAAATTCACCACCATTAGCAGAAATCGGCAGTTGGGTGCTAAGTTCATTGCAACTGTAGAGAAGTAAAGAAATTTACCATTTGCACACCTAAATTTTGCTACTGTGAAAATTAGTGCCCAGTTGCAACTGAGCACACACACACACACACACACACACACACACACACTGATAGTCTTTAGTTCAAGCTTTGTACTGATATTGAAATACAAATTTAGGACTTCTGGAGATGAAATATTCAGAAAGGATGTGTAGGTCCGTGGACAGAGTGAGGCTCTGTTAGACCACATGTTGCTTTTTAACCCACCGAAAAGTGAGATGCTTCCATACCCCCAAACCAGCATTGTGCTACCTCCGCCCTGGGCCTCTTCAGAGAACAGAGAACACTGGAGCTCTGTCTGAGTGGACAGCCCTCCTGAGAGCTACGAGAAGGCAGAGCATCTGTGTGCTGGGATGTGCCCAGTCACAGTCCTCCATCTGGGCCCCTGCACAAACAGACTTAGTGTTCCATTTGTGACTTGCTCTGGGTCCTTGGGCAAAATAAAAATAACAATGTTGAGCCCCTAAAGGAGGGGTTTCCACTCTTTAAGGGCCCAGTGTAAAATGTAAGAATGGGGCAGATGGCAGTTACATGGAGTTCACCGGGTAGGGCTTGTTTCTTCTATTTCTTCTTCTTTTTTTTTTTTTATTGGACTTTAGTTGCTCCGCAATGTTGTGTTAGTTTCTTCTGTACAGCAAAGTGAATCAGCTCAGTTGAATTCAGTTCAGTCACTCAGTCGTGTCCGACCCCCTGTGACCCCGTGGACTGCAGCAAGCCAGGCCTCCCTGTCCATCACCAACTCCAGAGCTTAATCAAACTCATGTCCATCGAGTCAGTGATGCCATCCAACCATCTCATCCTCTGTCGTCCCCTTCTCCTCTGACATTCAGTCTTTCCCAGCATCAGGGTCTTTTCCAATGAGTCAGTTCTTCACATCAGGTGGCCAAAGTACTGGGGTTTCAGCTTCAGCATCAGTCCTTCCAATGAATATTCAGGGCTGATTTCCTTTAGGATGGATTGGTTGGATCTCCTTGCAATCCAAGGGACTCTCAAGAGTCTTCTCCAACACCAGTATTCAAAAGAATCAGTTCTTCAGTGCTCAGCTTTCTTGATGGTCCAACTCTCACATCCATACATGACACTAGAAAAACCATAACTTTGACTAGATGTAACTTTGTTGACAAAGTAATGTCTCTGCTTTTTAATATGCTGCTTAGGTTGGTCATAACTTTTCTTCCAAGGAGCAAGCATTTTTCAATTTCATGACTGCAGCCACCATCTGCAGTGATTTTGGAGCCCCAAAAATAAAGTGTCTTACTGTTTCCATTGTTTCCCACTGATATACCATGAAGTGATGGGACCGGATGCCATGATCTTAGTTTTCTGAATGTTGAGTTTTAAGCCAACTTTTTCACTCTTCTCTTCTACTTTCATCAAGAGGCTCTATAGTTCTTCTTTGCTTTCTGCCATAAGGGTAGTGTCATCTGAATATCTGAAGTTATTGATATTTCTCCCGGCAATCTTGAGTCTAGCTTATGCTTCATCCAGCCTGGCATTTCTCATGATGTACTCTGCATATAAGTTAAATAAGCAGGGTGACAATATACAGCCCTGACATACTCCTTTCCCTATTTGGAACCAGTCTGTTGTTCCATGTCTAGTTCTAACTGCTGTTTCCTGACCTGCATACAGATTTCTCAAGAGGCAGGTCAGGTGGTCTGGTATTCCCATCTCTTGAAGAATTTTCCACAGTTTGTTGTGATCCACATAGTCAAAGGCTTTGGCACAGTCAATAAAGCAGAAGTAGATGTTTTTCTAGAACTCTCTTGCTTTTTTGATGACCCAGTGGATGTTGGCAATTTGATCTCTGGTTCCTCTTCCTGTTCTAAATCCAGCTTGGAACACCTGGAAGTTCACGGTTAACGTACTGTTGAAGCCTGGCTTGGAGAAATTTGAGCATTACGTTGCTAGCATGTGAGATGAGTGCAATTGTGCAGTAGTTTGGACGTTCTTTGGCATTGCTTTTCTTTGGGATTGGAATGAAAACTGACCTTTTCTAGTCCTGTGGCCACTGCTGAATTTTCCAAATTTGCTGGCATAGTGAGTGCAGCACTTTCACAGCATCATCTTTTAGGATTTGAAATAGCTCCACTGGAATTCCTCCACTAGCTTTGTTCATAGTGATACTTCCTAAGGCCCACTTGACTTCACATTCCAGGATGTTTGGCTCTAGGTGAGTGATCCCACCATCATGTTTATCTAGGTCATGAAGCTCTTTTTTGTACAGTTCTTCTGTGTATTCTTGCCACCTCTTCTTAATATCTTCTGCTTCTGTTAGGCCCAAACCATTTCCGTCCTTTATTGTGTCCATCTTTGAATGAAATGTTCCCTTGGTATCTCTAATTTTCTTGAAGAGATCTCTAGTCTTTCCCATTCTATTGTTTTCCTCTGTTTCTTTGCGTTGATCACGGAGGAAGGCTTTCTTATCTCTCCTTGCTATTCTTTGGAACTCTGCATTCAAATGGGTATATCTTTCCTTTGCTCCTTTGCCTTTAGCTTCTCTTCTTTTCTCAGCTATTTGTAAGGCCTCCTCAGACAACCATTTTGCCTTTTTGCATTTCTTTTTCTTGGGGATGGAATCAGCTACATGTGAATCAACTACATGTACACATATATCCCCTCTTTGTCACCACAGAGCACTGAGTATGATTCCCTGTGCTATACAGTAGGTTCTTGTTAGTGATCTGTTTTATACGTAGCAGCATACATGTGTTAATCCCAATCTCCCAGTCCATCTCATTCTTCTTTCCTCCTTGGAGTTCATATGTTTATTTTCTACATCTGTGTAGCAGTTGTCTCTTCAACTGCATATTGGTTTGGTTTACAATCCAGCTCTGCACCTTTGCTTTTTTTGCATTTTCCCTTTGCAGACAAGAGCTGGGTCAGTGATTTAGAACTCTCACCAAGCTGAGTGCACATTTCTGAGATTTAACTGTAATTAATCTATTCTATGTTGCCTAATATGCCCAGATCCTTCAGCCTCTTGAAGTCAACCTTCCCTTTGATACTTTCACACAATCACATGAGCCTCCATTTCTAGTCATTGATGGAAAACCAATGCTTTTCTCGGTATTTCTAAAGATTCTTCAATAGGTGAAGAGCACAAGTGCCGGAATACACGGCTGTTTACATGTCAACTCTGATCTCTGAATCACTGCTCTTGTTTTCACCTTTATTTGTCTTTATACCAAGCAGTCTTCACTTTTTATATTTTATTCCAAACGCAGATAAAACATCATGTACACATTTCCAAAAGCATCATTAATCTAGTTGTCTATACTTTTTCCTTCTTTTTAAATTTTAACTGAGTAACTGCTACATGCCAGGTGATATTCTTGTCCTTGGAAAAAGCACTAAAACAAAAACAAAAACAAAACAAAACAGAGGAGTGTCCTATTGCAATGTCTACAGTGTATGGAGATTTTCCCAAAGGTAGGAGGTTAATGGATAACAGTTGCAGCAGGGAACAATAACAACTGCCTCTTAGGTATCAGTATCAGGTATCATGCTTTCTAAGCCACAGGTATTCCCTTCATGAGGACCCTCATGCTATGTGGCTGACTCCTACCCTCACTCTCTGCAGAAGTCTTTCTTCATTATCTCTCTCCCTCAAGTCCAAGGGCTCCTCTAAAACTTTTCTCTCTTGAGCTACCAAAAGAAAATGGAATATCATTTTTTAAAAAGATAGAAGAAGATCATTTAGCTTATTCTGTTTTCTTTTAGTACCTTTTTATAACCCAAAGTCCCAGGACAGCGTGTGCTCAAACAAAGAGCCAAGTATCTTGGATTGGATTCCTCAGAGATTAAGAGAAGCCTTCGGAGACCACCTTTCCATCTTGGAAATTGTAATCTATCACATCAATATAGTGGATCAATGAAATGTCCCATACAACGGCAGATTGATTAAGCTCTGTGGATTAGATTATGATGAAGGGCAGAGGGTTGGCCTAGTCCTAAGGTCAAGTGGAGTGAAGATATATTGCTACCCTACTAGGGGAAATCAAATCTCTTTGTTGTATTTTTTTTCCCTGATAACATATTGGAAAAGCATTTGCCTGATCAATTGCCGCACACCAGAGCTCAGCGACATGTTGATTTACACCAAAAAAGAGACCACATATGGAGAAGCAGCTGCAATCGGAGTTACTTCCTGATTATGTTTACAATAATTCACCATCTTTTCCTAAGGCCATCTATTTCCAGCCCTGGTCAAATAGATCACTTAAATATAAGTATGATAGGAAGCCCTACATCTGTATTGTTCTAGTCTTATTTTGATGGCATAGACCTGTGCCATCCTTCAGTTTAGTTCATACTTTGGAAGAGAAAAGCAATTCCAGGGGCTCATAATCATTCCTTCCTAATACCCCGTGCATCGAAGAACCAATGTGGGTGTCCTGGCATTGGCAGAGTGTATCTTTGTCCATTACACATTCAGAAAGTGAAGAAATCACCTCATTTTATATAATGCACAGTAACTCTGGTTGATGAATATAGGTCCCTTTGAGAAATCTCTAGGAGAGTTTAGAGTTTATTATTTTGGCAAAAACACAGGGTACTTCAGAAGAACCTGGCATACTTTTCATTTCAGGGGCTCTAAGCCTAAAATTAAGTGAGAAGTCATGACTCTCTCTATGTCAAAAATCTGAAAATGAGATCTAAAATGTTTTAAATTATAATAATCAAGTAGTTCTATTTCAGTCCAGTGACACTATGATTTGTGTACGTCCACCCATGATTCTTTGGCTTAAGGCATTTAGATCACTGTTTAGCCTCCTGCCCACTTGGGAATTGTGTCCACTTGTCTCTGGCTTTCAAGCCTCATCACAGTCTCTTGGACTCTGTCCCTTTCCCGGAACCCATTACCTGCATGGGACTTAGGAAGCCCATTTCCTTTCTTTTTTAAAAACTTTTGTGTTCCAATGTTTAAAAATTTTTTTATTGGAGTGTAAAATTGATTTACAATGTTGTGTTACTTTCTGCTATGCAGCAAACAAACAGTGATAAAAATCACAAATGCACAACTAGCTACAATTCTGTACCTACACTGCTAGCCACATTTTACATGATTCTGAGGGAGCAGGACTGACTTTATGTACAAGCAAAGTGAATAAGTTATAATGCATATATATATATTATATATATGCATGTATGTATATATATACACATATGTATGTATATGTATATATGTGTGTATATATACATATGTGTGTGTGTATGTAGATTATTTTCCCATATAGGTAATTACAGAGTACTGAATAGAGTTTCCTGTGCTATACAGCAAGTCTGAGTTTTTATTTATTTATTTTGCCACACCACACAGCATGGGGGTATTAGTTCCCCAACCAAGGACTGAACCCTCGCCCCTTGCAGTGAAAGCCTAGACTCTGAACTGCTGTACTGCCAACGAAGTCCCAGGAAGGCCATTTCAATGGAGTTCCTTCCTGTAGCTATCCATGGCCTCACTGGATGTTTGTTAGTGCTCTGATGAAGGAATGTTCTTAGAATTCATCTGGGTAACCACAGCCAGGGTATGAGTAGCAAGCCATACTTGATAAGTCAGCCCTAGCACTGCTGCCTTTCTTTGTAAACCTCCATCTACGGTATAGCTGGCAAATCCTTGCACCTCAACTTCATTTAGCTGTGGTCACCATGGTGCCAGGTTTCAGTCTACTGACCAAGTGATCTGATGAACCACAGCTGTGTATCCAAATATGAAACATCTTCAACCCATTCTATCTAGTAAAGTGTAATTATGTTAATACATGTGACTTAATCCAACTTTGTTTTTGTCTTTCTGTACTAGGACCCTCAGAATCCATTTGTAGCATTTCTCCCCAGCTTTCCACCAGTATAAATGCACAAAATCTTCCAGTTCTTTTGATGGATGAGCTGTCCCCTCCCAAGTCAGACTCTGTACCCGTTCCCCTGTGATCTGAGTGTACTGATGGGTCTGGAAGCAACATAAGTGGAGGAGAAATAACCTGTGGCGAATCACTAACTCCAAGCAAAATAACTGCCTCAAATGCAGCTCTGTAGGTTCTTCATTTGGGGAGGAAGCGCTTCTTGCACTTTCAAGGTGGTTCAGTGGAATTTGGAGGATCAAATCCATCATATCCACCCCAAAGTCCCCACTTTCCCCTAATACATACTCTAACTTTCATACTAACTTAGTAAAGCCTTACTAAGAAAGGCTGTGAGTTCTATGTGCTTTGTAATTCTACAATAGGCATCATCAGACAACAAGCCCATTTTTCCAAATACACTGGCCACGTATTTGTTTACAAGGGCAAGATAAATTTTAGGAAGCTCTGTTGTTTTCTGATCATGTTTTGAGTTAAAAATATAAAACCCTGAGCTTGTTAATGCCTCTTTGTAGAAAGAAGTATCGTAATGTCCATTGACAGATGAATAGATAAAGAAGATTTGGTATGCATATAAATAGAATATTATTTAACCATAAAAATAATGAAATAATGTCATTTGCAGCAACATGGATGGACCTAGAGATTATCCTACTAAGTGAAGTCAGAAAGACAAATATCATATTATATCCCTTATATTCTAAAATAGGACAGAAATGAACTTATCTACAAAGCAGAAACAGACTCACAGACATAGAGAACAAACTTGTGGTTGACAAGGTCGGGGGTATAGGAGAGAAGGATTAGGAGTTTGGGATTAGTGGAGGTAAATATATAGGATGGACAAACATCAAGGTGCTTCTGTATAGCAAGGGAACTATATTCACTATCCTGTGATAAACCAAAATGGTAAAGAATATGAAAAAAAATATATATATATATATAACTGAATCACTTTTCTGTACAGCAGAAGTTAATACAACATTGTAAATCAACTATACTTCAGTAAAATAAATTAAAAAATGAAATATTGCAGTCAGAAGCAGGTAGATTGCTCCATAGTTCTTGACGTCATCACCTACAACACAATGCTTTATTACAGTGGCCTCGTTGCATCCCAAATCCTTATCTTCAATAGGCACTTCATTTCAGCCAACCACACTGATATATTAATGATCATTTAAAAGTCTCTGAATATACTGGATCATGGCAATGAGGTTATTTTATCTCCTCACTGAACCAGGCACTTCTCATTTTTCAAAGTCCATTTTTTAGGACCACTTTCGGAACTGAGTATTTTCTCAGGAGGTCCTACCTGAATAAGAACAGCTCCTTGAATTATTTAAGACAGGAGAGAATTTTGTCTTTCCAGTTGTTAGAACGCCTAGGGAAGCTAAGGTCATGGAAGATCTCTGTTAACTCTTGGTTTACAACAGCCTTACAGAGTGTCAGGGGATTTCAAAAGCTGTGGAAAACTATTAGTAATTAACACAATTTCCTACAATACCACAGTCCCTACAATTTTCCTAGAAAATGTCTGGAGGTCACTGCAAAACCTTCAAATCTGCTGAAGACCAAGTTTCTGCCCACGACTGACATAATTATATGAATACTGCTTTCTCTTTTGCATGTTTCAGATCTCTTACAAATGCTGCTTATTGGCAAAATGCAACCTGGAATCCAACTGGCAAGGAATTCTGAGAAATGTAATGGCTTTAGGGTTCTAACCACTGAAAAAGGGGGAGGTCGAGGTGGGGAACAGTTCTGGGTTGGCACAGACAGCATAATGAGCCTTTCTGACATACTCTATGAGTCTGGTTTTTTTATGACTTTGTACAAAAAGAGGTAATTAAAGGTATTTATGTATTTACATCTTTACTTATATGCTACACTGTGGATGTTGATTAAAATGTTCATGGTTCAACTAACACAGAACAAAAACCATCAGTGCCTACATGCATTCATTCTAAGGTTGATTTTTGCTAACACTATTTTGTGGTTCAGGGGGAAATACACAAAAAGAATGACATCTTGGCTGATTACAGTGATGTACAAAACAGATTCATGCATGGCAAACAACAAAAAGCTAAAGCAATGTAATACAACTAAAATGCTGGCAAAGTTTAATTATATCCTTTAAAAATGAAAACCACACAACAGAATGAAGAATTAAATATCTGAATAAAAACAGAATAAGTCCTTAGCATCCAAATTAAAATCTTTTTTTATTGTTGTTTGTAATCAGTGAGATAGGGGGTATTTTGGCTGAATAGAACTTGAATTAGTCAAAAATGATCATGGCTCCCTGTTCCTTTCCTAGGAAAAGTAACATTAAAATATTTCAATATTTGTACTAGTAACAAAATTAAATCATTAAATGATGTTGTCACAATCACTAGTATACTTAATGTATATGGCCATTCTGATAGTTTATATTCTTTAAATCTGTATGACATCATCTAACACAGTGCCTGGACAGAGTACGTACCAGATATTTGTTGAATTAACAAAAAAGAATGTAGATTGTACATTTTAAGGATTATACAAACAATGGTAAAGTGAAAGTGGCTCAGTCGTGTTGGACTCTTTGAGACCCCATGGACTATACAGTCCATGGAATTCTCCAGGCCAGAATACTGGACTGGGTGGCCTTTCCCTTCTCCAGGGGAACTTCCCAAACAAGTACGCTAATACTCTGAAGCACTGAGGGAGAAATCAAGAAAGAGGCAGTTAGCTTTAGTTGCCACAAGTCAGTTTATTGCATGAACTTGGGAAAATCATTTCAAATCTCTGTGACTTACATATTTTCATAATAATGAGCTCTTCTGCCTACTGCACAGAAACACCTGAGATAAATACTTTTTTTTGATCTCTTTGGATGACACATGAATTATAGAGTCATAGTGTTTATTAATAACAATGGTAGACTTTCACCGTAGTCAAGAAACATGTTTTATATATGAGTGAGGTTTCATTGTTTACTAAATATGTTATACTAATATAAAAAACATTTATTTTTATTTAGTTGCTCAGTCATGTCTGACTCTTTGTGACCCCATGGACTGCAGCACACTAGGCTTCCTTGTCCTTCGTTATCTCCTGGAGTTTGCTCAAACTCTTGTCCATTGAGTTGATGGTGCCATCCAACCATCTCATCCTCTATCGTCCCCTTCTCCTCCTGACCTCAAGCTTGCCCAGCATCAGGGTCTTTTCCAGTGAGTTGGCTCTTTTCATCAGGTGGCCAAAGTATTGGAGCTTCAGCTTTAGCATTAGCCCTTCCTTCCAATGAATATTCAGGACTGATTTCATTTAGGACTGACTGGTTTGATCTCCTTGCAGTCCTAGGGATTCTCAAGAGTCTTCTCCAGTACAACAGTTCAAAAGCCTCAATTTTTCAGTGTTCAGCCTTCTTTATGGTCCAACACTCACATCCATACATGACTACTGGAAAAACCATAGCTTTGACTATGTGTACCTTTGTCAGCCAAGTGATATCTCTGCCTTTTAATATGCTGTCCAGGTTTGTCATGGTGTTCCTTCCAAGGAGAAAGTGTCTTGGAAGGTATAGATTATAACAAGTTTCAAAAGCTTAGATATTAGATCTATATTTATGAAGACTGTTCATGTATCCAACAAACTTTTCCTAAGTGTCTATGAAATCTATTTATTCTTTTAACTTTAATAAAAAAATGTATTTTTATTGGTGTACAGTTGATTTAAAATGTTGTGTTAGTTTCTGCTGCACAACAAAGTGAATCAGCTATGTATATATATATCCTCTTCCTCTTGTACCTCCTTCCCACCCCCCTGAAGTCTGTTTATTTTTTCTTTTGCTTTCACAGTTCTTTGTGTCTTGCCCAGACCCAAATTCTACTGTGGGCTGTAAGAATAATGTCAGTGTTTCAAAGTGGGCAGCTTTTTAACCCATCAAATAAAGAACAATCTTTTGCTCCAAAGGGCCTTTCCTTTTTCAGCCTCTTAATCTCTTGGTAGTGCTGAGATGTTCTAACTGAGATCTTTCCTCCTCCCTAAGGATTTTATCATATGAATGTTTAAAAATATAGTCAGTAATGTTTAAAATTATTAGGTAACTTTTTATATGGACTTCCATCATCATCCCTTTTAAACTTGTGTTCAGTGAGAAAATGCCTTACTCCGTCAATCTCCAATTGAAAACTTGGTTACTTCCATGACTTTTACAATCAATCTTAGGTTAAAAAAAAAGACCCACAAGTTTCTCTTAATTACTAAAGCCTGAAATTGGAATTCATAAAATTCAAAACTCTTAAACTCAAAATGTCCCCTTCCCCCCAACGAGAACCTGTTATAACTGGTCCCTGTGAGTGAAGGAAGACTTACTTGGTCAGCATTTTCTTTCTTTTCAAGGTCCTCCTCTTCCACTCTGCTAACTTTGGTTTCCAGTCAGCCATGGGTTTAATCAAAGGGTTGCTGGGCAATGCTTACTTACTTTCTCCTTTCTCCTCTGGCTCTTCCACAGTTGGTAGGAATCTGGCTCAGCTTCTCTGTCCTAAGGACTGTTCGTTCTTTATGTCAGTGGTTCTCAGCCCTTTGGGCAGCAGGGACCAGTTTCATGGAAGACAGTTTTTCCACAGACTGGGGTTGGGTGAGGCTGTTTCAGGATGATGTAAACACATTAAATTTATTGTGCACTTTGCTTCTATTATTATTACATCTGCTCCACCTCAGATCATCAGGCGTTAGATCCTGGAGGTTGAGGACCCCTGGTTTATGTGGCCTTTCTTTGCTGGGGCTGGTATAACCTACCTCCAGATCGCATCTGCGTATACGGTGTACTTTTGTTCAAGGAAAATATATCCCCTGTGCTCAATGCCATAGGAACTTGTCCTTCGCTCCTACTGGGGAAGAAACTTGTGCAAGGACAAGGGTTAGACACAACCTACGGTGCCCCTGGGTTGCAGGGGACACATATGAAAATTCCCCAGTGATTTGTTTGAAACTTGTTTTACTAAGATGAAGATGAGCAGCCAACGCCTACTTCCAACTCTGTCCAGGGAGAAATAGGACTTACGTCACTTGAACCACTCTCCTTTTATGCCTGCTCTGTTACGGAGTTTGAGTTATACTACAGGTTTCCAATATTTTTAAAAATGTTTACTGAAGTGCATCTCCATCTGACACCTTAGTTTAGAATTTCATATCTGGTCATTTTGGTGTCACCATAAAATTTCAGTTTAACGTTCTATTTCTTTTTTTTTTTTTTTTCATTTATTTATATTGGTTGGAGGCTAATTACTTTACAATATTATAGTGGTTTTTGCCATACATTAATATGAATCAGCCATGGATTTACATGTGTTCCCCATCCTGAATCCCCCTCCCACCTTCCTCCCCATCCCATTTCTCTGGGTCATCCCAGTGCACCAGCCCCGAGCACTTGTCTCATGCATCCAACCTGGACTAGCGATCTGTTTCACTCTTGATAATACACGTTTCAATGCTGTTCTCTCAGATCATCCCACCCTCGCCTTCTCCCACAGAGTCCAAAAGTCTGTTCTTTATATCTGTGTCTCTTTTGCTGTTTCATATATAGGGTCATCGTTACCATCTTTCTAAATTACATATATATGTGTTAATATACTGTATTGGTGTTTTTCTTTCTGGCTTACTTCACTCTGTATAATAGAATCCAGTTTCATCCACCTCATTAGAACTGATTCAAATGTATTCTTTTTAATGGCTAAGTAATGTTCCATTGTGTATATGTACCACAGCTTTCTTATCCATTCATCTGCTGATGGGCATCTAAGTTGCTTCCATGTCCTGGCTATTATAAACAGTGCTGTGATGAACACTGGGGGTACATGTGTCTCTCAGTTCTGGTTTCCTCGGTGTGTATGCCCAGGATATTCATTACAATAGAAAGAGATCTTTCTCTTTATTATTTTCATATTCATGGAAGATGAAGGAAAGTTTTAGATGCTTAAAGGAGAGGCTGTTTATGTATCCATGCGCATTTCTTAAATTTATTTTTTTATTTTTTGGTGTATCACATGTGAGATCTTAGTTCTCTGACCAGGGATCAAACCCACGTCCCCTTCACTGGCTGCACAGAGTCTTAACCACTGGGCCACCAGAGAAGTCCCCACGTGCATTTTTGTTTGAGAAGATAAAGTCACAAATTCTTGGTTGTTGACTCTGAGATGATTAGAAGATTCTTGCAGCTTTCCCAACTGCCCTGGTGTCCAAGATTGGAGGGATGGAAGAAAGCCTCTGTCCACTGGTTTGGGACTCCTAGGTTGATGATGGCATCAGCCACCGCCAAGGTCCTAATGGAGGGAGAATTTCAGAGGCTCCTTCTCTTTGCTCCTCCTGGCTTCATCCTTTACTCTTTGAAAATGTGGTTAAACCCAGACTTTCTATGAAACTTGGGGAATGGCTAAAAGCACAAAATCTCAGGTGTTTTAGTTACTCACTGTAGTGGGAGCAAAAAGGAATGAAGTTGTTTATTCTCTTATTTTCTAGAATGCTCCTCTTTTGGAATAAAGGTCTTCACTGGTTGGGGAGACCAATGTAAGGAGGAGCTGGGGAGGCCGCATTTCAAGTTGACAGTCGTGGTTGTTTTAAGATAGATAGCATATCTATCTAGATATGCTGAGATTTGAAGGGACTTTGCTTCACTGTCATTATATTATGGGATGAGCCAAAGCAGAATGGCTCAGATGTAGAGAATCTACCTGACATGCAGAAGATGTGGGTTCAATCCCTGGGTCAGGGAGATCCCCTACAGAAGGAAATGGCAACCCAATCCAGTATTCTTGCCTGGAGAATTCCATGGACAGAGGGGCCTGGTGGGCTACAGTCCATGGGATCACAAAGACTGGGACATGACTGAGTGACCAACACTTTCACCTTCAAAGCAGACTGTCTGCTTAGGTGACAAAAGCTGGGAGGACATACATGGGTAGCTCAGTATGTTCCTATCTCCCAGTGGGATGATAAATCAGGGGATGAACTGCACTCAGGGCACAGCGTGTGTTGGGTCAGTAATTCTCTCTTGTTTGGGGAAATAGAAAACACACTGACTGACTTCAGCTGGATTCTGCATGAACATCCAGAACATCTGGATGAACAATCAGGTCAGCCCATCCCCCAATTTCAGTTAGGATGCTTTAGGTTGCAACTAACTGGCTTAAACACTAAAGAGGATTTATTGTGTCACATACGTAAAATATTCAGAAGTGGAGGAGAATTCAGGCATGGTCTCGCTTCTCTCTGACCCCTTGAGGATCTGCTCTCTGCCACGGGTTTGAATGAATGAAAGACTACCAGACCAACCAGGGCTCCACATTTCCTTATTCATGTCCGAGGAAGAAATATTTATCGATCATTTCAGACCATGTGTCCAGCCTTCCTGTGGATCTATGACTTTTGTCAGAGACATGCATTATACTAATCAGCGAAGACTAGTTTGGCATCTGTGCCAAGTTGTACTCTAAGCCAAAGTTCATGACTACTTCCCAGTGGAGGGGAGTGACAACTGCTTTGCTTGATCATTCCCAATCAGTGGGGAGATTCTTTTAATAAGTAAGGAACTGTACCCTAGATTTCCTCAAAGTCTTTGAGACTCCTCTCTCAGACATTCAGGTTATCTCCTGTTTAAGATGGCCCAATAAATTATCTTTATTTCCTCATTCACCTGGGGGCATGGAGGTCAAATACACTGTAATCTGGCCCGATGAGACTTAGACTGGAATAATTTTCCCTGTGGTTTTAGAATAATTCTTTATTCCTTTCAAAAGCATTGATTTGATCCAAGATTCAGAGTTTAATCAAGATTTTGTATTAGTGTAGGTATACATGTCAATTGTTCAATGATTATGACAAAAGTTCCAAAGGATGATTATTATTTAAAGTCTAATGATTATGACAAAAACAGAATCTTTAGGTAATTTTTCACCTGATTGTGGTTACTTTAATTTTAATTGAGCACATTTCTAAAAGGCCATGGATATGGCTACATGGAATTGTTTCTTAGACCATATCGCCTATCAATACAAGTAACCTATTTTGTTCGTGTTAGGTTAATTTGGTTTTAATTAATTGCTTGCTTTAAACAGGTTACCAAGGTACCTATTAGGGTTGGTATTGACCTGGTTGTATGTAAATGAAATTCCTGTTACGATTTCTAACCATGGAAATGTAAACATTATTCTGAGAAAACTAGAACTTGACACATGTATTCAGGTTTCCAGGTAGGTATTAATTTTAATGACATAAAATATAATAATTAAAACTTGCTCCAATGATATAATTGAAAATAAAGCATTTCTTTAAAATTGTCAGGGTTCTTGCTTTTTAAAGGCTGAATTCTCCAAACAATGGCCCTCCTTGTTTTCATAAAAACATTTTCTTGAGAAACATCAGGGAAATTTGCTTGTTTAAATTTTGACATCCCAGAATTTTGTTGATCTGATTTTTCTAAGCTTTTCTTAGTTTTCATACTGGCTACAAGTCAATATGACAGCACATATAACTGAAGGAAAAAGAAAAGAAAAATGAAGTCCGCCAGAGCATTTCTAAGCTACAATGGAGTACAACCAAGACAGAGTGAATTTAATGTAGGCAAATGTAATCAGCCACTGTATAAGAAAGCTTAATTTATTATATCCTTAGGGAGAAACAAAATCTAAGTCTAAAGATCATTATAACTATAAGAGACACGAAGAGCAAATTAAAACAAGCAAACAAACAAAACTCATCCTATAACAGATTATTCCTCAAAAACCCCCAATATATTAAAATATGTGGCCATCAACTGTCCTTTTCCCTTGAATTTGACACTACGTCTTATTCATGAATCTTAAATTCAAGTCAAATACTGTACATTCCACTTTTGTTTTCATTCGTGGTGTCATCAATGCATTTTTTAACCCATTTATCTAGAAACTAGCTTCAAATTTATTCATTATTTTGTTCAATGTTTATTTTCATTGGTTCTATACCATGGCACATTATCACCAGAGAGATATACGGTTGATATCAGTGAGGAAGGAAGAAACAATTAATTTATTTGGGATTGGAGAGAACCTTTTTTCCTTTAATTTTAACACTGAAAACTCACCTGATATAATTTAATAGCCTGTCAATCCTCATATATTTTCCTAAGGTCTGGTTTATTGAACAGTTCCTTGGGTCAGAAATTGTGGTTGGTGCTACACAGAAATGATTGCATTCAACCCTCACAAGAAACCTGATGGCTCAGTATCACTCTTATTTTATAGATAAGACAATGGAAGATTAAAAGATTAAACAATTTTTTTTTCATCTTATATATTTAGCATGGAGCTGGAGTGAAAAGCCAAGTAGCTTTTATTACAAAATCCATACTGTATGTATTCTATTAATACAATACTTTGCTATTCCTTTATGGTTATATTATTCTTTTAATGTAGATTATCTGTTAGACTTTTCCATTCTTGGTTTATGTCTGGTCATGCAGTCAGATTTTCATTAGGTCAGAATAAACTTGCAGACTAGCTAAGATAAAGACCTGGTTGAGAACTGGATCATGTAATATTTCATTGATTGGAATATGCTCATTTGTTCACATTTTAACATCTTTAAAATCACGATGACCTTATTAATTGATGATGAAGAGAAGTGAAGTGAAAGTCACTCAGTCGTGTCCGACTCTTCGTGACCCATGGACTATACAGTCCATGGAATTCTCCAGGCTAAAATACTGGAGCGGGTAGCCTTTCTCTTCTTCAGGGGATCTTCCCAAGCCAGGGATCAAACCCAGGTCTCCTGCATTGTAGGCGGATTCTTTACTACCTGAGCCAGCAAGGAAGCCCATAATTGATGATAAGGAAGTATTTGTCATTGTTTGATTATGATAGTTTAACTTTTCTTCCTTAGTGGCATTTAAATTAAAGGTGTGCTTTCAATTGGCAGTTCTTTAGATTAGATGAAATACAGTACTTAGCTCTTCAATGAAGAGAAATTAGGCAAAACAGGGTAAGCCTGATTCACATCCAGATCCACTCCAGGTCATTCCCTCCTCAGGGCTGGGAGAAAAGCTGCTCTGTTTAGGGGTGGGGTGAGTTTAGGAGTCCTACCTCTCTTTGCTGTTGTTACCCATTTACTTCACCCATGGGCAGGTTCTAACAATGGAATTTCCTTTTAAAAAAAAATATTGAAGTATACTTGATTTACAATGTTGTGTTAATTTCTGTCGTACAGCAAAGTGACTCAGTTATACATGTATTTATTCTTTTTCATATTCTTTTCCATTATGGCTTATTACAGGATACTGAATACAAGTTCCCTGTGCTATACAGGAGGATCTTGTTGTTTATCCATCTTATACATAATAGTTGGCATCTACTAATCCCCAGCTCCCACCCTTTTCCTCACCCGTCTCCTCTTTCCCTTAGCAACTCAAGTCTGGCCTCTGTGTCTGTGAGTCTATTTCATCAGGGTGTTCATTTGTGTCATATTTTAGATTCCACATATAAGTGATATCATATGATAGCTGTCTATCTCTTTCTGACTTACTTCACTTAGTATGATTATCTTTAGGCCCATCCACATTGCTGCAAATAGCAATGCTTCATTCTTTTTAATGGCTGAGTAATATTCTACTGACAACAGAATTTCTGCTCCTTCAAATTTTCCCCAGATATTTGAAAAATGATGTTAACTTTATAATTATTTTAAGTAATCTATATTCTTTTCCTTCTACTTATTGTCATGTTAACTAAGAATCCTTCTTATTAAGAGTTCTTTTCATAATTTCTTTAAAATAAAAATAAAAATAGAATTTTTGGCTGTGCTCTATATATGTAGGATTTTATATATATGAAAGATTTTAAGTGATTATTATATAAACTGTTTATTCTTGTTGCTTCTTTATTACTGCCTATTTGTATATAAAGATATCAGAATTTTTCCATTATGTCAATTTACACTGTTACTAAAGGGCTTAAAAGCTACTGAAACAAAAACGATTTTTATTGTTGTCTGAAACATGATCCATTTTGAAGCCTCTCTAAAGCTCTGTTCCCTTCATTTCCTACTTCCAAAAATGTTTCACTAGTGCCTCTGGGGAAAATTAATCTTTTCATCCTCAGAACATCTTTATAGCCTATATTGTAGAGAACTCTCCCAGTTTCCTCTCATATAAAATGGGGGATAATGACATTACCCACCTATCTTCCATATAGAATGTTAGCTAATATATACAAAGCTTAAAAAAAGTGTCTGACACCAAATATGTTTCACAACTACATGTCATTATTAAAAGTCATTTAATCTATATCACAACTGCCACTCCAGTATTTTTTCTGGGTATTTTACAGATAATAAATTCCTAAGAAGGCGAAGTCTATGTTTTATCTTGGTATCCCTTTTAACGTCTAAAATTGTGCCTTGAGGTATTCTGAAAATCCCATGTTTTTTTAAATTGATGGGAAAAACTCCCCATTCAGCATCCACTGTAATTGGATCTGTAAGGCTTACTAATACTTGTAGGAACCAGATTGTGTGGATCTCCTCATTTAAACTCGGTATAGTGGAAATAAGATAGGCTTTGAACTCAGAGTAACCTAAATTAAATCACAGTTGCCTTCTACTTTTGATATTAAAAACTTGGAACTCTCTTAGAACTTTAAGAGAATCACTTAGAACTCTGAGTGCCAGTTTGCTTTCATAAAAAATGAGTAATATTTACCCTACATGGTGGAATTTCAATTATAATATATGTAAGGACTTACCCCAAGGCCTGACATGTAGTAGGCTTTCCATAAGTAGTAACTATGCTAATTATTATTGCTGCTGTTAAAAATTATTACCTCTAGCAGATTCCATAAGACCATTAAATCTCAATGTCTTCATTTATAAATGGGATTATCACTGCATTATTTAAACAATTAAAAAGAGAATTAAGTTATATACATAAATTTCTTATTAAAATGTCTTCACAGGGGACTTCTCTGGTGGTCAAGTGGTTAAGAATCTAACTTCTAATGCAGGGGACACTAGTTTGATCCCTAGTTGGGGAACTAAGATCCCACATGCTGTCGGGCAACTAACTCTGCATGCTGCCAACTACTGAGCCTGCAGACTCTGGAGCGTGAGTGCCACGACTAGAGAGAAGCCCACACACTGGAATGAAAAATCCCACGTGCTGCAACTAAGATACAACACAGACAAGTACATAAATAAATATAAAAAAAAAAATACAAGTAAAATGTCTTCACAGAGTAGATGCTCCATAAATTATTTCTATCGTCCAGTGTCCCACTTCTTTTCTCACATCTTATTCCTTAGATGGACTTCCCAGGTGGTGCTAGTGGTAAAGAACCCGCCTGACAATGCAGAAGACACGAGACGCGGGTTTGATCCCTGGGTCAGGAAGATCCCCTGGAGGAGGGCACTGGCAACCCACTCCAGTATTCTTGCCTGGAGAATTCTGTGGACAAAGGAGCCTGGAGAGATAGTCTATAGGGTCACAAAGAGTTGGACATGACTGAAGGGATTTAGCACACACACACGCATTCCTTCATATAAGAAAGGAGTCATTTCCTTGTTCTTTTGAGATATTTCCCAAAGTTCCCTACTCTTGAGCCTATCATGCTATTGTGGAAACTAGCAAAACGATAGTCTTAAGGACTTTAGATCTTTAGGGTTAGAAAAGTTATGGAAACATTTGAAATAACCTTGACTGATCTCCCATCACCATTACCATGGAGCGTTCTAAAATTTCCCACGGGTGTCTGCAGTCTTAGATTTACAATGGTGTAGAGAGAATTGACCCGTCAGCTCTTATAGACAGTATTTTCGTGGAGTCCACTATGTAGTTTCTATATTTGTTCCTCAAGGTTTTTTTTTGTTTGTTTTTTTTTTTAAGACTTGTGGTTCTTTTGTCTGAACAAAATGAAAAGATCCTAAAACAAAAACAAAACCAGAAACAGAGTGATAGACCCCCCTCTTATGACTTTCTGAAGGAAAAGCGCCAGGAAAAATCCTCGACTCTGTGTTTCTACAAAGTTCCTCAAATAAAATGAGAAAGCTTGAATTGGTCTGCAGATGTGCACTGGGACACCACTGTTACAGAGGATGGAATTTTATATTGATGGCATGATTTGTCACTAAAGCGCTATTATCATTATTAGAAGATCAGAATTCAGAGCACAACTGTCACGCTTGCCAACCTGGCCATGACGTTGTTAGTGATACCGACGGTCCAATTACAGTGGCGCTTATTTCTTCACTGATTGGAATCATGGCCATTTCAGAGGCTGTGAAAGCACTAGGGTACCTGTAAACTGAGTGGCCGGTAGGAGTCTCCCACATTTAGGGACACAATCGTGGGCATGTCCATTTCAGACTACATGGCAGGATCACTGTAAACTTTGTTTTATATGCTGCCCCGCCCTATGAAGCACAGTGGGTGACACCCACATACAGTGAAAAGCTCTAACTAGAATCCTAACACCTGTGAATTCCTGTTCTGTACTCTGCTTTAAGAAGAAAGAAGCAATGCACGATGAAATAAACGAATATCTGGTCAGTTCAGATTCAGAGTTCAATACACTACAGCTTATTACCTCAGCAACAATTCATCCTGACCCCTGGGCATTGCAAAGTCATCAATCAAAAAAGAAATATTAAGTTAGCCTAAGTATACTGTACTTAGCAAGGCTGTAAAGGGAAATAATGCATTTTGCAAAGATTTTTTTCAGCTACTTAGGTCAAAACAATACAGATTTTTCTTTTTTAACCCCTCAGTTATCTAGAAAAATGCTATTCATGAGAAGTGAAGAGAATTCTTTTCATGAGAAGTTAATGCTTCCCTAATCATACACATGATCACTAAAATGGTCTTGTTGGGATTTTTAACTTTACCAGTGGGTATAATATACGTTATGAAATGTAAAGCCCATGTCCAGGATGGGCTCACCTTGAGGCATTCATTATGATGCTTCTAAGTCACATTTGGATACTGAAGAGCATGTCAGATATCCAACTCCAGCATCAGGGCTGCTATTGTCAGGGGAGGGGACATCATTAGAGGGAAAGGTAACCCTGGTCCCCTATGAACCCTTGCAGAGAGAAGATAATTAATCACTCCCAACTGTCCTAACCGTGCATTTGTAGTTCCTGACTTGAGTGGAATATACTTACCATTTATCTTCATTACTGCCCAGCAACCTTAATAAAAATCAGCTTAAGATCTGAGCACAGAATCACTTCCTATAGATTCCAATTTAATTTGGGAATGTCTAAATGGAAGGAAACATCTTTTCTCTGTCTTTGAGAAATGAGTTGGTTTTCCTGTGATGCCCAGCTACATAATAAACAAAGATGATGCAGATGCAGAGATTTGCAGCCAGTTCTTCCATTGATTATCTCCAGACATTAATTTCCTATCTCATTGCTTTGGTTGGCATTTTCACCTCCAGAGGTACTTACATATGCCTACAGATCTGTTTGATCACAACTCTTGGGTTTTGAGTTATTTAATACCCAATCAGTTTTAGAAATATTGTCCTTCATACTCTATCCCGAATTTCTGCAGAGGAATAAATATAATGTGATATTTAATAAAGTGAACATTTTAAATCCCGGATCTCCTTAATAGGTTACCATCTTTGTAATCCTGAATTATTTCCTTTGTTCATAAAACAAATGCTTTGGTAAAATTGAAATCACAAAACACTTCCACATTCCATCTGGCTTTAAAGAGTGTTAGAACACATTATACATAAAATATGATAAAATGTCCTTGTCTCATGAAATTACGGCTTTGCAAAATTTTATTCTTTCTATTTAGTGGCAATCTTATGATTTTTTAATTCTTAGTCGTGACGTTATACATTTTTAAAACAGTCCACACCAGCCTTTTTCCCCATCAAATCAATGCTGTATTTTATCTCAGACTGAGCACATAACACTGGCTAGCTCTTTCATTGTGTGGGCATGGGCACAGGCCTCAGGCAGTACATACTTTGTGCTTTAGATGCATGCAACAACATCACCATCTTTAGGTGGGCAGATGCCATCGCCTCAGCTCTCTTGCTCTCCTTCCAAAAGTACTTAATGGCATTTTAATGGCACCATTAACTGTTCGTTTCCTGATTTCCTCTACTTAGTTGTGACATGACATTATACTCATTCAATACTTTCCAAAAAGGAAAGCTCTGAGGAAAGCATATGATAATTAGTCTCTCAGTTCAACTCAATTGCTCAGTAGTGTCCGACTCTTTGCAACTCCATGGACTCCAGCATGCAAGTCTTCCCTATCCATCACCAACTCCTGGAGCTTGCTCAAACTCATGTCCATCAAGACGGTGATGCCCTCCAACCATCTCATCCTCTGCCCTCCCCTTCACCTCCTGCCTTCAATCTTTCCCAACATCAGGGTCTTTTCCAATGAGTCAGTTCTTCTCATCAGGTGGCCAAAGTATTGGAGTTTCAGTTTTAGCATCAGTTCTTCCAATGAATATTCAGGACTTATTTCCTTTAGGATGGATTGGTTGGATCTCCTTGCAGTCCAAGGGACTCTCCAGAGTCTTCTCCAACACTGCAGTTCAAAAGCATCAGTTCTTCAGTGCTCAGTTTTCTTTATGGTCTAACTCTCACATTCATGCATGACTACTGAAAAAACCATAGCTTTGACTAGACAGACCTTTGTTGGCAAAGTAACATCTCTGATTTTTAATATGCTGTCTAGATTGGTGATAGCTTTTCTTCCAAGGAGCAAGTGTCTTTTAATTTCATGGCTGCAGTCACCATCTGCAGTGATTTCAGAGCCCCAAAAAATAGTCTCTCACTGTTTCCATTATTTCCCCATCTATTTACCATGAAGTGATGGGACCGGATGCCATGATCTTAGTTTTTTGAATGTTGAGTTTTAAGCCAACTTTTTCACTCTCCTCTTTCACTTTCATCAAGAGGCTCTTTAGTTCCTCATCACTATCTACCATAAGGGTGATGCCATCTGTGTATCTCAGGTTATTGATATTTCTCCCAGCAATCTTGATTCCAGCTTGTACCTCCTAGCATTTCTCATGATGTACTCTGCATATAAGTTAAATAAGCAGGGTGATACTATACAGCCTTGACATACTCCTTTTCCAACTTAGAACCAGTCTGTTGTTCCATGTCCAGTTCTAACTGTTGTTTCTTGACCTGCATATAGATTTCTCTGAAGGCAGGTAACGTGGTCTGGTACTCCCATCTCTTTTAAGAATTTTCCAGTTTGTTGTGGTCTACACAGTCAAAGGCTTTGGTGTAGTCAAAATGCAGAAGTAGATGTTTCTCTTGAACTCTGTTGCTTTTTCGATGATCCAATGGATTTTGGCAATTTGATCTCTGGTTCCTCTGCCTTTTTTAAAACCAGCTTGAACATCTGGAGGTTTATGGTTCATGTACTGTTGAAGCCTGGCTTGGAGAATTTTGAGCATTTCTTTGCTAGCATGTGAGATGAGTGCAATTGTGTGGTAGTTTGTGCATTCTTTGGCATTGCTCTTCTTTGGGATTGAAATGACTGATCATTGAAGTGAAATGAAATGAAAACTGACCGTTTCCAGTCCTGTGGCCACTGCTAAGTTTTCCAAATTTGCTGGCATATTGAGTGCAGCACTTTCACAGCATCATCTTTTAGGGTTTGAAATAGTTAAACTGGAATTTCATCACCTCCACTAGCTTTGTTTATGGTGATGCTTCCTATGGCCTACTTGACTTTGCATTCCAAGAAGTCTGGCTCTAGGTGATCACACCATTGTGGTTATCTAGGTCATGAAGCTCTTTTTTGTACAGTTCTTCTGTGTATTCTTGACACTTCTTAGTATCTTATGCTTCTTTTAGGTCCATACCATTTCTGTCCTTTATTGTGCCCATCTTGGCATGAAATGTTCCCTTGGTATCTCTAATTTTCTTGAAGAGATTTCTAGCCTTATCCATTCTATTGTTTTCCTCTATTTCTTTGCACTGATCACTGAGGAAGGCTTTCTTATGTCTTCTTGCTATTCTTTGGAACTCTGCATTCAGATGCTTATATCTTTTCTTTTTTCCTTTGCCTTTAGCTTCTCTTCTTTTCTCAGCTACTTGTAAGGCCTCCTCAGACAACCATTTTGCCCCTTTGCATTTCTTTTTCTTGGGGATGGTCTTGATAACTGCCTCCTGTGCAATGTCACAAATCTTTCATAGTTCTTCAGGCACTCTGTCTATCAGATCTAATCTCTTGAATCTATTTGTCACTTCCACTGTATAGACATAATGACTTTGCTTTAGGTCATACTTGAGTGGTCTAGTGGTTTTTCTTACTTTCTTCAATTTAAATCTGAATTTGGCAATAAGGAATTTATGATCTGAGTTGCAGTCATCTCCCTGTCTTGTTTTTGCTCACTGTATAGAACTTCTCCATCTTTGGCTGCAAAGAATATAATCAATCTGATTTTGGTATTGACCATCTGGTGATGTTCATGTGTAGAGTCTTCTCTTGTGTTTGTGGAAGAGGGTGTTTGCCATGAGCAGTGCATTTTCTTGGCAAAACTGTTAGACTTTGTCCTGCTTCATTTTGTGCTTCAAGGTCAAATTTGCCTGTTATTCCAGGTATCTCTTGACTTCTTACTTTTGCATTTCAGTCCCCTATAATGAAAAGGACATCTTTTTTGGGTGTTAGTTTTAGAAGGTCTTGTAGGTCTTCACAGAACCCTTCAACTTCTGCTTCTTCAGCATTACTGGTCAGGGCATAGACTTGGATTACTGTGACACTGAATGGTTTGCCTTGGAAATGAACAGAGATCATTCTGTCAGTTTTGAGATTGCATCTAAGTACTGCATTTCAGACTCTTTTGTTGACTATGAGGGCTACTCCATTTCTTCTAAGGGATTCTCGCCCACAGTATTAGATATAATGGTCATCTGAGTTAAATTTGCTCTAGGCCAGTTCTTATGAATCAATTTGCAAAAGCCTTTCCCTTCTTTGTTAATAACAGTTTCTTTTCATTGAGGTATCAACTATCTTATTAAATATTAACTTTTCTAGCTAACTTTTTTTAGCTTTCAAAACAAAAGCAATAACCCTTATATGTATATATACACGTCTAATACATACACATTTCTTGATGTATGTGTGTTAATTGCTTGGTCATGTCACCTAGTCTTTGCGAACCCCATGAACTGTATAGCCTGCCAGGCTCCTCCTCCATGAAATTCTCCAGGCAAGAATACTGGAGTGGGTTATCATTTCTTTCCCCAGAGGATCTTCTTGACTCAGGGACTGAACCTGGGTCTCCTTCACTGCAGGCAGATTCTTAATCATTTTGTTGTGTAGACACTCATTAATTGATTTATTTCTGTTCACGGCTGTATCACTAGTCACCTGGAGACCATTTGAAACAACTGGAAACCTGCTTTGGTCACTGCCTGGCTCACCTTAGAGAACATTAAACATGAGGCACTGGAGAAAGGCTCTGGACACCAACCTCAGCTTCTGATGTTTGAGGAGCAGAGTAGTTGGCTTTTCCAGCCCAGCCCTGCCCCCAAATTTCTGAGGCTCAGCACATTGACAGAGAACTTCTTTAGCAGAACTTTCATTGGTTCTCTGTATCTGAAATGGAAAGCAGTTAATTCCTACAAGAATGCTCACTTTTTTTAGTACCAGACTGACTGGCATTGGCAGTAAACAGCACCACACCTGGATGATTTCCAAGTATAGCCTTGGTCTAAGTATAATGGTTCTGCTCTCAAGTTCTCATGGAAAATAGTTTTACTACATTGTCCCTACTGCACAACAAGAGTCATCAGCTTTTGATCTGACCATTACACACTGCTGCATATTTAAAGTTTTAGTCAGGGCAACACCAATTCGAGCACAGACCATGACATTCTAACAGAAACCAAGGGTCTCAGATGAGATGGAATGTTATTTAAGATAAATAAGAGGTTCAGATAGTTCAGAGGCAGGAAGATATAAAGGCAAGGAGGGGATTTTGCTCCTGAAGATCACTCGCAACCCACCCCTGCATGTGGTTATGTGGTTTCCATTTTTCTGTCATCCAGCAGAGAGGGGAAAGGAAAGAATAGCTTTGGGATAGACATGTGATCTTGGAGTTGCCCATGTTGCTTTTCACTTGTTTTGTTGGCCAAACCCTATCACAATGCCCTGCAGTGATACAGGGATTTGCAGCCTTTAGCTGCTTGGCTATAACTCTGCACTTCTGTGGGGAAGGGAGTCCATTATTGGTTGTATTTTTTTGCATATTTTCTTTTTTTAAAATTTATGTAGCTGATTTATAATGTTTTAGGTGTACAGCAAAGTGATTCAGTTTTATATATGCATATATATTCATATTCTTTTTCAGATTCTTTTCCATTATAGGCTCTTACAACATATTTAATATAGTTCCCTGTCCTACACAGTAAGTCCTTGTTGTTTATCTCCTTCACAGACAGTAGTGTGTATCTGCTAATTCCAAATTCTCAATTTATTCCTCCTGAAAGTCCATTATTGATAAGAAGAAGGAGAGAACAGATATAGGTGAAGAATTATTATACTACATATCATTTTATAAAGAGTATTTTAAAAGTTGACTCCTGATTCTTTTCTAAATTCTATATTCTGGATTTAATACACTTTTATTAATAATTAAATTAGACCTTAAAATAGTTAAGTTCTATGCTTACTTGATAGTAAGTTCTATGTTTACTTGAGGGTGTATTTACATAAGAAATATTAATCTATCTTCATTACTGCCTATTTTCAAATCAGTTCCCAGGGAGGGATAGGGATAGATGGAATGATAAGGAAAGAAACATAAGGTATAAGGTAAAATGTTATGCAATCAATCCAATGGCTACTTTTTTTCATTTTTAAAAAGTTTTATTTACACTGGTTATCATATAAACAACAGATCAACTTAAATTGAAACATGATGAAATGAAAGTTTGCAGCTCTAATCATCCCTTAAATACCCCCAAAAGATTTAAATTAAAATTAATATACTAATGCAAAAATATTTCCTCTTTCCTAATTTATAGCAGCATATTTTCTTTCAAAGCTATCACATATATTTTAAAACACATTATAGAAATTAGGAGACTTAAATGATGTACAGAAAGACAATAATCAAAAATAAGTTAATTCAGATGTACACTCTCAGAAAAAGATACTGCAGTTAAACAACATGTGGCTTAAAAATCAATACAGCGTGCTTTTCGTTCCCAATCTCCATATCGGGTAGGTTCTGGGTCTCTGGGTCCACCTTTCTCTTTTGTAACAGGATTAATATCATCTGGAAATTTTGTCAGGAGTTCCTTCTCTAAATTGGAATCTTCCGGCGCATCAAAACGACCTTCTGGTAACTTTGGCTTCTTAAGAGGTTGTTTGCTAGGTTCAGGTTTTCCTCCTTGAGAACTTACTTTCCTCAAAGAATTACACCGCAGGGGTGATCTTGCCGCTCTCCACGCTGCAGCCGGGACGCGGCCCAGCAAGGAAGCGAGGCCTAACGCAGCCATGGCGTCCGCTCCCGCGGCGTCCGCAACGGCCTGCCCTCAAGTGTTAGCGGGTCGCGTCGTCGCCTCAGTGGTTTCTAAGTATGTACCCAGACAGCCTTGGTCTAAGTAGATAAAGGTTCTCCTCCGAAGTTCTCATGGGAACAGTTTTACTGCATTTTTCCTACTGCGGAAGTTATGGCTTATAAGTAAAAATCTACTGAATAATATTGTGATTAATCTATACCCTCCATAATGACTTAAAATATTAAAAACATTAAGAATATCAACAAATGACGCTGGAACAACTGGATATATATATATATATATATATAGATATATATATATGCAAAATGAACTTTCATCCTTTTCTTGCATTGTAAACACAATTAAATACAAATTAAAAACAAAAACTAAAAACAAAGAATCTTTAAAAGTAAATAGAGGAGAAAATCTTCATGACCTTGAGTTAGGTATAAATTCTTTTTTTAAAAAATAAATTAGGTATAAAATCAAATGCACATGTTATTAAAAAAAAGATAAATTAGACTCTATTAAAGATCTGTCCTTTAAAAGCCACTGTAAAAAGAATAAAAAGACAAGCTACAAATTGGGAGAAAATATTTGCAAAACAAATATAACAAAGAATTTCTATCTAGAATATATAGTTTAACTCTTTAAACTCAACAATAAGAAAACAGCACCCCAATAAAAATGGATAAAAGATTTGTACAGACACTTCATTTCACCAAAGAAGAAACACAGATGGCAGATAAGCACATAAAGTGATGGTCAACATCATTAGCCATCAGGGAGTTACAAATAAAAATTGTAATGAGATACCATTACACATCTATTAAGATAAAATTGCTAAGGTAAGATTGACCATGGGCTTCCCTCACAGCTCACCTGGTAAAAGAACCACCTGCAGTACAGGAGTCCTGGGTTTGATCCCTGGGTCGGGAAGATCCCCTGCAGAAAGAAATGGCAACCCATTCCATTTTTCTTGCCTGGAAAATCCTGTGGAGAGAGGAGCCTGGTGGGCTACAGTCCATGGGGTTGCAATGAGTCAGACATGACTTAGCAATTAAACCACTAAGATTGACCATACCAAATGCTAATGAGGACTTTGGAACAATTGAATCTGTCACACACTGCTGGTGGCAATGAAAAATGGTACTGCCATTTTGAAATAGTTTGACAGTTTCTTAAGGAGTTAATAATATATCATAACTAACTATTCTACTCCTGTGTATTTGCCCAAGATAAATAAAAATATATGTTCACACAAAGATTTGTCCATGAATCATCATAGCAGCTTTATTTTTTATAGGTTCAAATTGGAAAAAATGCAAATGTCCATCAATAGATGAATGGATAAAACAAATGGTAGTATATTCACATAACAGAACTAATCAGCAATTAAAAATTAACTATTAATATGCCATAATGTGTACAAATCTCAAGTTGATTATGATCAGTAAAAGAAGCTAGAACAAAAACAAACCGTGCATTTTGTCATTTAAGTCATTATATTCATTTATATTATTTCATTTGTATATACTTTTAGAAGATGCAAGCAAACCTGTGGTGACAGAAACAAGGTAATTGATGATGAGAGAATGAGGAGGACAGATTGGAAGAGTGGGAGAGGAGGATTTCAAGGGGTCTGAGAAAACTGGGTGTAAAGGATATATTAATTATTTTGATTATGGTGATGGTTTCATGGGTGTATACAGAAGGCAAAACTTGTCAAAATGTACACTTTAAGTATTTGCGGTTTATTGCATACTTTAATTTCTCAATATAGTTGTTAAAAATTAAATACAGACAATTAAATAGTGTCTTTATTAGGTTTTTATGTTCCATAATCTAAGAAGTTCTATGTATAATAATATAAATACTCAATTTTAATGAAATTATTAAAAACAGTTTTCTCTTTGTAACTCCCTATTATAAAGATTGACCACTGCATTTCTCATAACATATTTTTCATGCTGTCAAGCTAAAAAGAGGCACAGAAGCACTCATTTTCAAAAAGTCTTTTAAATTTACAAAATGTTTCATGTATCATTTAAGATGATTGTTAACTCAAGTGAAAGTATATTTATACAGAGCAGCAACAAGGTCACACAAATCAGTGTAAAATGAAAACGAAAATTTTATTTTGCTTTTTACAAATATCATCACCTCTCCCATTAGATTTGGTGCATTTATACATTCTACCTTAGATTTTTACATTTTAGATCAAATCTTTAAATACTTAATAAGTCTATATGGCACGGAATGAATTATTTTGATATTACCTATTAACTTTAAACCCGAGTTTCTTTTACTGATTCATGCTCCTTAGAAACACTCATCAAAAATAATATTTTCAAAAACTGGTTTAATAATTTAAGGTAAGTTTTAAATAATATACATTGTAGCCCATCCTTCCTCTCTTCCTTGTTTCCTTCCTCCTTCCCTTTTCTCCTTCCCTCCATTTCTTTCTTCCTTCTATCCTTCCCTTTCTCCTCATCTCACTTCTTTCACTTCTTTTACTTTTTCTTTCTTTCATTTTATTTTTTTGGTTACTTTTAAAAAACTTATTTATTAAGTACTTGTGATTCTGAGTTCTTTGGATGTCAGCTATGAGACTTATCCTCACTGGTAGATATTTACCTTCCTGTAAGTGAGACAGGGACATAGTGCTGAAGGTGGAAGTTTGTGGGAGTGAAGAGAAGGCGGATGGCCTGGACTCTGTATAGATGCTGGAGCATAGAGTGAGTCCAGACACTACAGAGATTTTTTATAAAGAATGCAGTTCATCATCCCAAGTCAAATACTGTTAAGTTTACAGTGATCATGTGCAATGATTTTATTGATTTTAAAAAGTAACCACTTTAGTAATTTCCTGTCTTCCTAAAACTTACTGTTTGTAAAAAGTCAGAAGGCCTAAATTGTTATAATTTGATTTCTCAAAAATGTCCATTAGAATAAAAATTAGATTTACAGAGGCCTTTTACTAGAGAAACTACATATCCTGGTTTCTGTTGGACTGTCCTCATTGGACCTGCACTCACTTCTTCCAGTAATCACTAAATAGTCATGTGAGCTTGAAAAATTATATAACCTCTCTGAGCCTTATAGGTATAGAGCTATAAGAGAGCTTTGAGAGCTTTGAGAAACAAAAAGTAAATCAGATAATGGATATATCATCATAGTGCCTGGTCTAAAACAATGGCCAAAAGAATGAAAGTATTACTCCTTCTACTGTCATTAATTATTTGAGTCAGGTAGTTATGAGTCAGTTTTGAGTCATGTAGTAGTTTAGTCCAATTGAACCCCATTTTTTACAATGAAGAAGTATTTTATGTAAATGTTATTTTAATTGTTAAAGTCATATATTACTGTTAAGACCAACTGTTTAGTGTATTGAGAACTCAGTGGTCTTCATTATTACAAATGAAATTAAATGACTCACACTGTTGACTGACAAAGCCAATCTTTTGGGTGCTGAATGACAGGGGTTGAATATAATCTTTCCAAATTTTTCGTTTTCTAGAAGGCCCCTTTTGGAAGCTGAGACTGCTGTATCAACTCCCCTGAGACAGACAGATTGTAGGCTTTTGCTGATTTAACTTTAGCTTCTGTTATCTTGATATGTTGGTTTTATATTTAGGAGCCACATATTTAAATCGTTCAGAACAATCTTAGCTCCCAATGTGCTGTCCCATTTTACCTCCTCAGGTACACTTAGACTTATTAAAGGACATTTTATGCGTTTTGGTTTTGAATGTGAAATCTATGCGTTGACAGTACTCAGCTTTTCTGGCTTTATTACTGCTCCTCATTATGACCTTGTTCCTGGATTCAAGGTCATATGCATTCTCTTTGCTTTGAGCCTTGATTTTCTATTTCAGTTTATTCATTCAATTTGCTTTCATTAATTTTTGGAGTATATTTATTTTTATTATTATTACATTATGGTATTAGCAAGTTCATACCTATATTGTGAATAGTTTGATTTTGTGTGGGGGTGAAGATTTGAGAATTATGCCAAAATATCTTGAAGAAAGTTTATGAACCTTCATGAAAATACACAAGAAGGTATAGTCAAGAATCAAAATAGCCACTTGAATGTCCATGGGAAAGTCAATTATTTTGTGAGACTAGTCATTTAATTTCTTGCAAAAATCCAAACAAATTTTTAAGCAGGCAGTCTCACTGAAAGCACGTCAAACCACACTCTTCATGACGTTCACTCATAATTTAATAAAACACTGAACCTAAATATTCCTTCATGGGGATGAGAAATTAGATCTGGTAATTCTTGGGTTTAGTGAGTTAATGTTTGTAATGATCTAACATTACCTGCCATTTAGGTCTTTCTTTTTTAAGCCATCTTTTATTTATTTATTTATTTTTGGCTGCTCTGGGTCTTTGTTGCTTTGCACGGGCTTTCTCTAGTTGCAGTGAGCAGGGGTTACTCTTCCTTTTGGTGCGCGGGCTTCTCATTGCAGTGGCTTTTTCTGTTGTGGAGCATGGGCTCTAGGCATGCAGGCCTCAGTAGTTGCAGCACACAGGCTCAGTATTTATGACTTACGGGCTCCAGAGGGCAGGTTCGGTAGTCGTGGTGCACAGGCTTCATTGTTCTGAGGCATGTGGAATCTTCCCAGATCAGGGACTGAACCTGTGTCCCCTGAATTGGCAGGTGAATTCCTATCCACTGGGCCACCAGGGAAGTTCCCGTTTAGGTCTTAACATTTGTGATTGACTAAGAAACAACTAAGTCAGCCCTTCATTTTAAATGGTGCTAGTGGCTGATTTATATTTTATAATTGATTGGGTTTACCCCATGGCAATATCAACTGTTGATTGGTCCTGCATCTAATATGACATTTCATTTATTCAATGCCATTTAATGACTATTATGGGCTTTCCTGATATCTCAGTTGGTAAAGAATCTACCTGCAATGCAGGAGACCCCAGTTCAATTCCTGGGTCAGGAAGACTTGCTGGAGAGGGGATAGGCTACCCATTCCAGTACTCTTGGGCGTCCCTTGTGACTCAGGTGGTAAAGAATCTAGCTGCAACGCAGGAGACCTGGGTTCGACCGCTGGGTTGGAAAGATCTCCTGGGGAAGGGAAAGGCTACCTGCTTTAGTATTTTGGCCTGGAGAATTCCATGGACTGTATGGGGTCGCAAAGAGTCGCAAATGACTAAGTGACTTTCACTTCACTTCACAATGACTATTATGTGCTCTACATTGATCATAGAGCTGAGACTAAAAAGACACTAGGATAAGATACTATTCCTAAATTCAGGGAACCCACATTCCAGATAATAACTAGCTGACTTATTTGGAGAGGCAATCATGCTCATCAATGCGAAAAGCCATTATTTGGATTTGCATAACTTCAACAGATAGCATCACCAATTCAATGAATACAGACTTTGGCAAACTCATGGAGATAGTGAGGGACAGTCCATGGGATCACAAGACACGACTTAGTGACTGAACAACTTCAGAATAATCATTAGACTAAATTTTAATCATTCATTTTTAACTGGTTGACTTGGCAATGTGAGCAAATGACCTAAGAGAGACCTAAAGACAATCAAAGTGTTTTGTTTTGGTCCATTCTATTGGTCCATCCTCCATGTATCACCTTACTGTTCATGAAAAAATGTTATTGAAGTAGTTCAGGTAAGAAGTGATGACTGAATAAACCGGAGTGGTAGCACAAAGAGAACAGCAGGTAAGAGTAAAATAAATACTGGAAGAAGAGATGTTGAAATTTCCTGATGTTCATTAGACAACCAAGGGAAATTAAGGAGGGAGTTAAATGTAGAAATCTTAGCTTCAAGGGAGAGACGAGGTCTGGAAATGGATAGGTAATCAGGTTCTTGTTGAGATGCTTTTGCTCAGTAAGACTGATGTCGATGCTAAACTTAAGATGTTTCACTATTTGAAGGATGTAGGCTAAGTAGATGTCCATGTTGATAGACTGGTTAGGAGGGTGAACCTCAAACAGTATTTAGACCAAGTCTCACTTCATATTTTGTGTAACCTTAAACATTTTTGAAGTTAATTTTTATTGGAATATAGTTGACTTACAACGCTGTGCCACTTTCTGCTGAAAAGCAAAGTGAATCAGTTATACATACACATACAGATGTATCTACTCTTTTTAAGATTCTTTTCCCATACAGGCCATTACAGAGTACTGAGTAGAGTTTCCTGTGCTATACATTGGGTTCTTATTAGTTACCTATTTTATATAACAGAAGTGTGTATATGTCAATCACCAAGGCTTCCCAGGTGGCACTGGTGGTAAAGAACCCACTCGCCAATAAGAGACGTGGGTTCAATCCCTGCATCAGGAAGATCCCCTGGAAGATGGCATGACAACCCACTCTATTATTCTTGCCTGGAGAATCCCATGGACAGAGGAGCCTGCAGGGCTACAGTCCATGGGGTCGCAAGGAGTCAGATATGACTGAAGCGAGTTAGCACAACACAGCACATATGTCAATCCCAATCCCCAAATTTATCCCCCTCTTTTCATCTGTATAATCATAAATCTGTTTTCTACATCTGTGACTGTTTCTATTTGTGTGACCTTGAAGACTTAATCACTTGCAATCTCAGTATCCTCATCTGGTTATAAGATATTATCACATTTGTGAGCTTTAAATGAAATAATGCATATAAGCATTTAGCACAGTATTAAGTATATAGTAATCACTCAGTAATTAAAGGAGCAGTAATCTAAGGTGAAATCATAAAGTATGTAGGTCTTAAAAAGATAATGGATACAAAGAAAAGCAGTTATTCATAGCAGTTAAACTGCTACAGTTAAAGGGGATTGTTTGCATTTAAAAAGTGTCAGGAAAGATTGTGAAAGATTTAGAAATAGGAGAAAAACATTATTCCTGGGTACTCTCTATCCTTCTAGGTTAGTTTCACTTTGTCTTTAATAGCTGTTAAATTGCAGAAAAATTCATAATATAGAATGGTTCTTGTCCATGGAAATGCTCATTTGCACTCTACCTGTAAATTTATTTCAGCATTCATGATGATTTTTATATGTGTAACCTCTGAATTCTTTGAACTGGCTGCAACATCTTAATTACCTGGTTCTCCTATTAATTAATGGGCTAAATAAGATCTTGAACATGTGTTCATTTTATATTTGTGTGAAAGTTACAACTTTGTTTTTAAACAGTGTCCTTTAACAATAGGAAAAAGTAATTCCTATCTTTAATTTGATGAAGAAAATTATAAGTAATATAGATATAAAAAAAGAAGTTACTAAATCATTTAATTAGAAGGAGGGATATAGGTACATACTTTGATAAATGTTACTGGATCTGGACCATATTTCCAATAGGATGAAACATTATTTATATCTTAAAGCACTTTAAGCAATGTTTCCTGAATGTGTCTTGTGAAACATGAATATATTATGAAATGTTTATACCAGTAGATGTTGTGGAAAAATGTAATTTTAACTTCAAGTTAGTTTGGGAAAAGACTGTGTACTTTGTCACACCTGACTCTTGGCAACCCTATGGACTGTAGCCCGCCATAGGCTACATGGGTTCCTCCAGGCAAGAACACTGGAGTGGGTTGCAATGGCCTCCTCTAGGGGATCTTCCTGACCCAGGGATCAAACCGTGTCTCCTGCATCTCCTGCACTGCAGGTGGATGCTTAACTCACAGAACCACCTGGGAAGTCTGTGCGTGTGTGTTAGTCATACAGTCGTGTCTGACTCTTTGTGACCCCATGGACCGTAGCCCGCCAGGCTCTTCTGTCCATGGGATTTTCCAGGCAAGAATACTACAGTGGGTTGCCATTTCCTTCTCCAAGGGATCTTCCCGACCCAGGCATTGAACCTGGGTCTCCTGCATTGCAGGCAGACTCTTTACCAAATAAGCCACAGGGAAGACTGGAAAGCCTAGATAATCTAGATTAAATAGATTTCTTTACTACAGAGCTCAGATTTTTCACTAAGTTAAATGCATTTTTAACTTCCGAGAGAAAGAATTTATAAAGCTGTAAAATCTCTTCTTTTTACTTTTGGAGTCTATTGACATTTACATTTCTCAGGACAGGAATTTAAACAAATCGATTTATTTAAAACCAGATTTAAAGGAAAGCTTGTGAAATCTCTAGTAAAGAAAGGATGCGTGTGCGTACTCAATGGCTTCAGTCGTGTCCGACTCTTTGGGACCCTAAGGACTAGCCTGCCAGGGTCCTCTGTCCATGGGATTCTCCAGGCAAGCATACTGGAGTGGGTTGCCATGAATTCATCCAGGCAATCCCCTCGACCAGGTTATCGAACCCACCATTCCTGTGTCTCCTGCATTGTAGGCAGGTTCTTTACACAATGAACCACCTGAGAGGTCCAAACGAAAGGATATGGACATTCTAACAGCAGAGAAGGGTGAGGTGGCGTTGTCCTTCCTGTAATCTGGTTTTTGACGTCCTCCTTCCTCTGTCCTGAGCAGCTCAGCCTCCTCCCAGCGGGTCCTGCCTGCAGCACAGCAGTGGCGGGAACCAGCCACAGGAATCTTTCTATTTATGGAGTCGCCTGGGTGCAGCTGGCCTCTCTCCACAGTGGCCGGGCACAGTCAACACCGTGGAGCTTTTAAAACGTGCTGTTAAAAGACCTCATGTTCTTACGTCTCAAACCTCACATTTCTGTCTAAACTCAAATTGCTTTGTTACAAATAAGTTGCAACACTTGCTTAATAATTAAAGCCCTCACTCCTCAAGTAATTTAGAGAACAGTTTCATGACCAAAGAAGAAAAAGTGAAGCAGTGGTATTTGATATGGGGGCGTAGGCCCTAAAATCTGTCCCCAAATCTCTACAACACATCAGGATAAAAGAAAAAAAAAAATCCCATCTTGCAGGGACTCATATAACGCTCCCATATTGTACTTTGGAGATCTTTATTGAATTCATTCATCAGATAAATCCACAATGTGTTTAGTGCTCTGTTTTTTCAAATAATTATTATATTAAAACAAAAGAGGTAGATCATTAAAAAAGGATAAATGAAATAGGTATGATTTCCTCATAATGCAATGTTCAAAATGATGTATCTCTGAATTTATCATTAACTGAAGGGGTTGTGGAATATGTAACGTGGAAGAGGCTGTTTTCATTGACAGGCGCTTCCAGTCTGACTGAAAAGTTAATAACATATGTAACAACAACAACAACAACAACAACAAACAGTTGAAAACACAACAGAGCATGTAAACCAGTGAGCACTGTGAACATTCTAAGTTAACAAGTGAGAAAAGCACTTGTCTTTGTAGGCTAGGATAGGCAGAATGGAAATAATGAATTTATTTTTATTTTATTTTTTTTTTCATTTTTTTTTTTATTATTATTATTATTTTTTTCCAGTGGGTTTTGTCATACATTGATATGAATCAGCCATGGATTTACATGTAAATAATGAATTTAAAAGAGGGAAGTTCCAGGGATATCGATCCAGGCAGGTGACTTAACAGGGGTGTGGAGTAGGAGGTGGGAAGCAGAGAGAGAGAAAAAAAAAAAGATAAATAGAATATTTTGGGACCTTCCTAGCAGTCCACTGCTTAAAACTCCACTCTTTCAAGGCAGAGGGCAGGTGTTTGATCCCTGTTTGGGGCTCTAAGATCGCACATGTCATGCAGCATGGCCAAAATTAAAATAAAATTTTTTTTTTTTAAAATACAGAGTTTTACTGTAATTAAGAGCTTGTGCTGAGGAAAAATAGCAAGCAGTCAGGAGAGGAGGTAGTGAAGTCAGGTAAGAAATTTTGAAGAATTCAGACATATATTCATATTATTCTATATTAAAAAAATCACTCAACTTTATGGATATTTTGATAGATATCAACTAATACTTTATACTATTTCATCAAAAATAGGCACATGTAGAACTTCAACTATATATATGCAGAGTTTGGATAGTACCTAAAAGCATCATTTCATATTTTCATATTTGAAAGAAAAGTGTGCTCAAGTCCAAGTTAACAGCTTTAGATCACTTTACAGTTATCATACAGTCTATGTATCAATAGCAGTACAGTACAACTTGCATAGGTGCCGATTTGCATAGTGTATAACAGTGTATAATGAAAAGAATACAAAAGTAAAAATAATTAATCAAAACTGGTATTTTGACTGCTCAGGGCATTAGCTTTCCCTTGTCCAAGTGTTGCAGAAATGTTTGGGTCCTCGTGTGTGGGCCCCCAAAGACTTGCCTCTTTCAGAGCATTAGAACAGCATGCTAATCACAGTTTCACTGAGTTAAACTGCAGAAAGAGCTTAGATATATATTACACTCTGTATACTTGATCATCATAATACTGCTCTTAACTGAAAGTGACAAATTATTTAAAGATTTGTTTACTAATTTCTTATCACAGAAATTTGCAAACGGAAATCCAAATGTTTCAAAAATTCACTCCAAAGGCCATTTTTTCTATCTTCTACTTTGAACAGACTCGAGGAAAAATAGGTAAAAATGAAGATGAAAACAGGCATTTATTTTTTAAAATTTCTAGTAGATCTGTTCAATCTTCCATATAAACAATACAGATTGTTGGCTTCAGTGGACACTGGCTGCACTGACTATATTAGTACATTGTCAGCTCTATCAATGGAAAGAAAAATAGCTCTGTGATTTGTTTCAAGTTAGGCAGTGAGTTCAATTACCTTCAACACTCAAAATAAATTCACCCCCAAATAATCAGTTTATTTGATTTAAAGGATTTAGCTCTACTTTGGGATAGTATGAAATCGAGTGAAGTCATAAGTTTTGCAACTATTTCCTAGTGGAAGAGTGAGAATTTTCCTTTCTTTTGTGTAAACTCAGAATTGAAAACTATTATCACAGTGAAGCTTGAAGCTGATGATGACTCCATAGTCCTTAATTACAGGTATATTATTGATCGTCACACCACCACTTTAAGAGATCTTGAGGACAGAAGAGGAAAGAATATCTGGTTCTCAGATCAAGATGGTCAGTCAGGGACTTCCCTGGTGATCCAGGGGTTAAGAATGTGCCTCGCAATGCAGGGGACGCAGGTTCAATCCCTGGTGGGGGAATTAAGATCCCACATGCCAAGAAGCAGCTATGCCTGGGCAACTAGAGACCCCATGTGCCACAACTAGAGTCTGTGTATAGCGAAGGAAGATCCTGCGGGACACACGAAGATCCTCCATGCCGCAACTAAGACCCGACATAGCCAAATAAGTAAACAAATATTTTAAAGACTATTAATCAATATATCCTCAGATTGATAGGAAATGGTTTTAGCAAATGACACACCATCATTACCCAGCTTTCTCATAAGACTTTTCACCACTGAACCGCATAGAGGTCTCTCGTGTCCAGGAACTCGACACCTGAAAGGTTACAGGCCTCATTCTCCACCCACAAAGGTTTAGCACTGAAAAACATCATGGCAATAAGGGCAGCAGCAGGAAACAAATGCAATTAGCAAAGGAAGCAGGTAAAACATTTAAATCCATAACTTTTATACATTAGCTCAATGATTCATTTCAAATTTAGCTCTTCAATTCATCTGTCTCCAGGTGTCCTTTATCTCATATCTAGATCTACTTTTTTTTTTTTATAGAATTATGTGTCATTGGAACAGCTGAGAAAATAAGATTTCACCCTCCCAAAGTGTTTGCAACATCAAGGAGCATAATACAATGTTATTTTTATACAGAAAGTTCTATCCTTTTTACTTCCAAGAGCAGTTTTTAGATTTTCAGCACATTATTACTATTTTGGGTCTTGCATAAAACCTATTATTTGAGGGACTTTCCGTGGACTGCCAAAATAATTTTTAAGAGCATTTTGAGATCACAGTCACTATTATCACTTCACAGAAATAATGTAATGCTTGTGATTTCCTTGAGAATTAGTGTTTTGTAAATGACCAGATTCTATGGGGTCTGATCAATTATTTATTAAAATATTATATTTTTCCAATTTATTATTCTGCTAACTAGAACTTGGTAATTTTTCTTAGATAGGCTAGATAACACCGAAATTAAATATACAGTAAAACAAAATTATGTGTCTCTAAACTACTAAAAATATCAGGTAACTGTTGTGTATCTCCAAAGGGGCACAGAAATCTTTACAAATATTCAGAATCCTGAAGATTTCTATTATGTGTAGATTATTGAATTATAAGTTTTTTGAAACTCTGATTCTTAGTTTACATCTCATTATATATTTTCAGCCTCCACTTTCTTGAAATTCATTGAGGCAACTTCTGTCTCCTGCTTTCCAACTTTTAAGGCTTCATAATATCATGGGAGTGCTCACATCTTCTCCAGAGATCACTATATAATGAGTATTATCAAAATTTATATTTTGATAAAATATTTATATTTTGAAAAATTATTAATCGATAATAACTGGATTTAGAAAAAGGCAGAGGAACCAGAGATCAAATTGCCAACATCTGTTGGATCACAGAAAAGCAAGAAAATCCCAGAAAAACATCTACTTCTCCTTTACTGACTAAGACAAAGCCTTTGACTGTGTGGATCACAACAAAATGTGGAAAATTCTTAAAGAGATGGGATAACCAGACCACCTTACCTGCCTCCTGGGAAATCTGTATGCAGGTCAAGAAGCAACAGTTAGAACCAGATATGGAACAACAGACTGGTTCAAAATTGGGAAAAGACTATGTCAAGGCTGTATATTGTCACCCTACTATTTAACTTACGTGCAGAGTACATCATGTGAATTGCTGGACTGAATGAAGCACAAGCTGGAATCAAGATTGCTGGGAGAAATATCAATAACCTCAGATATGCAGAGGATACCACCCTTGCGGCAGAAAGTGAAAAACTGAAGAGCCTCTTGATGAAAGTGAAAGAGGAGAGTGAAAAAGTTGGCTTAAAACTCAACATTCAAAGAACAAAGATATGGCATCTGGTCCCACCACTTCATGGCAAATAGATGGGGAAACAATGGAAACAGTGAAAGACTTTATTTTCTGGGGCTCCAAAATCACTGCAGATGGTGACTGCAGCCATGAAATTAAAAGACGCTTGCTTTTTGGAAGGAAAGCTACGACCAACCTAGACAGCGTATTAAAAAGCAGAGATGTTACTTTGCCGACAAAGGTCTGCTTAGTCAAAGCTATGGTTTTTCTGGTAGTCATGTATGGATGTGAGAGTTGGACCATAAAGAAAGCTGAGCGCTAAAGAACTGATGCTTTTGAACTGTGGTTTTGGAGAAGACTCTTGAGAGTCCCTTGGACTGCAAGGAGATCCAATCAGCCAATCCTAAAGGAAATCAGTCCTGAATATTCATTGGAAGGACAGATGCTGAGGCTGAAGCTCCAATACTGTGGCCACCTGATGTGAAGAACTGACTCATTGGAAAAGATCCTGATGCTGGGAAAGATTGAAGGGAGGAGCAGAAGAGGACAACAGAGGATGAGATGGTTGAATGGTATCACCAACTCGATGGACATGAGTTTGAGTACATTCAGGGAGTTGGAGATGGATAGGGAAGCCTCGTGTGTTGCAGTCCATGTGGTCGCAAAGAGACAGACACAACTGAACGACTAAACTGAACTGAAAAAATTTGTGTAAAATTTCCCTTCCATTCTAGAAGTGGTCAAGGGCAGACACAGTGTGCCAAATGAGCGTATGTCTCAGTTTAGCTTCCAAGTAATATTTGACCATTTCTTAAGCTACTTTTTTTAGATTCTGGCATTACCCAACACCTCCTGCTTATAATCTCAGATTGGTCACTGGCAGCAAAAACAAGGAGATTATTTAAATCTCTTATAAAAGTATAATAAAAGTATTTCCATTTTAGAAGAAAAATGTAAAGTGGATCTATATACCAGCCATGCTCTTCCTATTTAATTAGAAAGTTTTGAGAAAGAGAGAGATACTTTGGGAGTATATCATGAATCATGAGAACAGAATAAAATTTCAAACATCATTATTTTCTTTATGAACATCTTTTGAGAAAAAGTGCCACAGATCCTTTCATTAGTGTTCTTTAAGTACTATCTATGGTGCTATAAAAATATTACAGCACATATTACTTATAATAGAAAGTTGTAATAACTTTAGGATAACTTTCATATTGGGTTTCCCTGGTGGCTTCAATGGTAAAGAATCTGCCCAAGATGCAGGAGACACAGGTTTGATCCCTATGTTGGGAAGATCCCCTGGAGAAGAAAATGGCTACCCACTCCAGTATTCTTTTTTTTTTTTTTTTCCATTCATTTTTATTAGTTGGAGGCTAATTACTTTACAATATTGTAGTGGTTTTTGTCATATATTGACATGAATCAGCCATGGATTTACATGTATTCCCCATCCGGATCCCCCCTCCCACCTCCCTCTCTACCCGATCCCTCTGGGTCTTCCCAGTGCACCAGGCCCGAGCACTTGTCTCTAGTACAGCCCCTATGGAGAACAGTGTGGAGATTTCTTAAAAAACTGGAAATAGAACTGCCATATGACCCAGTAATCCCACTTCTGGGCATACACACCGAGGAAACCAGATCTGAAAGAGACACGTGCACCCTAATGTTCATCGCAGCACTGTTTACAATAGCCAGGACATGGAAGCAACCTAGATGCCCATCAGCAGACGAATGGATAAGGAAGCTGTGGTATATATACTCCAGTATTCTTGGCTGAGAAATCCTATGGACACAGGAAGCCTGGCGCAGTCCTTAGGGTCACAAAACAGCTGAACACGACTTAGCAACTAAACAACAACTACAGCTGATGAGCAATGCTTTGACAGTTTCAGATGGACATCAGAGGGACTCAGTCATACACATACATGTATCCATTCTCCCCTAAACTCCCCTCGCATCCAGGCTGCCACACAGCATTGAACAGAGTTCCTTTTTGGTTACCCATTTTAAATATAGCTCTGTGTACATATCGATCCCAAACTCTCTAACTAGCCCTTCCCTCCATCCTTCTTGGGAACTATAAATTTGTTATCTAAGTCCAAAATATATGCTTTATATGTTGTCAATCTGAGCACATCCCCTTAGATCTGTGCAGTAGGAAGTGTCATGAGAGATGGCAGGGAAGGGGAGGTAAGAGAGAATATTCTTTTTAAGATTCTTTTTCAAGATTTTTTTTAACCTCTTTCATTTTCTAAATATTATTTTAGTATAACACTCTCTACATAGCTCATTTTTCCTAAATATGTTAAAAAATCCAAATGCACTCTACATCTCAAGTTATTGTTTTACTAAAGCCTTACTTCGGATTTCATAGATGCCGTGTGCATAGCTTTGTAGAAGCAATTTCAACCGCAGCGTATACTTTAAAAGTGATAGCTTTTTTTTTTTTTTTTAAAGGAGATTGCATGAGATGCAAAAGAAAAATATGTTCTCTAAAAATATTATTATCCCATCTGTGTCTGTAGAGAGTAAGGTGATTTAATTTTGGAATGTATCTTTAGAGAATAGGTAATATCTTTTTTAAAAAAGCTAACTTTTGCTGTATACTACATTTGTTTCCACTTCTAATATGTACTCAACTGGCATCTCTTCCTTTTCCTTCTCATCAAGTATTTATTAATAATCATTTCTTGCATGAAAATATGAAAAATAAAATCCAGTTTTTAATTTGCAGTGGTTGACATCCAGTTATAAAGACAGCACATTCACAATCAAGGTAAGTAATAATTTAAGGTAGCACATCTTAAAAGCAATATAATGTATATGGCAACCACGTGGACTGAGACCATCCCTTCTATCTTGTGCTCCAGGTAGACACTGATGATCAATCATGATACTTTCCTGCTCTGTATGGACACAGGGAAGAGTGAAACTTCCTTAGTACTGACCTCTAGGTTGGTGTTACTTATGAATTAGCATTTTCATTCAAGATGCAACCTACTTGTTATTCCTTTTCTATGGGATGGTACAGTGATGCAGTCCAAATTCCATGGGAAAAATAAGTTTTGCACTTGTACTCAAGATATTAATAAGACATAAATTAACAGGTTAAGGGAACAGGACATTCTAGACGAGAAAACAGGTAGGAACAAAAATCACAGGTATTCTCACTTGTGATACATAGTGTAATAGTCAGGAGACAAGTTAGACTGGTAGCATGACAAAGGCTTCAAGGATTAGAGGATGCCTGGCTAAAGACAGAGAATTTCACCTCGTTGCCATATATTGTCCTTAGACAAAGTTCTGTGCCAGAGATATAGTTTTGGGAATCATCAATACAAAATAATAATCAACAGGAGTAGATGACACCACACAAGGAGATGAGCAGAGTGAAAGAGTAGCTGCCTTCGAGGGACAAGAGAGACCCTTGTGAAGGATCAGCGACCAGGAGATTAGCTGTCACAGTCGAGAGAAGGCTTCCAGAAGGCGGCAGTGGTCAGTGGTATCCAGGGATGCTCAGAGCCGCTGCTGATGAGAACTGGGAAGAACTGTGGAATTTCACAGTAAAGCAAGCAGTACAATTTTGGTGGGAAAGTGGACAGAATAAGTATGGTGGAATAATGGCCCTGGAGGTGAAGGTAAAGAACAGAAATCAAACTTTAGAAGAAACGGAAAAGTGGAAGTTTAGACAATTCTTTTAAGGAGGAAGGATATAGGATGGTTACTAGGAGACAAGAGCTTTACTTGTCTGCTTCCTTGTTGATAAACATGAAAGAAACTTTAGCATATATAAATGATGGAAAGGAGCCAGTAGGGAAGAGGATGAAAATATGGGGTAATGAATAATTGATAGGACCCTGAGCAGGTGGGAGGCATTGAAATCTCACACAAAGGTGTATAGATAAATAGGAATGGGAAGAATAAATGCATAGAGTCTTTAACTCTTATAAATGCAAAGGTTATGTAATGCTTTGCAATTTCTCCAATTTGGATCTCTGCCACATGTCTTTCTGGAGTTTTAGACCTACATGCACAACTGTCTATTTGCACACATATACTTGATTATCACAGAAATGCATAAAATTCAATGTGCAAAACATTGAATTATTGATCTTCCTTTCCTGTGAATCAAATCTTTATAACTAAGTGCCACACGCAGTTGTTCAAGGTCAGAATTGGTCTGCATTAGATTTGATTCTTCAGTCTTCTTCCCTGAAGGCACACCTCGTCAATTACTAGATTCTGTTGCCTCTACTTCTTGAGTATCTCTGTACTTTTTCTATTTTTCTCCTTCTTCACTGTTGGTCACTTAATTTCACCCTGTATCATCTCTTTTCTCAATGACTGCAACAATGATGGTGACCTTCCTGATTCTAGTTTTACCAAAATTGTCCCTTCTCCAGTCCACTTTCTGGTTCAAGGATCCCTTCACAGGACAGTGGATCCCAGCATCAGCAGGGAAAATGAACAGCAAGTGACTCATCAGAAATACATTTGTCTCATTTCACTCTGTATAATAGTCTCTAGGTTCCTCCATCTATATTACCATATGTAAAATAGACAGCCAACGGAAATTGGGAATTTGCTGTATGGCTCAGGAAATTCAAACAGGGCCTCTGTATCAACCTAGAGGGGTGGGATGGGGAGGGAGATGGGAGGGAGATTCAAAAGGGAGGGGATATATGTATAACCTATGGCTGATTCATGTTGAGGTTTGACAGAAAACAACAAAATTCTGTAAAGCAACTATCCCTCAATTAAAAAATAAATGAATTTATTCATCATGAATACAATCCAATGACAAATATTTCTTTAAAATTCTTGAAATCAAAGCACATGGTTTGATTTTCTCTTATCCTTCAATGAAAAAATAAAATTTAAAAAAAAGGTTGTCTTTGAAAGTGCTATTGTACTGTTAACCATAGCAATGGCTCCCCCTGCTCCTAAAATGGTTTATGAGATCTTTCACAACCATTGCCCATCTTTACTTCTTTTGTCTTATCTCTTAAATCTCCACTGACCGTCTGGGATGCATGCTTTACCATATTTATCTAGCCAATCACTGTGTGTTATTTACTGCTATGTATCTTGGAAATGATTTAATCTGGCAAATCTTCTCTACATCCAACAGTCTGTTTACGTGGCTCTCTTATGAACTTCTTTTTTTTAACTTTTTATTTTATATTGGAGTCCAGTTGATTAACGGAGTTTCTTGGCAGCTCAGCTGGTAAAGAACCCACCTGCCAATGCAGAAGACGCAAGAGATGCAGGTTCAATCCCTGGGTCAGGATGATCCCCTGGAGAAGGAAATGGCAACCGACTCCACTATTCTTGCCTGGAAAATTCCATAGACAGAGGAGCCTGGCAGGCTACAGTCCATGGCAGGCTATAGCCCATGACTGCAAAGAGTCAGACACAACCAGTGCTCATGGGTATACACACACAGACACACACACAGTTGATTAACAATGGTGTGTTAGTTTCAGGTGTATAGCAAAGTGATTCTGTTATGCATATATATGTATCTGTTCTTTTTCAAATTATTTTCCCAATTAGGCTATTATATAACATTGAGCAGAGTTCTCTGTGCTATACAGTATGTCCTTGTTGGTTATCCATTTTAAACATAGCAGTGTGTGCATGTCAATCTTATGGTCTTCTTAACCTTCTCCCATCATATGTGTGTTTATCTTTTACAAGCTCGTTTCCGGTTTTCTTGTTTCTCCAGTGAACTCTAAGAACTTGAGGACAAGATTTGCCATTCATTATTATACATACATGCTTAGTACACTTCCTGGTACATATTTATCCCATATATATATATATTTAATTAAATTGAATCTGACAGTAATGTGCAGGATAAATTAGAGGAAAGGGTGGGGAAGAAACTGAATGTCGGGCTGTCAGGAAGCCATAAATGCTTCCTGTCTATCTCTGTATTTACATATGCAAGTCTAATTAGAAGTATACCAGAAAAAAGTAAACTTTGCTAAATCAAGTTGCTGGTGCTATTATTTAGCAGGTTTTTCCTCCTTGGAGTTTTTGAATCTTGACTACAGTCATCAGGTATGGTCCATCTGTTTGAGAAATCTAACAATACATGAATGAGTTTTATCTCAGAATCCTGTTAAGATAATAAAAGAATCCTATTAAGATGAGAAGGAACTGAAACTCAAGAGTTGAGAACCACAGTATTTTGCCTACAGTTGGCCACCTGATGCAAAAAGCTGACTCATTGGAAAGACCCTGATGCTGGGAACGATTGAGGGCAAGAAAAGGGGTGACAGAGGATGAGATGGCTGGATGGCATCAGCGACTCGATGGACATGGGTTTGAGCAAGCTCTGGGAGGTACTGAAGGACAGGGAAGCCAGGTGTGCTGCAGTTCACGGGGTCACAGAGTTGGACATGACTCAGAGCCTGAACAGCAACAACGAAAAGACCTAAGCGTGCTTCTTTACAATGTAATACAAATAATGTACTATTTATTTCTGATACAAATTTCAAATTCCTCTCTTTCCAGAACCAATGATAACATTTGGATATGTATGGTCTAAAGAATGCTTTTTTCTCACCACTTTTCCTTCTCTGGCAAATTCTACTGATCTTTTCCTCTGTTACTCAATATTCATTTTCCATATGGTCTCTGCTAGAATCTCCCTTTCTTGATTTAGGTCCATTTTCACTCTTTACAGAAAATTATTACTCTTTGCCTACTAGGGTTCACTAAGTTCGTTTTAAATACTGAGTTTTAATCAATGGGGGCTTTTAAGGAGGTATCATCTCTCAATTACGCTCTGTAAAATGCCAGCACTAATTACTTATTATCTTGATGGTGTCTTTTTCTGCTGACATGATTTTCTAGCATGTTGGGTTTTGCTCCTGGGCCCTTGATTGCTCAGAGGAGAAAGGGTTTTATCTTACACATGTTTTTGCAGGAAGATTAATATTCTGAGAGGAGTCTGAGCTGCAAACAGTTTCCTCATGGTCAGAAATAAGAACTTCTTGCTATATCCTGTTTAACTCCCTTAACTATCTCCTTTCCTCATTCTCCACCTAGCAGTTTGTAAATATCACTGTTTAATTTCAGCAGTGTGGTATCAATTCCACAAGCACAACCCTTGCCTGATTATTTACCTTTTTAAAATTAATTTTCATTGGAGTACAGTTGCTTTACAATGTTGTATTCATTTCCTGCAGTATAATGAAGTGAATTAGCTATAATGTATACATATATCCATTGTTTTTCAGATTTTCTTCCTATTTAGGTCTGATCGCTTACCTTTATGAATAACCCATATGGATATATGGGAACAATAATGCAAGAAGGGAGCAATTTTGAGAAAATGAAATGAATTTAGTTGGAAAAAAGGAAATTATAATCAAGTATGTTGAAGACATAACATTTTCTACATAATATGTGGATGAAATCTCTATAATCATGAGTATACAACAGAAAGAGATTCCCCCAAACCTTCCCTTGTTATTTTCTTGTCTTTCTGGTGGCTCTGCCACTTAGAAAAAAGGGCATGGATGGAGAGTTAATATTTCTTGATTACCTTTTATGTGCAAGACAGTTGTACAAATTAGCCACCTCATTTTTAACTTTAACAAAGATTCCATTACATTTAGTATCCATATTTTACAGGGAAGAAAAAAAAGGTCAGAGAGGTAACTAATACTTTTCAAAGGTACATAATGAATATTTATTTATTAAAATTTACTATCCTAGCATGGTCAGTGACAAGCAAAATCTCTGGCCTCCCAGAGAAAATAAATGAGCAGACAGAGAGAAAAAAAGCTGTTTTCCTGGGAGATACAGCTGTGTATAAAGAAGTTTCCTGCTGCTGCTAAATTGCTTCAGTTGTGTCTGACTCTTTGTGATCCCATGGACCGTAACCCACCAAGCTACTCTGTCCATGGGATTTCCCAGGCAAGAATACTGGAGTGGGTTGTTACGCCCTTCTCCAGGGGATCTTCCTGGCCTAGGGATCAAACCCACGTCTCTTATGTCCCCTGCATTGGCAGGCAGGTTCTTTACCACTAGCACCACCTGGGAAGCCAGTAAAGAAGTTTATAGTATTAGTAAAAAATGAGCAAAAGAAAAAAACAAACAAACAAACCATAAAATAGTGTTTGGGATCCTGGAGAACTTAGAGAATCTATCTGGAAGACTTGGATAAGCCCAAGGCAGGAGAGGCAGTTGTGATTACAGTATCCTGGACTAACTGTTGCAGAGGTGGGTGACATTATGAAGACCAACCAGGCTAAGCCCATGGCAGGGGTATCTAATGGCTTGGTGAATATTAGAGAGCTGAGAGTTGAATTCAGATCTGTCTTATCTAAAGCCTCCTCTTTTCACTATATCACATCAAATCCACATATTAAATGACAGATATTTGAGAGCAGAGCTCAGCATCATAGACATTAAGATACTCCAAAAGTTTTTTTTTTTTCAAATCTGTTTTGCAACTATTTGGGAGCAAAACAGGGACCAAATTATAAGGTCTTAAACGTGGAACTTTAGCATCCCATTCTTCATTTTATGTCTCCTTCTCAGTTTTCTTCCTACCTCCTCTCTTTTGCTTTACCACCTCAGTGTCCCAGGATCTCGTACACCAGATAGGATCTAGACAGAAATTAGAAATTTAAGTTATTTCCAAGGCAAGCTATTCCAGTTTCTTACTAGAACAAAGCTGCACTGTCTTATTTTAAGATATGCGTTCCAGTGTACCCAAAGAAATGTGTTAGTGAGGGAACTAGAAGACATTTTCTGGGTCACCCAAAGTCATCATTTCAAAAGTTCAGACAGAGGAAAGAACAGTACTGGGCTAGAGATTAAGAGAATATGAGTGTTGTTACACAAGCCTTTAAATTTCCCTCAAATTTTAATGTTGAGGCAGAAGTCTTATTTGCTTCTGCTGAAACCAGAAACTTGTGCTAATAGAGAAGTCCGGAGTCAGGGACAGCGCTGGAGAAATGACTTCAGCCTTGGAGACTGACAAAAGATACAGATATTGGCATCTTCTTCTTCTTTACATTTATATTTGCATGTACTTGGCTTATTTTGTGTATGGGTATGGGGAAACTAGAAGAGATGAGATACAGGATCCAGATGTTCTCTGTTGGACTATTTGTTCAAATTTGGCTTTGATTAGTAATTACAAAATGACCTCAATAACTGGTCCTGGGCTTCATGTCAACTGATGGTCATGTCAGTCCATTTCCTGGTGGGCAGGGAGCCAGGTCCCTACAATCACCACCACGATTACCAATGCTTCAGTCGTTCTGAGGAGCAGTGCTGATTAAACTGGTCAGATCTACACTGAGTTTTCAAATCAGTTAATCTACCTATTGTTGGGAATGCTTGGTTGATAATTGTTTACACAGCATTTATCTGTAAGGTATAAGGAGGGTTTGAATTCTTAGTAATTATCTATTTAACATTCTTTTGTGCTCAATTTTTATTAAAAGGAACAATTTTGAGACAGCTATGTAATCAATCATAATTGCATGGCTCTCACTACTGGGTACACTGTATATCAGTCATATTTCCATTATCATAGTTTATAACTAGGAACAAATTTACGCTGCCACAGATAGAAGGTGATTATCGTTTCAACATTCCTAGCAATGTAGTCAGAAGTGTTACTAAAAATGTGGTTACGAGGACAAATAACTCCTGGAAATGCTGGCTTTTAGAAAAAATTTCTCAACTCTGAAACTTTTTAAAGGCTTTAACATGCTAATAGAAGCCTGGGGTTCCTAAGAGGGCAGTCAGAGATGCTGAGTTTTCCAAACCCGTTTGACTATAGAAATCCTTTTTTAACAGAACATCTTATCAGACCACCAAAGTGAAAACACTTTGGAGAGGGCCGAATTAAACATCCAGTCAGCCAACTTCAAGTCACTTCAAGAGTGCTGGCCGACCGCCACCTGCCTTAGTTGCTTGGAAAACATTATTAAAATCTTTCGGTTCCTAAAATGTGTTTTGAGTAAACTCTGGGAGTTGGCGATGGACAGGGAGGCCTGGCGTGCTGCAGTCCTTGGGGTTGCAAAGAGTTGGAGATGACTGAGCGACTGAACTGAAAATATTTAATTTCTCTGAATATACCCGAGATCCAGGTTCTTGGCAAAATCATCAAATTGGCCATATTTGCCTTTGGTATGGTCTCACCACTGAGGACACCACTGTTTATCATGCTTTTTCTCTTAGATTCCTTGCTTGTCATAGCTTGTCTCTTGACATCACATGTTCTTATTCCGACTTTAGAATGTACAGCGGCACCCATGGACACCCTTTCCTGCTATTTCTTCCCATTGGGGTACACCACTCAGGACGTAAATGCCCACTTTTCCCATCATCACCGTCGGCTTCCGCTGCATTTTCCCTGGCAGCTCAGCTGTTAGCTGCCAGGTGTCAGAGAATCTGTGCTAAGGTGACATGCTCATGACTGTCAAATAGTTTAGAGGTGCCCATGGTGGAGAGACGCGAAGAACACTTGTGTCTATACTTTCATAAAAACGAACGTTTTAAAGTTAATTAACTAATTATTTAAATTGGAGCACAGCTGCTGGTTGCTTCAAGGGCAGGAGGAGAGGGGGATGACAGAGGACGAGATGGTTGGATGGCATCATCGACTCAATGGACATGAGTGTGAACAAACTCTGGGAGATAGTAAAGGACAGGGAAGCCTGAAGTCTATGGGACTGAAAAGAGTCAGACACAACTTAGCAACTGAACAACAACTAATAGCTGCTTTACAATTCTGGGTTAGTTTCTACGGGCTTCCCTGGTGACTCAGATGGAAAAGAATCTGCCTGTGATGCAGGAGACCGGAGTTCTATCCCTGGGTCATGAAGAACCTCTGGAAAAGGAAATAGCTACCCACTCCAGTATATCCTTGCCTAGGAAATCCCATGGATGGAGGAGCCTGGAGGACTAGAGTCCACGGGGTCACAAAAGAGTCAAACATGACCAACACTTTCTACAGCAGAGTGAATCAGCTACACATACACACATATCCCCTCTTGTTTGGATTTCCTTCCCATTTAGGTCACGAATTTCACACACTTCAGCAGGATGTCAGGTAATTTTGGTCACTGAGATCTGAATACACCCCTGAATAAGTATCACAAAAATGTGTGATCTGAAGAATGGCAGAAATCTATTTTTAAACAAATATCTTATTTTATAAGTTTAAGACAAACTAGGATTATAATCAAATAACTTAAAAAGTTTGTTTCATTAAGTATTGAAATATCTATGAGAATCTAACTGTAAGGAATGTTCTAAAAAGCCAAGAAGTACCTGAAGAATAGAAAATATACAGGGAAATACTGTATTTTGCTGAAAGTGCTTAATTTCAGAAAGTGTTTTAAAAGTTAGGATCAAATAAAAATAAGAAAATTCTTAAGTATTCAGATTGCATATATAATCATCAAACAAAATTAACTTGAATATGCAAATATTTTTTATGCTGAAACGTCCATCAAGCTATAAACCAACACCTCAAGATGACTTTTTAGTTGACTTCAGAGTTCTAATTTTACTGTCTAGCTAGAAGATATCCCAAACAAAATTACATCCTGTATGTCTTTTGACTTAATAATGACATGAAATGTAGTAACGGATTCAGTAGTACCAGAATATTTAGTGTCTGGTACAATATTACCTTTTTATCACTCTGGCCTTAAACATTCATCCAGGAAAACATATCAGGAGATAGTTATAAATCCTCTAAAAATAATGCCCCTAAATTTCTCTCACTGGAAAAACCCTTATTTTCTGATGGGTTGCTCTGCTTCATTTTGCTTAATAAACAAATGAGTGCAAGATTACTCTGTCTCTTTTATTCCATGTATGTATTTTTTATAAAAAAATGAACTAAGAAATGAGCTCACTAAATACAGAAATATAAGAAAGACTCTTATATTTATATTGTTTATAAGTAAAACAACTTCTGTAACTAATAAGTTAATGTGAATAGGTTTGCTCACCTCAAATATTCTCATATTTAACGAATGTTAGTCCTTTTGTAATTATCTGGAGTCTCCTAGTAAAGTGGTTTATTTCAAGAGTTTTTACATTTCTGTTGTTCATGTTTTGAGCTGAGATTTTTAGGGACTTTAGCAGGTGGGAATATGTGTGCTGTGTGCTCAGTTGCTAAGTCATGTCCCACTCTTCTGCGACCCCATGAATTGTAGCCCACCAGGCTCCTCTGCTCATGGGATTCTCCAGGCAAGAATACTGGAGTGGGTGGCCATTTCCTTCTCCAGGGGATCTTCCTGACCCAAGAATCGAACCCATGTCCTCTGCGTCTCTTGCATTGGCAGGTGGATTCTTTACCACTGAGCCACTTGGGAAGTCAGCGGGTGGGAGAGCATATATCTGTTATTCCCCAAAACATCAGTGAATTTCTACTCAGCATTTTAACTTTAGAGAAGCATGCTACTATTATACGGGCATCTTAAAGCACTGTTAGCATGATACCAAATGCCATGCTTGCTGGAATAAATGTTTTACTTTGAAGTCTCCTCCCATAGTGCTTAAAAATTCTGTGTTTACATTCTAATAAAAGTGAGTGAAACTTTAAGCAGGAATTTCAGACTTCAGCAGGGCAGGAGATATTTTTGATCACTGAGGTTGGAAGATGCCCTCAATAAATGTCACAAAAAATGCCTGGTCTGAAGAATGAGAGAATTCAGAAACTTGGTATGTGTTGCCCCATTAGTGGTTAAATTTTCCAGCTTTCCTTACTGTTGAATGTAGTCATGTGACAAACATTCTGGTCAATGGAAAGAAGGTAGACATGATTGGTTCAATATTTTAGTTATTTTTTTTAATAATGAAAGGATGCCTTCTTCTCTTTCTTTTTCTTTTTTTGATGACTGGAATGTGGAACTGCCTTCCTGGACTGTATGGGCAACGGCAAAACCATGGACATCAGAACAGTAAGATGAGAGGACGCTTAGCCCCATATGATCCCATGGAACAGAATCACCACCTCATCAGCTCAGATTTTATGCGTGAGAGAAATAAACTTTTATCTTTTAAAAGACATTATCATTTTGTGTCTCATTTACAGCAGCTAAGCTCGTATCATAACTGAAATGGTTACTGAGCAGAAGAGGCATTTTTAATGAGCCAATTATTTGTTATGAGGCCTTGTACACAGGGCTCATTTTTGTACAGTTGTTAATATGCTATCAATCTGAGAGCTCCCTGTATAGGGGAAATATGGTTTGGAATGAACTGTTTTTTTATCTTTCATATTAATTGAAAAATATTTATTGTGTGTCTTTTCATACGAAGTAAAATAATGAAGGGTCTTCGTAATATCTCCCTAGTCTCCAGCATCTCAAAATTTTATACTTTTTGACATTGTCTTCATGTTCATTTATTACACTTCTTTCAGATTCTAACATTTAGGACAAAAGGTGTGCTCATGCTGGTACCCCTTCTGTCTTATTCTTTTATGTTTACAGTGACTTCTGTCTGGTTTGAAAAGTAGTAGGGAGAATTTATTGGACTTTTCTCTCTCAGAACAGAACAAGGAGTAATCAAACATGACTATTTGGGCAGGATTATTGTGAGATGAGTATCCACCATCACACGGCCAACAATTTGCTGGAAGACTTAACTTAGCAAATAAAAATTGAATTTTTGTGGACTCATAGCAGTCACATATTGGACAATCTTTTTAATAATCTTAAAGCCTAGAAGTTTCTTAGTTCAATAGTTTTTCTGGAAACAAAAGCAATATTTTTTTGCTAATTTAAATATATTAAACCAGGTAGAAATGTGTTTGACAGCTTGATGTTTCTTTTGCTTTGCAAGGTTAAACTCTATGGTTTATGTAGATTTGTGCTACACCTTGGAAATGGACTCAGTCATTGAGAATATGTTTTATTTTGGTTCATTAAAATAATGTTCTTTCTTTAGCTGTAAATGTGAGATTTTTATAAATAGATAAAAACTGGGTAAATACATTTTGGAGGCCTTTTTTTTTTCTTAAATCTGAAGATAATTAGTGGTGTTAAAAACTCACACAACTTTTTAGGGAGAAAAAAGGATAAGTTCTGAAAAACAGGTTTCTAATTGGCATTACATCTCAAAATAAAGGATTTAATTTATTTAGTAGTGAACTTTATTTTAAATATATCTGATCTTTCACATATACTCTTATTTAATGGAAGGATGTTCTAATGCTTCACTATTCCACAGTAATTTGTAATAATTTCCTTTGAGGTTGTATTCCTTTGGAAGTAAATCCAGGCTTTTGTTACAAGACCACATTCTGCTCCCCACGCCCCCCACCCCCTCCCCCCACTATTTTGTCTGTGCTATATTTAGTTTTACAGATTTCCCTTTGCTATGACTGATCGATCAGTAATCCATGACATTTAGAGCTGACGAAGAATTCTAAATCCATAACGTTTTAAAATAAGTACTTTATTGGAACTTAACACAACTTAAAGAAATCTACAGGCAGAAATAGGTATGCTTTAAGAATAAAGAGCCTTCTTCTGATTTTACGGACTCTTGAATAATTTTGTTGTGGTTATTTAGACTCAATATAATCCAAGCATTTTAAGCAGTTTAAGAAGACATTCTGATACTGCCCAGAAAAATGCTGTGGTTGCTGCTTTTGTTTGGTCCCAAGTCATGTCTGACTTTTTTGCGACCCCATGGACTGCAGCTTACCAGGCTCCTCTGTCCATGGAATTTCCCATGCAATACTGGAATGGGCTGCCATTTCCTACTCCAGGGGATCTTCCTGACCCAGGGATTGAACCAGCATCCTCTGCATTGGCTGATGGATTCTTTACCACTGAGCCACTAGAGAAGCCAATGCAGATGTGTAAATACAAAACAGGTTTTCTAGTTTCTTCTGGTTTGAAAGTTGTATTAGTCATTTTATCCTCTTATTTTCCACCAAGGTATTCAGTTCAGTTCAGTTGCTCAATTGCATCTGACTCTTTGCGACCCCATGGACTGCAGAATGCCAGGCTTCCCTGTCCATCACCAACTCCTGCTCAAACTCAGGTCCACTGAGTCGGTGATGCCATCCTACCATCTCATCCTCTGTTGTCCCCTTCTCCTCCTGCCTTCAATCTTTCTTAGCATCAGGGTCTTTTCCATTGAGTCAGTTCTTTATCAGGTAGCCTCAGTATTGGAGTTTCAGCTTCAGCCTCAGTCCTTCCAGTGAATATTCAGGACTGATTTGCTTTACAACTGACTGGTTTGATTTTCTTGCAGTCCAAGGGACTCTCAAGAGTCTTCTCCAACACCACAGTTCAAAAGCATCAATTCTTCAGTGCACAGCTTTCTTTATGGTCCAACTCTCACATCCATACATGACTACTGGAAAAACCATAGCTTTGATTAAATAGACCTTTGTCAGCAAAGTAATGTCTATGCTTTTTAATATGCTGTCTAGGTTGATCATAGCTTTTCTTGAAGGAGCAAGCGTCTTTTAATTTCATGGCTGCAATCACCATCTTCAGTAATTTTGGAGCCTCCAAAAATAAAGTCAACCACTGTTTCCCCATCTATTTGCCATGAAGTGATGGGACCAGATACCATGATCTTCACTTTCTGAATGTTAAGTTCTAAGCTAACTTCACTCTCCTCTTTCACTTTCATCAAGAGGCTCTTTAGTAACCTTCAAAAAACTAAAGTAGTAGTGTGTGTATGTTAATCCTAAACTCCTAATTTATCCCCCTCCCCGCCTTCTCCTTTGGTAAGTATAAGTGTATTTTCTGTGCCTGTGAGTCTCTTTCTGTTCTGCAAAAATGAGACATGGAAGCAACCTAAATGTCCATCAACATTTGAATGGCTAAAGAAGATATGGTATAGATATACAATGGGATATTAGCCATAAAAAAATGAAATAGTGCTATTTGTAGCAACATGGATGGATTATAACATACTAAGTGAAATAATTCAGAGAAAGGCAAATATATGATATCGCTTATATGTGGAATCTAAAAAAGAGATACAAATGAACTTTCATTTTTGATAGAAACATTTAATGTGAGATCTACCCATTCAACAAATTTTGAAGAGCACGATACTGTATGGTCGCCTAAAGGCATTATGTTGTACAGTAGATCTCTAAAATTCATTCCTCTTGCATAACTGAAATTTTATAGCCAATGAACAACCACTCTTCTTTTCCCCTCCCCCACAGCCACCAGCAATCAACATTCATGTCTCTGCTTCTGTGAATTTTAGATTCTTCACATAAGTGAAATCATGCAGTATTTGTTCTATGCCTAGTTTATTTCAATGAGCATGGACTTCCCAGGTAAAGAACCACCCTACCAATGCAGGAGACATAAGAGATGCTGGTTCGATCCCTGCATTGGGAAGATCCCCTGGAAGAAGGCATGGCTAACCCACTCCAGTATTCTTTCCTGGAGAATCCTATGGACAGAGAAACATGGCAGGTTACAGTTCATGGGGTCGCAAAGAGTCGGACACGACTGAAGTGACTTAGCACAATGTCAGTCCTACAGGTTCATCCATATTGTAGAAAATGATAGGATTTCTGTCTTTCTTAAGACTGAATAATAATCCTGTTTTGAACATCATCATTACCACTATAATCACCACCACCATCATCATCACCATCACCACTTCAGCTAACACTTATTGGACTTGGACTATGACCCAGATACTGTTATAGAGCTTAATTTAAAAGACTCTTCAGATCTATCTGAGATTCTGTAATCTTTAATCCTTAAAGTGACCTACTTCTTACCTGTCTTTCCCGAACTTCCTTTGTTAGAGAAACTCTGCTGTTCCAGAAACAAACAAAAAACTCTGTGTTGAATGTACAAACCCACATTTTCTTTATTCATTCATCTGTTGGATGCTTGGGTTGTTTCCTTATCTTGGCTCTTGTGAATAATGTGGATTTTTACTTATTATATTGTTTTCAGTTCATCTGTCATTGAATAAAACACAGATTTGTATACTCTCCTTACTATACAAAAGCGCTTCCCAGGTGGCATAGGGGTAAAGATCCACCTGCCAAGGCAGGAGATGCAGGAGACCTGGGTTCGATCCCTGGGTTGGGAAAATCCCCTGGAGTAGGAAATGGCAACCCACTAAATATTCTTGCCTGGAGAATCCCATGGATAGAGGAGCCTGGTGGGTTACAGTTCATGGCGCTACAGAGTTGGACATGACTGGGCCACTACACAGTTACTATACAAAGTATGATTGGAGGATCAGCCACTTAGGTATCACCTGGGAACTTTAGAGAAGCAGAATCTCAACTTTTTTGCAGATCCTCAGGTGACTGGCATTTAACTTTGAGAGTTCAGTTCAGTTCAGTTCAGTTCAGTCGCTCAGTTGTGTCCGACTCTTTGCGACCCCATGGACTGCAGCACGCCAGGCCTCCCTGTCCATCACCAACTCTCTGAGCATACTCAAACTCATGTCCATTGAGTCAGTGATGCCATCCAACCATCTCATCCTTTGTCATCCCCTTCTCCTCCTGCCTTCAATCTTTCCCAGCATCAGGGTCTTTTCAAATGAGTTGGCTCTTTGCATCAGGTGGCCAAAGTATTGGAGTTTCAGCTTCAGCATCAGTCCTTCCAATGAATATTCAGGACTGATTTCCTTTAGGATGGACTGGTTGGATCTCCTTGCAGTCCAAGGGACTCTCAAGAGTCTTCTCCAACACCATAGTTCAAAAGCATCAATTCTTCAGCGCTCAGATTTCTTTACAGTCCAGCTCTCACATCCACACATGACCCTTGGGAAAACCATAGCCTTGAGAAGTACTGCTCAAAAAGTCAAGCCAGAATTGGAAGAGTAGGACTGACATATATACACTGCTGCTGCTACTGCTAAGTCGCTTCAGTTGTGTCTGACTCTGTGTGACGCCATAGACGGCAGCCCACCAGGCTCCCCCGTCCCTGGGATTCCCCAGGCAAGAACACTGGAGTGAGTTGCCATTTCCTTCTCCAATGTGTGAAAGTGAAAAGTGAAAGTGAAGTCGCTCGGTCGTGTCCGACTCTTAGCGACCCCCTGGACGGCAGCCCACCAGGCTCCTCCGTCCACTACCACGTGTAAAACAGAGAGCTCGCAGGAAGGGGCTGGATAGCGCAGGGAGCTCAGCTCGGTGCTCTGTGATAGTCTAGAGGGGTGGGATGGGGGGAGCAGGTGGGAGGTTCAAAAGGGAGGGGGTGTATGTAAACTTATAGCTGACGATCTTTGTACAGCATTGAAAAGCAGTTATACTTCAATTAAGAAAAAATGACAAGCCACCATAATTGGACCTAAGTGTGTGCCTGCTTTTAAGAAGGCTGTATTTATTAACAGGAGTGTCAATTATCATTGTTTTTCCTATTATAATAACTAACTTCAATTTACAATCAATAAGATCACAGAGGAACTGACCTGTACAATTGATTCAGTGTGTTTCTTACTCCTGAAATGAAAAGAATCAGAACTCTCCCAATACTCATTCCTTAGCTATTAGCCACACTTCATGGGGCTTTCTGATTCCCTATAATTCTGTCCTTTGTCGGGGGAGTCTCTATTAGCCTCCACTAGAAAGAGGGCAGGCTGCTAATACACTCCCACAAAGCATGCTTTACCTCTGGGAAAGCAAAACAACCTTAGGAAAGCAAAACAACCTTACCAAAAGATGTAAAGGTAACTAGGGATGCAGTTACCTATACATCTTGCTACTTATTTCTAACATATACTTTTTAAGTGTACCTAATTTGATCATGCAAAGAACTTCAGAATTTGTCTACATAGAGGATGGTGGATGATGACAGTGATAATTATTTCATGCAATTAGTTTATCTTTTACCCAAAGCTGTTGTATTACTTTCCATTATTTTGGATCTCCAATACAGCACCCTTTCTTATTTTCATGTTCAGTTCAGTCCAGTTCAGTCGCTCAGTCATGTCCGACTCTTTGCGACCCCATGAATCGTAGCACGCCAGGCCTCCCTGTCCATCACCAACTCCTGGAGTTTACTCAAACTCATGCCCATCTAGTTGGTGATGCCATCCAGCCATCTCATCCTCTGTCGTCCCCTTCTCCTCCTGCCCCCAATCCCTCCCAGCATCAGGGTCTTTTCCAATGAGTCAACTCTTCGCATGAGGTGGCCAAAGTACTGTACAATTCATTTGCTCTGTTACATAAGTATATGATGTGTGTGCCTGTGTGGCTTCAGTTGTGTCTGACTCTTTGCAACTCTATGGACTGTAGCCCTCCAGGCTCCTCTGTCCATGGGATTCTCCAGGCAAGAATATTGGAATGGGTTGCCATGCCCTCCTCCAGGGGATTTTCCCGACCCAGGGATCAAACCTGTGTCTCTTAAGTCTCCTGCATTAGCAGGCAGGTTCTTTACCACTAGCACCACCTGGGAAACCCTAAGTATATGATATTCTCGAGTCAATGTTTTCTGAGACATCTAAAACAAGGACAGGCCAGTGTGGTGGCTGTAACTCTGCAAACACCACTATGCATTCCCTCTGGCATATCTCCAGTAAGGAGCAGGAGCATGGTGGCCCACAACATTCACCAATCCTGTCATCCCTTGATTTTCTGTTTCTTCCCCTTATCCTTAAGATTCACTATAGAAGGATGTGACCTTTTATCAAAAGTAATTATCCACGCTAAGTATCAGAAACTGACCAAAATAATATCATAGCTGCTAAGAGGATATATTGCACCACCCAGGGAATATAGCCAATATTTTATAATAACTATAAATGGAGTCTAACTTTTAAAATTCATGAATCACTATACTGCACACTTGTAACATATAATATTGTGTATCAGCTACGCTTCAATTTAAAAAAAGCATACTGATTTTTTTCTTGGTTTTTTTTTTTTTTTTTTTTTTTAGTACTAAATGCTAAATAACACATCAGAAAGATACACTGTGCTTTGTGCTTTTGCCCTCAAAAGGGGTAAAAAGATATAACCTATCTTTTAAATTAATGTCCCTGTTTTTCCAATTAGATACAGATTTTTTTAGTCACTATGATTGGGGTTTCATTTTCATCCTTTAGGAGAGTCATGACTCAGGATCAGAAAGAGACGAACAGTGTAACGAATGGGTGCAGGCAGAACAAATCTCGCACCCAATCAGGGTCTCCTACTTGACCGTTTACTTGGCTACACCAAGCCTTAGGTTCGGCGCTCGGGCCCTTTGCAGCAGTGTGTGGCCTTCTCTAGCTGCTGTGTGGTCTTCTTGAGCTGTGGCGTGCTGGCTTCTCTCTAGTTGTGGTGTGTGGGCTTAGTTGCCCGGCTGCATATAGGATCTTAGTTCCCAGACCAGGGATGGAGGTGGTGTTCTCTGCATTGGAAGGCAGATTCTCCACCACTGGGCCAGCAGGGAAGTCCATTACTCGATTCCTTGAATCCCTGCTATTACAGCATGAAAACTTCCTCAGTATAACAGCAGGCTCTCCGAAAGGGCAAGGAAACAGTGGTTGCCACTCGGCTATCTGCCAAGCATGGTGGCCCTTATACACCAATTTATGATTTCATGATTTTTTGTTATTTTTACCTATTACTTCCTTTGCCTGAAAATTTCTCATTCCTCCTTTTCACCTAGTTGAAATCCTAGTCATATGTGACCCCTTGTTAATATATCTCTTCCCTCTAAAGACATCTCTTACCTTTGATGCACATACGGATCTAACGTTCATTGAATCCACATTGTTAAGAATTAATAAGGTTAGTATTAAACTTTCCTAAATGGTTCAGATGTTGTTGATTCAGACAGCCTATGAGCTCAAGAAGAATACGAAGGTTACTCTTTACTCTTATTAGTACCTAGCAAAACACTGGACACAGAGTAGGTTCCTAATATGTATTGCTTTCTTATCATTTTAAACAACTTTTATGACTCTGTAACACTATGAGGGAGATAACCTTCTGTTAGCTTTCTCTGTTTCAGTGAAGAGAAAACTTTTGGGTTCAAAGAATAATGTTTAATGACCCTAAAAATCATTAATATTAGGGCCAACAGAAGTTACTCTAAGTTTTAGTTCATTTTATTTAGCTGAGTTATGGAATTGATTTATAACATCAGTACGCTTATTTTATAGAAATAAAAATTGCACTGCCTTGTTAGTACAACATAAAAGTATCTAGTAACTAACTAATTTAAATCAAATCACTAATTATAGTTCTTGAGCTTCTTATTTCTTTGCAGATGACAAAGCCATGCAACTTGTTTCTTTTTATTTTCACTTTAAAAATATTCTAGGCGGTAATCAGTTGTAGTGTCATTTGCTCTTCTTCATGTATTAAAAAATGACTACCCCAGTCTACCCGACTTCCCTGGTGGTCCAGTGGTTAAGAATCTGCCTGCCAATGCAGGGGACCCGGGTTCAAACCCTGGTCCAGGAAGATTCCACATGCCTCAGGGCAACTAAGCGCATGCACTACAACTACTGAAGCCCACATGCCCGAGAGCCCGAGCTCTGCAACAAGAGAAGCCACCACAATGAAAAGCCTGCTGATAGCAAATAGAGAAAGCCTCGTGCAACAACGAAGACCCAGTGCAGCCCAAAAGAAAAAAAGACAGGGCTAACTATTACCCAGTGTGAAATTTAGTTTCTATTGCTTAGAAGTTTGAAAAGGCTCTGTTGTCGTTCAGTCACTAAGTCATATTCCACTTTTTGCAACCACCATGAACTGCAACACACCAGGCTTCCCCATCCTTCACACTTTCCCAGAGTTTACTCAAACTTATGTCCATTGATTCAGTGATGCCATCCAACCATCTCATCATCTGTTGCCCCCTTCTCCTCCTGTCCTCCATGTTTCCCAACATCAGAGTCTTTTCCAAAAGGCTCTACCTATTTATCAAACTTCAGAGACTTCTGTCAGTCATTTAAACTAACATACAATATATTTCTTACATGCTTTTAAGTATTTCCTTCTCAGAGTTCAGAGTTAGTGTTTTATTTCAGTACCATTTGGAACAAGAAGATTTTTTTAAAAGGAAGACTGTTTGAAGGTATGCTTGCGCTTGCCATCCACTATCTCTATAAGGCAGGGCAGTGATATACAAAGGGTACCAGAGTGTTGGAACTGGACAGATCTGTATGCGGATCCTAGCTCACAGTCAAGAGAGGTTACTCTTCGGCCTCTGGTTCAGCCCGTATGATTCAAGAACTGTTTTGGTCTCTAGTCCTGTTGACCTGTAGGCTCATCCTATTGGCCATCTGGGCAAGTGTTTGCCCTTCTGCTCATCTCTTCCTCACTACAGTCCGTGACTTAGTGTAGCCATCATGTTTTGGCTCAAAGCGCTTTTCTAGGCACTTGAGTTAAATGTGCTGTCTTGTCCCTGACTCTTCAGTTTATAATTGGGCTGAAAAATCTCATTGTGGAAAGGTTAGCAATGTGCTAAGGAAATTAAGTTAAAGTTTTTATATTAAAGCATTAAAGTATTTATATTATATAAACATTAGTTCAGGCAGAAAGGAACATGACCCAGACTAAAATTTTCATGCTCTCGAAGTGTTTTATTTCCTTGCACAGTCTTTAAAAGTTAATTTCAGCTCACAGTGGTGCTCCCAAGCATAATCTGAAATATTTGAAGTTATATCCATAATAGCTGGCAGCCTGATGTATAAGAAAAAAATAGTATGACCTCACACATATGCTGTCCTCAATCAATGTAAGAGATATTACATTTATGAGGCTTAATCAAAGAAGCAGCTAGACAGATTGGATAGAAACATAAAGTAATGGCATCTAAGGAAGTCTTTCAAATCAGCTAATTTATGCATCTCATTAAAATCTCTGTTCTGGTTAGAATGTTGGGAGTGAGGACAGCCATTGAATTCCTTGCAATTCATTCACTCAAGATAAGGAAATGGAAAAATAGATGTATACCTTACGGTGGGCATCGGGCCTGCTGGAAAAAATTTACCTTCAGAAAGCTACCTGGCTTGTCTTTTCTCATCTTCCTTATACATACACAGGATTTACATTAAGAAAAAGGCAAAGAAATGCTTACAGTACCGGACATTATATATAAAGATTCAGAAAATTACAACCAAGATCATGTGATATTTTAGTGGAATAATACTTTTAGAAGGGGAAGAGAAAGTGATTGAAGACAGTCCTCCTGACAGTTATAGGTATTTAGTTTATCCTGGTCTTACGCACAGGCTTTGGACAAAACTCGTTTTGACATGTTTAAGAGCGCCAGGATATAAAATACTGACTGTAGCATTTACTGCTTGCACAAGTCAACAAACTCTGGCAATTTTCACTGTTCCTTATTGCCTAAGTAAATGGTAGTATGGTTGATGAAATAATAACTCAGTACAGGGCTATTTCTCTAAAGGACAGATCATCTCAAGTTGAATGCTCTTGTCACCATGCATTTTTATTGTAGTTTTGAGAAATAATAATAACAGAATACATGATGTATTTCTCTACATACACACACATACAAATACATACACACATATGTTCTTTCAGGACAACTGTTTTGCAATAAGTTATTGAGGACAACTATTTTAAAAATTCTATTTAAAAATATGTTACAAACCTTTTTTTAAAAGGTATAATTTGCATACAAAAAGCTATACCTATTTAATGTACACAATTTGATGGGTTTGGGGGTAAATTTACATATATTCATAAAGGTATTTGAAAATGTCTATGCCATAAGCTCCAGAAGTTTCCTTCTGCCCTCTTTAATTATTCTTATTAGCATTATTATTATTGTCATTGGGCTTCTCCAATGACTCAGTGGTAAAGAATCCACTTGCAATTCAGGAGACACAGGAGATGCGGGTTCAATCCCTGGGTTGGGAAGATTTCCTGGAGTAGGAAATGGCAACCCACTCCAGTAATTTTGCCTGGAAAATTCCACAAGCAGAGGAGCCCGATGGGCCACAGTCTATGGGGTCTCAAAGAGTCTGCCACAACTGAAGTGACTAAGCAAGCAAGCATACATTATTATTACTATTTGTGTGAAAAGTTGTTCTCAACATAAGATCTATCCACTTAGAAAAAAATTTAAGTATATGGCAGTATTAACTGTAAGAACCATGCTGGGCAGTAGACCTCCAGGACCTGTTTAACCAGACTTATACCACTGGATAACAAAAGTCCACCCTTTACCATTGTGTTTTATATTTCACGCCGTGTGTAATCTCACCTTGGATGTGGGTAAGGCCTATGACTCGCTTCTAACCAATGGAATAGGTCAAAGGTGACTAGATGAACATTATTAACAATGCACACTGTCATTCAAAATAAGATGGTAATATCCATCTGGTTAGCTGACTCCCCTTGCTGGCTTTGAAGAAACCTAATGCCATGTTCTGAGCAGCCACTGGGAGAGAGTAATACAGTATGGAACCTGTGGCAGTCTCTGGCCAACACCTATCATGAAACTGAGACTCTCATACTTACAATATGAAAGGAACTTAATTCTGCCCGTAATCACAGGAACTGGGAATCAGATCCCTCCCCTGTGAGCTTCTGATGAGAACTCAGCCCTTGCTTATGCCTTGATGACAGACCTGCAGAGGATCCACTAAGCTATGTCTGGACACCTACTTCACAGAAAGTGTGAGGTAATGGATGTGTGTTGATTTTAGCAGCTGAATTTGAGAAAGTAATGTCACATAGTAATAGATAATTAATCCAATTTTAATATCTGGAAGCTGGTATATTGGCTGGGTCTGTAGAAACAACATACAACAAAGTGAAGGGCTTAAACAAAAGAAGTTTGTCATCTCACAGTTCAGAAAGTTAGGAGTTCAAGATCTTGATTATTTGCAAAGACTTTGTTCCCAAGTAAGGTCATGTTCACAAGTGCTGGGAGGAGGGTAGAGCGACAGTGCCTTTTGGGGAGATATGATTCAACCCATAAAAGTGGTTACTGCTTTAACAACGACCAAAACTGGTGCAGTGGCTTTAACAATGTCTAAAACTGTTGCAGTGGCCTTGATTCAGAGGGAAGACTGATTATTTTTTTGGCTGCAATCAACAGTATGTGGGGTCTTAGTTCCCTGACCAGAGATTAAACCCATGCCCCCTGCATCGGAAGGGCAGAGTCTTGACCAGTGCGATGCCAGGGAAGTCCCAAGACTGAAAGGACTTTGAGGACTATGGTTAAAAAAAAAACCCCTAAACTTCCTTGAACACTTAGAACTCTGAACTTTGAGGGCACTTTCAGTCAGGGCGTCAACCAAAGTGCTGTTGTTCAGTTAATAAGTTGTGTCTGACTCTCTTGAAACCCCATGGACTGGAGCCCACAAGGCTTTTCTGTCCATGGGATGTCCCAGGCAAGAATTCTGGAGTGGGTTGCCATTTCCTTCTCCAGGGGATCTTTCCAACCTAGGGATGCAACCCATGTTCCCTGCATTGCTGGTGGATTCTGTATCACTGAGCCACCTGGGAAGCTCTCAAAGAAAGTGAGGAACATGTTATTAGAAATTTGTGATGGGGGAACTCATGTTATATAGCGACAAAAGCTTAATAAAATTCACTTGTAGTTATGTGGAAAAATATATACATAATGAGCTTGGTTATTTCAATAAGGAGGTATCTAAGCAAAGTGTTGAAAGTACTGACGGTTTCTCTTGCTGCTTATAGTAAAATGTGACAAGAGAGATAATTTGAAGAAAGACTTGCTAAGTAAAAAGGAACCAGGACTAGATGATTTAAAAAATGTTTTAGCCTCTCAAGATGGCAAAAGATTCTATAGTTAACTAATAACTTACCAGCAGTCAGCAGTCATGAGGAAAGAGATGTAGTCTTGCCTTCAAGGAATACATTACCTATAAGGAATGTATAAGCTTGAAAGGACTGGAACCTGCCACATGGAGAAAGCCAATCCATAAAGTTTGACAACACAGTCAAAGCAGAATTGTGAGATAAAGAGGTGATCAATGATAAAACAGTTAAATCCCTGCATTTGACCACAATTGCTTTATCTTAGAATTTGTGAACCAACAAACAGTGTGAGCTGGGCGTTTGTCATGTAAACATTGAGTAAAATGACTGAAATCAAACAAAAGTAAATAAAAAGGCCAATGAAAATCATAAGAATAAAGCTCTGTATGCGTGTGTGGATGTATGTATAGATTGAATACAAATTAAAATGTCAAGTATGGCAAAGAGTTGGGCATGACAGAGCGACTGAGCCTACACACACACATACTAATTGCACATAATTTGAAACTTATGCCCAGCAAAATATGGTTGGGAATAGAGTAATTATAACTGGAGTCAACACACAACTCGTTTCTCTGAGGGTGAAGATAAGACCGAAGTAATTGGAAAAAGTTATGGCAATATTCTTGATATCCTCAGATTTTGAACAAGGAAAGCTTAAGACATAGGTAGACAACATACACAACTGAGACACATACCAATATTCTAACACTATTGTAGTACTGCTGAAAGACACAAGTCATTTCTCATCTTCTCCTAACACAAGAGAAGATTCTTGTGTTTGTCATTCTTAGTCTTGAATATTGGTATTAATCATGTTCTAGGGTAAATGAATGACTTTAGACTTGGAAATTAGGAGCAAGATTAAGAGCAGACTATAGGAAAGACAATGATTTTTCCATAAGAGGACTAAAAAATGAAAGACAATATAGAACTGGATGTGCCAAAGAGCCAGTAACGTGGGGCTTGCAAGGAACAATGAATGTTTTAGAATTCTCCCTTCATTGACATGAATCAGCCATGGATTTACATGTGTTCCCCTTCCTGATCCCCCCTCCCACCTCCCTCTCCATCCCATCCCTCTGGGTCTTCCCAGTGCACCAGCCCTGAGCACTTGTCTCATGCATCCAACCTGGGCTGGTGATCTGTTTTTCTGGTGATGTTTTTCAGCTCCTCTGTATCTGGGAAAATTCCAATAAACCTCAAGAAAAACAGAAGCTCACTATGGCATTAACTCTCAAGGGGTGGGATGCCTTCCCTTTCCTAGATGTCAAAGCATCTGATAGTGAATTAATCAGAAAAGCTCTTCAGGTGATCTTACACATGATTTCCCATGTCCATTATTTCTCCCTTGAAGCCATATCCCATACATTAGGCTCCCCAACCTTCAGGCCATGGACAGGTACCTCCCATCACATCAGCAACAGTATTATATTAGAAATAAAGTGCACAATAAATATAATACACTTGGATCATTCTGAAACTACCTCTTCACCCCCAGTTCACAGAAAAATTGTCTTCCATGAAACTGGTCCCTGGTGTCAAAAATGTTGGGGATCACTGCCATATAGGATCAGAGTTATCAACTTAAAACATAAATTAAATTGTATCACCCTACGTAGAACTTTTCAATGGTTTCACAGTGTACTGGTGTAGGAGTTGGGGCAGGGAGAAGCAGCCCATCACATTTAATACAATTATGGAGTCCCTGTGTGAATTGCCCTGCCGGGTCTTCTTTCAGTTCACCAACCTCCCTTAGGCTTTTTCCTTGCTTTTCCACCTAAAATTCTCTTCTTTGACTTTTTGCTTGCTAATGTCACCCTTCCTTCCAATTGCACCTTAAAATAATTACTTTCCCTGAGATGACTCCCAATAAAAATTAAGAACTTCTGTAATATTTTTTATGGAAATATGAACTTATAGTGCTAATAAATTTAATCATTATGTTTAAAAAAAAAAGAATTCTCCCTTCAATCTAAATTAAGTTCCTTGGCAATTTCTCTTTCTTAAAGCCAATATTAACTTTCAAGAATAACTTTCTTGCCCACAGAAATTATTCACATGACAGCTGGTAACGCCCCCAGTGACAGAACAATGACGCGTGATCATTAGAAGCTGACTCAACCATGAGGTGGGTTGGCCATTCCCAAATTCAGCAAACCAAATGCCAACACCTGGGCCAGCCTTTGCAGGAAAAGCTTTAGCTCTGAGTTCTTAGCTATGTATCTGGACTGTTCGTTCTGTGTGTGCACACAGGTATCATCAGTTATGTGACTTCATATGGGAAAGCTTGCATGAAATGTATTCCTTTCTAAAACCATGACTTCCTTGGTGGCTCAGATAGTAAAGAACCTGCCGGCAATATGGGAGACCTGGGTTCAGTCTCTGGGTTGGGAAGATCCCCTGGAGAAGGGAATGGCAACCCACTTCAGTATTTTTGCCTGGAGAATTCCATGGACAGAGGAGGCTAGCCGGCTACAGTCCACGGGGTCACAGAGTTAGACAACTGAGCAACTAACACACACACACACACACAAACACACACACACACGAACCATGACAGAAAGTCTTAAGGTATTCAATGTATGGTATTTCCTTCTCTCCATTTCTAGCCCACAGGAATACTCTAAATCTATTAGATTGTCTCTCTCTAGAGAAATAGAAATTGTCTATGAAAACAGACATATAGCACTCACTAACACACTATCATATAGGATTCACTGTATACATTGTTCATAATTTTAAAATGTTAGTTTTATTTAAAATGTTACATTTGTTGTTCAGTAAGAAATTTTAAAAAAAGTCTATTCTAACCTATTTTAGTCTAGTGTTCTTGAATAAAACCCTGATTTTCTGTCATGTTGTTTCTAAGAAATACTGTTCAGCTTGCTATTCTGTGAATGATTTGCAATATCTTTTGTATTAAATATCTTGCTGCTTTTTAATTCTAAAACGGTGGCCTCTTTTTTAACTTAATAAAGAAAACTGAAGGAAAACACCATAAGGAAAGTCATTATCCTAGGTTGGAGTCAATACTATCATTGCTATTCAAAGGCAAGAATTAATCAGATGTTAGCTTGCAGCCAAGGAAACCATTTTATTTATAATGGAGGGAAACAAAAGCCAAAGCAGGTAATGCATTAGGACCTGAAAGAAGCAAGAGGGGAAAAGAACAGGCTCACTCTTACTAGTTACTTTTTTCCTTTTGCTTGACACATTTGAACTATTATACTTCCAAATTATAGCAGACAGATATATTGTAGGCCATTAATCAATCAATATATTGTTAAAGCATGTCAGTCTTGACAAAGTATCATCTTATTTATGCCATACTAAATATTGGATTTTATTTCACCCCCATGAGAGTATGAATATTTCCAGCTTCTTAAGTAACTTGGTCTTGTTACCCTGTTCAGTAATTTGTGTTCATTCAATAAATATTCACTGATTGCACACTCTATGCAATCATTTGAGCTGTCTTCTATAGAGGGCTTCCCCGGTGGTACAGGGGTAAAGAAACTGCCTGCCAATACAGGAGACCCAAGAGATGCAGGTTCGATCCCTGGGGTTGGGAAGACCCCCTAGAGTAGAAAATGGCAACCCATTCTTGCCACCAGCATTCTTGCCTGGGAAATCCCTTGGACAGAGGAGCCTGGCAGGCTTTCGTACATGGGGTAGCAAAGAGTTGAACACCAGTGAGCACACATGAGTTCACACTATATGCTAGTGAACATCACTATACAATAGTGAATCAAATAAAAAATCCAATAGCATTAATGGAGTCAAGATTCCAATGTTTCCAAATATAACCAATTTTCTAAATAGCTTAGATTCAGTGAAAGAGTGTTCAGAGCACTTTATCTCTTTCTATGACTCAAAATCAATTATTCTTGCAGGTGCTCTAAATTGTTAAACAGATGGGGGTCCAGATTTTAACCACTTATTGTCCCTGAATCTTTGAACTGGGATGTGTGTGTGTGTGTGTGTGTGTGTGTGTGTGTGTGTGTGTAACTAATTTTGTTGCTGTGTTTTTGTATTATTGTTTATTCTACTCTCTGTTCCCTTCCTCCTGGACTCAACTACTTGACTTCTAGGCCTCATTCATTCGCTCAAGACAATATGTTTCAATTTTGCTTTGATAAAATGCATTTATTTTTCAAAAAGAAGATACAGTGTCAAACAACAAGTAGGAGACATAATACTATTCCCATGTTATGGCTGAAGAAACTGAGACTCCAATTTGTTGTGTAGTTTGAGTTTGTGTAGTTTAATGTCATGTGGTTAATAAGAGAAACTGTTGTAATTTCAACTCACATCTGTTTGGTGTTAAATATTGTGCCCTATCTCCTACATATACCTGTAGGTCTTCCCTGTAGGTCAAGTGGTAAAGAATCTGCCTGCAATGCAGGAGACCTGGGTTCAATCCCTGGGTCAGGAAGGTCCCCTGGAGAAGGAAATGGCAACCCATTCCAATATTCTTGTCTGGGAAACCTCATGGACAGAGGAACCTGGCAGGCTTTTGTCCATGGGGTCACAAAGAGTCAGACACAACTGAGCGACTGCTGGTATCTCCAACACATACTACATACATTGGCATGCACATGTATTGTTTGCAGAATTTTCTAGCCTTGACTTACAGACCTCTTATCCCTACCTGGTTGCTTGCAAATTTAAAAATTGAGATTTGAGTCTATAAAAGAAAGTCAAATCTAAGCTTATATGTATAAGACCTACATGAGAAAAATTCTTACTAAAAGAACAAAATAAAGAAGTTTTCAATTTCACGGGTAGGAAGACTCAGTAATGTCAAAATGTTAGTTCTTCCCAATTCAATACGTAAACTCAGTGCAATCTCAATCAAAATCACAGCAAGTTTACATGTGGATATTGACAAAATGATTCTAAAATGTATATGGAGAGGCAAAAAACCCAGAATAGCCAACTCAGTATTGGACAAAAAGAACAAAGTTGGAAGATCAAAACTATTCAACTCAAGACTTACTGTAAAGTTACTGCAATCAAGACAGTGTGGTATCAGGAAAAGAATAGATGAAGAGATCAATGGACTAAAATAGACAGTCTAGAAATAGACGCACACAAGAATAGTCAACTGATCTTTGACAAAGGGACAAAGGCAACACAATGGCTGAAAGATGATCTTTTCAACAAAGAGTGTTGGGATAACCAGACAACCACATGCAAAAAAAAAAAAAAGTCACTCTTTACACTTTTGACAAAAATTCATTCAAAATAGATCATAGATCTAAATGTAAAGCATGACACTATAAAACTCCTGGAGAAAATGATAGGAGAAAATCTAGATGACCTTTGGCTTGGTGATGACATTTTAGTTACAACTACAAATTGAATTTCATCAAAATTAAAATGTTCTGTGAAAGACAATGTCAGGAGAATTTGCAGACAAGCCCAGACAAGGGGAGACATTTTGCAAAATACACATCTGATAAAGGACTGTTGTCCAATGTACACAAAATCTCTTAAAAAATCAACAATAAGAAAATAAACGACTCAATTAAAAAGTGGGTCAAAGAGCTGAACAGACATTTCACAAAAGAATATATACAGGTGGAAAATAATATGAAATAGAGGAAATAATATTTAGAGGTAATATAAAATATAAAAATGTTCAACATCATTTTGTCATTAAAGAATTGCAAATTAAAACAACAAGGAGATATTAATATCTCTACACGCCAATATGATTGGTGAAAACCCAAAACACTGACAACACCAAATCTTGGATAGGATATGGAGCAACAGAAGCTCTCATCTGTAGCTGGTGGAAATGCAAAATGGCACAAATAGTCTGGCAATATTTTACAAGGCTGAACATACTCTTAACCACAGATCAAGTAATCTCTCTCCTTGGTATTTACCCAAATAAATCAAAAACTTATGTTTACCCAAAAACCTGCACACAGATGCTTGTAGCAGCTTTATTCATGACTACTAAAACTTGGAAGCAATCAGAATGTCTTTCAATGGGTGAAATGTGGTACCTCCTGCAAATGGAATATTATTCAGCACTAAAAAGAAATGAACTATAAAGCCATTAGGGACATGGAAGAAGGAGAAGTGCATACTAATAAGTGAAAGAAGTCAATCTGAAAAGGCTGTATACTATACTGTGCATATATATGACATTCTGGGAAAGGCAAAGCTATAGAGACAGTACAAAGACACTGGTTGCCAGGGGCTGGGGGGACAGAAGAGGATAAACAGACATAGAACAGAGGATTATTAAGGGAATGAAACTATTATGGATAATGCCGTAATGGTGGATACATGTCATTATACAGTTTTCAAAACCCATGGGATGTACAATACAAGGAGTGATCACTAATGTAAATTGCAGACTTTGAGTAATAATGATGTGTCAATCTAGGTTTATTGACCGTAACAAATGCACTACTGTGTTCAATGGTGTGGATAGTAGGGAGGTTGTAGATACATGGGGGGCAGTAGGAAATATATGGGAATTGTGCACTTCCCACTCAGTTTTGCTGTGAGGCTAAAATCGCTTTAAAATGTAGTCTACTAAAAACAAACAAGAAGATGGCTTTTTAAGAAACATTAATATGGAATATTCTCCAAGAGATATTCCACAATGAAAACAGCATAGAAACAAAAAAACCCAATACATGTTGATTTATATTTTATCGTCTTTCCTAGAAAATTGTGCTATTCTAGTATTTTAACACGTGAACTCATCTGGGGTTGGACAAAGTTTTGGCAACTATTTTATGAAATTATTAAAGCACTGTGTACTTGACTACAAAAATGGCAAGTATTGTATTGTTGTTGTTTTGTCACTGAGTTGTGTCCAACTCTTTGTGATCCCATGGACTGTATTCCTCCAGGCTCCTCTGTTCATGGGATTTCCAAGGCAAGAAAAATAGAGTGGGCTGTCATTTCCTTTTCCACAGAATCTTCCCAAGCCAGGGATTGAAGACAGGTCTCCTACATTGGCAGGCAGATTCTTCACCATCTGAGCCACCAGGGAATATAGATGTCTGCATCAAAGACATGTCAAAAGTACTACAGAATACTTACAAATACAGTTTAAAGACTTCCACAGTGGATAGATGATAGAAGTATAGAGAAGAAGAAGCTACAATAAATATCTGTTGTTTTAATACATTTAATAGCTGTTCAGTCACTAAGTCGTGTCCAACTGTTTGCAACCCCATGGGCTGTAGGCCACAGACTCCTCTGTCCATAGGATTCTCTAAGCAAGAATAATGGAGTGGGTTGCCATTTCCTTCTCCAGGGAATCTTCCCAACCCTGGATCAAACCCAAGTCTCCTGCACTGACAGGCGGATTCTTTACTGTCTGAGCCACTAACAAAGCATATTTAATAGAAGTTTCATTATATTTGAAGGCTAAAGAGAAGAATATAGTGATGGCTCATATATGTGATGGAACAAAAGGATATTAGCTCCTCTATATGAATCAAGTAAAAGTTATTTTGAAACTGTTTCATTAAATGGTCCGAACAGTGCAAAGATTTTTTTTTTTCAACTTTCTCGTTTGATTTTTTTCCCCCAGCTTCATCGGGATATAATTTACATATAACATTGTGTAAGTTGAAGGTACACACTATGTTGATTTCATGATTACCACTGCAAAATGAACCAACACTTCCATCACATCATATAATTACCATGATGAGAACATTTTCGATTGACTCTGTTAGCAACTTTCAAGTATATAACACAACACAGTGTTCTAACTATGGTCACAATGATGCGCTTGAGAGTGCCAGAACTTAGTCATCTTTTTACTGGAAGTTTTATACTCTTCAACTGACGTATCAGCATTCCCCATCCCCTTTCCCCAGTCCCTAGTAACCACCATCTACCCTTTGTTTTTAGGAATTAGGCTTTTTTTAGATTCCACATAACATACAATACTTGTCTTTCTCTGTATGACTTACTTCACTTGGCGTAATGATCTCAAGGTCCATCCATGTGGTTGCAAGTGGCAGGACTTCCATTTTTCTAATGGCTGAATTATATATACATATATATACATATATATATATACACATATATCTTTATTTGTTCATCCATTGACAGACACTTGGGTTGTTTCCATATCTTGGCTACTGTAAATAATCATATAATAAACATGGGAATACAGATGCTTATTTTGTATCCTGTTTCCATTTCCTTTGGCTATATACCCAGAAGTGGGATTACTGGATCATGTGGTAGTTTTATTTATAATTTTTTGAAGAGCCTTTGGACTCTTTTCCATAGTGGTTGTACAGTTTACAGTCCCACTAACAGAAATCAAACATTTCTTATAAAGTGAGATAAAAATTTTTGTGAAAGTTGAAGAGGCAATTAACTTGTAACAAAAATTGTGACTTTCAATCAAACATTGCTTCAGAAAGCCAACGGCCTTTCAAACAATTTCTGAGAACCAATCAATAGTGAAGACACTAGTATAATTACATTTTACTACATTTTGTGGTCTGAATGATTTATTAGTGTGTACTGTGACATATACAGTGCAGTCCAGAAGACAAGGTCCCTCCAGAGAGCTCTGCTGAAAGTCAGAGATCTAATGAACTTGACCTCATTACTTCTCAAAATCCCCATATATCACAAGGAATGTTCTTTTCCCTTCAGAGATAAGAAAGCCCTGGCACAGAGAGCTTGAATAAATTGCTCAAGGTCACACAATAAGCAAGCAGTGGAATCAGAGTTTGAGCCCAGTGCCATACGATTCCGGTTATTCAAAGTATACAAAGTTAGAAAAGATCAGCAAATTGAAGAATATTAGCATCTAAGGGGCAGCTGTAATGCAAATATAATGCGATGCTTTTCACAAGTTACACAACAAATATCTAAGGGAGTGATTAGCAAACTGCTCTATAGACCCTAAGCTTTCAATGATAAGTCTTCCAAAGCAAAGAATTCAGTTTCTTGAGAAAACAGTTCACCTTTTCCTAGTTGGTGTGCTGTGTGTTTTGGAACAATTGTGTTTAAAAAAATAAAAGAATGAATTCCACTCCACATAATTTGAAAACCACTGGTCTTGCTTAGGGGAGAAAATTCTGACATTCCAGAGCAGGAAATATTGAATTAAACAGGGGAAGGAAACTTCCTGAATAGAAGTTATATAATTTTCAAAGTTCACTTTTAACACACAATGACAAATGAAATCCCTGACATGGGGCAGAATTGAGGACAAGGAAAGAACACTGCTAATCTGCAAGGAGATGCTAACTCTGAGCATTACTGCTGGTGCTGCAGACAATGTTTTCCATTTTTTTTGTAAGATGATAGCTACCAGAGATAGCAGTAGTGATATGTTTGGAAAACATTACAAAGATGAGTATGTCAGAGTGATTTAAAAGAGAATATTACATCCAGGTAAAGTGCCGCCCACCAAGAGAAGAGGAGTCAAAGATAAGCATATGATTACACCTGGCTGAAGAACTCTGACACAGCTAATCAAAAAAGACAGTCTAATAGAGCCAGCTAAGTACTGTTGAAACTCCAATACTTTGGCTACCTGATGCGAAGAGTTGGCTCATTAGAAAAGACCCCGATGCCGGGAAAGACTGAGATTGAAAGAAGGGGATGACAGAGGATGAGATGGTTAGATAGCATCACCGATTCAATTGTCATGAACTTAGGCAAACTCTGAGAGATAGTGAGGGACAGGGAGACCTGGCATGCTGCAGTCCATGGGGTCGCAAAGAGTCGGACACGACTGAGTCACTGAACAACAATGACAAGTACTTCTTGCTCATCCATTCTCTGGAACTCTGGGACATTCTGAATTTTCATCTCTGCGACATGTGAGCTCATGCTGGTCAGAGCTAGTTAGCATTCCAGATAAAATACCATTTACAGAGTTTATAGATAAATTAACCACTGACTGAATAATTTCTGGAAGATTACTGATGAAGGTAATAGGTCTATACTCTGCAGTATGTGTGTTTGTTAAAGTCATCATCTTTCAGAGGTGACAGAATAAACTTTACCTTGCAGGCGAAATTTTCTAGCTCAACATAATAGGTGTGTTCTATACCTATCAAAGAATGAGAAATATTGCCAGGCTGATGATTTTTCATACCACATTTCATTGCATATTTTGTATACCAATACCCTAACCATTATTTACCAGTGAATAATCACTATAATCATTATTTACATTTCCAAATAAATTTTTTGAAAAATAACAACATGGTGTTATAGCAAATGACACAATATGATTCAGTTGAGCCTAAATCATAAGCCTCTCAGGTCTCCAATGATGTCTTATTTATCTTTGCCTTGACCCCCAGCACCATCCCCAGGTATCACTCATTAATTTTTGCTGAGATGTATCAGCAATATGTAGACATACATATCAGCCTTTCATAAATTTAGTGAGAGTAGAAATGAAGCCCATCAAAATGGTGTCAGTTAATTAGGCTGATGACCTTGTAAAAGTGGAGGATGTAAGAGGGTAAAATTAAAGGCAGAACAAGCCTTGGAGTTAGACAGTTCTTCAGTTAAAATTCTTGCTCTGCTATTTATTGGCTGTGAAATACTGGTCTAATTACTTCATCTTGAAGCTTTAGTTTTCTCATCCATAAAATAGGATAAAATAAGAAGAGCTTCATAGTTGCTTGGAAGTATATTATAAAAGTACATAAAACAGGATAGTACCTTTCCTTTTTGTTAATTATAGTTTAAGGAAAAACTTAAAGAGTCCTCAAAAGGCTGGTACAGAGATTCTTTGACTTAAATGTTTGTACATTTATTCTATATGACTGTGACTTAATTTCTTTCAGCCACATCCACCCTCCAAAAGCCAATTTCACAAGTTGTAAAATTCTCCCTAAATAGCAGTTAAAAAAAAAGAATATCCAGGGATTTCCCTGGTGGTTCAGTGGCTAAGACTCTGCACTCCAAATGCAAGGGGCCCAAGTTCGATTCCTAGTCAGGGAACTAGGTCCCACACGGTGGAACTAAAGATCCCACATGCTGAAACTAAGACTCCACACAGCCAAACAAATAAATATTTGCTTTAAAAATCCAAAAAGGACAATTGATATTTATGTTCTCATGGGAAATGAAGAAAAGAATAATATAGTAATAACAGGTGGTAAAGAATCTGCCTGCAATATAGGAGACCCGGGTTTGATCCCCGGGTTGGGAAGACCCCTGGAGAAGGGAATGGCTACCCACTCCAGTATTCTTGCCTGGGAAACCCCATGGACAGAGGAGTCTGGTGGGCTAAGTCTATTGAGGTCATAAAGAGTGGGACACGACTGAGTGACTAACACTTTTACTTTCAGTAGTTTGTATGGTACAATTTCCAAAACAAAACCGAAAAATCCCCAAGAACAACTGTTTAACCATATGTTTCCTTTAGCTTTCTTCTGCCCAGACCAGCTGCCTCCTTCTCTTCTCTCCACTCTAATTCTTCAGCTCCCCAAGTCATGCTTATTCCAGTCACCCTCCTCATCCACCAATTCTGTTTCCAAACCACACCAGCTCAACAGCACACAGAAAAATAAAACTAAGCAAAACAAGCTGGACCATGCACTGCTCCTCAAGAGAATTCTCAGTCGGAGAGCTGAAGGTTGAGGCAGGAAGGAGCCCTCATCTTTCTGGACAAACAAGTTTCTAAAAGGTAGTTGGTAGTTGACTTCCAGAGCAATGCCCCCCTTTTTCCTTGATGCCAGAAGCCAACTTGTCCAATTCTCTGCAGCTGACTTGCTTTTAAGAAGAGCACCCCTGAGGGGCAGCTGGGCCCATGGATGCCCAAGGTGACATTTCTCAGCCTGTGTCACGGTGGTTGTAGCAGTGAGACTAGGTACAGGCCAATGAGATATGCGTGGAAGTGATCCTGGGAAATCTTAACAACAGGAAGAAGAGAGGGAGAGGGAACTATTAACCGTTATTTTTGAAAAGTGAAAGTGTTAGTCACTCAAGTCATGTCCTACTCTTTGCAAACCCATGGACTGTAGCCGGCCAGGCTCCTCTGTCCACAGGATTCTTCCAGCAAGAATACTGGATTGTGTTGCCATTTCCTTCTCCAGGGGATCTTCCTGACCCAGGGATCGAATCTGGGTCTCCTGCACTACAGGTAGTTTCTTTCACCATCTAAGCCACCAAGGGAGGTTACTATTAGATAAAAGAATTTATCAGCCAGACCTTGAAGACAGAGCGTTAGATCTGGTAGGTGGCAGAGGTCCAAGAGAGGAGAGAGGAAAAAAGAGTAGACCTGTGGGATGGTTTGTTTTCTGTTGATGTCAAGATAGAGGAAAGTCTACATCATAGTAGGGCTCTTACTAAGCCGAGTTATGTCTGGGGCAATCTTGTACCTGGAATGCTTCACTCAGATCAACACAACTCCTGCCTCACTATAACAGATGCCAGTGAGATAACATATATGCAAATGAAGTCCCAGTAATTAGAAGCTGGGCCTCAATGACTCTAGTAATTCTGCCTTTGAGGAAAGTCTGGGGGAAAAGTTTAGGAGGATTTTGCACCACCGACAAAGCACTGAGGTTAAGGCAGGAATGTGTTTGTAAGATTTTCCTCTCGAGTTCACGGGTTGGAGAAAACTTCTGGGTCTGGCAGACCTGGCCAAGTCAGGGAAGGGAAAGACCAACATAGTTTTACTGGTTCGATTTTTCAGTATTGCTGCTTAGAAGAAAACCCCAGGAACCAGGAATGGAGGGCCGACCAAAGCAGGCGCTCCTCATGTCTGTGAAGCGTGGCCATGGTTCAAGGCAACCTAGGCTCACTCTCTGTGATTGTGCTCCCTGGTTCCTACCACCGCCAAGGGTGGATGAGGGTAGACACGGGCAGGGGGAGGGCCTCAGGAGTTGACAGATGGAGCATCACACAGGGAGCCCCTGTGTGTGAGCAAGTCACAACACCATCACAGAGATACAAGTCGCAAAGGCTCCTGACTTCCCTCTGATGAATCAGGGTAACACGACGTGCTAAACAGACACATCCAATATGTCAGGAGGTTATCACAGAGAAGTTGATTTTACATTTGTGCGAAGTCCCATCAGAGGTGTGGGGGGAATAACACGAGATGGTTATGGATTCTGCAATCAGATTGCCTGAGCTCAGCTCCTGTCTCAACACAGACTAAATCTGTGAACTTGATTAATCTCTCTCAGCTTCAATTTTCTAACCCGTAAAAGTAATAATTTTATACTATGGTGCCACGACAATATGGCTTTAACAGGAGTGAGAGACTGATGGTTTCCTAGTTTATAGAAATGTGAATATTAAACAAGATAATTCATAAAAAGGACTTAAACTATAACTGACACATAATAAACATTCAACACATGTAAGTTATTACAGTTTTTATTAGAATTGACAATTACATTTTTAACCATTTTCCATGATGCCAACATTTCTGTACTTTTGTTATCTATTGTGTGGGTGTGCTAAGTCGCTTCAGTCATGTCTGACTCTGTGTGACCCCACAGACTGTATTCCATCCAACATGGGATTCTCCAGGCAAGAATACTGGAGTGGGTTACCATGCCCTCCTCCAGGGGATCTTTCTGACCCAGGGATTGAATCCATGTCTCTTACATCTCCTGCTTTGGCAGGCAGGTTCTTTACCACTAGCATAACCTGGGAAGCCCTTTGTTATCTATTACTTAACTCTGATCATAGGTAGGAACTGCTCTATCTCATACCAAAATAATGTCTAGGAATATATTTTTAGCAACTTGTTCATTGTGCTTACTGCAGCGTCAGTCTTTTATTGTTCTTCCTACTTCCCTCATCAGCAACACACAGCGTAAAGATTTTCTTAGAGGAAAATGGAACAGGAAACACTAATTAACAACACAATTATTTAACACAGCCTTCTCTGTCTAATGCGCAGGCATCCATCTCCTCATTCCTCACACTGGAAGCTGTAATTTCCTTTTCTTTTGATGTTGACCTTCATTGTATTTCACTAGTGGGTACATGTCCAGGGGTAAAGATGAAGTTTTATTCAATTTCATGAGACAAACACTTACTGAGACCTACTGTGTGTCAAGTAATATCCTAGGAACACATCAGTAAATGAAGATTCTTGTCGTTGTGGAGTTTACATTCTAGGAGGGGGATATGCCCAATAAAAAGCAAGATAACATAAGAAAATAAATAATGTAATATGCTAGGAAATGATCTATGCCAAGGAATGAAGCAAGTGTAGCATAAGGTAAAGAGGATGTGGAGCAAAGGATGGGAACTGGTTGTGATTTCACATATGTTGTTCAGGTTGAGAAGCTGATGGTTGACTGAAGACTTGAAGAAGTAAGAGAGTTACTTGGACAGAGGGAAGAGGGGTCCTAACAGAGGTGAGAGGTTGTGCAAAGGCCCTGTGCAGAGCACATGCACATCCACCCTATAAGATTACTGTGAGGGTTAAGTAAGTTTTCCTTGGACTTCCCTGGTGGTGCAGTGGATAAGAATCCGCCTGCCAAAGCAGGTTCAATCCCTGACCCAGGCAGATTCCACTTTCCTCAGAACAACTAAGCCTGTATGACACAACTACTGAGCCCACACTCTAGGGCCCGTGAGCTGCAACTACTGAAGCCTGCACACCCTAGAGCTCCGTGCTCTGCAACAAGAGAAGCCACTGCAGTGAGAAGCCTGAGCCCCGAAACGAGAGAGCAGCCCCCCGCTCTCCGCGACTACAGAGAGCCTGGGTGTAGCAACAAAGATTCAGTGCAAGCAAAAATAAATAAATAAATTTTAAAAAAGTTCTCCTTGTGGTAGAACTGGAGATGTGCTGCCTAGCTCTTTCTTCAAGGAAGGACCTGCTGCTGACGGTGGAAAGAGTGATCAGCAGGCAGATTGCAGCTGTGTGCTCTTTTCAGCTATGGAGGGTCAGCTCTTTCCACATCCTCTCCTTCCCAGGACAGCCTGAGTTCAGAGCAGAGTGGTACAAAAACTCAGCCACTAGGGCTCAGTGATGGACCAAAGGTCCCTGCCAGGCTGACTGAGGTCTTCTCGGGAGAAAGACCTTTCTTCCCTCAGGCCCATCCTGCTTCCTTCCTTTCCTTTCACAGGTTTTGATCTTCCAGGGACCCCAATATGTGACAACATCGAATTAAGCTTATTATGAAATATTACAACGTGGATTAGCTCTAAAAATCCATAACTTTTAGGAGGAAGAATTACATGGTAGGAAGATCATAGACTGAATTACAGCTCTCATCATTAACTAACTGTGCTTTTGACAAGTTTCTTAAACTCTTTAATCCTTAATTGCTTCCCCGGGAAACTGGGACTAATAATACAACTCCCTTGATTTTTTTGTGTGCGAATTAAATTTTATAATAAATAAAGTTCAATGAATGTCTTACACACAGTTATTTGGCAGAGTACAATCATTCACGTACTCTTCACGAGATACTATCCTAGGTATATGCTGTGATCAATTTTTTGAACTTTTTATAAGGTATAATGTTATACATGAATGCACAATCCATAAATAAATTTTACAAGGTGAACAGATTCATGTCATTAGAATACAGACCAGCATCCAGGTTAAGAGAACATGACTCAGATTTCAGAAACCACTCTCAGGTCTACTAGTCACTGGCTCAGCAAAGGTAATGCCAGGGATTAATTCTCCCATCTGAAAAATACTTATATTTCTTTTATTATTCATTTGGCTGCACTGGATCTTAGTTGCACCATGTGGGATCTTTAGTTGCAACATGAAGGATCTAGTTCCCTGACCAGGGGTCAAACCTGGGTCTCTGCATTGAGACCATGGAGTTTTAGTCACTTAGTTTGACTCGTATAAAAATGGAATCAAACAATATGTGTTCTTTTGTGTCTGCCTTCTGTTTATCACACTCTGTTAGATTCACCCACGTTATTAGGTACAGTTGCAGTACATTTATTTTGCTGCTTCAAAACCACAGAAGCTTTCCAGGTAAAATCTAAAATCGGCCCCGTGCACAGAGGGCAAGGAGAAAACAAAGAAAGCAGCAGATCATCCCACATTGGTAGATGTCAGCTTATCTCGGTGGCCACAAAATAAGCAGATACTTGTATCCACCTGCCAGAAGCTTATAAGTTTATATAGAGAACTTAACTGGGTTCAGATACACACTCAATTCAGATGGCCTCAACAACACCTTACTTGCTCAAGGCTATGTTCTAGAAATAGCTCCTAGTGTGGGAATGGCAGGCAGAAAGCACATTTCAAGGACGGGGAGGGTGTGAGCCGTCTCTGATTGCCTGGATCCAGCTCATAGGTCCACCAGCAGCCCTGTGCTTTTAAGGACACCCTCCAAGCTTTCATTACTGTATAATATTCCACCTTGGCAATGTCCTACAGTTTATTTGTGCTTCTTTTGCTGATGAGCATTTGGGACTACTGCAAGTATTGCTACATTGAATATTTTTATGCTCATCTTTTTTGGGGAGTGAATGTATGCATTTATCCAGGGTATTTTCTAGAATTGAAATAGCTGAATTATAAAGTAGGCAAATACTTAGTAGATATGATCAAACAGTTATCTGAAGTAAGCCCTCTTACATGAGTGTATGAGAGCTCTGGTTGTTTTACATTTTTGCCAGCCCTGGATAGTGTGAGAAATTTTTTAGCTATTTTGCTGGGGGTGTGTTGGTGTCATATTGTGGTTTTAATCTGTATTTACTGAAGACTAATGAAGTTAACCATCTATCTATCTGTTTGATTATATTTAAAAATTTCTATTTATTGTTTTTATTGAAGTACACTTGACATACAATATTACATTAATTTTCAGGTGGGCTACATAGTGATCTGATATTTGTATATATGATGAAATGACCACCATGATGAGGCAAGTAACAATCTGCCCCCATACAAGGTTATTATAATATTATTGACCATACTCTTTGTGCTTTATATTACATCCCTGTGGCTTATTTATTTTATAGCTGGAGATCTGGATCTCTAAATCTACTTCACCCCTTCACCCCATGACAACCACCTGTTTATCCCATGAGTCTGTTTTTATTTTATAACTGAATTTTGTTTTATAAATTCAATAATATATTTTATTCTCTATTTTGCTGATTTTAAAATTATTCATTTCATCCAAATTACAATCTTCATTGATAAAAAATTACTTACAATCTAACTTGTAGTGTCTCCAGATTTGTACTGACTTCTCTTTTTTTAATTTCTGATATTGATAATTTGGATTTTCTCTACTGTTAACTTAATATGCCTTTCCAGGACTCCATCAATTTTATTAATGTTTTTAAAAAACCAACTTTTTGCCTCTTGATTTTTCATATTACATGCTTTAAAATTTTTCATTACTTTGTGTTTGCAGTTTTTATATTTCTCAATGTTTACTTAATTTACTACTTTTATTTTGGTTCCTTAAAATAAAAGCTTCAGTCCCTGAATTTTAGACTTTTTTTCTTTTCTAATGCATGAATTTTTCTCTGGATATGGCTTTGGCTGCATCCCACATGTTTTGATAATAATGTGTCTTTATTATCAGTCAGTTAAAAATATTTTCTAATTTATTTTTTGATTTCTGCTTTGACTTGTAGATTAATTATATTTGTGTTTTTTTTTTTCCAGTCAATATTTCTTTCAGGATAGTTACATATTTGCCCCTTCTGGACTGCTTCATTCTTTCCTGGACTTGTTTTGCTTTGTTTGGTCTAGGGAAATCTTTCTTTAGAAGAACTGCCCCTCCCAGCCTTTTAGTTGTCTGTGGCAATAGATACTTTCATTGAACAAAAAGACCTAAAGCATATTTCTTTAATATTTAAAGAATATTTTGGAATGTTCAGAGTTATAGATTAGTATTTGTTTTCTTTCAACACTTGGATGTCTTTCTGTTGTCCTTTCTTTGAAGGCATTTGTATTGTTGAGAAGTCGATTACTGAAAGCAGTCAGTCTTATGGGTGTTCTTTGAGGACTGCTGTCTGCTTTGAAGACTTTTCTCAAGTGCTTAGCAGTTTTACCAAGAGGCGTCTATGTGTGTTTTCTTTGTATTTATCCTACTAAGTGTTTGCTGAGCTTTGTGATTTTGTAGGTTTTTGCTTTTTATAATGCTTGGTTATTATTTCTGCAGTAATTGTTTTACTCTTTTTTTTCTCAATTCTTTTTCATACTCTAATTTTTATAAATATTATATTTTCTGCTTTTCCCACATGTCCTGTAGGCTCCCTTCCATTCTTATTCATTTCTTTCTGTGCTTCAGTTTTTAAATTTTTTAAATTTGCTTTGAGCCTGCTGTGTTCAAGGCACTCTTGAATCTATACATTGAGTTCCTAATTTTAGATATTTTTCAAGTTATGGAATTCCCATTGCTACTTTTTTTTTTTAATCACTTCTGTTACTTCCTCATAATTCTTCATCTTTCATCATTTTTTCCCATCATTTCCTCTACTATCTTGAATTCTTAAGTTGTTCTGTTTGCTCCAACACGTGTGGGTCTACTTCTGCAATATGACTCTGCTCAAAACTGTCCCTTAGCAGGTCAGTGCCCTGGGGCACTTCTAAATAAGACTAAATGATCTCTGCAAAGCTATAACAGCTCTTAGACGTTTTATTCTTCACAACTCAGGAAGAGCTGTCTGGTTCAAGTTACCGCACACCTCTCCTCCAAGCGTTGCCAGGAACACAGGAGCCTACAAAAACACATCTTGGCCTTTGTAAAGACTATAAACAAATTAAGGAGAGAAAACAGCATACATGAAATAATCGTAGAGTGAGTAAGTGTTATATTGTGTGATGGTAACCTTACCACCACAGGACAGGGAAGACTGGTGTTGCAGTTCAAGGGGTTCAAAGAGTTGGACGTGACTCAGTGACTGAACATCCACCATAAAGGCAACAGCTCAGTAAAAGGAGACATCTGTGTGAACTGTATGGCAGCAGCAACTGCAGCAGTAGACCGGAGCAAGACTCCAATCCTTACATAATATCTGGCAATATAACTTATACACAACTGTACTGAGAGTTAATTGTCCCTTTTTAAAATCCAGAAGAGATCTCTTATTATCACAAGAGAACAGCTGCTGATGACATTAGGTTCTTAAACATTCTAATGAATATTTCTGACTTTTAGACTTCTAATCTCAAATTTGACGTTAATATTGATCTTAAGTTTGAATCCATGTGGGGGCTCTAGCCTCCTCTGGTTCTCTCTCTTTTTCTATGCCTGTCATTAGCTCTTTGTCTTCATGTGTCTGCTTTTTCAGAACTAGAATGTGATTAAATTAATTGGTTTAAAAATACAGTCTGTGTCATGCTGTGAATATTGGGTTTAAAGACAATTGCAGTAAGTTGCACTAATTAATTGGGTTTTATTTTACAAGATTATAGAGTTAAGGATGCTTGAACATAATATGTAAATTTATGCAGAATGTGTAAATCAGTATTTTGATTCAAGCATCCTGTCACATAGAAAAAAAAAATTGAATGCAAAAATATGATGCAAGTGCTTCCTATGGGTTGAATGATCATCTAAGCAACAGGGATGAAGGCTGGGTTGGGTGGGGCTGATGTGAAGGGAAGATGAATTTGGAAACCTAGAACTTAGAAAATTCAAAGTTAATTTATTCAAAGTTCAAATGACGAAAGGTAGGAGAAAAGGTATTGATCAAAGAAAGCTTTTCAGAATTGACTTTGAAGAACCTGTATTTACACCTGAACTGGTAGTTCCTCTTTTTATTGCTTTGCTGCTTTTTGCTCAGCCAGCATTTAGTAAGTTGCTACAGCATACCTACTATTTGTTATAAGATTGTTGTTCAGTAGCCAAGTCGTGTCCGACTCTTCGACTCTTGGCTATCCCAAGGACTACAGCATGCCAAGAGGTTATAAGATTAGACACAGGCAAATGAACAGAACACAAGCTTCATTCTTGAGGGTTTCCCAACTTGGTCACATAGATATTTTGCCTTGTGATAACAAAGCTAATTAATACCAGGGATGCTGACAGTTCTGGCTTGAAATGATACTTTACTCATTCCTAGAAATCATGCGACCAATCTAGAAGGATCTCTACTTGCTAAGCTAAAAATACACTCAGTGATAAGTAACAGAAAGCCATTGACAGTGGTTTAAACAATTAGGAATTTACTTCTTCTCACACTAGAAAAATCCTAAAGCAGAGGTCAACGGCATTAGGTCAGTGGTTCAACAACTAGTATTTAACTTAATAAGTTGGAACGTAAGTCTGTAGGATTTTCGATGTTCTTAGCTTTTATTTTCATGGTCCAAGATGGCTGCTGCAGCCTCAGCCATCCATTCTGCTTCAAGGCAGAAAGAATGGAACAAGGAGAAAGGGGAAAAGAGCTTCATCTTTAATAATTTTGCATTTGTATTCCAGAGTAGAGGCCCTTCTTCTCTTTTGGTCATACTTTCCATTTCAGCTGTTTGTCAGCCCCAGGACACATGATCAAGTTTAAAGCCATTATAGGCCAAGAACAATGCGAGTGCAGAGACCCATGATCAGGTCATGACTGATATAGATAGATATTCTTTCAGATAAACATCTCCCTTAACTTGCTATCTAAACTTTTTTAATCAGGGAAAAAGAAGAATAGTAGTGACTTTTATATAAGAAAATGACCGTGTTTTTCACAACATACAACCATTAAACAACATTAATAGACGTAGCTTTATAACCCACAGCAACACTTCTTAAGACCCCCTTCATCGTTTCTCCTGAGCTTCAGCCTCCTCCGAATCACATGGTCGCTCCAAAGCCTTTTTCTTTGTCCCTCACTCTCAGATTCCCATTAAAACCCAACTCTCTTTGCTGACACACAGCACACCTCTCTCTTGGCAAGCCACCAAGTTCCCTTCCTCTCACTCACTGACATGGTCACACCAATGTCTTTTATTCACATCATCTTTTCTTCCACTAGATAATTCTGTCTACTGTTTCCTTCTCAGAAGCCTCACTTGATGTTCCCAACTGAGCAGGGACCAGCTCCTTAACTCTGCCAGCCTTCCTCAAGAAACTCAACCTATCATTTAAATTCTGCACTACAAAATGATGATCCAATGACTAATCAGAAAACATCTTTTTTTTTTTTTTTTCTTTAGAAAGGGAGAAGAACAAGAGGGAAAGGGAGAGGGAAAGCAAGGAATACTTACATACAAATAATTTCATTCTGGTTACATGATAAATTCTATAACAGATGTTTGAATGAATATTAATTAGTTCGCACAGAGAATAAAATGATACATTGAGTGGATGACAGACTCTTTTGGAGTTAAGAAATGAAATGGGTTCCAGGGAATATGGCAGAGGAGGAGGTAAGGTTCAGTCAAGTTAGGAATAAATTACGGGATAAAATATGGAAAGGTAATTTGCATACCAGTTTCTTCTCCAAATTTATTTCCCCTTCCTTTTTTATCTTTAATTTCAACCACTCAATATTTCTAACTTTTTTTCTGATTAATCTTAGTCTATAAATTTTTTCTCAGTAAAAAAATAGACTTAATAAACTCTCCTTTGCTCATTTCACCTCTTTCTATACCAGTTCTTAATGAGATCTTTTTACACCAAAGGGCTTTGTAGGAAAAGGCAGAATAATTGTATAATTTGCCTGTGTTTCCTATATTGCAGACTTGGAAATACACCCCCTCTTAATTAGTGACGCACATGCATTTAATTTTGGCTCAGGAAAGGTGCAATTTCTTCATGGTTACCTGGCCTATAACCCTTTCAGTGCAGACGTAGATTTTGTAGGAACTTCTGATTGAGTTTTATTAGAATCTGACTTCAATGACAATACCAGAAGTCTTCAACAAGGACTTAATTAATTTATTCATGCATGCAGTCATCACATGAATATTGAGGAGTCCTAACAAATATACTGAATTTGTTGGACTCAATATAGAGACAGGAGAAGACATTTTCCCCATGGCCTACTCCAACCCCATCTGTAGACAAGAGATTACCTAGTCCATGAATGAAATGTCAGGGAGGTCAAATAAGATTTTCTTGTCATGTTGAGACTTAAACAAACAAACAAACAAACAAACAAACAAACCCTGACTGTCTTTGGAACCAAGAACAACATACTAGAGATCAATGTGTTTGGTTCAGTATCATAATTAAAGCTCTGAAAGCTAATATGGTTTTCTGTTTTGCATCAGCTTACTGCTACTTAGGTCTGGAAACTGTAACACTTGCCTTGGTTCCTGGTGGCCCCTAAAGGAGATTTGGGAGTAAGGAGAGCAGAGGAACGACATATTCTTGCCTTGGGCTTCTTTTGCCTTTGTGTTTCCCCCAAGATTCCTTTGATGAATAGCCTTCATTCAAAGTCTTCAAAATGTGGCTTATATGTCTCTTCTGGTTTGCTGTTCATCACATCCTATCTCCATCCAACTCACAAAGACTTGCCTTTGTGGGGGTATCAAAGGCCCTCTTAGATTCTACTTGGCTTTGGGGAAAAAAACAAACAACTTATAACACTTTTTCTCCTGCCATCTGTGAAAGTACAGCCTGCTCCTAGTGAGCCCTCTACTTCTCTCCTCTTTGGCCAGGCTGGGGACAGTGGCAGTGTATGAGATCTTCGGTAATTATCAAGCATGAGTCAGATTCCACACCTCAGGACCTGCTAAACTCCAGAGGACACTACACGTAACACGTTTTTTAGGCATCTCCACTAAAGCTCCTCTCTCTTCTTTGGTGTGTGCCTGCTATGTCGCTTCAGTCGTGTTCAACTCTTTGCGACCTTATGGACCTTAGGAGCCCACCAGGCTCCTCTGTCCATGGGATTCTCCAGGCAAGAATACTGGAGTGGGTTGCCATGCCCTCCTCCAGGGGATCTTCCCCACCCAGGGATCGAATCCGCGTCTCTTATGTCTCCTGCATTGGCAGGCAGGCTCTTTACCACTGGCACTACCTGGGAAGCCCTTTTTCCTCTGGAGGTGAAGGCAAAGCACTGCCCCATTGCCCCACAACTCACTCCAAAGAATGGGTGCCCTCCTGGCAGACGCTGGAAGTCGTGGAAATGGTGGAGAGTGTGGCATCTATGAGAGCCATGGTCAAATGCCCCAGGCATGGTTTGCCTGAGAGGCCTGGCACTGTGCCCTGGGACGTGGCAGCTCTTGTCACTTACTGTTTTGGTCTAAGCACACAGGGTCTCAGACTAATCTGAACAGGCTGAACTGCATTTTAACACTCCCTTTGTTTATGTCTATATGTTACAAACTACACCTGACATTGGAGGTACACGTGTTGAGTAAGCCGTAACTTTTGCTTCATAGGAGAGTTCCTTTTAAGCGGTTCAAACAGACACCTCAACAGATAATATAAACGCCAAGTCAGAAAGGACTGAATTTTGGGGAATTAGGCACTTCTCAAGGGCTATCCTTCACCAGGGGAGATGGGAGCCAATGGATATATGTTGCACTTCTTTTCCTCAGGGAGATAGTCTGTGGGGCTCCTCAGGAGGTCCATGGGATGAGCATTCTGCACTTGTGCTGTAGGGAACTTGATTGCACATCCATACATGGGTCTACGGGCTTCCCAGGTGTCGCCAGTGGTAAAGAACCTGCCCGCCAATGCAGGAGACCTAAGAAATGTGGGTTTGATTCCTGGGTTGGGAAGATCCCCTGGAGGAGATTGTGGCAACCCACTTCAGCATTCTTGCCTGGAGAAGCCCATGGACAGAAGAGCCTGGCAGACTGCAGTCCAGAGGGTCGCAGAGTTGGACACTGAAGAGTCACTGAAGCAACTTCCCATGGCACGACATATGAATCTACTGGCCTTCCCATCTTTATTCCCCAGACCCTCAAATAAAACACATGCACTTAAGCTTCTGTCTCAGGCTCTGATATCAGAGAGACCTAGGCTGAGACAAGTACAGAGAAGAGAGAGTACAGGAAGAACTACTCACTTTATAAACTAACACATTACTTGGAAATAATTGCATTGCATCATCAGTAATCTTTGTATACAGATTCACCAATGAGTTAACATGTAAATAATTTTGGAAATAATGTACACAGGACTGGTACCTAATCTGTGAGGCCAGTACAAAATGAAAATGTGGGGCCCCTTTAATGAGAATGATTAAAAATTCATGCCAAGATGGTGAGGACAGAACCTTAAATCAGACATTGTTGCTGCTGTTACTGTTTAGTTGCTAAGTCGTGCCCATCTCTTTTGAGACCCCATGGACTGTAGCTCGCTAGGCTTCTCTGTTCATGGGATTTTCCAGGCAAGAACACGGGAGTGGGTAGCCATTTCCTTCTCCAGAGGATCCTCCTGACCCAGGGATCGAACCACATCTCCTGTGTCTCCTGCATTGGCAGGTGGATTCTTTACCACTGAACCAGGGAAATGCTAAACAAAGCATGGGCTCCTTTAAATGCTGAGACTTGTGCAATCACACTGGTCACATACTCCTGAAACTGGCCTTGAATGCCTACATGGGTTTTCATTATAACCGCTCAATCCAACTCATTAGGAACTAGTAAAGCATGTATAATTACCTCTTAATTACTGTTCTACTCGACCTGCCCACATGGTACTTTTAGTAAATTCCATTCTGTCTTCCCTGCATAGGTTGCAATTCACTTCTGTACAGGCTGTGGCCATGTGTTGTCCAGAAAAGCTCAGACTCCCTGCTCCACTCAGTGGTCAGAAACTTCCACTGTTGTTTTTCTTTCGAAGGTTACCACCTTTGCAATTATCTTTTGAGTGTCTGCTGCAGAGAAGTCCCCAGGCTTAGGCACAGGGGACAAAAAAAGATTCTGGCCCTCGAGAGCTTCAGAGGAAGAAAGAAAATGGGTAAGTAATCAGAGACACTTCCCTGGTGGCTCAGACGGTAAAGCGTCTACCTGCAATGTGGGAGACTTGGGTTCAATCCCTGGGTCAGGAAGATCCTCTGGAGAAGGAAATGGCATCCCACTCCAGTACTCTTGCCTGGAAAATCCCATGGATGGAGGAGCCTGGTAGGCTACATACAGTCCATGGGGTCACAAAGAGTCAGACACGACTGAGTGACTTCACTAATCAGAGAATTAAAAGTAGTTAGAGGCAGACATGGAGAACAGCCTCGGGGGCATGGTTGGCGAGGGGTGAGCGGGGAGAGGGGAAGGAAGGAGGGGGCAGGAGGAATGGAGAGAGCAACATGGAAACGTGTACACCACCATATATAAAATAGACTGGCAATTTGCTCTATGACACGAGGAGCTCAACTCAGTACTCTGTGATGACTGAGAGCGGTGGGGTGGGGTGGGAGGTGGGAGGCAGAAGGCAGGGGAAACTTGTTTACCAATGGCTGATTCCTGTGGATGTATGGCAGAAACCAACACAATATTGTAAAGCAATAATCCTTCCATTAAAAAAAAAAAAAGAAACACAGGGAGCTCAGTTCGGTGCTGTGTGATGACCTAGAGGAGGGTGGTGAGTGGTGGGAAGGCAGCTCAAAAGGGAGGGGAGTTATGTACACTTAGGGCTAATTCATGTCGTATAGCAGGAACCAGCACAACACTGTAAAGCAATTACCCTCTAATTAATATAAATAAATTATTTTAAAAATAAATAAAAGAAGTACTTAGGCAGATGCAGAGGAACACACCGGAAGTATGTATCTTATCTTTCTGAGTTAATTTTCTATTTTCCACTTCAAAAGGGATGCATCAGGACTAAATCTGAGATTGTGCTCCAGGATCTCAATCACTTTTCACCCTTTCCCTCTTTTTGATGGGCTTCCCTGGTGGCTCAGAGAGTAAAGAATTTGCCTGCCATGCAGGAGGTCTGGGTCCAATCTGTGGGTCAGGAAGATCCCCTGGAGGAGGAAATGACAACCCACTCCAGTACTCTTGCCTGGAGAATCCTATGGACTGAGGAGCCTGGTGGGCTACAGTTCATGGGGTCGCAAACAATTGGGCAATGACTGAGCGACTAACACTTTCAGGGTCTACATTTTTCTACAAACACATTCTCGGTTTCATCCTTTATAAGAAGTTCACACATCTAGTCCCCAAAATGCTGAAATGATTTCAAAGAGCCCTCTTTTAAAGAAATCCTAATTTATGTAAATGGAGGCAAGAAAGGTATCTTGTTAGAATACTTAGTACTGTGCTGTATCTTACTTGGGATTCCTTGCGAAATACTGATTTATCACAGAGTATGTATGTGGTTATCTCAGGGATAAACTCAGTGAAAAAAAATCTTTTAAATAAAATCTGTGTAATTTCCCTGGAGATAAAAATATACAGTTGAGATGTTTAAATATCAAAGTAGTATAGAACAAGTCATCATCAAATTAGTAGTAAATACAAAAATACTTATAAAAACTGTTGTCAGAATTCAAATGACCAATAAATGGTTGCAAGCTTCTAGAGTGGGGGACACATTAGAGATGAGGGCCTTTTAACTTAGGCACCACAAAGAAACTCCACAAGGCCTTTTCTTAGGCGATTCATTTTGGATGAGGACGTTAGTTGGCAGTGGTAAATAAAACAAACTCAAAGTTAATAATGGTAGTTTAGAGGTTTCAGTTAGGTTTCAACGTGTTTAAATTCAATCTCAGTCTGGTCATTTTCTAGTCTGTTTGGTAACAGCATGCAGGAAACCAGAAAGTATTTTTATTTTAAACCAAGACCCAAGGTGTTGTTGTAATGAGTAAACATCAGTTCTGTAAGAGAAAAACACATTTCGCAGCCCACAGATCCATTTACTTAGGAGACTTTCTTCTGATAGAATCCTACAGTTGCAACTCACTGATATGTAGGTGTGTCTACTGTCCAGTTGGGGATCAACAGCTACATGATAACTTACCTGTTGAAACCATTTTTGTCCCCATTCACTAAAACTTGTGGTGAAAAGTACTTCGTTAGTTCACCTGCTACAGTTCTTTAGGTTATGTGATGCCCAAAGGACTTTTGGAAAGACATGTAAAAAACCCAGAAAGATTCTCAAGGAAAGGCTATTTTATGCTCGGTGGTTGTGTCTGGGTCAAATCAAACCCCTTTTTGCTTCCCTTTTCTGGGCTCCTAGTTTGCAAGTATGAGAGATACATAACACTGTTCTATAACACTGTCCTACCACCACCTGACTGGAAATGCAAAATTAATAACTATGAAAGAGTAACAAGCAATAGGTCATCTGTTTAGGCAATGCAATTATTTTTTGTTAATTTCCCTCTTCTCAAAAGAAGTAGTTCCAATATTTACAGCCAAGTTTTGTACTTAAGTTCACCAGCACTAATTGATCACTTGAGTCTGCAGTGGGAAGGGGAAATTTCCTGGAGGAAGGGATTTGAGACGATGACAACAAGATAGGAAGGAAGACAGATGATGAGGCGGTCCAAGCTAAGAAAGTCACAGGAAAAAAGACTTGATCCGAAAAGTGAGAAACACTGTGTGTACAGTGGGGAGGAGAGCCAGGTGACTAGATCAGAGGGTGCTTATTTTAGATTCCCAAGAAGGAGGTCAAGGGGAAGGGTCAAGATTCACATTCAGATTGATTCATGGGTCTATGTGTTTCTAGCGCAAGCACTAGAGGAGAATTGGGAGTTATTGAGTGCTAAAGTGGTTGGTGATATCTTATTTCTAGAAGAACTGTTGTGGTGCAGATGGTAAAGAATCTGCCTGCAATGTAGGAGACCCAGATTCAGTCTCTGGATTGGTAAGATTCTCCTGGAGGAGGGTATGGCAACCCACTCCAGTATGCTTGCCTGGAGAATTCCATAGACAGAGGAGCCTGGTGGGCTACAATCTTAGGGTAGCAGAGAGTCAGACACGACTGAGAGACTAACAGTTTCACTTTAGGCCACCTAATCTGGTGGGAAAGGTGTAGGCAGGGGCAGCAGTCTTCAAAATGGGGTACTTGTATCCTTGAGGTTCCATAGAGACCTTTCAAGGGCAAGGTTCTATGGAAATTCGTTTCTAAATCCTCAACTTTCATTTTTACTTTTCTGAAAACTGATCTGTGGTTGAGGTGCCATGAAGATGCTCACCATGACCCTTCTCCTACTTTAAAAAAGAACAGGTTTCCTCTTCCCAATCCAGGATTCCATTCTGGTGTACTTCTCTGGGGTGAATAAACGTCCTGCGTGTCAAACAAGGAGACAATCTGAAATATTGTTGTTGATGTTAAGAAAGCGAACACCACTAATGAAGGGCCTGGTAAGAAATCCTTTACAAGACAAGTAGCTTTCTTTCACTAAAATGTAAAGAACCTACCCAGGTGGACACCTGATTATTAATTTTGATTTTGATAGGGTGTGATTTTTTTACATAAAACTTAGAGGCAGTTTAAATAATTGAGTGATGTTACTACAGGAAAAAAGAAGGATTTCTATTCTCAACTACTTATTTAATTCAACAAGGCTACTGAATGCTAACTTCTGCAAATAAGTAAAAATAATATAATTGATTTAGAACTGTCTTTTTCTATCAATAAGTGTTCAGAGATACTAAGGTAAATATTAAAAAGTTTCATCTCCCTCACTGGTAATATTTTACATTATATACTTACTAAATATTGATCAAAATGCATTTATGTTGGTTTGACAAATTATACACCAAGTATCAAAATATTAATTTAATTATAATATTTAGAATCTTAATTGTCCTAGAAAACAGAAATATATGGATGGGTGACCAATACAAAACATCATGCATAAAAATATATTACATAAAGTTAAATTTCTGCAGTGAAATGGAATGGAAATATGAATTAGAGGAGAAAAAAATGGTGTAAACAATACTTTGGTCATATACTTTTTAAAAATTTCTATTTAAATTGGAGGATAGTTGCTTTACAATGTTGTGTTAGTTTCTGGGTCATGTACTTTTTAAATGGATGTTGGAGGGTATGAAATTGCAATGGTAATTTCCCATTGGATATATTTAAATAAGCTAGATAACAATTTTTTTCTCTTAAACAAGTAAATATATACAATTTGCTAGAGATTACATTATTTGCACCTACTTGAAGATACACAGAATAGTTTTAGATGTCAACTTAAAAATATGAGAAGGCTGTATACCTTTAAAAAATTATTTCTGGAAGTATGTGAACAAGATATTTGGAAGGACTTGTCCTTAAAAGTCCTTTGCATACTACACACTTTGCTTGCACTTAGCTTGTATGTTTTTCAGTATTGAAAATAAGCTTTTCTAAAAATGTCCATATTGACTTTTTGCACAAGATTTAGAGAACATCAATTACTATACCAGTGGCAACAGGGGAAGGGGGCTGGTGGGGCTGGAGGTTACTAAGTAGCATGGAGGACAGGAGAGGGATAGAGTCGGGGACATGGGCATTGTGATGCTTATTTCTGTGCTTGTCATTCCATATCTTTATACATTATCTCCCAAACTAAATGTTTTGCTTTTTGAGAACCTGGTCTTCACTTCACATTTCATTTTTTTTTTTTTTTTTAAACTTTTTCTCAACTTTTTATACTATAGTCCCTGGTACACTATTTATTTATTTAATTCCACCTCAGTTCACAAAGAGCACCGGAACTGGTGATTGAGGGGCTAAAGGGGTTGGTAGAGTCAAAACTAATACCCTACTCCTGAACAAACAAGCTGAGGAGGATGACTGTATAATTAAAAAGAAAGAGGCATAGGATGGACAGCTTATTTGAATATACTGAATTTGAAGTGAGCTTGAGGTCAAGGCTGCTGTTAACCCAGAAAGACCTTTCAGTAAATTGAAAAAGGTGCTTCCTTTGGGTCAACTCCTTCTAGGTCTATTAATTACACCTTTATTTGAATTTAATGTGTACCTTTCTTCAGGTACACATAGACCCATGTCAAGGTTTAAGTTTAGCAAGAAAAGCCATCTCTGCCCCAAGATCAAGGGTCTTTGTGCAGTGCGCTGACTTCACAGCTGTTCTTGTCCCTCTGCCTGTGACAGCTAAGTCATAGTTAGCTCCAATTTATCAATATACATTTGCTTTGTTCAAAACAAGAAAAGTTTATTCTGGCCAAAAAATATGTTAGGTTGCACATGAATTTTAGATGTGGTCCTGTGTAGGGATTTCCTGCTAAATTCATGTTAGCTTTTGTGCTCAACTCAAGCAAATTCTAGTTGACAAGTTAGGAAACTTCATAGACATGTCTGCCTCCAAACAGATACAGTATATATTTTTTCACACTTCCACAAACTCCTTTTTTTTCTTTTATCTTGCTATGACTAAAATTCACACTATCAAATCAAGACTGTCGCAATTTGACAAATGCTAGGGTACTACTTATGAAATATCATGATTAAACAACACATATTTTATCAGGAACAGAAGGATGATATCATAAATTAGTTTATGTATCTGTGAAAGGATGATTCTTCAAAGAATTTGATCCTGATCAGGGTAGAAATGATATTTATTCATTTATCTGTTCATTCAGTCATCATGCTATATTTTAGGGATTGTCATTGATGTCAGAAAAAAATTTTTTTTCTCTTTTCTTAAGGCACTTAGGCCAGTATTAGCCTAATATATAAGTATAAGCACTTAGGCAAGTATAAGCACTTAGGCAAGACATCTGCAGTAAAACATGTATACTTATGGCTGATTCATGTTGTTGTATGGCAGGAACCAACATAACAGTGTAAAGCAATTTTCCTCCAATTACAAATAAATTTTAAAAAATAGAATAGAATATTTGTATGGTTAAGTCCTGGCAGGAGAGGGTGGGCAGAGGCTTTGAAGAAGACTTGGCGCATCTTCATGCAGATGTGACAGGATCCCAGAGAAGAAATCACTAGCTGGGGGATCTAGGCAGAAATATCAGACTGCCTCAGAGTTTCAGAGTGAGGCAGAAGTAGCAGAATAAATACTCCAGTGACCAAGAAGGGCATGGAAATAACACAGAGTTCCCAGGATTACCCGATCGATGACCAAGGGCTAGGCGAAGACAGTACAATAACCAGGGGTTCAAGCACAGGCTGATATCACCGAACAACTGCCCCTTCCCAGCATTTTGGGGCAATATGAGTGTCTCAGAACTTACAGCCCTGTGTGCATGCATGTTCAGTTGTGTCCAGCTCTTTGTAACCCCATGGACTGTAGCCTGCCAGGCTCCTCTGTCCATGGAATTTTTCTGGGCAAGAATACTGGAGCGGGTTGCCATTTCCTTCTCTAGGTGATCTTCCCGATCCAGGGATCAAACCCATGTCTCCTGAGTCTCCTGCCTTGGCAGACAGGTTCTTTACCACTTAGCCACCTGGGAAGCCCCAACACAGCCCTGAGGAGAAGGTAAAACAGAGGTAGATTCAGGCATTGATTGACAGTAAGTTTTCACTCCTTAGAAAAATGGAGGTCACAAAAGAAAATTAATTCTAGTTATAATAAAATGTTTTCTTTCTTGCATGCCCAAGATTGTGGGCACTGATTCACATGAGCTTTGTATTGTTAATGTTATTATAATTGTTAATAATAAAGTGAGCAGTGATAGAGAATCCTCAAGGCAGAAGTTTTATATGTTCTAAGGTGAAGAGGTCTGCGAGTGTGTTAACCCCATCAGGAAATCTCCAGTAGGTGGAGTTGGACAGGGAGAAGTTGACAATGAGGGTAGGTTACAAGTAGGGCATCGCATTAAGAATAGCGATAGGGCTTCCCTAGTGGTCCAGTGGCTTAAGATTCCTCACTCTCAAAAGGAGGGGGCCTGGTCAGGGAACTAGATCCCATATGCCTCAACTAAGAGTTTGCATGCCACCACTAAAGACCATGCATGCTGCAACTAAGATCTGATGCAGACAAATAAATATTTAAATAAATAGTGATAACCATTTGTCAAGCGATTTCTATGTGGGAAGCCCTCTGCTAGTCACTGTAAATTCATCAGCGTATTTAATGCTTCACATAATTCTAATTTTACAGAGAGAAACCAAAGCTAAAGAAGTTGGATCAGTATAAGAGACACACGCCTGGTAAAGGCTGTAAGCCAAGAAGTTGGCAACTCCACACCCAAATTCTGGCCCCTGAGCAAACCGGTCTTCTCTGCGGAGAACAGGCAGTCATGTCCCAGACTTGGAATTTCACTAAGATGACAAAGGAAAAAAAGATTTACCAAGTTGGTTCTGTGGTGAGATTTGTGCTTTAAAGAAAACAGTTTATTAATGGTGGGGAGAAAAACTGCAGAGGTGGAGGACTAAAGGCAAGAAGACCAATTTGGAGGTTTTACGGTGGGTCAAGTGAGGAGTGGCAGGCCATGAGAGGTCATGGATTAAGGAAGCAACAGAGGTAACGGCCAGTACATGGCAGCACAAGGTGGCCTCAGGATGACTTGCAAGAAGATGAAATAAAGACGATGAGAGCAATCCCCAGGTTTCTGGCATGTGTCAATACAGAAGCAACAACGTTGTACTGGCTTGTAAAGAATAATTACAGTAAAAATATATGCCATCATATTACAGTGATAGTTATAAGTGAAAGTTGCTCAGTTATATCCAACTATTTGCGACCCCATGGACTATACAGTCCATGGAATTCTCCAGGCCAGTACACTGGTGTGGGTAGCCTTTCCCATCTCCAGGGGATCTTCCCAACTCAGGGATCAAACCCAGGTCTCCCGCATTGCAGGTGGATTCTTCACCAGCTGAGCCACAAGGGAAGCCCAAGAATACTGGAGTGGGCAGCCTTCTCCAGCAGATCTTCTATACAGTCCATGGAATTCTCCAGGCCAGTATACTGGAGTGGGTAGCCTATCCCTTCTCCAGCAGATCTTCCCGGCCCAGGAATCGAACTGGGGTCTCCTGCATTGCAGGTGGATTGTTTACCAACTGAGCTAATATAAAGGAGACAGGAATTGTCTTTCACAGAAGAGTGGAGCTTCACAAATGGATAGAATTGGGACTTCAGTGATAAGAGAGGACAAGGAAGAAGACAGGAGAAATATGGGAAAATGGGACACCAATTTGTCAGAGATTTATTTCCTAGTAAGTTTTGAGTAGTTTTCTTCAAACAACTCTGAACTACATGTACATATTTATCTACAATTTATTAGTACCTCTTTAAACACAGATTATGATAAGAGCTGTTAAATGAATGCTGCATACAAGAAAACACTGGAGAAAGTGGAAAAGAGGATGAGCCATTTTACTGGTTCATGTGACAGTAGTTCGTTGTTGTCCAGAAGCTAAGCTGTGTTCCGCTCTTGTGACACCATGGGACCCCACGGACTGCAGTACACCAGGCTCCTCTGTCCTCCATTGCCTCCCGGAGTTTGCCCAAACTCATGGCCATTATATCGGAGACTACCTAATCATCTCATCCTCTGCCACCCCCCTCTCCTTTTGCCTTCAATCTTTCCCAGCATCAAGGTCTTTTCTAATGAGTCCACTTTCCCATCAGATGGCCAGAGTTTTCAGTTTCAGCATCAGTCCTTCCAATGAATGTTCAGGGCTGATTTTCTTTAGGATTGACTGGTTTGATCTCCTTGCTGTCCAAGGGATCCTTAAGAGTCTTCTCTAGCACCACAGTTTGAAAGCATCAATTCTTCAGTGCCCATCTTCTTTAGGTCCAACTCTCACATCCATACATGACTGCTGGAAAAACCATAGCTTTGACTAGAGAGACCTTTGTCAGCAAAGTGATGTCTCTGCTTTTTAATATGCTATCTAGGCTTGTCATAGTTTTCCTCCCAAGGAGCATGTGTCTTTTAATTTCATGGCTGCAGTCACAATCCATAGTGATTTTGGAGCCCAAGAAAATAAACTCTGTCCCTGCTTCCACTTTCCCTCATCTATTTGCCATGAAGTGATGGGACCTGATGCCGTGATCTTAGTTTTCTGAATGCTGAGTTTTAAGCCAGCTTTTTCACGCTCCTCTTTCACCTTTATCAAGAGGCTCTTTAGTTCCTTTTCACCTTCTGCCATAAGGGTGGTGTCATCTGCATATCTGAGGTTATTGATATTTCTTCTGGCAATCGTGATTCCAGCTTGTGCTTCATCCAGCCTGGCATTTCACATGATGTACTCTGCATGTAAGTTCAATAAGCAGGGTGACAACATACAGCTTTGCCATATTCCTTTCCCAATTTGAACCAGTCAGTTGTTCCATGTAAAGTTCTAACTGTTGCTTCTCAATCCGCATATGGAGTTTCCATTTATTTCAGAATTGTGACCACCAAGTTCCAGTTCACACCTAAACCCACAGTGTAACCTGGCTTCTTAGAGGGAGAACAGAGATAACCAACAACGACAAATCGCTCTTGGATCTGAACAAGGAGGTACTGTTGACTAAATCTGAGGGGAGGCATGTGAATTCTACATTTTCCTAGAATATCAGCAATGTAATGAAGCACTGACCATCTATTAAGTGTCAAAAACTGTGTTATCAGCTTATACACATTATCTCTCATCCTCCCAACATCTTTGAAAGCTAGGTATTACTCCTATTTTACAGAGGAGAAAAATGAAAATTAGGGAGATGTTACTTAGTAAGCATTGGAATTAGAATTCAACCCCAATTCTCCCAGATCAAAATTCTTGTTTTTCTCTTTTCTGTTACATTATTACTATATCAGTAAGCTGCAGCATGCATTCACTGTGCTAAAGAGGGATGGATTTGTCATAAAAAATGTAAATCTCAAATTATTTTATGATTCTGAATATTTTTTTTGGTTTCAAAAGAGAAGAGCATTCTGTGAAAGAATGAAGCACATGTACTCTTTTTATATTTCCTTTTTCTAAGGCAGGAGACACTGCATCTGGTAATACAAAAAAAATGTCCAAAAAATGGAAAGGAATAGGAACGCAGAGACAATACAGATGATTTGCCTAGATCTGCCCTGTAGTGTTCCAACAAATGGATTTAGCCCCAAATTTTCCTTTTGAACTTGATGCTATGCTTCATGAAAAAAAAAGCTGTGTTTCCTATTTCTTTAAGTCTCCAAAAGTAGACTATGGTTGTTTTAGGAATTGACAGAAATTCTATAGCATCCATGATAAACATTCTCCAAGGAGCCAAGAGACCAAAAATATAGGCTTTTGGCAGATTCTGAGCCTTCACTTTGCCTTAGCCTACAGATTCCATAATCCAATGGAACAGTTCTGAATTCTAGGCTCTATTTTTGAGTTTTGACTCTCATCTGGAAACCATTTGTTCTACACTATATAAAGGAACCTATTTCAAACATAATTTCAACTCAATGTATAATTTCAGGTCTAGCTTGCAAAAGTTTTTCAACTGTGTATTGAATTGTACTCTCTCTAAAAAAAATAGGTGAGGTCAAATACTTTTTTTTTAATAATAAAAAGTGTAAATGCCTTTGAAAGGCAATAACAGAAGGGAGGTAATTAGTTATTTTATTGATGACTTTATTTTCATGATCATAGTAATGTTACTTGTGTGGCAGAGGCTGCTTGAAGCATATTATTGGGTTGCAACATTCAATTTCTTGGATCAGAGGGGACAGAGGGGTAGGGAAAGGTGGGTAAGATGCTATCAGGAGTCAGAGTGATAGGAAGGCAAGTGAGGTCTTTAGTCAGGGAGCTGAAGGAGTAGAAGCTTGTCTTCTCAATTCCTTCTCCATTCACATTTAAATTCATACATATTCAAATTCTATGTACATATATATAAACACAGATCTATCCTATGTATCCGGAGAAGGCAATGGCACCCCACTCCAGTACTTTTGCCTGGAAAATCCCATGGACCGAGGAGCCTGGTGGGCTGCAGTCCATGGGGTTGCTAAGGGTGGGACACGACTGAGCAACTTCACTTTCACTTTTCACTTTCATACACTGGAGAAGGAAATGGCAACCCACTCCAGTGTTCTTGCCTGGAGAATCCGAGGGACAGGGGAGTCTGGTGGGCTGCCATCTATGGGGTCGCACAGAGTCGGACACGACTGAAGCGACTTAGCAGCAGCAGCAGTATCCTGTGCATCATCTATCTATCTATCTAAATATTTATCTACCTACCATCTATTGTCTATCTATTATGTGGTATTTCATTTGCGGTCAATTTGCCTAAAATGTTAAGGCTTTTTCCAAAGAGAAAACATAATACAATGATGTCTCCACACCACCCACCAAATTTACATTACAAAATTTCCACAGCATTCTTGTTGCACATTTTAAAGTTCAATGTTCTCCAAATTTTGGACTGATGTTCTCCAAATTTTGAACTGATATTCTCCTGCACCATTTTTCATAAGTGGCATTATCTTTATGTGAGCAGCAACTATAAAAAAGATGAGCAGACATGCACACACACCTGCTGTGACATGTGCCTGATGATGAAATTCAATCTGAGTAATTCGAAGAGGGAGGATGCAAAAAGGGGCCCTCAGAATACATGGCTGTGGCTTAAGGGTTCTGGTTTAATGAGTCAGACAGTCACTCATGGACTATAGCCCACCAGGATCCTTTGTCTATGAGATTTTCCAGGTAAGAATGTTGGAGTTGGTTGTCATTTCCTTCTCCAAGAGATCTTCTTGACCCAGGGACTGAACCCGCGTCTCTTGTAAATCTCCTGCACAGGCAGGCGAGTTCTTTGCTAGCTGAGCCACCAGGGAATTATTTATTTTTATTTTGGCTGCGCTAGGTCTTCCTTGCTTTATCTGGCTTTCTTTAGTTGCAGTGAGCAGGCGCTACTCTTCACTTCGGTGCTGGGGCTTCTCTTTTGGAGCACAGGCTCTAGAGTACATGGGCTTCAACAGTCGCAGTACAATAGCTCAGAATCTGTGGCCCCAGGGCTTTAAAGCACAGGCTCAGTAACTGAGATTCACAGGCTTACTTGTTTTGTGCATATGGGATCTTCCCAGAACTGGGACAGAATCCATGCCCCCTGCATTAGCAGGCAAATTCTTAACTACTGCACCACCAGGAAAGTCTGAGTTAGTTTAATTAAGTTATTCAGGGGCAAATCTTTCTTTAGAATTTAAAAATCCACATGTTAAAACACTTGAGTATGTAGATATTTAAGCTCAATGGAGAAAGTTTTGCACTGCTGGTAATCCTTGCTGTTTGGAAAATAATAGAGCTGAAAAAACTTCAAACATTTTCTTAAGTCATCTTTTCAAAATACTCATGCAAATTTGTGTAATCTGCCTGATATTAAGGGTGTGTTATTCTTTCATATAGTGCCCAAGAAATGAAAGCTATGGTTTTTCAGTAGTCATGTATGGATGTGAGAACTGGACCATAAAGAAGGCTGAGTGCTGAAGAATTAATACCTTCAAATTGTGGTGCTGGAGAAGACTCTTAATAGTCCCTTGGACTGCAAGGAGATCAAACCTGTCAGTCCTAAAGGAAATCAACCCTGAATATTCATTGGAAGGACTGACGCTGAAGCTCAAGCTTCAACACTTTGGTCAGCTGATATGAAGAGCCGACTCATTGGAAAAGACCCTGATGCTGGGAAAGATTGAAGGCAAAAAGAGAAGAGGGAGGCAGAAGATGAAATGGTTAGATGGCTCAATGGACATGAATCTGAGCAAACTCTGGGATAGTGAAGGACAGGGAAGTCTTGCATGCTGCAGTCCATGCGGTTGCAGAGTTGGACATGACTTAGTGACTGAACAACAACAAAAACAACCACCCCAGAAATGAAGCACATATCTTTGAGTAAATATCAGTAGAAACTGTCTGTTTCATTTCTTATGCAGTGATGAGAAAGGATCTTAAACTGTCTAAAATACATCTTTCTAATACAACCTAATATGAGTGAGATCAATAGAAAGGGATTTTAAAGATCAGGTTTGGTGTTAAAAAAAATTGGCAATAGCAACAATTTCCTGGTAATAGATCCAATTTATCTTTCTTGAAAATGACAACAGGCACTATTATAGGGCAAAGGGACTTCAGAAAATTTTCTATAAAATTTGCTGTTTGTGACAGAGCAGTTTTTCTATGCAGAAAAAAAATACAAGATATTTCTCAGGTGGAGGTAATGTCATGGACCATGGCATACACATATTAATTAGGGTTACAATTAGTGTGCGATCATAATAATGGATTGGTTTGAATTAGAAGTGTTCATTTGATAAGCAAATGTCTGGAGCTGAGTGGCAACAAGGATGTATTTAACTTTGACCTTGAATTGAACTTGATGACCAATAAACAGCAAAACAGAAAAAGTGAGAGAAGAGTGGAGACAAAAGAAAGCTTGGAGAACGGAGAGTGAAGGATAATAGCGGAAAATTCACAGAGTAGATTTGTGGAACAAAAGGTAGACAGACAAAGATGACTAGAAGGAAAAAAAAGGTCAGAAAGAAGAGTCTGTGATTTTACTGCTATATTTTTACTCCCTTTGGTCTCCCTTTCGTCTTTCTACTCTCCCATTTCTTGAATCAGTTAATATTCTTTTCATTAGCATTAGCTCTGTTGTGGTGGCCTGAGAGGCTGGTAGGATTTGCCCAGCTAAAACTATTGATGCATAATACATTATATGGAATAATATTATTACTGTCCTTTGAGCCTTGAGTTTCATTATCAGTGGAGTACTTTGATAGCATTAAGCTACATGATAGACACTAAGAAACTCTACAAGCACTGCATATGGTTGTATAGGTCTGCTTGTATATTTAAAGAGATAGGTAAGCTACCAACTGCTAATAAAGGCAAAATTATATAAATTCAAGCAATATTTCTATCTGTTTAAATTTTGTGTCTAGCTACCTGTACCCTCTATCTATTAGCAATAGCAAATATATGTAATTATAAACAGCACAAATGAAGATTTTGAATTATATAAGCTAAATCACAAATATTGGTCTCCCTTTATTCTATTCATATAAGAGTGTACATATTCATTAAAGATTAATTACTTTTAATTAAGTTGTGACTTTTTTCTGTCAAAGAGATGTAGCAGCATTTCCATGTTAATGATACAGCCAAGCTCTGTCCTTGAAAAGCTGATTATCTACAATATTGTAATTGATTAGTGCCTGTGTGGGTGCTCAGTCATGTCCAACTCTTTGTGACTCTATGGACTGTAGCCCGCCAGACTTCTCTGTCCATGGGGTTTCCCAGGCAAGAATACCGGAGCAGTTTGCCATTTCCTTCTCCAGGGCATCTTCTTGACCCAGGGATCGAACCCTCGTCTCCTGCATTGACAGGCGGATCTTTACCACTGAGCCACCAGGAAAGCCCTTATAATTGATTACAAAACATTAAAATGTTGGAAAAAGGAGTGTTGAAATGGATGAAACTTTGTAAAAATGATGAGAAAAATTGTCATAAAGACTGTCATAAATTGAAATGATGCTAAGTTAGCAATAAGAAATCAAGAAATCAAAGTAATTTAAAGATAAAATAATTTAAGTGAGCAAAAATCAGGTCATCAAAATTGTATAGTGTTTTATTACGGTGAATAAAAAGCTTTTTCATCCCATGCATCATGAATTCATTAAAGGGACGTGCTTTGAATTATTTGATTACGCAGATGACTTTGTGTTCATCTACCTACTCTGTTGCAACTTGCTTTTAACATTTATGCATATATTTCCATGCTAACTGGCTTGGGTATGGACTGCAGTAACTGTTAAAGAATTAAGTAGGGGAAAGATTCCTCAAAGGACAGAAACTCTGTCCTTGACCTAGGGTACAATAATTACTTAACACAGCTAATAATAGGATTAATTCACCAGCAAAACCAACTGTATAGGTTTCAGGATCTGGAGCCTGCTTTCTAGGAGCTAATGACCAAGCAAAATAAATAGTTTATAAACTAAAAGACAAAATTTTAAAATGTCACTTATGAATGGCCTCTTTTATCCATCTCTCTTCCCTCCATTTTATTGTGTGCATTTTCAAACTTTGTTGATGTCTTTTATTGAGGATTTAAGATGTTTGAGGTGAAGAGTCATGAAGTAAGGAATTAAATGTTGCTTCTGGGGCTTCCCCGGTGTCTCAGACGGTAAAAAAATATGTCTGCAATGTGGGAGACCCGGGTTTGATCCCTGGGTTGGGAAGATCCCCTGGAGAATGGCTGGAATGGAAGGGAATGCCTATCCATTCCAGTATTCTCACCTGGAGAATTCCATCGACAGAGGAGCCTGCCATAGGGTCTCAAAGAGTCGGACATGACTGAATGACTACACTGTCTTTCTTTCCGGATTTCATAACCAAAGACATGCAGAGGACTTTATGGAGTCTCAAGGTAACAGTTTTCTCTTCTACATTTTAATTGAAAGTGCCCAGCCATCAGATAGATGGGTAAGGGTAGAAAAAGCATTTATTTTACAGTATTGTGTGTTTTTAAACATGTCTTCAAAAAATCCTAATTAGTAAGATTCTTGGTCCTACTCTGTATTGAAAGAAACTCTGAGGGACGTCCCTGGCAGCCCAGTGATGAAGACTCTGCCTTCCAATGCAGGGGAAGCAGGTTCGATCCCTGGTCTGGGGACCAAGATCCCACAGGGGTGAGGCAACTAAGCCTGAGCACCGCTACTACTGGGTCCACGCTCTGAACTCAGGTCCCACAACTAGAGAGAAGCCTGTGCGCCACAACAAAAGAGCCCAAGTACCCCAGCTAGGACCTAACACTGCCAAATAAATAAATAATATTTACAAAGAAAAGAGAGACTGCCAGTATCTCTCCCTGCTGGTCAACTACCAAACTGAGGAACTTCGCCTTGTTTAGACTCCTTAGTAGGAATTAAAACGTCAATAATTTAATTTTTTGGTAGAAGTCTGCATTCATAAAAGTGGATTTATTTCTAAAAATCAATTCTAAAGTCATAATGTCTGAATATTTCAGACCCAGACTCAAGATAATCAATATGATCAACACTGGAGAATATCCACACACAGGCTCTGAGTTCCTTCAGAGGTAAGTTGTGCTGTGAAATAACACAGGGCTTCTCATATGCTGATATGCAAGTAAGTCACTAAAAATCTTGCTGAAACGTAAGCATGAATTCAGTTGATCTGAGGTGGGGACTGTAATTCTTCATTCCTAACAAATTCCTGTGTGATACTGCAAGCCTGGGTTCCATATTTTATATAACAAAAGAATAAAGATGTAACAATTTGACTGTCCTAATGGAAAGAAGAAGATGAATAGTCCAAAATCATTGCTAAGCAGCCTCAGAATATTCTCTTGTACTTATCTGATTGTGAATTTATATTACATTTAAAAAATTTAGAGCACTTTAATTGAAATAGTCTAAGGAACAGCTACAAAGACTTTGGAAACCCCAGTGTGTGGCAATAATCCTCTCATACACTCCTAATAACTGCAATTTTTTTGATAGGTAATATAATCAGTTTGGGGGGGGGTCTTCCTGGGTGGCTCAGTGGTAAAAAATACACCTGCCAATGCAGGAGGCATAGGAGATGTGGTTTCCATCCCTGGGTCGGGAAGATTCTCTGGAGGAGGCAACTCACTCCAGTATTCTTGCTTGGAGAATCCCATGGACAGAAGAGCCTGGTGGGCTACAGTCCACGAGGTTGCAGAGAGTCAGACATGACTGAGTGACTAAGCATGCATGTAATCAATTTACATGCTGGTTCTGAACAAAGTAGAGCTGCCTTATTTTTTTCTTGGCATTTTGTCCATCTGATTTCCTTTTTACTATACATTTAAGTTTCTATGTTTAGGAAGGGGTGTGTTGGATTGCTTATACTTTACACATTTTCTTATTGAAGTAATGTTAAAATGATCAACAGATTCCCAAGGTAACAGAAAAAGATAGTTTGTCTATAGACTATCGGTCTGTGCAAGACAGATTCTAGACTGCAACAGTAGTGAGTTTTGTAGAAGTAGAGCAGGAGAAGAAAGAAGAGGAGGAAGAAAATGGGAGGCTGCTGCTCTCCTGGATGCAAAGCCAACCTTTGATGAAATTTTGAAACGGCACCAAGTCATTTTCAAATATTCATCTCTCCCTGCATTTCAGCCCTTTCCTCAGGTTCCCCTATGGTCTGTGTATTCAAATCACCTAAACCCTTATGAAAATGGGAGAAGCGCAGAGCCCCGTGTAGGGCGCACACCTGCAGGGCATACCATTTCTGAGACCCAAATAATACGTATTAGCATCACCTAGAGGCACTTGTTTGAATGCAAAGCCCTGTACACACCTCAAACTAACCAATTTAGAATCTCTGAGGTGGAGCCAAAAATTCTGCATTTTCCCCAAGTCTAGAATTTGATGTTATACGTTCTGAAGTATGAAAAAATAATGCCATTTCTGGCAACATGGATGGACCTAGAGACTGTCAGACTGAGGGAAGTAAGTCAGACAGAGAAAGAGAATATGATAAATATGATATCCCTTCTATGTGGAATCTAAAAAGAAGTGGTACAAATGAACTGATGTACAAAACAGAACCAGACTCAAAGATTTAGAGAATGAATGTATGGTCACCTGGGGAAAGGTGGGGGGATAGTTAGGGAGTTTGGGATCCATATGTACACACTGCTATATTTAAAATGCATAAGCAACAGGACCTACTCTACAGCATGGGGAGTTCTGCTCAATGTTTTGTGGCAGCCTGGATGGGAGGGGGTTTGGGGAAGAGGGCACATATGTGTACTTATGACTGAGTCCTTTGTTGTCCACCTGAACTATCACAACATTGTTAATTGGCTATGCTCCAATATAAAATAAAAAAGTTTTAAAAAAAGTATGAAGACCACTAGTCTACATTTTGCATGCTTATCCATGCTTGCTCTAGTGCATATAATTGTTCTTCTGAAGCCCTCACAAATTAATTTCCTTAACAAAGCTCGTTGGGGTGTCAGTGGAGGGACAGATCTATAATATTCTCAAAGATATTTGGGTTTTAAAAGAGAATTACTGTTAACTAAAATGTAATTCCATTTGGCAGAATTTTAGGCATGATAACGGAGAGAAGGGATTTCTGAGACATATTAAAGAAGAAAATGTATTTAATAAGAAAAGGCGTTGGGATAGCTGAAACTGGACAGGATATTTATATCTGTGACTCTTCTCTGGAATAACATCTTCAAAGATGGTTCTCAAAAGAGAAACAACTTCCTCTCTTTTTTATGAACAAAAAGATTCCTGAAATAGTTACACACGTGCACACACACACACACACACACACACACACACACATCCATCCACACACCGTTAGGTATAGTTATCTTTACAGTGTTAAGGCAAGTGATACAGGAAATAGATTTGGGAGCAGAGGATAATCTCTGTGTGTGAATGTTTTATAAACCAAGTGATGTGTGGTTTCATGGTATTTTCCAGGTGACTAAACCAGGGTGGAGGAAGTAGCAATACCCCTTGTTCCATACATATTTATTTCTGAGTCCTTCCTATTGAACAAGTCAACAAAATATTTGATGGAATTAATAGCACAATGTGGCTATCAATAATGTCTTATAAGTTTCTTTCTTTCCTTCTTCCTCCCTCCCTTCCTTCTTTCCTTCTCCTCCCTTTCTTCTTCTTTTCTTCTTTTGGAAGCCTGTTTGTTATATAAAATATACTCAACAGTTAATTGAGAGTGAATTATAGTTATAGTTTTAAATAGAGTGAGGACAGGTCTGAGGTTGAAATGAAAAATCACAGACCTTAAAAGTCCAACTTTGATTCCAGCTAGGGCTCCACATACAGTCATTCTCTTTTTCAGTCATTATTCATTTCCTCTTCTCCCTCTTCATCTGCAAAATGGTAAAGTAATAACTACCGTGCAGCAGCGTTCTCTGGGAATAATCAATGTTTTTCCTCAGATGAAAAATATTTCTTATGTGGAATGAAGAGTATTACTTTAATTTTAACCACATGCTCTGCATAAAATAGGTCATTAGGTAGAACAAATTTTTAACTTAAAAGTAGAATATGATAAGTAGCAGTGAAAATGCAGTATTTTAGAGACACAGTGAGATTAGAAATTGAATATCTGCAACTGCAAAACTCACACATTTAACAAACAGCTTGAGGTTTGGGTGTTTGTTTTTATGAGAGCAGATCTTGCTAGTTTTGGGGAAGGGATGGTGAAGACTACCGAGATCACTTAATGGCTGACTCTTTAGAATTTTTCCATGAATGGAAGGGACTTGAGGGAATAAAAGACAATGTGAAGATAAAAGAGCCCAGTTTCTTCCTAAAGTCTTTGTCAAACTTATAGTGTCCTCAGATCAGCCTACTAACTCATATTTGACCATGAATTGTGGTGTAGCTGGGAGACAAAACCCAGAATTCCTGGAGGAAACAGGTTGACACTTCCTTCCTTCAACCTTCCAGATCTAATGCACTTGGTCTTTTAAAATCTAGAGTGATCTATCTGAACAAACAAACAAAAAACCAAAACCAAACAAAAACCACAAAACTGTGAGAAAGTTAGTAACTTACTTCAAGTCTCCTTGAAATAAACAGGATTGCTGGAGGACTGGATTTTATGAGACGTAAGTTGACTAAAGACAAGTCAAGGATTTGCCCAGGTGTTTGCTGTTCAATGCATGTAGCTAATTAAAATAAAATTAAAAATACAGTTTCTCAGTCATTCTGGCATATTCCAAGGGCTCAACAGCCATGTGTGGCCAATGGCTACTGTATCGTATTTACAGATACAAAACATGTCCATCATTGCCCAAAGTTATATAAGCCAGCACTGGACTAGATTTTCATTGACCAAATAAATAGCCCACCAGGAAAGGTCCTGTCTCTGAACAGATCTCACCTCTGACCTAGTACCCATCCATACTTAGCTTTCTTTTTAAAGTAATGTTACAACTGTATCTACATATTCCTTACTGGTCACTTATGTTTTTATCGCCTTGAAGGAGAAAAAGTGAAATATAGCAGATCAGACAGAACAAAGCATTGGGATGTGTACTGAGATAGGCGTTCCATGGTCTTTTTTTTAATAGTGTGTTGAAATATAATCAACGCAGGTTCTAAGCTTCAGGACTCCTTAAAATCAGCAGTATGCGTCTACATTTGAAATGGGAATCCCATACACCAGGCTTCTGGTAGTAATAGGAGCTTCTCTGATCAAACTATCAGCCATGAGAGTAAGTAAGCAAACAAATACTCAACAGTTACCTGTCGAGCAATGTTTGGGTACAACGGAGACAGAAAACAAGGTTTGACCTTTATTCTAAAGGTATCCCTCATATCAGTCTGAGGAGCAGTTTACCTGAGTAGGAAAAAAACAAAAAAACAAAAAAAACAAAACATGGAATTAAGTTACATACAAACTTAAATATGTGCTGTAGAGTTTTTACTTTGGAAGGGAAAAGGCAACTGCCCAAACCTTCAGGGCTCTTCTGTGGTGAGACAGACGGCAACCAGGTGGAATTGAGTGTATCTATGCCAGAAGGCCCGAGCTTAGGTGGCAGGTAGAGAGAGAGGGTAAGCAGATTTTGACAGGTTTCTTCTTTTATTTTTCCTTTTTAGAAACACAGAAATTCTTTCTTGAGGCAGTTGGTAATAACACTAAGATGCTGGATCTGATGCACAGTGAAAGATATTTTTATCTTTTCTATTTATAGAAACACTGAAAGACAGTTTTCCACTGGCCATAATTCTTGGTCTGTATTCCTTAGGCTTTCAGATAACTGAGAAAACAACCAATCAACTAACTGTGCAACTTTTGATCAAATGAGAGGAAATCGTTGGTGTTCAATCAAAGAATGAAAGTTCCCCAAATAATATAGTTCTCAGTTTCACAAAAAAATAGATTCCTGTCTAGAAATATCACCATTCTGGCAAATATGAAGGAAAAACAAAATAAAGTCATTTTATGCCCATGAAGAGATTTGGTAACCAAAAAAAGCAAAATAAATAACACATACATAATAAATAAATATGTATTTTGTTATAGTTTAGTCAACATAAAACTTTAAAACCAAGCAAGTTTTATAAAATATTGCATTTATATATGACAATATAAAAAAGACATGACATAAGGTGATAGGGATAAAAAAAATGTGTGGACCAAGAGATATAAAGCAATATAAAGATTAAGTACAATAAATAAATATATCATAAAATTTATTAAAAAGTGGAAATAAATGTTTTACCTATTGCAGACAAAATAAAGAATAGGACGGACATGGCAGAAGATCAAGAATTATCTAAAAGATTAACTTAAGGTGGTGAATTTTAGGCAGGGGAAAGCAAAAAGAGGTGCAAATGACAAAGGGAAAAATGATAAGCACAAAAGATTAAAAAATTATGGAAACTTGTTTGTTTCCAAAGAAGAATCAGAATAGATGACCTAAGAGAAATATGTAAAACTATTATGAGAGAAATCACTCAAACTGAAGAATAAACTTACTATGTAAACTCAAATGGCCCGTAAGTTGTCAAATCCAAACTAAAAGGAACTGAATATAAACACACTTTGATAAAGTTGGGGCACTTAACAATAAAAAAGAAACTGCAAGCATCTAGGATGAAGAAAAAAATTAAACAGAGTGAAAGAAAAACTACTTGGGTTTCAAACTTCTCCAAAACTATAAAGAAAGCAACCGTTCAAGACCTACAGCAGAATTTTCCAACATTTTTGCACCATGGCGCCAGGAGAATGAAATGTCACCAGCTCAGGGCTCAGGGCCGTCTGCAGGCAGCTGACTAGCGTGGGGTCCCAACTGCCGAGGTGTTCGCTCAGCCACCTTCAGGCTGAGTGGATTCCTGCCCTGTCACCATTCCTAAACCTGTTCTTGACACACCAGGTTCAAAGGTTTGTTATGAGGAATTTTAAAAGGACACGTTGTGATGTAAGAGATCTGAACCCAATCAAGCTTTCATTTATATTGGGAAAAGTAAAAGGAAAGACTGAAAAGCCAGAAGTCATTCTATTCTGAAAACAACTATCAAGGAATTTAAAGTCCAGTTTAAGTCAAGTGGCACACAATTAAATTAACATTTTAATGAAGAATTTGTGATGTTCAGAAAAAATGATGGAAAACTGCAAAATTATATCAAAGTTCTAGTAATACAATAGCTTAAAAGTGATAATCAAGGTTTAAATACAGATTATAATAAAAATTTTAAGGAATAGAAGGGTAGAAGTGGAATAAAATGGTTTGGTAATTTTCTTCTCCATAGTAGAAGTTAAGATAGGCCCTCAAATCATTAATATTCATAAATAAAGATATTTGAAGTCTAATATTTCTAAAATGTAAGCTAAACAGTTATAAAACAAAACCAGGATGTTTACCTTTAAAATAAAAAGGAAAAATTAAATAAAGGATAATATAAAGGAAGTGTAATAAATCTAAAGTATAAAACTAGATTAAAGTATAAAACTAGATTAAAGTATAAAAGCAGATTAAAGTAGACCAGACATATTAATCATGAAAATATATTTAAATACTTTGAAATTTTCTATTAATAGGCAAGTCTCAGACTGTGTGCAAATATCAAAACACAGATGCCACTGGCAGGATTATTTTGATATCAAAATAGCTCAAAATCTATTCAGAAGAAAAAGTTTTAAATATACCATTTAAATCAAAAACATATATATATATATATATATATGTTTAAAAATAAGAAAAACTGAACATAAAGAAGAAATTAACATGAATTCAGATGCTAGGAAAATAATAAAATAAAACTAAAGAAAATAGAATAAAATCATTAATAAAATTAATGACAAGATTTAAAGTATTTCTGCTTTTTTTTTTAAATTATAGCTTCACTAGGTATCAGGGCTTAAATGATAAACACGGGTCAACCATCACCAGCCACTCATCTGCTCTCTTTCTCTTTGTGATCATCCTGTGTAGGCGATTCTAAATTTAGCTCAAAATCAGGATCAAGCAGAAAAAACAACAACAAAAAACGGTCTTGGCAACATCACTACTCTGGCTGCTTGTGAAAGCAACAAGTGACTTCATACAACATTCACCTGCGCAAGACAGTTCGAAGTGGGAACACTCACCTGCGCAAGACAGTTCGAAGTGGGAACACTCACCTGCCCATGACAGTTGTGAGGAGACCCGAGGCTCTGCTGGGGAAACCCCTTGGTCTGCCAAAGCTTTTTTCTCTCCGCATAAAAGGTCAGCCGGCTCCTAGGGGCAAGTGTGGAATTACAGAAGGTGTCGATCGAGGACTCAGCACAAGCCGGCTGCTACCGGCTGCTTTCCAACAATGCCTTGAGTCCGGCTCTTTTTTCAGACGTTCCAAAGCAGTTGGAGAACTCCAGAAATGTGAGTCTCTGTTTCCGGTCCTGCGCGCTCACACACCACCTGGGAGCCTCCTGCCCCAGGCACCGGCCTGGACAGGCCGGCCTCTCCCTCGAAGTCTCGAGAAGAAGCAGTTTCAGAAGGCTGCAGATGTGTGCGGAGTTTGTCCCTGGGATGGAGCGCTGGTGGGCGCACAGCCCGCGGGGGTTGACCTCCATCAAGGTCAAGTTATCCAGCCTGGCTCGTGCTGCCCGGAGTTTGCTACGTGATGTCCCGGATCTCATGTGCCATCTGCATGGTGTCTGAAGGCTAATTCAGCAGGAGTTTGGTAAGTTTCCGGGAGTAAGAGGCAGGCCTGGGGGGGACGTTTCTTCCTTTCGTTCGTGATCCCTCATCTTCTCCACCTTTTCTGCCTCCGCCCACTCGACCTTTCGTGGTTTCGGGTGGTCCTCAGCCAGAGAGGCACCTGCTCTGGTGAGCCATTGCGGAAAGGCCCCAGACCTGCCATGCGGTAGCTCTGGTCCACTCTTAAATTCAGGACCACCGGGACCATCTCCTTCCTGGCGCCGCTTCCCGCCCCTCTGCTTCCGGGAAGAGGCGCTACGACCCCGCTTTCCCTCCGCTGCGCAGGGCCAGCCCCTGAACTATTTTTAAGAGTCAGTTTACCCTTAAAACTAAAAGCTGATGCTTTAAAAAAAAATCGACAAGATACATTTAACGTTGGCAAATCTGATCTGGTGAAGCATGGAATAAATCCTTTTAAAATTAGAAATTGGAATGGTTTTATTTGTCAATATTGACGTAATTAAAGCACTATCTAAAAATAATGGATTAACTGTGTGGCAACAAGTGGAAAAATCCAGAAAAAATAGGTATTTCTCTAGAAACTGTATGCAGGAAGTTGAAAAGATAATGTTGTACATAATAAAATAAGAAGATGATAATTCAATTATTTTTTCTAACATAACAGTAAAATTTCTTCATTAAAAACCACAAACCACAAAAGCCTTAAAAATGACTGGCAGTTTTTTTGATACAAAATTTAAAACTTCTATTAAAAATATCTCAAAAATTAAAAAAAAAAAAAGGAAAAAATGTTGGCCACACATCAATAGATAATGGATAAATTAATATAAAGGGCTACTATGGATTTAAAGTAAAAGATAAACAAATAGGAAAATGAATAATGGATATGAACAGGCAATTTATTGTTGAAGGTACACAAATGGATGATAAACATATGAAACTGAATACCCTTCTAAATGCAAATTAAAATACTAAAGACACTTTTCTTCCATAAAGTTGACAAATTTGAAGTAATTGATGAGAACTATGTTTGGCCAGAATGTAAGCAAACACTGTTGATGGGATATAAATTAGTGAAGTCTTTGAAAATGGACAGAAGTTTTACATGAAGATATGATTGGATTGGTATAAATA